>NC_086451.1:386912732-388112732 GCF_028390025.1 Pseudophryne corroboree
TTCCTACGACGCGTCTGCTTTTCCTGGGCATGATTCTGGACACAGAACAGAAGAAGGTGTTTCTCCCGGTGGAGAAGGCCCAGGAATTAGCATCTCTGGTCAGGGACCTCCTGAAACCAAAACAGGTATCGGTGCATCACTGCACGCGAGTCCTGGGAAAGATGGTAGCTTCATACGAAGCCATTCCCTTCGGCAGGTTCCATGCAAGGATCTTTCAGTGGGATCTGTTGGACAAGTGGTCCGGATCGCATCTTCAGATGCATCGGCTGATCACCCTGTCCCCCAGGGCCAGGGTGTCTCTTCTGTGGTGGCTGCAGAGTGCTCACCTTCTCGAGGGCCGCAGGTTCGGCATACAGGACTGGGTCCTGGTGACCACGGATGCAAGCCTCCGAGGGTGGGGGGCAGTCACTCAGGGAAGAAACTTCCAAGGACTGTGGTCAAGTCTGGAGACTTCTCTACACATAAATATTAGTGATGTGCACCGGCAATTTTTCGGGTTTTGTGTTTTGGTTTTGGGTTCGGTTCCGCGGCCGTGTTTTGGGATCGAACGCTTTAGGCAAAACCACACCGAAATTTTTTTGTCGGATTCGGGTGTGTTTTGGATTCGGGTGTTTTTTTCAAAAAAACGTAAAAAACAGCTTAAATCATAGAATTTGGGGGTCATTTTGATCCCATAGTATTATTAACCTCAATAAGCATACTTTCCACTAATTTTCAGTCTATTCTGAACACCTCACACCTCACAATATTATTTTTTGTCCTAAAATTTGCACCGAGGTCGCTGGATGACTAAGCTAAGCGACCCAAGTGGCCGACACAAACACCTGGCCCATCTAGGAGTGGCACTGCAGTGTCACGCAGGATGGCCCTTCAAAAAAAATACTCCCCAAACAGCACATGACGCAAAGAAAAAAAGAGGCGCAATGAGGTAGCTGTGTGAGTAAGATAAGCGACCCAAGTGGCCGACACAAACACCTGTCAAAGTCAGAAAAATATCACTATGCACACTGCCATATTTGCACCTCATACATGTCCGCTCTGCGCATGCGTACACTCTCCCGTGCGTGCGCATACACGCAGTCGCGTGCACCCGCAGGCGCACGATATGCGGATTTACGGTAGAGTTTATGTGTTCGTAGCGAGCGACTCAATCGTTACATATTTTCACTTTATAATGTATTTTATAGATCATGGTCCCTTTCATAGATTCTGAAAGTTTAGTTAATGTAGCATGTTCATGGACGGAGAGATCCCTCTTTGTTTGATACGAAGGGTCAGACATGGGTCATACAGTGGTGTTTAGTATCCATCGGAAGAGCATTTAATTAGCAATATTCCGGTGTTGGTTTGAAGCGAATTAATCGCTCGTGCGAATAGTTATGGACATAAGAAGTTTATGTCCATTTACTATTATTTGCACTTACTTATCCATGCGGCGGGAAACCTAGTTTCCCACCCACCTGAGCAGTTGGAAATTGTCACAGCCCACCTGTATGAATCAACCTATGACCTTTTGTTATAGTGCGAAGACTAATTCCTGTGTCCAATGAACAATGAGATTGTAGGGACCATTGAATTGTATTGTGTGTGGGGCATAAATAGACAAGCCGATCACATCCAGCTCACTCTTCAACGGTTCTCATTGCTGATAATCGGGAGCTGGATGTCCAGAGGCGCATGCGATCGTTCCCCTTTGTGCGTAAGTTTTCTCCGCAATCATATTGTCTTTCTTGTTATTGTGAGCCATATATCTCTCTCTCTCTCTCTTCTCCTCTTTCTCTCTTATATTCCCTTAAACGTAATAGTATTGTATTGTATTTCATGTGTAGTTATCTGGTTAGTTAGTCTATGTTATATTGTAGTGTATGACTTGTACTGTATTATCCTTTTTGCAAGTATAACATTCATATAAGGCGTTAGACCCTAAGCCCGGTAGTTGTGTATTTCTTATAGTGTTAAGTATTCTCAGAGCGTTGGTGACGCTCGAACAGCTTTTAAGTTAATAAGGTTACACCGTGTTGCATCTACACCCTATCTCTACACTAAGGTTTTACTGCATATTACATTGTTTATGGTTTAGATATAAAGGTTTAACACTGTGAGCGTTTGCGCCGCTGGTGATCTCCTCGTGGTCCCAAGCGTCCGCTACGCTATAGCGAACCATTACGTTAGTCAGCAGCCAATAGCGTGCCTGCCTGTGATCACTTGGCCGTGAGCGAACGTGACGCTTGAGCGTCTCGACCACGGCTAAGCGATTGTTACGCAACGTGCGTACCCTTACGGTACTCCATACGTCAATAGCGTACAGTGTTCTTAGGCCTCTTAAAGGGTTTTAAATAAGATAAATATTTAGCTTTATCAATTGGCGGCTCGTCCAGTCCTTCACATATCTCTGCTAGGTAATTTCAGCAGACATTATCCATCAGCAAAGGGCGGGAGATCATATTCTTCGCAGTGCTGACGGGATAAGCGTCTGCTTCGCTTAGTAAAGGGTGCTGAGGGAATCCGGAACCGGAGGTAAGAACAACACGCTAGTGTCTTTTAAAACTGTTTATTTCTATCTTGCGTACGCACACACGCATATCTGCATTTCTTTTTCGTGTATTTTCATATATCACTCTCCTGTTTGCCATTATATAAATTGATAAAACGTGCTAAGAGAGATTTGTCGCTATTTCATAGTTAAAGTGTAAAAGTAATATATTAAGGGATAAATTGTAAAGCGCACACGCAACTCTACCTAAAGGTACAAGGAGAGATTGGTGTGGTGCTCGGTAGACGATCGAGGATCATCTACATTGATAAACGTGTTAGTTGTGTTACGGTGGACATTGGCTTTGTGTACACGTGTCTCTAACAAAGGGCTGAGACTCGCGTACGCAAAGGCCGACGCACGCAGCGTAAATTACGCAACGGAGCGTCTGGGTACGCCCACGTAACTCAAGTCACACGACAGTGTTGATTTTTAACAGGCGATAAATAGCGCAACAGGCGATAAATAGCGCAACAGGCGATAAATAGCGCAAATCTATTTTAATATCCGAAATTTAAATTAACAGATCCTTCTCCAAATTTACAACACATCTGGTCTAAAGAAAAATTTCTGCGCAGAAATAGAAATAGAAACAAAAGTGTACATGTGGTGAGTGAGTGTGTTGTATACAATTTTGAGGTTGAACCACAAGAAAAGTATCGAGTTCTCGTGGAGGTACATACATGTAAGTGACGTGCATGGTGGCTAGGGAGGCATCTCTGGTTAAACATAAAATTTGAGCATTAGAGTGTAGCAGACCAGGAGGTCACACTGTAGCAGCAGACCAGGAGGTCTTATAACAAGACCAGGAGGTCCAGTTACAGCAGACTAAGAAGTCCGCTATAGAGACGAGTAGCACAACACCAAGAAGGGTTGGTGCGGAACCCATATAGGCCATTAAGCTCTGGCTGAAGGAATTCGCAGCCGTAATTTTCGATTCCACTGGTCGCTCCGCACATAAGATTAGTTGCTTATGTGCTGAACGATTGTACCGCACGTAATTGTGTGCATTAGTAAACCTGACCGGTACCATTTGTGTAAGAGAGGTCATAAACGCTATTTGTACATTTTAACGTGATTTGTGAAATTTTTTTATTTTAAGGGAAGTTCGCTGGTCACTCAGGAACTATCCAACAACCGATACTTGCTGGGGAACGCGCCCCAGTAAATAAAGGTTCACAGGGGCCCTAGGTTGGGTACAACAGCTCTGGATACAGTGATTGTGTTACTGGCCAACGTGGGCGAGAAGTGAGTGGAGTACTCGGTAAACTTCACCGCCAGCCTGCCTCGGACATCTTGGTTTTTGTAAGGGTTCGCTGAAGAAAAGCAACACCTGCAAGTTATGGGGGCCAGTTGTTCAGGTAGGGGGCGATCAACCTCGGTTCGGGTTGATTTAGTAAACCGACCAGTCGGGTCGGCAAGGTACGTAATGTGTGAAAAATACGGTTCACACACAGAGGTTTTATGTGATGAATGGGAAAGAATGACTGTACATGACGGGGAGAAATTCCCAAGAGTAGGTAGCTTTATCCCAGAATTGTTACTAAATCTAAGGAGAAGGATAGGTCTTATTAAACCAGCAAAGAGACAGATCAAACATTATGATTGTTTAAAATTATGGCAACAGGAAAGTGAAATGCAAAGAGAGTTAACTGACATATCTGACTCTCATCTTGGGAGGAGAGATATGGCAATGGAGAGGATTATGGTTGCGGAGAAAGGCACAATGGTGTACGATAAAAATGCACTTAGTAACTGTATTAAGAATGAAAGTGTAAAATGTAATAATGTTTATGAAAATGAAAGGGTAAAAAATTACAAATGTTAACCCGTGCAAGTCGCACCCCATGTCAAACTTCCCTCAGGAATACAAACAAGAAAGTGAACCCAACACGATGTCGGCACCTCTTCCAGCAGCCATCACACAAGACATCCAGGTGGACGCGACCAAATCGGTAAAGGCAATAATCAAACCCCCTAACGGAGGGTCAGGTGAGGTCGTGTCCACAGGTACGTACAATGGCCCTCATTCCGAGTTGATCGCTCGCAAGGCGAATTTAGCAGAGTTGCTCAGGCTAAGCCTACGCCTACTGGGAGTGTATCTTAGCTTCTTAAAATTGCGACCGATGTATTCGCAATATTGCGATTACAAACTACTTAGCAGTTTCAGAGTAGGTTCAGACTTACTCGGCATCTGCGATCAGTTCAGTGCTTGTCGTTCCTGGTTTGACGTCATAAACACACCCAGCGTTCGCCCAGACACTCCCCCGTTTCTCCGGCCACTCCTGCGTTTTTTCCGGAAACGGTAGCGTTTTTATCCACACGCCCCGAAAACGCCGTGTTTCCGCCCAGTAACACCCATTTCCTGTCAATCACACTACGATCGCCGGAGCGAGGAAAAAGCCGTGAGTAAAAATACTATCTTCATTGTAAAATTACTTGGCGCAGTCGCAGTGCGATTATTGCGCATGCGTACTAAGCGGAATTTCACTGCGATGCGATGAAAATTACCGAGCGAACGACTCGGAATGAGGGCCAATGTTTTATATCACGCACAAACAAATGTACCCCATATTGTAAGACCAAAACAAGGTGATGTAATTGAGTTTAGTCCTGTCAGGGTGATCACAGTCCCCAATGGGAAGACTGACGATCAGGGAACCATTCCCGTCCAGGACAGTGCAATGCGCTGTCCCTGGTCCCGGACCGAATTGAGATCAATTATGTCTGAATTTCCTGATCCTAGGAAAAATCTAGTCGCATGTCAAAGGTTCATTAAAGAACTAGGAAACTCAACAGAACCCACCAACAAAGAGTGGCGGACAGTGCTGAGGGCATGCTTGCCCTCCGGTGTTGACTCTGCGAAATTTATTACTGATTGTCAATTAGACACAGAAGTACCTCAAACGGAGGAACACAATCAGGAATGTATTAAGCAGATAAACCGACAGTTGGAAGTATATTTCCCTGCCGTTGTCAAGTGGAATGAAATCTTCTCCATAAGACAAAACGAAAGGGAAAGTATTTCCAATTATTTCAATCGAGCACTGCAAGTAATGGCTAGGAACACTGGGATCACAGACATCAAAACATGCGCACAGCATAGAGAAATAGCGGTTAAGGTATTAATGAATGGTTTAAAGGAGGTATTGAGAACAAGGGTACAGACCACCAACCCAAACTGGAGAAATATCTCAGTGGCCGCATTAAGAGAGGCCGCTATTGATCATGATCGAAATATCACCAGACACAGGGAGTCACAAAGTGATAAGTTAATGGCCGCAAGTATACAGGCCTTAACCACAAGACCATTCCAGCATAAGCCCCAAACCCCTGCGAGAAATTCAAATGTGGAAATCTGTTACAATTGTCAGAAGGAAGGTCATTTTGCAAGAGATTGTAGATTAGGAAGTAGACAAAAGTCACATCAGCCCCCTAGACAACAACATAACCATGATGCCCAAGGAAACAGGGAAGTACAGGGAAAACGGTTGATGGTGATGAGCATCCGAGCGTTTGAGGAGGCATCAAATCAACCAAGACCTCAGGTCATTGACACTTGGAGGAAACCCAGGGTTTGTTACCTTTGTAAAAGAGAAGGGCATTATGCCAGTAACTGTAACAGCCCACATAAAGTCAGACCCCCTAGACAGAGAAATTAGCAAAATTATAACACACCAAATTATAACCAGGGATCATATAGGAAGAATTTTGGGCCACACCCATAATATATAGTCAGGAAAGGTGATCATTAGGATCGATGGTAAGCCTGAGGTTATGGTTAACAAATTGGGAGGTCATTCCCTGAAGACACAGGAATGACCGGGTGAAACGTTGTAAATGTATCTGTGAAATGTTTATTTTCTCTCCCCATCTCTGACGATTATTGGTAGGACTCAAACATTGCATATCTGCGTGGTCTTTGCAGAAGTCTACCAAACCCCAGCACGACCTATCCGCATCAATGTATCCTGGCCAGATACAGAGGGTGGAGTATGGAGGTGCTGGTGGGAGGGACTGCGCAAGGAAACCATTGGACATGTAGATATGACAGCCTGATGATCTGACAATGTTTTAAAAATGTTTGAAAAATGTTTTTCCCTGTTGTTGTTGTTGTTTATTGTTGATTTATGTGATATATACATATATGAACGTCTCTCTCTCTCTCTTGTTGTTTTTTTTTTTTTTTCCTCTCCCTCTTCTCACTCATGTTTTTATGTTTTAAAGATGGTATGTCACACCTCAGTTAGACAAATGGTAATGCAAGATTTTTGCTCCTTACAGAAAGATCGCTGGTTTGGAAGGAATATTGCATCATCGGAATGTTCGGTTGGAAGACTGAGAGACAGCACCTTTGAGATGACAGCAGAACAAGAGGAACAACAAGACGAGAGAACTAATTATCGTAACAAGTTTCTCTCCCCCTCAAACTGTTTTTCTGTACCCCCATTACAAATTTCTTCTTTTCTCCTCCTGTAAGATGGACTTGCCCAAAGAGACTGTGATATGGATTTTCCTGTTGACCATGATGTTGACCAGAGCAGTCTGTTCCGGCGAGAGTACCAGGGAGGTCGAGAAAGGATCTAGAAAGGTTCCGATGACTGAGACGGAGGTGTAAATTTCCAATAGCAACACAACCACCAAGCAAAAGGCGAGTACCGGAAACGATCTAGCAGCCATGTTATTTGTAAACATTGTTAGCTGAAGAAAACTGTATCTGTAGGCTCTGTGACAATGTGGTTGAGGATGGGTGCATTAAGAAATGCCAATCCAGTTTTAATATCCACATGGACCGGCATCCATTGAGTGACTATCACTCCTTAGTGGGTAGTGTGTTAAATCAAACAGATTGTTGGGTATGCTCTCAAGTACCTCAAGGTCATAGCAAATCAGGACTAGTACCATTTCCTTTAACGGTAGGGGAGGTACTTGAGCTAAAGGGTGGGAGACCGGTGGACAGGAGGTTTAATATCTCCAGTCCTCCTAGTTTGAAGCTCCACCAATATCATGTGGATAGATCCCTAATATGTTTTAACATTACCAATCCCCGAAAGCCGGGAAGTTGGGAAGTGTCATGGAGCAACCAAACCATGACCTTTTCATATAGGGCAGATAGAATGCCTACAGATACAGAGCTTATACGCCACATAGCCAGTAGAGAAAAATCTTTCCGATATAGGTATACCCTAGGAAGTAGGATTACGAGAGTTGGAGAGGTATCACCAGGATACTGTGCACATATCGTACAAACTGATACGTGTACTAGACAGATGGGAGAATTAGGGGTAGGAGATTTCACATGGAGGATGTGTAATATGGTTATGTCCTACTCCGTCCCATATGTTCTCCCCGATGATGCATATTTCATATGCGGGAGGAAGGCGTATAAGTGGCTTGCCCCAAACTCTGAAGGATTGTGTTATATTGGAAAAGTACTGCCTGAAGTAATGACTGTATCACATGCCAAAATGAAAGATATACACCGTGTTGCCCAAGCTCCTTATACTCATACTCATTACGAGCACGTAGTTAAACGGCACCTGATAGAAAGAACAGAGCATCCGGCCTCTGACATGATCCATGAATCCACCGGGATTCAGTTTCTAATCGCGTTAGATTTCACTCGCAGCGCCAGAGGAGTGTTGAATTATAAATACATATCTGCGCTCGCAAATTTGTTAGATAATATCACTGAAATGTATGATGACACGTTTAGGTATACTGGAAGAGAACTTCAAGCTTATAAAACAGAACTGGTACAGCATAGAATGGTTCTCAATTACCTCACAGCAGTGACAGGTGGATATTGCGTCACACTGGCAACGCAGTACGGCGTGAAATGCTGCACATATATTACGAATAGCACCGAGGATCCGGTCGAGGTCATAGACCAAAAGATGAACAATATTCTCCAACTGAAGTGGGAATTTCGCAGGAGACACAATCTCACTCTTGCTGCTGTAGGTAATGAGCTGACTGGTTGGGTGTCATGGTTGAACCCGCGAAATTGGTTCTCTGGTTTAGGAGAATGGGCTCAAGGAGTCATAATGGATGTTGGGAAGTTTCTCCTATGTATCTTAGGTGTTGTCATATCCATTGGCTTGATATTTAGATGCGGTCAGACTTTAATGAAGTGCAAACGTAGTACCAGGGAAATGAGTCTAAGGAGTGAGGAAATTATAATTCCAATGGATTTGATTTATGACCCAACGGTAGAAACAATGATGTGATGAAAATGCGATTATACGGTCCGTTTCTTTCACCTGTTTTTCCGTTTTCTCCAAGGTAAAAAGACCCACCAGGACGAGGAATTTGATGATCCTGTATACAGACAACGGATGGATTAAAGAAGAAGTTTTGACAACCTTATACACAGATATTTGATGAACTATGCCATAGACCCCCAGTTTCCCTAGAAATGTTAAATTTACACTAGCCCAACACTTTTGTAAGTCTATGGACATTGACAAAGCTTTTGACCACACTTTTGGGCAAAAGCACAAAGAAGACTGCATTCAACAGACACCGAACAAGACTTCAACCGACAAATGTTCATTTACCTGACATAGAATACCACTGCATGTACCATAAGTGTTCTTTATCTTCATCTCTACAACCTTCAGGTAATGACACACATAGTCGATAGGGAATACAGGCACAGATATCAGCAATCACATATTCCCCCATTCATGTATCACCAACTAAAATGTGCTCCCCCATTTTGTTGCAACCAAAATCCGAAAAGAGCTCGGTAAAGTTTGACAGCCCATCCACAGACCCGTACCACGGGATAAGAAGGAATTCAAATGTATACTTTGCAATACCTCGAAGCTTGATGTACAACACGTACGGCACGATGATACATGACCCCCCAAACATGGATTCATACACACATGCTTCTACTATCCCACTAGGTCATACCCTCTTCACACCTTCTCCTCTCTCCTCCCCTACCCAACCATAGAAATGTATTAACCCCTGACATATATTTTTCTCGTTTTGAAATGTTTTAGGAAGTGGCAGTTATTGTTGACTGCCAAAGGGTGGACTGTCAAAGTCAGAAAAATATCACTATGCACACTGCCATATTTGCACCTCATACATGTCCGCTCTGCACATGCGTACACTCTCCCGTGCGTGCGCATACACGCAGTCGCATGCACCCGCAGGCGCACGATATGCGGATTTACGGTAGAGTTTATGTGTTCGTAGTGAGCGACTCAATCATTACATATTTTCACTTTATAATGTATTTTATAGATCATGGTCCCTTTGATAGATTCTGAAAGTTTAGTTAATGTAGCATGTTCATGGACGGAGAGATCCCTCTTTGTTTGATACGAAGGGTCAGACATGGGTCATACAGTGGTGTTTAGTATCCATCGGAAGAGTATTTAATTAGCAATATTCCGGTGTTGGTTTGAAGCGAATTAATCGCTCGTGCGAATAGTTATGGACATAAGAAGTTTATGTCCATTTACTATTATTTGCACTTACTTATCCATGCGGCGGGAAACCTAGTTTCCCACCCACCTGAGCAGTTGGAAATTGTCACAGCCCACCTGTATGAATCAACCTATGACCTTTTGTTATAGTGCAAAGACTAATTCCTGTGTCCAATGAACAATGAGATTGTAGGGACCATTGAATTGTATTGTGTGTGGGGCATAAATAGACAAGCCGATCACATCCAGCTCACTCTTCAACGGTTCTCATTGCTGATAATCGGGAGCTGGATGTCCAGAGGCGCATGCGATCGTTCCCCTTTGTGCGTAAGTTTTCTCCGCAATCATATTGTCTTTCTTGTTATTGTGAGCCATATATATCTCTCTCTCTCTTCTCCTCTTTCTCTCTAATATTCCCTTAAACGTAATAGTATTGTATTGTATTTCATGTGTAGTTATCTGGTTAGTTAGTCTATGTTATATTGTAGTGTATGACTTGTACTGTATTATCCTTTTTGCAAGTATAACATTCATATAAGGCGTTAGACCCTAAGCCCGGTAGTTGTGTATTTCTTATAGTGTTAAGTATTCTCAGAGCGTTGGTGACGCTCGAACAGCTTTTAAGTTAATAAGGTTACACCGTGTTGCATCTACACCCTATCTCTACACTAAGGTTTTACTGCATATTACATTGTTTATGGTTTAGATATAAAGGTTTAACATTGTGAGCGTCTGCGCCGCTGGTGATCTCCTCGTGGTCCCAAGCGTCCGCTACACTATAGCGAACCATTACGTTAGTCAGCAGCCAATAGCGTGCCTGCCTGTGATCACTTGGCCGTGAGCGAACGTGACGCTTGAGCGTCTCGACCACGGCTAAGCGATTGTTACGCAACGTGCGTACCCTTACGGTACTCCATACGTCAATAGCGTACAGTGTTCTTAGGCCTCTTAAAGGGTTTTAAATAAGATAAATATTTAGCTTTATCACACCTGGCCCATCTAGGAGTGGCACTGCAGTGTCACGCAGGATGGCCCTTCAAAAAAATACTCCCCAAACAGCACATGACGCAAAGAAAAAAAGAGGCACAATGAGGTAGCTGTGTGACTAAGCTAAGCGACCCTAGTGGCCGACACAAACACCTGGCCCATCTAGGAGTGTCACTGCAGTGTCACGCAGGATGGCCCTTCAAAAAAATACTCACCAAACAGCACATGACGCAAAGAAAAAAAGAGGCGCAATGAGGTAGCTGTGTGACTAAGCTAAGCGACCCTAGTGGCCGACACAAACACCTGGCCCATCTAGGAGTGGCACTGCAGTGTCACGCAGGATGGCCCTTCAAAAAAATACTCCCCAAACAGCACATGACGCAAAGAAAAAAAGAGGCGCAATGAGGTAGCTGTGTGACTAAGCTAAGCGACCCTAGTGGCCGACACAAACACCTGGCCCATCTAGGAGTGGCACTGCAGTGTCACGCAGGATGGCCCTTCAAAAAAATACTCACCAAACAGCACATGATGCAAAGAAAAAAAGAGGCGCAATGAGGTAGCTGTGTGACTAAGATAAGCGACCCAAGTGGCCGACACAAACACCTGGCCCATCTAGGAGTGGCACTGCAGTGTCACGCAGGATGGCCCTTCAAAAAAATACTCCCCAAACAGCACATGACGCAAAGAAAAAAAGAGTTGCAATGAGGTAGCTGTGTGACTAAGCTAAGCGACCCTATTGGCCGACACAAACACCTGGCCCATCTAGGAGTGGCACTGCAGTGTCACGCAGGATGGCCCTTCAAAAAAATACTCCCCAAACAGCACATGACGCAAAGAAAAAAAGAGGCGCAATGAGGTAGCTGTGTGACTAAGCTAAGCGACCCTAGTGGCCGACACAAACACCTGGCCCATCTAGGAGTGGCACTGCAGTGTCACGCAGGATGGCCCTTCAAAAAAATACTCCCCAAACAGCACATGACGCAAAGAAAAATGAAAGAAAAAAGAGGTGCAAGATGGAATTGTCCTTGGGCCCTCCCACCCACCCTTATGTTGTATAAACAGGACATGCACACTTTAACGAACCCATCATTTCAGCGACAGGGTCTGCCACACAACTGTGACTGAAATGACTGGTTGGTTTGGGCCCCCACCAAAAAAGAAGCAATCAATCTCTCCTTGCACAAACTGACACTACGGAGGCAAGATGTCCACCTCATCATCATCGTCCGATTCATCACCCCTTTCACTGTGTACATCCCCCTCCTCACAGATTATTAATTCGTCCCCACTGGAATCCACCATCTCAGGTCCTCGTGTACTTTCTGGAGGCAATTGCTGCTGGTGAATGTCTCCACGGAGGAATTGATTATAATTCATTTTAATGAACATCATCTTCTCCACATTTTCTGGAAGTAACCTCGTACGCCGATTGCTGACAAGGTGAGCGGCGGCACTAAACACTCTTTCGGAGTACACACTGGAGGGAGGGCAACTTAGGTAGAATAAAGCCAGTTTCTGCAAGGGCCTCCAAATTGCCTCTTTTTCCTGCCAGTATACGTACGGACTGTCTGACGTGCCTACTTGGATGCGGTCACTCATATAATCCTCCACCATTCTTTCAATGGTGACAGAATCATATGCAGTGACAGTAGACGACATGTCAGTAATCGTTGGCAGGTCCTTCAGTCCGGACCAGATGTCAGCACTCGCTCCAGACTGCCCTGCATCACCGCCAGCGGGTGTGCTCGGAATTCTTAGCCTTTTCCTAGCACCCCCAGTTGCGGGAGAATGTGAAGGAGGAGATGGTGACGGGTCACGTTCCGCTTGACTTGACAATTTTCTCACCAGCAGGTGTTTGAACCTCTGCAGACTTGTGTCTGCCGGAAAGAGAGATACAATGTAGGTTTTAAATCTAGGATCGAGCACGGTGGCCAAAATGTAGTGCTCTGATTTCAACAGATTGACCACCCGTGAATCCTGGTTAAGCGAATGAAGGGCTCCATCCACAAGTCCCACATGCCTAGCGGAATCGCTCTGTTTTAGCTCCTCCTTCAATGTCTCCAGCTTCTTCTGCAAAAGCCTGATGAGGGGAATGACCTGACTCAGGCTGGCAGTGTCTGAACTGACTTCACGTGGGGCAAGTTCAAAAGGTTGCAGAACCTTGCACAACGTTGAAATCATTCTCCACTGCGCTTGAGACAGGTGCATTCCACCTCCTTTGCCTATATCGTGGGCAGATGTATACGCTTGAATGGCCTTTTGCTGCTCCTCCATCCTCTGAAGCATATAGAGGGTTGAATTCCACCTCGTTACCACCTCTTGCTTCAGATGATGGCAGGTTCAGGTGTTTTTGGTGGTGCTCCAGTCTTCTGTACGCGGTGCCTGTACGCCGAAAGTGGCCCGCAATTCTTCTGGCCACCGACAGCATCTCTTGCACGCCCCTGTCGTTTTTTAAATAATTCTGCACCACCAAATTCAAGGTATGTGCAAAACATGGGACGTGCTGGAATTTGCCCAGATGTAATGCACGCACAATATTGCTGGCGTTGTCCGATGCCACAAATCCCCAGGAGAGTCCAATTGGGGTAAGCCATTCTGCGATGATCTTCCTCAGTTGCCGTAAGAGGTTTTCAGCTGTGTGCGTATTCTGGAAAGCGGTGATACAAAGCGTAGCCTGCCTAGGAACGAGTTGGCGTTTGCGAGATGCTGCTACTGGTGCCGCCGCTGCTGTTCTTGCTGCGGGAGGCAATACATCTACCCAGTGGGCTGTCACAGTCATGTAGTCCTGAGTCTGCCCTGCTCCACTTGTCCACATGTCCGTGGTTAAGTGGACATTGGGTACAACTGCATTTTTTAGGACACTGGTGACTCATTTTCTGACATCTGTGTACATTCTCGGTATCGCCTGCCTAGAGAAATGGAACCTAGATGGTATTTGGTACCGGGGACACAGTACCTCAATCAAGTCTATAGTTTGCTCTGAAGTAACGATGGATACCGGAACCACGTTTCTCACCGCCCAGGCTGCCAAGGCCTCAGTTATCCGCTTTGCAGCAGGATGACTGCTGTGATATTTCATCTTCCTCGCAAAGGACTGTTGGACAGTCAATTGCTTACTGGAAGTAGTACAAGTGGTCTTCCGACTTCCCCTCTGGGATGACCATCGACTCCCAGCAGCAACAACAGCAGCGCCAGCAGCAGTAGGCGTTACACTCAAGGATGCATCGGAGGAATCCCAGGCAGGAGAGGACTTGTCAGACTTGCCAGTGACATGGCCTGCAGGACTATTGGCTTTCATGGGTAAGGAGGAAATTGACACTGAGGGAGTTGGTGGTGTGGTTTGCGTGAGCTTGGTTACAAGAGGAAGGGATTTACTGGTCAGTGGACTGCTTCCGCTGTCGCCCAAAGTTTTTGAACTTGTCACTGACTTATGATGAATGCGCTGCAGGCGACGTATAAGGGAGGATGTTCCGAGGTGGTTAACGTCCTTACCCCTACTTATTACAGCTTGACAAAGGCAACACACGGCTTGACACCTGTTGTCCGCATTTGTGTTGAAATAATTCCACACCGAAGAGCTGATTTTTTTGGTATTTTCACCAGGCATGTCAATGGCCATATTCCTCCCACGGACAACAGGTGTCTCCCTGGGTGCCTGACTTAAACAAACCACCTCACCATCAGAATCCTCCTTGTCAATTTCCTCCCCAGCGCCAGCAACACCCATATCCTCATCCTGGTGTACTTCAACACTGACATCTTCAATTTGACTATCAGGAACTGGACTGCGGGTGCTCCTTCCAGCACTTGCAGGGGGCATGCAAATGGTGGAAGGCGCAAGCTCTTCCCGTCCAGTGTTGGGAAGGTCAGGCATCGCAACCGACACAATTGGACTCTCCTTGGGGATTTGTGATTTCGAAGAACGCACAGTTCTTTGCTGTGCTTTTGCCAGCTTGAGTCTTTTCATTTTTCTAGCGAGAGGCTGAGTGCTTCCATCCTCATGTGAAGCTGAACCACTAGCCATGAACATAGGCCAGGGCCTCAGCCGTTCCTTGCCACTCCGTGTCGTAAATGGCATACAGATGTAGCCACCTTTATCTTGAGTGGCCGCAGCGGTTGGCCCGTTCGACCATACGCAGCGTACTGTGGCGTAGCGAGGCGCGCCTAGCCACAGAGAGGCTATCTAATCGCACGGAGACAGACATTTGACGTTTGGCGTTACCTTTACGTGTAATACCTGCGATCAGCCACCAGATGTCGCTTTTTACAATCACCACTGCGCATGCGTGTGGTCTCCCATAAAATACAATACTGACATACATAATAAGGACTACTTTACTAAGGCGTCTCATTACGCTGCATACAGCAAATACTGTACTCATTACGCTGCATTATTTAATACAGTACTGTACAGTATATACAGTACGACACCGACGCAAATACAGTAGTACAGCATACAGTATATGATCCATCTACAATACTTTATGAATACTGTATGTGAGCGTGCAAGTCCCGCAGACAAAACACAGTACTGTAAAACCAGTAGTGTACACTGTCGCAAATGGATGTGTGTTACAAGTTCACTATTGCCTCTCAAGATTAGGAATTTTCTACAGTGTTATCGTCCTAATCCCGTAGCCATTACAGCATAATCAAAACCAACGGATTTATACATTTGTCTGCGGCGAAGTGGTGAAGTGTTTCGCTTCCTATACTCAGAGTCCAGGGTTCGATTCCTTAAGTACTGTACGAATGCATGTTACTGTAGTTTTTTTCAGACACTTTATTATTTTTTTTATTCACATACTGCAAACCAGGGCATACAGTAGCTGCATGAGCGGTTCTATGCGATCGAGTCCGGTGTACCATAATCTGCAGGTTCTATGCAGGTTAAGGTACTATGCTCCGTACACAGTACACATACAATTCTGTAGCTGGGCAGACTGAATAGAAATGGCTACCACCTATGACTCCTTGCCCCACAGAGGCCCTAGGCTACGGAGCAAGTAATAGTCCAGATTGTACAGACTATGGGGCAATGCTGAATGAGCGTCACAATCCCCTAGCTAAAATACACAGTATGCATATTATGGTACACCGGACTCGATGACATACTGTAGCACACTGGCAAAATGGCCGCCGCCCCTGAACCCTTGTGCAGGTTATGGGGCTATGCTGAAGGAGCGTCACAATCCCCTAGCCAAAATACACAGGGGAGGGATAAGCTACTGTAGGATTGCATACAGTATTACGGTACACCGGACTCAATCGCATAGCACACTGTCAAAACGACCACTACCCATGAACCCCCACCTCCTGAACCCCCACCTCGTGGCAGGCAGCAGTTGGGTATGGAATGAGAAATGGCATAAGCTGTGCAGGCTACGGGGCGATGCTGAAGGAGCGTCACAATCCCCTAGCCAAAATACACAGAGATACTGTAAGCGAGGTCTATGCACATTACAGTACTGTACAGTACGTTACACCGGGCTCGGTCGCATAGCAAACTGACAAAACACAAGTTTTACAGTACATACAGTAAAGCAGGCCAAAGCTGCAGGAGAGTTTCTACTGTAAAGGTTCTATGCACCGTACGGTAATGTACACATACCTGTACAATTCTATAGCAGGGCAGACTCAATTGAAATGGCTACCGCCTGTGACTCCTACAGTAGCTCCTAGGAGGCACTCAGCTATGGAGCAAATAACAGCACAGATTTTGCAGGCTACGGGGCAATGCTGAAGGAGCGTCACAATCCCCTAGCTACAATACACAGGGGTGATAGAGATAATCGAGTGGCTGGAGGGGGGTCCCCTTGATTTAAGGGGCCCCCACTCCTCCAGGGTACTCCGGCCAGGTGTGACTAGTTGGGTATTTAATTCCATGGCCGCAGGGACCTGTATAAAAGTCTCCCCCGGCTGTGCATTATCTGTCCAGCTAGTGGAGCCCAGTGCTGATTCAAAAAATATGGGGAACCCCTACGCTTTTTTTGTCCCCCTTATTTTTTGCACCAGGACCAGGCGCAGAGCCCGGTGCTGGTTCTAAAAAGATGGGGGATCCCGTGTCCATTTTTTCCGTATTCCTTCCGGAATTCGACTGCAATTGCATATACAGTACTGTACCCCTTAATGTCACTGCTTACAGTATACAGTATTTAGACATGAGCTTGTGTACAGTATCTGTCATGAGGTGCTTTTTTCACTGACACTATAACTTTTTTCTATTGTGATATACTGTACTGTACAGAGGCGGCAAACTAGCCAAACGGGAATAATCAGCTTCTGCAGAATAAAATGAGATGCTACAGTACATGCCTATATTCTGTGAGTGACTGCGGCTCTATGAAATTAAATCAGAAAATTTAAATATGAAATGCATTACTAATGTGTGGCATTACTGTACTGTATGTGTATAAGGTGTACTACAATATTTTCTGGTGTAACATAAGGAAAGGGCACTACTGCATGGTCTAATGCAGTGGTTCTCAAACTTGGTCCTCAGGACCCCACACAGTGCATGTTTTGCAGGTAAACCAGCAAGTGCACAGATGTATTCATTACTAACTGACACATTTTAGAAGGTCCATACAGTAGGTGGAGCTAATTTTTTCACTTGTGATTCTGTGAGACCTGCAAAACCTGCACTGTGTGGGGTCCTGAGGACTGAGTTTGAGAACCTGTGGTCTAATGTAAATAAAGATGAATGTGGTGGGGTGTAATGTGAATAAGGGGCATTACTGTTAGGAGTAATGTGGTACTATGATATGATGTCATGAGAATAAGAGACACCACTGCATGATATAATGTGAATAAAGTTGCAGTACTGTGTTGTGTCATTTCATCTTCGGGTATTATTGTGTTACCATGCCCCTTCCCAGCAAGAACATACTGTACACTGTTTTGGGCTGGCACTAAATGTGCACATTGTTCTTATTTAGATTATAGGGGGTAGGAGCGCCAAAATGGGTGATGGTGCTGGGAAAGGGGTGCAGGGTTAGAGGCGGAACTACGTAGCATCTGTGCAAGAGGGCATCAGCCAAAATCTAGCCTAGGGCATCATGTTGGTCAGGTTTGGCTCTGATAATACTGTATACTGTACTCTTACTGTACTTTGCATTCAATACAGATACTGTTTGCACACAGGTTTTACATGAATCATTGGCAATGCTGCAGGAGTGTCTCATTAGGCAATCTAAAATATACCACGACTATGGGTGGGGATACAGTAGGGAAGTTCTGTCACCATAAGCTGTCTGCTGTGTATAGCATATTTCCATCTGAGATGCATTTGTGTGTTTGTAATAAGAAAAAAACATTTTACTGTACATTTAGTGGATACAGTATTTCTCCCCCATAATGACGTATCATACTGTACAGGTACCCTCATGTACTGTACCGTACCATACTGTAAAATTGAATATTTATTGGAAAAACATCAATATTAATGTAAAAATAAAGTATTACAACATCCGATTCCATGTACTGCACTGATCAAAATGTACAGTACTCTTATTCAGGACTTATAAAACTGAAAATAACTGTTCATACAGTACACATCAATAACATTACTACTGTATAATATTCTACATTAGTTTATGCAATAATCAGACAAAGGCAATTTTATCATTTTTTTTAATAATGCACCAATTTAAAATTTTAAACAGAAAATACAGAACTACATATTTGTGGCTTGACCATTTCTTTCAACTACAACAGGTAATACTTTATACAGGTGATTTATATAATTATTACAATGTTCAGGTGTGAGTACTTCTAGCCAAAATTTCTTTATCCCATCCACCAGTTGCTGTTTTGTTGTTGGCTTTGCAACACTCCTAACGTACCTCTTCAATTGAGCCCACACTAATTCGATTGGGTTCATGTCTGGTGATCTAATTAAAAAAAAAAAAAAAGCGTATAGAAAAAATTAATTACAGTACATTACAGTAAATAGAGAAAATTAAACATACAATATTGTACTGTTTATTAAACAAAATTTTTTTTTACAGTACTAGAGTGCTATCCAAAATTTTACTTGTACACTGTTGAAAGAATACTCACTCTGGTGGTGTGCGTTCCCAATTCATACCTTTCTCTTCCATAAATTTGGCTGAGGCGGAGTGTTTAGGATCATTGTCTTGGAATATCCTATGGTGAGTTGGGTAATATTTATTCACAAATGGCACCATACATTTCTCTACTATTGTTTCTTGGAAATATTTCTTATCCATGATTCCTACAGAAATCAAAAAATGTTGTTCATTAATAAGCAACTCCTTTTATTGTGCAGTTACACGTACTCTACAGTACAACATGTATTTTTACAGAACACAGGCACAGAATAAAGTATAGTACTGTACTGTACCTTCGAAAAATAATAGGGGACCAGCTCCTAATCGTGATATGCCTCCCCATACATGGATTTTCAATGGATGCTTTGGGCGTGGTTTTAAAGAGATATGGTTACGTTTCCTGAATGACATTCTGGAGAACCGCTCAAGGGCAACAGACGATTCATCTGTGAAAATGACATCATCAAATGTTTCACCACTCTCAATCCATCGCCGTGCCTGTTCCACTCTCTTTTCTTTATTCACATCTCTTATCATTGGAGATATCCTGTGAAGAGCCAAAAATAATGAAATCAGATACAGTTATGAAATTACAGATTTACAGATTACTGTATATACAGTAGACTGTATGTGCAGTATACTGTATTATATACCTACTGTATACATTAAACTGTACATACAGTACATTAAGTTACATACAGAGTAATATATATATACATACTGTACATACACACAAACACACACACACAGTATACAGTATGTAATCATCACAATAAGCCGGCAATGCTTCATTGCTGTCTCTGAGTGCCTATACAGTAGGTATCTCTTTTGGGATAGAATACTGTATATACAGTATATACACACACACATACTGTATATAGTATAAAGTACACACTCTGTATAATGATTTATGGCATTATTATATCACGTATCAAGGGATTATTAACAGTGCATTTACTGTATGGTTTATACTGCTTTCAGTATTTTACCTTGTTGCGCCAAAGGTCCATCCCATTTTCCGTCGCATCCTTCTGATGCTGGTGGCCGATATGTCCAGGTCATACTTGGAATGGAGAATTCGTTTTATTTGCAGAGCAGTACGCTCATCATCCTCACGAGTTAGTTCCTCCACAATTTGTTGCACTCTCCTACAGTACAATACAGTATGAAAAATATGAATTCATGAACAGCACAATCACAGTTACAATTGATGAAGTTTTAATTTTATTTCAAAAAAATTGTTTATGGTATAAAGCAAGTCATTTAAACATTACAGTAGTGTACAGTACGTACCATGTGCATTTTGTAGGAAATACAAATCTGGGCGTTGTTCTCTCGAATGCATGATAGCGCACCGTTTCTAAAGTGACTATAATGCCACTTTCCTTGAGCCATGCATGGATCTCTTTGATGGTTTTATTTTCTTTTTTCATGTTGGCGATTATCTTGCTCATCGTTTTGTTGATAGTTACTGGCATGTTGTCCAACTATAATTCCTGTATGGAGAGAAAACATTTGTGAATACTGTAGTCTAAAATTTACACATCTGAAAATGCATAAGAGTTTTATGATAGAAGTTAATACTGTACATGTTTACTATCCAGTACCTGATGTTCAAATTTAAGTATTGTATACTGTACAGTACTGAAAATACAACTTCAGTGTTATGGACTGCAATTAGTTTCCTGTATGAAACAGATACAGTACAGTAAATAACCCTCCTTGGAAGTGCATGGGCCCTGTGAGACTTACAGTAGTGTACAGCATAAGGGTCGACTGACATGATGTACAAGCATTACATACAGTACATGTCAGTACTGTATGTAAATTCTTCAATTATTGCCTAACAACAATGCTGCTTACTGTATATTAAATACTGTAGGCCTAGAAATGTGCATCTCAATATAGTAGTTAAAAACACAGGGGCCTATGTGGATAAGCGAGTTCTATGCACACAAAAAATGGCCACCGACCGTGAACCCCCAGCACGTGGCAGCGCTCGGATATGTAGTGAGATACAGTATGGCATACATTTCACAGTTCAGGGGGCAATGCTGAAGGAGCGTCA
The DNA here is from genome assembly GCF_028390025.1 of Pseudophryne corroboree. Classification (NCBI taxonomy): domain Eukaryota; kingdom Metazoa; phylum Chordata; class Amphibia; order Anura; family Myobatrachidae; genus Pseudophryne; species Pseudophryne corroboree. Next base: position 386,933,838 of record NC_086451.1, read on the forward strand.
CAATCCCCTAGCTCAATTACATTGGGATAAGCGAGGTCTACTGTATGCACATTACGGTATACCGAGCTGGATCGCTTAGCAACCTGACAAAATGGCCGCCGACCGTGAACTCCCAGCACGTGGCAGCGCTCGGATATGTAGTGAGATACAATATGGCATACATTTCACAGTTCAGGGGGCAATGCTGAAGGAGCGTCACAATCCCCTAGCTCAATTACATTGGGATAAGCGAGGTCTACTGTATGCACATTACGGTATACCGAGCTGGATCGCTTAGCAACCTGACAAAATGGCCGCCGACCGTGAACTCCCAGCACGTGGCAGCGCTCGGATATGTAGTGAGATACAATATGGCATACATTTCACAGTTCAGGGGGCAATGCTGAAGGAGCGTCACAATCCCCTAGCTCAATTACATTGGGATAAGCGAGGTCTATGCACATTACGGTATACCGAGCTGGATCGCTTAGCAACCTGACAACATGGCCGCCGACCGTGAACTCCCAGCACGTGGCAGCGCTCGGATATGTAGTGAGATACAATATGGCATACATTTCACAGTTCAGGGGGCAATGCTGAAGGAGCGTCACAATCCCCTAGCTCAATTACATTGGGATAAGCGAGGTCTACTGTATGCACATTACGGTATACCGAGCTGGATCGCTTAGCAACCTGACAAAATGGCCGCCGACCGTGAACTCCCAGCACGTGGCAGCGCTCGGATATGTAGTGAGATACAATATGGCATACATTTCACAGTTCAGGGGGCAATGCTGAAGGAGCGTCACAATCCCCTAGCTCAATTACATTGGGATAAGCGAGGTCTATGCACATTACGGTATACCGAGCTGGATCGCTTAGCAACCTGACAACATGGCCGCCGACCGTGAACTCCCAGCACGTGTAATGCCACTGTCGGTCACCTGACCGCTAGAATCCTGACTGCTGGTCACGCAAACCCAACCCATTGGTTTAACACAATGTACAGTACAGTACAATACTGCAGTTTACTTACCAAGTTGGGGAGAGGGTTGTTGGGGAGAGGGTTTTTCATCCTCATCCTCACTGTCAATAATTACTGAGTTGAAAATAAAAAAATATTATAAACAAAATACAGTAGAGTACAGTTACTACAAAATTGCACAGTAGTACAGTGCTACAGGAGGCAGAGATATATTCATAATACAGTAGGAGCAGAATGACTGTCCAGCGGTAGGGGACATACAGTACTGTATTTAAAAGACCTGCTGTCTGGATCCCGGCATTCAGAATGCAGAGTGTGGATTCAGAGTATGATTGGAGGGTTAGGCTAGTGGAGGGTGGGTCGGATGCACAATTTTGGGCACCATAATACAAAATGGATATCGTGGAACTACAAAAGGTTTAGAGGCGGGCGACCAAAGTGATGAAGTGGATTGAGAAGATGGAATACAAGGAAAGGCAGGCTAGGCATGTTTACATTGGAAAAGAGGAGATTAAGAGGGGACATGATTAACCTTTACAAATATACTGTATACAGTAAGGGGACAATACACAGGAACGGTTTTTGATAAGATGGACACAGAGGACACGTGCACAGTAACTCTTGTTGAAGTAGAGGCGATTTCGCACAGAGGCGAAAAGGGGTCTTCACAGTGAGGGAAATACTGTACAGTACATGTTTGGAATTCCCTGCCTGAAAAGTAATAAAAGTGGACTTGGTCAATACTTTTAAGAATGGGCTTGAGAAAATCCTACTGTACTTACTATAATCTGGCTCCTCTTCCCCCGAATCAATGGGAATGAGCTCCTCCTCTGTATCAATTACGAGGCGGTCTGTGTGTAAAAGATGACAAGTATTGTAAAATACAAAAATTACAGTAATACTGTAGGAAACTAGTGTGTCTGTAACAAAAAGTAATTATTACCACTTCCGGAGCTCTCGGATGCAGCAGCAGGTGGTGGTGGTGGTGGTGTTGGTACTGTGGGAAAAAAAATAACAGTACTGTAAGTGAAGCTGTCAATTTGAAACATGTACTGTACAGTATCCAGGACACATGTACAGTAGTGTAACAACGATGACAGTAGCACCAGAATTCTCGTTACACAATACCTGGCAGCGCAGCAGGTGGTGGTGGTGGTGGTGGTACTGTGGGAAAAAAAATAACAGTACTGTAAGTGAAGCTGTCAATTTGAAACATGTACTGTACAGTATCCAGGACACATGTACAGTAGTGTAACGATGACAGTCACACCAGAATTCTCGTTACACAATACCTGGCAGCGCAGCAGGTGGTGGTGGTGGTGGTGGTGGTGGTGGTACTGTGGGAAAAAAAATAACAGTACTGTAAGTGAAGCTGTCAATTTGAAACATGTACTGCACAGTATCCAGGACACATGTACAGTAGTGTAACAACGATGACAGTAGCACCAGAATTCTCGTTACACAATACCTGGCAGCGCAGCAGGTGGTGGTGGTGGTGGTACTGTGGGAAAAAAAATAACAGTACTGTAAGTGAAGCTGTCAATTTGAAACATGTACTGCACAGTATCCAGGACACATGTACAGTAGTGTAACAACGATGACAGTAGCACCAGAATTCTCGTTACACAATACCTGGCAGCGCAGCAGGTGGTGGTGGTGGTGGTGGTACTGTGGGAAAAAAAATAACAGTACTGTAAGTGAAGCTGTCAATTTGAAACATGTACTGTACAGTATCCAGGACACATGTACAGTAGTGTAACGATGACAGTCACACCAGAATTCTCGTTACACAATACCTGGCAGCGCAGCAGGTGGTGGTGGTGGTGGTGGTGGTGGTGGTGGTACTGTGGGAAAAAAAATAACAGTACTGTAAGTGAAGCTGTCAATTTGAAACATGTACTGCACAGTATCCAGGACACATGTACAGTAGTGTAACAACGATGACAGTAGCACCAGAATTCTCGTTACACAATACCTGGCAGCGCAGCAGGTGGTGGTGGTGGTGGTACTGTGGGAAAAAAAATAACAGTACTGTAAGTGAAGCTGTCAATTTGAAACATGTACTGCACAGTATCCAGGACACATGTACAGTAGTGTAACAACGATGACAGTAGCACCAGAATTCTCGTTACACAATACCTGGCAGCGCAGCAGGTGGTGGTGGTGGTGGTGGTACTGTGGGAAAAAAAATAACAGTACTGTAAGTGAAGCTGTCAATTTGAAACATGTACTGTACAGTATCCAGGACACATGTACAGTAGTGTAACGATGACAGTCACACCAGAATTCTCGTTACACAATACCTGGCAGCGCAGCAGGTGGTGGTGGTGGTGGTGGTGGTGGTGGTGGTACTGTGGGAAAAAAAATAACAGTACTGTAAGTGAAGCTGTCAATTTGAAACATGTACTGCACAGTATCCAGGACACATGTACAGTAGTGTAACAACGATGACAGTAGCACCAGAATTCTCGTTACACAATACCTGGCAGCGCAGCAGGTGGTGGTGGTGGTGGTACTGTGGGAAAAAAAATAACAGTACTGTAAGTGAAGCTGTCAATTTGAAACATGTACTGCACAGTATCCAGGACCAAAAAGGGGTCCGGCCAATAAACAATCTGCATCAGAGAAGCAAGATACAGTATGCTTAAAGTATACAGTACTATATACTAGATCGCCAACAAACGTAAATTAACAAACAACTATCACTGGAATTTACCATCCTCATCCCGTAGCGAAGCACGGGTATTCAGCTATCTACAATGTTATTTATACTTTGTGTTTAATATTTACATTTAGTTTTGTAAACAGACATTCTTAACATTAACGGATTGCAGCGAGTTATCTGTGATGGTCAGGACAGGGGGTTGGGACTATAGAAATCACTATGTACTGTACACTACTGTATTTGACAATACTTACCAGCTTGGCGGCGCCTGTCCCGCCTCCTGTGACGTCGTGCTACCAGCCCTGTAAAAATATATATACAGTATAATGGCAGCATACTGTACAGCCAATGAAATTCAACATTGACAGCATCTTTATGACATCACAATAAATGGAATTGTTCATTCTAGTACCCTGCACCTAATCACTCAGGAGGGCATAGTGTACTGTACTGTCTTCAAAACTTAAGGGGCACATTTCTAAATGTGACATACAGTACACTTACAGTATCGCTACAGTACAGTAGGTCCAGGGTATTAGACAGAACACTACCTTTATAGACATTGTAACACACATAAGCATTGCCCTTATAAACATTATGACACACATCAGCATGCAGCCCTCCCACCCTTAACCATCTCAGTACTGTTCATTACTGTACATTACAAATTGATTTCATGACAGATGATGCAGTACTCACCTGAATTCATCTTATTCACGTCATGTCACAGTAGTGCAGTTTATTCACGTCACATTACTGTCCTTGATTCCCGTTGTGTCACACAGTAGAGCACCGTATTCACGTCACAGTACTGTCCTTGATTCACGTTGTGTCACACAGTAGAGCACCTTATTCACGTCACAGTACTGTCCTTGATTCACGTTGTGTCACACAGTAGAGCACCGTATTCACGTCACAGTACTGTCCTTGATTCACGTTGTGTCACACAGTAGAGCACCTTATTCACGTTACTGTACGTCACAGTAGTGCAGTAGTATATCCACATTACGTCACAAAGTAGAGATCTGCCAGTCATGAACCTTATGCAAGAGTAATGCACGTCAGAACACATTAGGCCACTGTAACATCCCTTAGAATAATTTCTGCCAAAGTAACATCCCTTAGAACACTGTACTATCTGAAACACAAATTTCGGCACACTGCAATTAAACCACACAATGCACTGCACGACTGCGTGATATGACAAACTGCACATTTCCCTGCAAAATATGATACAATGTACACTACACAAAAAACTGCAATTACCACATGTGTATACAGTACACTGCACGACAGTGCTGGCCCTAGCCAGGTACAGATACAGCCGCAGTCACGCAAAATATAGGCATGCCGCATATCATTTTAATCAGCAGAAGCTGCTGGTGCCCCTAAGCATAGCAAATGCCCTAGGCATTTGCCTACTGTAGTTTGCCTATGCCTAAGGCCGGCTCTGCTGCACGATGTGATTCACTATGTATTACAATCACTGCACAATACCATATTCTGAATGTACACTGCATGACACGCTGCAATTACGCAGCACGATACACTGTGATACATTGCATATACTGTACACTGCATGATACTGTACACTGCACAATCGTAGACCACCTGGATTGTAAAGAACTACTGTATATACACAAGTTTAAAAAAATAACAATTGTTTTTGTAAAACGCATGTCGATCTTTTTCCATGTCAACTTAACGACCATGTCAACCTACAGTAACTGGTGTCAACCAATTTCAAAAGCCGCACCATCTAGGTCGACGCAAAAAAACAAATTGACCTTTTGACCCGGGTTAATGTTTGGTCCTTGTTTAACCATTTGTTTACCACAAATACTGTACAGTGCTGTATAGACCGGATACCTGCTGCTACAGCAGCCCCTGCTATAATGTACTGTACCTGTAACTACAGTAACTTAAAGTACAGTTATCTACAGTAATGTACTGTACTTACAATCCCTTATGGCCTGCAGGCGTCGTGGGGTCCGCCTCACGAGGTCACTCCACCTCCTCTGGAGAGACCTCACCGTTCTCCTCCTGTTATACTTCCGGAGGATGTCCCTGCTGGCCCTCCGGTATGCCCTCACTTTCTCCTCGTTGCTGGCGAGAGTTCTGTCCCGCCAGCGAACGAGGAGACGCAGCTCACCAAGAGCATAGGGACGGTCCCGTGCAGCAGCCATAACCGTCCTTATGCTCAATGAGCGTCTCAGACGTCGTGCGCCTCAGACGTCGTGCGTCTCAGACGTCGTGCGGTCCAGGCATTCAACGTACAGTACTGTAGTTACTGTACTTTGTGACAGTTTCCCTTAGTTTTAAATATGCCCTTTCTTTGACCACAGTATTTTCCACTGTCTTGCCCTACGCCCTTCCCTCCTGGGAGCCTTCACAGGTCTTATGCAATACACAAATACCGAAGATGCACAGTCCGTCAGAATACACTCATTTCATTCCCGCTGTTTAGGTGCATTTAGCGTAAAGAATCGCTCCTGCAGATGTACTTTGATTTATGTGAAACCTGTGTGCATCCTTCCATTGACTGTCTTACAATGTAAATAAAATAATACAGTGCATTATTACAGAAAAAAAAAAAAAAAAGAAAGAAAGCACATCAGGTCTCGAACCCTGGACTCCCAGCGAGGGAGGTGGGAGCCTTCACCCCTAGCCCACGACGCCTCATGAGAGATTTCCAATTTCATGTGTGAAAGTACTGCAAACAGCGCCCGGCCCCCGCCCCATTGCTGTTGGTTTATGCCTTAGAGGACTCGGACGCTCGCATTTGCTAGTCCTCCATTCCCATTATGCATTAGCGAACTCAGACGCTCATATATTTTAAAAGCACGGTGTTTATACATTGTACTGTACATTCTTCCTTTTACACAATTACTGTAGTTGCGTCTCCATACACATACTGTACAGTACTCCATACTTTTTCCACCGCCTCCCGTTACGCCTACAGTATTGCCAGAGCTGTAGATCAATCCGCCGCTATACTGTACGATCGAAAGTACTGGATTAGTGGAGCATTAGCGACACAGTGGTGGAGATGTGTAATGCATGATGAGTATCTAGATCGTCTCAACGCGCCTGCCTGTGATGAAACTCAGCTATCGCCTTAGCGTGGCTAAACGCCCGTCTCGGCGGAGAAACAGTCAAGGTAAAGGTGGCTACATCTGTATTGGCAAGTTTACGCTTCTCCTCAGACGCTTTTAATTTTGATTTTTAGGTCATTTTTTTACTGATCTTTTGTGTTTTGGATTTTACATGCTCTGTACTATGACATTGGGCATCGCCTTGGCAGACGACGTTGATGGCATTTCATCGTCTCGGCCATGACTAGTGGCAGCAGCTTCAGCACGAGGTGGAAGTGGATCTTGATCTTTCCCTATTTTTTTAACCTCCACATTTTTGTTCTCCATATTTTAATGCGCACAACTAAAAGACACCACAGGTATACAATGTAGATGGATGGATATACTACTAGTATACTTTATGTATGACGACGAGTGACGACACAGAGGTAGGTACAGCAGTGGCCTACCGTACTGCTATATACAGTATAATGGACCTGGTGGACACTGTCAGCAGACTGCGTTTATAGTATAAAGAAAAAAAGACACCACAGGTATACAATGTAGATGGATGGATATACTACTAGTATACTTTATGTATGACGACGAGTGACGACACAGAGGTAGGTACAGCAGTGGCCTACCGTACTGCTATATACAGTATAATGGACCTGGTGGACACTGTCAGCAGACTGCGTTTATAGTATAAAGAAAAAAAGACACCACAGGTATACAATGTAGATGGATGGATATACTACTAGTATACTTTATGTATGACGACGAGTGACGACACAGAGGTAGGTACAGCAGTGGCCTACCGTACTGCTATATACAGTATAATGGACCTGGTGGACACTGTCAGCAGACTGCGTTTATAGTATAAAGAAAAAAAAGACACCACAGGTATACAATGTAGATGGATGGATATACTACTAGTATACTTTATGTATGACGACGAGTGACGATACAGAGGTAGGTACAGCAGTGGCCTACCGTACTGCTATATACAGTATAATGGACCTGGTGGACACTGTCAGCAGACTGCGTTTATAGTATAAAGAAAAAAAGACACCACAGGTATACAATGTAGATGGATGGATATACTACTAGTATACTTTATGTATGACAACGAGTGACGACACAGAGGTAGGTACAGCAGTGGCCTACCGTACTGCTATATACAGTATTATGGACCTGGTGGACACTGTCAGCAGACTGCGTTTATAGTACAAAGAAAAAAAGACACCACAGGTATACAATGTAGATGGATGGATATACTACTAGTATACTTTATGTATGACGACGAGTGATGACACAGAGGTAGGTACAGCAGGGGCCTACCGTACTGCTATATACAGTATAATGGGCCTGGTGGACACTGTCAGCAGACTGCGTTTATAGTATAAAGAAAAAAAGACACCACAGGTATACAATGTATATGGATGGATATACTACTAGTATACTTTATGTATGACGACGAGTGACGACACAGAGGTAGGTACAGCAGTGGCCTACCGTACTGCTATATACAGTATAATGGACCTGGTGGACACTGTCAGCAGACTGCGTTTATAGTATAAAAAAAAAAGACCACAGGTATACAATGTAGATGGATGGATATACTACTAGTATACTTTATGTATGACGACGAGTGACGACACAGAGGTAGATACAGCAGTGGCCTACCGTACTGCTATACACAGTATAATGGACCTGGTGGACACTGTCAGCAGACTGCGTTTATAGTATAAAGAAAAAAAGACACCACAGGTATACAATGTAGATGGATGGATATACTACTAGTATACTTTATGTATGACGACGAGTGACGACACAGAGGTAGGTACAGCAGTGGCCTACCGTACTGCTATATACAGTATAATGGACCTGGTGGACACTGTCAGCATACTGCGTTTATAGTATAAAAAAAAAGACACCACAGGTATACAATGTAGATGGATGGATATACTACTAGTATACTTTATGTATGACGACGAGTGACGACACAGAGGTAGGTACAGCAGTGGCCTACCGTACTGCTATATACAGTATAATGGACCTGGTGGACACTGTCAGCAGACTGCGTTTATAGTATAAAGAAAAAAAGACACCACAGGAGTGTTTTTCAGGCAGACAAACGTATACTGGTGGTCACTGTCAGTAAAACTCTGCACTGTACTCCTGCTATAGCTGCTCCCCAGTCTCCCCCACAATTAAGCAGTGTGAGCACTCAGCACAGTCAGATATATCATGCAGCACACTAAGGCTGAGCATAGATATGGTATGGAGCGTTTTTTTCAGGCAGAGAACGGATTAAAAAAAACTAGCAAAACTCTGCACTGTACTCCTCCTGTCCTAACAGCTGCTCCCCAATCCTCCCCACAATAAGCTAAGCAGTAGCAATCAATCAGATCAACTAACTCTAAGGCTCTATAACTAAACGGAGAGGACCCAGCCACGTCCTCTCCCTATCAATCTCAATGCACGTGTGAAAATGGCGGCGACGCGCGGCTGCTTATATAGAATCCGAATCTCGCGAGAATCCGACAGCGGGATGATGACGTTCGGGCGCGCTCGGGTTAGCCGAGCAAGGCGGGAGGATCCGAGTCTGCTCGGACCCGTGTAAAAAGAGTGAAGTTCGGGGGGGTTCGGTTTCTGAGAAACCGAACCCGCTCATCACTAATAAATATACTGGAATTAAGGGCCATTTACAATGCCCTGAGTCAAGCAGAGCCCCTGCTTCGAAACCGTCCAGTGCTGATTCAGTCAGACAACATCACGGCGGTCGCCCATGTAAACCACCAGGGCGGCACAAGAAGCAGGATGGCAATGGCGGAAGCCACAAAGATTCTTCGATGGGCGGAGAATCACGTGCAAGCACTGTCGGCAGTGTTCATTCCGGGAGTGGACAACTGGGAAGCAGACTTCCTCAGCAGACACGACCTCCACCCGGGAGAGTGGGGACTTCATCAGGAAGCCTTCCAACTGATTGCAAACCGATGGGAACTGCCACAGGTGGACATGATGGCGTCCCGCCTCAACAAAAAGCTAAAAAGATATTGCGCCAGGTCAAGGGACCCTCAGGCAATAGCTGTGGACGCCCTAGTGACACCGTGGGTGTACCAGTCGGTATATGTGTTTCCTCCTCTTCCTCTCATACCAAAAGTACTGAGAATAGTAAGAAAGAGAGGAATAAGAACAATACTCATTGTTCCGGACTGGCCAAGAAGGACTTGGTACCCGGAACTGCAAGAAATGCGCACAGAGGACCCATGGCCTCTGCCTCTCAGACAGGACTTGCTGCAACAAGGGCCCTGTCTGTTCCAAGACTTACCGCGGCTGCGTTTGAAGGCATGGCGGTTGAACGCCGGATCCTAGCGGAAAAAGGCATTCCGGATGAAGTCATTCCTACGCTGATAAAAGCTAGGAAAGACGTGACAGCAAAACATTATCACCGTATATGGTGGAAGTATGTTGCTTGGTGTAAGGCCAGGAAGGCCCCTACAGAGGAATTCCAGCTGGGTCGATTCCTGCATTTTCTACAGTCAGGGGTGACTATGGGCCTAAAATTGGGATCCATAAAGGTCCAGATTTCGGCCCTATCCATTTTCTTTCAAAAAGAACTGGCTTCACTGCCTGAGGTTCAGACATTTGTTAAGGGAGTGCTGCATATTCAGCCCCCTTTTGTGCCACCAGTGGCACCCTGGGATCTTAACGTTGGGTTGGATTTCCTGAAATCCCACTGGTTTGAGCCACTTAAGACCGTGGAACTAAAGTATCTCACGTGGAAAGTGGTCATGCTGTTGGCCTTAGCATCGGCTAGGAGTGTGTCGGAATTGTCGGCTTTGTCATGTAAAAGCCCTTATCTGATCTTCCATATGGACAGGGCAGATTTGAGGACTCGTCCCCAATTTCTCCCAAAGGTGGTGTCATCGTTTCATTGGAACCAATCTATTGTGGTGCCTGCGGCTACTCGGGACTTGGAGGACACCAAGTTGCTGGACGTAGTCAGGGCTTTGAAAATATATGTTTCCAGAACGGCTGGAGTCAGGAAGACTGACTCGCTGTTTATCTTACATGCACCCAACAAGCTGGGTGCTCCTGCTTCAAAGCAAACTATTGCTCGCTGGATCTGTAGCACGATTCAGCAGGCTCATTCTGCGGCTGGATTGCCGCATCCAAAATCGGTAAAAGCCCATTCCACAAGGAAGGTGGGCTCTTTTTGGGCGGCTGCCCAAGGGGTCTCGGCATTACAGCTTTGCCGAGCTGCTACTTGGTCGGGTTCAAACACATTTGCAAAGTTCTACAAGTTTGATACCCTGGCTGAGGAGGACCTTGTGTTTGCTCATTCGATGCTGCAGAGTCATCCGCACTCTCCCGCCCGTTTGGGAGCTTTGGTATAATCCCCATGGTCCTTACGGAGTCCCTAGCATCCACTAGGATGTTAGAGAAAATAAGATTTTACTCACTGGTAAATCTATTTCTCGTAGTCCGTAGTGGATGCTGGGCGCCCGTCCCAAGTGCAGACTTCTTCTGCAATACTTGTATATAGTTATTGCTTAAATAAGGGTTATGTTATGGTTGCATCAGGTTTGTCTGATGCTCTGTTGTTGTTCATACTGTTGACTGGGTATGTTATCACAAGTTATACGGTGTGATTGGTGTGGCTGGTATGAGTCTTACCCTGGATTCCAAAATCCTTTCCTTGTAATGTCAGCTCTTCCGGGCACAGTTTCCTTAACTGAGGTCTGGAGGAGGGGCATAGAGGGAGGAGCCAGTGCACACCAGTAGTACTAAATCTTTCTTAGAGTGCCCAGTCTCCTGCGGAGCCCGTCTATTCCCCATGGTCCTTACGGAGACCCCAGCATCCACTACGGACTACGAGAAATAGATTTACCGGTGAGTAAAATCTTATTTTCTCAATTGGGAATAGTTAAGGCATTATTCATGGAGGACATGTCCATATGTTCCTCCTCGCTATGCCCTCATCTTCACAGAGACCTTCCTGTGTAATACACCCTTGCTCACTTTCCTTCTGAGGCAGTACTGTAGCTGTTTAGGTCAGACCAATTACAGAAATGCAGATGCTCAATTTTTTAGCAAATTGGTTCTTAAAGCGTTAATCGTCTCACAGTTAATTATTTGCCCACTACCAATAATCTTCAACAACACTCAGCGGTTTTTGATTTTCCATCACTAGGGGTAAAGTATAATAATATAGTTGTTGAGTGTCCAAGAACGTCACTCCTATGTAAAATCGATGGGAATGATTTGCAATGATGATTATCTGTGGCTGGTGGTATAGTTAGGTGAATGCAGGTACCAAGGGTTAGGGGATGCCTAAAACACTTAGGCACCTGTTCCTCATAATGCCCATCTGACTTGCCCCAAATTATGTAGGAAGATTCCAAACTACCGTAGCAATTCAATATTGCTCCAATGCGATGACAGCTGCTATGAAAAGCAGCTGTTCCCGAAACCCCACCACCAATTCACTAATTGTGCTTACACATGAGCACTGCTAGAGGGAGGGATCCAACTTTACAGCTTGGATCTTCTTCTCACAAAATGATGAATGTCGTTTTCCATACTGGTATACGGGAACAGCAAGCTTCATCAGGACTGCAAGGTTAGCAGAAGACATCGGTGATATGTCCTTCACAATCAGACCGATATTTCATTCTTTCAGAAGTAGGAGAGAAATCATCCTTTCACCTACCTCAAGGAGTGATTAATAGACTGAAAATGTGATACAATGGGGATGCGTCTGAGTAAGACGCAAAGCGGCTATGTTTGCATGATGCTCGGAAGCCTGATTTATTATTATATGCTAATGCGCGTTTCCGTAGGGCTAATGTGAGGATCCATACGGCTTCATGTGAGAAGTCGCCCTGATTGCCGTTTGTCCGTCCATAGCTGCAACTATCTTCACAGTTCCAGCACTTGCACCAGTGCCATGCTAAGTGCAGGAGATCTATCTGAAACAGGCTTCCCAGATTAGCACGGAATTTAAGCTACACGCCCATAACTTGCCGTGCCACAAGACAGGACAGTTCTGTACTATTTGCATTGTTGCCGCCCAATTTCTGACCTGACACGCCCATTTAGTCAAAGTCAGATCTGCCCAAGCTCTGTCTGCCACAGGATCGGATGGTGATACACATAAATGCGTAAATTTGCTTCCGTGCATGGACCGTCTGCTAAAATTTGTCATTGGCGCCCATAAAATGAGATGCGTCACACTCAGAGACAGACCCATAATAATCTCATCAAGTGACTTGAATGCCCCAGTAGTGCCACCTTCCATGTTTAGTTGCTGGCTGTTGCTCCATCATGTCAGTGGTCAGCTGGTAGTGTGGTGCTTGGCTATCATATCACAAGCCCCAGTGGCCTAGTGGATAAGACACTGGCTTCCTAATCAAGGGATTGTGGGTTCAAGTCCCATCTGGACTGCAAGTTATTACAGCAACCATTTCAACAAAAGAGTTGGCTATCATATCACAGGTACAGCTGTACTCCTAGTGCTATACTCCCAGTATGAGGATATGGAGAGGCCGCCCGCCAATTGTAGGGTGAGAAAAGGAACGTGATTCCTATGTGCTGGCATATATTTCCCCTGAGACAAATAAGGATAATTTATAATGACGAGTGATAGCCGCATTCTACACAGACCAATAATGTGATTTAATGACAGTGACATGGTTAAACAGGTTATAGGATCAGTATCACGTACAAATAGAGTGATCTAATAATAGTGACATGTTCAATGGATTCAACTGTCACATCTATATAAAAACAACGTTATTTTACTACTGTGACAAAGGATCAGCCCTGTGTAGTAATAAAGTGATTTGATAATAGTTACATATTTCATTAAAGAATCAATGCCATGCAGGAGCAGTGTGACCCAATGACCGTGACAGGTTTAAAGCCTATGGAAGGACAGTATATTTTTATATGGAAGAAGAGACTCATTTTGCATCAACCACTTAAGAGGAATATTCATTATTTGATCTTAGTGCCCATAATTATAATTTGCACAAATGTATTAAAACACACACGCAGGGATATGGTGTCTGACAGGAGACCCTCCCAGCAGTGTGCTAGAAATAAAGTGATCACTAATGTAATCACTTCAGCAGCACTACTGTGGGTGCGCACTGCGCAGTCAGCTGACCATGCATGTGTGAGAGGCCAACCCCCTCCCAGTGACTACTATATTGCAGAGTGTAGCCCATAGGTTAAAATGGCTGATACCATAAGAAGATAGCCTTAGCTACCGGCCCAAGCTCCAACACTCTGGAGCTTGGTAAATTCCACAATTATGCAGCCCCCATAGAAACCTATAGGTCTGCTTTTGCAATTGAAAACTGGGGATTGCGCCCTAGGTATAACCTGGAGATATTTAATATCTGTGGGTATCCCCCCAAAACACCCATTTTATATCCCCAAATATTTGTTTATAACTATGCCCTTATGCATTTATGAATCATTCCTGTGTAGAAACAAAAGAGTAAATTTACTAAGCAACGGTGTTTGACCCCGAAATTTAGAGCGGCAGTGAGATTAAAAGTAAAACAAGGTATTTTGGGGTTTTAATCGTTGTTTTAAAGTTTGGGGTCAAACCCGCTGAGAGGTGGTGTCTTGCAGTAGCTGACGCTCTGTAAATGTTCACCAAAGTGGTGTAATAACATTGACATGTAAAGAGCGGTATCCTATTAGCCACGGTAATGTAGTGGCTACTTACCCCTGATGGGGCTATCCAATTAGTCCCGATTCTGGCGCTTATCAGGGATTTGGTTTCGCCTGCCTCAATTGAAACCAAATCCGCCATAAGTGTTCTTTCGTTTTTGTGAACGGTGCAGCAAAAAAAGTAGGTTTCCGGCTTTTCGTGTATGTTATGTATTTTAACGGAAAAAGGGTTTATTTTTCGGGTCCAAAACCCGGGGCCTAATTGGATAGGGTGAAAAAAAATCGTAGAAAAAAATATAATGAAAACCCCCAGTTCTTGCGCCCTAAAAATTATCAGGACTAATTGTGTTTAAGGTTTAGGACAATGTAGGAAGATTTTAATTTGTTAACATGTATTGTTTTTTATTCCTTTAAAGCTATTTAAATCCTGTCTGATATTTAAACCTCAAAATGATGTAAGAATGATATCATCAATTAATAAGTGACAGACACCTCGTTTTGAATCATAGGAAGCAATAGAAAATTGCAGAAAGGAAAACAAGCCCTTGATTTACTTTGTGTCTGCTCTTGTCGTATAGCCAGACCCCACTAATGAGAGAGGGACATCCTGCGTGTCTGCTCAGGTGCTTCCTCTCATGCCCCCCGCAGCTTCCCTGGGGTTCAAGAAATGAGAAAACCATGCATGGGGGCGGTGAACAAACTTTCTGCTCTTGCCAAATGTCTTAATGGGCTTTAAGGCTCAGCTTGACAGAGGCTGCGGCATCTCCACATAAAATCCATTAGGAAAAATGTTTTATGTCACATAATTCATATAACAATGACCAGTATTTAGGTTTGTAGTTGAACAGATGTCAGTGATGTTATATAGACTTCAGATTTAAAATGACGCACAATTCCATATTATGCTTTCCAGAGGGTTCCGGTATGAATGGTCGACTATGTTATGGTCGACAGTCATTAGGTCGACCACTATTGTCGACATGGACACATGGTCGACACATGAAAATGGTCGGTACATGAAAGGTCGGCACATGAAGAGGTCGACATGAGTTTTTTTACTTTTTTTGGTGTCCTTTTTTGCGTAAGGTGACTGGGAACCCCAATTAGTGCACCGCGTCCCCTCGCATGGCTCGCTTCGCTCGCCATGCTTCGGGCATGGTGCCTTCGCTTCGCTCGGCACAGATTACCGTTCCAATCGTAGTCCACGTGGATCGTAAAGTATGGAAAAGTTCCCCAAAAGAAAAAAAAGTTAAAAAACTCATGTCGACCTTTTCATGTGTCAACCATTTTCATGTGTCGACCATGTGTCCATGTCGACCATGTCAATGTCGACCAATAGTGGTCGACCTAATGACTGTCGACCATAACATGGTCGACCATGTGAACGGATACCTTCCAGAGTACGTATAGCATTCAGATATTTCACAAGGCACCTCACAGAAACAGGCCTAGCCTGTATATAACTTTTTCCCCCCAATCCTCTAGGGAATATATAATTGTTGGGGCGCAATGAGCACTCCCTCACTCCAGACTACAAGCTACTTGTCCATTGTACAATAAAGATATATCAAAACTCTGAAATAAGCCCAACTTATATTTTGTGATTTTACGTTTGTGAAGGTGAAGGAAATATTATAACATATACGTAACAACATGTGCTGAGGAAATCCATATCAGGAATAAATAAGAAAATCTGATGAGTACTTTGAATACTCTTAATTCCCTTCACTGGAACATGCGGTTCTCAATTAGCAGATGGGTCAGTCACACAACATGAGGTGATAATGGGGTAATTCCGACCCGATCGCAGCGTGCTTTCGTTCGCACAGCTGCGACCGTGACACTACTGCGCACGCCCGGGGCCGTAATGTGCACGTGCGTCGTTGCTGTTGCCAGGCAACGACGCTGACAGAGGAAAAAGCGGTCGCAGCGGCGATTCGCAAGAAGATTGACTGCAGGGAGGCATTCCGGGGCGTCAACTGATTGTTGAAGACCGTTTTCGGGGAGTGGTAAGAAAAACGCAGGCGTGTCCAGGTGAACGGAGGGCGGATGTCTGACGTCAAAGCCGAGCGCATCATCGCTGGATCCGTCGCACAGGGTAAGTACGTCCAGGGCTGGTCTTGTTTTACAGGAAACTTTTTTAGCATAGCAGAGCTGCACAAGCGATCGCAGCCCTGCTATGCTAAAATACACTCCCCCCATAGGCGGAGATTAGTTGATCGCACCAGCAGCAAAAAGTTGCTTGGTGTGATCAACTCAGAATGAGGGCCAATGTGCAGTTCTCCTTGGCAGCAAACCGTTAACTACACAGTTAGACTGACACTCTCTTCAAGCTTACACAAAGTGCTAAATCTTTTAGGATCTATAAAAATATTTTTTTTCTCCAGGAGTAGTAAAAAACAAACAAAAAAAAAACATTTCCATGACAATTTTGGAAAGTACAGGGCGAGCATACAGTATCAGCATCCACGAGCAGACTTGGAGGAGTTGTATTGTTATTTCACTTATTTCTGCGCTAAGGGACATCCTGCGTCATCAAGTACTGCAGCAATGTAGGATGTCTTAGAAATGTATAGAAAAGTCACTGGAGATGTGTTATCATGGTATCTCTCCTCTCTGGCAGTCTGTCCCTACTGCTCCATGTAAACCCTTCATTTAGCTACTACTGTACTTCATTATATAACTCCTCTTACTACTCTATATATATCCTCTCTATAATTCCTCTTGTTGCTTCATATAACATGTCCCAATAATAAGTTCATAAAATATCTCTTTCCTATAACTAAATTAGTTTGGGGCATATTTATTAAATACAATTTCCGGGATAATGATGATTAATAAATATGCGCCTTTGTCTATATACTGCCAGCTAAGAGCATAGTCTAAAACGTCTATCAACATTATTACAGAAGTGTCATAGAGAAATGTAATTTAAATGAACATTTCTTTCTGCCATCTATGTGCTCAATTCAATTGAAGGTGAGTTGAATAGCAATAGGCATCACGGCGGGGCACTTGTGTAGGAGAATGCCCGTTCTCGCACCTAAACATCCTGTTTAATTCACGAGTATGGGCATTCTCCAACAAAGCAGCACGCTGAATTGAATTTGCGTTCAATTGACTGAAGCCCTGCCCCCCTCATCTGATGCACTAAGTTTCCTTGGCCGACCACTGCATCTACAGTCCTCAGTGTTGCCCGTTTCTTTGTGCTTCAATGCTGAGAAATACAGGCAGGTACTTATCCATCATGCAGTGCCATCAGGGAGACGTCTGATTGGCTCCAAATTTATTCTGCAGCAGGACAACAACCCCAAACATACAGCTAATGTCATTAAAAACTATCTTCTGCATAAAGAAGAACAAGGAGTCCTGGAAGTGACTGTTATACAGTGGATCACTCTGTGGTCTGTCTCCGTTCCCAGCACTAGAGGCAGCTTCCCTGCTCTAGTGTTTTCCCTCCTAGTGTCAGCTCAGTGCTGGAGGAGGTGCTTAGTGCACAGTCTGAGAGAGTTCTTCCTGGGGAGAGACAACTACACTGACGTGCAGCTTCTACTCTCCTGAGTGTGCGACCTTGCCTACCCCGCAGCCCCACCCTGTGTGTATACAGCCTCATCCTGTGTGTACTGAGACACTGTGTTACCGCTGTACTGCTTCACATGTATACTGTGAGTTCCTGCTGCTGCAGAACATCTTCTATATACTACAAGCTGTTATCGCTATTATCTGAATAAACCAATCATCCTGGTTAAGTGTTGTTGTGTGGACTAACATCCCTATCCGACACCGCCACACTGCAAACAGTGATGATATGGCCCCCACAGAGCCCTGATCTCAACATCATCAAGGCTGTCTGGGATTACATAAAGAGACAGAAGGATTTGAGCAAGCCTACAACCTGTGGTAAATTCTCTAAGATGTTTGAAACAATCTCCCTGACGAGTGCCTTCAAAATCTATGTGCAAGTGTACCTAGAAAAATTCATGCTGTTTTGAAGGCAAAGGATGATTTGATTTAGATACTGAAATATTGATTTGAATTGATTTAGATTTCTATTCTGTTCATTTACTTTGCATTTTGTTAATTGATAAAAATAAACTATTAACACTTCTGTTTTTGAAAGCGTTCTTACTGTGCAGCACTTTTTCCACACCTGCCTAAAACTTTTGTACCGTACTGTATATCACAAAAGATAATTGGTTTCCCTCTCCTAGAATTTTCTCATCTGTTAATTTCATTCCATCGTCTTGAGCTTGTACATATCGGGGCTCATTGTAGTTGGATCAGTGCAGGTCTGTCAGCGTCCCCGGATTATACAAGGACTCTCAGTGTTTATCAGTCTCAATATCTCCAGCAAGGGATGGACTTATGGTTATGAGTAATACTCAGATTTTATTACTGAAGGATTTAATATGTCTGTGCTGTGTGTTTATACATCTCAGAAATAACAAGTCAGGGTCAAACCAGATTGTTACTCAGATCATTGTGCATTGTGGGTACTGCTAAGATAGAATTTTATAAGCTGTTACCATAATGTGTCTTATAATGGAGTTGCCAATATAAACAGACACTCAGACAGAGGGAAGATTGTATATAGATAAAATAAACTACAGACCAGTACAAATAACTCTGCGTTGGTATAATTAGAATATTTGAACCTGCCGGAATAATATGAAAAGTGATAGTACGTAGAACACTATGGAAAAAATGTAAATGTAAATGGTAGATTTGCCCTTTTCCGTGTCCTGTAATGAGCTCATCTTTGTCTTGGGTCTCTAATATTTTCTCTGACGTTGGGTGATACTCCCATCCACAGAATATTTCCTTGTGCCTGAATTTACAATGGTTTCAGGGCAGTAAGCCATATTGTATTGGGAAGTTTAGGCATACGGTAGTATTTTACTTGTTATGGAACTATAAAAGCCATTGTGGTCTGTCAGCCGTAGGCTGTGAGCACACGCTGGGAATTGTACTTCTCCAACAGCTGGTGAACCACCTTTGATGAAGGAGTATTAGACTAAGTTACTTATACGCTGGTGACACTCACATCTGACTCTTCTCCCAGACCTCTCCCCTTTTTTACTATCTTGTGTGACCAGCTCTCTGCTATCTGTTCTCACACTACCTTAATCTTACCTGCGTCCAGAGACATCAACCCCCCTCAAACTTCCATCAGGGTCAGCGACACTGCAATTTTGTCAGTCACTGAAGAATAGTGCCTTCATCATCATGCTATCCATGATTCCACCCTCAACGCTGGGGCAAGGCTGACTTCTGCTTTGTGCCGCCTCCACCCCTGAATATGTGACATCGCACTAGGGAGCAGGTCTCTGGCAGGAGAAATTATAGATCTGCCCGGACACTCTGGGCTGCTGTAGTGTGCTAGGTGTGTGCCCTGGAGTATCCTTTGGACACTCTGAGTAGCACTGCAGCAGCGCTATAGTTCAGTGGATGCCGACCGTTCCATTACTCTTATACTTGCTCTCAACATCTACCTCTTTGACTATTGTAATCTCCACCTATCTGGTCATGGCTTTCACTTAACCATTCTACCTGCCATCCATCAATCTAAATGCCACTGCAAGACTGGGCTTCATCTTTTACTAGTGTTCCACAGACACATGGAGAGGCAAGGTAGTGTTCCACAGATACATGGGGAGGCTAGATGGTGTTCCACAGATACATGGAGAGACTAAGTAGTGTTACACAGATACATGGAGAGACTAGGTAGTGTTCCACAGATACTTGGAGAGGCCAGGTAGTGTTCCACAGATATATGGAGAGGCTAGGTAGTGTCCCACAGATTCATGGAGAGACTAATAGGCCCTACACACTGGCCGATAATCCTCAAAGATATGAACGATCTCGTTCATTATTGAACGAGATAACGTTCATATCTTTCAGTGTGGAGTCACCAGCGATGAACGATGCGTGGCCCCGCGCTCGTTCATCGCTGGTGCTCCGTCGGCTGTGCATGCAGGCCAATATGGATGATCTCGTCCATATTTGCCTGCACTTCTATGAAGCTGGGTGTGGGGGGGAGTGAAGAAACTTCACTCCCCCCATCACTGCCCCCCCCCCGCCGCAGGGTCGCCCGTCGCCCGTATCCGCCGTCGGTCAGCTCGGCGGCGGATCGTTAAATGTGTAGGGCCCTTAAGTAGTGTTCCACAGATACATGGAGAGACTAGGTAGTGTTCCACAGATACATGGAGAGGCTAGGTAGTGTTCCACAGATACATGAAGAGGCTAGATAATGTTCCACAGATATATGGAGAGGCTAGATAGTGTTCCACAGATACATGGAGAGGCTAGGTAGTGCTCCACAGATACATGGAGAGGCAAGGTAGTGGAGAGGCTAGGTAGTGTTCCACAGATACATGGAGAGGCTAGATAGTGTTCCACAGATATATGGAGAGGATAGATAGTGTTCCACAGATACATGGAGAGACTAGGTAGTGTTCCACAGATACATGGAGAGGCAAGGTAGTGTTCCACAGATACATGGAGAGGCTAGGTAGTGTTCCACAGATACATGGAGAGACTAAGTAGTGTTCCACAGATACATGGAGAGACTAGGTAGTGTTCCACAGATACACAGAGAGGCTAGGTAGTGTTCCACAGATACATGGAGAGGCTAGTTAGTGTTCCACAGATACACGGAGAGGCTAGGTAGTGTTCCACAGAAACACAGAGAGGCTAGGTAGTGTTCCACAGGTACATAGAGAGGCTAGGTAGTGTTCCACAGATACATGGAGAGGCTAGTTAGTGTTCCACAGATACATGGAGAGGCTAGGTAGTGTTCCACAGATACATGGAGAGGCTAGGCAGTGTTCCACAGATACATGGAGAGGCTAGGTAGTGTTCCATAGATACACGGAGAGGCTAGTTAGTGTTCCACAGATACATGGAGAGGCTAGGTAGTGTTCCACAGATACATGGAGAGGCTAGGCAGTGTTCCACAGATACATGGAGAGGCTAGGTAGTGTTCCATAGATACACGGAGAGGCTAGTTAGTGTTCCACAGATACATGGAGAGGCTAGGTAGTGTTCCACAGATACATGGAGAGGCTAGGTAGTGTTCCACAGATACATGGAGAGGCTAGGTAGTGTTCCATAGATACACGGAGAGGCTAGGTAGTGTTCCACAGATACATGGAGAGGCTAGGTAGTGTTCCACAGATACATGGAGAGGCTAGGTAGTGTTCCATAGATACACGGAGAGGCTAGTTAATTACAGTAACTGTAGGTAGAAATTATGTAAGAGGTAGTAGAATTAAAGTGCCCATGCACAGGAATGTCCAGTAGTTCTGCCTGAATATACCTGTGGCCAAGCTGATGAGACAAATTATAGGGGCACTGTGTGATTATCTCAAACAGTTGCCCCAAAACATAGACCATGCACATACGCACACGCGCGCGTGCACAACCATAAAAGAAAGAGGATTTTGAGCAAGCTTACTAGTCATTTTTTCATGAAAAACTTGAACAAAACAGAAATTACCAGATATATACCTATACCTATGCTCACTGTTAAGGATGTGTATTAAAGGCAGGATGTAATGGCGTCCGCGTTTGCTGGAGGTGCGGGATGCCAGCTGAATGTGGATGTTTTTTTTTTAAAGCAACAGTACTCAGGCAAACTCATTACATACCGCCTATAATATATATTTTTTTATTTCTTTCATAATGTATAATTTTGCATTTGGAATGCATTTATGAAGTTGACATACATAATGTCAACACTAGAATGTCGGCAGTTGTGATATCAACATTATAAATGACACCTAGAAAATCTTGGCATGGATAGAATGTTGACATATAAAGAGTCATCATTGTGAAAATATTGACATTTGGGTTAAGGTTAGCAGCATATTAAAAGCTCTGTGTCAACATTATGACCATGTTGACATTTCGGCAGTAACGACACGCTGAATATAAACATGAACAATGTTGTCATTTTTGATGTTCAATGAATGTCGATATAATAAATGTTAACACATAGTATACCAAACCTGTTGCATGTCATCTAGTTTTTCTACAGGTGCATTTATGACATATGTTCATGTAACAGGAACTAGGATTGTATAGGGAAAGTATACAACAGAGGAGAATACAGCAGGGCATGAATAATTCTGATATTAAAAGGGTCTGATAAATTGATAATAAAATAACTTGCTAGATAACTACGTTCCTCATATCACACAGATATCAAGACACAAACATCTCACCTCCTCCTAATACTAAGACACATCAGGAGACAGACATCTTCTCTCTTCCTAATACACAGACATCAGGACACAGACCTCTCACCTTCTCCTAATACACAGACATCAGGACACAGACCTCTCCCTCCTCCTAATACACAGACATCAGGGCACAGTCCTCTCACCCAGTGGCGGAACTTGTGAGTGGTGGGCCCAGGTGCAAAACTATACTTTGGGCCCCCCTTCTCCATCCCACTCCAAGTTCACAATATGCCACAAGACAGTGGGTGAGGTAAAGGGTGACGGGGATGAGGCAGAGGATGATGGGAATGAGGCAGAGGACGACAGGTAGATGGATAGTTGATGAAAGGGAGAGGCAATGGGTGACAGGAAAGGGTGAGAGGGATAAGCAGTGGGTGCCAGGGTGAGGCATTGAAAGATGGAGAGAGTGACAGGGATAGGGTGACTGGGAGAAGGTGAAGAGGAGAAGCAGAGGGTATGAGAGGTCTCTGTAGGAAGGATTAAAGGGAGTAAACTGGGTTGAAAGGGCTCACTGGGACATGAAGGGAAAGTGTCAGTGGGGGAGATAGGCAGAAAAAAACAAACAAGCGGTTTTAACATGAAAGCTGAGGAAAGACAATGCGACTGTAGTGTAAGAGGGTGTAGTATGGCTGCCAGGTGGTCAGGAGACCGCCGGTCAGCATACCGATGCCGGGATCCCGGCGGGGAGGGGAGAGTGCGGCAAGCCCCTTGCGGGCTCGGCGGCGACCTGCGGTCACCACGGGTTCTATTCCCACTCTATGGGTGTCGTGGACACCCACAAGTGGAAATAGTCCCTGTTGGTCGGCATGCCGACCATCGGGATAGTGAGGGGGCGGGATTTTGGTAGGGGTCATGTGACCATCAGTCTCCCAACTGCCGGTCACATGAATACCACCCCTGTAAGAGTTTACTAAAGGAATAGAAGAAGAATTATGTTTGGGAAGAGGAGAGATAGTGAGAGGGAGGGAGGGAGGGAGGGAGGGAGGGAGGGAGGGAGGGAGAGAGAGACGGGGGAATAGAGATAGAGGGGTGAAGAGGAAGGAAGAGGTGCAGTGGAACAGAGAGAGAGAGAGAAACAGGAGATGGAGGGAGAGAGAGGAGAGGATACGGAGAGAGGGAGACAGAGAGAGATACAGAAGGGCGGCGGAGAGAGAGGAGTAAAGACGGAGAGAGAGACTGAGAGGGGGAGATGGAGAGAGAGAGGGAAGATGGAGAGAAGGGGCGAGAGAGGTGAAGAGGAAGGAAGAGAGGCGCAGGGGAACAAAGAGAGAGACGTAGGGAGAGAGCGGGGGTCCGAGATGGAGATAGAGAGGGATGGAGATAGAGAGAGGGAGGGGAAGACCAGTGCCAGATTAAGGTCCATGGGGCCTGGAACTGAAATTTTTGAAGGGCCTACTGTATCACGTCACATATAAATATGGCCTGGCTGTTCGGCACTCACAAATACACATGTCAGCTCGCCGGGTGCCCTCCACAGCGCTGCGGCAATGTAGATAAGCACGAATACGCGGCACTCAAAGTACTTTTGATGACGGTTAATTAAAACCGAAACGTTAAGACTACACAAGATGGAGTGATCTCTGTTCATGTTTATGCAAAAGTCTGCGAGTACTGCCTATTCATGTTTATCTATCTATCTATCTATCTATCTATCTATCTATATGTATATATATATATATATATATATATATTACAGATGAGCGGGTTCGGATTTACTCGGTTCTTAATGCCAGAATTATCGCAAGTTCTTTTTGTCTGGATTTTTCTTATTGGCTTACCAAAACACGTGACGTTTGTGAACCAATAAGGAGATTCGGGTAAATCCGAGTAAATCCTTGTGAAACCGAACCCGCTCATCTCTAATATATATATATATATATATATATATTGTCGGATGGTGCGGCACTCCAGTCAGAAAAATTACTCATGTAAGCAAAATAAATTGCAACGTTTCAATGCCTTTATTGCGGCATTTTCATCAGGCTTATTACAAATATAAACATAGACTCTTACCTTATATCCCCACCCGTCAGTGAATGGCGCCATTCGGGTAACGGGACCACGCACCCGACCCGGCGGCTCCCAATGATGATATCATCACGTCTCACGCTCTGAGGCGCAGCCGGTGACTCACCACTCTGTTCCCATAGTAACTGTGAAAACATATACAAATAAATACCATACTATAACTACGTGTTAGATTAGACCAAATACTGTATCTAGACATTAAAATCTGACCTATATCAGTGTTAGAGATATAATACCACATCGGAGCAAATAGTATTAATACATTATTCATCATAAATAAAAAGCACCTAAATATAGTGGTTGCTCAACGTGTGAGTATTAACCTTAAGATATTCCTTAGGATTGATCAGTGCAATTAATATGAGTAAAGGTATAAAAAATACATATGTATCTGTTATATAGCTAAATTCCCTGGCCCTTAGTCTTTTACCAATAAGATCTACCCATTGTGGGTTTACATGTGCTAATTATACTAATTAGACCAGACCACTGATGCCCCTAGGTTTAGTTTCAATTTATATTATGCTACATATCCACTGCTACAAAAAATTGTTGAGGCCCAAGTGCTCATTAAGACCTCTGGGTGTTAGAGTTCCCATTCGATGGATCCATCGGGATTCCATCTGCAGCAGTTTAAGGCCTCTATTACCTCCACGTATATTAAGGGGTACATGGTCGATCATCCTATATCGGATGGATGTTAAATTGTGCCTTGCTTCCGAGAAGTGTCTTGCCACGGGTTGTTCACTACCACCCGTAGCAAGTGCCTTCCTGATGGCAGATCTATGTGCTGTCATCCTCTCCTTAAAACTGCGTTCTGTTTTGCCGATGTAGGATTTCCCACACGGGCAAATGATCTGATAGACAGTGTATTTAGTATTACATGTGAGCTGGTGGCGAATGTAGTATTTTTTACCAGATAATGGGTGGTTAAATGTCTCACCTGCCAACATAAATTGGCAGGTGGTACACGTACAACGTATACATCCTAGTTTTAATCGGGCCCCACTGGGCACACCAGCTCCCTGTGTGGTTGATATGTCCGCTTTAACTAGTATATCACGGAGGTTTTTACCCCTAGTGTGACAAGGCATAATTCTAGTATTAGCCAAGGGTAACTCAGGGTCTGACTGTATGATTGGCCATAATTTTTTCACTTTTTTAGTGATGATGGGACTAGCTTGGTTATATCGGTTTACCCAGGGAAGTATCTTGTCTGCTTCCCGATTTTTTACTGTGTTCTGTTCCGAATATTGTGACACTTTCTGCTTTGCTTCTAATAGTTCACCAATATGGTATCCCCTTGCAAGAAATTTATCGATCAACGCATTGATCTGTTGTTCTGCTAATTTGCTATCTGTTGTGATGCGTTTAATTCTCAACATCTGTGAGTAGGGTAAACCTCTCACCAACGCTCTGGGGTGGGCACTATTGTAATGCAGTAAGTTGTTTCTATCGGTTTCCTTGGCATATAAACTAGTATAAATATTGCCCTCACTGATTCTGATGGCTACATCCAAGAAATTTACACACTCTTCTGAGATGTTATAAGTAAATTTGACCGGACCATCGCCTGAGTTATAGTTATCTAACAAATTGATCAACTCCTGCTTTTTCCCCCTCCAGATTATCAACAAGTCATCTATAAAGCGTGTATAGAAGACAATCTGACTAGCAATCTGTGTACACGAAAAAAATGCATCCTGCTCAATGCTAAACATGAACATATTGGCGTACGATGGGGCCACATTCGACCCCATCGCACAGCCAATACGCTGCAAATAAAATCTTTTATCATAGATAAAAAAAATTGATGTAAGTATGAGTTGAAGTAAATCCATCACTAGTCCCAAGTCCGGGCCCGTGTAATCCACATTATCTTTCAAAAATCTATATGTGAATTGCAACCCCATATCGTGCGGTATTACAGTGTATAAGCTCTTTACGTCAATACTGCATAGCCATATTTCTCCTTGCAGCGCAGGTAGATCCTTTAATTTAAGGAGAAGGGATGGGGTATCCAACAGATATCGCGGATGGGCTCGTATTGCCGGTTGGAACAAAGAATCCAGATATATTGATGTGTTCTGCAGCAATGATCCTCTTGCAGATATAATAGGGCGCCCGGGGGGCTTTGTCATGGATTTATGTGTTTTCGGAGTTGTATATAAAAGAGGCACCATGGGGAATTCAGGAACAAGTGCTGTGGCTATATCTTGTGTTATCAGTTCCTTATCCACAGCAGTTTTCAGAATCATTTGTAATTCTCTTTTAACTTTAATTGTAGGATCACCAGATAATGGTTGATATGTATGGTAATCTTCAAGCTGTGCTTGGATATCAGCCTTGTAATTGTGTACATCCTGTATTACCAGGGCGCCGCCCTTATCCGCAGGACGGAAGACCAATTGTTGATTTTGGGATAACTTTTTCAGTGCTACATGTTCTTGTTTGCTCAAGTTGTGTCTCATGGGTGGCAGGGTATTAACCGTTGCCTGTACATCTGCTTCCATGAGTCGCATAAATGTCTTAATGCTGGCATTAAATGATTGCGGGTCAAACGTGGAACGTGGTAGTACTTTGCGTAACTGAGGCGGGATATCAGTAGGGGTTTTTTCAGCAGTAATGGTGTTTTTGGAAAAAAATTCCTTAAGTTTTAATTGACGGTGGAGGGCTTGTTGCTCTATCAGCCATTGAAATTGGTCAAAAGGGACCGATGGCACAAAAGATAAACCTCGTGCTAGTACATCATTCTCAATTTTATTGAGAGTATAAGATGATAAATTAACAATTAGGTTCGTTTGGCCACTGGTGGTTTTCTTCCACGTCCCCTTCCTTTTTGTTTGGCCTGAGAGGGTCTCATCTCTGAGTGAGAATGAAAATACCAATGGCAACGTGGGAGCTACACACCCTTTAGGGGTGACCACAAGGGCGATAGAGGTAAAAGGCAGAGGACGTGCACGAGGAGGGGAGGCCAAACAAAAAGGAAGGGGACGTGGAAGAAAACCACCAGTGGCCAAACGAACCTAATTGTTAATTTATCATCTTATACTCTCAATAAAATTGAGAATGATGTACTAGCACGAGGTTTATCTTTTGTGCCATCGGTCCCTTTTGACCAATTTCATTGGCTGATAGAGCAACAAGCCCTCCACCGTCAATTAAAACTTAAGGAATTTTTTTCCAAAAACACCATTACTGCTGAAAAAACCCCTACTGATATCCCGCCTCAGTTACGCAAAGTACTACCACGTTCCACGTTTGACCCGCAATCATTTAATGCCAGCATTAAGACATTTATGCGACTCATGGAAGCAGATGTACAGGCAACGGTTAATACCCTGCCACCCATGAGACACAACTTGAGCAAACAAGAACATGTAGCACTGAAAAAGTTATCCCAAAATCAACAATTGGTCTTCCGTCCTGCGGATAAGGGCGGCGCCCTGGTAATACAGGATGTACACAATTACAAGGCTGATATCCAAGCACAGCTTGAAGATTACCATACATATCAACCATTATCTGGTGATCCTACAATTAAAGTTAAAAGAGAATTACAAATGATTCTGAAAACTGCTGTGGATAAGGAACTGATAACACAAGATATAGCCACAGCACTTGTTCCTGAATTCCCCATGGTGCCTCTTTTATATACAACTCCGAAAACACATAAATCCATGACAAAGCCCCCCGGGCGCCCTATTATATCTGCAAGAGGATCATTGCTGCAGAACACATCAATATATCTGGATTCTTTGTTCCAACCGGCAATACGAGCCCATCCGCGATATCTGTTGGATACCCCATCCCTTCTCCTTAAATTAAAGGATCTACCTGCGCTGCAAGGAGAAATATGGCTATGCAGTATTGACGTAAAGAGCTTATACACTGTAATACCGCACGATATGGGGTTGCAATTCACATATAGATTTTTGAAAGATAATGTGGATTACACGGGCCCGGACTTGGGACTAGTGATGGATTTACTTCAACTCATACTTACATCAAATTTTTTTATCTATGATAAAAGATTTTATTTGCAGCGTATTGGCTGTGCGATGGGGTCGAATGTGGCCCCATCGTACGCCAATATGTTCATGTTTAGCATTGAGCAGGATGCATTTTTTTCGTGTACACAGATTGCTAGTCAGATTGTCTTCTATACACGCTTTATAGATGACTTGTTGATAATCTGGAGGGGGAAAAAGCAGGAGTTGATCAATTTGTTAGATAACTATAACTCAGGCGATGGTCCGGTCAAATTTACTTATAACATCTCAGAAGAGTGTGTAAATTTCTTGGATGTAGCCATCAGAATCAGTGAGGGCAATATTTATACTAGTTTATATGCCAAGGAAACCGATAGAAACAACTTACTGCATTACAATAGTGCCCACCCCAGAGCGTTGGTGAGAGGTTTACCCTACTCACAGATGTTGAGAATTAAACGCATCACAACAGATAGCAAATTAGCAGAACAACAGATCAATGCGTTGATCGATAAATTTCTTGCAAGGGGATACCATATTGGTGAACTATTAGAAGCAAAGCAGAAAGTGTCACAATATTCGGAACAGAACACAGTAAAAAATCGGGAAGCAGACAAGATACTTCCCTGGGTAAACCGATATAACCAAGCTAGTCCCATCATCACTAAAAAAGTTAAAAAATTATGGCCAATCATACAGTCAGACCCTGAGTTACCCTTGGCTAATACTAGAATTATGCCTTGTCACACTAGGGGTAGAAACCTCCGTGATATACTAGTTAAAGCGGACATATCAACCACACAGGGAGCTGGTGTGCCCAGTGGGGCCCGATTAAAACTAGGATGTATACGTTGTACGTGTACCACCTGCCAATTTATGTTGGCAGGTGAGACATTTAACCACCCATTATCTGGTAAAAAATACTACATTCGCCACCAGCTCACATGTAATACTAAATACACTGTCTATCAGATCATTTGCCCGTGTGGGAAATCCTACATCGGCAAAACAGAACGCAGTTTTAAGGAGAGGATGACAGCACATAGATCTGCCATCAGGAAGGCACTTGCTACGGGTGGTAGTGAACAACCCGTGGCAAGACACTTCTCGGAAGCAAGGCACAATTTAACATCCATCCGATATAGGATGATCGACCATGTACCCCTTAATATACGTGGAGGTAATAGAGGCCTTAAACTGCTGCAGATGGAATCCCGATGGATCCATCGAATGGGAACTCTAACACCCAGAGGTCTTAATGAGCACTTGGGCCTCAACAATTTTTTGTAGCAGTGGATATGTAGCATAATATAAATTGAAACTAAACCTAGGGGCATCAGTGGTCTGGTCTAATTAGTATAATTAGCACATGTAAACCCACAATGGGTAGATCTTATTGGTAAAAGACTAAGGGCCAGGGAATTTAGCTATATAACAGATACATATGTATTTTTTATACCTTTACTCATATTAATTGCACTGATCAATCCTAAGGAATATCTTAAGGTTAATACTCACACGTTGAGCAACCACTATATTTAGGTGCTTTTTATTTATGATGAATAATGTATTAATACTATTTGCTCCGATGTGGTATTATATCTCTAACACTGATATAGGTCAGATTTTAATGTCTAGATACAGTATTTGGTCTAATCTAACACGTAGTTATAGTATGGTATTTATTTGTATATGTTTTCACAGTTACTATGGGAACAGAGTGGTGAGTCACCGGCTGCGCCTCAGAGCGTGAGACGTGATGATATCATCATTGGGAGCCGCCGGGTCGGGTGCGTGGTCCCGTTACCCGAATGGCGCCATTCACTGACGGGTGGGGATATAAGGTAAGAGTCTATGTTTATATTTGTAATAAGCCTGATGAAAATGCCGCAATAAAGGCATTGAAACGTTGCAATTTATTTTGCTTACATGAGTAATTTTTCTGACTGGAGTGCCGCACCATCCGACAATATTTATCACCACTCGTGAGGGCAACCAGCACAGTTATGAAACAGCCACAAAGAGGAGTGCCGGTAATATGAATCTATATATATATATATATATATATATATATATATAATACATAATATAGATCTACACAGATGGGTCACTGCTCATCCTACCCATGAGCGGGTCACTAGTGTGAATTTGCCACAATTGCGAATATTCATGGCAACCTGCAGCACGTTCATGGGAGCTTGGACATATTTGCGGGCACAATATTTGCAGAAAACCAGTTGCTCTTGCTGCGAATATTGTTTAAGATGAGCAGGAACACATCTGTGAGTGTTTTCGCCACTCAACCCTAATGCAGACCCAGAGGCGTCAGTCACCTCTGTAACATCTGGTGCGGCAGCGCGGAAAAGGGGGTGGGGCTTCGTGGGAATGGGTGGGGCTTAAATAGAGGGGTGGGGCTTCATGGACTGCACCTGTTTTTAGCCAATTGAAGGCACAAAAGGGGGTGGGGATTTACAGAAGGGGGTGGGGCTTCGCGTCCCGACTCCCTTGTTTTTTTTTTACACTGGGGGGTGTGGGAGGTGAGGGCTGACTCCCAGGGGTACTGTCCATGTAGTGCTGGCTCCTACACAGTGACAGGAGCCGAGTGCTGCACATAATATAGTGCAGCACTCGGCTCCTGTCACTGTGCAGAAGCTGGCATTTTGGTGTCACCCCTCAGCGGGTGACACCCGGGAGCGGGCCGCACCCACCGCACCCCCCTTGTGACGCCACTGTGCAGACCCTTGTCTAATTACCCCCCAACCCTAATGTATAACATCTAATGACTGTCACTCTTTATGTAGAGCCATAACTAATAACCCCCCCCCTCCTCTAATGTAGACCACTGTCTAATCACCTCCAACCTAATACAAACATCTATCTAATGACCTTAACCTCTTCTACAGACTATACTCTAATGAACCCCCACCCCAGTGCAAACCTCAATCTAATGCTCCTCACCTCTAATGCAGACCTCTGAATTGGGATTGGGGTAATTAGACATGGGTCTATGTGCCAATAATGACTCTCCAGCACTGCAGCTCAGCACTCAGGCACCAGTAACCAGCTATACCAGGTACCAGTGACCCGCTATTCAGACAGTCTCATAACCCCCTAGCTGGCACATATCCTAAGATGCAGTCGGTCTGCTGAGCTGGGGAAGAGTGTCTGCAGCCGGGGAGAGAGCAAACAGCATGCAGGGTGAGCGAGGTCCTGCAGCTACTATGTGTGCGGTTCAGGAGGAGGGTAGAGCACTGTAGTGTAACAGGTAGGTAGAGGTAGCGTAGATGATTCCCACGGACCCCATGCTTCAAGGGGGCAGAGCTGGGAATGTATGTGGGTGTGGAGAGAAGGCTGGGCGCACCACTAGCGTAACATGCATCTGCAGTGGGCGCCTGGCATTAGGGATTATGATTGTTGGGGTGCACGGCAGGATACACCACCAGGGTGCACACCAGCTGCAGCACCCTCCTTACAGCCCTGCCTGTGACTACCTCCTTGGTGCCAGCAATGTGTGGGTAGTGCATGGCCACAGGCTGCCTGTCAAAACTGTATTGGTCCGGGGGGAGGGGGGGGGGGGAGGGATGACACTCTGAACCCATGCTCAGCCCGCCACTGCCTCTGACACAGTGCAACTGATTAACTTCGCCCCCCTGGTTAGTGCAGAAGGAGAGTCAGACCAGGGGGAGTGGCCTGTAGTGTAAATGGACGGAGCCTCACACAGTTTTTGGTAGCTTGTGACAGGAAAAAAAACAATTTTTTCCTGTCCATACTCTCAATCTCCAGGGGAGCCTGTGGGCCTATTATCATGGGAGGTCCTGGAGCTGCAGCTCCACCTGCCCCATCGTTAATCCGGCCCCGGAGAGGACAGATAGAAAGGGGCAGAGATGAAGAGAGAGGCAGACAGAGAGGGGGAGACGGGGAGAGAGGGGAGATGGAGAGGGGTGACGGAGAGAGAGGGATAGAAGAGGAATTATATTAGGGAGCAGGAGAGCGTGAGGGAGAGATGGAGGGAGAGAGAGGGGGGGGTGAAGAGGACAGAAGAGAGGTGCAGGGAACAGAGAGAGTGAGACAGAGACAGATTGGGGGCCGAGACAGAGAGAGGTGTGTGGAGATGGAGAGAGGGGGAGACAGAGAGAGGGGGGCAAAGATGGAGGGAGAGAGACAGAGGGAAGAGATGGAGAGAAGGGAGGAGACGGAGAGAGAGAGGGGGGGGTGGAGAAAGACAGGGAAGAGGGAAGTTGGAGAGGGGGTGGAGAGAGAGAGAGAGGGGTAGGTGGAGAAAGAGACAGTTAGAGGGGGCTGAGGGAGAGAGAGTGCATAAGAGAGGGTAGAGGGAGATAGAAGGAGGCAAGAGGGAAAGGGTGTCGAGGGGAGATGGGGAGAGAGAGAGAGAGAGGCTGAGCAGCACTTGGCCCTTATAGAACTCTTAGATTGTGTTTCTCCTACCTGGCCTCTGTGGCGTGGACAATCAGGTGCTGCTGCACTTGGAGATGGCCAGGCCCTTTGCTTTCCTCCCATTGATGGACTTTTGGTGCCTGGGATGTCGGGGGACGGGGAGAACGAAGTATAAGTGGAGAAGTGGAGAAGCTGAGAGAGGGCCCCTCCTCCCCCCTCCAGTCGGTAGCTCCTCCCCCTCCAGTTGGTAGATCCTCCCCCCTCCAGCAGTGCAGTCCCACACAGACAGCAGCATCACGGAGTATAGGGGGAGGAGCTGAGAGAGGGGCCCCTCCTCCTCCTTCCATTCGGCAGCTCCCCCCCCCTCCAATCAGGCAGTCCCACACAGGCAAGCAGCTGTATTACAGAGTATGGGGGAGGAGCTGAGAGCGGCCTCTCCTTCCCCTCTGGTCAGCCAGTCCCACACAGGAAGCATTAATGACTCCTCCTCACCCTCCAGGCCGGGACCCGAATGCTGCAGTGGCCGCGTTACCGCAGACTCTGGTGCACTAGCAGCGGGCAGTGCAGTAGAGATGAGCGCCTGAAATTTTTCGGGTTTTGTGTTTTGGTTTTGGGTTCGGTTCCGCGGCCGTGTTTTGGGTTCGACCGCGTTTTGGCAAAACCTCACCGAATTTTTTTTGTCGGATTCGGGTGTGTTTTGGATTCGGGTGTTTTTTTCAAAAAACACTAAAAAACAGCTTAAATCATAGAATTTGGGGGTCATTTTGATCCCAAAGTATTATTAACCTCAAAAACCATAATTTACACTCATTTTCAGTCTATTCTGAATACCTCACACCTCACAATATTATTTTTAGTCCTAAAATTTGCACCGAGGTCGCTGTGTGAGTAAGATAAGCGACCCTAGTGGCCGACACAAACACCGGGCCCATCTAGGAGTGGCACTGCAGTGTCACGCAGGATGTCCCTTCCAAAAAACCCTCCCCAAACAGCACATGACGCAAAGAAAAAAAGAGGCGCAATGAGGTAGCTGTGTGAGTAAGATTAGCGACCCTAGTGGCCGACACAAACACCGGGCCCATCTAGGAGTGGCATTTTTGTTCTCCATATTTTAATAGGCACAACTAAAAGGCACCTCAGGTAAACAATGGAGATGGATGGATTGGATACTAGTATACAATTATGGACGGGCTGCCGAGTGCCGACACAGAGGTAGCCACAGCCGTGAACTACCGCACTGTACTGTGTCTGCTGCTAATATATAGACTGGTTGATAAAGAGATAGTATACTCGTAACTAGTATGTATGTATAAAGAAAGAAAAAAAAACCACGGTTAGGTGGTATATACAATTATGGACGGGCTGCCGAGTGCCGACACAGAGGTAGCCACAGCCGTGAACTACCGCACTGTACTGTGTCTGCTGCTAATATATAGACTGGTTGATAAAGAGATAGTATACTCGTAACTAGTATGTATGTATAAAGAAAGAAAAAAAAACCACGGTTAGGTGGTATATACAATTATGGACGGGCTGCCGAGTGCCGACACAGAGGTAGCCACAGCCGTGAACTACCGCACTGTACTGTGTCTGCTGCTAATATATAGACTGGTTGATAAAGAGATAGTATACTCGTAACTAGTATGTATGTATAAAGAAAGAAAAAAAAACCACGGTTAGGTGGTATATACAATTATGGACGGGCTGCCGAGTGCCGACACAGAGGTAGCCACAGCCGTGAACTACCGCACTGTACTGTGTCTGCTGCTAATATAGACTGGTTGATAAAGAGATAGTATACTCGTAACTAGTATGTATGTATAAAGAAAGAAAAAAAAACCACGGTTAGGTGGTATATACAATTATGGACGGGCTGCCGAGTGCCGACACAGAGGTAGCCACAGCCGTGAACTACCGCACTGTACTGTGTCTGCTGCTAATATATAGACTGGTTGATAAAGAGATAGTATACTCGTAACTAGTATGTATGTATAAAGAAAGAAAAAAAAACCACGGTTAGGTGGTATATACAATTATGGACGGGCTGCCGAGTGCCGACACAGAGGTAGCCACAGCCGTGAACTACCGCACTGTACTGTGTCTGCTGCTAATATAGACTGGTTGATAAAGAGATAGTATACTCGTAACTAGTATGTATGTATAAAGAAAGAAAAAAAAACCACGGTTAGGTGGTATATACAATTATGGACGGGCTGCCGAGTGCCGACACAGAGGTAGCCACAGCCGTGAACTACCGCACTGTACTGTGTCTGCTGCTAATATATAGACTGGTTGATAAAGAGATAGTATACTCGTAACTAGTATGTATGTATAAAGAAAGAAAAAAAAACCACGGTTAGGTGGTATATACAATTATGGACGGGCTGCCGAGTGCCGACACAGAGGTAGCCACAGCCGTGAACTACCGCACTGTACTGTGTCTGCTGCTAATATAGACTGGTTGATAAAGAGATAGTATACTACTAATATTATATACTGGTGGTCAGGTCACTGGTCACTAGTCACACTGGCAGTGGCACTCCTGCAGCAAAAGTGTGCACTGTTTAATTTTAATATAATATTATGTACTCCTGGCTCCTGCTATAACCTATAACTGGCACTGCAGTAGTGCTCCCCAGTCTCCCCCACAATTATAAGCTGTGTGAGCTGAGCAGTCAGACAGATATATAATATATATATAGATGATGCAGCACACTGGCCTGAGCCTGAGCAGTGCACACAGATATGGTATGTGACTGACTGAGTCACTGTGTGTATCGCTTTTTTCAGGCAGAGAACGGATATATTAAATAAACTGCACTGTGTGTCTGGTGGTCACTCACTATATAATATATTATGTACTCCTGGCTCCTGCTATAACCTATAACTGGCACTGCAGTAGTGCTCCCCAGTCTCCCCCACAATTATAAGCTGTGTGAGCTGAGCAGTCAGACAGATATATATAATATTATATATAGATAATAGATGATGCAGCACACTGGCCTGAGCCTGAGCAGTGCACACAGATATGGTATGTGACTGAGTCACTGTGTGCTGTGTATCGCTTTTTTCAGGCAGAGAACGGATTATAAATAAAAGTGGTGGTCACTGGTCACTATCAGCAAAACTCTGCACTGTACACTACTGAGTACTCCTAATGCTCCCCAAAATTAGTAAATCAAGTGTCTCTCTAATCTATTCTAATTCTAAACGGAGAGGACGCCAGCCACGTCCTCTCCCTATCAATCTCAATGCACGTGTGAAAATGGCGGCGACGCGGGCTCCTTATATAGAATCCGAGTCTCGCGATAGAATCCGAGCCTCGCGAGAATCCGACAGCGTCATGATGACGTTCGGGCGCGCTCGGGTTAACCGAGCAAGGCGGGAAGATCCGAGTCGCTCGGACCCGTGAAAAAAAACATGAAGTTCTGGCGGGTTCGGATTCAGAGAAACCGAACCCGCTCATCTCTACAGTGCAGCGCTCGCTGGCAGCGGCATAACATGAGTCAGTGTGACTCATTTTATGCCGGTGCTGTGGGCCCCTTAACTATGGCGGGCCCCAGTGCAATGCACTGGCTGCACTGCTGCTAGTTCCGCCCCTGCTCTCACCTCCTCCTAATACACAGACATCAAGACACAGACCTCTCACCTCCTCCTAATACACAGACATCAGGACACAGACCTCTCCCTCCTCCTAATACACAGACAACAGGGCACAGTCCTCTCACTTCCTCCTAATACACAGACATCAGGACACAGACCTCTCCCTCCTCCTAACACACAGACAACAGGGCACAGTCCTCTCACTTCCTCCTAATACACAGACATCAGGACACAGATCTCTCAACTAATCCAAATACACAGATATCAGGACACAGACCTCTATACTCCTCCTAATACACAGACATCAGGACACAGATTTCTCCCCTCTTACTACTA
Organism: Pseudophryne corroboree; assembly: GCF_028390025.1. Lineage (NCBI taxonomy): Eukaryota > Metazoa > Chordata > Amphibia > Anura > Myobatrachidae > Pseudophryne > Pseudophryne corroboree. Next base: position 386,970,830 of record NC_086451.1, read on the forward strand.
CACAGACATCAGGACACAGACCTCTCCCCTCCTTCTATCTAATATACAGACACCAGGACACAGACCTCTCACCTCCTCCTAATACACAGACATCAGGACACAGATTTCTCCCCTCTTACTACTACACAGACATCAGGACACAGACCTCTCCCCTCCTTCTATCTAATATACAGACACCAGGACACAGACCTCTCACCTCCTCCTAATACACAGACATCCGGACACAGATATCTTACCACACAGAATACATAACACCTTCTAGTACACTGTGCACACATGTCAGGCAACAGACCTCTCACCACTTTTAATACCTCATCCACTTGTTACATACAAGGAAGGACATAATAAGAACATTGTTTCTTACCTTATAGCATGGGGTCCTGTGTGAAGTGATTTTCTTTCTTTATTTATTCGTTTCAAAATTAATTTAACCTTTTTCTTATTGGAATTTGAAAGGAACGTGTGATTACTTTTCCATTGATCTGTACTGCTGTGGTTGATGCTCTTCAGCTCTGGGACCGACATTTCATTCTCTTGTCTGATACCTGAGTTCGGTTCTGGGTGCTGAGCTAAGGATTGGTTCCACAAAAGACCAGCCACCCATAGGAGAAAGGTCATGGGCAAAGGAGTCATAGTGCGACTTCCCAGTCTTGTCATACAGAACTCACTGGTCTACAGCAAACAGAAGAGGGTGAAGACTCGAGACAACCTATAGATTGCAGGACAAGACAGCAGAGAGAGGATGTGTAGAAGCAGATGGAAAGTGCAAAGACAGTATAGAGAGGAACTGATGGGATGATGAAGACTGGGGAGAGGCAACTTTCAGAAATATAAAGGCAGGAGAGAGAACGTACAGGAGGACGAAGGCGGGAGAGAGAACGTACAGAAGATAAAGGCACAAATAGAGATATAACAGGAGGATGTACTGTAGGAAGAGAGAGAGAGAGAGAGAGAGAGAATTTACAGAAGGATGGAGACAGGAGAGAGAACTTACAGGAAGATGTAGGCAGAGAGAGAAGGAGAGAGAAACTTACAGAAGGATGGAGACAGGAGAGAGAACTTACAGGAAGATGTAGGCAGAGAGAGAAGGAGAGAGAAACTTACAGAAGGATGGAGACAGGAGAGAGAACTTACAGGAAGATGTAGGCAGAGAGAGAGAGGGAGAGAAACTCACAGAAGGATGGAGACAGGAGAGAGAACTTACAGGAAGATGTAGGCAGAGAGAGAAGGAGAGAGAAACTTACAGAAGGATGGAGACAGGAGAGAGAACTTACAGGAAGATGTAGGCAGAGAGAGAGAGGGAGAGAAACTCACAGAAGGTTGAAGGCAGAAGAGAGAGGATTTACAGAAGGATGGAGACCTGAGAAATACCTTACATGAAGAAGGAGAGAGAGAGAGAGAGAGAGAGAGAGAGAGAGAGAGAGAGAGAGCTCACAGAAGGTTGAAGGCAGGAGAGAGAGAATTTACAGAAGAGGAGGATGGAGGCAGGAGAGAGAGAGATTACAGGAAGATGTAGGCAGAGAGAGAGGTAAAGAGAAACTTACAGAAGGTTGAAGGCAGAAGAGTGAGGACTTACAGAAGGATGGAGACAGGAGAGATAACTTACATGAAGGAGAGAGAGAGAGATCACAGAAGGTTGAAGGCAGGAGAGAGAAAATGTACAGGACAGGAGGATGGAGGCAGGAGAGAGAGATTACAGGAAGATGTAGGCAGAGAGAGAATACTTAAAGAAGGATGGAGACAGGAGAGAGAATTTACAGAAGGATGAAGGCAAGAGATAAAAAAAACTTACAGGAGGATGAAGGCAGGAGAGAGACCTTACAGAAGATGAAGGCACAAATAGAGGTAGAGATATCACAGGAGGATATAGGCAGAGACAGGAGAGAGAACTTATAGGAAGAAGTAGGCAGAGAGAGAGAGAGAGAGAGAGAGAGAGAGAGAGAGAGAGAACATACAGGAGGATGAAGGCAGGAAACAGAGAACGTACAGGGAGAAGTAGGCAGAGAGAGAGTGAGAATTTACAAGAGGATAAAGACTGGAGAGAGAACTTTCAGGAGATGATGGCAGGAGAGAGAACTTACAGGAGGTTGAAGGCAGAGCGTGACCTTGCAGGTGTACGAGGGAACTTGCAGTTTTATAAGTGAACCTGTAGAAGGAATAGAGGGAGAGATTGTATGCAGAAAGATTAATACAGTAGAGAAAGAAGCATAATTCCAGGAGAGGGGAAACATACAGGATTAGAACTGAAAGGAGAGAATTCGCAGTAATGTATAGAATTAATGAATACAAACATCAGTCAGTCAGTCAGAGAATAAGTAGAGCTGATGGTGTGAACGCAGAATGACAGAAAAATACTAGTATGGGGGATTTAATAGCGTAAAGAATAAATAATGTCTATTCCTTCTGTTCCTCCCTCTCCCAGAGACTTAGAACAGAAATCTCTTGTACTCCTTCTCCCCTTACACTTGGGCTTTCAATGCCCACCAATAGCTGGGCAGCTAGACCCATACCCCTCCTTTTTTCTCACTCTATCAGCTCCATCAGAGGGGGCTCAGGATTACAGGTGGCTAAGAAGAAGAGGAGGATGACCAAGGTTTCTAGTATAGTACACTATACTGTATAGTACTCTATACTAGTCTACAGTCTGCAGCAAGGCAGATAGGTGGAGCTCTGTTTAACTATTTAAAAAACTGTGCAATATATCATACAACACTTTAAGCAAAAGTACATTTTACATAGAGAAATGTTAAGCATTGAAGAGTAAGATCTCCACATACGGAATCCATCAGCTATTCCTTGCTTCTTATTAAGCCCAGGATTCTTATGTTCTAACCTATTCTTATTCTTTCTCATTATACTCAAAATTTCAGTTTCCTTCTATGTTTTATGTACCAGGGAATAACATCATTAGTTTCTACAGAACCCAAAATGACTTATGGGCCTATTTATCACCATCCACGGAGCTGTCACTGCGACGCCTCGTCGCAGCATCATCGGGGTATTTTCCGTAAAAAATACCCCTATGTCCTGCTGCGCCACCCCTGTGGATATCGCCGCTACCGCCCAGTGTGGACCGGTTCCGGTATGAATGGTCGATCATGTTATGGTCGACAGTCATTAGGTCAACCACTATTGGTCGACATGGACATGGTCGACATGGACACATGGTCGACACATGAAAATTGTTGACACATGAAAGGTCGACACATGAAAGGGTCGACATGAGTTTTTTGACTTTTTTTTGTGTCGTATTTTGCGTAAAGTGACTGGGAACCCCAATTAGTGCACCACGTCCCCTCGCATGGCTCACTTCACTCGCCATGCTTCGGGCATGGTGCCTTCGCTCCGCTACCGCTTCGCTCGGCACAGATTACCGTTCCAATCGTAGTCCACATGGATCGTAAGGTATGGAAAAGTTCCCCAAAAGGAAAAAAAGTTAAACTCATGTCGACCTTTTCATGTGTCGACCTTTCATGTGTCGACCATGTGTCCATGTCGACCAACAGTGGTCGACCTAATGACTGTCGACCATGTGAACGGATACTGTGTGGACCCCCCCGTCGAAACTACCCCTGCACGCCGCTGACCGCCACCCCCCCCCCCCCCGCAGGATAATATACCTACCAGTCCAGGAAGCCGGTCCATGCTGCTTCTGCTGGACTGCCGGGCACCGGATCCTCTGTTCTGCTGTGACCCCAGGTGCTGTAAAGAGCGCTGCCACTTTGCAGCGTCACTTTACTGCACCGGGGTCACATTGCAACATATGGGGGACCCGGAGCCCGGCAGCACTCACGAGCAGTGGACACCGTCTCCCTGGACAGGTGAGTATGTTTTTTGTTTTCTCATACGTCCTAGAGGATGCTGGGGACTCCAAAAAGGACCATGGGGGTATAGACGGGATACGCAGGAGACATGGGCACACTATAAGACTTTGAATGGGTGTGAACCAGGCTTGCCTACCCTCCCGCTGAATGCTCACAATTTTTACACGAGCCTCCCGCTGCCCCGCATACCTTGTCAGCCCTCCTGATTTTCAAGTCTTTATCCCTGTAAATTCGGACTGCACATGCGTAAGTCCGGAAATGCGGGGGGCGGGGCCAGCAAGGGGAGAGGCAGACTGTCTCCTGTGAGAGCTCCGTGCGCTGCAGACTGTCAGAGTCTGCAGCAGGATGTGAAGACTGAGCACAGCAGCCACCTGTAGTGTACAGGGGAGCACATGACCTGGCAGCCAGGGCTCTGCATCCCGGTGGCTGGCCCCGCCCACCACACTAACAGTACAGTAGGCAGCGTGACAGAGCCCAGCCTTCCTGCTCCTGCTTGTGTCTGCCCTGTGCTACCTTCCCCAACACACACTCCCTGCTCTTCACAGGAGGGACTCAGGGAGCAACAAACCAGGTGTATACTGGCCCTCATTCCGAGTTGTTCGCTCGCAAGCTGCTTTTAGCAGCTTTGCACACGCTAAGCCGCCGCCTACTGGGAGTGAATCTTAGAATAGTAAAATTGCGAACGAAAGATTAGCAAAATTGCGAATAGACACTTCTTTGCAGTTTCTGAGTAGCTCGGGACTTACTCGGCATCTGCGATCAGTTCAGTCAGTTTCGTTCCTGGATTGACGTCACAAACACACCCAGCGTTCGCCCAGACACTCCCCCGTTTCTTCAGACACTCCCGCGTTTTTCCCAGAAACGGTAGCGTTTTTCACACACACCCATAAAACGGCCAGTTTCCGCCCAGAAACACCCACTTCCTGTCAATCACATTACAATCACCAGAACGAAGAAAAAACCTTGCAATGCCGTGAGTAAAAAACCTAACTGCATAGCAAATTTACTTGGCGCAGTCGCACTGCGGACATTGCGCATGCGCATTAGCGACTAATCGCTCCGTTGCGGAAATAAAATAACGAACGAACAACTCGGAATGACCACCACTGTGTCTGCTGGGGGCTATTGGGGGGAATGGGGTGTAATGGAATGTGCTACTGTGTGTAATATGGGGGGTTGTAATGTAATGTGCTGCTGTGTGTAATATGGGGGGGGTGTAATGTAATGTGCTGCTGTGTGTAATATGGGTGGTAATGTAATGTGCTGCTGTGTGTAATATGGGGGGGGGTGTAATGTAATGTGCTACCGTGTGTAATATGGGGGGTGTAATGTAATGTGCTGCCGTGTGTAATATGGGGGGTGTAATGTAATGTGCTACTGTGTAATATGTGGGGGGGGTGTAATGTAATGTGCTACTGTGTGTAATATGGAGGGATAATGTAATGTGCTGCTGTGTGTAATATGGGGGGTGGAATGTGCTGCTGTGTGTAATATGGCGGGGCGGGGGTGTAATGTAATGTGCTGCTGTGTGTAATATGGGGGGGTGTAATGTAATGTGCTGCTATGTGTAATATGGGGGTGTGTAATGTAATGTGCTGCTGTGTGTAATATGAGAGGTGTAGTGTAATGTGCTGCTGTGTGTAATATGGGTGGGTGTAGTGTAATGTGCTACTGTGTGTAATATGGGGGGGGATATAATGTAATGTGCTACTGTGTGTAATATGGGGGGGTGTAATGGAATGTGCTGCTGTGTGTCATATGGGGGGTGGGTGTAATGTAATGTGCTACTGTGTGTAATATGGGGGGAGGTGTAATGTAATGTGCTGCTGTGTGTAATATGGGGGGGGGGGGTGTAATGTAATGTGCTGCTGTGTGTAACATAGGGGGGTTGAATGTAATGTGCCACTGTGTGTAATATGGGGGTGTAATGTAATGTGCTACTGTGTGTAATATGGGGGGGTGTAATGTAATGTGCTGCTGTGTGTAATATGGAGGGGTGTAATGTAATGTGCCACTGTGTGTAATATGGGGGGGTGTAATGTAATGTGCTACTGTGTGTAATATGGAAGCAACAAACCAGGTGTATACTGTGTCTGCTGGGGGCTATTGGGGGGAATGGGGTGTAATGGAATTTGCCACTGTGTGTAATATGGGGGGGGGGGTGTAATGTAATGTGCTACTGTGTGTAATATGGGGGGGGGGTGTAATGTAATGTACCATTGTGTGTAATATGGGGGGGGTTAATGTAATATGCAGCTGTGTGTAATATGGGGGGGGGGGGGTGTAATGTAATGTGCTACTGTGTGTAATATTGGTGGGTGTAATGTAATGTGCTACTGTGTGTAATATGGGGGGGTGTAATGTAATGTGCTACTGTGTGTAATATGGGGGGGTGTAATGTAATGTACCATTGTGTGTAATATGGGGGGGGGGTAATGTAATATGCAGCTGTGTAATATGGGGGGGGGGGTGTAATGTAATGTGCTACTGTGTGTAATATGGGGGGTGTAATGTGCTGCTGTGTGTGATATGGGGGGGTAGTGTAATGTGCTGCTGTATGTAATATGGGGGGGTAGTGTAATGTGCTGCTGTATGTAATATGGGGGGGGTGTAATGTGCTGCTGTATGTAATATGGGAGGGTGTAATGTAATGTGCTACTGTGTGTAATATGGGGGGTGTAATGTAATGTGCTGCTGTGTGTAATATGGGGGGGTGTAGTGTAATGTGCTACTGTGTGTAATATGGGGGGTGTAATGTGCTGCTGTGTGTAATATGGGGGGGGTGTAGTGTAATGTGCTACTGTGTGTAATATGGGTGCGTGTAATGTAATGTGCTACTGTGTGTAATATGGGGGTGTAATGTAATGTGCTGCTGTGTGTAATATGGGGGGGTGTAGTGTAATGTGCTACTGTGTGTAATATGGGGGGTGTAATGTAATGTGCTACTGTGTGTAATATGGGGGGGTGTAATGTAATGTGCTGCTGTGTGTAATATGGGGGGGTGTAGTGTAATGTGCTACTGTGTGTAATATGGGAGGTGTAATGTAATGTGCTACTGTGTGTAATATGGGGAGGTGTAATGTAATGTGCTACTGTGTGTAATATGGGGGGGTGTAGTGTAATGTGCTACTGTGTGTAATATGGGGGGGTGTAATGTAATGTGCTGCTGTGTGTAATATGGGGGGGTGTAATGGAATGTGCTACTGTGTGTAATATGGGGGGTGTAATGTAATGTGCTGCTGTGTGTAATATGGGGGGGTGTAGTGTAATGTGCTACTGTGTGTAATATGGGGGGTGTAATGTAATGTGCTACTGTGTGTAATATGGGGGGTGTAATGTAATGTGCTACTGTGTGTAATATGGGGGGGTGTAGTGTAATGTGCTACTGTGTGTAATATGGGGGGGTGTAATGTAATGTGCTGCTGTGTGTAATATGGGGGGGTGTAGTGTAATGTGCTGCTGTGTGTAATATGGGGGGGTGTAGTGTAATGTGCTGCTGTGTGTAATATGGGGGGGGTGTAGTGTAATGTGCTGCTGTGTGTAATATGGGGGGGTGTAGTGTAATGTGCTGCTGTGTGTAATATGGGGGTGTGTAATGGAATGTGCTACTGTGTGTAATATGGGGGGTGTAGTGTAATGTGCTGCTGTGTGTAATATGGGGGGATGTAGTGTAATTTGCCACTGTGTGTGTAATATGGGGGGAGGTGGGGCTGTGTAAAATGTAATGTAATGTGTTCCTGTGGTAATATGGGGGGAACATGGAGCAGCGGGTCCCAGAGCTGCTCGCAGAGGCGGGTGAGACATGGAGCTGTGGGTCTTACTGAAGCGCTGCTGTCTATCATGGTGTGACACACACACACACACACACACACTCACACTCACACACACAGTCTCTCTCAGGTATAGGGGCTCTACCTGGCGTATTGTGTATAAGGGACTCTACCTGGGGTAATGTGTGTAAGGATACCTAGCGTAGGCTACCTGGCGTAATGTGTGTAAGAGGCTACCTGGCGTGATGTGCGTAAGAGGCTACCTGGAGTAATGTGTGTAAGAGGCTACCTGGCATGATGTGTGTAAGAGGCTATCTGGCGTAGGCTACCTGGAGTAATGTGCATAAGAGGCTACCTGGCGTGATATGCATAAGAGGCTACCTGGCGTATGGTGTATATAAGGGGCTGTCAGGCGTAATGTGTATAAGGGGTACTAATGTGTGATGTAATGTGACAAATGTACACTACTGTGCGGGGTAATGTGAAATTTGTGGTCATACCACTTTCCCATGAAACCATGCCCCTATATTTTTGGGGGCGCGCCTTCGCCGCGCAGTCCCTGTTTTACGTGTGGGTGGGGGGCACCATTTCAATTTCTGGCACAGGGCACCAAAATGTCTACTTACGGCTCTGGCTGTATATACAATGTAATGTTTTATGGTGCTATATATATATATATATATATATATATATATATATATATACAGGTTGAGTATCCCATATCCAAATATTCCGAAATACGGAATATTCCGAAATACGGACTTTTTTGAGTGAGATTGAGATAGTGAAACCTTTGTTTTCTGATGGCTCAATGTACACAAACTTTGTTTAATACACAAAGTTATTAAAAATATTGTATTAAATGACCTTCAGGCTGTGTGTATAAGGTGTATATGAAACATAAATGAATTGTGTGAATGTATACACACTTTGTTTAATGCACAAAGTTATAAAAAAATATTGGCTAAAATGACCTTCAGGCTGTGTGTATAAGGTGTATATGAAACATAAATGCATTCTGTGCTTAGATTTAGGTCCCATCACCATGATATCTCATTATGGTATGCAATTATTCCAAAATACGGAAAAATCCCATATCCAAAATACCTCTGGTCCCAAGCATTTTGGATAAGGGAGACTCAACCTGTATATATATATTTCTCCTTCATCCACTAGGGGCCACTGGAGTGCAGATACAATGGGGAAATAGTAGGCAGTAACTAGGAGCTGGCACTTTAAATTATAACCGTGTGACTAGCTCCTCCCCTACTATGTCCCCCCTCCAAGCCAGTCTTATTTTAGTGCCCGAGGGAGCTGGTCACTCTTGGGCTTTCTCTTGAATTTTTTTCCTCTGACGTCCTAGTGGATGCTGGGAACTCCGTAAGGACCATGGGGAATAGACGGGCTACGCAGGAGACTGGGCACTCTAAAAGAAAGATTAGGTACTATCTGGTGTGCACTGGCTCCTCCCTCTATGCCTCTCCTCCAGACCTCAGTTAGAATCTGTGCCCGGCCAGAGCTGGGTGCTCCTAGTGGGCTCTCCTGAGCTTGCTAGAAAAGAAAGTATTTGTTAGGTTTTTTATTTTCAGTGAGATCTGCTGGCAACAGACTCACTGCTACGTGGGACTGAGGGGAGAGAAGCAAACCTACCTGCTTGCAGCTAGCTTATGCTTCTTAGGCTACTGGACACCATTAGCTCCAGAGGGTTCGAACACAGGGCCTGACCTCGATCGTCCGTTCCCGGAGCCGCGCCGCCGTCCCCCTTGCAGAGCCAGAAGACAGAAGAGAACGATGAAATCGGCGGCTGAAGACTCCGGTCTTCATTAAGGTAGCGCACAGCACCGCAGCTGTGCGCCATTGCTCCCTCTGCACACCACACACTCCGGTCACTGTAGGGTGCAGGGCGCTGGGGGGGGGGGGGGGGTTGTGCCCTGGGCAGCAATTATAAATACCTTTTGGCAAAAATACACATAATACAGTCTCAACCCCGCCATTAAAGTACATAAAACGCGGGACAGAAGCCCGCCGCTGAGGGGGCTGGGCCTTCTTCCTCAGCACACCAGCGCCATTTTCCCTTCACTGGAAGCAGCACCCCAGGCTCTCCCCTGCAGTATCTGGATACAAGAAGGGTAAAAAAGAGAGGGGGGGCACATAAATTTAGGCGCAAATAAGATAAAAGCAGCTGTGTTATATAGCGCTGTGGTGTGTGCTGGCATACTCTCTCTCTGTCTCCCCAAAGGACTTTGTGGGGTCCTGTCCTCAGTCTGAGCATTCCCTGTGTGTGTGCGGTGTGTCGGTACGGCTGTGTCGACATGTTTGATGAGGATGGTTACGTGGAGGCGGAGCAGGGGCAGATAAGTGTGGTGTCGCCCCCTACATAAAAGTGTCAACTGCTTACATAAAAGGTTTGATGACGCAGCAGCCTTGGGACAGCCGGGATCTCAGCCCGCACCTGCCCAAGCGTCTCAGAGACCATCAGGGGCTCAAAAACGCCCGCTAGCTCAGATGGTAGACACAGATGTCGACACGGAGTCTGACTCCAGTGTAGATGAGGATGAGACAAATGTACAGTCTACAAAGGCCATCCGATGCATGATTACTGCAATGAAAGATGTATTGCACATTTCTGACGTTAACCCGGTTACTACCAAGAAGGATATTATGTTTGGGGAGAAAAAGCAGCCAGTGACTTTTCCCCCATCTGATGAATTAAATGAATTGTGTGAAGAAGCGTGGAGTTCCCCTGATAAGAAACTAGTGATTTCTAAGAGGTTACTGATGGCGTACCCTTTCCCGCCAACGGATAGGTTACGTTGGGAAACATCCCCTAGGGTGGACAAGGCGCTCACACGCTTATCAAAAAGGGTGGCACTGCCGTCTCAGGATACGGCCGCCCTAAAGGAGCCTGCGGATAGAAAGCAGGAAGCTATCCTGAAGTCTGTGTATACACACTCGGGTACTATATTGAGACCTGCTATTGCTTCAGCATGGATGTGTAGTGCTGCAGCAGCATGGACTGATACCCTGTCAGACAACATTGATTCCCTCGACAGGGATACTATTTTGCTAACCAAAGAACATATAAAAGACGTTGTCTTATATATGCGGGATGCACAGAGGGACATTTGCCTGCTGGCATCTAGAATTAATGCAATGTCCATTTCTGCCAGGAGAGTATTATGGACTCGGCAGTGGACAGGTGATGCTGATTCTAAAAAAACACATGGAGGTTTTGCCTTATAAGGGTGAGGAATTGTTGGGGGACGGTCTCTCGGACCTCGTATCCACAGCAACAGCTGGGAAGTCGACTTTTTTACCTCACAGCCTAAGAAAGCACCGTATTATCAGATGCAGTCCATTCGGCCTCAGAAAGGCAAGCGGGTCAGAGGCGCATCCTTTCTGCCCAGAGGCAAGGGTAGAGGAAAGAAGCTGCACCAGGCAGCCAGTTCCCAGGAACAAAAATCCTCCCCCGCTTCCACTAAGTCCACCGCATGACGCTGGGGCTCCACAGGCGGAGCCAGGTGCGGTGGGGGCGCGTCTCCGAAACTTCAGCAACCAGTGGGTTCGCTCACAGGTGGATCTCTGGGCTGTACAAATTGTATCTCAGGGATACAAGCTGGAGTTCGAGGCGACTCCCCCTCGCCGTTACCTCAAATCAGCCTTGCCAGCTGCTCCCAGGGAAAGGGAGGTAGTACTGGCGGCAATTCACAAGCTGTACCTCCAGCAGGTGATAATCAAGGTTCCCCTCCTTCAACAGGGACGGGGTTACTATTCCACAATGTTTGTGGTACCGAAACCAGACGGTTCGGTGAGACACATTCCTTGAATACTTATATAAGGAAGTTCAAGTTCAAAATGGAATCGCTCAGAGCGGTTATTGCAAGCCTGGAAGAGGGGGACTTTATGGTGTCGCTGGACATCAAGGATGCTTACTTGCATGTCCCCATTTACCCACCTCACCAGGAGTACCTCAGGTTTGTGGTACAGGATTGTCATTACCAATTCCAGACGTTGCCGTTTGGTCTGTCCACGGCACCGAGAGTATTTACCAAGGTAATGGCTGAAATGATGATACTCCTTCGGAAGAAGGGAGTTATAATTATCCCGTACTTGGACGATCTCCTTATAAAGGCGAGGTCCAGAGAGCAGTTGTTAGTCAGCGTAGCACTCTCTCGGGAAGTGTTGCAACAGCACGGCTGGATTCTGAATATCCCAAAGTTGCAGCAGATTCCTGCGACGCGTCTGCTTTTCCTGGGCATGATTCTGGACACAGAACAGAAGAAGGTGTTTCTCCCGGTGGAGAAGGCCCAGGAATTGTCATCTCTGGTCAGGGACCTCCTGAAACCAAAACAGGTGTCGGTGCATCACTGCACGCGAGTCCTGGGAAAGATGGTGGCTTCTTACGAAGCAATTCCCTTCGGCAGGTTCCATGCAAGGATCTTTCAGTGGGATCTGTTAGACAAATGGTCCGGATCGCATCTTCAGATGCATCGGTTGATCACCCTGTCCCCGAGGGCCAGGGTGTCTTTGCTGTGGTGGCTGCAGAGTGCTCATCTTCTCGAGGGCCGCAGATTCGGCATACAGGACTGGGTCCTGGTGACCACGGATGCAAGCCTCCGAGGATGGGGGGCAGTCACTCAGAGAAGAAACTTCCAAGGACAGTGGTCAAGTCAGGAGACTTCACTACACATAAATATACTGGAACTAAGGGCCATTTACAACGCCCTGAGTCAAGCAGAGCCCCTGCTTCAAAACCAACCAGTGCTGATTCAATCAGACAACATCACGGCGGTCGCCCATGTAAACCGCCAGGGCGGCACAAGAAGCAGGATGGCGATGGCAGAAGCCACAAGGATTCTTCGATGGGCGGAGAATCACGTGCTAGCACTGTCAGCAGTGTTCATTCCGGGAGTGGACAACTGGGAAGCAGATTTCCTCAGCAGGCACGACCTCCACCCGGGAGAGTGGGGACTTCATCAAGAAGTCTTCACGCAGATTGTAAACCGTTGGGAACGGCCACAGGTGGACATGATGGCGTCCCGCCTCAACAAAAAGCTAAAAAAATATTGCGCCAGGTCAAGGGACCCTCAGGCGATAGCTGTGGACGCGCTAGTTGCACCGTGGGTGTACCAGTCGGTTTATGTGTTCCCTCCTCTTCCTCTCATACCCAAGGTACTGAGGATAGTAAGAAAGAGAGGAGTAAGAACTATACTCATCGTTCCGGATTGGCCAAGAAGAACTTGGTATCCAGAACTACAAGAAATTATCTCAGAGGACCCATGGCCTCTGCCTCTCAGACAAGACCTGTTACAGCAGGGGCCCTGTCTGTTCCAAGACTTACCGCAGCTGCGTTTGACGGCATGGCGGTTGAACGCCGGATCCTAACGGAAAAGGGCATTCCAGATGAAGTGATTCCTACGCTGATAAAAGCTAGGAAGGATGTGACAGCAAAACATTATCACCGCATATGGCGGAAATATGTTGCTTGGTGTGAGGCCAGGAAGGCCCCAACAGAGGAATTCCAGCTCGGGCGATTTCTGCACTTCCTTCAGTCAGGAGTGACTATGGGCCTAAAATTGGGGTCCATAAAGTTCCAGATTTCGGCCCTATCTATTTTCTTTCAAAAAGAACTGGCTTCACTCCCTGAAGTTCAGACGTTTGTTAAGGGAGTGCTGCATATTCAGCCCCCTTTTGTGCCACCAGTGGCACCTTGGGATCTTAATGTTGTATTGGATTTCCTGAAATCCCACTGCTTTGAGCCACTTAAGACCGTCGAGCTAAAAAATATCTCACGTGGAAAGTGGTCATGCTATTGGCCTTAGCTTCGGCTAGGCGTGTGTCAGAATTGGCGGCTTTGTCATGTAAAAGCCCTTATCTGATCCTCCATATGGACAGGGCAGAATTGAGGACTCGTCCCCAATTTCTCCCTAAGGTGGTATCAGCGTTTCATTTGAACCAACCTATTGTGGTGCCTGCGGCTACTCGGGACTTGGAGGACTCCAAGTTACTGGATGTAGTCAGGGCTTTGAAAATCTATGTAGCCAGGACGGCTGGAGTCAGGAAAACTGACTCGCTCTTTATCCTGCATGCACCCAACAAGCTGGGTGCTCCTGCTTCAAAGCAAACTATTGCGCGCTGGATCTGTAACACGATTCAGCAAGCTCATTCTGCGGCAGGATTGCCGCATCCTAAATCAGTAAAAGCCCATTCCACAAGGAAGGTGGGCTCTTCTTGGGCGGCTGCCCGAGGGGTCTCGGCTTTACAGCTTTGCCGAGCTGCTACTTGGTCGGGTTCAAACACATTTGCTAAGTTCTACAAGTTTGATACCCTGGCTGAGAAGGAACTTGCCTTTGCTCATTCGGTGCTGCAGAGTCATCCGCACTCTCCCGTCCGTTTGGGAGCTTTGGTATAATCCCCATGGTCCTTACGGAGTTCCCAGCATCCACTAGGACGTCAGAGAAAATAAGAATTTACTCACCGGTAATTCTATTTCTCGTAGTCCGTAGTGGATGCTGGGCGCCCGTCCCAAGTGCGGACTCTCTGCAATACGTGTATATAGTTATTGCTTAACGAAAGGGTTATTGTTATGAGCCATCCGTTGAATGAGGCTCAGTTATTGTTCATACTGTTAACTGGGTACATAGGCGTGCGCAGCACATTTTATTAGGGGGTGCACTGTTGGAGGGGTATGTCTAGCACCGCCTTTTGGGCATGTCTAGCACCATCTATTGACGGTCAACGCAATATAAAATATCCACCCTTGTACCAATCCTAATAAAGCAGATACATTGTCAGATGTTGTGGTGTGCACCAAACAAACACCCCTGATGGCACTCACTGCAATTACACTGCTCCTCCTCAGCCTTGTCTGGCTCCCCGTCTCTTTCCCCTGCATGTTGCAGCAGCTTACTTACAAGTCAGTCACTCACTGGCACTGACAGTAGCAGACTAGTACTGCCGCTGCTGGAAAAAGGAGTGACGTGTCAATGTTGCTGCCAACCGCCTGCCAGTATTGAATTTGTCTTCCTAAGAGGAACGCTGGCTGCATGCTGATCCTCATCAGTGGCTGGCGTTGGTATAGCATAGAAGGAGAGAGGTGGGCATGTGACGGGCGGGCGTGCGAGCAGCATGACGTCATCACGTCACATCACGCTGTTTTTGTACATGGAGGTGGAGCCGGGAGTTTGAAAGCCGGTGGCAGTGGTACCCTTGATGAACCCAGGCGTCCGGTCAGTAATGCAGTCCTGACAAGGTGCAGCGCAGAGGGGACAGTAATCAGCCTGCTCGGCGATCGCTGCATCAGGCATGTGAGATCAGGGTGCCAGACATTAGGGGGTGCCTGTGCGCACCAGGCACCCCCCCTGCGCACACCTAAGACTGGGTATGGTTATCACAAGTTGTACGGTGTGATTGGTGTGGCTGGTATGAGTCTTACCCTGGATTCCAAATCCTTTCCTTGTAGTGTCAGCTCTTCCGGGCACAGTTTCCCTAACTGAGGTCTGGAGGAGGGGCATAGAGGGAGGAGCCAGTGCACACCAGATAGTACCTAATCTTTCTTTTGGAGTGCCCAGTCTCCTGCGGAGCCCGTCTATTCCCCATGGTCCTTACAGAGTTCCCAGCATCCACTACGGACTACGAGAAATAGAATTACCGGTGAGTAAATTCTTATTTTTTACACTGTGATCAGCTTGTTGTCATCAGCTACACATAGCTGATCACTCTGCCCGGTCCTCGCTCAGCTTTCTCTGCCAGGGGCAGAGAAAGCTGGGCAAAAGGGTGCATATCGCAGTGCTGCCCTGAGAACTCACCAGCCTGAGCTGGCGAGATTATCACAGGGCACACTGTGGTATTTTTTCCCCATTTTTTCAGTAAATTTGGCCACATCACATTTCCCATTATAAGTATGGGGAATGCAATGTGGGTTACTAAAAAAAAAGTGAAAAAGGGTTTGGAGCAGTTTTTCATGAATACTACTCCAAATGCCCTTTAATACATTCAGGTGATACTAAAATAATGTTAATAAATAGACCCCTAAAGGAGCCCATAGAGAGAGCAAGCAAGTGGTGTTTGAGAAGCAATAATAAAGAGTCGATAACAGGCATATCTCTACCGCTTACCATGCTATAGTCATAGAGGCAGCTGGAAAACGGATACTACTACCGGCAACAGGGGCACTTCCTCAAGCAATTTGGTAGTTAACTACGTTCTGCAAACAGACCACTTCCCTAAAGAACCTGATATCATTATAGACTAAAAGGGAATCCTTCTACTACCCTGTTAATACCCCGGGAGAACAAAACCTGCTAAATTTAGCACAGCTACGACCAGGCACTCAGACATGCGGGGGGACGCCCAGCACAGGGCTAGTCCGCCCCGCATGTCAGTGCCGGTGTCCCCCTTCCCCCCCGCAGAAGTGCAAAAGCATCGCACAGGGGTGATGCTTTTGCATTTGAGGAGTAACTCCCGGCCAGCGCAGTCCTGCAGCTGGCCGGGAGAACCTCTTCGCTGCCCCTGGTCGCAGCGGCTGCGTGTGAAGTCACGCAGACGCTGCAGCCCGCCCCCCGCATGGTCTTGCCACGCCTGCGTTGGCCGGACCGCGCCCCCAAAATGACGGCCAGACGCCTCCCTGCTGCCTCCTCCCGCCCAGCGACCGCCTCTGCCTGTCAATCAGGCAGAGGCGATCGCTAGGGAACGACGGCCTTCGGCCGTCCGGCATGCGCTGGCACACTGCGGTGTCGGCGCATGCGCAGTTCTGATCCGATCGCTGTGATAACCTGCAGCGAGCGATTGGGTCGGAATGACCCCCAAAATCCCGACGGTCAAAATACAACAATTGACCGACGGTCAAAATACTGACATTTAAACTGTCGACAGGTCAAAAAATTGACACAAGTTTTTCATTGTTTTTTTTTTTTCTGGTGTGTATGTCAACATAAGTCGCCATGGACACCATATAAGTGTACGGTGTCCCCTCGCATGGCTCGCTGCGCTCGCCATTCTTCAGACACAGTGCCTCGCTGCGCTCGGCACACTATTATATTCCCCCCTCCAGGTCCACTGGGATGGTAAAGTATGAACAAGTCAGTTTAAATGAAAAAATCATGAAAAACTCATGTCGAGTTTTTGACCTGTTGACATTTTAAATGTCGATATTTTGACCTTGATGTTATTTTAAATGTTGGTATTTTGACAATGTCGGTATTTGACCGTCAGTCAATGGTTGTCGGTATTTTGACTGTCGGGATTTTGATTGTAGGTAAATTGACCGCATCCCATGAGTGTTAATTGTTAATGGTGTTTCTTAAAGTAGTAAATCTGCCAGTAGTAATTATTTATTACTTTGTTAATAATCCCTGTAGAGCTCTTACCAAATGATTAACCCTGTAAAATAAACCTGGGAGCAAATTGTTGAAATCTTAATTGTGATATTTGTTAAACTGCTTTGTGGAATTCTAAATGGTTTATAGTTAATGTGATCTTTTGTAAAGTTTTTTAAATTGTTTTGTGAAAGTAAACCAATTCCTTACTACATTCTTCAGTACTAAGGGGTATATTCAGTTAAGGTCGTACTGCCGTCTTGTCGAAAAGACGGCAGTTTTCGACTTTTTCAGGTCGGAAGGGGTTCCGACCTATTCAGTCCCGAGCATTTTCATTCGACAAGTCGGGGAATTCGACAAGTCGAATAGTACGTGAATTGGCGGTATAGTCGCCGATTCGCGTACTTCTGAGGGAAACGGGGCCAAATTCTACAGGTTTTGGCCCTGTTTCCGACCATCTCAGTTCAACTTAAAAAAAAAAGTCGGACTGAGATGAGGGACATGAGAGGAGGAGAGGGGGGAGAGCCGCGGGCAGACGGGGGAGAGCCGCGGGCAGACGGGGGAGAGTCGCGGGTCGACAGGGGAGAGCCGCGGGCAGACGGGGGAGAGCCGCGGGCAGACAGGGGACAGCAGCGCTACAGCACAGCGCTGCAGGAGGATGTGTCATAGCCGCAGCTCACAGCAGCGTCCACTTGGCTCCAGCAAGTGAGGTACCGCTTGCTGGAGCCGGGTGGACGCTGCCGTGAGGTCTGGCGGCTGTGCCACATCCTCCTGCAGCGCTGCTGTCCCCCATCTGCCCGCGGCTCTCCCCCCTCTCCGGTCCCTCATCTCAATTTGACTTTTCGAATTGAGATGGGCATTGAATAGTCCTTGTCGGATCCATTCCGACAAATGCATGTCGGAATGGATCCGACCTCAATTGAATATACCCCTAAGTCTCTGTGAATTATTAAAAGGAAGAAAAAGGGTTGTGACTTCTAATCTACCAAGACAGGCGGTTTAGTCTGCAGTGTCCCTATAATCCACTTTATTAACAAGCACCAAGTAGTAAAAGCCTAGGCTTCCCCGAAAAGTTAGACTCTTCAGTTAACTTCTATTATTTAATTATATCCTTTGCGAGACATACATACCAGCCATTATTACATATGCCTTTTGCATAAACCTACAGATAGGCGAACGCCAATAGACACTGCTGCGTATGCTTTTGCATGTGACTCAGAATCAGGCTCAAACTGTCCTAATGGGTGTAGTATGGTATGCCGGCGGCCGGGCTCCCGGCGACCAGCATACCGGCACCGGGAGCCTGACCGCCGGCATACTGACAGCGCGGCAAGTGCAAATAAGCCCCTTGCAGGCTCGCTGCGCTCGCCACGCTATTTTATTCTCCCTCCAGGGGGGTCGTGGACCCCCACGAGGGGGAAAAAGTGTCGGTATGCTGACTGTCGGGATTCCGGCGCCGGTATACTGTGCGCCGGGATCCCGACAGTGGGCATACTGAAGACCACCCATCCTAATACTTCTATATTGTCAGTTGTAATTTATCAGATGTCCACAAGGTGGCAGTTTAAGATCAACACTGTGATTGTGGACTGTAGATCTTTCTTATACAGATGAGTCCTCAGACACTTTTACTCTAATTGCGCCACATATTCCCGTTTGGCGTACCATGGCCTTTGCAACAAAGCTGCAACAAGAGTCTTTTTATTCTTAAAATTTGCATCTTGGGGCCTAATTCAGAACTGATCGCAAAAGCAAAATCTTTCTCTAATGGGCAAAATCATGTGCACTGCAGTTGGGGCAGATATAACGTGCAGAGAGAGTTAGATGTGGGTGGGTTGTATTGTTTCTGTGCAGGGTAAATACTGGCTGCTTTATTTTTACACTGCAATTTAGATATCAGTTTGAATACACCCCACCACTAGCGCACGCAGGGGGGGTTTCTGAGTACCCAGAAACCCCCCTGACAGGCCGATTTTCTTTTAAATAGCTGCCTGCAGGCCCCGATCTAAGCCCCGCCTCTCGCTGCAAAATGCAGCGAGTAGTGGGTGATGGTGATTAGGAGGGGCTAATACGAGACAAAACTATGTGGATCGCTTCATTTTTGGCCCCGCCCCCTCACCCGCGAATTGCAGGATCGCAAGTGGGCGGAGCCTACTACTGCAGTGTGCTGGGTCCCCATTCGCACACCTCATGTGCTGCATGCATCTGTTCTCAAAGCCACAGTAAGTTTACATAATTTACACCTACAGGCTGGTGGGCACCTGTGGCCACCAACATTTTGCTGTATGGAGTTCCAAAATATATAGTTTTATTTATATAATATATATATATATATATATATATATAGATAGATAGATAGATAGATAGATAGATAGATATTATATATATATATATATATATATATATATATAGATATGCACACATATACATATATATCTATATATATATATACACATATATATCTATATATATATATATGTGTGTGTGTATATATATATATATATAAATATATATATATACACATACATAGTGCTCGAAGTGGGCACATGGCATATTGGCACTTCGAGCACTACTGAAGACCCCTGCCGCCGCATCTTTTCAAATGTGGCTCTATTCACGCACCAATTGGAGCACTTTAACCGGCTGCAAATCAGTTGCAGCAGCGTGGCCACTCCTGATTGGCCGCCGGACCACAGCAGAGTTGAAATTGTGGTGGTCATAGGAGCCAATGACCCCAGCCTTCCGCAGCGCCGCAGCCGCTTTCCCAGCCTCCTCTTCCGCACCACCGCTGTCGCGCACAGCCTCCTCTGCACCGCCGACGTGACACACATATATATATATATATGGACACACCCCCCCCCAACAAATCCTGCGTTTGCCCCTGCCCACCCAAATCTAACTCTCTCTGCACATGTTACATCTGACCCACCTGCAGTGCACATGGTTTTTGCCATTAGAGAAAACGTTTGTTGTTACAATCAGGTCTGAATTAGACCCATGTTCTTAAGTTTAAGCAACCATTGTCACCACCTGTGTAGTTTTAAAAGGCGCGGACAGCATATGGCCATATTCAATAAGCTAAACACTGCAAAGAGATTGTTAAGGAAAACCCTTTCCCCCCACATTGTTACCGTGAGAATATCAAAGACTGAGTTATACAGTATTACAAGTGCAAGGCAGGCATTTATTCTGAAAGACTGAGTTATTTTTTGTAGAAAGTTTAAGTAAAGCCCTTTAATAGAAAGAGAGACTGAGTTTATTCAAACAATAAGACCTTCATTGTTAAGTGAGTTGAATTTGTCAAGAGATACTACCATCCCTTTGCTAGCTACATCCTCTTTGGGTAGAACTGAAAACATTTGTGCCTGTCACAACCCAGGATTTTTCCTTACATCTATGTGCCAATTTCTCCCATTAACATATTGTGGCACTGCAGAATTCTACCAGAGCTTCAACGTTTATTGCCAGTGAAGAGCAATCCAAGGAGCCCCAAGCCCCCAAAAATTCACCCCCAAACTGACTTTCTATATAATCGGAAGAATCTTACCTATAGCTTTTGTGCAGTCAGCATATGCTAGTTCCTTGTTTAAAAGCCAAAGAGGCAGTGGGTGGGGTGCTAATCCAGAATGAGGGCGCCCAAGTGCCGGGTGAGGGGGTATTGAGACATAATATTAGTGGGTGGGGTGCTAATCCAGAATGAGGGCGCCCAAGTGCCGGGTGAGGGGGTATTGAGACATAATATTAGTGGTTGGGGTGCTAATCCAGAATGAGGGCGCCCAAGTGCCGGGTGAGGGGGTATTGAGACATAATATTAGTGGTTGGGGTGCTAATCCAGAATGAGGGCGCCCAAGTGCCGGGTGAGTGGGTATTGAGACATAATATTAGTGGTTGGGGTGCTAATCCAGAATGAGGGCGCCCAAGTGCCGGGTGAGGGGGTATTGAGACATAATATTAGTGGTTGGGGTGCTAATCCAGAATGAGGGCGCCCAAGTGCCGGGTGAGGGGGTATTGAGACATAATATTAACTAAGGCAATATGTTTTCCAGTTATTTAATCTTGCCCTGAAGTGACGTTAGTCTTGGAGTAACATAACATAGTAACATAGTTAACATTGTAACATAGTTAATGAGGTTGAAAAAAGACAAATTGCCCATCGAGTTCAACCTGTATTATAATTCTTACCCTATTCTGTATATAGCTAAAGTTTACTATAATGTCCTAGCTGAAGTAATGTTTTAAGATTAATTAACAACTATAATTCGTGCTCTTCCTAAAATATAATAGTTTTAAATGCTGTATCCTTGGATATCTTTTTTTTTCATTTTTTTTTTTTTATAAATCTGTTTTATTGAGATTTTGCAGTGTAACAAAGTAATAAGGCATCAGGTATAAAAGGTACAACAGGCATGTAAGGCAGGTGACATGTGGACGAAATGAGTAGCAGGAGCAGTAGTGACAAGCAATAAGATTGCATACAGTGTAGAGGCGGTTAAGACAGGCCCCAAGTCAAAATAACAGAGACAAACGAATGGTCATATTTTAAGACTCCGAGGGTGTGGCCTTCCATAGATGCCTTGAAAAAACAGATAATGCATTTCAGTATAATAATAAACCTGTTATATCAATTAAACTATACTAAACTAAACCTGGGGGAGGGACACACATGAGAGGTAGAAAGGGGAGGGGAGGGTGGGGGTTTTGCTAGTTCAGGTGTTCAACTATGGTGATGGAGGCTGTAGCGAGAGCTGACGGAGCAGGTACCATTCAGTCGATTCGAAGACCGTGAATATGTGAGCTTGCGTGGAAAGAGGGAGTGAGTCAATATATTTTTCCCATCTAGTATAGAATTTAACAACATCAGTTTCTATATTTACCAATGCAGATCTACGATCAAAGTATAATATTTGTAACATTTTCCTGTGTACTTCCGATAGTGAAGGTTTCGATTTGGAGACCCAGTGGGTGAGAATGATCTTTTTGGACACTGTGACCAATATGGTCAGCAATGGTATGTATCTTCTTCCTTGAGTACCCAAGTCCCACTGAGAGAAATTCGCACATAAACAAGCTAAAGGGTCGGGTGTGACTCGGGTGTGGAGTAGAGTGTTGATACAGGAGAGTACCTTTCCCCAAAATTTCCTAATGTGCCCACATTCCCAGAAATTGTGGTAGAAAGTTGCTGAGTGGTAACCGCATTTAGGGCATTCCCCTGATATCAGGGGGTTGTATCGGGCATGGTGGATTTGAGGGACATAGGCCCTTTGTAGGGTCCGGAGATGGACTTCCTGTAAATAAGCAGAGGACAGGGCTTTCATAGTGGAACAATAATATGTGCTTAGAGCTGTGGAGTCAGTCAGGGAGGGAATATCTTTCTGCCATTGCGAGAGTAACATGGACCATCTAGGTGACGAGGTTATGTCAGTGAGGAGGTTGTACAGCATCCTGGTGCGAAAAGGTACATGTTCACACAAGAATATCACTGATTGTAATGGATCTTGGGGGCTAGATGGGGGTGAGGTGTGACCCATAGAATGGAGAATGGAGGTAAGGTAGTGTCGAGCTTGTAAATACATGTAGAAATGTGATATTGGGATGTCGTACTTATCCTGGAGGTGAGAGAATAAGACAAAATGTCCTCCCGGGTCATAGACCTTGGAGGAACATGACAGCCCCTTAGCCCTCCAGAGTTTAAAGGTAGAGTTTGTAAGAGATGGAGGGAACGCAGGATTACCCCAGAGAGGAACTTGCATTGTGAACCTGTGATTCCTGTGAAGCAGTTTGTTTATCTTAAGCCATGCATAGTAGATATCATGGAATAGTGGGGAGCTAAGAATGTGAGGAGGGATAGATTTCGGGGTAGAATGAAGGAGTGCGCTGGGAGAAAAGGGAGAGAACATGGCCTCATCTAGAGCGGGGTCCGTGAAAGCGCAGCCTTCCGTCAGCCAGTCAGCAGCCCAACGAAAAAGGGCAGACAACGAGTATGAGAGGAAGTCAGGCAAGCCGACTCCCCCCGCAGTTCGGGGAGCAGTCAGTTTTTTGAAGGCAATGAGGGGTCTCTTGCCTTTCCAGAGAAATTTGGTAAGGATCTTGCGAATGACGAGATGAGCGGGTTCGGTTTTACTCGGTTTTACTCGGTTCTCAAAACGGCATCTTATTGGCTCACGGATGTCACGTGTTTGGATAGCCAATAAGATGCCGATTTGAGAACCGAGTAAAACCGAGTAAAACCGAACCCGCTCATCTAGGCCAGGTCCCTCGTGTGAAGGCGGATGGGTAACATTTGCATGAGATAATATAAACGTGGGAAAAACACACTTTGAAGAACAGCCACTCGGCCCAAAAGTGAGAGGGGCAAAAGTTTCCAAGAGTCAAGGGTGGTGGTAAGTTTATGTAGCATGGGTGTGAAGTTGGTCTCCTACAAGGTGGATAAGTCTTAGGGGATTTGTATACCTAAGTAAGTGATTTTATCCAGAACAGTCTTCAACGTCAGCGTCAAGGTAGAGGCGGGTTGGGTGGTGGGTGCTTGGGGGGTTCCCAGGGGTAGCAACTCAGATTTGGAAACATTGATACGATAGCCCGAGGTTTTCCCAAAGGACGATATTAAGTGGAGAATCTCTGGGATGGAGACGAGGGTTGGAAATGAAAAGAAGCATATCGTCTGCGAATAACGCCACCTTGAGCTCCACATCTCCAATCCAGACTCCCTGGAAACTCCTGGATACTCGCAAGACTATCGCCAGCGGTTCCAGAGCTATATTGAACAATAATGGAGACAATGGGCATCCCTGCCATGTACCCCTGCCAATTGGGAAGGGAGCAGACAAGACACCGTTGCAGGATGACAGACACGTAAATAAAAAACAGTTTGTTTTATTCTGAAGATTTCATTTCTTATAATCATTACATAAAAATAAAAAAGAAAAATATAAAAATGAAAACTAAAAATGTAAAAATTTTTTTCCTCCTTTAAAAGGAGTACATGATAAATAGTAGTATGATTGGAACTGTATGTGCAGTATATGAATTTGTCGGTAAAGGTAATAAATATGTATAGTTTATAGAAAAAACCCTCTATAGGTACCTATGAAAAAATAGGGAATACAGATTGCCATTCAAACGAATGTGCAAATTGTGAAACTTCTATAATGATATATAGTAAAACATAGAAAATGTTGTACTGCAAAATTTATTTTGCAATATGCAGTGTAGTAGTTGTGTCACCTATTACCGGTAAACAAACAGACAGACTACATTTAAACATAAAAAACACATAACATATACTGGATGCCCGTAAATAATCCAAAGTATTCAAAAAGAAGGGCTATATGTATTAATTGTTGTCTTTGTCTAGATACAGAGAAAGTGCACCTTCTGGCGACTTAACCTCTCTGATTTACTTCAGGTTCTGTAACTCCCGGTAGGCACAGAATTCGCAAGTCCATGTGTGACTCAGTCTTAATTAGTCTTGCGGTGTCAGTAATCACTTGAATATTAATATGACTCAATGGTATTAAAGTTCAGGTGTGTCTTACTGTTTTGCTGTTATCCAAATCTTTGATGGTTCAAGGTGATGTTCCGGTTGTGTTGTCCTGCCGTTCAGCGCTGAAAACGGCTTCTGCAGGACCTCCGCCGGCGGACTCCGACTTCACCCATCTTTGGGGGACAACACAACCGGAACATCACCTTGAACCATCAAAGATTTGGATAACAGCAAAACAGTAAGACACACCTGAACTTTAATACCATTGAGTCATATTAATATTCAAGTGATTACTGACACCGCAAGACTAATTAAGACTGAGTCACACATGGACTTGCGAATTCTGTGCCTACCGGGAGTTACAGAACCTGAAGTAAATCAGAGAGGTTAAGTCGCCAGAAGGTGCACTTTCTCTGTATCTAGACAAAGACAACAATTAATACATATAGCCCTTCTTTTTGAATACTTTGGATTATTTACGGGCATCCAGTATATGTTATGTGTTTTTTATGTTTAAATGTAGTCTGTCTGTTTGTTTACCGGTAATAGGTGACACAACTACTACACTGCATATTGCAAAATAAATTTTGCAGTACAACATTTTCTATGTTTTACTATATATCATTATAGAAGTTTCACAATTTGCACATTCGTTTGAATGGCAATCTGTATTCCCTATTTTTTCATAGGTACCTATAGAGGGTTTTTTCTATAAACTATACATATTTATTACCTTTACCGACAAATTCATATACTGCACATACAGTTCCAATCATACTACTATTTATCATGTACTCCTTTTAAAGGAGGAAAAAAATTTTTACATTTTTAGTTTTCATTTTTATATTTTTCTTTTTTATTTTTATGTAATGATTATAAGAAATGAAATCTTCAGAATAAAACAAACTGTTTTTTATTTACGTGTCTGTCATCTTTACTAATTTTGCGCTGGGGGAAAAAAACCTATCTACACTCCAATCCCAACAGCAGAATTAGGTAGTGATTCTGCACTTCTTCCCTAAGCAGCATTTATAGTAAAGTAGGATTTATAGTCTGTTAGCGCAGTGCCATACCCCATTTTTCTCACCGTTGCAGGATACCTGGGTTTGGGGATGAGTGTATAGGAGTTTAATCCATTCTATAAACTTCGACGAGAATCCAAAGCGTGCTAGGGAGTGGTGTAGGTGGGGCCATTCGACCAGATCAAACGCCTTCTCCGCGTCGAGGGAAAGGATATAAGCGGGGTCAGAGGAGGCGGAGGATGCCTGTACCGGTGACAACACGCGTCTGACATTGACTTCCGAATGTCTGCCCCATATAAAGCCCGTTTGATCTGGGTGAATGATATGGGGAAGGAGCAATTTTAAACGATCAGCCAGAATTTTGGTCAGCAGCTTATAAACGAGGTTTAGTAGGGAGATGGGACGGTAACATCCCGGGAGGGTGAGGTCCCTGCCCGGTTTCGGTAAAACCTTAAGGATGGCCGAGTTAAAATGTAGAGGGAGAGTCTGTGATGTAAGCATAGAGTTAAGCGCATGCATCAATGGGGTGGTCTTCTGTATGCCGGCGGTCGGGCTCCCGGCGCTCAGTATACCGGCGCCGGGAGCCCGACCGCCAGCATACCGACACTTATTTTCCCTCGTGGGGGTCCACGACCCCCATAGAGGGAGAATAAAATAGTGTGGCGCGTGTAGCGCGCCACCGTGCCCGTAGCGTGGCGAGCGCAGCGAGCCCGCAAGGGGCTCATTTTCGCTCGCCACACTGTCGGTCAGCCGGCGGTCGGGCTCCCGGCGCCGGTATGCTGGTCGCCGGGAGCCCGACCGCCGGCCAGCCATAGTGAACCCGCATCAATGGGGTCTCAATTTTTGGCAAAAGCAGCTTGTAAAAATCGGCAGAGAAACCATCGGGACCCGGGGCTTTGTCTCGCTTGAAATGACCAATAGTCTGGCGGATCTCCTCCAGGGTAATCGGGGATGTCAAAGATTGACTAAGCTCCAAAGACAGTTTAGGTGTCGACAAGGAGTCCCAAGTATCAGGAGAAGCAGGATCTCCAAGGGAGTCCGGGGGGCGGAGGACGGGAAACCGTAGGGGAATAGAGATCTGTGTAAAAGGAGCGCATGACTGCAGAGATTTCTGCATTAGTGGCAGTCAGTCTGCCCGAGTCTGTCATCAGTGGTCGTGTGGTCAGGGGAGGGTGAGAGCCACGCAAGAGGTTAGAAAGCAACTTACCCGTTTTGTTTCCAAATTTGTGAAACCGATAGCTGACATTGAACATGTATTTATCTCCAAGTGTCAACAGAAATTCGTCAAAGTGTGTTTTTGCCAAGAGATACTTATGTTTAGTGACATCATTTGGCGTGGATTTGAACTGCTGAAAGGCTGAGGTCAGGGCTGTCTGGAACTCCAAGTAGTGTTCAGTGTGTTTTCTACGTGAATTGGCCACATAAGATATTATCTCCCCCCGCAGTACGGATTTGGCAGATAACCAGAAGAGCATGGGTTCAGAGTCTGCATGTAATGCATTATCCAAGGCATGTTTCCCAGGCAGCTTCAAGTCTATTTCGTAATTTCAACGACTTGGATAAGTAGGAGGGGAATTTCCACAGCCTGGGGGAATCCTGGCGCTCCGAGATTTGGATAGAGATCGTCACAAGGGCATGATCTGAGAGGGATATTGGAGCAAAGAGGGTGTGGGATGTGAATATGTAATCAATTCGGGACAGGGTGTGATGTGCTGGTATACTCCCTATCAGTGGGATGGAGGGCCCTCCAAACATCCACCAATGAGAGTCTATCTGCGAGTAAAGACATGCCCAGTTTAGGGAGGGTCAGGCCATTAGAAGGGGTGGATGATCTATCTAACAGGAGGGACGTTACCAGATTAAAGTCTCCACATAGTATGATAGAGGAGGAAAGGTGTGGGGTCAGTAAGGCAATAAGTGATTGAAGAAATCTCTTGGTATAGGTTGATGGTGCGTATACATTACAAAGTGTCAGGGGCTGTCCGTAAATCTTAAGGGTCAGCAGCACTGTCCTACCTGATGTATCAGAACAAATCGTTAGATCTTCATAGGGAATATGCTTTTTGATTAGAATGATTACACCCCTGGCCTTAGAATTATAGGAACTAGAACCTAGAACAGCCCAGCCTAACACGTTTAATTTTGCTACTTCAGCGGGAACTAGATGGGACTCTTGTAGGAATGCTATGTCAACGTTTTGTTTGTTGAGATAAATGAGGATCTTCCTACGTTTCGCTGGTGAGTTGAACCCGCCCACATTCCACGAGCCAAGCGTCAAAGTGGGCATGGCACGGGGTAGGGGGCCAAAGTGATACCATAGCTTTCAACACCTAAATAATGCAGTAATGCATAGACTAATGCTGCGGGAGGGGGGAGGGTTGTGAGGAAAGAGGGGGAGCAAAGGAGGGGGGAAGACAAACAAAAAACATAACATGACAGTCCTATATAATGAGTCCAAAGAGTTAGTGGAGTGATCAGTGAGGATTCTCAGGACTTCCCATATAGCAAATTAGCACAGTAAGAAATTTAAACCATAGTAACATAACAACCAGTAGTGGAGTGTGAGGGAGGAGCTCCGCCAGCCCAACCACATCCACTAGATATAAGGAAAAAGTGGCTTTGTCCTGCACATATATAAAGCATTCAAGGTATGTAGCGAGTGATGTTGGCCCTATGATATACAGAGGCAGAGAAGGATAAATAATTAAACCTACAGTATACTCCGTAATAATAAGAGAACCAGCATTTCTATTAACCTGGGCAGTCTCAGCATTAAAGTATACTGGGGCCATTGGAAATAGAAACTAGAGAGCTATACGAGATAACAAAACATGTGAATATCGATGAGATACAATAACATAAAATATGAAGTTGCAGCATGACCCTGCGGAGGATAAGCATCATATCATAACATAACATTACATAACAAAGGCTTGTGAGACATCATAATATTGGGAAGCAGTGTTGCACAGTTATGATAGGAAAAACCTTCAGGTGGATGAGGTAGGTGGTGGGTCGCTGATGTCAGTATCCGGGGGTCGAGGGAGCTCGCTCAGAAAAGCATGGGCGTCTGCTGGGGAGAGGAAGTCTTTATAGGAGGAGCCATCATAGATACGTAAACGGGCTGGATAGAGCAAGCCAAACTTGCGGCCCCCTGCAACAAGTTGGGAGCAAATTGGTGAGAATGCTTTCCGGGGCCTCGTCAATTCCACGGAGTAGTCCTGGAAAATAAAAAGCCTATGGCCCTCCCATTGTAGGTCCTTGATACGTCGTAATGCAGACCAGAAAGCAGTCTTATGTAGAAAGTTCAAACAGCGAAACAACGTGACCCTCGGGCGAGGCTTATTCGGGGTGGGGGCAGGGCCCACACGGTGCACCCTCTCAATCACCAGATCTCGACAATCGTGTTCAATTCCTAGAAGGGTGGGAAGTGTAGTACGGACAAAATGGGCAAGTGCTGGTCCTTTGACTGATTCAGGGAGGCCCACAAGCCTGATATTATTTCTCCTCGATCTGTTTTCGATATCATCGAGTTTGTTCCATACATGATAATTGTCTGAAGTCAGTGACTTCACAGCCTGTTGTAATTCCTCCACATTATGCATGGCAGCTCCCAATTGGTTTTCAGTGTGGGACACACGATTTTGCAGCTGTTGCAGCTGCAGTGTAATGTCATTCACTGCCTGAGAGAGGAGGGGGGTCATGGTGGACCGGATGGCGTCCACCACGTCGGCATATGAAACCGGAGTGTCGGCAGCGCGTTCCGACGGAGGCACCGTCACTGCTGCCACCTTCTTTGGTGCTGGGGAGACTGGGTCAGGGCCAACCTCTGGGGCCATAGTCCCCGCCGCGCTGCGTTTTTCTTGGCGCTGCGGCTGCGCGCCGGCCGCGGTCACGGGTGTCACAAAGCGATCCATCAGGGTCGCGGGTGCAGGGGGATGCCGTGCAGGGCAAATGGAGGTCGTCAGAGGCCTTTAGAAGGTCGATGCAGACGGATTGTGGCGGAGCTCCGGGATCTGCTGCCTCACGCCATCACGGAACCGGAAGTCTGGATATCTTTTTTAGTTAGAAATTTATCTAAACCATTTTTAAATATAGTTACAGAGTCCACCAGTACTACCTTCTCTGGAAGAGAGTTCCAAATCCTTACGGTTCTTACTGTGAAGAACCCTTTCCTACGTTGGGTACGAAATTTTCTCTCCTCTAGTCTCAGAGGGTGACCGAGTGTCCTGTGCAGAGTTCTCTCAATAAATAAACTAATCGCCTGATGGCTCCTTGTGATGTCCCTTTATATATTTGAAGATATTAATAATGTCTCCTCTTAGACACCTCTTTTCTAGTGTATACATATTCAACCTAGTAAGCCTTTCCTTGAAATCCGGTGCTTCTAACCCCTTAACCAGTTTAGTGGCTCGCCTCTGAACCCTTTCGAGTTCCAAGATATCTTTTTTATAATGCGGTTCCCAGAACTGTACACAGTATTCAAGGTGTGGCCATACCAATGATTTGTACAGTGGCAGGATCGCTCTCTCGTCCCTTGTCTAAACTCCCCATTTTATGCACGCTAACATATTTTCTCTGACGTCCTAGTGGATGCTGGGAACTCCGTAAGGACCATGGGGAATAGCGGGCTCCGAAGGAGACTGGGCACATCTAAGAAAGAATTAGGACTACCTGGTGTGCACTGGCTCCTCCCTCTATGCCCCTCCTCCAGACCTCAGTTAGAATTCTGTGCCCGGCCGAGCTGGTTGCACACTAGGGGCTCTCCTGAGCTCATAGAAAAGAAAGTATATATTTAGGTTTTTTATTTTCAGTGAGATCTGCTGGCAACAGACTCACTGCTACGAGGGACTTAGGGGAGAGAAGCGAACCTACCTGCTTGCAGCTAGCTTGGGCTTCTAGGCTACTGGACACCATTAGCTCCAGAGGGATCGAACACAGGCCCAGCCTCGGTCGTCCGGTCCCGGAGCCGCGCCGCCGTCCCCCTTGCAGAGCCAGAAGCAAGAAGAACGTCCAGGAAATCGGAGGCTGAAGACTCCGGTCTTCATTAATGTAGCGCACAGCACTGCAGCTGTGCGCCATTGCTCCCCATGCACACCACACACTCCGGTCACTGATGGGTGCAGGGCGCTGGGGGGGGGGGGGGGGCGCCCTGGGCTGCAATAAGAGTACCTTATATTGGCATAAAACACATAATATAGTCAGTAAGACTATATATGTGTAAAATCCCCTGCCAAAAATATCCTTTAAAAAGCGGGAAAAGTCAGCCGAGAAGGGGGCGGGGCTATCTCCCTCAGCACACTGGCGCCATTTCCTCTCACAGCTCAGCTGGAGGGACGCTCCCCAGGCTCTCCCCTGCAGTTTCCAGGCTCCATAGGGTGAAAAAGAGAGGGGCGGCACAAAATATAGGCGCAAACTGTATATTTATAGCAGCTATAGGGGAAAAATTACTGTGTGTAGTGTGAATCCCTGCATTATATAGCGCTCTGGTGTGTGCTGGCATACTCTCTCTCTGTCTCCCCAAAGGACTTTGTGGGGTCCTGTCCTCAGTCAGAGCATTCCCTGTTTGTGTGCGTGTGTCGGTACGGCTGTGTCGACATGATTGACGAGGAAGATTATATGGAGGCGGAGCAGGTGCCGATAAGTGTGATGTCACACCAGAGTGGGTGGATATGTGGAAGGTATTAACCGACAGTGTCAACTCCTTTACATAAAAGGCTAGATGACGTACAGCAGTGGGACAGCCGGCTTCTCAGCTCGTGCCTGCCCATGCGTCTCAAAAGCCATCAGGGGCTCAAAAACGCCCGCTACCTCAGATGGCAGATACAGATGTCGACACAGAGTCTGACTCCAGTGTAGACGACGATGAGACAAATGTAAAATCCACAAGGGCCATCCGTTGTATGATTACGGCAATGAAAAATGTGTTGCACATTTCTGACATTAACCCAGTTACCACAAAAGAGGGTATTATAGTTGGGGAGAAAAAGCATCCAGTGGTTCTTCCCCCATCAGATGAATTGAATAAAGTGTGCGAAGTGGGGTTCCCCCGATAAGAAAATAGTAATTTCTAAAACGTTACTGATGGCGTACCCTGTCCTGCCAAAGGACAGGTTACGTTGGGAGACGTCCCCTAGGGTGGAGAAGGCGCTCACACGCTTGGCAAAAAAGGTGGCACTGCCGTCTCAGGATACGGCCGCCTTAAAGGAGCCTGCTGATAAAAAGCAGGAAGCTATCCTGAAGTCTGTATATACACACTCAGGTATTATACTGAGACCTGCAATTGCTTCAGTGTGTAGTGCTGCAGCAGCTTGGTCCGATACCCTGTCAGATAATATGGATACTAGACAGGGATACTATTTTGCTAACCATAGAGCATTTTAAAGACGTGGTCTTATATATGAGAGATGCACAGAGGGATATTTGCCGGCTGGCATCTAAAATGAATGCAATGTCCATTTCTGCCAGAAGAGTATTATGGACTCGGCAGTGGACAGGTGATGCTGATTCTAAAAGGCACATGGAGGTTTTGCTTTATAAGAGTGAGGAATTGTTTGGGGAGGGTCTCTCGGGCCTAGTATCCACAGCAACAGCTGGGAAGTCGAAATTTTTACCTCAGGTTTCCTCACAGCCGAAGAAAGCACCGTATTATCAGGTACAGTCCTTTCGGCCACGAAAAGGCAAGCGGGTCAGAGGCGCTTCCTTTCTGCCCAGAGGCAGGGGAAGAGGGAAAAAGCTGCACCAGACAGCCAGTTCCCTGGAACCAAAATCCTCCCCCGCTTCCTCTAAAGTCCACCGCATGACGCTGGGGCTCCACAGGCGGAGCCAGGTGCAGTGGGGGCGCGTCTCCGGAACTTCAGCGACCAGTGGGTTCGCTCACAGGTAGATCCCTGGGTTCTACAAGTGGTATCTCAGGGATACAAGCTGGAGTTAGAGGCCACTCCCACTCGCCGTTACCTCAAATCTGCCTTGCCGGCTGCTCCCAAAGAAAGGGAGGTAGTACTGGACGCTATTCACAAGCTGTACTTCCAGCAGGTGATAATCAAGGTACCCCCCCCCCCCTTCAACAGGGGCGGGGTTACTATTCCACAATGTTGTGGTACCGAAACCAGATGGTTCGGTGAGACCCATCCTAAATTTAAAATTCTTGAACACTTATATAAGGAAGTTCAAGTTCAAGATGGAATCGCCCAGGGCGGTTATGCAAGCCTGGAAGAGGGTGTCCCCATGTACCCACCTCACCAGGAGTACCTCAGGTTTGTGGTACAGGACTGTCATTACCAATGCCAGACGTTGCCGTTTGGTCTGTCCACGGCACCGAGGGTAATTACCAAGGTAATGGCCAAAATGATGATACTCCTTAGAAAGAAGGGAGTTATAATTATCCCGTACTTGGACGATCTCCTGAAAAGGCGAGGTCCAAGGAGCAGTTGCTAGTCAGCGTAGCACTATCTCAGGAAGTGCTGCATCAGCACGGCTGGATCCTGAATATCCCAAAGTCGCAGCTGATTCCCGCGACGCGTCTGCTGTTCCTGGGTATGATTCTGGACACAGAACAGAAGAAGGTTTTTCTCCCGGAGGAGAAGGCCCAGGAATTATCATCTCTGGTCAGGGACCTCCTGCAACCAAAACAGGTGTCGGTGCATCACTGCACGCGAATCCTGGGAAAGATGGTAGCTCTTACGAAGCGTTTCCCTTTGGCAGGTTCCATGCGAGGATCTTCCAGTGGGATCTCTTGGACAAGTGGTCCAAATCGCATCTTCAGATGCATCGGTGGATCACCCTGTCACCAAGGGCCAGGGTGTCTCTGCTGTGGTGGCTGCAGAGTGCTCATCTTCGTGAAGGCCGCAGATTCGGCATACAGGACTGGGTCCTGGTGACCACGAATGCAAGCCTCCGAGGGTGGGGGGCAGTCACTCAGGGAAGAAAACGTCCAAGGACAAAAACTTCCTTGCATATAAATATTCTGGAACTAGGGGTCATTTACAATGCCCTGAGTAAAACAGAATCCCTGCTTCAAAAACAACCGGTGCTAATTCAGTCAGACAACATCACGGCTGTCGCCCATGTAAATCGACAAGGCGGCACAAGAAGCAGGATAGCAATGGCAGAAGCCACAAGGATTCTTCGATAGGCGGAGAATCACGTGATAGCACTGTCAGCAGTGTTCATTCCGGGAGTGGAAAACTGGGAAGCAGACTTCCTCAGCAGACACAACCTCCACCCGGGAGAGTGGGGACTTCATCCAGAAGTCTTCAAGCTGATTGTACACCGGTGGGAACGACCACAGGTGGACATGATGGCGTCCCGCCTCAATAAAAAGCTAAAAAGATATTGCACCAGGTCAAGGGACCCTCAGGCATTAGCTGTGGACGCTCTAGTGACACCGTGGGTGTACCAGTCGGTTTATGTGTTCCCTCCTCTTCCTCTCATACCCAAGGTACTGAGGTGAATAAGAAGGAGAAGAGTAATAACTATAATCATTGTTCCGGATTGGCCAAGAAGAGCTTGGTACCCAGAACTTCAAGAAATGATCTCAGAGGACCCATGGCCTCTGCCGCTCAGACAGGACCTGCTGCAGCAGGGGCCCTGTCTGTTCCAAGACTTACCGCGACTACGTTTGACGGCATGGCGGTTGAACACCGGATCCTGAAGGAAAAGGGCATTCCGGAGGAAGTCATCCCTACGCTGATTAAAGCTAGGAAGGATGTAACCGCAATACATTATCACTGCATATGGCGAAAATATGTTGCGTGGTGTGAGGCCAGGAAGGCCCCAACGGAGGAATTTCAGCTGGGTCGTTTTCTGCACTTCCTACAGTCAGGGGTGACTATGGGCCTCAAATTGGGTTCCATTAAGGTCCAGATTTCGGCTCTGTAGATTTTCTTCCAAAAAGAACTGGCTTCACGGCCTGAAGTTCAGATTTTTGTTAAGGGAGTGCTGCATATTTAACCCCCTTTTGTGCCTCCAGTGGCACCTTGGGATCTCAACGTGGTGTTGGATTTCCTAAAGTCGCATTGGTTTGAGCCACTTAAAACTGTGGAGCTAAAATATCTCACGTGGAAAGTGGTCATGCTGTTGGCCTTGGCTTCGGCCAGGCGTGTGTCAGAATTGGCTGCTTTGTCTTGTAAAAGCCCTTATCTGATTTTCCATATGGATAGGGCGGAATTGAGGACTCGTCCCCAATTTCTTCCTAAGGTGGTATCAGCGTTTCATTTGAACCACTCTATTGTGGTGCCTGCGGCTACTCGGGACTTGGCGGATTCCAAGTTGCTAGATGTAGTCAGGGCCCTGAAAATCTATGTTTCCAGGATGGCTAGAGTCAGGAAGACTGACTAGCTATTTATCCTGTATGCACCCAACAAGCTGGGTGCTCCTGCTTCACAGCAGACTATTGCTCGCTGGATCTGTAGCACGATTCAACTTGCACATTCGGCGGCTGGACTGCCGCATCCTAAATCTGTAATAGCCCATTCCACTAGGAAAGTGGGCTCTTCTTGGGCGGCTGCCCGAGGGGTCTCGGCTTTACAACTTTGCCGAGCTGCTACTTGGTCGGGTTCAAACACATTTGCAAAATTCTACAAGTTTGATACCCTGGCTGAGGAGGACCTTGAGTTTGCTCATTCGGTGCTGCAGAGTCATCCACACTCTCCCGCCCGTTTGGGAGCTTTGGTATAATCCCCATGGTCCTTACGGAGTTCCCAGCATCCACTAGGACGTCAGAGAAAATAAGAATTTACTCACCGGTAATTCTATTTCTCGTAGTCCGTATTGGATGCTGGGCGCCCATCCCAAGTGCGGATTGTCTGCAATACCTGTATATAGTTATTGCTTAACTAAAGGGTTATTGTTTGGAGCCATCTGTTGAGAGGCTCAGTTGTTATTCATACTGTTAACTGGGTATAGTATCACGAGTTGTACGGTGTGATTGGTGTGGCTGGTATGAGTCTTACCCGGGATTCCAAATCCTTTCCTTATTGTGTCAGCTTTTCCAGGCACAGTTTCCTAACTGAGGTCTGGGGGAGGGGCATAGAGGGAGGAGCCAGTGCACACCAGGTAGTCCTAATTCTTTCTTAGATGTGCCCAGTCTCCTTCGGAGCCTGCTATTCCCCATGGTCCTTACGGAGTTCCCAGCATCCACTACGGACTACGAGAAATAGAATTACCGGTGAGTAAATTCTTATTTATTTGTCTTCTTTGCTGCACTTTGACATTGTGTACTGCTACTAAGCCTATTATCAAAGAGCACCCCCAAATCTTTTTCAACTACCGTTTCCCCTAGATTTTCCCAATTTAATTTATAGGTTGCATGTTTATTTTTTTGTCCCAAAGTGCATAACTTTACATTTTTCTATATTGAACCTCATTCTGCTTTTAGATGCCCAAATTTCCAGTTTAAATAAGTCGTTCAGTAGAGACTCAACATCTATTTCCGAAGTAATTACCTTACACAGTTTAGTATCATATGCAAAAATTTACACTGTGCTTTCCATACCTATTCCTAGGTCATTAATAGATATGTTGAACAATAGTGGCCCGAGTATGGACTCTTGCGGTATTCCACTGAATACTGATGTCCAGTTGGAGAACATCCCATTAACAACCACTCGCTGTTTCCTGTTATCCAGCCAATTACTTACCCAAGTACAAATAGTTTTTCTTAGGCCAAGTTCCTGTGAGGCACTGTATCAAAGGATTTTTCGAAATTGAAATACGCCACATCCACTTCGTTTCCCTGTTCAAGATTGTCACTCACTTCCTCATAGAAGCTAATTAAGTTCATTTAAATTGACCTACCCCTCACAAACCCATGCTGGTTCTTAGTAATAACCGTGGAGGTCTGCAGGTACTCCTGTATGCTATCCCTTAATATACCTTCCAATATTTTCCCCACTATAGATGTCAAACTTATCGGTCTATAGTTACCAGGATGAGTTTTAATTCCATTTTTAAATAATGGCACTACCTCAGGTACATGCCAGTCCTTCTGTACCATGCCTGATGTAATTGACTCATAGAAAATCAAGTATAGGGGTCTTGCTAGCTCTGAGTTTACATCCCCAATACTAAAGCTTCATATTTAGATGTGTTGAGTAAGTTTATTTGACTCTACAGTATATACATTGTGATTTCTTATATGATGTTATGGAGGGATGGTATTGAACTTACAAATAAAACAACATCTACAAATAAACAGAGCTTCTGCTGTACTTTTCCAATATGAGAGTTTCTAATCAAGTCAGTCTGTAAAGTTCTCTCTCCATGGTTCCACCTTCAGGTGGGTTCAGTATGATTTCCCAGCAGCCGGGATACCGGTATTCAGTATACCGACTACAGCACCCCGGTCGCCAGTATCCAAGCAACGAGGCGAGCGCAACGAGTCCCTTGTGAGCTCGGTTGCTTGCTGCGCTCACCATAGTTTCTCTTCCCACCCTATGGGTGTCGTGGACACCCACAAGTGGGAATGGACCCTGAGCGCCGGGATTCTGTCTGTCGGCATTGCCAGCTGTCTGGATTCCGGTGTCAGTATCCTGACCGCCTGGTTTTCAACCGTCAGCAAATTAACTGCCACCCCTTCAGAGCAAATATCAGGGGAGATAAAGGACATGCCTGCCTTAGAGGTCCATTTATCATTAATCGAATTTTCAGTGCATTCTGGGTGCGATATTAGCACCCAGAATCATATTGCAATATGTGATTGTACTGGGTAAATGTATCAATGAACATCCGCAGTGACAAGAGCTCCGTCCCTGCCATGTGCTCAGTGTGGAAGCGGAACTACTACTGATGTGAATGACCAACTATTCTCTCTAAGGCGTTGGGGAATATGTGTGCTGTGTATAAGTAACTGTTAATAAATAAATATGTGTGGCACAGTGGCATCGCACAAAGTAAAATTATAGCGTTAGTTTCTGGGTCATACTGCAAGAGATGATAAATGAATCCTTATTTGGGGGTGCAGATACTGCGGTGTCCATTGGAAATGTTATGTGGCCCTGTGTTTGCTAGTAATGGTCATGATGACATCAGTGTTTTTATATATGGCACAAATTAAATTTAAATGAATATGTCCGTTAAACCCAACTAGTCTTAGCGCCCGAAATCCTAGGTCCAGCATGAAGTAATTTAAACAATGGTGACAACACCCTACATCCCCCTTATAGCACCACTAAATCATGTATTTTACCCTGCAGTTACATGACGTCTCTTGTAATTGAATCCACTCCATAGATTGTAAGCCCATTTGGTCAGGGCCAACTTTACCTTCTATTTCATGTCATTTATTGGTTTCATGATCTACTCAATGTACGCCACGTGTAATAAGATTTTGCTGTATACAGTAAATCCGTTAGAATGTAAGCTCTCGCGAGCAGGGCCCTCAACTCTCATGTGCTTATCCTTCTCTTACTTAAACCATCCTCGACGGCACCCAATCCGCTATTTACTGCCACTCTGATACTTATGTCCGTGTTTATTTACCCTGTACTTGTCCTACATTGTCTTCAACTGTAAAGGGCCCCTACACTAGAACGATAATGCTCGATTTCAGCCCAATTCGGTCATTCGGGCCGATATATTGGGTGAAATCGGGCATTTTGGCTGTGTATCCGATCCAATCCGATACGCGGCCCCATGAGTGTTGGATCGGATCCTCCAGATCGCTAGTGCTGCACTCGTGATATATCGGTTGCCGCAGGCATGGCTGGGATCGCATACGATATATCGCGAGCAAAATGTACCAAATCGTTTGGAATTATATGGTACCACTCCCGGGAAGCTCCCAGGAGAGTTCAAGGGAAATCACCCCGACTTCAGCCTCAGGCATATCGTTCTAGTGTATGGAGCCCCCACTTAACTGACGATTTTTCCCTTCAAAAGCATTAACAACATTGTTTTTGAAAATGTATTTTATTTAATAAAGTTGAAAAAGTATTTTTTTAAATATTTAAACATTACATTATGCACATTTGCAGAACGGATCTCCTCGTCAAAAACGGGGGGACGGGGTGGGACGGTGCAGTTGCATGAAATCTGACCATGCCAGTTAAGTGGTTAAATCACTATTGTCCTGTTTTTATCTTTCATTTATGTACTCTAATTGGACATTGCAGATTCCTTGTGGTGTGATATAAAAAAAGGATAATAATACTATATATGGAAAAACTCTGCATATTCCCAAAAAGAGTTTAGTTTATTTATGCACCTGTGACTCAGGGAGAGTACTTCTGTGCAGAGCCAGCCGTGAGCAGTTTGGTACCCATGACAAGATTTTACCTGCTGCCCCTCAAACAATGTGGGGCTGGGTGCCCCTGAAACAGTGACACCCTGTACATTCACCTATACGGCCTATGCCCTGGGCTGGCTCTGTGTGACGTCTAAACAAGAGGAAACGTGTTGGGTCACGCCTTACAAATGGCGAGAGGTATAGAGTATGTGAGTGTGCAGCCATCAACTGTCCCTATTTTGAAGGGATAATCTCAGGTTTTAAAGATTAGGCAAGGGTGGAAATGTACTTTAAGGATATGGAGGAATGAATGGAGGACTTGGCAACATAAGGTGTGAGTGTTTGTGGGGACAAATCTCACCAAGCTTTTAATATGCTTTATTTATTTAATTATATTTATTTGAATGATTTTGTGATAAAAAAAATAGCCTTCTGGCTGCAGTCTATTTATCACACATTAGTTGCACCAACTAACACACCAACAGCATTGTATGTATATCTATCTATCTATCTATCTATCTAT
This sequence comes from Pseudophryne corroboree, assembly GCF_028390025.1. Lineage (NCBI taxonomy): Eukaryota > Metazoa > Chordata > Amphibia > Anura > Myobatrachidae > Pseudophryne > Pseudophryne corroboree. The sequence goes on from NC_086451.1 coordinate 387,009,991, forward strand.
CTATCTATCTATCTATCTATCTATCTATCTATCTATCTATCTATCTAAAATATATGACATATTGTATATAAAATGTTGTTTGATTGTTTGTTTTCATATTGCTTTTAAGTTACACGAACGCTCTGTAGGTCACCAGCACTGTGTTGCTTATTTTCATCTTCAATTGAATTCAAATATTTTGTGACTTTGCTGAGATCATAACCAGGGTCGGTGTTACCATTAGGCATCTGCCTAGGCCACTAGAGAGCGCTGCTGAGACATCCTTCTTCTGCATTATGCTGGCAGCAGCTTCAGGTCTCACTAGAGATGGGCAACTCGGCTCTTTTCCATGAGCGGCTCTGAACGGTTCAGCTCATCGAAAAGAGACGGTTCTTTTGAACGGCTCATGGCTCACGGCTCACGCTCTGTCTGTGTGTAACTGTGATGAGATGATTCATGACTCATGAGCAGAGCCGGCCCTACCCAATATGATGCCCTAGGCAAGATTTTGGCTGGTGCCCCATAGCACCAACGCTAGTTCCGCCTCTGACCCCAGCACCATCACCCCTCACCCTTAGCAGTCCTTATTTTGGTTTTCCTACCCCCTGTAATTTAAATAAGAACAGTGTGCACATTCGGCGCACAGCCCAAAAAGGTATGTGTTCTTGCTGGGAAGGGGCATGGCCACACAATAGTACCCCCAATTCAAATTATGCCACACAGTACTGCAACTTTGTTCGCAATTTATCATGCGATAGTGTCCCTTATTCACATTACATCACACAGTAGGTACCATTTTATCTTATATACGTTACTCCTCTCTGTAGTGCCCCTCATTCACATAACATCATACTGAATTGCTCCTTATTCACATTACACCACACCATATTGCTCTTTATTCTCATTACACCACGCCATATTGCTCCTTATTCACATTATGCCACACCATATTGCTCTTTATTCACATTAGACCACACAGTAGTGCCCTTTCTATATGTTACGCCACACAGTAGAGCACCGTATACACATAATGCCACACATTAGTAATGCATTTATACACATAATACCACACAGTAATGTCCCTTACACATGACACACATTATTAATGTCCTTATAAACATAATGCGCCTTACATATTATGCCAACCCTTATTAATGCCCTTATACACATAATGTCACTTACACATATGCCGCACATTATTAATGCCCTTATACAGATAATGACACACATAATGTCCCTTACACATATGCCGTACATTATTAGTGCCCTTATACACATAATGACACACAAAGTACCCCATACACATATGTCACACATTATTAATGCCCTTATACACATAATGACACACAAAGTACCCCATACACATATGTCACACATTATTAATGCCCTTATACACATAATGACACACATAGTGCCCTTTACACATTTGCTGCACATTATTAATGCATTTATAGACATGAAACACAAAATGACCCTTACACATATGCAGAACACTATTGCACAACCAACCCTCTGACACACACAGCACTTACACGGCCGCTAACACTGTGACCTCTGCCTCTGCTTGGATACAGATGTGTCCTCGTAAATCTTGCCTCCATACACCATGCAGCAGGAGATGCCTGGCGCGAATCAGCTGGTAGCTCTGATAATGTCGGGTGCCTATTTTTGATGAAAATGCATCTTATTTGCATTGCTATGTGGCTAGGATGCACAAGCAGCTTCTCCTGATTAAAATGATATGTGGCATGCCTATATACTGTGTGTGACTATGGCTGTATCTGCATACGAAATGCTACACACAGAATATAGGCATGCCACATATCATTTTAATCAGCAGGAGCTGCTTATGCCCCTAGGCATACCAGATGCCCTAGGCAATTGCCTAGTTTGCCTATGTCTAGGGCCGGCTCTGCTCATGAGAAGAACTGACTCGCTCCCGGCTCCAGGCAGGAATTAGAACAGAGCCGGCGCAGTGAGCGGTTCTTCGCATACACTGACTCAGTGAAGAACCGTCGCTCACTGCGCCGGCTCTGTTCCACTTCCTGCCTCGAGCCGGGAGCGAGTCAGTTCTTCTCATGAGTCATGAATCATCTCATTACAGTTACACACAGACAGAGGGAGCTGACACAGGTGAACCGCCGCTGAAGAACCGCCGCTCACTTGAAACGGCTCACTTAGTAGAGCCGGCTCAAAAGAGCGGCTCAAGAGTGAGCTACACATCTCTAGGTCTCACAAGAGGCAGTCTCTGATTTCTCCCAGGGCCTGCTCCAGGCTCCAGCTCCAGTTCTCCACTTAAAACTAGGTCCATACGCAATAAATATGAAATAATTTTTTTTGTTTTTGAAACAGTAGTAAATTTGTTCCTATTTCTCTTACGTCCTAGAGGATGCTGGGTACTCCGTAAGGACCATGGGGTATAGACGGGCTCCGCAGGAGACATGGGCACTCTAAAGACTTTAGATGGGTGTGCACTGGCTCCTCCCTCTATGCCCCTCCTCCAGACCTCAGTTAGATCCTGTGCCCAGACGAGACTGGATGCACTGCAGGGGAGCTCTACTGAGTTTCTCTGAAAAGACTTTTGTTAGGTTTTTTATTTTCAGGGAGCACTGCTGGCAACAGGCTCCCTGCATTGTGGGACTGAGGAGAGATAAGCAGACCTACTTAACTAATACGCTCTGCTTCTTAGGCTACTGGACACCATTTGCTCCAGAGAGTCGGAACACAGGTGTCGTCTTCGCTGTTTGTCCCGGAGCCGCGCCGCCGTCCTCCTCACAGAGCCGGAAGATAGAAGCCGGGTGAGTATAAGAAGAAAGAAGACTTCACAGGCGGCAGAAGACTTCAGATCTTCACTGAGGTACCGCGCAGCGGTAACGCTGCGCGCCATTGCTCCCACACACAGAAGGCACTGTAATGGTGCAGGGCGCAGGGGGGGGCGCCCTGGGCAGCAATAATAACCTCAAGGGACACTGGCTAGCATTTTAGATACTGCGGAGGCAGTATATTAGAAAACCCCCGCCAGTATAAAGATTTTGAGCGGGACCGAAGCCCGCCGTCAAGGGGGCGGAGCTTGATCCTCCAGCACTAACACACGCTGCAGAGAAGCTGCTCCCCGGACTCTCCCCTGAGCAAGTACAGAGGGCAAAAACGAGGGGGGCACATTTAATTGGCGCAGTAAGTGTATTATTTATCTATAAAAGCGCTGTACAGACTGGGATTTTGTTCCAGTGGCGCTGGGTGTGTGCTGGCATACTCTCTCTCTGTCTCTCCAAAGGGCCTTATTGGGGGTCTGTCCCCATATTTGTATATCCCAGTGTGTGTTGGGGTGTCAGTACGTGTGTGTCGGCATGTCTGAAGCGGAAGGCTCGTCTTGGGAGGAGGCAGAGCAGATGATTGTGGTGTCTCCGTCGGCACCGCCGACACCTGATTGGTTGGATATGTGGAATGTTTTAAATGCAAATGTGACTTTATTATATAAAAGATTGGACAAAACAGAGGCCAGGGAAATAGCAGGGAGTCAATCCATGGCTTTGACTGTGGCACAAGGCCCTTCGGGGTCTCATAAACGTCCCCTTTCCCAGGTAGCAGACACTGATACCGACACGGATTCTGACTCCAGTGTCGACTATGATGATGCGAGGTTACACCCACAGGTGGCCAAGAGTATTCATTATATGATTATTGCAATAAAGGATGTTTTGAATATCACAGAAGACCCCTCTGTCCCTGACACGAGGGTCTGCAGGTTTAAGGAAAAGAAACCTGAGGTAACGTTTCCCCCATCTCATGAGCTGAACGCCTTATTTGGAAAAGCTTGGGAAACTCCAGACAAGAAACTGCAGATTCCCAAGAGAATTATTATGGCGTATCTTTTCCCCTCAACGGACAGGTTACAGTGGGAATCCTCGCCCACGGTGGACAAGGCTTTGACGCGCTTGTCCAGAAAGGTGGTGCTACCGTCTCCGAACACGGCAGCCCTCAAGGATCCTGCTGCTCGCAGACAGGAAACTACCTTGAAATCGATTTATACACATACGGGTGCCTTGCTCAGACCGGCAGTAGCGTCAGCATGGGTGGGTAGCGCAATTGCAGCATGGGCAGATAACTTGTCATCTGACATTGACACCCTAGATAAGGATAGCATTTTATTGACCTTGGGTCACAATAAAGACCCAGCGTTATATATGAGAGAGGCTGCGAGAGACATTGGGCTGTTGGGTTCAAGGGCCAATGCCATGGCAATTTCTGCTAGACGGTCCCTTTGGACCCGCCAATGGACGGGTGATGCCGATTCAAAGAGACATATGGAAACTTTACCTTACAAGGGTGAGGTTTTATTTGGGGAGGCCTCGCGGACCTGGTTTCCACAGCTACCGCGGGTAAGTCTTCTTTTTTGCCTTATGTTCCCCCACAGCAAATAAAACACCTCAATATCAGATGCAGTCCTTTCGGTCGCATAAGTCCAGAAGGGGTAGGGGCTCTTCCTTCCTCGCCAGAGGTAAGGGTAGAGGGAAAAGAACGCCTGCTACGGCTAGTTCCCAGGAACAAAAGTCCTCCCCGGCTTCTACAAAATCCTCCGCATGACGCTGGGGCTCCACTGAGGGAGTCCACGCCGGTGGGGGCACGTCTTCGACTCTTCAGCCAGGTCTGGGTTCAGTCGGATTTGGATCCTTGGGCGATCGAAATTGTATCCCAAGGATACAAACTGGAATTCGAAGAAGTGCCTCCTCGCCGATTTTTCAAATCGGCTTTGCCAGCTTCTCCCCCAGAGTGGGAAATAGTTTCAGCTGCCATACAAAAGCTGTGTCAACAGCAAGTGATTATCAAAATTCCCCTAATGCAACAGGGAAAAGGGTACTATTCAACCCTATTTGTGGTCCCGAAGCCGGATGGCTCGGTCAGACCCATTCTGAATCTAAAATCCCTGAACCTGTATTTGAAAAAGTTCAAATTCAAGATGGAATCTCTCCGGGCAGTGATCTCCAGCCTGGAAGGGGGGAGTTTTTGGTGTCGCTAGACATAAAGGATGCATACCTTCATGTCCCCATTTATCCCCCTCATCAGGCGTACCTGAGATTCGCTGTACAGGACTGTCATTACCAGTTTCACGCGTTGCCGTTTGGGCTTTCCACGGCCCCGAGGATTTTCACCAAGGTAATGGCGCAAATGATGGTGCTCTTGCGCAGGCAAGGAGTCACAATTATCCCATACTTGGATGATCTCCTGATAAAAGTGAGATCGAGAGATCAATTGCTGAAAAGCGTGTCGCTGTCTCTGAGAGTGCTGCAGCAACACGGCTGGATCCTAAATCTACCAAAGTCGCAGTTGATTTCAACGACTCGGCTATCATTTTTAGGCATGATTCTGGACACGGAAAAAAAGAGGGTTTTTCTCCCAAAGGAAAAAGCCCAGGAACTCCAGAACATGGTCAGAGACCTGCTAAAACCAAAAAGAGTGTCAGTTCATTAATGCACTTGAGTACTGGGAAAAATGGTGGCGGCCTACGAGGCCATCCCCTTCGGCAGGTTCCATGTGAGGACGTTTCAGTGGGACCTTCTAGACAAGTAGTCGGGGTCCCATCTACAAATACATCAGAAAATAAGCCTGTCCCCCAGGGCCAGGGTGTCTCTCCTGTGGTGGCTTCAGAGTGCTCACCTTCTAGAGGGTCGCAGGTTCGGCATTCAAGACTGGGTTCTAGTGACCACGAACGCGAGCCTCCGAGGATGGGGAGCAGTCACACAAGGAAGAAATTTTCAGGGACTATGGTCAAGCCAGGAGGCTTGTCTACACATCAACGTGCTGGAATTGAGGGCCATATACAACGGCCTATGACAAGCGGAGAATCTTCGCGACCTACCCGTTCTAATTCAATTAGACAACATCACAGCCGTGGCTCATGTAAACCGCCAGGGCGGGACAAGGAGCAGGGTGGCAATGGCGGAAGCCACTAGGATTCTTCGCTGGGCGGAAAATCACGTAAGCGCTCTGTCAGCAGTCTTCATTCCGGGAGTGCACAACTGGGAAGCAGACTTCCTCAGCAGACACGATCTCCATCCGGGAGAGTGGGGTCTTCATCAAGAAGTTTTTGCAGAGATAACAAGTCGTTGGGGACTTCCTCAAATAGACATGATGGCATCACGCCTCAACAAGAAGCTTCGGATGTATTGTTCCAGGTCAAGGGACCCTCAGGCAGTAGCGGTGGATGCCCTGGTGACACCATGGGTGTTTCAGTCGGTCTATGTGTTCCCTCCTCTTCCACTCATCTCAAAAATATTGAGAATCATACGACGAAAAAGAGTACAGACAATACTCATTGTTATGGATTCGCCTCGAAGGGCCTGGTATTCAGATCTTCAGGAAATGATCACAGAAGATCCGTGGCCTCTTCCTCCCAGGGAAGACTTACTGCGGTTACGTTTGACGGCATGGCGGTTGAACACCAAATCCTAGCTAGGAAAGGTATTCCGGGGGAAGTCATCCCTACTCTGATAAAAGCTAGGAAGGAGGTGACGGCGAAACATTATCACCGTATCTGGAGGAAATATGTATCTTGGTGTGAAGCCAAGAATGCTCCTACGGAAGATTTCCACCTGGGCCGTTTTCTCCACTTTCTACAGACAGGAGTGGATATGGGCCTAAAGTTAGGCTCCATTAAGGTGCAGATTTCGGCCTTATCAATATTCTTTCAGAAGGAATTGGCTTCTCTCCCAGAAGTCCAGACTTTTGTAATAGGAGTGCTGCACAACCAGCCTCCTTTTGTGCCCCCAGTGGCACCATGGGACCTTAACGTGGTTTTACAGTTCCTTAAATCACACTGGTTTGAACCCTTTTCAAATGGTTGAATTAAAATTTCTCACTTGGAAAGTGGTCATGTTGTTGGCCTTGGCATCTGCAAGGCGGGTGTCTGAATTGGCGGCTTTGTCTCACAAGAGCCCCTATCTGGTTTTCCATGTGGATCGAGCAGAGTTGAGAACTCGTCCTCAATTTCTACCTAAGGTGGTTTCGTCGTTTCATATGAACCAACCTATTGTGGTGCCTGTGGCTACAGGTGACTTGGAGGATTCCAAGTCCCTTGATGTAGTCAGGGCCTTAAAAATTTATGTAGCCAGGACGGCTCGAGTTCGGAAAACAGAGGCACTGTTTGTCCTGTATGTGGCCAACAAAGTTGGCGCTCCTGCTTCTAAGCAGACTATTGCTCGCTGGATCTGTAACACGATTCAGCAGGCTCATTCTACGTCTGGATTGCCGTTACCTAATTCGGTAAAGGCCCATTCCTCTAGGAAGGTGGGCTCTTCTTGGGCGGCTGCCGGAGGCGTCTCGGCTTTACAGCTTTGCCGAGCAGCTACTTGGTCGGGTTCAAACACTTTTGCCAAATTCTACAAGTTTGATACCTTGGCTGATGAGGACCTCATGTTTGCTCAATCGGTGCTGCAGAGTCATCCGCACTCTCCCGCCCGGTCTGGAGCTTTGGTATAATCCCTATGGTACTTACGGAGTCCTCAGCATCCTCTAGGACGTAAGAGAAAATAAGATTTTAAACCTACCGGTAAATCTTTTTCTCCTAGTCCGTAGAGGATGCTGGGCGCCCGTCCCAGTGCGGACTAATTTCTGCAAGGCTTGTATATAGTTGTTGCTTACATAAGGGTTATGCTACAGTTTAGATCAGTCGTTGGCTGATGCTGTTTTGTTCATACTGTTAACTGGTTTCGTATATTCCATGTTGTACGGTGTGGCTGGTATGTATCTTGCCCTTAGATTAACAAAAATCCTTTCCTCGTACTGTCCGTCTCCTCTGGGCACAGTTCTTTAACTGAGGTCTGGAGGAGGGGCATAGAGGGAGGAGCCAGTGCACACCCATCTAAAGTCTTTAGAGTGCCTATGTCTCCTGCGGAGCCCGTCTATACCCCATGATCCTTACGGAGTCCCCAGCATCCTCTACGGACTATTTTTTGCCCCCCACAAAATGTTGCATATTTTTTATTCTTATGTATTTAGAGAGACAGTGGGGTCAATAGTACAGGGGTGTACACACCCATGCAATACTGATCACAGCCTCCTCTCAATATAGGTCCTTGATCACGTTCAGCGGAGCCCCAGGCCCATATGATCCTTAATCCAGTTCTGCTTTCCCCTGCTTTCTAGCCAGTAGTTAGTTACATGTGCCACACTGTCACTGTTACACATCCAGCCCAATAGCTCCATACCCTCCAACATTTTACACAGAAAAATCGGTACAAATCCGAAAAAGGGGCATGGCCGCGGGTAAATGGGGTGTGGCCACGCCCCTTTTCCTAAACTTTCAATGGAAGTTTGGAGAGCTAAAAATCGGTACAGACCATAAAAAAAAGGTACTGTACCTATTAAAAAGGTACAGTTGGAGGGTATGCAGCTCCCTCCTCCTGCGTTTTTTCCCTTTCCGCCCCCTATATGAGACTACCGGGAGGGTAGCAACAAGTTTCCCTTCGTGGAAAGGACCTTTTTCCCATAATTCACTGGGTCCATGTCACCAACTATTTGAAATAGTAAACCGTGGCGAGCGAAGTGTAGCGTAGCGAGACACTGAGCCCAAAGCGAGTCTGCGAGGGTACAATGGTTGGTGCATAGACAAAACTAAATACCCTAAAACTAACGGAGAATGGATAAAACAATGAGTTCTAAGGGCAATACAGAACTTCCACCCTCTTCTGCTGTCACTTCCTGGTCCTTGCAATGAAGGGAAAATAGAGGTAGCAACTAGTTTCCGGGCTGGGAGTGGGAGGAGAAGCTGCATGCTGACAGTGAGAGGCTGCTGCCTACTGGTGGGAAGTCCTGTGCTAAGTTCCTGTGTCAGATGTAAACTGACACCCAGACGTGCAGCATCTGCAGTTATTTACATTTGCTGAGTTATTGTAAAGCTGGACACACACGTGAATGATATATCATTAGTTCCTCGGTGAGTGTGTACACCTGTTATATCTGTGAATGACGTTGTTCACAGATATATCTGGGTGGCCCTGCAGCACAGCCAATGCTGATATATCTTGCATGTATGGTTGACTCGCCGACCGCCCCAGCTGGGTTACAGTTGAGTGGGAAAATTCGAATGCCCACCCAGTTGTCATGTCTGGTGTCATTTTAAGCCACTTTTGAAAATGTGGGACAAACCCCCCCCCCAGCTGTGACTCCCACCTGCAAGCTTAAAAACACCTGTCCCATCAGTACAACACCCATGTACCTGTCCCACATCATTTAACCCAATATTCTTACTTTTGTAGAATATCACACAAAAATAACAGGTAATTATTGGACGAATTTGCTAATTGCAAACTTCAAATTAATCATTAGAGGGTGTACCAGCCAGGTGAGTTAAACCATGTAGCAACTTTTGTACCTTAAAATGGGGATTTCCCTTGCTCAGGGGCTGCAAACAAAATTAAGTGTTATTTCCTGTGTAGCGCTAATATTATTAATGTGCGCAGCTATTTCAATACGTGGGTTAACGCTCCTATGGGTGTTCACATTTGTTAATATCATTATAATAATGACATGTCTAGTTTCAGGTGCATGTTCTTATAATACAGGGTCTACAAATGAATACGGGTGCATAATGTATATACTGTCATTAAAACGACAATTCCATCAATGGCCACATGCACAGGAACCAGTTACAGACTACATTTAAGCAAAAAACATCTATTTGTGAAACACATAGACTGGCAACAAAGAAAGTAGGATGGAGATTTTGGTCCAAGAGAAATACGACTGGGATGTTATGTATGTTATTATGAGGCTTCATCAGGAGGACTGGGGAAGGAAACATTATATATCACAGTATAAGCTCCTGTTTGAGCAAGCGTGCCTCTACTACAGGGTGATTCAAAAGTTGCAGCACACACTTTTGTTTCAAAAACTGTGCAGGAAATAGGTAAACTGAATACTCCAGTCAGGTATGGGTGAGGTGGGCTATCTTTTAGGGTATGTACCGAACGGGTGGTATTCATGTGACTGCCGGTCAGCTGACCGACAGTCACATGACCTCCTCCACCAGCCCGACGGCTCACTATCCCGATGGTCGGCATGCCGACCAACAGGGACTATTTCCACTCGTGGGTGTCCACGACACCCATAGAGTGGGAATAGAACCCGTGGCGACAGCCCGCAGCGTGGCGAACGCAGCGAGCCTGCAAGGGGCTTGCTGCACTCGCCCCTGCCCGCCGGGATCCCGGCGTCGGTATGCTGCCGGGATCCCGGCGTCGGTAAACTGACCGGCGGTCTCCTGACCGCCGGTCAGCAGTACTACACCCGTACCGAACATGGGTGCCATCTTGAAATTGGCCATCTTGAATCTAAGTCAGTTTTCCCATTTCTTGCACAGTTTTAGAAACAAAAGGGCGTACTGTGACTTTTCAATCACCCTGTACTTCTGTGCACAATTGTTCTGCAAGTCTGCAGGTCATTATCCTACCACCAGAATAATAATCTCTTTAGATATAAACCAGCAAGTTCAAAATATTTCTGGGTGAGAGAGATGTTTCAATTATCCAGCTATCTAATTTCTGGCAGTGGTTTTATACTATAATAATTGGGGAAGGGGGTAGTGTGAGTGGGGGAAGGATGAATGCTCTACTATAAAACATAATCCACATGCCGTGGAACCAGCTCCGCGTATTGACCTGCTGCTATTTTCTTCTTCTAGTAAAAATCAATTCTTGCTGCTTTCTCTGAAGTGAGTAATCACCTGGAGGAATTTGATGAATCCTGCTGACACGTATGAGTTATGGTGACGAGGGAAATGCAGCTTCAAACCTGTCTGTCTGATTTAAGGGGGTCCCTCTGTGTACAGAGAGCTTGTAACAAGACAATGCTTGATTGGCCTGCATCGATTTCTCTAAGAAAAGGTGTATCAGTTCGTTATAATGGGTGGGATGTTACAGAAGACCCAGCAGTTAAATTACTCAGCTTTTCTAAACCAGCTGTATCCTGCTAGAAATAGGAGGTTAATTGCCTGGTATAATCCTTTTTTCATGTGTAATTGGATACAGTCCAATAGTGAGAGAAGGACTGAGGTGGATTCCCCGGCCAGGGCTGCCCCATAAGGAAATAAATGTGGTGATTTAGCAGAAATCTCCCATAGAAGGTCTTCTTTTCCCTGCATTAGATTTTCTAGTGCAAATCATTATCTCCTTTTCAAAATAATTCTGGAGCAAAATGCCAGTCTCATACACAGGACTCTATCTAGTAAACAGAGAAAAGCCATATTTCTGCCGAACAAGGGTGTTTTTGACTGAGATAAGTCTTCTGCTCTTTGTATCAAAGGCTACCACCATGTTATCACCCATGGTAGTTTCTGCCGCAAAGAGATTTGTCAGCATTCACCAGCGAAAGCTACTCTGTGCAAAGCGTGGGGATTGAGGAAGCCTTTTTGGCGCTTGCGCAGGGTAAGTAAAGACTCTGGCACTGTGCCAGAGCCTTTCTTCCCTTGTGCACATGCGCCATCTTTCCAGATATTACTGGCAAGATTAAGCCATGGAGGAGAACGGTCCTGCTTGCCAGCACAAGGTAAGATGCATGGTGGGGTGCTGCTTAGAGGAGGCAGCCCACTGCAAGTGAGCCCCCTCGGGCATTAAAACGCCCCAGGGTAGTGTGTGTGTATTCAGTACTGGGGTTGTCAATGATCCCTCCGGTGAACTGTTTATTAGGGGGACATTTACTAAGCAGTGATAAGAGCGGAGAAGTAAGCCAGTGGAGAAGTTGCCCATGGCAGCCAATCAGCACTGAAGTAACATCTATCATTTGCATACTATGAAATGATACAGAGCTGCTGATTGCTTGATGGAGCAACTTCTCCACTGGCTCACTTCTCCGCTCTTATCACTTCTTATTAAATTTCCCCCTTAGTCACATGCAGACTCTCCATGTGTGCCACTGACTCTCCTTGCCATGTGTGCTTCTGACCCACCTCTCCATATGTGTGCCACCGACTCACCTCTCCATATGTGTGCCACTGACCCACCTGTCCATGTGTGCCTATGACTCATATACCCATGTGAGTCACTGACCCACCTCCCCATGTGTGCCACTGACCCACCTCCCCATGTGTGCCACTGACCCACCTCCCCATGTGTGCCACTGACTCACCTCCCCATGTGTGCCACTGACTCACCTCCCCATGTGTGCCACTGACCCACCTCCCCATGTGTGCCACTGACCTACCTCCCCATGTGTGCCACTGACCCACCTGCCCATGTGTGCCACTGTCCCACCTCCCCATGTGTGACTCATATACCCATGTGTGCTTCTGACCCACTTCCCCATGTGTGCCACTGACCCACCACTCCATGGTGGTCATTCCGAGTTGATCGCACGTAGCAACTTTTTGCTGCTCGTGTGATCAATTAGACGCCGCCTATGGAGGAGTGTATTTTAGCATAGCAGGGCTGCGATCGCTTGTGCAGCCCTGCTATGCTAAAAAGTTTCCAGCTAAACAAGACCAGGGTCAGACCTGCTTACCCAGTGCGACGGATCTAGCGACGAAGGTCCCGGGATTGACGTCAGACATCCGCCCTCCAAACACCTGGACGCGCCTGCGTTCGGATCTCCACGCCTGGAAAACGGTGAGTAGACGCCCCGGAACACCTCCCTGCCGTCAATCTTCTTGCGATCGCCACTGCGATCACTTTCAGTGTAGCCGCAGTCCCGACCCGTTCACACCGCACGGAAGAACCGCTGCGTGTGAACGGGTCGGAATGACCCCCCATGTGTTCCTCCGTCTCACCTTCAGTGTTCCACTGACCCACTTCCCCATGTTTGCCAATGACTCACCTCTCCATGTGTTCCTCTGACTCACTTCCCCATGTGTGCCACTTACCCACCTCCCCATGTGTCACTAACCCACCTCTTCATGTGTGCCTCTGATGCACCTCCCATGTGTGTCTCTGACCCACCTCCACACTTGTGCCTTTGAATACCCCTCCCCATTTCTAATACCACTTTCAGATGATCGCTAATGCTGGGTGGCACTCGGGAATTGGGAACGAGTCCTTCCCGGGTGCAACTGGCATTGGACCCTGAGAACTGACTTCCCGACCCGGCATATTGCCCGGTTGGGTTGCCATCGGGGGCGGGGACCGTGACGTCATCGGGGCAGGGGCGCAGGCGGCGCTAGGAGATGAGATGATCTCCACGCCACCTCTCCCTCTGCTGTGAACGGGTTCCGGGTTGCATCGACCCAGGAAACCCGTTCACACTGCACCTGACCCGGTAATAGGCCAGGAATAACCCTCCTTTATTCGCGGGTTGAATTTCGGGTCAGGCGACCAGGGAATTCGGGACTGACCTTTTCACACCGCACAGTGACCCGCATCGACCCGGCAATATACCGGGTCGATACCGGGTTATTTGCGCGGTGTGAAAGGGGTATAACCCTGCCCATGCCTCCATGCCCGACTGTAACCTTGCCCCCTTCCCATGGCTGGTGGCTCCCAATCAGAATCTGCGTTGACAAACGGAGATAAGACCATAGTCATTGCACATAACTGGACCTTAGGCAGGTAAGCAAGATTTTCCTTTAAACATTAATTCGGCTTTTCTCACTTCACCGTGTTACTGTCGTCTATAACAGTGTTATTACCAGCAATAACACCTGAGGCCAAATGTAATAGAGTGAGAGTTTCAGAAAGTGAGAGATTTGGTAAGGTTTCTCAGGTTTTTTTTTTAAAGTGGCAATCATTTACACTGCAAAACCAGGTTGATCTTGCTGTGTAAATGATTGCCACTTTAAAAAAAAAATGCAAAACCTACCAAATCTCTCGCTTTTTTAAACTCTCACTCTATTACCTTTGGCCCCTGGCGTTTATTATTACTGCCTTTCTGTGGAGAAGCCTCATAAGATTCAATACCTGTAATTCATTTTTTCGTTTGTTTGTTTTTTAAAGACGCAGTTAAAACAAAATATCTAAAGATTTGTCATAATTATTTTTTAATTAAATATATTTCAGTTTTTTATTTTATTTTATGTGCTCTGTTTTATATATGTATATCTTTTATATAATCTGGTATCTTCACTTAGGAACATGACTGATATGATTCCGGAACAGGTAACAATGCGCAGCTTCCTGATGGTGACAAAGGTAATATACAGTATGAAGTTGCAATCTCATTTACTACTGGAGAGTCCTCTGTGTCCTGGGAGAACAGCTCAGCCAGTGTGTCTACAGAGGCACTCAGACTCTGCGACATGACCCAGTAAGTGACGATGGTACCGATGTATCAGCAATTATACGCAGTCGGATTAGATAGCAGTGGGCGGCCATATGCTCAGGTTAGCTTCTGCCCATATTAGCATATAATCCACATTGCATACAGCAGCAGCAAGAACAACGCACCTGAATTTGGCCCACTGTGCGTCTCCATCCCTAATGCAACTCGTACATACAGTATAACACATGCGCCGCAAGATTTAGTGTCCATTCACTTAAGGTGCCAATACACCTAAAGATTTATATTCCAATCTGGCTGGTTGGATGGAAAATTTCCATCCATTACCAGATTTTCGTTCCAACCAGCCAGATTGGAAGATAAATCTTTAGGTGTATGGCCACCTTTAAGGGATCTGATGCAGACTCTCTGACCTATATACAACACTATCGGGACTATAGTAAAAAATAGGATTTTAAATACCTACCGGTAAATCCTTTTCTATGAGTCCGTAGAGGATGTTGGGCACTCTCAAAAGACCATGGGGTATAGACGGGATCCGCAGGAGACATGGGCACTTTAAGACTTTCAAAGGGGCGTGACCTGGCTCCTTCCTCTATATCCCTCCCCAGACTCAGTTTGGAACTGTGCCCGACGAGACGGACATTACGAGGAAAGGACTTAACAAACAAGGTGAGCCAACACCAGCTCACGCCATAAGCATGCCGTATAACATGGCAGATAACTGAACACATGTCAACGGACATGGACAAAACCTCAGCAACAAGCTGAAGAAAAAAACAAAAATACAAACTGTGTGTAACCAGAACTAAACTACTAAACTGCAGATACAGTACGCACTGGGACGGGCGCCCAACATCCTCTACGGACTCATAGAAAAGGATTTACCGGTAGGTATTTAAAATCCTATTTTCTATTTCGTCCTAGAGGATGTTGGGCACTCTCAAAAGGCCATGGGGTTTATACCAAAGCTCAATAGCGGGCGGGAGAGTGCGGATGACTCAGCAGGACCGATTGACCAAATTTAAGGTCTTCATCGGCCAAGGTATCAAACTTGTAGAATTTAGCAAACGTGTTAGACCCCGACCAAGTAGCAGCTCGGCAAAGTTGCAATGCCGAGACACCCCGGGCAGCCGCCCAGGACGAACCCACCTTCCTAGTGGAATGGGCCTTCACTGATTTAGGCAACGGCAAGCCTGCCGTAGAATGAGCCTGCTGAATCGTCTGACATATCCAGTGGGCAATGGTCTGCTTGGAAGCAGGAACCCCAATCTTATTGGGAGCATACAAAATAAACAGAGACTCTGTTTTCCTCAATGGAGCTGTCCTGGTTACATAAATCTTTAAAGCTCTGACCACATCCAGAGACTTATTCTCAGCCAAAGCGCCAGTAGCCACTGGCACCACAATAGGTTGGTTGATATGAAAAGAGGAAACCACCTTTGGCAGAAATTGTTGCCGAGTTCGCAACTCTGCTCTATCTTCATGGAAAATTAAATAAGGGCTCATGTGAGACAAGGCCGCCAACTCTGACACCCGCCTTGCGGATGCCAACGCCAACAAAATGACAACTTTCCAAGTGAGGAATTTTAACTCCACTTTACGCAAAGGTTCAAACCAATGTGACTGAAGGAACGATAATACGACGTTAAGGTCCCAAGGTGCCACAGGGGACACAAAAGGAGGTTGGATGTGCAACACCTCTTTCACAAAGGTCTGCACTTCAGGAAGTGAGGCCAATTGTTTCTGAAAGAAAATGGACAAGGCAGAAATCTGCACTTTAATGGAGCCTAATTTAAGGCCCGCATCCACTCCATTCTGTAGGAAATGGAGAAAACGTCCAAGGTCACATTTCTCCACTGGAGCTCTCTTGGACTCGCACCAGGAAATATATTTCCTCCAAATACGGTGATAGTGCTTTGACGTCACAGCCTTCCTGGCAAGAATAAGAGTAGGTATAACTTCACTGGGAATACCCTTCCGGGCTAAAATCTGGCATTCAACCATGCCGTCAAACGTAGCCGCTGTAAGTCTTGGTGGACGAACGGCCCCTGCCGCAGCAGGTCCTCGCGAAGAGGCCAGGGATCGTCAACTAGTAACGTCTGAAGATCCGGGTACCACGTTCTCCTTGGCCAATCTGGGGCTACAAGGAGCGCTGGAATGTTTGTTCTTTTTAGAAGTCTCAACACCTTTGGGATGAGAGGAAGCGGAGGGAAAATGTACACCGACGGAAACACCCAGGGTGTTGTCAGCGCATCCACTGCCTCCGCCTGAGGGTCCCTGGACCTGGAACAATACCTCAGAAGTTTTCTGTTGAGGCGAGACGCCATCATGTCTATATGGGGAACCCCCCATCGAACTGTTATCAGTGCGAAGACCTCCTGATGGAGGCTCCACTCTCCTGGATGAAGGTCGTGTCTGCTGAGGAAGTCTGCTTCCCAGTTGTCCACTCCCGGAATGAATATTGCCGACAGAGCGCTTGTATGTTTTTCCGCCCAACGAAGAATTTTCGTGGCTTCTGCCATTGCTGCTCTGCTTCTCATGCCGCCTTGGCGGTTGATGTAAGCCACTGCCGTGACATTGTCCGATTGGATCAGAACCGGCAGGTTCCGAAGAAGATGTTCCGCTTGTAGGAGGCCATTGTAAATGGCTCTCAGTTCCAGAACGTTTATGTGAAGATGCGTTTCCGGACTTGACCATCTTCCTTGGAAGCTCACCCCCAGAGTGACTGCCCCCCAACCTCGGAGACTTGCATCCGTGGTTACCAGGATCCAGTCCTGGATCCCAAACTGGCGTCCCGCAAGGAGGTGAGAGCTGTGGAGCCACCACAGAAGTGAGACTCTGGTGTTGGGAGATAGAATTATCCTCCGGTGCATATGAAGGTGGGATCCGGACCATTTGTCCAACAGGTCCCACTGGAACACTCTGGCACGGAACCTCCCAGACTGGAGGGCCTCGTATGCCGCCACCATTTTTCCCAGCAATTGAATGCATTGATGAATGGAGACTGTTTTCGGTTTTAGCAAGAGTTTACCAGACTCTGAATTTCCCGAGCTTTCTCCATGGGGAGGAACACTCTCTGTTGGACCGTGTCCAGTATCATGCCCAAAAACGCCAACCGGGTTGTCGGGATTAACTGTGATTTCGGCAAGTTCAGGAGCCAGCCGTGCTGTTGTAGAATTGACAGGGATAGTGCAATGTCCTGCAACAATTTGTCCTTGGACCTCGCCTTTATCAGGAGATCGTCCAAGTACGGGATAATTGTAACCCCTTTGCGCAGGAGAACCATCATTTCTACCATTACTTTGTTGAAAATCCTCGGAGCCGTGGATAGACCAAACGGCAACGTCTGAAACTGGTAGTGCGTATCCTTGATAGCAAACCTCAGGAAACTTTGATGAGGAGGATAAATGGGGACATGAAGGTAGGCGTCCTTGATGTCCAATGAAACCATGAATTCCCCCTCCTCCAGACTGGAGATCACCGCTCTGAGAGACTCAATCTTGAATTTGAATTTCACCAGGAAGAAATTGAGAGATTTCAGGTTGAGGATTGGTCTTACCGAGCCATCCGGCTTCGGCACCACAAACAGGCTTGAATAAAACCCCTGCCCCTGCTGTGCCAGGGGTACCGGGACCACAACCTGATTTTGACGCAAGTTTTGTACTGCACCGCAGACCAGAGCCCTGTCCGGAAGCGAAGCTGGTAAGGCTGATCTGAAAAAAAGGTGAGGGGGAACGTCTTGAAACTCCAGTTTGTACCCTTGGGACACAATACTCAATACCCAAGGGTCTAGACCCGAGCGAACCCAGACCTGACTGAAAAGCTTTAGGCGTGCCCCCCCCAGTGCGGGCCCCTGTAAGGGAGACCTGGCATCATGCGGAGGATTTGGCAGAAGCTGGGGAGGACTTCTGCTCCTGGGAACCCGAGGATGCGGGTACCCTCTTGCCTCTTCCTCTACCTCTGGTAGCCAGGAAGAAGTTTCCTCGGCCTCTTCTATACTTGTTGGGCCGAAAGGACTGCATTTGATAATGTGGCGGTTTCTTCTGTTGCGTAGGAACAGAAGGTAAAAAGGTAGATTTACCCGCGGTAGCTGATGATACTAAATCAGTAAGACCGTCCCCGAAAAGTTCACCTCCCTTAAAAGGAAGAGACTCCATATTTCTCTTGGAATCAGCATCAGCATTCCACTGGTGACTCCAGAGCGCTCGCCTAGCCACAACGGACATAGCATTCGCCTCTTTCAAGTATGCAGCTGCATCTCTGATATAACCAAGCGTTACCTGGATGTTATCTCTATCCAGAGTATCCCAATCAGAAGACAAAGTGTCTGGCCACTTTTCAATAGCACTACTGACCCACGCAGACGCAATAAGAGGCCTGAGCAGCGTCCATGTAGTAGTAAAAATAGCCTTTAGGGTAGCCTTCTTACGGTCCGCCGGCTCCTTAAGGGCCGTCGATTGGGCTGCAGGGAGGGCTACCTGTTTTGACAAACGCGCCAGGGCTTTGTCTACTGTGGGGGGATTTTCCCACGTATCCCTATCAGACTCGGGAAAGGGGTATGCCACCCTGATCCTTTTAGGAATCAGAAATTTTTTATCAGGGCTGTTCCTAATGCTATCAAAGAGAGCGTTCAGTTCGAAACAAGGAGGAAAGGTAACCGAGCGCTTCTTTTCCTTGTAAATAAGGACCCTGGTTTCAGGTGTAATAGGGTCCTCATTAATATTCAAGATATCTTTGACAGCAACAATCATAAACTGAATACTCTTAGCCAATTTAGGGTCCAACCTAGAATCAGCATAATCGACATCGGCCTCCGAGTCCGTGTCGGTACCCGTGTCAACTAACTGGTCAAAATCGGGTTTTTATTTTTATTTTTTATTGTCGCTTGTGCGACCCCGCAGGGTCTTGCATTTGTAATAAAGCGTCCTCCACTGATCTTTTCCACACCTGGGATTGAGATTCAGACTGATCAAATTTTTGATTTAATGACGTGACACTAGCATGCAAGGCATTCAATGTAGTTAACCAATCTGCAGTCGGCGGTGCCGACAGGGCCACCCCCAAAACATTCGGTGTCCCTGATAAATTATCCCCCGAAGAAGAATAATCTGCCTCCGACATGTCGACTACCCAGAGACAGCACACACACCAAGCCTGTGAGGGAACACAAAGGGAAATAGCCAGCTCACACCCCAGCGCCAAATAAGCAGGTCTGACCACACTAATAAATGTCCCAGAGCTGCTGCGCTTTACTTATAATAAATAAATATTTTTCCCCCCCTTCTGTTTTGAGCCCCCTGGTACTTGCTGCGGGTGAGGAAGGACCAGC
The DNA here is from genome assembly GCF_028390025.1 of Pseudophryne corroboree. NCBI lineage: Eukaryota > Metazoa > Chordata > Amphibia > Anura > Myobatrachidae > Pseudophryne > Pseudophryne corroboree. Next base: position 387,029,498 of record NC_086451.1, read on the forward strand.
GACTTCACTGAGGAGGAGGAAAATGGCGCCAGTGAGCAGTGAGGAAGAAGCCCCGCCCCCAACATGGCGCGCTTTGTCCCGCTTAATTTTATATATTTATCCTGGCGGGGGTATTGCGGACAGTGCCTGGGCACTGAATATCATTGCCAGCCAGTTTATAGAGGTAACAAGCTCCCCAGGGCATCCAGCGCCCTGCACCCAGCGGTGTGACCTGAACGGGAGCTTGGCGTGCACTGAGCAAGCCACTGTGCGGTACCTCTTATATGCCGTCTTTTTGAAGAAGATGTCTTTTCCTCAATACTCACCTGTTTTCTGACTTCTGGCTGAAGAGGGGGGACGGCAAGCTGTGGGAGGGAGCATCCAGGAGAGCCCGGCGTTCATCTCCCCTCAGGAGCTGAAGGCATCCTGTCAGCAGCAGCAGAGCCCTGAAACTCATTAGAAGTGAGTCTAGACTGCTCTCCCCTCTTTCCCACGAAGCAGGGAGTCTGTAGCCAGCAGATCTCCCCAAAATAAAAAACCTAACATTAAGTCTTTTCAGAGAAACTCTAAGAGCTCCCCCGAGTGCCTCCATCTCGCAGGGCACATTTTCTAAACTGAGTCTGGAGAGGGATATAGAGGGAGGAGCCAGGCCACGCCCCTTTGAAAATCTTAAAGTGCCCATGTCTCCTGCGGATACCGTCTATACCCCATGGTCTTTTGAGAGTGCCCAACATCCTCTAGGACGAAATAGAAATATCAATACTATTATTTGTAGCACAGTAAAAGGCAAGAAGATAGTGTCATGGGGTTCAGTATGACTGAACGCCGGACGGGAAAACAGCGGTCACAATACCGATACCGGAATCCCGATCTGTGAAATCCCGATATGGACAAGGTAAGTATGTTCCCCACTACCCCCTAACCTTCCCTTCCCGCAGCCTAACCCTAACCTCCCCCTTAGTGCCTAACTCTAACTACTCAGGTGATGCCTAAACCTGCCCCCCCCCCCCCCCCCTTCCCCACAGCCCAGCCCTAACCGTCCCCCTTAGTGCCTAACCCTATCCTCCCTCCGGTGGTGCCTACCCCTCCTCTCTGCAGCCTGACCCTAACCTTCCCCCTTAGTGCCTAACCCTAACCTCCCTCCGGTGGTGCCTACCCCTCCTCTGCAGTCTGACCCTAACCCTCCCCCTTAGTGCCTAACCCTAACCTCCCTCCGGTGGTGCCTACCCCTCCTCTCTGCAGCCTGACCCTAACCTTCCCCCTTAGTGCCTAACCTCCCTACGGTGGTGCCTACCCCTCCTCTCTGCGGCCTGACCCTAACCCTACCCCTTGGTGCCTAACCCTAACCTATCTCCAGTGGTGCCTACTCCTCCCCTCTGCAGCCTGACCCTAACCTTCCCTCTTAGTGCCTAAACCTAACCTCCCCCCGATGGTGCCTAAACCTAACCCACCCTTCTCCACAGCCTAACCCTCGCCCTTAGTGCCTAACCCTAACCTCCCTCCGGTGGTGCCTACCGCTCCTCCGTGCAGCCTAACCCTAACCTCCCCCCCCACCCCGTGCAGCCTAACCCTAGTCCCCCCCCCGGCCCTAACCCATCCACTATACTTATGGTCAGGATGACGGCTGTCGGAATTCCGTGTTGGTCTCCTGACCCAACGGGATTCCGCTGTCAGTATTTTGACGGGTGTAGGGATTCCGCCGCCATTATGCCAACTACCTTTATCCCTACAGCCGGCATCTTAACTGCATCCTATAGGTAGGCTTACCATACTATCCCTTTAAACCAGGACACTAATGAATTACACAGGTTCTGTGGCTGGCTGACTTCAAGCCTGCATTTCACCTGGTTTTTATCGGCCACAGAACCTGTGTAATTCATGAGCGTCCCGGTTTAAAGGGATGGTATGGTAAGCCCATATCTAGTCAAAGGGTGAGGGGGTCTACTCTTAATGCTGAAAAAAATAAAAAGTACTTGTTGTTATAATTTGTGTGGGTACGACTCCACATCTGCACCATATATGTGTGGGTGCTACATAAATAATCTCCTATATAATAGCCCAGATCTGTGACTTTGTGCTTCATTTGCTAACGCTGGGCGGAGTCAAAACACTGGGCGGAGTTAGTCAAATGAGTCACAGATCTGGCCAAATCTATAGGAGACGGAGCAGGAGCAGGAGTGCATACCTCCCAACTTTCTTCAGGCAGGAGGGACACACGCACAGCAAAAAGGGGGCATGGCCAATGGGAAAGCGGGCGTGGCTTCGCGGGTGGACCCGCGATCGCGAGCCACGCCCCTGTTTTCGTCAGTGAGGGGGCATGCCCAGCGCTCTGTGAGCTGCTGGCATGCCCCCAGCGGCGGATTATGAGTCCGGGGGGCCCAGGGCACTTGAGACAGGAACCCTATCTCATTGCTGTGGGTTTGGGGGCGTGGCCTAATTACGGCCCTCGTGATCACGCCCCTTATGCAAATTCCGGGATTTTTTTTATTTTATGGGATTTTGGCCCCTCAGCTAGGGGTAAATCCAGAGGGGGTGGTCGCTCCCCCCTACACACCCGCACAGGCATAAGAAAGCAGGGAGGCTGCTGCCTCCCTGCAACACCACAGACCTGCCAACACGCAGCAGCGTGTGCTGACTGTAGCACAATGCTGCTGCTGTTGCTGGCAGGACGGGGGAGCTTCAGAGCTGGGACAGAGCTACTCCAGCCGGGGGGCCCCTAAAACTGTGGGGCCGGACTCCCCCCTTAATCCGTACCCCCTGATTCCTCCTCTCCCTCTGTCTCCACTAAATAGATGCGCACAGCGTCTATTCACCGCTGCTCTGCTAAGCAGAACAGCGAGTACAGGAGCTTCCCAACTGCCCCCCCCCCCTCCACCGCGGGACACTGCGACCCGCGGGTGGGACAGTGGGACAGACCCGAAAAAATGGGACTGTACCGCGAAAATCGGGACAGTTGGGAGGTATGGGGGTGTGTGAGGGGGTATGCCATACAGACAGACGGGCACTGGCTCACTGTGTACTTGACCCCCCACATCAGCATACTCAGCAGGGTCTCTCTGACGCGGAGGAGCGTCACTTTCTGGCACACTCCACGCTTCTTAGCTGCAGTTTTGTGGGGCACCTGCCGCTGTGCAGGTTCCGTACTGCCTCTGTTATCTCCAGCCCCGGCAACCCCACTGCTAGCTGCAGCGCTGCCGCCAGCAGTGAGGTACGCCCAGCTCCTTCACACACTTTAGCCGGCGGGCAGCGCTGCAGAAGTCCACGCTGCTTGCAGGCTCCGACCCCCTCCTCCCTCCAGCCGCAGCGTCTCCTGGGGGCTAACCAGTCACTCCCAGTCTCCCCTTACCACAGTGCCCGGCAGCCGCGAGGTCCGCGCCGCGTGCATGCTATGACCCCCTCCTCCCTCCAGCCGCAGCGTCTCCTGGGGGCTAACCAGTCACTCCCAGTCTCCCCTTACCACAGTGCCCGGCAGCCGCACGAGGTCCGCGGTGTGTGACTGAGGAGTGGGGGGAGGGATGCGGGAGACAGAGGAAGCAGGACTCCAGCCTGAGAGAGTCAGCCATGCCAAGTCTCCACCAGCAGCAGATCCCAACAGGTTGGAGTGGAACAGCAGCAGCCAGCAGCAGTGACTCCGGTAAGACACATCTGTCTGTCACCACTGTTCTGTCCCTAATACCAATCTCTCCCGTGCCCTGTGTTCTGTCATGTCCATGTCACCCCTGGCCTTGCCCTGTCACCCTTATCCTGGCCCTGTCACCCCTATCCTGGCCCTGTCACCCCTATCCTGGCCCTGTCACCCCTATCCTGGCCCTGTCACCCTTATCCTGGCCCTGTCACCCCTATCCTGGTCCTGCCGCCCCAACCCTGGCCCTGTCACCCCTATTCTGTCCCTGTCATTTCTGTCCTGGCCCCGTCACCCCTGTCCTGGCCCCGTCACCCCTGTCCTGGCCCCGTCACCCCTGTCCTGGCCCTGTCACCCCTGTCCTGGCCCTGTTACTGCATACCCTCCAACTACCTTTTTGGCAGGTACAGTACCCACAGCGCCTCCATACCCCTTACCAAAGCATCACACCTCCGCACCTTCCCCTCCACCACATGTGACACTCCCCCCTTCCCCCACACGCTGTGCCTCCAGACCCCTTACACCACCAGCGGCTCCCACTCCCCCACCCCTCCACCACCCACAGCACCTCCAGACCCCCTCCACCATTCACCCCCCATATATGTCTGCCCCCACACCTGCCCCCCTCCACCCACAGCATCTGCAGACACCCTTTTCCATTCGCGGTCCCCCCCTCACCCACCCACGGTACCTCCGCACCTGCCCCTCCACCACCTGCAGCGCCTCCGGACCCCCTTCCCCGTCCGCCGCACAACCCGCGCCTGCCTCTCCCCCACCGCGGTGCCTCCGGACCCCCTACCCCACCCCCGGCACCCCCGCCCCTTCCCATCCCACAGCACCTCCGGTACCCTTCACCCATCCGCAACATCCCTGCACCTGCCCCTCCCACGTGGCACCCCTGCCCCTCCCCCACCTGCAGTGCCTCCAGACCCCTCCCTCATCTACAGCCCCCACTCTTCTGTCTCTCCCCCACCCGCAGCACCTCCCAACCCTTCCCCATACGGGCCCCCCCGCATCTGCCCCCCCTCCACCTGGAGCATCTACAGACACCCTCCCCCATCCGCAGTCCCTCCCGCACCCGTTCATTCTGTACATCGTGCCCTGCAGGTGCTGTTCACGCTGTCGCAAGGGGCTGCGCCTCCTTCACCATCGCACGCCCTTTCATTGTGCAATATTTAACCACTAACAAAGGAATGCAGGTAATACTCCATATACTGCAAATATTGAACCCCATATAGGCATGCAAGGGTTAAAGGGGCGTAGCCCCTTGCGACGGTGTGAAGAGCGCCTGTAGGGCGCGATGAAGCACCTAGTTACTAATAAAGGTGATGGAATGTGGCACAGTAAGCTCAACACAGGGGTGAGAAATGGGAAAGGGTAAAACCAGAGGTTCCCAAATGCAGTCCTCAAGGCACCATAACAGTCCAGGCTACCATTTTGCCTAGTTGCAGGTCACAATTGGCATTACTGGAGCCTAAGGGGGAGATTTATCAAAGCTTGGAGAGAAATAAAGTACCAACCAATCAGCTTCTGTCATTTTACAAATTGAGTTTGAAAAATGACAGAGGAGCTGATTGGCTGGTATCTCTCTCCAAGCTTTGATAAATCTCCCCTCTGAGTACCTGAAGATGACCACACCCACACAGGCTTATAACAGGCACCTTTGGTCAGCTTCCACCCTCATTTACCGAGATGCCCAATAATACTCTGCTTTATTATGGAATAATTACTGTAGGGCAGTGGTTCTCAAACTGTGTGCCTTGGCACCCTGGGGTACTTCGAGGCACTTGCAGGAGTGACCTGGGTTGGTGGTTCAGGACCAATTCAAATTATTTATGGTCAATGTAATAGGCAAAACCAGTGCTGATGGCTGCCGATCATAAAATATGTGGACAAACAGAAGTGAATCTTGTCCCTCACCACATAACTAAACCTAAGGTGCATACACACTGGCCTATATTGTCATCAATATTGCTAATTTTTAGCCTCCTGAGCAATACTGTTTACAATATCGCCCAGTGTGATTGTTGCGAGCAATGCCCGATGCGCACTCCCTGGGTCATTAACGACCCCCTCTGTCGGCTGTACATGCAGCTCAATCTGACTATATCGCCAGGAGCTGCATGGTCAGGCTGGATGCGGCATGACGTCACTGTGCAATATTGCGTGCGATATCACACAGTGTGCATGCACTATGGGGGTCATTCTGAGTTGTTCGCTCGTTGATGATTTTCGCTATACTGCGATTAGTCGCTTACTGCGCATGCGCAAGGTTCGCAGAGCGCATGTGCTTAGTTATTTTACACAAAAGTTAGGTATTTTACTCACGGCCTAACAAGGATTTGTCATCGTTCTGGTGATCGTAGTGTGGTTGACAGGAAGTGGGTGTTTCTGAGCGGAAACTGGGCGTTTTCTGGGAGTGTGCGAAAAAACGCTGCCGTTTCTGGGAAAAACGCGGGAGTGTCTGAAGAAACGGGGGAGTGTCTGGGCGAACGCTGGGTGTGTTTGTGACGTCAAACCAGGAACGAAACTGACTGAACTGATCGCAATGGCTGAGTAAGTCTTGAGCTACTCAGAAACTGCTAAGAAATTTCTATTCGCAATTCTGCTAATCTTTCGTTCGCAATTCTGCTAAACTAAGATACACTCCCAGTAGGCGGCGGCTTAGCGTGTGCAATGCTGCTAAAAGCAGCTAGCTAGCTAACAACTCGGAATGAGGGCCTATGTCTGCAGCCCGGGAGGGTAAGGGAAACACTAGGCGTTATCACTCATAGGGGGTCATTCCGAGTTGATTGCTCGCTGCCGTTTTTCGCAGTGCAGCAATCAGTTAAAAAAAACTACAAATCAGCTATGCGTATGCGCAGCAATGGGCACGCACAACGTACGGGTACATCGAGCATCGTGGTTTTGCACAGGTTCTGGCGAAGTTTTCTGTCGCACTGGTGGTCGAAAGAAGATTGACAGGAAGTGGGAATTTCTGGGTGTCAACTGACCGTTTTCTGGGAGTGTTTGCAAAAACGCAGGTGTGGCCGGGCGTTTGCTGGGCGGGTATCTGATGTCATTACCGTGTCATTCGTAGCAGCAATTATCGCACAGGATAAGTTACTACAGGGCTGGTCTTCTTTTGCACAAAATGTGTTTGCAGGCGCACTGCTGCACAGACGTTCACACTCCTGCAAAGCGAAAATACACTCCCCCCGTGGGCGGCGACTATGCGTTTGCACGGCTGCTAAAAACTGCTAGCGAGCGAACAACTCGGGATGTCCCCCATAGAGCGTATCGCCTAGTGTGTACCCACCTTAAGGATGACATATAAAGTAAACACAATTTACTTAATTGAATATTTCATTCTATATTTCTCTGACGTCCTAGTGGATGCTGGGCACTCCGTAAGGACCATGGGGAATAGCGGCTCCGCAGGAGACTGGGCACAAAAGTAAAGCTTTAGGACTACCTGGTGTGCACTGGCTCCTCCCCCTATGACCCTCCTCCAAGCCTCAGTTAGATTTTTGTGCTCGGCCGAGAAGGGTGCACACTAGGGGCTCTCCTGAGCTTCTTAGTGAAAGTTTAGTTTTAGGTTTTTTATTTTCAGTGAGACCTGCTGGCAACAGGCTCACTGCATCGAGGGACTAAGGGGAGAAGAAGCGAACTCACCTGCGTGCAGAGTGGATTGGGCTTCTTAGGCTACTGGACACCATTAGCTCCAGAGGGACCAAACAAAGGCCCAGCCTCGGAGCTCGGTCCCAGAGCCGCGCCGCCGGCCCCCTTACAGAGCCAGAAGCGAGAAGAGGTCCGGAAAAATCGGCGGCAGAAGACATCAGTCTTCAACAAGGTAGCGCACAGCACTGCAGCTGTGCGCCATTGTTACTCAGGCACACTTCACACTCCGGTCACTGAGGGTGCAGGGCGCTAGGGGGGGGCGCCCCGAGCAGCAATGTAAAACACCTTGGCTGGCATAAATACACCACATATAACCCCCAGGGCTATATGGATGTATTTTAACCCCTGCCAGAACTCACCAAAAGCGGGAGAAAAGGCCGCCGAGAAGGGGGCGGAGCCTATCTCCTCAGCACACTGGCGCCATTTTCTCTCACAGCTCCGTTGGAGGGAAGCTCCCTGGCTCTCCCCTGCAGTTACTACACTACAGAAAAGGGTTAAAAAAGAGAGGGGGGCACTAATTAGGCGCAGTATTAATAAAACAGCAGCTATAAGGGGAAAAACACTTATATAAGGTTATCCCTGTATATATATAGCGCTCTGGTGTGTGCTGGCATACTCTCCCTCTGTCTCCCCAAAGGGCTAGTGGGGTCCTGTCCTCTATCAGAGCATTCCCTGTGTGTGTGCTGTGTGTCGGTACGTTGTGTCGACATGTATGAGGAGGAAAATGGTGTGGAGACGGAGCAATGGCCTGTAATGGAGATGTCACCCCCTAGGGAGTCGACACCTGAGTGGTTGAGCTTATGGAAGGAATATGTGACAGTGTCAGCTCTTTACAAAAGATTGATGACATGAGACAGCCGGCGACTCAGCCTGTGCCTGTCCAGGGGTCTCAAAAGCCATCAGGGGCTCTAAAACGCCCGTTACCATAGATGGCAGATACAGACGCCGACACGGATACTGACTCCAGTGTCGACGATTAAGAGACGAATGTGACTTCCAGTAGGGTCACACGTTACATGATTGAGGCTATGGAAAATGTTTTTACACATTTCTGATAATACCAGTACCACTAAAAAGGGTATTATGTTGGGTGAGAAAAAACTGCCTGTAGTTTTTCCTGCATCTGAGGAATTAAATAAAAGTGTGTGATGATGCGTGGGTTTCCCCCGATAAAAACTGTTAATTCCTAAAAAGTTATTAGCATCATACCCCTTCCCGCCAGAGGATAGGGCACGTTGGGAAACACCCCCTAGGGTGAATAAAGCGCTCACACGCTTGTCTAAAGGCACGGCCGCCCTTAAGGAACCTGCTGACAGAAAGCAGTAAAATGTATATACACTCACACGGGTGTGATACTACGACCAGCAATCGCCTCAGCCTGGATGTGCAGTGCTGGGGTGGCTTGGTCGGATTCCCTGACTGACAATATTGATACCCTAGATAGGGACAGTATATTACTGACTAAAGATGCAGTTCTATATATGCGTGATGCACAGAGGGATATTTGCCGACTGGCATCAAGAGTAAATGCGCTGTCCATTTCTGCCAGAGAGGGTTATGGACAAGACAGTGGTCAGGTGATGCTGATTCCAAAAGGCATATGGAAGTATCGCCTTATAAAAGGGAGGAGTTATTTGGGGTAGGTCTAACAGACCTGGTGGCCACGGCAACGGCTGGAAAATCCACATTTTTACCCCAGGTAGCCTCTCAACATAAGAAGACGCCGTATTATCAGGCGCAGTCCTTTGGGCCCCATAAGGGCAAGCGGGCAAAAGGCTCCTCATTTCTGCCCCGTGGCAGAGAGAGAGGAAAAAGGCTGCAGCAAACAGCCAGTTCCCAGGAACAGAAGCCCTCTCCCGTTTTCTGCCAAGTCCTCAGCATGACGCTGGGGCTTTACAAGCGGACTCAGGCACGGTGGGTGCCCGTCTCAAAAATTTCAGCGTGCAGTGGGCTCACTCACAGGTGGACCCCTGGATCCTTCAGGTGGTATCTCAGGGGTACAAATTGGAATTCGAGACGTCTCCCCCTCGCCGTTTTCTAAAGTCTGCTTTACCGACGTCTCCCTCAGACAGGGAGGCAGTATTGGAAGCCATTCACAAGCTGTATTCCCAGCAGGTGATAATCAAGGTACCCCTCCTACAACAGGGAAAGGGGTATTATTCCACGCTGTTTGTGGTACCGAAGCCGGACGGCTCGGTGAGACCTAATTTAAATCTGAAATCCTTGAACACTTACATACAAAGGTTCAAATTCAAGATGGAGTCACTCAGAGCGGTGATTGCAAACCTGGAAGAAGGGGATTATATGGTGTCTCTGGACATCAAGGATGCTTATCTCCATGTCCCAATTTACCCTTCTCACCAAGGGTACCTCAGGTTTGTGGTACAGAACTGTCACTATCAGTTTCAGAAGCTGCCGTTTGGTTTGTCCACGGCACCCCGGGTCTTTACCAAAGTAATGGCCGAAATGATGATACTCCTTCGAAGGAAGGGAGTTTTAATTATCCCTTACTTGGACGATCTCCGGATAAGGGCAAGATCCAGGGAACAGTTGGTAGTCGGGGTAGCACTATCTCAAGTAGTGTTGCGGCAGCACGGTTGGATTCTTAATATTCCAAAATCGCAGCTGATCCCGACGACACGTCTTCTATTCCTAAGGATGACCCTGGACACAGTCCAGAAAAAGGTGTTTCTACAGGAGGAGAAAGCCAGGGAGTTATCCGAACTAGTCAGAAACCTCCTAAAACCAGGCCAAGTGTCAGTGCATCAGTGCACAAGGGTCCTGGGGAAAATGGTGGCTTCCTACGAAGCAATTCCATTCGGCAGATTCCACGCAAGAACTTTCCAGTGGGACCTGCTGGAAAAATGGTCCGGATCGCATCTTCAGATGCATCAGCGGATAACCCTGTCACCAAAGACAAGGGTGTCTCTTCTGTGGTGGTTGCAGAGTGCTCATCTTCTAGAGGGCGCAGATTCGGCATTCAGGACTGGGTCCTGGTGACCACGGATGCCAGCCTGCGAGGCTGGGGAGCAGTCACACAGGGAAGAAATTTCCGGGGCTTGTGGTCAAGCCTGGAGACATCACTTCACATAAATATCTTGGAGCTAAGGGCCATTTACAATGCCCTAAGCCAAGCAAAACCTCTGCTTTAAGGTCAGCCGGTGCTGATCCAGTCGGACAACATCACGGCAGTCGCCCACGTAGACAGACAGGGCGGCACAAGAAGCAGGAGGGAAATGGCAGAAGCTGCAAGGATTTTTCGCTGGGCGGAAAATCATGGGATAGCATTATCAGCAGTGTTCATTCCGGGAGTGAACAACTGGGAAACAGACTTCCTCAGCAGAAGTCTTCCACATGATTGTAAACCGTTGGGAAAAACCAAAGGTGGACATGATGGCGTCCCGCCTAAACAAAAAATTGGACAGGTATTGCGCCAGGTCAAGGGACCCTCAGGCAATAGCTGTGGTCGCGCTGGTAACACCGTGGGTGTACCAGTCAGTGTATGTGTTCCCTCCTCTTCCTCTCTTACCAAAAGTACTGAGAATTATAAGACGGAGGGGAGTAAGAATATACTCGTGGCTCCGGATTGGCCAAGAAGGACTTGGTACCCGGAACTTCAAGAGATGCTCACGGAGGACCCGTGGCCTCTACCTCTAAGAAGTTACCTGCTCCAGCAAGGACCCTGTCTATTCCAAGACTTACCGCGGCTGCGTTTGACGGCAGGGCGGTTGAACGCCGGATCCTGAAGGAAAAAGGCATTCCGGATGAAGTCATCCCTACCCTGATCAAAGCCAGGAAGGATGTAACCGCAAAGCATTATCACCGCATTTGGCGAAAATATGTTGCGTGGTGCGAGGCCAGTAAGGCCCCGATGGAGGAATTTCAACTAGGTCGATTCCTGCATTTCCTGCAAACAGGAGTGTCTATGGGCCTAAAATTGGGTCCATTAAGGTTCAAATTTCGGCCCTGTCAATTTTCTTCCAGAAAGAACTAGCTTCAGTTCCTGAAGTTCAGACGGTTGTAAAAGGGGTACTGCATATACAGCCTCCTTTTTGTGCCTCCAGTGGCACCTTGGGATCTCAATGTAGTTTTGGGGTTCCTAAAGTCACAATGGTTTGAACCACTTGAATCTGTGGAGTTAAAATATCTCACATGGAAAGTGGTCATGCTGTTGGCCCTGGCCTCGGCCAGGCGCGTGTCAGAATTGGTGGCTTTATCCTGTAAAAGCCCTTATCTGATTTTCCATTCAGACAGGGCGGAATTGAGGACTCGTCCTCATTTTCTCCCTAAGGTGGTTTTCAGCGTTTCATCTGAACCAACCTATTGTGGTACCTGCGGCTACTAGTGACTTGGAGGACCCCAAGTTGTTGGACATAGTCAGGGCCCTGAAAATATATGTTTCCAGGACGGCTGGAGTCAGAAAATCTGACTCGCTGTTTATCCTCTATGCACCCAACAAGTTGGGTGCTCCTGCTTCTAAGCAGACTATTGCTCGTTGGATTTGTAATACAATTCAGCTTGCACATTCTGTGGCAGGCCTGCCACAGCCAAAATCTGTATAAGCCCATTCCACAAGGAAGGTGGGCTCATCTTGGGCGGCTGCCCGAGGGGTCTCGGCTTTACAACTTTGCCGAGCAGCTACTTGGTCAGGGGCAAACACGTTTGCAAAATTCTACAAAATTGATACCCTGGCTGAGGTGGACCTGGAGTTCTCTCATTCGGTGCTGCAGAGTCATCCGCACTCTCCCGCCCGTTTGGGAGCTTTGGTATAATCCCCATGGTCCTTACGGAGTTCCCAGCATCCACTAGGACGTCAGAGAAAATAAGAATTTACTTACCGATAATTCTATTTCTCGTAGTCCGTAGTGGATGCTGGGCGCCCATCCCAAGTGCGGATTGTCTGCAATACTTGTACATAGTTATTGTTAACTAAATCGGGTTATTGTTGTTGTGAGCCATCTATCCAGAGGCTCCTCTGTTATCATGCTGTTAACTGGGTTCAGATCACAGGTTGTACGGTGTGATTGGTGTGGCTGGTATGAGTCTTACCCGGGATTCATAAATCCTTCCTTATTGTGTACGCTCGTCCGGGCACAGTATCCTAACTGAGGCTTGGAGGAGGGTCATAGGGGGAGGAGCCAGTGCACACCAGGTAGTCCTAAAGCTTTACTTTTGTGCCCAGTCTCCTGCGGAGCCGCTATTCCCCATGGTCCTTACGGAGTGCCCAGCATCCACTACGGACTACGAGAAATAGAATTATCGGTAAGTAAATTCTTATTTTTTCATTAAGAAACTTTTGGACTAGGGGTGCCAGAGGCGGAGCTACGGCCAGTGCAACCAGTGCTTTGCACTGGGGGCCGCCACTGTCCTGGGGCCCAAAGCATGTAATGAGTCAAACTGACTCATTACATGCTGCTGTGTGCTGTGGGCAACCGCTGCCCGCAGCACACAGCCGCCCGGACAGAGAGGAGAGGAGCGCAGCGGTACGGGGGAGAAGGAGGGAGGTGGAGGAGGGAGCCTCAGCAGCGCTGTTTCATTGGTTGAGGCGCTGCTGCCCCTCTGCTTCACTATAGGCTGTCTTCCGAGAACAGCCTATAGTGAAGCAGAGGGGCAGCAGCAGCAGCGCCTCCACCAATGACACAGCGCTGCTGCGGCTCCCTCCTCCACCTCCCTCCTCCTCCTTCTCTCCTGCCCGGGAATCGTGACCAGAAGCTGCACCGAGGCGCCTGAGCCAGCAGAGAGGGTAAGTATAATTCTTTCTTTCTTTCTTTCTTTCTTTCTTTCTTTCTTTCTTTCTTTCTTTTCTTTCCATGTGTAAAAAGGGGGACTGCCTGCCGCAATGTGTAAAAAGGGGGAATCTGCCTGCCGCAATGTGTAAACAGGGGGAATCTTTGCCGCAATCTGTAAAAAGGGGGAATCTGCCTGCCGCAATCTGTAAAAAGGGGGAATCTTTGCCGCAATGTGTAAAAAGGGGGACTGTCTGCCGCAATGTGTAAAAAGGGGGAATCTGCCTGACGCGATGTGTAAAAAGGGGGAATCTGCCTGACGTGATGTGTAAAAAGGGCACGCTGTCTGCCGTAATGTGTAAAAAGGGCACGCTGTCTGCCGTTATGTGTAAAAAGTGTATGCTGTTTGCCGCTATGTGTAACAAGGGCACGCTGTCTGCCGCTATGTTTAACAAGGGCACGCTGTCTGCCGTTATGTGTAAAAAGTGTACGCTGTCTGCCGCTATGTGTAAAAAGGGACGCTGTCTGCCGTTATGTGTAAAAAGGGGGACGCTGTCTGCCGTAATGTGTAAAAAGGCGACGCTGTCTGCCGTAATGTGTAAAAAGAGGAATCTGTCTGCCTTAAGGTGTAAAGGGGTCTCTACCTATAGGACTATATATGATGTAGATTTTCCAGCCAAGGTGTCATATATTGACCTCAGGGCGCCCCCCCCAGCGCCCTGCACCCATCAGTGACCGGAGTGTGAGGTGTACATGAGGAGCAATGGCGCACAGCTGCAGTGCTGTGCGCTACCTTGGTGAAGACCGAAGTCTTCTGCCGCCGATTTTCCGGACTCTTCATGCTTCTGGCTCTGTAAGGGGGACGGCGGCGCGGCTCCGGGAACGAACACCAAGGTCGGGTCCTGCGGTCGATCCCTCTGGAGCTAATGGTGTCCAGTAGCCTAAGAAGCCCAAACTACCACCTATTAGGTAGGTTCGCTTCTTCTCCCCTTAGTCCCTCGCTGCAGTGAGTCTGTTGCCAGCAGATCTCACTGTAAAATAAAAAAACTAAATATACTTTCTTTCTAGGAGCTCAGGAGAGCCCCTAGTGTGCATCCAGCTCAGCCGGGCACAAGAATCTAACTGAGGTCTGGAGGAGGGTCTTAGTGGGAGGAGCCAGTGCACACCAGGTAGTCCTAAAGCTTTCTTTAGTTGTGCCCAGTCTCCTGCGGAGCCGCTAATCCCCATGGTCCTTACGGAGTCCCCAGCATCCACTTAGGACGTTAGAGAAAGGGGGAATCTGCCTGCCGTGATGTGTAAAAAGGGCACGCTGTCTGCTGTTATGTGTAAAAAGTGTATGCTGTTTGCCGCTATGTGTAACAAGGGCACGCTGTCTGCCGCTATGTTTAACAAGGGCACGCTGTCTGCCGTTATGTGTAAAAAGTGTACGCTGTCTGCCGCTATGTGTAAAAAGGGACGCTGTCTGCCGTTATGTGTAAAAAGGGGGACGCTGTCTGCCGTAATGTGTAAAAAGGGGACGCTGTCTGCCGTAATGTGTAAAAAGAGGAATCTGTCTGCCTTAAGGTGTAAAGGGGTCTCTACCTGGTGTAGTGGCGCTACTGTGCGGCGTAATTTGAATAATGGAGACTACTGTGGCACCGTTTTATGAATTGGTATTATTTTGTGGCCACACCCTTCCTCACGAAGCCACGCCACAATGTATTTTTGCACGCACCTACGGCGCGCACTGCCTCTGTTTTGCATGCAGGGGTGGGGCTCCGATGCCGTTTCTTGCACACAGTGCTAAAATGTCTAGTTATGGCACTGTTGCTAGGTATCTATTTCTCTGGCCCTGAGCAGGTCCCCCTCACCAGATCCTCTCCAGGGGTGAGGGGGTGGACTTGAATGGGATGAGGGGGAAGGGGGGGCAAAGCATTTTGTCGCACCTGGGCCCACCGCTCGCTAGTTCCGCCACTGAGGGGTGCCATGAAAAGAATTGTGATACTCTAGGTGCCGGGATTCAAAAAAGGTTGGGAACCACTGGTATGGGAATCATGGCTATTGTTGTGCTACACATATCAGTGCAGTAACTCAGCATCACACTGTGTATAGCCATCATACATGTCAGTGACTTCCAATTATTGCTGATACAACATATACAACCTAATGTTTCAATGTAGGCAGGGGCCTAAATTCATCCCAGTCCCCCGGAAGCACTGCTCCTCACCTTTATGGGGGGAATTCAAGTGTCTTGCGCATTGGCAGCCACTCCTTTGGTCGTGTACAGCCGCCAGCATTACTTTTACTGTTATGTTGTTCTGTAATTTTGAGGCTGGTAACTAGTAAATCTCTCTCTCTCTCTCTCTCTCTCTCTTATATATAATTTTACAGAATTATATAGCTGTCTTTCTCAGCCGGTCTACAGAGACCGGAGCCCGCAGTGAATTGGCAGGGCTCTAGCTACGCTGTCTGACAACTGCCGGTTGTCAGACAGCGAGAGTCAGCGGTCTGCAGCGTGTGAGAACGGCATACACAGAGAGGCACAGAATGAAGGGGGGGGGGGATAAATGCCGGGGGGGAGAGCTTGCTTCCTCAAGGCTAACTGGATAGCCCTCAGCGATACAATTACCCACGGTCATTGACAGCAGGTAATTGGATACATCCCCATAGAATAAAGGGGGAGACGATGCGTGTTTATGACGAGAGACGACACGGGAGGTGATGGTGTGCTGAGAGACGACACGGGAGGTGATGGTGTGCTGAGAGACGACGCGGGAGGTGATGGTGTACTGAGAGACGACACGGAAGGTGATGGTGTGCTGAGAGACGACACGGGAGGTGATGGTGTGCTGAGAGACGACACGGGAGGTGACGGTGTGCTGAGAGATGAGAGATGTGAGGTGATGTTGTGCTGAGAGACCACACAGTGGGGAGCTGATGGTGTGCTGAGAGATAACGCAGGGTGGGAGATGATGGTGTGCTGAGAGATAACGCAGGGTGGGAGATGATGGTGTGCTGAGAGATGATGCGGTGGGGAGCTGATGGTGTGCTGATAGACGACACAGGGGGTAGGTGATGGTATGCTGAGAGATGATGCGGTGGGGAGATGATGGTGTGCTGAGAGATAACGCAGGGTTGGAGATGATGGTGTGCTGATAGATGATACAGGGGGAGATGAGGGTGTGCTGAGGGATGACGCAGGGTTGGACATGAGGGTGTGCTGATAGACGACACAGGCGGAAATGATGGTGTGCCGAGAGATGATGCAGTAGGGAGGTGATGGTGTGCTGAGTGACGATGCAGTCTGGAGGTGATGGTGTGCTGAGAGACAATGCATGTTGGGAGATGACGGTGTGCTGATAGTTGACACATGGGGAGGTGATGCTGTACTGAGAGACGATGCAGTGGGGAGATGATGGTGTGCTGAGAGACGATGTAGTGGGGAGGTGATGGTGCGCTGAGAGACAATGCGGTGGGGAGGCGATGGTGTGCTGAGAGACAACGCAGTTTGGGAGATGAGGGTGTGCTGATAGACGACACAGTGGGAGGTGATGCTGTACTGAGAGACGATGCAGTGGAGAGGTGATGATGTACTGAGAGACTATGCAGTGGGGAGGTGATGGTGTGATGAGAGACAATGTGGTGGGGAGGTGACGGTGTTCTGAGAGACAACGCAGATTGGGAGATGAGGGTGTGCTGAGAGACAATGCAGTGCGGAGGTGATGGTGTGCTGAGAGACGATGCAGTGGGGAGGTGATGATGTACTGAGAGACTATGCAGTGGGGAGGTGATGGTGTGCTGAGAGACTAGGCAGTGGGGAGGTGATGATGTACTGAGTGACGATGCAGTCTGGAGGTGATGGTGTGCTGAGAGACAATGCATGTTGGGAGATGACGGTGTGCTGATAGTTGACACAGGGAGAGGTGATGCTGTACTGAGAGACGATGCAGTGGGGAGATGATGGTGTGCTGAGAGATGATGCAGTGGGAAGGTGATGGTGTGCTGAGAGACAATGCGGTGGGGAGGCGATGGTGTGCTGAGAGACAACGCAGTTTGGGAGATGAGGGCGTGCTGATAGACGACACAGTGGGAGGTGATGCTGTACTGAGAGACGATGCAGTGGAGAGGTGATGATGTACTGAGAGACTATGCAGTGGGGAGGTGATGGTGTGCTGAGAGACAATGTGGTGGGGAGGTGACGGTGTTCTGAGAGACAATGCAGATTGGGAGATGAGGGTGTGCTGAGAGACAATGCAGTGGGGAGGTGATGGTGTGCTGAGAGACGATGCAGTGGGGAGGTGATGATGTACTGAGAGACTATGCAGTGGGGAGGTGATGGTGTGCTGAGAGACTATGCAGTGGGGAGGTGATGATGTACTGAGAAACTTTGCAGTGGGGGGTGATGGTGTGCTGAGAGACAATGTGGTGGGGAGGTGATGGTGTGCTGAGAGACTATGCAGTGGGGAGGTGATGATGCACTGAGAGACTATGCAGTGGGGAGGTGATGGTGTGCTGAGAGACAGTGTGGTGGGGAGGTGATGGTGTGCTGAGAGACGATGCAGTGGGGAGATGATGGTGTGCTGGGAAACAATGCGTGGGGCGGTGATGGTGTACTAAGAAACAACGAGGTGGGTAGGTCATGGTGTGCTAGGAGATACAGGAAGGAGATGATGGTGTGGCTAAGAGACACAGGGGGAGACTGTGTGGCTGAGAGATGCAGGGGGAGATGGTGTGGCTGAGAGATGCAGAGGGAAATGGTATTCTGAGAGACACAGGAGGAGATGGTGTGGTTAAGAGATGCAGTGGGAAGATGGTGTGGCCGGCAGGGGGCAGAAAGTGACACGGGGGGCATGAGTCTGGTTGAACCACGATTGTCTGATGATGACCTTGTTGTAATATTCCTACACAAACAGGCATCTTCCAAGCGATGTGACCTACAGGAATAGTGAATTCTGACTGAAGACGCCGTCTTCCCAGGGAGAATGCATTTCTTCAGAGGTTCCACATTGTGAGAAACCAATATACAGGTAAGGTGCATATGCAATGGAAAAGAATCTTCCCAGAGTGACGAGAGAAGGGTGGCGTGTCATACTGGCACAGCCCATTTTCAGTGACCACGCCCCTTACGGCATGTGGCCATGGCCACTTTTTCAACGCACGCACATTGGAGGTCATTCCGAGTTGTTCGCTCGCAAGCTGCTTTTAGCAGCTTTGCACACGCTAAGCCGCCGCCTACTGGGAGTGAATCTTAGCTTATCAAAATTGCGAACGAAAGATTTGCAATATTGCGAAAAGACTTCTCTGTGCAGTTTCTGAGTAGCTCGAGACTTACTCTGCCAGTGCGATCAGTTCAGTGCTTGTCGTTCCTGGTTTGACGTCACAAACACACCCAGCGTTCGCCCAGACACTCCTCCGTTTCTCCAGCCACTCCCGCGTTTTTCCCAGAAACGGTAGCGTTTTTTCGCACACACCCATAAAACGGCCAGTTTCCGCCCAGAAACACCCACTTCCTGTCAATCACATTACGATCACCAGAACGAAGAAAAAACCTTGTAATGCCGTGAGTAAAATTCCTAACTGCATAGCAAATTTACTTGGCGCAGTCGCACTGCAGACATTGCGCATGCGCATTAGCGACTAATCGCTCCGTTGCGAGAAAAAAATAACGAGCGAACAACTCGGAATGACCCCCATTGTGTACTTTATGTTTGTGTATGTTGGGGGAGGGGGGGGTTTGCGCCATTTTTCATCTTGCCCTGGGCGCCGAAGACCCTAGTTACGCCTCTGCTCCTAAGTTACCTATAGTTACATCTGGCCGTATGACCGCTCTGCCTTTCACTTCCACACCCTCTCCTCCAGGCACTGTATATCCATGGTACAGATTTGCAAATGGCCTTACAATGGACAAGAGTCTAAAGGTCAGCAGCAAGTTGTCCTTCATTGGTGGCAGCAGGATACTTACCTACATATTCCATATAACAGCATATTCCATTGCACTTTACAATTGGGATATAATAGATTTACACAATTTGTTTATTATGATGCTGAAACTTACACTCACGGCTTTCATCTAACTAACGAGTCAAAACATGGGTCTACTTTTTCTAAATTATGCACTACTCTGGGGCCTATTTATCAAATATTATTATTTAGTATCAGAGGCGTTTCTAGAGAGGAGGGGACCTGTGTGCAGACTCCGTGTGTGGGCCCCCTCCTCTCCTGTAGCCGTCACCGCCGCAGCCGCACCATTTTTCCGGAGTCCTGCGCATGCGCTGTAGACTTTGGCACTGTGCCAGAGTCTCTAGCGCTCAGTGCGCTAGCAGCTGTGGTGACGGCTACGGGAGTGGAGGGGGCCCACACACAGTCACCGATGGACGCCGGAAAGGTAAGTATAGAAGAAATGGGTGCAGTGTGTGCGGTGTGGGCCCCTTCTGGACCCAGTGGCCCGTGTGCACCGCACCCATTATAGATACGCCAGTGTTTAGTATACCCTGGGTATATAAGAGATATCTGCTGCTTTCTCAAAACCAGCCTTCATAGAAACCTATGGGTACTGCTTTTGCCGAATTTACCAAGAACTCGTGGGCTTTCCTGCAGAATTTACCAAGATTCAGAATATGAATATGAAGATGGCGCTAGCCATTTTAGCCCATAGGCTACATATCGAGAAAAGTACTGGGAGAAGGATTTGTAGAATCCCTCCCCGTCACTCTCCATATGCACTAAGCGTTAACTAATGAAGTCACTTCACTTTTATCGCAGGGATGAACACCTTCCTTTCAGAGCCCCTGTCCCTGAGCCTATATATTAGTACATCCCAGCAGAACTTAATTTTTATTGCCACAAATAGCAGCGATAACAAATTATAAGTATCAGGGCTTGGACCCAATAGTTAGTAACTATGGGGTCTATTTACTAAGCCTTGAAGTGAGATAAAGTGGAGAGAGACAAAGTACAAGTCAATCAGCACCTAACTGCTGTGTTTCAGGCTGTGCTTGAAAAATGGATTGGTTGGTAATTTATCTCTCTCAACTTTATCACTCTCCAAGGCTTAGTACATACAGTGCATCCGATAAGTATTCACAGCGCTTCACTTTTTCCACATTTTGTTATGTTACAGCCTTATTCCAAAATGGAATAAATTCATTTTTCCCTCAAAATTCTACACACAATACCCAATAATTACAATGTGAAAAAAATATTTTTGGAGATTTTTGCAAATTTATTAAAAATAAAAAACTAAGAAATCACATGTACATAAGTATTCACAGCCTTTGCTCAATACTTTGTTGATGCACCTTTGGCAGCAATTACAGCCTCAAGTCTTTTTGAACATGATGCCACAAGCTTGGCACACTTATCTTTGGGCAGTTTCGCCCATTTCTCTTTGCAGCACCTCTCAAGCTCCATCAGGTTGGATGGGAAGCGTCGGTGTACAGTCATTTTCAGATTTCTTCAGTGATGTTCAATCGGATTCAAGTCTGGACTCTGGCTGGGCCACTCAAGGACATTCACAGAGTTGTCATGAAGCCACTCCTTTGATATCTTGGCTGTGTGCTTAGAGTCATTGTCCTGCTGAAAGATGAACCGTCGCCCCAGTCTGAGGTCAAGAGCGCTCTGGAGCAGGTTTTCATCCAGTATGTCTCTGTACATTGCTGCATTCATCTTTCCCTCTATCCTGACTAGCCTCCCAGTTCCTGCCGCTGAAAAACATCCCCACAACATGATGCTGCCACCACCAAGCTTCACTGTAGGAATGGTATTGGCCTGGTGATGAGCGGTGCCTAGTTTCCTCAAACACAATGCCTGGCATTCACGCCAAAGAGTTCAATATTTGTCTCATCAGACCAGAGAAGTATGTTTCTCATGGTCTGAGAGTCCTTCAGGTGCATTTTGGCAAACTCCAGGCGGCCTGCTATGTGCTTTTTACTAAGGAGTGGCTTCCATCCGGCCACTTTACCATACAGGCCTGATTGGTGGATTGCTGCAGAGATGGTTGTCCTTCTGGAAGCTTCTCCTTTCTCCACAGAGGAATGTTGTAGCTCTGACAGAGTGACCATCGGGTTCTTGGTCACCTCCCTGACTAGGGCCCTTCTCTTCCGATTGCTCAGTTTAGATGGCCGGCCAGCTCTAGGAAGAGTCCTGGTGGTTCCGAACTTTTTCCATTTACGGATGATGGAGGTCACTGTGCTAATTGGGACCTTCAAAGCAGCAGATATTTTTCTGTACCCTTCCCCAGGTTTGTGCCTCGAGACAATCCTGTCTCAGAGGTCTACAGACAATTCCTTTGACTTCATGCTTGGTTTGTGCTCAGACATGCACTGTCAAGAGTGGGACCTTATATAAACAGGTGTGTGCCTTTCCAAATCATGTCCAATCAGCTGAATTTACCACAGGTGGACTCCAATTAAGCTATAGGAACATCTCAAAGATGATCAGTGGAAACAGGATGCACCTGAGCTCAATTTTGTGCTTCATGGTAAAGGCTGTGAATACTTATGTACATGTGATTTCTTAGTTTTTTTATTTTTAATAAATTTTCAAAAATCTAAAAAAAAAACTTTTTCACGTTGTCATTATGGGGTATTGTGTGTAGAATTTAGAGGGAAAAAAATAAATTTATTCCATTTTGGAATAAGGCTGTAACACAACAA
The DNA here is from genome assembly GCF_028390025.1 of Pseudophryne corroboree. Classification (NCBI taxonomy): domain Eukaryota; kingdom Metazoa; phylum Chordata; class Amphibia; order Anura; family Myobatrachidae; genus Pseudophryne; species Pseudophryne corroboree. The sequence goes on from NC_086451.1 coordinate 387,051,118, forward strand.
AATGTGGAAAAAGTGAAGCGCTTTGGATACTTTGCGGATGCACTGTATCCCCCCAAGGCTTAGTACATAGACTCCCTATATCTCTCTCTACTTTATCTATCTCCAAGGCTTAGTAAATAGACCCCTGAGGGGATGTAGTCTCCATCCCGGAGGTCGGGACCCCGGCGATCAGCATACCGACGCTGGGATCCCAGCCTGCCAGACTGCCGGCAGGGGTCCGAGGACTATTCCCACTCTATGGTTGTCCATGACACCCATAGAATTGTCAAAGTAAAAAATATTACATAGAGAGACCATATAAACTGCACACATATAAGCCGCTATACTTGCAAATATGCGCAGCGAGCACAGCAAACACCAGACATCATGGAGATATAGAATTGGCTGATGAATTGATGTCATGAATACGTATCTTTTGAACAGAACCAGATGTGCCCATCATGTTTGGTATTGAAGCAAGCAGAATGATGTGTGGGTTAGTTTGATGCGGGTTGTGAAGTTGTGGGACATTGCAGCAGATAGATATGATTATATGTATAAAAGCTAAGATCATATTGTTAGAACAATGGATGCTCAAGACAACCTTTTACTAAGTTTTCAGGGCTGAACCTGATTAGCATATACAAAGAGAATAGTGACTCAATACAAAGGAGAAAGAAAGACCCCTCCCCCAGGTACTGGTCAAACAGGAAGGTAGTGGTCAGGTGTGGCCTCAGAGAACAGATGTAATGTAGCTACACTCACACACACACACACACACAGCTACCTGGCACCCAGCAGCATGGCGGCTAAATCCCCAGGACATCCTCCAAACTAAAGGCTAAGTATTGAACTTCACATGGCTAGATAAGGAAACAGACAGATTGCTTTCTGGTTTAAATAGGATATTGTAACTTGGTTGTGTGATTGTTGGGTGTTTGTGGATACTCTGTGAAGTCTGTGATGGATTGGAACAGTATACCATCTGTAGCATAGTATTTGTGGTATTTGTTTGCCTATGGAGATTTAAAATAGATTGTGCTGGTTAGTTATACTATATATCCTGTTAATCATAAATACCACCATGCAGTTACGTTTGTGTTAATTACATTGTGATCTGGTCTTGTGATGAATATGCTCTGGTTATTGAGATACTGAAGTTGTTTGGGATGTGAAATTATGAGATGGTTCTAGGAAGTTGGATTACATTGTGAAAGGTGATTTAAATGGTTTGGAATTGTAAAATCAGAACATATGCATTGTTTTGAGGCTTGGACATTTTGGAATAACATGGAGTCTTGTGTCTCCTGCTATGTGATTGTGGTGTAGTTGAGAGTGCCATGTGTTTGGACCTGCAAATTTAAAATGGCTGCTGCTGGATGTCTTCCCCTCCCCCTTTCAGCCATGTGGTGTGGTCTTTGGAATCAAGTGGAGGTTTCCCAAAATGGAGTCTAGCTTCTGTCCCATGATATAGGGACAGCCAGTATGAGTAAGCCCAAGTATTTCATCAGCATTGACTAACTGCGCAGCGATTGTTCCTCACATGTGTAAGCTTCTCTGCAATCATGTTGTCTTACTGTGAGCCATTTCTCTCATATCTCTCTCTCTCTCTCTCTCTCTCTCTCTCTCCCTTCTCTTTTCTCCCATATCTCCCCTTTGACTAGTATTGTATTGTATTGTATTAGATTGGTATTGTATTGTATTTCTAGTGTAGCTATTTTGGTTAGGAAGTATCTGTTATATTGTAGTGTATCATTTGTACTGTTATTCCCTTTTACAAGTATATTAGATATAATACAGTTAATAGGCTTTGGACCCTAAACCAGTATCTGTGTATTGTCTATAGTTTTAAGTGTTCACTTGAGCGTCGGTGACGCTCAAGCAGCTTTGTAGTTAGTCAGGTTACACAAGGTTGCACTTACACCCTGTATTCACATTAAGGTATTCTGTGTATTTCATTGATAAGGTTTAGACATAAAGGTATAGCGTTGTGAGCGTCTGCGCCGCTGGTGATCTCCTCGTGGTCTCGAGCGTCCGCTACGCCATAGCGAATCAGTACTCTAGTCATAGCCAACAACGTGCTGTCCTGTGATCTCTGGGCCGTGAGCGAACGTGACGCGTGAGCGTCTCGCCTACGGCTGAGCGATCGTTACGCAACCAGCGTACCCATACGGTACTTCTTAAGTAAACAGCGTACAGTGTTCTTAGACTTCATAAAGGGTTGTTTATACGACAAAGGAATTCAGCATTGTCAATTGGGGGACTCGTCCTGTCCTTCACATATCTCTGCTAGGTAATATCAGCAGACATTATCCATCAGCAAAGGGCGGGATCATATTCCTTGCAGTGCTGATTGGATAAGCGTCTGTTTCGCTTAGTAAAGGGTGCTGAGGGAATCCGGGACCGGAGGTAAGAACAGTACGCTATTGTCTTTGAAAATCTGGTTTTTATTTCAATTTGGTGCCAACTACACACTCAGGCCTAGAATAACTTTAGGAGTTTTGAATGATGACTTTCTTTGTGACAAGAGGCCGCATGGTCTGTCCACCATTTTGTGTGACCCTCATGGAGGTGGAAGGGGGAGGAGCAGCGGCCATTTTGGGAAGGTCAAATTTTTTTTTTTTTCTGAGCGGCTGGTTTTCAGTTGACTCAGGAAACAATCAGCCATCCACTGTCAAAAAGAAATCATCATTTAATGAGTTTTTTTTATGCATTTATTTAATCTATATCATAGTCAATCATAAGTAATAGTGATTGGTACTTATATGTAATATCTATATGCGTGTGCTTACATCAATGTATGTTATTAGATTAAATTTAGAATTGCATTTTCATCTGTGTAAGTTTCACATCTCACCTTCCTGTTTGCCATTTGCATTGATAACGTGCTGAGAAAATTTGCTGCTATAAAAAAAAAAAAAAAGGTAAGGGAGTAACTGAAAAAAAAAAAAAACAAGCACACAGCATAGAAGATACTGTGTGGTGTTTGGTAAGCGTTTATATAGTGAAATATCGCTTATAGTAAGGCGATACAGAAGCCACAAGACAATAGCACACATTTGTTCAGTTTCCAAAATTTAGTTTAAATACCTTACTTTACTGTAACGCCTCTGGGGAGAGCTATCAGACTACGGGAAATGATTTTTCTGATCAGAAAACTATAAGAATGATAGTGGGTTGAAAACGGTATGAGTGTATTGAATCCCGCTTTGTGGACTTTGTGATCTATGTGATAAAACGGTATTGAATTCCGCTTTGTGGACTTTGTGATCTGTGTGATCTATGTGGAACGTGATGAGCACGATCTGAGTGAAAACGTGCAACAGAGTGTGATAAAGTTTTCGTTGTATTACGCTCTGGCTGTTTTGGAGCACAGTAGGGAGACTCCAATGATCCTACCATTTATGGGCAACAAGTGTCTATAAGTGGTACGATTGGACCGCACGGTTGTATGTGTGACCAATAACGCAACGTGATATGAGGTCGTATATCCATGCGTAAATCTTGCCCTCATACGTGTTGTAGGGAGCACATGCAAGCGTGATTTGTGTAAAAGAAAAAGGAAGGGAATTTTCTCAGGAAAATCTCTAGAGATAGGGCCTGCAACGGCTACACGTGTCTGCTAGAAGGCGGAACGGGGATACCCGGAGCAGAAGAAGTTCAGTGGAAGAGCTTTAAGGATTTCCAACGAAGTTCTGTGTTTGGTGCATTTTAGGAAGTTTTTCTGTGTTAAAAAGGTCCACAATGGCAGCCAAGTGCACAACACAGAGACGGTCGGAGGTCAGGATTCAGACTCCAGAGGCTTGTAGACCCCGAGGGTCTGCTCGGTTAGTAATGTGGAGGAGGTATGGTCCCCACACTGAGACCTTTTGTGATGAATGGACACGAATGACTGCAGGGGATAAGGCACCATTTCCCGGGATAGGTAGTTTTGACTTAGAGGTGTTGCATAATTTAAGGCAAAGGATCAGTCTCATAAAATCCTGGAAACAACGAGTTAAACATGATGATTGTTTGCAGTTATGGCAACAGGAAAGTGAAATGCAAAGAAATGTAACTTACATATCTAACTTTCATCTTGAGAGGAGAGACATGGCATTGAAGAGGATTATGGTTGCAGAGAAATGGCACAATGTTGTACGATAAAAATGCACTTAGTAACTGTATTAAGAATGAAAGTGTTAAATGTAATAATGTTTATGAAAATGAAAGTGTAAAAATTACAAATGTTAACCTGTGCAAGTCGCACCCCATGTTAAACTTCCCTCAGGATTACCAACAAGAAAGTGAGCCCAGAACGATGTCGGCACCTCTTCCAGAAGCCATCCTACAAGACATCCAGGTGGACGCGACCAAATTGGTAAAGGCAATAATCAAACCCCCTAACGGAGGGTCAGGTGAGGTCGTGTCCACAGGTACGTACAATGTTTTATATCACGCACAAACAAATGTACCCCATATTGTAAGACCAAAACAAGGTGATGTGATTGAGTTTAGTCCTGTCAGGGTGATCACAGTCCCCAATGGGAAGACTGATGATCAGGGAACCATTCCCGTCAAGGACAGTGCAATGCGCCATCCCTGGTCCCGGACAGAATTGAGATCAATCAGATCTGATTACCCAGATCCTAGGAAAGATCTAACTGTATGATCAAAGATTCACAGAAGGTATATCAACTCCCTAGACAACGACATAATCATGGTATCCAAGGAATCAGGTAGGTACAGGGAAAGCGGTTGATGGTGATGAGCATCCAAGCGTTTGAGGAGGCATCAAATCAGCCAAGACCCCAGTTCACTGACACTTGGAGAAAGCCAAGGATCTGTTACCATTGTAGAAGAGAAGGGCATTATGCCAACAACTGTAATAACCCACATAAAGTTAGACCCCCTAGACCAAGAAATGAGCAAAATTACAACACACACCATTATAATCAGGGATCATATAGGAAGAATTTTGGGCCACACCCATAATATATAGTCAGGAAAGGTGATCATTAGGGCTGATGGTAAGCCTGAGGTAACGGTTAATAAATTGGGAGGTCATTCACTGAAAGACACAGGAATGACCAGGTGAAACGTTGTAAATGTATCAGTGAAATGTTTTTTTTTTTCTCTCTCTCTCTCTATCCCCATCTCTGACGAGTATTGGTAAGAATTCACACATTGCATACCCACTTGGTCCTTGCAGAAGTCTACCAAACCCCAGCATGACCTCCGCCACAATGTATTTCTGGCCAGATACAGACAGTGGAGTAATGCTGGTGCTGGTGGGGAGGGACTGCTCAAGGAGACCAGTAGACACATAGATATGACAGCCTAATAAGTCTGACAATGTTTTTCTAATGCTAACAATGTTTTCTTAATGTTGACAATGTTTAAAAATGTTTTGTTTCTCTTTTCTCATTGGTGGTTATTGTCGAGTTATGTAATGTATATATGCACATGAATTGTTCTCTATCTCTTTTGTTTTTTTGTTGTCTCTCTCTTCCCACTCATGTTTCCATGGTTTAAAGATGGTATGTCACCCCTCAGTTGGACCAATGGTAATGCCAGATTTTTTTGCTCCTTACAGAAAGATCGCCGGTTAGGAAGGAATATTGCATCACCAGAATGTTCGTTTGGAAGACTGAGAGACAGCACCTTTGAGAGGACAGCAGAACAAGAAGAACAACAAGACGAGAGAACTTATTATCGTAACAAGTTCTCTCCCCCTCAAACTGATTTCTTATACCCCCTTTACAAATTTCTTCTTTTCTCCTCCTGTAAGATGGACTTGCCCCAAGAGACTGTGATATGGATTTTCCTGTTGACCATGATGTTGACCAGAGCAGTCTGTTTCGGTGAGAGTACCAGTGAGGTCGAGAAAGGATCCAGAAAGGTCCTGATGACTGAGACGGAGGTGTAAATTTCCAATAGCAACCCAATCACCAAGCAAAGGCGAGTACCGGGCACGATCTAACAACCATGTTATCTGTAAACATTTTCTTTGAAGGATTGTTAGTTCAAAAAGAAAAACTGTATCTGTAGGCTCTGTGACAATGGTTGAAGATGGATGCATAAAGAAATGCCAATCCAGTCTTAATATCCATATGGACCAGCATCCATTGAGTGACCATCACTCCTTAGTGGGTAACGTGTTAAATAAAACAGATTGTTGGGTATGCTCTCAAGTACCTCAGGGTCATAGCAAATCAGGGCTAGTACCATTTCCTTTAACGTTAGGGGAGGTACTTGAGCTAAGGGGTGGGAGACCGGTGGACCGGAGGTTTAACATCTCCAGCCCTCCTAGTTTGAAGCTCCACCAATACCATGTGGATAGGTCCCTCTTATGTTTTAATATCTCCAATCCCCGTAAGCCGGGAAATTGGGAAGTGACATGGAGCAACCTTACCATGACCTTTTCACACAGAGCAGATAGAATGCCTACAGATACAGAGCTTGTACGCCACATAGCCAGTAGAGGAAAATCTTTCCGGTATCGATATACCTTAGGAAATAGGATTACTAGAGTTGGAGAGGTATCACCAGGATACTGTGCACATATCGTACAAACTGATACGTGCCTTAAACAGATGGAAGAATTAGGGTCAGGAGATTTCACCTGGAAGGTCTGTAACATGGTCATGTCCTTCTCCGTCCCATATGTTCTCCCCGATGACGCATATTTCATATGCGGGAGAAAGGCGTACAAGTGGCTTGCCCCAAACTCTGAAGGATTGTGTTATATTGGAAAAGTATTGCCTGAAGTGATGACTGTTACACATGACAAAATGAAGGACATTCACCGTGGTGCCCAAGCTCCTTATACTCACACTCATTACGAGCACCGAGTTAAAAGACAACTGTCAGAAAGGTTAGAGCATCCGGCCTCTGATCTTATCCATGAATCCACCGGGATTCAGGTTCTGGTAGCGTTAGATTTCACTCGCACCGCTCGGGGAGTGATGAATTATAGGTACATTTCCGCACTCGCCAATTTGTTAGATAATATCACTGAAATGTATGATGACACGTTCAGATACACTGGAAGAGAACTTCAAGCTTATAAAACAGAACTAGTTCAGCATAGGATGGTTCTTAATTATCTTACAGCAGTAACAGGCGGATATTGTGTTACATTGGCAACACAGTACGGCATAAAGTGTTGCACGTATATCACAAATAGCACCGAGGATCCGGTAGAGGTCATAGACCAAAAGATGGACGATATTCTCCAATTGAAGTGGGAATTTCGCCGAAAACACAATCTCACCCTTGCTGCTGTAGGTAATGAGCTGACTGGTTGGGTGTCATGGTTGAACCCGCGAAATTGGTTCTCCGGTTTAGGAGACTGGGCTCAAGGAGTCATAATGGATGTTGGAAAGTTTCTACTATGTATCTTGGGTGTCGTTATATCGATTGGATTGATATTTAGATGCGGGCAGGCTTTAATGAAGTGCAAACAAAGTACAAGAGTGATGAGTTTGAGGAGCGAGGAAACTGTAATTAACCTGGATTTGGTATATGACCCAATGATAGAAACCATGATGTGATGAAAATGCGATTATACGGTCCGTTTCTTTCACCTGTTTTTCTGCTTTTCTCCAAGATACAAAGACCCCTTGGACGAGGAAGTTGACGAGACGCTATACAGACAACAGACAAGCACCAAAGAGGAAGTTTTGACAACCTATGATATGGACACTTGATGAACTTTGCCATGGATCCCCAGTTTCCCTAGTATTTTTAAACTCACGCTAGCCCAACATTTTTGTAAATCTGATGGCACTGACAAAGCTATTTGCTCATGCCCAAGGAGCAATACAGCGCAAAGAAGACGACTCTCAACAGATACCGAACAAAAACTTCAACAACAGATGTACATTTCCCTGACATAGAATACCACCGCATTTACCGTAATTATGTCTTTTCTTCATTTCTACAACCCTCAGGTAATAACACACATAGTATAGGGAATACAGGCACAGATATCAGCAACCACATACTTCCCCCATTCATGTATCATCAACTAAAATGTGCTCCCCATTTTGTTCAAAATCCGAAAAGAGCTCGGTAAAGTTTGACAGCCCATCCACAGACCTGTACCACAGGATAAGAAGGAATTCAAATGTATACTTCGCAATACCTCGAAGCTTGATGTACAACACGTACGGCACGATGATACATGACCCCCCAAACATGGATTCATACACACATGCTTCTGCTATCTCACTAGGTCATACCCTCTTCACACCTTCTCCTCTCTCCTCCCTTACCCAACCATGGAAATGTATTAACCCCTGACATATATTTTTCTCTTTTTGAAATGTTTTAGGAAGTGGCAGTTATTGGTGACTGCCAAAGGGTGGACTGTCAAAGTAAAAAATATTACATAGAGAGACCATATAAACTGCACACATATAAGCCGCTATACTTGCAAATATGCGCAGCGAGCACAGCAAACACCAGACATCATGGAGATATAGAATTGGCTGATGAATTGATGTCATGAATACGTATCTTTTGAACAGAACCAGATGTGCCCATCATGTTTGGTATTGAAGCAAGCAGAATGATGTGTGGGTTAGTTTGATGCGGGTTGTGAAGTTGTGGGACATTGCAGCAGATAGATATGATTATATGTATAAAAGCTAAGATCATATTGTTAGAACAATGGATGCTCAAGACAACCTTTTACTAAGTTTTCAGGGCTGAACCTGATTAGCATATACAAAGAGAATAGTGACTCAATACAAAGGAGAAAGAAAGACCCCTCCCCCAGGTACTGGTCAAACAGGAAGGTAGTGGTCAGGTGTGGCCTCAGAGAACAGATGTAATGTAGCTACACTCACACACACACACACAGCTACCTGGCACCCAGCAGCATGGCGGCTAAATCCCCAGGACATCCTCCAAACTAAAGGCTAAGTATTGAACTTCACATGGCTAGATAAGGAAACAGACAGATTGCTTTCTGGTTTAAATAGGATATTGTAACTTGGTTGTGTGATTGTTGGGTGTTTGTGGATACTCTGTGAAGTCTGTGATGGATTGGAACAGTATACCATCTGTAGCATAGTATTTGTGGTATTTGTTTGCCTATGGAGATTTAAAATAGATTGTGCTGGTTAGTTATACTATATATCCTGTTAATCATAAATACCACCATGCAGTTACGTTTGTGTTAATTACATTGTGATCTGGTCTTGTGATGAATATGCTCTGGTTATTGAGATACTGAAGTTGTTTGGGATGTGAAATTATGAGATGGTTCTAGGAAGTTGGATTACATTGTGAAAGGTGATTTAGATGGTTTGGAATTGTAAAATCAGAACATATGCATTGTTTTGAGGCTTGGACATTTTGGAATAACATGGAGTCTTGTGTCTCCTGCTATGTGATTGTGGTGTAGTTGAGAGTGCCATGTGTTTGGACCTGCAAATCTAAAATGGCTGCTGCTGGATGTCTTCCCCTCCCCCTTTCAGCCATGTGGTGTGGTCTTTGGAATCAAGTGGAGGTTTCCCAAAATGGAGTCTAGCTTCTGTCCCATGATATAGGGACAGCCAGTATGAGTAAGCCCAAGTATTTCATCAGCATTGACTAACTGCGCAGCGATTGTTCCTCACATGTGTAAGCTTCTCTGCAATCATGTTGTCTTACTGTGAGCCATTTCTCTCATATCTCTCTCTCTCTCTCTCTCTCTCCCTTCTCTTTTCTCCCATATCTCCCCTTTGACTAGTATTGTATTGTATTGTATTAGATTGGTATTGTATTGTATTTCTAGTGTAGCTATTTTGGTTAGGAAGTATCTGTTATATTGTAGTGTATCATTTGTACTGTTATTCCCTTTTACAAGTATATTAGATATAATACAGTTAATAGGCTTTGGACCCTAAACCAGTATCTGTGTATTGTCTATAGTTTTAAGTGTTCACTTGAGCGTCGGTGACGCTCAAGCAGCTTTGTAGTTAGTCAGGTTACACAAGGTTGCACTTACACCCTGTATTCACATTAAGGTATTCTGTGTATTTCATTGATAAGGTTTAGACATAAAGGTATAGCGTTGTGAGCGTCTGCGCCGCTGGTGATCTCCTCGTGGTCTCGAGCGTCCGCTACGCCATAGCGAATCAGTACTCTAGTCATAGCCAACAACGTGCTGTCCTGTGATCTCTGGGCCGTGAGCGAACGTGACGCGTGAGCGTCTCGCCTACGGCTGAGCGATCGTTACGCAACCAGCGTACCCATACGGTACTTCTTAAGTAAACAGCGTACAGTGTTCTTAGACTTCATAAAGGGTTGTTTATACGACAAAGGAATTCAGCATTGTCAGAATGGGAATAGAACCTGTGTCGAGCGCAACGAGCTTGCAAGGAGCTACATTGTGCTCAACCTTCTGCTGGCATTCTGGCGGCGGGATCCCGGCATCGGTATGCTGACCACCCAGCTGCTGGTCACCCATACCCAATGTCCCTATGTGCCTACAATCATTTTATTTAAACCCAAAAAAAAAAATACATGTAATCCTTAATCAGATATTACACTATTAATATTGAACTAGTCTTGTGGTTCTAGATTCTGTTTTCATATGCAGAACATAGGAGGTTGGTCATTGCTGTGACATCTGTGGCTGTGACAAGTGTGTATTAGCTAGTAACAATAGAAGATCGCAGACCATTAGTCGGTAGAAAATCAACTCAAAGAAACAAAAATTTCCATGTTTTTAGTTTTTGTTTATTTTTTTATAACAATAATACATAGAAAATACATTTCATATGAGGCCACCCTTCTAGATTTGCAAAGTTTCCCATCCACCACTATTGGATTACAAAGTTCTGTGGAAGACCAACATTGGATATAATAACTTACTCATAATAACGTTTTGCATCACACGTAAAAAGTGTTCTCCGTTTGTCACATCAGTGTAATCAGAAATACACAGGAGAAACTGTTTTAGCACTTATACAACGATATCACAGAGTGGAAACAGTGAGAAAAATGTCTCTTCTCTGTGATTTATCTTCATGTACTTTCAAAAATCCTGAGCAAATATATCATGAAGGAAGATGTGACCTGAACCTTTCCTGCATCCTTCACTGATGTAAACAGCGGCCCCTTAGGGTGCCAGGTCATTCTCCCTCATCTGCATCCCCAGGACCTCATGTTTATGAAACACAATCTCAGATTAATGCCATAGTAGAGGTCATTGTCTTCACAGGAGACAGTAGCAACCTCTCAGCAGGTCCTTACATCCACATCTGTACTGCTAAGCACACATGCCGCCCAAAGCGGCAGATAAGGATAACCCCCTAGTATGCAACTACAGTAAGTACGCAAAAGGATGGAAATTGAAGCGGACATGGGCACACCCTCTGTGGGTGCTTCTAAAAACACTAGGCTGTCTCTTTTCCACCCTCCCTTCAGAAGACTTTTCATTGCATTCATCGCAGAGCAACCTACAGTAGGTTGGGACTGTGCCCTCAAAAAGGGATATTTGGAGGTATAGCTCACTGACAATCCTGGGACAGAACGTATATGCTGTGCAACCGTCATAGAATTGGCGATTGTACTCATATATGAGGCTAAATTAGAGTTGGATGAATTTCAGTTTATTTTTTGCATAGCATATGCATTTGTGTGCTGAGCAAACAAACCATACACATGTGTGAACTGTGTGTATATAGATTTTTGCATATCGCTGACTTGTGTCTGGAAAGACCTCTGAGCAGGGGTGGGTGGTGGTCACACAATCAGAGCGGCAAAGAAGCATTCTCTACCGGCCTCCCAGCCTGCAGCCAGGCAGTGATTGACTGTCAGCATGCTGATTGGTGGATGACTGGAGCTATCCACCAATCAGAGTCGATGGAAGCATATGGAGAGAAGGTGCAGGACTATAAAGTAGTGTTGTGTATCCTACACCGAACCTAAATAGATAATTTATTCCTTTTTATCACATACTATGTAACCGGCCATGTAACATCTTATCCTAAATATAGATTTTGTTATTCTAAGGCTGGAGGTGCTCCAACAATCACGAATAATACCTCGTTAAAGAAACCCCTATTATCAGATGCCAACAAAGAAAAGAAGATTGTCTTTTTGGAGCACTCTTTTAGTTCCAATAATAGTATGTTGATATGATTGATTCAATTAAAACGTAACCTTTAATATTCTCATTTAAAATATTGGGGGTATAAGTATGTACATTTTTTTCTTAATAGGCAAATTATTATGCCGATCTAACTTATTCTTACTATGTGAGACACTAGCTTTTTTTGTCGAATGAACAGGCACATTACTATGCCCATAAAGTTAACACATAAGACAATGAAGCCGTGTGACTTAAGAAAATATTTATTGAATTGCATGATCTAATGAATATAATAATATTCACATTTAATAAATTCACCACAAAGACAGCTATATGTCTATGAAATGTTTAATCTAGATTTGGGGCATTTATGACATTTTGACTATTAAGAAAAAAAATTACATATTTATACCCCCAATATTTTAAACGAGAATATTAAAGGTTACGTTTTAATTGAATCAATCATATCGACATACTATTATTGGAACTAAAAGAGTGCTCCAAAAAGACAATCTTCTTTTCTTTGTTGGCACCTGCCAATAGGGGTTTATTTAACGAGATGGTGCAGGACCAAAGGAGGGGCATGTTATGAATTTGTATAATTGGTTCCCGTTTGTCCAGGGCCTACTCTACTATTAAGACGGCCCTTATAACAGTACTGTCATTTCATTTTGAGTGGGCTGCTTCTTAACATGTGTATGACTCAACAAATATAAGTAAATACGTTTTTATTAGCATTCATCTTTTATCGTGTAAATGCCTCCAACTCTAAATGAACCTCTATATATATATATATTCCATCCATCTATGTATAAAGCCATATGGCAGGTCTTGTTATTCTCGAAAGTCCAGCTTTTTGCACTTCGGTCCATTTATATTACTATTAGCCAGGGCTGGCTCCAGGCACGTTTGAGCGGAGCAGGCGCGCGGGGCACTGAGTTTTTAAGGGCGACCGGCCATTTTTTATTTGGTACCAGTCGTCAGCCAATCAGAGCTCGCGGACCAGCAGCGGTGGCTCCTGATTGGCTGCTGGGCCGCAAGCTTTGATTGGCTCATGGACGCCGGAGACGGGAGATGCCACAGTCCAGTCTATGGCAGGTGAGGCATCTTTTCCGCACATCTCTAATCAAAACTCACCAAATTTCCAGGAGTTTATACTGCTCCACCTGTGTATAATGCCCACATGTACCCTTTGGCTCATATATTGCGTGTAAATTAGTGATGAGCGGATTCGGTTTTACTCGGTTTTACTCGGTTCTCAAAACGGCATCTTATTGGCTCACGGATGTCACATGTTTTGGATAGCCAATAAGATCCGGTTTTGAGAACCGAGTAAAACCGAGTAAAACCGAATCCGCTCATCACTAGTGTAAATCTGGCTCTAGTGCTAGCCCGTTCCTCCTGAGCCATTTAGCTCACCGCACGTCACTGCTGTGATCTAGGGATGGATCCACCTAGGGATGGATTTTACTTTCTACTCTGAATGCTGCAAAGTAAATGCTAATATCTCCCTCTCACTACAACAAAGCATATAAACCCCATTCTCTTCCTAAGCAGAGACATTGTCCGCTATGAAAGGATTGCTCCGTATGAAATACAGTAATACACCTGTCCAAGTTAAGTTCCACTTAGTATATTTCCTTTTGGTACAGTATTAAAGGTTGCATTCAATGAAGGGATGTTTGAGAACCTTGGTTGAATATATAGTAGTAATAATAATAATAATAATAATGATAACTGCATTTTTGCCTCCGTAAGAAAAGGAGGTCTGGTTTCCCTACGGAGGTGCCTAGTGAGGAAAGCTGTCATGAAGGTTTAAAATATGTTAAAGTCAAGCGGTTTCTGATCCAACAGTTCGCCAGAAGCCGCCTATATTTCATGAGATAGCAGCTTGTTCCAAACCGTTTATTTTGTTCTTTACATTTCTTAACCATCTCTTTCACTAATACACCATTCCAGTGGCAGTCTATGCAAATTAGGGCACGTCATATTCGCGACCATTCTAATGGACTGATTCTGTAGACTCCTCCAGTGGGATCCGGTATGATATACCGCAGATGGGATGCCGGCTGTCAGTATACTGGCTGCGGCATCCTGTCTGCTGGAATACCAGCAGCGAGTCCCCTGCTGGGCTCGTTGCGCTCTCCACGCCTCGGGCGTGGTGGCTTCGCTCACCATAGGTTATATTCCCACTCGGTTGGTGCCGTGAACACAATAACCGAGAGGGAAATAGGGGCGAATGTCGGTATGGCAGTTGTCTGCAAAATGCCGGCTGTCGGGATTCCGGCGTCGGTCTCCAGAACGCCGGGAAGCAGACTGCTGTCATTTTGACTGCATCTCCTCCAGTGATCTGTTTCCCTCTCATATGTGCTCGCACTTCCATAACGTGCAATCAGAAACCAGCAATGTTTTCTTTACCATAATTGTGCAAAAGCACATTGCATAAGCCTACTACGTGGGCCACGTGTTTCACTGAATCAGTCACAAAAGTGTGAAAAAGAAAGATGGCAGCTGCCTCAGTATGTTTGAGAAGAATTTTATTTGAAACTACATGGTTAGATTCTAAGGGTTCTATTAGGGATGGTATTTTGTGCCCTGTTAATCTACATAGTTAATTAGTTAGTGAGGTTGAAAAGAGGCAAAATGCCCATCGGGTTCAACCTGTATTCTGTGTTACGCTGTTCCTATTATAAAGCACTTGCTGAAGTAATGGTTTAGTACCAGTTGACAATAATGATTCTACCACTCCCAGATACTAATGTCACTATAATACTATAACCCTGGATACGTTTTCCAGTTAAAAATGTGTCCAAACCGTTTTTAAATGCATTTACAGAGTCTGCCATGGGCCCTCATTCCGAGTTGTTCGCTCGCTAGCTGTTTTTAGCAGCCGTGCAAACGCTAAGCCGCCGCCCTCTGGGAGTGTATCTTAGCTTAGCAGAAGTGCAAACGAAAGGATCGCAGCGCTGCTACAAAAAAAGATTGTGCAGTTTCTGAGCAGCTCGAGACCTACTCCTAGCTAGCGATCACATCAGACTGTTAAGTTCCAGTTTTGACGTCACGAACACGCCCTGCGTTCGGCCAGCCACGCCTGCATTTTTCCAGGCATGCCCGCGTTTGTATCTGACATGCCTGCGTTTTTACACACACTCCCCGAAAACGGTCAGTTACCACCCAGAAACACCCACTTCCTGTGAATCACTCTGCGGCCAGCAGTGCGACTGAAAAGCGTTGCTAGACCTTGTGTGAAACTGCATTGGCTTTTGTGAAAGTACGTCGCGCGTGCGCATTGAGCCGCATACGCATGCGCAGAAGTGCTGTTTTTTAGCCTGATCGCTGCGCTGCGAAAAACAGCAGCTAGCGATCAACTCGGAATGACCCCCATTATTACCTTCTCCGGCAGGGAGTTCCAAATCTTTATTGCCCTTACCGTGAAGAACCCTTTCATATTGATCTGTTATCATCAATATTCATATGGAAACTATAGCATATAAGCTACAACGCCTAACGCCATCTATTGGTCAACTTTTTGAGAAGCTTTTCAGAGCCAGGTAAATTGCCCACGAGAGAAATGGGGACTGCGGTTTCCTGTGTCGCTTAGCTGATCGCAGGAGATAACTTGGTAAATGTCGATATATTTCATCATGCACCATGATTTTCGGGGAAAAGTGATAAATAGGGAGAACCTAATTATTAACAACACTTGTCAAATCCAATTTCCGAATGAAAGTGTCTTATGCAAAAATAACCCTGTAGTTGGTGTAAGCTGGTTAAGACTGGAAATCTGCTACTACCCAGGAGGTTGCTGTGCTGTCGGGGAAGTAAAAGTCCCTGTGGCTGGCATTAAACGCTTAGCATTTACAAGTAAGACCGTGGGACCGCTGCTCAGTGCTAGGATCACTGAGTCACATAACACAGGCGTGGGCTGCCTGGAGGGGCCACATGACTAAACCATGGCCCAGATAAATGCCATTATACAGGGTAAAACAGATAGAAGAGGCAAACGCTATGAAATATTGCTGCATTGCTTATTGTCTTATATAAATGCTGCAAATGCATAAACCTGTCACGTATATTTCTCTCCTTACCATTTGCCGTTATTAGTACATAGCTGATCTGCTGTAAGGAAACAGGTATACTCAGGGGCGGATTGGGAACAAAAAGCGGCCCTGGAAAAATTTGTACTAGTGGCCCCACTTGGGCAGCACCAGAGGTGTAAGGTCTAGCCATGGGCCATGGCAGCAGCACCCTCCCCCCAAGACTTTCCAGATAGTGGGGAGCTCCAGCATCAAGGGGGAAGTTAAAAGGAAATAAAATTAAATGTTATGAGCACATTGTATGATACACCTTTAGAATGTAGGAAACTATATAATTCTTTAGAAAGATATATTTTCTTGCTTATTACACCAACCGTATCCCAATCACTATTCACTCAATCTTATATGTCAGCCAAGCAGGCAAACAGAGCATACACTAGATCATCTGCAATCACAGGCTAAGTGGCAAAGTAATTTTCATATATGCAAATAGTTTGGCATCTTATTAATTATGTCTATAAATAGGACCACATGTCCTCAAACAAAATAGGCCCCACGGGTACACCGGCCCACCGGGAATCTTTCCTGTGGATCATCTCCAAGTGTTAAGGTGTGTACACACGTTGAGATATTTTCTTACGATTTTGACTATATAGTCAAAATCGTAAGCAAAGCTAGTGCAGATCGCAAGGTGAAAGTCACCTTGCGATCCTGATTTGATGCCGATGCGTGGCCCCATGCGGTTGGCATCGCAAGCCTAGATAGTCAGTATCGCAAGTACACTCATTATGTGCTTGCGATGCCGACCTAGCCCCTGTCGCATAGTGAGAATCGGGGTTAGCCAAATCTCACCGTGTGTATGCACCTTTAGCTTAGTAACCAAAGACTCTTTGGGCGGGATTAAAATGTTTTATTGCCCCCGATCTCCCATCTAAAGTGACGGGAGATCGTGGGGCGATATTCTAATGACCCCCGTTATCACGCTGATCATGCCCATAAGAGACGGGTTTAGCCGCGCAAAGCAGCTAAACCCGACATGGATGTAATCGTGAAAAGTCCCGTTTGGGTGTCTAAACGGGTCACTTTTCGTGCACTTCAGCTCACCACCCCTGGAGGTGGTGAGCTGAAATGCTGATATAGCAACCATCGGCAGCAAGATTTGAATACTGCCGGCGGGCGTGATGGGGGCGGGAGGGAGGGACAGAAGACTTGAATCCCGCCCTATCTCACTCCCTGAGCCCCGGAGGATACACTGAGGGAGTTTGCTGGACCAATACATCACAAACGCCAGGAAACCTGGGAAGAATAGCAGTATTTGGCATAATATGAAGACTGTAATTCTAAGTTGGCTTTAAGGGCCCTTACAGTGGCGTGACTAGGGGGATGCGGAATATACCATGTGACACCATCCCATTCGAGGTGTCCGTGATGACACCAAATTAGCAGTGCAGCAGTAATGAATAGTGATGGCCATCAACCATCGATATTTCAAAACCATTGATGATCTATGGCCAATGTCTAATACTTTTACCATTGATGGCGTATACCCAGACGGTTTCCCACCATTGATGGTAGCTGTATTCCCAATGTTTTGTTATTTTATTTTTCCCCTGAAACTTCAGGACTGCTAGGCTGTCAGCCAGCAGCCCTGTGCCACCCCCGCTCTTACACGGTGTGTAAGAGCCGGGAATAAGATGTCCCGCCTTCTAGACAGGGTCAGCTGTCAATCACAGCTTGACCCTGGCTCTCATAAGGAAGAAGAAGCGACAGCTGGTGCGCATCGCAGAAACTACGATGGCAAAATAATCTATGGCACCACAAGAACAGTTACCTGCCGTGATGGTTTGTGTCACTATCGCTATTGATGGTAACCATCAATGATAACCGCACCGATGGCCATCCACACTGTGTCGTGAGAGGCTCGGGGTTGTCCAGTGGCTCCTGGAGCACTGTGCAAGCCCCCAGCATGAAGGGAACATGGGAGTGACCAAGGTGTCATAAGCCAGAGGGCGTGGTGTTATGGACATGATGTCTCACCCCTTTTACGCATGCACCGACTGCGCACAGAGCACGCACTGGATGACACCAACCGTAATGACACTACTGGCTGGTATCAAAATACATGCTTTTATTAACATTTATTAATCCTAGTAAAAACATGTAAACAGAAATAGGAATTTAATCCACTGCTTCCAATAACCCAACACCCAGTAGAATTTGCTTTTTTTTTTGGGAACGTTTGCGCTGTGTCACTATATTTTAGACACAGCATGCCAAGTGTAATTGCGTTCACAGCAAGGGAATGCATGAGGACCAAAGCAGTGAGCTTCATTGACCCGACCTATCTTCAAGCACTTGGTACCACCACATGTCCACACCAGCGGCTGAGCGGCCTTTCATTGCACTCTGAATTTTAATGCAACTTGTTTTCATAGACAATGTTCTACATCTGTGCTTTGGATACTGAATATTCCCACCTTATTTTATAAATATGAAACTAGATTTTGATTTTTGTCTGTAGCTTAAGTTAATAATATTGGGTCCCAGAATGTAATAATGAAAATATTGTAATTATTACCCATCCGAACTGGCGTCTCTTTCTGTTTGACAATCATTATTATGTTTACAAAGCTGTGAGCATGACAGAAAACCAGCAATGCCCTGTTTTGTCCTCCTGTAGACAATCCAACATGGATGAACCTCAGCTATCACACATGACAGAGCCCTATCTTATATGCACAGCCCTCGGGTAGTGAGGTTGTCCCTGGTATCTCTGGGACTTGCCTGACTTCAGCATGTTGGATGGAGGATATGGGATGGTATTGTTGTGGCATGAGTGTGATGCTGTTACCGAAACCTTAGGTGCATCC
This sequence comes from Pseudophryne corroboree, assembly GCF_028390025.1. Lineage (NCBI taxonomy): Eukaryota > Metazoa > Chordata > Amphibia > Anura > Myobatrachidae > Pseudophryne > Pseudophryne corroboree. The sequence goes on from NC_086451.1 coordinate 387,070,074, forward strand.
AAAAGCATATCAAGGACATCTTGCATCCATCCCAATATTGTGCTCCATAGAAAGAGATGGGAAATTGAGATGTTCGGCAGAAGCCCACGTTCCCTTCCTACAGTTTGCTTATGTTAAATACCTGTAGCAGTGATGCAGAGAGATGGGATATGCTCCACAAAAGTTCCATTCCACAAGGTCGTCAGCTTTATAAATCAGTATCATCCACAGAACACGGACAGTCAACAGAGGTCATCATGACCACCCTATGACACCTAGCGGAGTATCCTCTTCTCATAGGCTGTATGGGCCCAGTAAATAAATCAGTTCTAGGTGGTTAGATAAATAAGGTTCTAGATGGTTGTGTATATATAAACAAAGATAACAACCACCAAGTTTAAGATGGTTCCAATAATACCCAACATGGCCAAGATACGTTCTTCACGGTCTTCCTTAGACTCTTCTTGCCACCCAGGATTCATTCCTTCTCGTCGTCCTCTTGGAATCATCTTCACTCAGACCTGTTCCCCTGTGACCCGGCCTATCCCTGGGGAGGATAAAGATAAACCAAGTTACTTTGCTTGTATATTTAAACATCAAGTGTTCCTTCTAACTGATAACCTGAATCACCATCTACAGAACTCCCAATAGGCACTCCCTATAGGAAAGGTCAGCTAGGATACATCATAAGATCAGGATGAGGGAAGAGAAGAGCATTTGGGATCGGCTTGAAAAGTTTTGATGGAGTGACAGATGCAGCAGATTTAGTGGTGTATGGGCAGGGCCGGTGCAAGGTCTCTGCCCCCTAGGCAATGCTTCAGCCTAGCGCCTCTTAACCTGCAAATTGCCTCCCCACCACCTCCCGGAGGGGAGATGCAGGTGGCCACTAGGTGGGCTGGGGTGAATTGCATCATTATACATATACAATGAAGAGGGACAACACTCAAGGACTTTTTAGAGTTTTAAAGTATATTGTAAACAAAGTCACAACATTTGGTGACTTTGTTCACAATATACTTTCACTTTAAAAGTCCTTGAGTGCCTTCTATTCTTTATATACTGTATAATAGTGTATATGGCATCTGGTGGGGATATTTAATTGGGGTTGGGTATGGGATGCCGACAGTCAGAATACCGACAGCGGCATCCCGACCACCATAATACCAACATATTGATGAAATTAATTAATCTTACCCTAACCCTCCCTCGCCACAGGCTAACCGTAAACCTCCCCAACATACTAACATTCAGGATGCCGGCTGTTGGGTTTCTGCCGTTGACATTCTGACAGATGTCGGGATTCCGCCGCCGGTATTCTGAACATCAGCATCCTGTCCTCTGGGATGCCAGATGAATTCAGTGATGCCCTCCAGTGGGCGACGTCCCTAAGTAGCCTCCTAAAGCAGCCTAATAGTTGAGCCGGCCCTGGGTATAGGCAGGGATGGACTGGGCTACGAATTCGGCCCTGGCATGTGCCGGCGCTAACGTCTGGGGTGTGCCGCGAGTTGGGGCGAAGCGTGGACTCGCGGCACGCCCCCGTTTGCATGGAGATGGGCGGGATGAGCGATCAGCACACGGGGGCGCGCCGCGAGTCATGGGGGCGTGGACTTGCGGCATGCCTCCATTTCTATGGAGACGGGAGGGGAGGCGGGGGAGCGACCAGAGCAGAGAGCCAGAGGCTGCATTGCGTGCGGCTTTCCCTGCTCTCTTCCTAACAGGACCGGCACACAAGCCCATCGGCCCTTCTGGCATTTGACAGAAGTGCCAGATGGGCAGTCCAGCCCTGGGTATGGGGCATACCGGAGTGGAAAATGAAGTGCAAGGACAGACTGGGAGAATTTGGGCTTGATCAGAACCCCCACCCCCCTTCTTTGGAATTATTTTCCATAGCATCAGTTGTCAAATTGTAAGAACACCAGAATAGGGCAGTAGGTTGGACAATCTTTAACACTCAGAGGGCCCAGAGGAATGAAGGTGCTGGTCGCGGCCACTCCAAACAGAGGGCCCGATTCAGAGATTTTACAGTGAATCAATATTCATGTCAACCTCCTATTTTTTCATGCTGTTTCTCCATCTGGCACTAGGTCCACGGACTGCTGGAGGTGCGACCTCTGGTTTTGTGCGTTATTGCAAATGCACGGTGTGTCAATGCGTCTTCAGCTCCATCCTCCATGCTAGAAGGACGTGCCCCTGAAGGTCTCCAGTGTTAAACACATAGGAAGACAGCGTTACAGAGGCCAGTGATCCCTGATAGTTCCACTGCACCACCACCACTATACAGCTACATGCATTTGTACTTCTGGGAAATCATTTATTTCTACGTTTTGTTCCGATATAAAATAAAGCAAAAAAGGCACACATATAATACAGTACTGGGGGAATATGTACTAAGCGAAGGCTTTTATTTATTTATTAACAGTTTCTTATATAGCGCAGCATATTCCGTTGCGCTTTACAAATAGAACAACAGTAATAGAACAAAACTGGGTAAAAAACAGACAGACACAGAGGTAGGAAGGCCCTGCTCGCTCTTTTCAAAGACGCCACTTGGATTTAAAAGGGCAACGATCGATAATATTTAATGCAATAATAGGAGTGTTTTGCATTAAATTTTATTGAACTTTAAAATCCCGTGCCCAGAACTGCCGCTTAGGAAATATACTTTCTGGTTTCATATTACTCTTAAAATTCATTATGGCATAAATGTGGGCAGGACAAGCAGTATCTCAGGAGAAAACTGTAAAAGAAAACAGCCACAAAGCAGAGGCTTTTCTATTAATCTACCAAACTATGGGGGTATTTCCAAGTTGATCGCAGCAGGATTTTTTTTAGCAGTTGGGCAAAACCATGTGCACTGCAGGTGGGGCAGATATAACATGTGCAGAGAGAGTTAGATTTGGGTGGGTTATTTTGTTTCTGTGCAGGGTAAATACTGGCTGCTTTATTTTTACACTGCAATTTAGATTGCAGATTAAACACACCACACCCAAATCTAACTCTCTCTGCACGTTATATCTGCCTCCCCTGCAGTGCACATGGTTTTGCCCAACTGCTAAAAAAAATCCTGCTGCGATCAACTCAGAATTACCCCCTATGCCAACACATGCCCTCATTATACCCAGCATGCTGTATTTGTGACTAGGCCATTATTGTGCACGCAATTCTCTCATTGTGCCTCAGCATGCCATGCTGTGCTTACACATGGCATCATTATGCCCCTTATATGTCACAATGGCATACCTCCCAACTGTCCCGATTTTTATGGGACAGTCCCTTTTTTTGGGACTGTCCCGCTGTCCCACCCGTGGGCCGCAGTGTCCCGCCGTAGGGAGGGGCAGTTGGGAGGCTTCTGTCACTTCTGCTGAATAGACACTGCCCACGCGGGGGGTTGCGGGCAGCTGGCGCTCGGCCTGGAGATGTGCCCCCACCCCGGTGGGCCGGGAGCACCACCCGATTTTCGTGAGCCTCCCAGCCATTCTGAGAGAGTAGGCAAGTATGGACTGGGGGAATGCCAGCAGCTCACAGAGCGCCGGGCATGCCCCCTCACTGACAACAATGAGGGCATGGCTATCGATTGCAGCACATGCCCTTTTGCATAGTTCACGCCCCCTTTTGGCAAGTACGCATGCACAGAAGTCCCTCTCCATCTATTTCAAATGTTGGGAGGTATGACATGGGTGGGATCTAAAATGCTACCAGATGCCATTACTGAGGAGGAATCTGCGGGGTGTATATAACTGCTTGCTTGGAGGCCAATAGGCCTGACTCGGATTTGTACGTAATCCCGTGGTTTGGGGAATACATATGTACATAACGGGTCCTGGGTGATCAATTGCAGTTCCCCCTTAGCTGCAGGATAACTGATATGTTGCTGCATTTGGGGAGCAGGGTGGGGTGGAGACCAGTACCATTCTACAAAACGTGGGCATGACGCCTCCATTTTGTGGGCATACCAAACTGGCAGAAGTGTTCAGATGTCCAGTCTGATCAAGCTTCAGTTACGCAGACTGGTCAATGGCTGTGACTATCGCAGACAGTTGGTTGCGATGGTGAACCATTGCTGCATCTTCAGACTCAGCACTTGGATCGCAGATGCTGGCAGGAGGCATTTATTTCTTACAGACTCCTCCAGCAGCATTAGAATATTTGTGGTACGGTATTGCACAGTCGCTTCCTTGCAGCTGTGCTATACCAACCTCAACAGAATCCGGCCCAATGTTGGTGAGTACAGACAAAGCTGGCCATAGGCATTATATGCAAATGCCTAGGGTATCTGGAATGCCTATGTGCATTGCAAGCCTAGGGCCAGCTCCATTATCCCAGCCAGCCAGGAGGAGAGTGGAGAGTCAGGAGGCTGCTGCAGCAGCACACAGAGCCGGTGGTAGGAGGTAGATGCTAGATTCAAGTGGCCTAAGAGACCTTTTATGTCAGGGGGCGGAGCCACGACACAAGGGGGAGGAGCTAGGCCAGAGGGATAGTTCCTCTACTATCCACGCCACCAACTATTACCTTTAGTAATCAGGTGGCGAGCGAAGCGCAGCGAGCCACTGAGCCCGAAGCGTGGTGAGCGTACTTTTCGGGTGCCCTGTTCGGCCATAGCTCCTTCCCCTGGTGGTGTGTCTCCTCCCCTAGTGACGTCAGAAGGTCCCTCCTCCCACTCCGATTTAGAACCAACCCTCAGCTCACACAGGAAGGCAGTGTGTTTACTTTCACTTTCTGCCTGACAGAGCTAAGCAGTGAGGGCGGGATGTACTATCACTGATTGCAGGTCATCGCCGTTCATACGCAATGATGCTAATCGCATATGTACTAACATATGCGATTAGTATCGAAAGCGATGCCAGGGGTGTCCTGCGATCAGTGATGGTCCGCAGGACAAGGTTTGTGGCAGCTTCCGTCACCTCCCAGCCCCGGGAGGTGAGGTGCAGGGAGTCCCCGTGCTCCTCCTTCTCCCCCCTGCAGCCGGAAGGAGACAAGGATGCATTGCTGGGGAGAAGGAGGAGGGGGGCCGGGGGGAGGGAGGTCGTCGTGAGCGGCGCAGGTTGGTGGCGGAATGCGGCGGCGGTAAGAAGCCCATAGGCTTCTATGGAGTATCGCCATCAAAAGATACCCCCGGTGGCGTAAACCCAGCGGTGGGGTCTTAGTACTTATGAAAATGCGGTAAAACGTCCGAAAACGGGGGTTTTACCGCATTTTCCCTTTAGTACATCCCGTCCTGAGTGAGCACAGACAGCAGCTGTAGAGGAAACCATAAAGTAGAGCTCCAGGACGCTGCTCCAGCAGCCACACAGGATAAAGTAAGGTTAGAAGGTAGATATGCAAGGGGGGAAGGGGGGCTAATGACACTGCTATGAGGAGAGGGGGAGACCTGTGGGGAGTGGGGGAAAGGGGGCTAATGACACTGCTATGGGGGGAAGAGACCTACGGGGAGTGGGGTAAAGTGGGCTAATGACGCTACTATGGAGCGGGGGAGACCTATAGGAAGTATAGTTGTCTACCCTCCCTCATTCTGCAGGAGACTCCCTGAAATAGTAGCAATCTCCCTGACTCCCTGAGCGAGGTGCAGGGGAGATGGAAGGTGGGAGTAAGGTACAGGTGTGGGTGATGGAAGGTGGGAGCAAGGTGCAGGTCGGATGGAAGGTGGGAGCGAGGTACAGGTGTGGATGATGGAAGGTGGGAGCGAGGTGCAGGGGAGATGGAAGGTGGGAGTGAGGTACAGGGGAGATGGAAGGTAGGAGCAAGGTATAGGTGTGAGACATGGAAGGTGGGAGCGAGTTACAGGTGAGAGATGGAAGGTGGGAGCAAGGTGCAGGGTAGATGGAAGGTGGGAGCGAGGAAGACGTGTGAGAGATGGAAGGTGGAGTGGGGTACAGATGTGAGACATGGAAGGGGGGAGCGAGGTGCAGGGGAGATGGAAGGTGGGAGTGAGGTACAGGTTGTCAAAGTCGAAAAATATTGCAGAACACACAGCACGTATAAACTGCACACACATGCCCACTGCGCGTGCACTTGTTCTGCCGTGCGTGCACATATCCGCAATTTGCGTATGGTCGCTCCCGCGGACCTGCGCATCGGCGCGTGGTATGGGTATTTACGGCAGAGTTTGTGTACGCATGGAGGGCCATCAGAACACATTACATATTTAATCCAAATAGTGCACAATGTACACATAGTCTCCTTGCACCACATCAGAAAGTTATAGCTGTTTAAATGATTGCAGAACAAAGGGATTCACCTTTACAGGATAAGAGGGGACAGACTAAGGTTATAAGGTGGTATTCGGTATCCAGCTGTAGAGTATTTTAAGGGTAACATTCCGGTGTTGGTCTGCGGAAGATCGCATGTTCCTGCGGATAGTTATGTGCAGAAGCAGTATATAGATATAAACTGTATTTACTGTATATTATGTATGCGGCGGGAATCCAGAGGAGACCACCCACAAGAGCAGTTGAGGAAGACATCGCCTACCTTTTCAAATCAACCTATGACCTCTCCTGTACTGTAAAAGTGCATCCCTGTGTCCAATAGACAAAGGGATTACAGTATCCATTGTATTGCTTTTGGAAGACTTGTATAAATAAAGCCTGCTGCAGCCCGGCCAGACACAAGACTCACAACGTTATCTATTTGATTACGGAGGACTGGACCAGGAAGCGCACGCGAATATTCCCACGTATGTACATTGACTGTAGCCATTAATCTGTTATATATGTCAGTCAGAAAAATATCACTATGCACACTGCCATATTTGCACCTCATGCGTGTCCTCGCTGCGCGTGCATGTGCTCTCCCGTGCGTGCGCATACTCGCTGTTGCGTGCACCCGCAGGCGCACGGTATGCGCATTTACGGTAGAGTTTGTATGCGTCTAGCGTGCGACTCAATCGTTACATATTTTAACCATATAATGTATTTTGTAGATCATGGTCTCTTTGATAGAATCTGAAAGTTTAGTTAATGTAGCATGTTCATGGACAAAGAGATCCCTCTTTGTTTGATACGAAGGGTCAGACAAGGGTTATACAGTGGTGTTTAGTATCCATCGGAAGAGTATTTAATTAGCAATATTCCGGTGTTGGTTTGAAGCGGATAACTCGCTCGTGCGAATAGTTATGGACATAAGAAGTTTATGGACTTTTACTATATTTGCACTTTATTATCCATGCGGCGGGAAACCTAGTTTCCCACCCACCTGAGCAGTTAGGAATAGTCACAGCCCACCTGTATGAATCAACCTATGACCTTTTGTTATAATGCGAAGAGGAATTCCTGTGTCCAATGAACAATAAGAATATAGGGACCATTGTACTGTATTGTGTGTAGTGTATAAAAGGACAAGCCGACCTGGGCCAGCTCTCTATTCTCTTCAACGGTTCTCATCACTGATAATCGGGAGCTGGATATCCAGGAGGCGCATGCGATTGTTACCCTTTGTGCGTAAGTTTCTCTGCAATCATATTGTCTTTGTTTATTGTTATAAGCCACTCTCTCTCTCACTCTCTCTCTCTCTCTCTCTCTCTCTCTCCCTCTCTCTCTCCTTCCCCCTTTAAAAGTGATTGTATCTTTATTGTATTTTATGTGTAGTTATCTGGTTAGGAATTCTATGTTATTTTGGTAGTGTATAACTTGTATTGTATTATTCTTTTTGAACGTTCATTCATTTCCTTAAAAGGCGTTAGACCCTTAGACCGGTATTGTGTGTGTTCATTATATTGCAGTGGGTAATAGGAGCGTCTCTATCGCTCAAACAGCTTTAGTGTAAACAAGGTTAAGCAGCGTTATATCGCTACAGTATTTCAGTACAAGGTTTACAGTATAAGAATATCATTTCTGTGTGTTACATTCAAGGTCTACTGATTGTTATCTTGTGAGCGTCTGCGCCGCTCGTGATCTCCTCGTGGTCTCGAGCGTCCGCTACGCTGATAGCGTAGCATTACGGTAGTCGCTTACCTATAGTGTGCCCGATACCAACAGCGTATTCTCGCGAGCGTTTGTGTCGCTCGAGCGGCTCGCTCCCGATACAGCGTCCGCTACGCTAAGAGCGTACCCTTACGGTACCTCGTGCGCCAATTGCGTACTGTGTCTCTTAACCTCTTTATAGTGTGTTATATAGGATAAATATTAGGCTTTAACAATTGGCGGCTCGTCCGTCCTTCACATATCTGCACTAGGTAATTACAGCAGACATTATCGGTCAGCAAAGGGCGGGAGGTAATATTCCTCATAGTGCTGACCCGATAAGCGTCTGCTTCGCTTAGTAAAGGGTGCTGAAGGAATCCGGAACCGGAGGTAAGAACAATACGCTAGTGTCTTTTAAAACTGTTTTTTTTTCTCTGTTCTGTCTTGCGTACGCACGCACGCATACATCTGCATTTCTTTTCATTTGTGTATTTTCACATTTCACTCTCCTGTTTGCCATTTCATAATTGATAACGTGCTAAGAAAGATTTGTTGCTATTAGTAGTTAAAGAGTAAAAGTAATACATTAAGGGGTAATTTGTAAAGCACGCACACAGCTTTGCCTAAGATACAAGGAGAGACCTGTGTGGTGCTCGGTAGATGATTACAATTAAAGATCATCTACATTGATAAACGTGTTGATTGTATTTCGGTGGACATATCTGGCCAGCGTACACGTGTCTCTAACAAAAGGGTGAGACAAGAGTACGCAACACAAGGGCCGACGCACGCAGCGTATATTACGCAACGGAGCGTCTGGGTACGCCCACGTAACTCAAATAACACGATAGTATTATTTTAGCAGGCGAAAAGGAAGCAACGCGATAAATAGCGCAAGTCAATTTTAGTGTCCAAAATTTTAAGCTAATAGATCCTTCTCCAATTTGTGACTCATCTGGTCTAGACTATTACTGAATGAAAGGAATTTCTGCGCAGAAATAACAATTAAAGTGTACATGTGGTGAGTGTGTATATATATATATATAAGTTTTACAATTTTTTCAAGGTTGAACCACAGGAAATCGAGTTCTCGTGAGGTACATACGTGTAAGTGACATGCAAGGTGGCTAGGGAGGCATCCCTTGTTAAACAATAAAAAAGAGCATTAGAGTATAGCAGACCAGGAGGTCTACTGTAGCACAGACCAGGAGGTCCGGAACAGACCAGGAGGTCTAGGTACAGCAGACTAAGAAGTCTGCTATAGATAGAAAAGAGCACAACCCAGGAAGGGTTGGTGCAAAACCCATATAGGCCATTGAAGCTCAGGCTGAAGGAATTCGCAGCCACAATTTTCGATTCCACTGGTAGCTCCGCACATAAGATTAGTTGCTTATGTGCAGACTGATTGTACCGCACGTAATTGTGTGCATTAGTTAGTAATTTGACCCAGTACCATTTGCGTACGAAAGGGGTCATAAACGCTATTTGTACATTTTAACGTGATTTGTGTAATTTTTTTTATTTTAAGGGAGGTTCGCTAGTCACTTGGGAACTATCCAGCAACCAATAGTTACTGAAAAGAGTAAGTGCTCTTCGGATCACCCTCACATGTTTCAGTAAATAGAGGTTCAGGTCGCAGGGGCCCTGGGTCGAGTACGCCAGCGCTGAGGCAGTGTGTGGGCGTATTGGTCGGCGTGGGCGAGTGAGTGGAGTACTCGGTAAACTTCGCCGCCGGCCTACCCCGGACATCTTGGTTTTTGTAAGGGTTCGCTGAAGACCCTGATTAAGGTCAGAGGTAGTGAAAGCAACACCTGCAAGTATGGGGGCCAGTTGTTCAGGTAGGTGGCGATCAACCTCGGTTCGGGTTGACTTAATAAACCGACCAATCGGGTCGGCAAGGTATGTAATGTGTGAAAAATACGGTTCACACACACAGGTTTTATGTGATGAATGGGAAAGAATGACTGTACGTGACGAGGATAAGTTCCCTCGGGTAGGTAGTTTTAGCCCAGATGTGTTACAAAACCTTAGGAGAAGGATATGTCTCATTAAATCAACAAAGAGACGGATCAAACATTATGATTATTTACAGTTATGGCAACAGGAAGGTGAAATACAGAGAGGATTGGCTCAGGCGGCTGGATCCAACCCTAACGGGAAACTGATAGCTACGGCTCCACCGCCACCTTACATAACGGGAGAGAAGTTGGTTGCAGAGAATGACGCAATAAGGTGTAATAAACAAGCACTTAGTAACTGCATAAATGTTAAGGATAATGTGGATAAGATGAGTAATGCAAGTATTAACCCGTGCAAGTTGTACCCTGTTTTAAACTTTCCCCAGGAGTATGATCAAGAAGACGAATCAACAACACTATCGGCGCTCTCTCTAGCAGCCACCATATCAGAAACAGCAGTGGGTACGGCCCAACCCGTAAGATTAGTATCAAAGGCCCCTAGCGGAGGGACAGGTGAGGTCGTATCAACAGGTAAGTACGGCACCATACACTATGCTGAAACCATTTCACCACAAGCTGTAGAATCTATTCAGAATGATGTTAGTAGACTTAATCCCGTTAGGGTAATAGCAGTGCCAAATGGGAAAACGGACGCTTCAGGAGTCACTCCTGTCAGAAACATCGCCATGTACTGTCCATTTTCCCGAATGGAATTAAGAACAATAGTGTCTGAATTCCCTGATCCTAGGAAGGATCTAGTTGCTAGCCAGAAATACATTAGAGATCTAGGGAATACTGTAGAGCCCAATAACAAAGACTGGCAGATATTGCTGAGGGCATGTTTACCCTCCAATGTCGACTCAGCACAATTCTTAGCTGACTGTAAATTAGATGAGGATGTACCCCTTACGGATGTGTACAACCAAGACAATGTAAAGAGAATAAATTTACAGTTAAAAGAGTATTTTCCAGCTGTAGTTAAATGGAACAAGATTTTCTCCATAAAACAAAAAGAGGCAGAAACAGCTGCAGACTATTTTCACAGGGCATTACAGGAAATGGCTAGGTATACAGGCATAGAAGACATTAAAACAAATGTAAATCATAGAAAGGTAGCAGTATCTGTGTTAATGGATGGTTTAAAGGAGGTATTGAAGACAAGGGTACAGACCACGCAACCATGTTGGCGAGGTCTGTCGGTGGCTACTTTAAGAGAGGCCGCCCTTGATCACGATCGAAATATCACCAGACACAGGGAGTCACAAAGTGATAAGTTAATGGCCGTAAGTATACAGGCCCTGACCACAAGGCCACCTTTGTATAAATCTCCAAACCCTGTGGGTAAGTCAAATGTGGTAACTTGTTATTACTGTCATAAAGAGGGACACTTTGCACGAGACTGTAGAGTGAAAAACACACAAATATCATATCAACCCCCTAGACAACGACATGACACACGAAATTGGGATCAGGGACCGCAGAGACGGAGTCATGAGCCACATGCAGGGGAAACAAAAAGGTATCCCCCAAAAAGAGACTGGCAAGTCTCTGGTAGTTCCCATTTACCCCCTTCTCAAGTAGTTGCTGCCAGCGGGATTCAGGGAGGTCACCATACCCAATAGGAGTGTGGCCACACCTGTAATCTGCAGCCAGTAAAATTGATTGCAAGTCTTGGAAGTGAACCCGAAATTGCAATTGATGTAGCTGGTAAATCATTAAACTTCCTTGTAGATACGGGTGCGGCCAAATCAGTGATAAATTCGACAGTGGGCATGAGAACCACTGGTAAGACAATTCCAGCCATGGGAGTAACGGGAGTAGTCCAGCACTACCCTGTTAGCAAACCAGCAGAGATTACAATAGGGCCTTTGCATACCAAGCATTCCTTTTTGCTGGCGGCATCGGCACCGACTAATCTCCTGGGAAGAGATTTATTGTGTAAAATGGGGTGTGTCATTTATTGCACTCCTGAAGGTGTATTCTTAGACATACCTGAGAATCACGCTCAGGAAGTGCGAGACATGCTAGACTCCCCATCAAAATTAATGTCCCACACTGTTATGTTAAATAGGAATCCATCCCAAGTAGAAGAAATGACATCCCAAATATGGACAAGACACTGGATTAATGGCAAACGTAGCTCCAGTAGTTGTGCAAGTAAAAGATGGTAGGATAGCTCCAAAAATCCCACAATACCCTCTGAAGCCAGAGGTGGAGTTAGGAGTTTACCCAGTAATAGAGCGCTTGCTACAACAGGGCATACTGGTAAGAACATCCAGCACTGCCAATAGTCCCATCTTCCCTGTGAAAAAGAGTGGGGGGAGGGGTTACAGGCTAGTGCAGGATCTAAGGGGGATTAACAAAATAGTTGAGAGTCAGTTCCCCGTAGTGCCAAATCCAGCTGTCATCCTTATGCAGATCCCTCCCACTGCAAAATTTTTCACTGTTATTGACCTCTGCTCCGCCTTCTTTTCGGTACCCCTGCATCCTGACAGCCAATATTTGTTTGCATTTACATACAGAGGAGTCCAATACACATGGACTCGATTACCGCAAGGTTTCATAGACAGTCCAAGTATATTTTCACAGGCTTTGCATGATTGTTTACAGTCTTTCCAACCAGAGAGTGGATCAATATTGATACAGTATGTGGACGATTTACTACTGTGTTCAGATTCACTGGAAGCGTCCCTGAAGGATACGAAACAGCTCCTGTTTCATCTTTCAGACACAGGACACAAGGTTTCCAAAGACAAACTACAATTATGCCAGCCTAAAGTAAAATATCTGGGACACTGTCTAACACAAGGGGGTAAATTTACTAAGATTCGTATTTTCCCGTTTCAGGTCAAAGTTCAATCACGAATGACATCGAAAGTGTAAAACTGCAACTTTTTGAATTTGTTACGATGGATTTACTAAGCTGTCGTATTCGGGTTTTTCTTTTCTTCCGATGTCGATGTCATTCGTGTTTTTTTTGTGTTTTTTACGGCAGTGATTAGCAAAACACTGCCGACTTTTTTACAATTAATCTCGGCCGGATCTGTGTGATCCGTGCTGGGGTTCTATTTTATTTTATTTTTTAATTAAACACTGTAAAATTTAAAAAAAAAATTGCGTGGGGTCCCCCCTCCTAAGCATAACCAGCCTCGGGCTCTTTGAGCCGATCCTGGTTGCCGAAATATGGGAAAAAAATTGACAGGGGTTCCCCCATATTTAAGCAACCAGCATCGGGCTCTGCGCCTGGTCCTGGTTCCAAAAATACGGGGGACAAAAAGAGTAGGGGTCCCCCGTATTTTTAAAACCAGCACCGGGCTCCACTAGCTGGACAGATAATGCCACAGCCGGGGGTCACTTTTATATAGTGCCCTGCGGCCGTGGCATCAAAAATCCAACTAGTCACCCCTGGCCGGGGTACCCTGGGGGAGTGGGGACCCCTTCAATCAAGGGGTCCCCCCCCCCCCAGCCACCCAAGGGCCAGGGGTGAAGCCCGAGGCTGTCCCCCCCCCATCCAATGGGCTGCGGATGGGGGGGCTGATAGCCTTTGTTGTAAAAGAAAAGATATTGTTTTTAGTAGCAGTACTACAAGTCCCAGCAAGCCTCCCCCGCATGCTGGTACTTGGAGAACCACAAGTACCAGCATGCGGCGGAAAAACGGGCCCGCTGGTACCTGTAGTACTACTACTAAAAAAATACCCAAAAAAACACAAGACACACACACCGTGAAAGTATAATTTTATTACATACATACACACATACATACTTACCTTATGTTCCCACGCAGGTCGGTCCTCTTCTCCAGTAGAATCCAAGGGGTACCTGTTGAAGAAATTATACTCACGAGATCCAGGGGTCCAGGGTCCTCGGGGAATCCAGGTGTAATCCACGTACTTGAAAAAAATAACAAAACGGACACTCGAGCCACGCACTAAAAGGGGACCCATGTTTGCACATGGATCCCCTTTTCCCGACTGCAAGAAACCCACTCTGACTGATGTCTAAGTGGGTTTCTTCAGCCAATCAGGGAGTGCCACGTTGTAGCACTCTCCTGATCGGCTGTGTGCTCCTGTCCTAACTGACAGGCAGCACACGGCAGTGTTACAATGTAGCGCCTATGCGCTCCATTGTAACCAATGCTGGGAACTTTCTTGCTCAGCGGTGACGTCACTTTAGGTCAACCGCAGGGCAGAAAGTTCCCATCATTGGTTACAATGTAGCGCATAGGCGCTACATTGTAACACTGCCGTGTGCTGCCTGTCAGTGAGGACAGGAGCACACAGCTGATCAGGAGAGTGCTACAACGTGCCGCTCCCTGATTGGCTGAAGAAACCCACTTAGACAGAAGTCAAAGTGGTTTTCTGGCATTCGTGGAAAGGTGACCCATGTGCAAACATGGGTCCCCTTTCAGTTCGTGGTCGGGACACCGTTTTGTTATTTTTTTCAAGTACGTGGATTACCCCTGGATTTCCCGAGGAGCCTGGACCCCTGGATCTCGTGAGTATAATTTCTTCAACAGGTACCCCTTGGATTCTACTGGAGAAGAGGACCGACCTGCGTGGGAACTTAAGGTAAGTATGTATGTATGTATGTATGTGTGTATGTATGTAATAAAATTATACTTTCACGGTGTGTGTGTCTTGTCTTTTTTTGGGTATTTTTTTAGTAGTAGTACTACAGGTACCAGCGGGCCCGTTTTTCCGTCGCATGCTGGTACTTGTGGTTCTCCAAGTACCAGCATGCGGGGGAGGCTTGCTGGGCCTTGTAGTACTGCTACTAAAAACAATATATTTTCTTTTACAACAAAGGCTATCAGCCTCCCCATCCGCAGCCCATTGGATGGGGGGGGACAGCCTCGGGCTTCACCCCTGGCCCTTGGGTGGCTGGGGGGGGGGACCCCTTGATTGAAGGGGTCCCCACTCCCCCAGGGTACCCCGGCCAGGAGTGACTAGTTGGATTTTTGATGCCACGGCCGCAGGGCACTATATAAAAGTGACCCCCGGCTGTGGCATTATCTGTCCAGCTAGTGGAGCCCGGTGCTGGTTTTAAAAATACGGGGGACCCCTACTCTTTTTGTCCCTCGTATTTTTGGGACCAGGACCAGGCGCAGAGCCCGATGCTGGTTGCTTAAATATGGGGGAACCCCTGTCATTTTTTTTGCCATATTTCTGCAACCAGGATCGGCTCAAAGAGCCCGAGGCTGGTTATGCTTAGGAGGGGGGACCCCACGCAATTTTTTTTGAAAAAATAAGCACTTTCCCACCCCTTCCCACTGATATACATGCACGGATCTCATGGATCCGTGCATGCCTATCCAATCACGAATTTAAAAAAAAGGTCTGTTTTTTTTTAGCACTTTTTTACGAGTTGTAATTTTTCACGGCAGTGTTTGTTTTTTTTTTGCTTTGCACTTCTTAGTAAATGACCGAGATTCATACTTAAACAGCCGTGTTTTGACCGATGGTGTATTCATTCGTAATTTTTTACTTGGACTTGCAAAAAATTACGAATGCCCTCATCTCTGCCGTGATTAGTGTTTAGTAAATTACCGAGATGACACTTTGATGAAAAAACGGCATCTCGGTCAAAATCGGGAGCTTAGTAAATTTCCCCCTTGGACTGAGACACCTGACCGCTGATAGAATTCAAGCAATTAGAGACATGACTTTGCCACAAACCCAGCAACGGATCAGAACGTTTTTAGGAATGTGTGGGTATTGCCGTAACTGGATCCCAGGTTTTTCCATCCTAGCATTACCTTTGCAGGAGATGGTCTCATCAAACAAACCTGATCGGATTTCGCATACAGACGAATCCGAGATGGCATTTGAGAGACTCAAACAGTGCCTAACGCAGGCACCAGCATTAGGTATGCCAGACTATGGGAAACCCTTTGAGCTATACGGAACAGAAAGTGCTGGTTGCGCGGCAGGCGTCCTAACCCAAAAGCACGGTGATGCCAGCAGGCCGGTAGCATACTACAGCGCTCAGCTAGATACGGTAGCGTGATCCCTCCCCACATGCTTGCGAAGTGTCGCTGCGATAGCATTGCTAGTTACAAAAAGCGAAGATGTAGTGCTAGGACACAACCTCACAATTCATACGCCACATGCAGTGTCAGCCTTGTTGAATTCTGCCCAAACCCGGCACGTCTCGTCAGCGCGGTTTACAAGATGGGAATTGGCATTAAAGGCCCCCGTAAACATCACCATAAGGAGATGCAGTGCATTAAATCCTGCAACATATTTCCCAGGTGTGCCTGGACAGGCACAAAGGGTGGAGGATGAGAGTGATGGGGAAGGAGGATTTAATACAAAGGAAGACACACATGATTGTATGGAATATTTGACCCAAAATTTCACGGCAAGGCCTGACATCAGTGACAACCCACTGGAAGATGTAGATTTTACTTTCTACACTGACGGTAGTTGTCACAGACAGTCGGACTCGGGAGACTTGTGTACTGGATACGCAGTCGTAGATGACCAAGGCACTATAGAAGCAGAACCGCTAGGCCCACCTCACTCAGCCCAGGTTGCTGAACTGGTTGCCCTAACCAGAGCATGTGAATTGGCTAAGGGAAAGTCAGCCAATATCTACACCGATTCTAGATACGCCTTCGGGGTAGTCCATGATTTCGGAGCCCTATGGCGCCTCAGAAATTTCATGACGGCAGCTGGTACACCGATAGCGCATGCAGCTCACATCAAAAGGCTTCTAACAGCGATACAGGAACCCGACAGAGTGGCTGTTATCAAGTGTAAAGCACACACATATAGCCAGGACCCAGTATCACTTGGTAACAGCCGAGCAGACGAAGCTGCTAAGTTAGCAGCTGGTACCCCCAGACAGACAGACACCACACAATTGATGGTATTTAATACCATCAACACACAGAAGTTGTGTGAGATGCAAAATTTGTGTT
The DNA here is from genome assembly GCF_028390025.1 of Pseudophryne corroboree. Classification (NCBI taxonomy): domain Eukaryota; kingdom Metazoa; phylum Chordata; class Amphibia; order Anura; family Myobatrachidae; genus Pseudophryne; species Pseudophryne corroboree. The sequence continues at coordinate 387,086,831 of NC_086451.1, forward strand.
CCACACAGGAAAAGGCAGTCTGGAAGGCAAAAGGATATGGCCAGGAGTCCTCAGGACTCTGGACAGATGGACAGGGTAAACCAGTGGCCCCCAGAGCATATCTTCCATGTTTAGCTGAAGCAGCACATGGGCTGACTCATCTGGGCAAGGAGGGAATGTGCAAGTTGGTAAGAGCATATTGGTGCGCCCCAGGATTCTCATCTCATGCAGGTAAGAGAGCAATGTCATGCCTTACCTGCTTGAGGAAGAATATCGGAAAGGCAATACCAACAGAACCATCTCATATCCCACCTACAGGCGGCCCTTTTCAGGTAATACAGATTGATTTTATACAATTACCCCCTTGTCGAAATTTGAAATATGTACTTGTTTGTATAGATGTGTTTTCAAATTGGGTCGAAGCATTTCCTGCGGCCACAAATACCGCTATGTTTACTGCTAAGAAAATTGTGCAGGAATTTGTGTGTAGATACGGTATCCCTAGAATAATTGAAAGTGATAGGGGTACCCATTTTACAGGTGATGTCTTTCAAGGAATGTGTAAGTTGATGGGAATTGATAGTAAGCTGCACACTCCATATCGCCCCCAGGCGAGTGCGAAGGTGGAAAGAGTGAACAGCACTATTAAAAATAAATTGAGCAAAGTTATGGCAGAAACAGGATTGACATGGCCAGAAGCTTTGCCCATTGTACTATACAGCATCAGAACCACTCCCAGGTCCCCTCTTAATCTGTCCCCCTTTGAAATCTTGTTTGGTCGACAACCGCATGTTATGATTAACCCTCAGGATGATTTGAAGTGTAACAATGAAGTGACTGTAAAATACCTGGTTAACATGAGTAAACAGCTAAGGAATCAAAATGACAATCTGAAGTTAGTGATTCCTGATTTGCCAGATAGTAATTGTCATGACATTGAACCAGGGGATTATGTAATGATACGAAATTTTCTACGCTCAGGTTGCCTTATTGACAGATGGGAAGGACCATACCAGGTCTTATTGGTTAGCACGACAGCATTGAAGGTTGCCGAGAGAGAGACTTGGGTTCATTCATCCCATTGCAAGAGGGTTGCTGATCCAGAGAAGTCCCGTGATAAAGAACAGACGGTAGAGGAAGTTGTATCACTGGAGTGTCTGTTTCAGGAGGACTGAGACGGCACCTGAGCATTGAGAATAATAAGATCGGAGGCAGTTGTCGATTCCCTGTACCCTTTTATTGTTTTCTCCACTTCCCATCCCATCTCCCTCAATTATTTATTTCCCCTTTCTCATTCTTCTCCATTTCCTCCTATAAGATGGACTTGCCCCAAGAGACTGTGATCCGGATTTTCCTATTGACCATGATGTTGACCCGAGCAGTCTGTTCCGGCGAGAGTACCATGGAGGTCGAGAGAGGTTCTGGAATGGGTTCTGATGACAGAGATGGAGGCGTAGATTTCCAAGAACAACATAATCGTCAAGCAAAGGCGAGTATCAGAAAACGATCCGATAGCATTGACCATAGAAGGAATTGTGAAGGATTGTTAGCTGAAGAAAATTGCATCTGTAGGCATTGTGATAACGTAGTTGAGGATGGGTGCATCAAGAGATGCCAATCCAGTTTTAATATCCATATGGACAGGCATCCATTGAGTGACTATCACTCCTTAGTGGGTAAAGTGTTAAATCAGACAGATTGTTGGGTATGCTCCCAAGTACCTCAAGGCCATAGCAAATCAGGATTAGTGCCCTTCCCGTTAACTATAGGGGAGGTACTTGAGCTAAGTGGTGGGAGGCCGGTGGACAAGAGGTTTAGTATCTCTAGTCCTCCTAGTTTAAAGCTCCACCAATACCATGTGGATAGGTCTTTAGTGTGCTATAACATTTCCAATCCCCGAAAGCCGGGAAATTGGGAAGTGTCATGGAATAACAAGACCATGACATTCTCACATAGAGCAGACGAATTGCCAACAGATACAGAACTTATACGCCACATAGCCGGTAGTGGAAAATCTTTCCGATATAGGTATACCCTAGGAAGTAAGACCATGAAAGTGGGAGAGGTATCACCAGGATACTGTGCACATATCGTACAAACCGATACGTGTATTAAACAGATGGGAGAATTAGGGCTAGGAAATTTCATATGGAAAATGTGTAATATGGTTATGTCCTACTCCGTCCCATATGTTCTCCCCGATGATGCATATTTCATATGCGGGAGGAAGGCGTATAAGTGGCTTGCCCCAAACTCAGAAGGATTGTGTTATATTGGAAAAGTACTGCCTGAAGTAATGACTGTATCGCATACCAAAATGAAAGATATTCACCGCAGTGCCCAAGCTCCTTATACTCACACCCATTACGAGCACGTAGTTAAAAGGCACCTGATAGAAAGAACAGAGCATCCGGCCTCTGACCTGATCCATGAATCCACCGGGATTCAGTTTCTACTCGCGTTAGACATCACTCGCACCGCCAGAGGAGTGTTGAACTATAAATATATATCTGCGCTTGCAAATTTATTAGACAATATCACAGAAATGTATGACGACACTTTTAGATATACCGGAAGGGAGCTCCAAGCTTATAAAACAGAACTGGTTCAGCATAGGATGGTTCTTAATTATCTCACAGCAGTGACAGGCGGATATTGTGTCACACTGGCAACGCAGTACGGCGTAAAATGCTGCACTTATATTACGAATAGCACCGAGGACCCGGTCGAGGTCATAGACAAAAAGATGGACGACATTCTCCAATTAAAGTGGGAATTCCGCAGGAGACACAATCTCACCCTTGCTGCTGTGGGTAATGAGCTGACCAGTTGGGTGTCATGGTTGAACCCGCGAAATTGGTTCTCCGGTTTAGGAGAATGGGCTCAAGGAGTTATAATGGATGTAGGGAAGTTCCTTCTATGTATCTTGGGTGTTGTCATATCGATTGGCTTGATATTTAGATGCGTTCAGGCTTTAACGAAATGTAAACGGAGTACTAAAGTGATGAGTCTAAGGAGTGAGGACATTATAATTCCAATGGATGTGATTTATGACCCAACGATAGAGACACTGTTGTGATGAAAATGTGATTCCACGGTCCGTTTCTTTCACCCGTTTCTCCTTTGTTTCTCACCAAGGTAAAAAGACTTGCCTGGAAGAGGAATTTGATGACCCGGTATACAGACAATAGATGGACTAAAGAAGAAGTTTGACAACCTTGTACACAGACATCAGATGGACTATGCCATAGACCCCCATGTCCCTAGTACTTTAATTTTACGCTAGCCCAACACTTTTTGTAAGTCTATGGACATTGATAAAGCTTTGCCTGCGTTTATTGGCAAAAGCACAAAGAGACTACAGTCAACATGTACATCGAGACAAGACAAGACTTCAATCGGCGAAATGTAAATTAACCTCACATAATGGTATCTCTACCCCGTAACGACACTTCTTATTTTCACCCCTACAACCTTCAGGTAATGACACACATAGTCGATAGGGAATACAGGCACAGATATCAGCACTCACATACTCCCCCATTCATGTATCATCAACTAAAATGTGCTCCCCCATTTTGTTGCAACCAAAAGCCGAAGAGAGCTCGGTAAAGTTTGACAGCCCATCCACAGACCCGTACCACGGGATAAGAAGGAATTCAAATGTATACTTCGCAATACCTCGAAGCTTGATCTAAAACATGTACGGCACAATGATACATGACCCCCCAAACATGGATTCATACACACATGCTTCTGCTATCTCACTAGGTCATACCCTTTTCCTACCTTCTCCTCTCCTCCCCTACCCAATCATAGAAATGTATTATACATGACATTTATTTTTCTCTTTTTGAAATGTTTTAGAAAGTGGCAGTTATTGGTGACTGCCAAAGGGTGGACTGTCAAAGTCAGAAAAATATCACTATGCACACTGCCATATTTGCACCTCATGCGTGTCCTCGCTGCGCGTGCATGTGCTCTCCCGTGCGTGCGCATACTCGCTGTTGCGTGCACCCGCAGGCGCACGGTATGCGCATTTACGGTAGAGTTTGTATGCGTCTAGCGTGCGACTCAATCGTTACATATTTTAACCATATAATGTATTTTGTAGATCATGGTCTCTTTGATAGAATCTGAAAGTTTAGTTAATGTAGCATGTTCATGGACAAAGAGATCCCTCTTTGTTTGATACGAAGGGTCAGACAAGGGTTATACAGTGGTGTTTAGTATCCATCGGAAGAGTATTTAATTAGCAATATTCCGGTGTTGGTTTGAAGCGGATAACTCGCTCGTGCGAATAGTTATGGACATAAGAAGTTTATGGACTTTTACTATATTTGCACTTTATTATCCATGCGGCGGGAAACCTAGTTTCCCACCCACCTGAGCAGTTAGGAATAGTCACAGCCCACCTGTATGAATCAACCTATGACCTTTTGTTATAATGCGAAGAGGAATTCCTGTGTCCAATGAACAATAAGAATATAGGGACCATTGTACTGTATTGTGTGTAGTGTATAAAAGGACAAGCCGACCTGGGCCAGCTCTCTATTCTCTTCAACGGTTCTCATCACTGATAATCGGGAGCTGGATATCCAGGAGGCGCATGCGATTGTTACCCTTTGTGCGTAAGTTTCTCTGCAATCATATTGTCTTTGTTTATTGTTATAAGCCACTCTCTCTCTCACTCTCTCTCTCTCTCTCTCTCTCTCCCTCTCTCCTTCCCCCTTTAAAAGTGATTGTATCTTTATTGTATTTTATGTGTAGTTATCTGGTTAGGAATTCTATGTTATTTTGGTAGTGTATAACTTGTATTGTATTATTCTTTTTGAACGTTCATTCATTTCCTTAAAAGGCGTTAGACCCTTAGACCGGTATTGTGTGTGTTCATTATATTGCAGTGGGTAATAGGAGCGTCTCTATCGCTCAAACAGCTTTAGTGTAAACAAGGTTAAGCAGCGTTATATCGCTACAGTGTTTCAGTACAAGGTTTACAGTATAAGAATATCATTTCTGTGTGTTACATTCAAGGTCTACTGATTGTTATCTTGTGAGCGTCTGCGCCGCTCGTGATCTCCTCGTGGTCTCGAGCGTCCGCTACGCTGATAGCGTAGCATTACGGTAGTCGCTTACCTATAGTGTGCCCGATACCAACAGCGTATTCTCGCTCCCGATACAGCGTCCGCTACGCTAAGAGCGTACCCTTACGGTACCTCGTGCGCCAATTGCGTACTGTGTCTCTTAACCTCTTTATAGTGTGTTATATAGGATAAATATTAGGCTTTAACATATATATTGTCTTGTATTGTAGTGTATAATTTGTATTGTAAACCCCCTTTCAGAAATAATCCACTGTGGTGTCGGAACCCAGCGGTAAACTCACAATTGGTGTCGTGTGCTCATTGCCCTGCTAAGGTTTAAAGTGTATTATTACTATTATTGCATAACATTGCTGTAGAAGGTTTAAAGTGTATCTCTGGGTGTGTATGCGCTGCGAGTACTTTGTACCGTCAGCGCGGCGTGTGTACGCAAAGTCCGTACACTACGGAACCCTTTTACGCTAATAGCGTAAAAGGTGCGTAGTGTGAATTAAGTATAGCGGCCACAGCGGCTAAAGGTTTAAGGTGTGTTTAAGGTATAGCTTTCATTCCTGAAAAGATAATCAGCTTTATCAATGTGTGGGTGATGGAAGGTGGGAGTGAGGTACAGGTGTGAGGCATGGAAGGTGGGAGTGAGGTAAAGGTGTGAGGCATGGAAGGTGGGAGTGAGGTGCAGGTGAGATGGAAGGTGGGAGCCAGGTGCAGGGGAGATGGAAGGTGGGAGAGAGTTACTGGTGTGGGAGATGGAAGGTGGGAGCGAGGTACAGGTGTGGGAGATGGAAGGAGGGAGCGAGGTACAGGTGTGATAGATGGAAGGTGGGAGCGAGGTGCAGGGGAGATCGAAGGTAGAAGCAAGGTAGACGTGAGACATGGAAGGTGAGAGCGAGTTACTTGTGTGAGAGATGGAAGGTGGGAGCAAGTTGCAGGGGAGATGGAAGGTGGGAGCGAGGTACAGGTGTGGGAGATGGAATGAGGGAGGGAGGTGCAAGGGAGATGGAAGTTGAAAGCGAGGTACAGGTGTGGGAGATGGAAGTAGGGAGTGAGGTGCAAGGGAGATGGAAGGTGGGAGCGAGGTAGACGTGTGAGACATGGAAGTTGGGAGCGAGTTACAGGTGTGAGAGATGGAAGGTGGGAGCGAGGTGCAGGGGAGATGGAATGTGGGAGAGAGTTACAGGTGTGGGAGATGGAAGGAGGGAGCGAGGTACAGGTGTGATAGATGGAAGGTGGGTGCGAGGTGCAAGGGAGATGTAAGGTTGGAGCGAAGTATAGGTGTGAGACATGGAAGGTGGGAGCGAGTTACAGGTGAGAGATGGAAGGTGGGAGCGAGGAAGATGTGTGAGAGATGGAAGGTGGGAGCGAGGTGCAGGGGTATTGGAAGGTGGAGTGAGGTACAGATGTGAGACATGGAAGGTGGGAGCGAGGTGCAGGGTAGATGGAAGGTGGGAGTGAGGTACAGGTGTGGGTGATGGAAGGTGGGAGTGAGGTACAGGTGTGAGGCATGGAAGGTCGGAGCGAGGTGCAGCGGAGATGGAAGGTGGGAGTGAGGTACAGGTGTGATAGATGGAAGGTGGGAGCAAGGTGCAGGGGAGATCGAAGGTAGGAGCGAGGTAGACGTGTGAGACATGGAAGATGAGAGCGAGTTACTTGTGTGAGAGATGTAAGGTGGGAGCAAGTTATAGGGGAGATGGAAGGTGGGACCGAGATACAGGTGTGAGGCATGGAAGGTGGGAGCGAGGTGCAGGGGAGATGGAAGGTGGGAGCAAGGGCCCTCATTCCGAGTTGTTCGCTCGCTAGCAGATTTTAACAGCATTGCACACGCTAGGCCGCCGCCCTCTGGGAGTGTATCTTAGCATAGCAGAATTGCGAACGAAAGATTAGCAGAATTGCGAATAGAAAATTCTTAGCAGTTTCTGAGTAGCTCGAGACTTACTCCTACACTGCGATCAGCTCAGCCCATTTCTTTCCTGGTTTGACGTCACAAACACGCCCTGCGTTCGGCCAGCCACTCCCCCGTTTCTCCTGACACTCCCGCGTTTTATCCTGGCACGCCTGCGTTTTTCCGCACACTCCCAGAAAACGGTCAGTTTCCGCCCAGAAACACCCACTTCCTGTCAATCACACTCCGATCACTTCAACAATGAAAATTCTTCGTTCGGACGTGAGTAAATCTACTAAGTTTTGGGCTAAAATACTTAGCGCATGCGCACTGCGTACCATGCGCATGCGCATTTTTGCCTTAATCGCTCCATTGCGAAAATCGGCAACGGGCGAACAACTCGGAATGACCCCCAAGGTGCAGGGGAGATGGAAGGTAGGAGAGAGGTACAGGTGTGGGAGATGGAAGGTGGGAGAGAGGTACAGGTGTGGGAGATGGAAGGTGGGAGTGAGGTACAGGTGTGGGTGATGGAAGGTGGGAGCAAGGTGCAGGTCGGATGGAAGGTGGGAGCGAGGTACAGGTGTGGGTGATGGAAGGTGGGAGCGAGGTGCAGGGGAGATGGAAGGTGGGAGCGAGGTACAGGGGAGATGGAAGGTAGGAGCGAGGTATAGGTGTGAGACATGGAAGGTGGGAGCGAGTTACAGGTGAGAGATGGAAGGTGGGAGCGAGGTGCAGGGGAGCTGGAAGGTGGGAGCGAGGAAGACGTGTGAGAGATGGAAGGTGGAGTGAGGTACAGATGTGAGACATGGAAGGTGGGAACGAGGTGCAGGGGAGATGGAAGGTGGGAGTGAGGTACAGGTGTGGGTGATGGAAGGTGGGAGTGAGGTACAGGTGTGAGGCATGGAAGGTGGGAGTGAGGTACAGGTGTGAGGCATGGAAGGTGGGAGTGAGGTACAGGTGTGAGGCATGGAAGGTGGGAGCGAGGTGCAGGGGAGATGGAAGGTGGGAGCAAGGTGCAGGGGAGATGGAAGGTGGGAGAGAGTTACTGGTGTGGGAGATGGAAGGTGGGAGCGAGGTACAGGTGTGGGAGATGGAAGGAGGGAGTGAGGTGCAAGGGAGATGGAAGGTGGGAGCAAGGTGGACGTGTGAGACATGGAAGGTGGGAGAGAGTTACACGTGTGGGAGATGGAAGGTGGGAACAAGGTACAGGTGTGGGAGATGGAAGGAGGGAGCGAGGTGCAGGTGTGATAGATGGAAGGTGGGAGCGAAGTGCAAGGGAGATGGAAGGTGGGAGCGAGGAAGATGTGTGAGAGATGGAAGGTGGGAGCGAGGTGCAGGGGAGATGGAAGGTGGAGTGAGGTACAGATGTGAGACATGGAAGGTGGGAGCAAGGTGCAGGGGTATTGGAAGGTGGGAGTGAGGTACAGGTGTGGGTGATGGAAGGTGGGAGTGAGGTACAGGTGTGAGGCATGGAAGGTGGGAGCGAGATGCAGGGGAGATGGAAGGTGGGAGCAAGGTGCAGGGGAGATGGAAGGTGGGAGAGAGGTACAGGTGTGGGAGATGGAAGGTGGGAGAGAGGTACAGGTGTGTTTGATGGAAGGTGGGAGAGAGGTACAGGTGTGGGAGATGGAAGGTGGGAGCAAGGTACAGTGGAGATGGAAGGTAGGAGCGAGGTATAGGTGTGAGACATGGAAGGTGGGAGCGAGTTACAGGTGAGAGATGGAAGGTGGGAGCAAGGTGCAGGGGAGATGGAAGGTGGGAGCGAGGAAGACGTGTGAGAGATGGAAGGTGGAGTGAGGTACAGATGTGAGACATGAAAGGTGGGAGCGAGGTGCAGGGGAGATGGAAGGTGGGAGTGAGGTACAGGTGTGGGTGATGGAAGGTGGGAGTGAAGTACAGGTGTGAGGCATGGAAGGTGGGAGTGAGGTACAGGTGTGAGGCATGGAAGGTGGGAGCGAGGTGCAGGGGAGATGGAAGGTGGGAGCAAGGTGCAGGGAAGATGGAAGGTGGGAGAGAGTTACTGGTGTGGGAGATGGAAGGTGGGAGCGAGGTACAGGTGTGGGAGATGGAAGGAGGGAGTGAGGTGCAAGGGAGATGGAAGGTGGGAGCGAGGTGGACGTGTGAGACATGGAAGGTGGGAGCGAGTTACAGGTGTGAGAGAAGAAAGGTGGGAGCGAGGTGCAGGGGAGATGGAATGTGGGAGAGAGTTACAGGTGTGGGAGATGGAAGGTGGGAACAAGGTACAGGTGTGGGAGATGGAAGGAGGGAGCGAGGTACAGGTGTGATAGATGGAAGGTGGGTGCGAGGTGCAAGGGAGATGGAAGGTGGGAGCGAGAAAGATGTGTGAGAGATGGAAGGTGGGCGCGAGGTGCAGGGGAGATGGAAGGTGGAGTGAGGTACAGATGTGAGACATGGAAGGTGGGAGCGAGGTGCAGGGGTATTGGAAGGTGGGAGTGAGGTACAGGTGTGGGTGATGGAAGGTGGGAGTGAGGTACAGGTGTGAGGCATGGAAGGTGGGAGCGAGATGCAGGGGAGATGGAAGGTGGGAGCAAGGTGCAGGGGAGATGGAAGGTGGGAGAGAGGTACAGGTGTGGGAGATGGAAGGTGGGAGCGAGGTACAGGTATGGGAGATGGAAGGTGGGAGTGAGGTACAGGTGTGATAGATGGAAGGTGGGAGCAAGGTGCAGGGGAGATGGAAGGTGGGAGAGAGTTACCGGTGTGGGAGATGGAAGGTGGGAGCGAGGTACAGGTGTGGGAGATGGAAGAAGGGAGCGAGGTACAGGTGTGATAGATGGAAGGTGGGAGCGAGGTGCAGGGGAGATCGAAGGTAGGAGCGAGGTAGACGTGTGAGACATGGAAGGTGAGAGCGAGTTACTTGTGTGAGAGATGGAAGGTGGGAGCAAGTTGCAGGGGAGATGGAAGGTGGGAGCGAGGTACAGGTGTGGGAGATGGAAGGAGGGAGTGAGGTGCAAGGGAGATGGAAGGTGGGAGCGAGGTACAGGTGTGGGAGATGGAAGGAGGGAGTGAGGTGCAAGGGAGATGGAAGGTGGGAGCGAGGTAGACGTGTGAGACATGGAAGGTGGGAGCGAGTTACAGGTGTGAGAGATGGAAGGTGGGAGCAAGGTGTAGGGGAGATGGAATATGGGAGAGAGTTACAGGTGTGGGAGATGGAAGGTGGGAACAAGGTTCAGGTGTGGGAGATGGAAGGTGGGAACAAGGTACAGGTGTGGGAGATGGAAGGAGGGAGCGAGGTACAGGTGTGATAGATGGAAGGGGGGTGCGAGGTACAAGGGAGATGGAAGGTGGGAGCGAGGAAGATGTGTGAGAGATGGAAAGTGGGAGCGAGGTGCAGGGGAGATGGAAGGTGGAGTGAGGTACAGATGTGAGACATGGAAGGTGGGAGCGAGGTGCAGGGGAGATGGAAGGTGGGAGTGGGGTACAGGTGTGGGTGATGGAAGGTGGGAGTGAGGTACAGGTGTAAGGCATGGAAGGTGGGAGCGAGGTGCAGGGGAGATGGAAGGTGGGAGGTACAGGTGTGGGAGATGGAAGGTGGGAGTGAGGTACAGGTGTGATAGATGGAAGGTGGGAGCAAGGTGCAGGGGAGATGGAAGGTGGGAGAGTGTTACTGGTGTGGGAGATGGAAGGTGGGAGCGAGGTACAGGTGTGGGAGATGGAAGGAGGGAGTGAGGTACAGGTGTGATAGATGGAAGGCGGGAGCGAGGTGCAGGGGAGATGGAAGGTGGAGTGAGGTACAGATGTGAGACATGGAAGGTGGGAGCTAAGTGCAGGGGTATTGGAAGGTGGAAGTGAGGTACAGGTGTGGGTGATGGAAGGTGGGAGTGAGGTACAGGTGTGAGGCATGGAAGGTGGGAGCGAGGTGCAGAGGAGATGGAAGGTGGGAGCAAGGTGCAGGGGAGATGGAAGGTGGGAGAGAGGTACAGGTGTGGGAGATGGAAGGTGGGAGTGAGGTACAGGTGTGATAGATGGAAGGTAGGAGCGAGGTGCAGGGGAGAACGAAGGTAGGAGCGAGGTAGACGTGTGAGACATGGAAAGTGAGAGCGAGTTACTTGTGTGAGAGATGGAAGGTGGGAGCAAGTTGCAGGGGAGATGGAAGGTGGGAGCGAGGTACAGGTGTGGGAGATGGAAGGAGGGAGTGAGGTGCAAGGGAGATGGAAGGTGGGAGCGAGGTACAGGTGTGGGAGATGGAAGGAGGGAGTGAGGTGCAAGGGAGATGGAAGGTGGGAGCGTGGTAGACGTGTGAGACATGGAAGGTGGGAGCGAGTTACAGGTGTGAGAGATGGAAGGTGGAAGCGAGGTGTAGGGGAGATGGAATGTGGGAGAGAGTTACAGGTGTGGGAGATGGAAGGTGGGAACAAGGTACAGGTGTGGGAGATGGAAGGTGGGAACAAGGTACAGGTGTGGGAGATGGAAGGAGGGAGCAAGGTACAGGTGTGATAGATGGAAGGTGGGTGCGAGGTGCAAGGGAGATGGAAGGTGGGAGCGAGGAAGATGTGTGAGAGATGGAAGGTGGGAGCGAGGTGCAGGGGAGATGGAAGGTGGAGTGAGGTACAGATGTGAGACATGGAAGGTGGGAGCGAGATGCAGGGGAGATGGAAGGTGGGAGTGAGGTACAGGTGTGGGTGATGGAAGGTGGGAGTGAGGTACAGGTGTAAGGCATGGAAGGTGGGAGCGAGGTGCAGGGGAGATGGAAGGTGGGAGGTACAGGTGTGGGAGATGGAAGGTGGGAGTGAGGTACAGGTGTGATAGATGGAAGGTGGGAGCAAGGTGCAGGGGAGATGGAAGGTGGGAGAGAGTTACTGGTGTGGGAGATGGAAGGTGGGAGCGAGGTACAGGTGTGGGAGATGGAAGGAGGGAGTGAGGTACAGGTGTGATAGATGGAAGGTGGGAGCGAGGTGCAGGGGAGGTCGAAGGTAGTAGCGAGGTAGACATGTGATACATGTAAGGTGAGAGCGAGTTACTTGTGTGAGAGATGGAAGGTGGGCGCAAGTTGCAGGGGAGATGGAAGGTAGGAGCGAGGTACAGGTGTGGGAGATGGAAGGAGGGAGTGAGGTGCAAGGGAGATGGAAGGTGGGAGCGAGGTACAGGTGTGGGAGATGGAAGGAGGGAGTGAGGTGCAAGGGAGATGGAAGGTGGGAGCGAGGTACAGGTGTGGGAGATGGAAGGAGGGAGTGAGGTGCAAGGGAGATGGAAGGTGGGAGCGAGGTAGACGTGTGAGACAGGGAAGGTGGGAGCGAGTTACAGGTGTGAGAGAAGAAAGGTGGGAGCGAGGTGCAGGGGAGATGGAATGTGGGAGAGAGTTACAGGTGTGGGAGATGGAAGGTGGGAACAAGGTACAGGTGTGGGAGATGGAAGGTGGGAACAAGGTACAGGTGTGGGAGATGGAAGGAGGGAGCGAGGTACAGGTGTGATAGATGGAAGGTGGGTGCGAGGTGCAAGGGAGATGGAAGGTGGGAGCGAGGAAGATGTGTGAGAGATGGAAGGTGGGAGCGAGGTGCAGGGGAGATGGAAGGTGGAGTGAGGTACAGATGTGAGACATGGAAGGTGGGAGCGAGATGCAGGGGAGATGGAAGGTGGGAGTGAGGTACAGGTGTGGGTGATGGAAGGTGGGAGTGAGGTACAGGTGTGAGGCATGGAAGGTGGGAGCGAGGTGCAGTGGAGATGGAAGGTGAGAGCAAGGTGCAGGGGAGATGGAAGGTGGGAGAGAGGTACAGTTGTGGGAGATGGAAGGTGGGAGAGAGGTACAGGTGTGGGAGATGGAAGGTGGGAGTGAGGTGCAGGGGAGATGGAAGGTGAGAGAGAGTTACTGGTGTGGGAGATGGAAGGTGGGAGTGAGGTACAGGTGTGGGAGATGGAAGGAGGGAGCGAGGTATAGGTGTGATAGATGGAAGGTGGGAGCGAGGTGCAGGGGAGATCGAAGGTAGGAGCGAGGTAGACGTGTGAGACATGGAAGGTGAGAGCGAGTTACTTGTGTGAGAGATGGAAGGTGGGAGCAAGGTGCAGGGGAGATGGAAGGTGGGAGCGAGTTACAGGTGTGAGATGGAAGGTGGGAGCGAGGTGCAGGGGAGATGGAAGGTGGGAGCGAGGTACAGGTGTGGGAGATGGAAGGAGGGAGTGAGGTGCAAGGGAGATGGAAGGTGGGAGTGAGGTACAGGTGTGGGAGATGGAAGGAGGGAGTGAGGTGCAAGGGAGATGGAAGGTGGGAGCGAGGTAGACGTGTGAGACATGGAAGGTGGGAGCGAGTTACAGGTGTGAGAGATGGAAGGTGGGAGCGAGGTGCAGGGGAGATAGAAGGTGGGAGAGAGTTACAGGTGTGGGAGATGGAAGGTGGGAACAAGGTACAGATGTTGGAGATGGAAGGTGGGAGCGAGGTACAGGTGTGGGAGATGGAAGGAGGGAGCGAGGTACAGGTGTGATAGATGGAAAGTGGGACCGAGGTGCAAGGGAGATGGAAGGTGGGAGCGAGGTAGACGTGTGAGACATGGAAGGTGAGAGCGAGTTACTTGTGTGAGAGATGGAAGGTGGGAGCAAGGTGCAGGGGAGAGGGAAGGTGGGAGCGAGTTACAGGTGTGAGATGGAAGGTGGGAGCGAGGTGCAGGGGAGATGGAAGGTGGGAGCAGGGTAGACATGTGGGAGATGGAAGGTGGAAGTGCGGTGCAGGGGTAAGAGATGGAAGGAGGGAGTGAGGTTCAGGGGTGAGATTGAAGGAGGGAGTGAGGTTCAGGGGTGAGATGGAAGGAGAGAGCGAGTTACAGGTGTGAGAGATGGAAGGTGGGAGCGAGTTACAGGTGTGGGAGATGGAATGTGTGAACGAGGTACGGGTGTGGGTGATGGAAGGTGGGAGTGAGGTACAGGTGTGGGAGATGGAAGGAGGGAGCGAGGTACAGGTGTGATAGATGGAAAGTGGGAGTGAGGTGCAGGGGAGATGGAAGGTGGGAGCAGGGTAGACGTGTGGCGGATGGAAGGTGGAAGTGAGGTGCAGGGGAGATGGAAGGAGGGAGTGAGGTTCAGGGGTGAGATGGAAGGAGTGAGCGAGTTACAGGTGTGAGAGATGGAAGGTGGGAGCGAGGTGCAGGGGAGATGGAAGGTGGAAGCGAGGTGCAGAGGAGATGGAAGGTGGGAGTGAGGTAGACGTGTGAAACATGGAAGGTGGGAGCTAGTTACAGGTGTGAGAGATGGAAGGTGGGAGCGAGGTATAGGTGTGAGACATGGAAGGTGGGAGCGAGGTACAGATGTGAGAGATGGAAGGTGGGAGCGAGGTACAGGTGTGATAGATGGAAGGTAGGAGCGAGGTGCAGGGGAGAATGAAGGTAGGAGCGAGGTAGACGTGTGAGACATGGAAGGTGAGAGCGAGTTACTTGTGTGAGAGATGGAAGGTGGGAGCAAGTTGCAGGGGAGATGGAAGGTGGGAGCGAGGTACAGGTGTGGGAGATGGAAGGAGGGAGTGAGGTGCAAGGGAGATGGAAGGTGGGAGCGAGGTAAAGGTGTGGGAGATGGAAGGAGGGAGTGAGGTGCAAGGGAGATGGAAGGTGGGAGCGTGGTAGACGTGTGAGACATGGAAGGTGGGAGCGAGTTACAGGTGTGAGAGATGGAAGGTGGAAGCGAGGTGTAGGGGAGATGGAATGTGGGAGAGAGTTACAGGTGTGGGAGATGGAAGGTGGGAACAAGGTACAGGTGTGGGAGATGGAAGGTTGGAACAAGGTACAGGTGTGGGAGATGGAAGGAGGGAGCGAGGTACAGGTGTGATAGATGGAAGGTGGGTGCGAGGTGCAAGGGAGATGGAAGGTGGGAGCGAGGAAGATGTGTGAGAGATGGAAGGTGGGAGCGAGGTGCAGGGGAGATGGAAGGTGGAGTGAGGTACAGATGTGAGACATGGAAGGTGGGAGCGAGGTGCAGGGGAGATGGAAGGTGGGAGTGAGGTACAGGTGTGGGTGATGGAAGGTGGGAGTGAGGTACAGGTGTAAGGCATGGAAGGTGGGAGCGAGGTGCAGGGGAGATGGAAGGTGGGAGGTACAGGTGTAGGAGATGGAAGGTGGGAGTGAGGTACAGGTGTGATAGATGGAAGGTGGGAGCAAGGTGCAGGGGAGATGGAAGGTGGGAGAGAGTTACTGGTGTGGGAGATGGAAGGTGGGAGCGAGGTACAGGTGTGGGAGATGGAAGGAGGGAGTGAGGTACAGGTGTGATAGATGGAAGGTGGGAGCGAGGTGCAGGGGAGGTCGAAGGTAGTAGCGAGGTAGACATGTGATACATGTAAGGTGAGAGCGAGTTACTTGTGTGAGAGATGGAAGGTGGGAGCAAGTTGCAGGGGTGATGGAAGGTGGGAGTGAGGTACAGGTGTGAGGCATGGAAGGTGGGAGCGAGGTGCAGTGGAGATGGAAGGTGAGAGCAAGGTGCAGGGGAGATGGAAGGTGGGAGAGAGGTACAGTTGTGGGAGATGGAAGGTGGGAGAGAGGTACAGGTGTGGGAGATGGAAGGTGGGAGCGAGGTGCAGGGGAGATGGAATGTGGGAGAGAGTTACAGGTGTGGGAGATGGAAGGTGGGAACAAGGTACAGGTGTGGGAGATGGAAGGAGGGATCGAGGTACAGGTGTGATAGATGGAAGGTGGGTGCAAGGTGCAAGGGAGATGGAAGGTGGGAGCGAGAAAGATGTGTGAGAGATGGAAGGTGGGCGCGAGGTGCAGGGGAGATGGAAGGTGGAGTGAGGTACAGATGTGAGACATGGAAGGTGGGAGCGAGGTGCAGGGGTATTGGAAGGTGGGAGTGAGGTACAGGTGTGGGTGATGGAAGGTGGGAGTGAGGTACAGGTGTGAGGCATGGAAGGTGGGAGCGAGATGCAGGGGAGATGGAAGGTGGGAGCAAGGTGCAGGGGAGATGGAAGGTGGGAGAGAGGTACAGGTGTGGGAGATGGAAGGTGGGAGCGAGGTACAGGTATGGGAGATGGAAGGTGGGAGTGAGGTACAGGTGTGATAGATGGAAGGTGGGAGCAAGGTGCAGGGGAGATGGAAGGTGGGAGAGTGTTACCGGTGTGGGAGATGGAAGGTGGGAGCGAGGTACAGGTGTGGGAGATGGAAGAAGGGAGCGAGGTACAGGTGTGATAGATGGAAGGTGGGAGTGAGGTGCAGGGGAGATCGAAGGTAGGAGCGAGGTAGACGTGTGAGACATGGAAGGTGAGAGCGAGTTACTTGTGTGAGAGATGGAAGGTGGGAGCAAGTTGCAGGGGAAATGGAAGGTGGGAGCGAGGTACAGGTGTGGGAGATGGAAGGAGGGAGTGAGGTGCAAGGGAGATGGAAGGTGGGAGCGAGGTACAGGTGTGGGAGATGGAAGGAGGGAGTGAGGTGCAAGGGAGATGGAAGGTGGGAGCGAGGTAGACGTGTGAGACATGGAAGGTGGGAGCGAGTTACAGGTGTGAGAGATGGAAGGTGGGAGCAAGGTGTAGGGGAGATGGAATATGGGAGAGAGTTACAGGTGTGGGAGATGGAAGGTGGGAACAAGGTTCAGGTGTGGGAGATGGAAGGTGGGAACAAGGTACAGGTGTGGGAGATGGAAGGAGGGAGCGAGGTACAGGTGTGATAGATGGAAGGGGGGTGCGAGGTACAAGGGAGATGGAAGGTGGGAGCGAGGAAGATGTGTGAGAGATGGAAAGTGGGAGCGAGGTGCAGGGGAGATGGAAGGTGGAGTGAGGTACAGATGTGAGACATGGAAGGTGGGAGCGAGGTGCAGGGGAGATGGAAGGTGGGAGTGAGGTACAGGTGTGGGTGATGGAAGGTGGGAGTGAGGTACAGGTGTAAGGCATGGAAGGTGGGAGCGAGGTGCAGGGGAGATGGAAGGTGGGAGGTACAGGTGTGGGAGATGGAAGGTGGGAGTGAGGTACAGGTGTGATAGATGGAAGGTGGGAGCAAGGTGCAGGGGAGATGGAAGGTGGGAGAGTGTTACTGGTGTGGGAGATGGAAGGTGGGAGCGAGGTACAGGTGTGGGAGATGGAAGGAGGGAGTGAGGTACAGGTGTGATAGATGGAAGGCGGGAGCGAGGTGCAGGGGAGATGGAAGGTGGAGTGAGGTACAGATGTGAGACATGGAAGGTGGGAGCTAAGTGCAGGGGTATTGGAAGGTGGAAGTGAGGTACAGGTGTGGGTGATGGAAGGTGGGAGTGAGGTACAGGTGTGAGGCATGGAAGGTGGGAGCGAGGTGCAGGGGAGATGGAAGGTGGGAGCAAGGTGCAGGGGAGATGGAAGGTGGGAGAGAGGTACAGGTGTGGGAGATGGAAGGTGGGAGTGAGGTACAGGTGTGATAGATGGAAGGTAGGAGCGAGGTGCAGGGGAGAACGAAGGTAGGAGCGAGGTAGACGTGTGAGACATGGAAGGTGAGAGCGAGTTACTTGTGTGAGAGATGGAAGGTGGGAGCAAGTTGCAGGGGAGATGGAAGGTGGGAGCGAGGTACAGGTGTGGGAGATGGAAGGAGGGAGTGAGGTGCAAGGGAGATGGAAGGTGGGAGCGAGGTAAAGGTGTGGGAGATGGAAGGAGGGAGTGAGGTGCAAGGGAGATGGAAGGTGGGAGCGTGGTAGACGTGTGAGACATGGAAGGTGGGAGCGAGTTACAGGTGTGAGAGATGGAAGGTGGAAGCGAGGTGTAGGGGAGATGGAATGTGGGAGAGATTTACAGGTGTGGGAGATGGAAGGTGGGAACAAGGTACAGGTGTGGGAGATGGAAGGTGGGAACAAGGTACAGGTGTGGGCGATGGAAGGAGGGAGCGAGGTACAGGTGTGATAGATGGAAGGTGGGTGCGAGGTGCAAGGGAGATGGAAGGTGGGAGCGAGGAAGATGTGTGAGAGATGGAAAGTGGGAGCGAGGTGCAGGGGAGATGGAAGGTGGAGTGAGGTACAGATGTGAGACATGGAAGGTGGGAGCGAGGTGCAGGGGAGATGGAAGGTGGGAGTGAGGTACAGGTGTGGGTGATGGAAGGTGGGAGTGAGGTACAGGTGTAAGGCATGGAAGGTGGGAGCGAGGTGCAGGGGAGATGGAAGGTGGGAGGTACAGGTGTGGGAGATGGAAGGTGGGAGTGAGGTACAGGTGTGATAGATGGAAGGTGGGAGCAAGGTGCAGGGGAGATGGAAGGTGGGAGAGAGTTACTGGTGTGGGAGATGGAAGGTGGGAGCGAGGTACAGGTGTGGGAGATGGAAGGAGGGAGTGAGGTACAGGTGTGATAGATGGAAGGTGGGAGCGAGGTGCAGGGGAGGTCGAAGGTAGTAGCGAGGTAGACATGTGATACATGTAAGGTGAGAGCGAGTTACTTGTGTGAGAGATGGAAGGTGGGAGCAAGTTGCAGGGGAGATGGAAGGTAGGAGCGAGGTACAGGTGTGGGAGATGGAAGGAGGGAGTGAGGTGCAAGGGAGATGGAAGGTGGGAGCGAGGTACAGGTGTGGGAGATGGAAGGAGGGAGTGAGGTGCAAGGGAGATGGAAGGTGGGAGCGAGGTAGACGTGTGAGACAGGGAAGGTGGGAGCGAGTTACAGGTGTGAGAGAAGAAAGGTGGGAGCGAGGTGCAGGGGAGATGGAATGTGGGAGAGAGTTACAGGTGTGGGAGATGGAAGGTGGGAACAAGGTACAGGTGTGGGAGATGGAAGGTGGGAACAAGGTACAGGTGTGGGAGATGGAAGGAGGGAGCGAGGTACAGGTGTGATAGATGGAAGGTGGGTGCGAGGTGCAAGGGAGATGGAAGGTGGGAGCGAGGAAGATGTGTGAGAGATGGAAGGTGGGAGCGAGGTGCAGGGGAGATGGAAGGTGGAGTGAGGTACAGATGTGAGACATGGAAGGTGGGAGCGAGATGCAGGGGAGATGGAAGGTGGGAGTGAGGTACAGGTGTGGGTGATGGAAGGTGGGAGTGAGGTACAGGTGTGAGGCATGGAAGGTGGGAGCGAGGTGCAGTGGAGATGGAAGGTGAGAGCAAGGTGCAGGGGCGATGGAAGGTGGGAGAGAGGTACAGTTGTGGGAGATGGAAGGTGGGAGAGAGGTACAGGTGTGGGAGATGGAAGGTGGGAGTGAGGTGCAGGGGAGATGGAAGGTGAGAGAGAGTTACTGGTGTGGGAGATGGAAGGTGGGAGTGAGGTACAGGTGTGGGAGATGGAAGGAGGGAGCGAGGTATAGGTGTGATAGATGGAAGGTGGGAGCGAGGTGCAGGGGAGATCGAAGGTAGGAGCGAGGTAGACGTGTGAGACATGGAAGGTGAGAGCGAGTTACTTGTGTGAGAGATAGAAGGTGGGAGCAAGGTGCAGGGGAGATGGAAGGTGGGAGCGAGTTACAGGTGTGAGATGGAAGGTGGGAGCGAGGTGCAGGGGAGATGGAAGGTGGGAGCGAGGTACAGGTGTGGGAGATGGAAGGAGGGAGTGAGGTGCAAGGGAGATGGAAGGTGGGAGTGAGGTACAGGTGTGGGAGATGGAAGGAGGGAGTGAGATGCAAGGGAGATGGAAGGTGGGAGCGAGGTAGACGTGTGAGACATGGAAGGTGGGAGCGAGTTACAGGTGTGAGAGATGGAAGGTGGGAGCGAGGTGCAGGGGAGATAGAAGGTGGGAGAGAGTTACAGGTGTGGGAGATGGAAGGTGGGAACAAGGTACAGATGTTGGAGATGGAAGGTGGGAGCGAGGTACAGGTGTGGGAGATGGAAGGAGGGAGCGAGGTACAGGTGTGATAGATGGAAAGTGGGACCGAGGTGCAAGGGAGATGGAAGGTGGGAGCGAGGTAGACGTGTGAGACATGGAAGGTGAGAGCGAGTTACTTGTGTGAGAGATGGAAGGTGGGAGCAAGGTGCAGGGGAGAGGGAAGGTGGGAGCGAGTTACAGGTGTGAGATGGAAGGTGGGAGCGAGGTGCAGGGGAGATGGAAGGTGGGAGCAGGGTAGACATGTGGGAGATGGAAGGTGGAAGTGCGGTGCAGGGGTAAGAGATGGAAGGAGGGAGTGAGGTTCAGGGGTGAGATTGAAGGAGGGAGTGAGGTTCAGGGGTGAGATGGAAGGAGAGAGCGAGTTACAGGTGTGAGAGATGGAAGGTGGGAGCGAGTTACAGGTGTGGGAGATGGAATGTGTGAACGAGGTACGGGTGTGGGTGATGGAAGGTGGGAGTGAGGTACAGGTGTGGGAGATGGAAGGAGGGAGCGAGGTACAGGTGTGATAGATGGAAAGTGGGAGTGAGGTGCAGGGGAGATGGAAGGTGGGAGCAGGGTAGACGTGTGGCGGATGGAAGGTGGAAGTGAGGTGCAGGGGAGATGGAAGGAGGGAGTGAGGTTCAGGGGTGAGATGGAAGGAGTGAGCGAGTTACAGGTGTGAGAGATGGAAGGTGGGAGCGAGGTGCAGGGGAGATGGAAGGTGGAAGCGAGGTGCAGAGGAGATGGAAGGTGGGAGTGAGGTAGACGTGTGAAACATGGAAGGTGGGAGCTAGTTACAGGTGTGAGAGATGGAAGGTGGGAGCGAGGTATAGGTGTGAGACATGGAAGGTGGGAGCGAGGTACAGATGTGAGAGATGGAAGGTGGGAGCGAGGTACAGGTGTGATAGATGGAAGGTAGGAGCGAGGTGCAGGGGAGAACGAAGGTAGGAGCGAGGTAGACGTGTGAGACATGGAAGGTGAGAGCGAGTTACTTGTGTGAGAGATGGAAGGTGGGAGCAAGTTGCAGGGGAGATGGAAGGTGGGAGCGAGGTACAGGTGTGGGAGATGGAAGGAGGGAGTGAGGTGCAAGGGAGATGGAAGGTGGGAGCGTGGTAGACGTGTGAGACATGGAAGGTGGGAGCGAGTTACAGGTGTGAGAGATGGAAGGTGGAAGCGATGTGTAGGGGAGATGGAATGTGGGAGAGAGTTACAGGTGTGGGAGATGGAAGGTGGGAACAAGGTACAGGTGTGGGAGATGGAAGGTGGGAACAAGGTACAGGTGTGGGAGATGGATGGAAGGAGGGAGCGAGGTACAGGTGTGATAGATGGAAGGTGGGTGCGAGGTGCAAGGGAGATGGAAGGTGGGAGCGAGGAAGATGTGTGAGAGATGGAAAGTGGGAGCGAGGTGCAGGGGAGATGGAAGGTGGAGTGAGGTACAGATGTGAGACATGGAAGGTGGGAGCGAGGTGCAGGGGAGATGGAAGGTGGGAGTGAGGTACAGGTGTGGGTGATGGAAGGTGGGAGTGAGGTACAGGTGTAAGGCATGGAAGGTGGGAGCGAGGTGCAGGGGAGATGGAAGGTGGGAGGTACAGGTGTGGGAGATGGAAGGTGGGAGTGAGGTACAGGTGTGATAGATGGAAGGTGGGAGCAAGGTGCAGGGGAGATGGAAGGTGGGAGAGAGTTACTGGTGTGGGAGATGGAAGGTGGGAGCGAGGTACAGGTGTGGGAGATGGAAGGAGGGAGTGAGGTACAGGTGTGATAGATGGAAGGTGGGAGCGAGGTGCAGGGGAGGTCGAAGGTAGTAGCGAGGTAGACATGTGATACATGTAAGGTGAGAGCGAGTTACTTGTGTGAGAGATGGAAGGTGGGAGCAAGTTGCAGGGGAGATGGAAGGTGGGAGCGAGGTACAGGTGTGGGAGATGGAAGGAGGGAGTGAGGTGCAAGGGAGATGGAAGGTGGGAGCGTGGTAGACGTGTGAGACATGGAAGGTGGGAGCGAGTTACAGGTGTGAGAGATGGAAGGTGGAAGCGAGGTGTAGGGGAGATGGAATGTGGGAGAGAGTTACAGGTGTGGGAGATGGAAGGTGGGAACAAGGTACAGGTGTGGGAGATGGAAGGTGGGAACAAGGTACAGGTGTGGGAGATGGAAGGAGGGAGCGAGGTACAGGTGTGATAGATGGAAGGTGGGTGCGAGGTGCAAGGGAGATGGAAGGTGGGAGCGAGGAAGATGTGTGAGAGATGGAAAGTGGGAGCGAGGTGCAGGGGAGATGGAAGGTGGAGTGAGGTACAGATGTGAGACATGGAAGGTGGGAGCGAGGTGCAGGGGAGATGGAAGGTGGGAGTGAGGTGTGGGTGATGGAAGGTGGGAGTGAGGTACAGGTGTAAGGCATGGAAGGTGGGAGCGAGGTGCAGGGGAGATGGAAGGTGGGAGGTACAGGTGTGGGAGATGGAAGGTGGGAGTGAGGTACAGGTGTGATAGATGAAGGTGGGAGCAAGGTGCAGGGGAGATGGAAGGTGGGAGAGAGTTACTGGTGTGGGAGATGGAAGGTGGGAGCGAGGTACAGGTGTGGGAGATGGAAGGAGGGAGTGAGGTACAGGTGTGATAGATGGAAGGTGGGAGCGAGGTGCAGGGGAGGTCGAAGGTAGTAGCGAGGTAGACATGTGATACATGTAAGGTGAGAGCGAGTTACTTGTGTGAGAGATGGAAGGTGGGAGCAAGTTGCAGGGGAGATGGAAGGTAGGAGCGAGGTACAGGTGTGGGAGATGGAAGGAGGGAGTGAGGTGCAAGGGAGATGGAAGGTGGGAGCGAGGTACAGGTGTGGGAGATGGAAGGAGGGAGTGAGGTGCAAGGGAGATGGAAGGTGGGAGCGAGGTAGACGTGTGAGACAGGGAAGGTGGGAGCGAGTTACAGGTGTGAGAGAAGAAAGGTGGGAGCGAGGTGCAGGGGAGATGGAATGTGGGAGAGAGTTACAGGTGTGGGAGATGGAAGGTGGGAACAAGGTACAGGTGTGGGAGATGGAAGGTGGGAACAAGGTACAGGTGTGGGAGATGGAAGGAGGGAGCGAGGTACAGGTGTGATAGATGGAAGGTGGGTGCGAGGTGCAAGGGAGATGGAAGGTGGGAGCGAGGAAGATGTGTGAGAGATGGAAGGTGGGAGCGAGGTGCAGGGGAGATGGAAGGTGGAGTGAGGTACAGATGTGAGACATGGAAGGTGGGAGCGAGATGCAGGGGAGATGGAAGGTGGGAGTGAGGTACAGGTGTGGGTGATGGAAGGTGGGAGTGAGGTACAGGTGTGAGGCATGGAAGGTGGGAGCGAGGTGCAGTGGAGATGGAAGGTGAGAGCAAGGTGCAGGGGAGATGGAAGGTGGGAGAGAGGTACAGTTGTGGGAGATGGAAGGTGGGAGAGAGGTACAGGTGTGGGAGATGGAAGGAGGGAGCGAGGTATAGGTGTGATAGATGGAAGGTGGGAGCGAGGTGCAGGGGAGATCGAAGGTAGGAGCGAGGTAGACGTGTGAGACATGGAAGGTGAGAGCGAGTTACTTGTGTGAGAGATAGAAGGTGGGAGCAAGGTGCAGGGGAGATGGAAGGTGGGAGCGAGTTACAGGTGTGAGATGGAAGGTGGGAGCGAGGTGCAGGGGAGATGGAAGGTGGGAGCGAGGTACAGGTGTGGGAGATGGAAGGAGGGAGTGAGGTGCAAGGGAGATGGAAGGTGGGAGTGAGGTACAGGTGTGGGAGATGGAAGGAGGGAGTGAGGTGCAAGGGAGATGGAAGGTGGGAGCGAGGTAGACGTGTGAGACATGGAAGGTGGGAGCGAGTTACAGGTGTGAGAGATGGAAGGTGGGAGCGAGGTGCAGGGGAGATAGAAGGTGGGAGAGAGTTACAGGTGTGGGAGATGGAAGGTGGGAACAAGGTACAGATGTTGGAGATGGAAGGTGGGAGCGAGGTACAGGTGTGGGAGATGGAAGGAGGGAGCGAGGTACAGGTGTGATAGATGGAAAGTGGGACCGAGGTGCAAGGGAGATGGAAGGTGGGAGCGAGGTAGACGTGTGAGACATGGAAGGTGAGAGCGAGTTACTTGTGTGAGAGATGGAAGGTGGGAGCAAGGTGCAGGGGAGAGGGAAGGTGGGAGCGAGTTACAGGTGTGAGATGGAAGGTGGGAGCGAGGTGCAGGGGAGATGGAAGGTGGGAGCAGGGTAGACATGTGGGAGATGGAAGGTGGAAGTGCGGTGCAGGGGTAAGAGATGGAAGGAGGGAGTGAGGTTCAGGGGTGAGATTGAAGGAGGGAGTGAGGTTCAGGGGTGAGATGGAAGGAGAGAGCGAATTACAGGTGTGAGAGATGGAAGGTGGGAGCGAGTTACAGGTGTGGGAGATGGAATGTGTGAACGAGGTACGGGTGTGGGTGATGGAAGGTGGGAGTGAGGTACAGGTGTGATAGATGGAAAGTGGGAGTGAGGTGCAGGGGAGGTGGAAGGTGGGAGCAGGGTAGACGTGTGGCGGATGGAAGGTGGAAGTGAGGTGCAGGGGAGATGGAAGGAGGGAGTGAGGTTCAGGGGTGAGATGGAAGGAGTGAGCGAGTTACAGGTGTGAGAGATGGAAGGTGGGAGCGAGGTGCAGGGGAGATGGAAGGTGGAAGCGAGGTGCAGAGGAGATGGAAGGTGGGAGTGAGGTAGACGTGTGAAACATGGAAGGTGGGAGCTAGTTACAGGTGTGAGAGATGGAAGGTGGGAGCGAGGTATAGGTGTGAGACATGGAAGGTGGGAGCGAGGTACAGATGTGAGAGATGGAAGGTGGGAGCGAGGTACAGGTGTGATAGATTGAAGGTAGGAGCGAGGTGCAGGGGAGAACGAAGGTAGGAGCGAGGTAGACGTGTGAGACATGGAAGGTGAGAGCGAGTTACTTGTGTGAGAGATGGAAGGTGGGAGCAAGTTGCAGGGGAGATGGAAGGTGGGAGCGAGGTACAGGTGTGGGAGATGGAAGGAGGGAGTGAGGTGCAAGGGAGATGGAAGGTGGGAGCGAGGTAAAGGTGTGGGAGATGGAAGGAGGGAGTGAGGTGCAAGGGAGATGGAAGGTGGGAGCGTGGTAGACGTGTGAGACATGGAAGGTGGGAGCGAGTTACAGGTGTGGGAGATGGAAGGTGGAAGCGAGGTGTAGGGGAGATGGAATGTGGGAGAGAGTTACAGGTGTGGGAGATGGAAGGTGGGAACAAGGTACAGGTGTGGGAGATGGAAGGTGGGAACAAGGTACAGGTGTGGGAGATGGAAGGAGGGAGCGAGGTACAGGTGTGATAGATGGAAGGTGGGTGCGAGGTGCAAGGGAGATGGAAGGTGGGAGCGAGGAAGATGTGTGAGAGATGGAAAGTGGGAGCGAGGTGCAGGGGAGATGGAAGGTGGAGTGAGGTACAGATGTGAGACACGGAAGGTGGGAGCGAGGTGCAGGGGAGATGGAAGGTGGGAGTGAGGTACAGGTGTGGGTGATGGAAGGTGGGAGTGAGGTACAGGTGTAAGGCATGGAAGGTGGGAGCGAGGTGCAGGGGAGATGGAAGGTGGGAGGTACAGGTGTGGGAGATGGAAGGTGGGAGTGAGGTACAGGTGTGATAGATGGAAGGTGGGAGCAAGGTGCAGGGGAGATGGAAGGTGGGAGAGAGTTACTGGTGTGGGAGATGGAAGGTGGGAGCGAGGTACAGGTGTGGGAGATGGAAGGAGGGAGTGAGGTACAGGTGTGATAGATGGAAGGTGGGAGCGAGGTGCAGGGGAGGTCGAAGGTAGTAGCGAGGTAGACATGTGATACATGTAAGGTGAGAGCGAGTTACTTGTGTGAGAGATGGAAGGTGGGAGCAAGTTGCAGGGGAGATGGAAGGTAGGAGCGAGGTACAGGTGTGGGAGATGGAAGGAGGGAGTGAGGTGCAAGGGAGATGGAAGGTGGGAGCGAGGTACAGGTGTGGGAGATGGAAGGAGGGAGTGAGGTGCAAGGGAGATGGAAGGTGGGAGCGAGGTAGACGTGTGAGACAGGGAAGGTGGGAGCGAGTTACAGGTGTGAGAGAAGAAAGGTGGGAGCGAGGTGCAGGGGAGATGGAATGTGGGAGAGAGTTACAGGTGTGGGAGATGGAAGGTGGGAACAAGGTACAGGTGTGGGAGATGGAAGGTGGGAACAAGGTACAGGTGTGGGAGATGGAAGGAGGGAGCGAGGTACAGGTGTGATAGATGGAAGGTGGGTGCGAGGTGCAAGGGAGATGGAAGGTGGGAGCGAGGAAGATGTGTGAGAGATGGAAGGTGGGAGCGAGGTGCAGGGGAGATGGAAGGTGGAGTGAGGTACAGATGTGAGACATGGAAGGTGGGAGCGAGATGCAGGGGAGATGGAAGGTGGGAGTGAGGTACAGGTGTGGGTGATGGAAGGTGGGAGTGAGGTACAGGTGTGGGTGATGGAAGGTGGGAGTGAGGTACAGGTGTGAGGCATGGAAGGTGGGAGCGAGGTGCAGTGGAGATGGAAGGTGAGAGCAAGGTGCAGGGGAGATGGAAGGTGGGAGAGAGGTACAGTTGTGGGAGATGGAAGGTGGGAGAGAGGTACAGGTGTGGGAGATGGAAGGTGGGAGTGAGGTGCAGGGGAGATGGAAGGTGAGAGAGAGTTACTGGTGTGGGAGATGGAAGGTGGGAGTGAGGTACAGGTGTGGGAGATGGAAGGAGGGAGCGAGGTATAGGTGTGATAGATGGAAGGTGGGAGCGAGGTGCAGGGGAGATCGAAGGTAGGAGCGAGGTAGACGTGTGAGACATGGAAGGTGAGAGCGAGTTACTTGTGTGAGAGATAGAAGGTGGGAGCAAGGTGCAGGGGAGATGGAAGGTGGGAGCGAGTTACAGGTGTGAGATGGAAGGTGGGAGCGAGGTGCAGGGGAGATGGAAGGTGGGAGCGAGGTACAGGTGTGGGAGATGGAAGGAAGGAGTGAGGTGCAAGGGAGATGGAAGGTGGGAGTGAGGTACAGGTGTGGGAGATGGAAGGAGGGAGTGAGGTGCAAGGGAGATGGAAGGTGGGAGCGAGGTAGACGTGTGAGACATGGAAGGTGGGAGCGAGTTACAGGTGTGAGAGATGGAAGGTGGGAGCGAGGTGCAGGGGAGATAGAAGGTGGGAGAGAGTTACAGGTGTGGGAGATGGAAGGTGGGAACAAGGTACAGATGTTGGAGATGGAAGGTGGAAGCGAGGTACAGGTGTGGGAGATGGAAGGAGGGAGCGAGGTACAGGTGTGATAGATGGAAAGTGGGACCGAGGTGCAAGGGAGATGGAAGGTGGGAGCGAGGTAGACGTGTGAGACATGGAAGGTGAGAGCGAGTTACTTGTGTGAGAGATGGAAGGTGGGAGCAAGGTGCAGGGGAGAGGGAAGGTGGGAGCGAGTTACAGGTGTGAGATGGAAGGTGGGAGCGAGGTGCAGGGGAGATGGAAGGTGGGAGCAGGGTAGACATGTGGGAGATGGAAGGTGGAAGTGCGGTGCAGGGGTAAGAGATGGAAGGAGGGAGTGAGGTTCAGGGGTGAGATTGAAGGAGGGAGTGAGGTTCAGGGGTGAGATGGAAGGAGAGAGCGAATTACAGGTGTGAGAGATGGAAGGTGGGAGCGAGTTACAGGTGTGGGAGATGGAATGTGTGAACGAGGTACGGGTGTGGGTGATGGAAGGTGGGAGTGAGGTACAGGTGTGGGAGATGGAAGGAGGGAGCGAGGTACAGGTGTGATAGATGGAAAGTGGGAGTGAGGTGCAGGGGAGATGGAAGGTGGGAGCAGGGTAGACGTGTGGCGGATGGAAGGTGGAAGTGAGGTGCAGGGGAGATGGAAGGAGGGAGTGAGGTTCAGGGGTGAGATGGAAGGAGTGAGCGAGTTACAGGTGTGAGAGATGGAAGGTGGGAGCGAGGTGCAGGGGAGATGGAAGGTGGAAGCGAGGTGCAGAGGAGATGGAAGGTGGGAGTGAGGTAGACGTGTGAAACATGGAAGGTGGGAGCTAGTTACAGGTGTGAGAGATGGAAGGTGGGAGCGAGGTATAGGTGTGAGACATGGAAGGTGGGAGCGAGGTACAGATGTGAGAGATGGAAGGTGGGAGCGAGGTACAGGTGTGATAGATGGAAGGTAGGAGCGAGGTGCAGGGGAGAACGAAGGTAGGAGCGAGGTAGACGTGTGAGACATGGAAGGTGAGAGCGAGTTACTTGTGTGAGAGATGGAAGGTGGGAGCAAGTTGCAGGGGAGATGGAAGGTGGGAGCGAGGTACAGGTGTGGGAGATGGAAGGAGGGAGTGAGGTGCAAGGGAGATGGAAGGTGGGAGCGAGGTAAAGGTGTGGGAGATGGAAGGAGGGAGTGAGGTGCAAGGGAGATGGAAGGTGGGAGCGTGGTAGACGTGTGAGACATGGAAGGTGGGAGCGAGTTACAGGTGTGGGAGATGGAAGGTGGAAGCGAGGTGTAGGGGAGATGGAATGTGGGAGAGAGTTACAGGTGTGGGAGATGGAAGGTGGGAACAAGGTACAGGTGTGGGAGATGGAAGGTGGGAACAAGGTACAGGTGTGGGAGATGGAAGGAGGGAGCGAGGTACAGGTGTGATAGATGGAAGGTGGGTGCGAGGTGCAAGGGAGATGGAAGCGAGGAAGATGTGTGAGAGATGGAAGGTGGGAGCGAGGTGCAGGGGAGATGGAAGGTGGAGTGAGGTACAGATGTGAGACATGGAAGGTGGGAGCGAGATGCAGGGGAGATGGAAGGTGGGAGTGAGGTACAGGTGTGGGTGATGGAAGGTGGGAGTGAGGTACAGGTGTGAGGCATGGAAGGTGGGAGCGAGGTGCAGTGGAGATGGAAGGTGAGAGCAAGGTGCAGGGGAGATGGAAGGTGGGAGAGAGGTACAGTTGTGGGAGATGGAAGGTGGGAGAGAGGTACAGGTGTGGGAGATGGAAGGTGGGAGTGAGGTGCAGGGGAGATGGAAGGTGAGAGAGAGTTACTGGTGTGGGAGATGGAAGGTGGGAGTGAGGTACAGGTGTGGGAGATGGAAGGAGGGAGCGAGGTATAGGTGTGATAGATGGAAGGTGGGAGCGAGGTGCAGGGGAGATCGAAGGTAGGAGCGAGGTAGACGTGTGAGACATGGAAGGTGAGAGCGAGTTACTTGTGTGAGAGATAGAAGGTGGGAGCAAGGTGCAGGGGAGATGGAAGGTGGGAGCGAGTTACAGGTGTGAGATGGAAGGTGGGAGCGAGGTGCAGGGGAGATGGAAGGTGGGAGCGAGGTACAGGTGTGGGAGATGGAAGGAGGGAGTGAGGTGCAAGGGAGATGGAAGGTGGGAGTGAGGTACAGGTGTGGGTGATGGAAGGAGGGAGTGAGGTGCAAGGGAGATGGAAGGTGGGAGCGAGGTAGACGTGTGAGACATGGAAGGTGGGAGCGAGTTACAGGTGTGAGAGATGGAAGGTGGGAGCGAGGTGCAGGGGAGATAGAAGGTGGGAGAGAGTTACAGGTGTGGGAGATGGAAGGTGGGAACAAGGTACAGATGTTGGAGATGGAAGGTGGGAGCGAGGTACAGGTGTGGGAGATGGAAGGAGGGAGCGAGGTACAGGTGTGATAGATGGATAGTGGGACCGAGGTGCAAGGGAGATGGAAGGTGGGAGCGAGGTAGACGTGTGAGACATGGAAGGTGAGAGCGAGTTACTTGTGTGAGAGATGGAAGGTGGGAGCAAGGTGCAGGGGAGAGGGAAGGTGGGAGCGAGTTACAGGTGTGAGATGGAAGGTGGGAGCGAGGTGCAGGGGAGATGGAAGGTGGGAGCAGGGTAGACATGTGGGAGATGGAAGGTGGAAGTGCGGTGCAGGGGTAAGAGATGGAAGGAGGGAGTGAGGTTCAGGGGTGAGATTGAAGGAGGGAGTGAGGTTCAGGGGTGAGATGGAAGGAGAGAGCGAATTACAGGTGTGAGAGATGGAAGGTGGGAGCGAGTTACAGGTGTGGGAGATGGAATGTGTGAACGAGGTACGGGTGTGGGTGATGGAAGGTGGGAGTGAGGTACAGGTGTGGGAGATGGAAGGAGGGAGCGAGGTACAGGTGTGATAGATGGAAAGTGGGAGTGAGGTGCAGGGGAGATGGAAGGTGGGAGCAGGGTAGACGTGTGGCGGATGGAAGGTGGAAGTGAGGTGCAGGGGAGATGGAAGGAGGGAGTGAGGTTCAGGGGTGAGATGGAAGGAGTGAGCGAGTTACAGGTGTGAGAGATGGAAGGTGGGAGCGAGGTGCAGGGGAGATGGAAGGTGGAAGCGAGGTGCAGAGGAGATGGAAGGTGGGAGTGAGGTAGACGTTATGAAACATGGAAGGTGGGAGCTAGTTACAGGTGTGAGAGATGGAAGGTGGGAGCGAGGTATAGGTGTGAGACATGGAAGGTGGGAGCGAGGTACAGATGTGAGAGATGGAAGGTGGGAGCGAGGTACAGGTGTGATAGATGGAAGGTAGGAGCGAGGTGCAGGGGAGAACGAAGGTAGGAGCGAGGTAGACGTGTGAGACATGGAAGGTGAGAGCGAGTTACTTGTGTGAGAGATGGAAGGTGGGAGCAAGTTGCAGGGGAGATGGAAGGTGGGAGCGAGGTACAGGTGTGGGAGATGGAAGGAGGGAGTGAGGTGCAAGGGAGATGGAAGGTGGGAGCGAGGTAAAGGTGTGGGAGATGGAAGGAGGGAGTGAGGTGCAAGGGAGATGGAAGGTGGGAGCGTGGTAGACGTGTGAGACATGGAAGGTGGGAGCGAGTTACAGGTGTGGGAGATGGAAGGTGGAAGCGAGGTGTAGGGGAGATGGAATGTGGGAGAGAGTTACAGGTGTGGGAGATGGAAGGTGGGAACAAGGTACAGGTGTGGGAGGTGGAAGGTGGGAACAAGGTACAGGTGTGGGAGATGGAAGGAGGGAGCGAGGTACAGGTGTGATAGATGGAAGGTGGGTGCGAGGTGCAAGGGAGATGGAAGGTGGGAGCGAGGAAGATGTGTGAGAGATGGAAGGTGGGAGCGAGGTGCAGGGGAGATGGAAGGTGGAGTGAGGTACAGATGTGAGACATGGAAGGTGGGAGCGAGATGCAGGGGAGATGGAAGGTGGGAGTGAGGTACAGGTGTGGGTGATGGAAGGTGGGAGTGAGGTACAGGTGTGAGGCATGGAAGGTGGGAGCGAGGTGCAGTGGAGATGGAAGGTGAGAGCAAGGTGCAGGGGAGATGGAAGGTGGGAGAGAGGTACAGTTGTGGGAGATGGAAGGTGGGAGAGAGGTACAGGTGTGGGAGATGGAAGGTGGGAGTGAGGTGCAGGGGAGATGGAAGGTGAGAGAGAGTTACTGGTGTGGGAGATGGAAGGTGGGAGTGAGGTACAGGTGTGGGAGATGGAAGGAGGGAGCGAGGTATAGGTGTGATAGATGGAAGGTGGGAGCGAGGTGCAGGGGAGATCGAAGGTAGGAGCGAGGTAGACGTGTGAGACATGGAAGGTGAGAGCGAGTTACTTGTGTGAGAGATAGAAGGTGGGAGCAAGGTGCAGGGGAGATGGAAGGTGGGAGCGAGTTACAGGTGTGAGATGGAAGGTGGGAGCGAGGTGCAGGGGAGATGGAAGGTGGGAGCGAGGTACAGGTGTGGGAGATGGAAGGAGGGAGTGAGGTGCAAGGGAGATGGAAGGTGGGAGTGAGGTACAGGTGTGGGAGATGGAAGGAGGGAGTGAGGTGCAAGGGAGATGGAAGGTGGGAGCGAGGTAGACGTGTGAGACATGGAAGGTGGGAGCGAGTTACAGGTGTGAGAGATGGAAGGTGGGAGCGAGGTGCAGGGGAGATAGAAGGTGGGAGAGAGTTACAGGTGTGGGAGATGGAAGGTGGGAACAAGGTACAGATGTTGGAGATGGAAGGTGGGAGCGAGGTACAGGTGTGGGAGATGGAAGGAGGGAGCGAGGTACAGGTGTGATAGATGGAAAGTGGGACCGAGGTGCAAGGGAGATGGAAGGTGGGAGCGAGGTAGACGTGTGAGACATGGAAGGTGAGAGCGAGTTACTTGTGTGAGAGATGGAAGGTGGGAGCAAGGTGCAGGGGAGAGGGAAGGTGGGAGCGAGTTACAGGTGTGAGATGGAAGGTGGGAGCGAGGTGCAGGGGAGATGGAAGGTGGGAGCAGGGTAGACATGTGGGAGATGGAAGGTGGAAGTGAGGTGCAGGGGTAAGAGATGGAAGGAGGGAGTGAGGTTCAGGGGTGAGATTGAAGGAGGGAGTGAGGTTCAGGGGTGAGATGGAAGGAGAGAGCGAGTTACAGGTGTGAGAGATGGAAGGTGGGAGCGAGTTACAGGTGTGGGAGATGGAATGTGTGAACGAGGTACGGGTGTGGGTGATGGAAGGTGGGAGTGAGGTACAGGTGTGGGAGATGGAAGGAGGGAGCGAGGTACAGGTGTTATAGATGTAAAGTGGGAGTGAGGTGCAGGGGAGATGGAAGGTGGGAGCAGGGTAGACGTGTGGCGGATGGAAGGTGGAAGTGAGGTGCAGGGGAGATGGAAGGAGGGAGTGAGGTTCAGGGGTGAGATGGAAGGAGTGAGCGAGTTACAGGTGTGAGAGATGGAAGGTGGGAGCGAGGTGCAGGGGAGATGGAAGGTGGAAGCGAGGTGCAGAGGAGATGGAAGGTGGGAGTGAGGTAGACGTGTGAAACATGGAAGGTGGGAGCTAGTTACAGGTGTGAGAGATGGAAGGTGGGAGCGAGGTATAGGTGTGAGACATGGAAGGTGGGAGCGAGGTACAGGTGTGAGAGATGGAAGGTGGGAGCGAGGTGCAGGTGAGATGAAAGGCAGGAGCAGGGTAGACGTGTGAGAGATGGAAGGTGGAAGTGAGGTGCAGGGGTGAGAGATGGAAGGAGGGAGTGAGCTTCAGGGGTGAGATGGAAGGAGGGAGTGAGGTTCAGGGGTGAGACGGAAGGAGGCAGTGAGGTTCAGGGGTGAGATAGAAGGAGTGAGTGAGAGCGGCATGGGTGAGACTGAGAGAGGGAGGGAGTGAGTGAGGTACAGGTGTGAGGTGCAGGGGTGAGATGGAAGGAGGGAGTGAGGTGCATGGGTGATAGAGGGAAGGAGTGAGTAAGCGGGGAGAGCTGAGACTGAGAGATGGAAGGGGGTAAGTAAGGGAAGCAGGACGTTAGAGGAG
Source organism: Pseudophryne corroboree (assembly GCF_028390025.1). Lineage (NCBI taxonomy): Eukaryota > Metazoa > Chordata > Amphibia > Anura > Myobatrachidae > Pseudophryne > Pseudophryne corroboree. Next base: position 387,119,544 of record NC_086451.1, read on the forward strand.
CAGTGGTAACATATGAGACATTAAGGAAAGGTGACATAAAACAGATATGGGGAAGAGGTGGATGGACACAGGAGTGGTAGGGGACACAGGGTGGATAACTTTATATTATATATGGTATTAGAGCCGGCTCTAACCAATATGATGCCCTAGGCAAGATTTTGGCTGGTGCCCCTAGCACCACCGCTAGTTCTGCCTCTGTCCCTGCTCCCTTTTCCCAGTACCATCACCCCGCACCTATAGCAGTCCTTATTTTGGTGTTCCTATACCCTATATTTTAAAAAGGAACAGTGCGCACATTCGGCGCACACCTCAAAAAGGGACGTGTTTTTGCTGGCAAGCGGCATGGCCACACAATAGTACCCCCAATTCAAATTATGCCACACAGTAGTGCAACTTTATTCACATTATATCATGCGATAGTGTCCCTTATTCACGTTACATCACACAGTAGTACCACTTTACCTTATATACGTTACTCCTCACAGTAGTGCCCCTCATTCATATTACACCACACCATCTTGCTCTTTATTCACATTACACCACAAAATAGTGCTCTTTCTATACGTAACACCACACAGTAGAGCACCCTATACACATAATGCCACACATTAGTAATGCCTTTATACACATAATACCACACAGTAAAGCCCCTAACACATATGACACACATTATTAATTTCCTTATAAACATAATGCGCCTTACACATTATGCCAACCTTTATTAATGCCCTTATACACATAATGTCCCATACACATATGCCAAACATTATTGCACAACCAACCCAACCGCACACAACACTCACACAGCCGCTAACACTGTGACCTCTGCCTCTCCTTGGATACAGATGTGTCCTTATACATCTTGCCTCAATGCGCCATGCAGCAGGAGATGCCTGGCGTGAGTCAGTTGGCAGCTCTGCTAATGTCGGGTGCCTTTTTTAATGAAGATGCATCTTATTGGCATTGCTATGTGGCAATGCCAATAGGCAAACTAGGCAAATGCCTAGGGGCACAAGCAGCTTCTGCTGATTAAAATTATATGCAGCATGCCTCTATACTGTGTGCGCGACTGTGGCTGTATCTGCATACGAAATGCTACACACAGAATATAGGCATGCCGCATATCATTTTAATCAGCAGAAGCTGCTGGTGCCCCTAGGCATTTGCCTAGTTTGCCTATGCCTAGGGGCGGCTCTGTATGGTATCTTTGATACTATGCATTTCGGAGTTTGGCACCCGCAGCTACATTAGTTGTTGTAGGCTGGGGCTGGAGAGACATAAGGGGGGAATGGGGATGCATGGTATGGGAGCACAGCACAATGGGAATAAGGGGACTACACCATCTCCCGTGAGAACACACTCCTTTTTAGGGTCCAACATGGGGGAAACGGGGTGCCAGCTGAAATTTTTGCCTACGGCACCAATTAGGCTAGGGCCAGCTCTCAGCACAGATTAGGCACAAGCAGGGCTGGGGCAAGGTTTCTCAGCACCCTAGGCAGAGCTTCTGCCCCCAATCACCACCAATACTCACTAGGGCCCTTCTCTGCCGATCGCTCAATTTAGATGCTGGCCAGCTCTAGGAAGAGTCCTGGTGGTTCCGAACTTCTTCCATTTACGGATGATGGAGACCAGGGCCGGTGCTAGGGTATTCGGCGCCTCCCTGCAAACTGTAATTTTGCGCCCTCCCTTAACTTATAAAGGGACGGCACACACGGCAAGCATACGCTGCAAAAAAGGGGGTGTGGTCTCGCAAAGAAGGGACATGGCCTCATACTATTACCTTCAATTCAAATTATGCCACACAGTAACACAATCTTATTCACATTACACTGCACGTAGTCCCCATGATTCATATTACACCACATAGTAGTGTCTTAGAAACGTTGCACCATACAGTAATATCCCTTAGATACATTACACCATACAGTAGTAACTCATATACAGTTTCCACAGTAGTGCCCCTTATACACAATACCTTAATAGCAGTGCAGGTCCTACTTTATTGCTCAAAATAATCAGGGGTACACTCAAAGGTCCAGGGATAGGACCAGAACATCGATGTGAACATATGCTATTTTATTGATGTGATATGAATAAAACACATTAAGAAGACTGGTGAGTACAGGTGGTCTTTAGTATGCCGGCCGTTGGGATCTCGGCGCTCAGTATACCGGCGCCGGAATTCCGACACCCGGCATACTGACAAGTATTCTCCCTCTTGGGGGTCCACGACCCCCCTGGAGGGAGAAGAAATAGTGTGGCATGCGTAGCGCGCCACCATGCTCGCAGAGTGGTGAGCGCAGCGAGCCAGCAAGGGGCTCATTTGCGCTCGCCCAGCTGCCGGTATGCCAGCGGTCAGGATCCCGGCGCCGGTATGCTGGCTGCTGGGATCCTGGCCGCCGGCATACCATACTACACCCGTGAGTTCACCCCTGATTTTGTAGTTTTGTATTTAAAGGGATAAATGTGGATGTATTGCTCTATGGGAAGCTACCCCAGCCACTTCCATTTAAGGTGAAAGTGTGGATCATTTTGAAGATTAAATATATATATATATATATATATATATATATATATATATATATATAAACACCCAATCCTATAGGTTTTCCCTCCCCTCTTTCCTCTTCTTACTCCCACTACTTTGGGAGTTACACGGAGGGTGAGGGAGGGACGCTGGGGGAGAGTTAGATGGGGGGTGAAGGCAGGGACGCTGGGGGGGGGGGGGAGTGAGGGTGAGGGCAGGGACGCTGGGGGGGGGGGGTTAGGGGGAAGGTGAAGGCAGGGACGCTGGGGAGAGGGGGTAGTTAGGGGGAGGGTGAAGGCAGGGACGCTGGGGAGAGGGGGTAGTTTGGGGGAGGGTGAAGGCAGGGACGCTGGGGAGAGGGGGTAGTTAGGGGGAGGGTGAAGGCAGGGACGCTGGGGAGAGGGGGTAGTTAGGGGGAGGGTGAAGGCAGGGACGCTGGGGGGGGGAGTTAGGGGGAAGGTGAAAGCAGGGACACTGAAGGAGTACATGTATGCAACGAGTGTCCGTGACTGTCACTTACAGTACATGATATTGGTTGAAGCAGTGCCTCCGGGACAAGCAGCTGTTGGCGCTCTGATGCCTCCTCCTGGGCTCCGCTTCCCATGTGTGCTTCTTTAAATCCACGGGTAGCTGCGGCATCACGTGATGATGTCACACCAGCAGCAAAGCCTAACCCTCCCCCTGCAATGACTCACCGGGGAGGAGCGGAGCGCAATAACCAGAGGCACACATGGGAGGCGGAGCCCGGGACGGGACTCGGACCTCTGGGAGGGTGGCAACAGCGGATGCTAATTACATTTAAAAACGTATCTTACAGTATTTGAGTAATGGGTGGTCCGCTGCACACTTGGACCACCCCTTTGTTTTGGCATGCACAATCAATAAGGAGACAGAGGGGGAGAGGCGGGACCTTCATGCTGCCAGCGCACACTGCACACAATAGCATAGCTGAGCTCAGCAAGGTGACAGAGCGGGGAGAGCGCCTGTCCTGCCCGGCGCCTACCTGCTTTGCGGACCTTGCTGAGCGGGTAGCGCCGGGCCTGATGGAGACCACTGTGCGCATCATGTGCTCAGCAGATATTTTTCTGTACCCTTCAACAGATTTGTGCCTCGAGACAATCCTGTCTCGGAGGTCTACAGACAATTCCTTTGACTTCATGCTTGGTTTGTACTAGAGATGAGCGGGTTCATATTTACTCGGTTCTTTACACCAGAATTATCGACATTTTCTATTTTCTGATTTTTCTTATTGGCTAACCAAAACACGTGACGTCCGGTAGCCAATAAGGAGATTCGGGTAAATCCGAGTAAAACCGAACCCGCTCATCTCTAGTTTGTACTCTGACATGTCAAGTGTGGAACCTTATATAGACAGGTGTGTGCCTTTCCAAATCATGTCCAATCAACTGAATTTACCACAGGTGAACTCCAATTAAGCTGTAGAAACATCTCAAGGATGATCAGTGGAAACAGGATGCACCTGAGCTCAATTTTGAGCTTCATGGCAAAGGCTGTGAATACTCATGTACATGTGATTTCTTAGTTTTTTATTTTTGCTGCGGGGTACACTGGGCTCCACAGGGAATTACATTGGGGGTGTAGAGTAGGATCTTGATCCGAGGCACCAACAGGCTCAAAGCTTTGACTGTTCCCAGAATGCCTAGCGCCGCCTCCTCTATAACCCCGCCTCCGTGCACAGGAGCTCAGTTTTGTAGTTGGTGCCATGCAGTAAGCAGGCACTTAACAGGGGGGCTGCTCCAGCAGCCCTGAGATAAGTTTAAGTATTCTACATGTCTGCTGACAGTGTTAGTTTAGAAAAAGTGCATTTAGTCAGGGTTATTTAGTACAAGTACCTTGTGATATACATCCAGTCTTGACTGTGCATTGTTATATCTATAAAGTGTATAGCTATACATAGTACTACTCTGTATTGCTAGTCTAAGTCCAGTGCAGTTTTATTGCATGTCATAATTTCTGCATTGTACAAACTGTGACTCTGTGTGTGTGCATATACATATCTCTCAACTGTCTCGATTTTCGCGGGACAGTCCCATTTTTTGGGGACTGTCCCGCCGTCCCACCCGCGGGCCGCAGTGTCCCGCGGTGGGGGGGACAGCTGGGAGGCTCTGTCTGTCGCTGCCCTGCTTAGCAGAGCAGTGGTGAATAGACGCTGTGTGCATGCACACAGCGTCTATTCAGTGCAGACAGGGGGAGAGGGGGCATGCCAGCGGCTCACAGAGCGCTGGGCATGACCCCTCAGTGATGAAAACGGGGCGTGGCTCGCGATCGCGGGTCCTCCGCGAAGCCACGTCCCCTTTTCATAGGCCACGACCCCTTTTCGGGAGCGCGCAAGCGGGCAAAGTTGGGAGGTATGCATATAGCTGCTGTGTGACCTCCATTTCATGTCTCTCACTCAGATTGCTATCCCTATATTCTATAACCTGAGGGGGCTAAGTGTGTCAGGTTTATCGTAATATAGGCAGTTCACAGGATATACTCAGGGTGTATTTTTCTCTGTGATTTTTAGTCACCATATACCTCTTGAATTCCCTGTTTCTGCTGATACACTACACAGGGGGTTCTTGTCAGGTATGGTGCTGCTGATATTGTACTGTGTTGCCTTGCATTGAGCTTTTGGTTATGTCGGCTACAAAGGGCAACGGAGCTGGGGCTGATCCCACATTGCGTGGTGTTGACGCTGCAGACACATTTGAGGAAACATAGCAGCTGAGGGTTCAGGTTCTGGGGGTTCCTTGCCCCCCAGTGGGACTGTAGCAACAGGGGTGCAAAATGACCCACCTTGGGCTACCTTCTCCACGCTATTGAATACGCTGGTAACTAGACTAACGCCCCCTATGGGACCTCAGACTATTCAGTTCCTGTTTTGACGTCACAAACATGCCATGCGTTCGCCCAGCCATGCCTGCTTTTTTCCTGGCACGCCTGCGTTTTTCTGAGCACTCCCTGAAAACGGTCAGTTTACACCCAGAAACGCCCCTTCACGTCAATCACTCTGCGGCAGCCAGTGCGACTGAAAAGCATTGCAAGACCCTGTGTGAAACTACATTGTTCGTTGTAATAGTACGCCGCGCGTGCGCATTGCGCTGCATACGCATGCGCAGAAGTGCCTTTTTTTGCCTCATCGCTGCACAGCGACCGAAAGTATCTAGCTAACAACTCGGAATGACCACCATGGTTCCCGCAGTTAACCCACCATGGGCAGATCAACTGTCCAATCAGTTACAGCAATTGAACCAATCACTGACTGCTCAAAAGTCTAACCCTCGCCCACCTAAGACCAAGGGGTCCTCTAAGCGGCCATTACTTCCTCACAATCCACCAAAGTCCCAGACACCTCGTCTGATGAGGATGGCGTTTATACGGACCCCACAGATTCTGATCCTGATGCTTCTGATGGGGAAGTTGTTTCGCAGGTGGATGTTCCTGACTTGTTAGAGGCTATCAGGCTCATTCTTCAGGTTGATGATGAACCAGAGCCTGACACTGCCCCTAAGAAACCGGACAGGTTTAAATGTCAGAAGGTGGTTAAACAAGTTTTACCTCACTCTGAACATTTAGTTGACATACGTCAGGAGTCCTGGGAAAATCCAGGAAAGAAGTTCACGCCTCACAAGAAGATGCTGGCTTGCTACACCCTCGCTTAGTAAAAACTGGGAAACACCCCGCCAGTGGATTCGCAAGTGGCGCGGCTGGTAGTATCCTCAGCTCTGCCTGTAATTACCATCACGTCCTTGAGAGAGCCGACGGACAAGCGTGTGGAGGGTGTTTGAAGGCAATCTACACCCTAAGCGGTGTGGTGCATAGGCATACTTTTGCAGCAACATGGGCTGTGGAAGCGTGGGCTCAGGAACTGGCGGAGTTGCCTTCCAATGCTTCTGATAATGCTAGACAATGCCTGCATTCTTTTCGGAGAAGACCTCAACAAGATAGTGGCTGACTTAGCGTCTGCTAAAACAGCATGTCTTCCTAGTACTGCTCCTTCGGTGCCGAAGGCTAAGAGTACTTCCTTTCGCTCCTTTCGTCATTCAGGGAAAGCAAAAGGTCATGCGTACCCAAAACAGGTTCGCACTTCCAAACCCAATACGCCCAAACCCAAACGGGCCTGGGCTGCCCGTCAGCCTGCTTCCAAAACTGACAAGCCTGCTGCATGACGGGGCGGGCCTCCCTCTGGGTGATCCCAGAGTGGAAGGCCGACTTCTAGGGTTTACCCAGGAACGGTTGAAGACCACTTCCGATGCCTGGGTATGGGAAGTCGTCACTCTAGGTTACGCCGTATCCTTCAAGAATCGTCCCCCTCATCGATTTTGCCTGACAGACGTCCCTTCAGATCAGGTGAAGGCAAAGACTCTTCATTCGGTGGTACAGTCCCTCTTGGACACAGGAGTGGTAGTACAGGTGCCTCTGGCTCAGAGAGGCAAGGGGTACTATTCACCGCTGTTCCTAGTCCCGAAACCAAATGGGTCTTCCCAGCCCATTCTCAACCTCAAGTCCTTGAACAAATTTGTGAAGGTCTCCAAGTTTCGTATGGAAACTCTTCGCTCTATTGTTCTGGCCTTGGAGCATGGGGACTATATGGTCTCACTGGACATACAGGATGCTTACCTGCATATTCCCATTGCAGTGTCGCATCAGCAGTACCTGAGGTTTGTGGTTGTCAACCTCCATTATCAGTTTCGGGCGTTACCTTTTGGTTTGACCATGGGTCCGCGAGTTTTCACCAAGGTCATGGCGGTAATGACGGCTGTACTCCGCCGTCAAGGGGTCAGGATCCTACCGTACTTGGACGACTTGTTGATCCTGGCAAATTCCCCAGAGATTCTCCTACGCCATCTGGATCTGACTATCCAGTTTCTGCAAGCCCACGGGTGGCTCATCAACTGGAAGAAATCCTCCCTGGTCCCTGCTCAGGAAGCGTTGTTGGACACTCACAACCAGTGGTTGCTCTTGTCTCAGGAGAAATTCCTAAAGCTTCAGGACAGGATTCGATGCTTCCTATCTCATCCGCAAGTGTCGATACACTCGGCAATGCAAGTGCTAGGTCTCATGGTGTCTGCTTTCGACGTGGTGAAGTACGCTCAATTCCATTCCCGCCCTCTCCAGAGGCTGATTCTTGCCAAGTGGGACGGCCTGCCTCACCGGATCAGGTCTCAAATGATCTCATTGTCTCCGGAGGTCCGTCTGTCACTGAGCTGGTGGCTTCAGGACCAACGATTGAGCAGGGGTCGTCCCTTCTGGATCTCCAACTGGGTCCTTCTGATGACGGACGCCAGTCTGAGGGGTTGGGGCGCGGTGTTGGAGCAACACTCCCTTCAGGGTCGGTGGAACAAGGAGGAGTCTCTCCTCACGATAAACATTCTGGAATTGCGGGCGGTGTTCAACTCATTGAACTTGGCCCAGCATTTAATACAGAACAGTCCTGTTCAAGTACAGTCAGACAACGCCACCACGGTGGCGTACATCAATCATCAAGGCGTCATTCGAAGCCACATGGCAATGAGGGAAGTATCACGGATTCTTCAGTGGGCAGAACGCCATCTGCCGACCATATCAGCAGTGTTCATTCCGGGGGTCCTAAACTGGGAAGCGGACTTTCTCAGTCGTCAGGACGTACACGCCGGAGAATGGAGCCTCCATCCAGAGGTGTTTCAACTTCTCGTGGACAAGTGGGGCCTTCCAGATGTGGACCTGATGGTGTCTCGACACAATCACAAGGTTCCGGTCTTTGGAGCAAGGACAGGGGATCCTCAAGCAGCGTTCGTGGATGCTCTGTCAATCCCATGGAACTTTCGGCTGCCGTATGTGTTCCCTCCGGTGTCACTCCTGCCCAGAGTAATACGGAAGTTCAAGCAAGAAGGAGGAAACCTACTTCTGATCGCTCCAGCGTGGCCCAGACGGCACTGGTTCTTCGATCTACAGGGCCTCTCGCAAGATCGTCCCCTTCTACTTTCGCAACGACCAGACCTCCTCGTTCAGGGCCCTTGTGTTTACCAGGACTTGGCCGTCTGGCTTTGACGGCATGTCTCCTGACGGCACGTCCTGAGGGCCAAGGGTTTTTCTGAGGCGGTCGTCCAAACTATGTTGAAGGCCCGTTAGCTGGCTTCTGCTCGGATTTACCATAGGGTCTGGAATGCTTACTTTACTCGGTGTGCGTCTCACAATCATGACGTTTTCAAGTTTAGCACGGCCAAATTGTTGGCCTTCCTACAACAGGGCCTGGACTTAGAGCACCAGGATCAGCAGGGACATCCCCATTGCGTCTGAGTATGCCCCCCACATTCTCCTACCCACCCGTACTAAGATCTGATCAAAATGTTATCCCACTCCTACTTCTGCCACTAGTTACCTGCTATTGTGGTTTTTTTTTTCTCTCTCTTCATTGCTCGCTTCCAACCCACCATGTGTTTTTGTGTTTTTCCTGTAATGTTTACCTCCACTGATTGCACACCTTTCCATTGTGCTCTACATGCAGGGTACATCATACTACTACATAAGCATCAGTTTTCCAATATATGAATTTGGCCCTTGTATGGCTCACCTCCCACAGTGTAACCTTCAAAGTGCGCCCAACATGGCTGCCCCATATGGTACACTTGTGGATGGGATGAAAAATACATGGACCTTGTGGTTTTGTTGGAACCCTACTCTAAACTGTAGGACTATGAAATCACCCCCATTTTGTGTCATCTCTTCTAGGGGTAGACTATTCCACCCTGGGTAATCCTACGCTGAGCGCCCAAGATGGCTGCTGCACTTGGTACCTATGAGGGTGGAATACACAACCCTTGGAAGTTATTACCCAAAATGCCTGCACCAATCCTGCATTATGCTTTCTGTGGGCTTAAGGTTTTTCTTTTATGTCTGTGTTGCTTGTCTATTGTTGTATTACTCAAATCCTCTGTATCATGTGCATTGTTTTTGATGTCTGTAAAGCGCCTTGAGTCCTGTTGGAGAAAGAGCGCTATATAAATAAAATTATTATTATTATTAATTATTATTTGTCTGGCCTCCCTCAAGGTTCACATTTCTGCCTTGTCGGTTTGGTTTCAGAGAAAGATTGCTGCCCTACCTGATGTTCATACATTCACTCAGGACATGTTGCGGATTCAGCCTCCTTATGTACCTCCTGTGGCCCCTTGGGATCTGTCGGTGGTGCTGGAGGCCTTGCAAGAGCCTCCATTTGAGCTTCTTGCCTCTGCTGACCTTAAGTGGCTTTCCCTTAAGGTGCTATATTTGCTGGTTATTGCTTCAGCTAGAAGGGTATCGGACTTGGGTGCCTTATCCTGTGAGTCCCCCCATTTGATTTTTCATTGTGACCGGGCGGTTCTTAGAACGCGACCGGGTTATTTACCCAAGGTGGTATCTTCCTTCCACCTTAACCAGGAGATTGTGGTTGCGGCCTTTAGTTGTCTTCCAAAGAGCGGTCTTTGGATGTGGTACGGGCTCTCCATATCTATGTGAAGAGAACTTCCTCCGTTAGGTTTGGTTTTCACAAACTTGGCTGGCCTGCTTCCAAGCAGACCCTGGCCAGATGGATTAGAATGGTGTTTGCACATGCTTATGTACAGACTGGCCGTCCAGCTCCTGCTACCATTAAAGCCCATTCTACTCAGTCGGTTGGACCTTCTTGGGCGGCCCACCGTGGTGCGACCCTTAAACAATTGTGCAAGGCGGCTACGTGGTCCTCAGGGAACACGTTTATTAGGTTCTATGCCTTCGATACTTCCGCCTCCCAGGATGCTTCCTTTAGACGCTGGGTTCTTGTGCCCGCTACAGTGCGCCCCTTCCCATAAGGAACTGCTTTAGGACATCCCCGATGTTAATCCTTGTGGAGCCCAGTGTACCCCGCAGCAGAAAATGAGATTTATGGTAAGAACTTACCGTTGTTAAGTCTCTTTTCTGCGAGGTACACTGGGCTCCACAAGGCACCCACCCTGACGCACTTAGCTTCTTTGGGTTGGTGTGACATAGCCGCTGACACCCTCTCCTGTAGTGAGTGTGTGGTGTAATTGGCTACGAGCGATTGTCGTCTCTAGTACCTGCTACTGCATTGGGCTGGTTAACGAAACTGAGCTCCTGTGCACGGAGGCGGGGTTATAGAGGAGGCGGCGCTATGCATCTTGGGAACAGTCAAAGCTTTGAGCCTGTTTGTGCCTCGGATCAAGATCCTACTCTATACCCCGATGTTAATCCTTGTGGAGCCCAGTGTACCTCGCAGAAATAGATTTAACAACGGTAAGTTCTTACCATAAATCTCGTTTTATGGTAAGAACTTACCGTTATTAAATCTCTTTCTGCGAGGTACACTGGTCTCCACAGGGCGCCCACCCTGACACACTTAGCTTCTTTGGGTTGGTATGGCATTAGCCGCTGACACTTTCTCCTGTTGTGAGAGTATGGTGTTTGTGGCTACTAACAGTTGTCGTCTCTTTTACCTGCTACTGCAATGGACTGGTTAACAATAACTGTGCTCCTGTGCACAGAGGCGGGGTTATAGAGGAGGCGGCGCTAGGCATTCTGGGAACAGTCAAAGCTTTGAGTCTGTTGGTGCCTCGGATCAAGATCCTACTCTACACCCCCAATGTCATTCCCTGTGGAGCCCAGTGTACCTCGCAGAAAGAGATTTAACAACGGTAAGTTCTTACCATAAATCTAGTTTTTTAATAAGTTTGCAAAAATCTAAAAAAATCTTTTTTCACGTTGTCACTATGGTGTATAGGGGGTCATACCGACCCGATCGCTTACTGCAGTTTATCGCAGTGCAGCGATCGGGTCGGATCTGCGCATGTGCCGCGCACTGCATGCTGGGCGGCCGAAGGCCGTTGTAGTGTAGAGATCGCCTCTGCCTGATTGACAGGCAGAGGCGGTAGCTGGGCGGGAGGGGGCTGGACGCCGCCATTTAGGGGCGCAGTCCAGCCAACGCAGGTGTGACCGGACCGTTGGCACAGCTACGATCATCTCGGAATGACCCCCATTGTGTGTAGAATTTTGAGGGGGAAAAATTATTTATTCCATTTTTAAATAAGGCTGTAACATAACAAAATGTGGAAAAAGTGTAGCGCTGTGAATACTTTCCAGATGCACTGTAAATGAGATAAAAGGATAAAATGGCCATTTCACAGTAGCATTCATTACATTACGGTGGTCATTTTCTCCAAAAGAACCTTATTTTCCAAGACCTTAGAGGTGTCACAAATTGGGTCTCAGCTAGAGATGAGCAGGTTCGGATGTAACTCCACTATTAATGCCAGTTCGTTTTTATCCAGATTTTTGCTATTGGCTATCCAAAACACGTGACATACGTGAGCCAATAAGATGCCGTTTTGAGAACCAAGTAAAATCGAGTAAAACCGAACCCGCTCATCTCTAGTCTCAGCCTATAGTTTAGTGGGGTGTGCTTATGACCCGCACTTACTGGGAATTCCTCGTTCATGGGGAATAATTGCAATCTGCGATCCCTATCACGAACGGGGTTCAGCGGGTATGTTAGGTAGAATAGACTTAGGTCAACAGTGTCTAAGTTGACCACTATTGGTCGACAGTAAGTTGGTCGACATGGTTTCTAGGTCGACATGTACTAGATCGACATGAGAAAAGGTCGACGTGAGTTTTTTAAACTTTTTTTCGTGTCGTTTTCTCCATACAGTGACCGGGAACCCTAATTAGTGCACCGTGTCCCTTCGCTCGCCATGCTTCAGACAGGGTGCCTCGCTCCGCTTGGCACAGGTTACTGTTCCCAGTTGTAGTCCACGTGGATCATAAAGTATGAAAAAGAAAAAATAATTTGAAAAACTCATGTCAACCTTTTGTCATGTCAACCTAGAACATGTCGACCGAGAGTCACTGTCGACTTATAAACCATGTCGACCTGTTTACTGTCGACCAATAGTGGTTGACCTAGATAGTGTCGACCTAACGACCGGATCCCGTTTAGTGTTATACGTACAGTACCTCCCGGTTGTACTTGCAGGAAAGTGAACTACAAAGTACTCTTCCACAACGGTAACAAAAATATTAAAATACACAAAGTGACACATGTATTATAGCCTGATGTCACTTTACTCTGGCAAATTGTTTCAAGCCATAAATGGTAACCCATGGGGTATTTAATAAGCAGGACTTATAAGAGATAGTTAACTCTTTCCGCCATATGCATTTTCAGGTGTATCTCTAAACCCATAAATGTAATCCAAGGACCATAAAGTGGACATTCTTGATACAATGCCCCTCGATAGGTGCACTACCGCACATATATCATTACTATGATCCCGTCATTGGGGAAGTGCTATCTGGCTTGTTTTTTCCCAAGCGGACTGTGCAGAAAGTGGATGATGGGTCAATCGGACACTCCCACTAGCATTGTGTTCCAGTGTGGCTTCCCTGTGGTATTTGCAGTACCCAGAATGTTACCTACCCGGAACAAGTAAGCTCTGTGGTATGTATTCATTAAGTTGGCAGTCATTATGTCAGCAGTGACTATGAAGACACGAGAACGCCGATGTCAGTATCCTGACACGGTGCAATGCTACTTGAAGTTTCTCTTACGTCCTAGAGCACAGGTTCTCAAACTCGGTCCTCAGGACCCCACACGGTGCATGTTTTGCAGGTCTCCTCACAGAATCACAACCACACCTGTGGACCTTTTAAAATGTGTCAGTGATTAATTAATACACCTGTGCACCTGCTGGGTTACCTGCAAAACATGCACTGTGTGGGATCCTGAGGACAGAGTTTGAGAACCACTGTCCTAGAGGATACTGAGGTCCACATTAGTACCATGGTGTATAATAGACGGGTCTACTAGGAGCCATGGGCACTTTAAGAATTTGATAGTGTGCACTGGCTCCTCCCTCTGTGCCCCTCCTACCAGACTCAGTTTAGAAAATGTGCCCGGAGGAGCCGGTCACGCTTGGGAAGCTCCTGAAGAGTTTTCTGCATTTATTTTCTGTTTTATTATTTTCAGGCAGGTCTGGTTGGCACCAGACTGTCTGCTTCGTGGGACTTAAGGGGGGTGGACGGCCCAACCTCCCTGGGGTTAATGGTCCCGTTCCCCGCTGACAGGACACTGAGCTCCTGAGGGTCCTATTCGCAAGCCCCACCACGGCGAGAATACAGACCCGCAGCCACCCCTAACAGAGCCAGAAGAGTGGTGACTAGGTGGCCAGCGTCCTGGTTAGTGGGTCGCCGGCTGTAGTGGCGGCATATGGGTAGGAGCGCAGCGCTGCATGCATGCTGCGCTCCACGCTTCAGATGCACGGTGTGACCGCTGTGAGGGGCGGCTGGAGCCACTACTATAACCCACTAACTGGCATACCTTACAGGGGTTTTAACCCACTGTAGACTTTATTCTGCACCTCAGCCAGTATAAACCCCGGGAAGACCACGCGCCATTACGGGGGCGGGGCCTTCACTATGAGCAGACCCGGCAGCTCACCAGCGCCATTTTCCCATCTGCAGCTTACACAGGCAGCCTGACAGGTAAGCGCAGCTCCTCCACAAGGACTCCAGACCACCTCAGCGGTACCAGGGGGTCATAGCAAAGGGGGGAGCAATAGTTTGGTGTACTAAGCCCTATTAGGGTACTTAGTTTGTGACCCAGCTAAGTTTGTGTTTTAGCTATAGGGGCACTTTGTGGCTGGCTCCAATATACTCTGTGTCTCCCTAGAAGGACTCTGTGTTGGTTAACTGTGCTTTTAACCTATTCCTCACTGTGTGTGTGTGTTTTTTTTTTACATTTATCATGTCAAAGGAGTGTGTATCATGCACAGCAGAGTGCTTTTCTCAATCTGGGGGATCTCTACAGTGTACTCAGGATAGTACACATTGGTGCTCATTCCGAGTTGTTCGCTCGCTGCCGATTTTCGCAGTGCAGCGATTAAGTAAAAAAACAGCAAAAATGCGCATGGTACGCAGCGCACATGCACTAAGTACTTTCACACAGAACTTTGTAGATTTACACAAGGTCGAGCAACGTTTTTTCGTCGCTCGAGTGATCGTAGTGTGATTGACAGGAAATGGGTGTTTCTGGGCGGAAACTGTCCGTTTTCAGGGAGTGTGCTAAAAAACGCAGGCGTGCCAGGTAAAAACATAGGAGTGGCTGGAGAAACGGGGAGTGGCTGGCCAAACGCAGGGCGTGTTTGTGACGTCAAACCAGGAACTAAACGGACTGAGGTGATCGCAGTCTAGGAGTAGGTCTGGGTCTACTCAGAAACTGCAGCAAATTATTTAGTAGCAGTTCTGCTAATCTTTCGTTCGCTATTTCGCTAAACTAAGATACACTCCCAGAGTGCGGTGGCCTAGCGTTTGCAATGCTGCTAAAAGCAGCTAGCGAGTGAACAACTCGGAATGAGGGCCATTCTCAGGCTAGTGGATCAGAACCTGTATGGTTAGATTCATTAAAAGGGAAGATTTCAAATATTTCGAACAAATTATCCCAAAATGAAAAGGAGACGCAATATTTAAGAACTTTCCCTGCATCTAAGGAATTAAATTCCCTATTTGAAGCAACTTGGGTGAATCCTGACAAGAAGTTTCAGGTCCCAAAAAGGCTACTCACATCCTTCCCGTTTTCTCAGGATGACAGAAAGAAATGGGAAAACCCACTGATTATTGATGCATCAGTTTCTAGGCTGTCACGTAAGATAGTTTTACCTGTTCCTGGGGCAGCTTCCTTGAAGGATGCTGCAGACCGCAAGATTGAGACTACTCTCAAATCTTTGTACACAGCTGTGGGGGTGGCCCAGAGAACCACTATAGCTTGTGCGTGGATCTCTAGGGCCATTGCAAAATGGTCAAGTAATCTAATGGGTTAGATTCTTTATCTAGGGGGGAGATAATTTTATTCCTTCAGCATATACAGGATTCAGCTAACTTTATGGTGGAGGCCATAAAGGAAATTGTTTTACTCAATGCACGCTCCACTACTATGGCAGTATCGGCATACAGGGGCTTGTGGCTACGCCAGTGGGCTGCGGATTCCAGGAAAGGCGTGGAAAGCCTACCTTTCACAGGGGAAGCCCTTTTTGGAGATGAACTGGATATGTGGAAATCCAAGGCTACGGCAGGTAAGTCTACATACCTTCCTTCCGCAGCTCCTCCGGCTAGAAAATCCTACACTGCTCCAACTCTGCAGTCCTTCGGACAGCGAAGTTTAAGAACAAAACCAAGGGTTCTTCTATGGCCTTCAAAGGCAATAGAGGTAAACCCAGAAAAACAGCAACTGCAGGTTCACCGGAACAGAACCCCGGTTCTGCTTCCTCTAAGCCTTCAGCATGACGGTGGACCGCACTGCCTGGAAGACAGGCAGATGGGATCCTGTTTAAGATTCTTCAGTCACAGATGGGCAATGTCTTGCCAGGATCCCTGGATCATAAATCTGATAACCCAGGGCTACAGACTGGAGTTTCAGGAACTCCCACCTCGCAGATTCTTCAAGTCAGGCTTACCAGCTTCTTAAGAAGCAAGATGACTTTACAAGAAGCAATTCAAAAACTGGTACGGACTCAGGTCATTGTTCCAGTTCCACTTCAGCTGCAAAGCCAAGGTTATTATTCCAACCTGTTTGTGGTTCCGAAGCTGGACAGTTCGGTAAGGCCCATTTTAAATCTCAAGTCATTGAACCCGTACCTACAGGTGTTCAAGTTCAGGATGGAGTCTCTGAGAGCGGTGATCTCAGGTCTGGAAAAGGGGGAATTCTTGGTGTCTCTGGATATCAAGGATGCGTACCTTCATATTCCGATTTGGCAGCCTCATCAGGCTTCTCTAAGGTTTGCATTACAGGACTTTCACTACCAGTTCCAGGCCCTGCCATTTGGCCTCTCCACGACACCAAGGGTGTTCACCAAGGTAATGGCAGAGATGATGTTTCTCCTCCGCAAACAGGGAGTGAACATAATTCCATATCTGGACGATCTGCTGATAAAAGCATCTTCCAGGGAGAGGTTGTTAGACAACATTGCCCTCTCAACCCGTCTGCTCCAGGATCATGGGTGGATTCTGAACCTACCAAAATCTCATCTGGAACCAACACGAAGACTTCCGTTTCTGGGGATGATAGTGGATACGGAGGCACAGAAGGTATTCCTTCCATTAGAAAACGCATTGGTGATCTAGTCGATGGTGCGGGATGTTCTAAGTAAAACCCGGATATCGGTGCATCTATGCATTCGCCTACTGGGAAAGATGGTGGCCACTTACGAAGTGCTGCAGTACGGAAGGTTCCACGCAAGGCCCTTCCAGCTGGATCTGTTGGACAAATGGTCCGGATCGCATCTTCACATGCACCAGAGGATCCGTCTGTCGCCAAAAGCCAGAATTTCTTTTCTGTGGCGGCTTCAGACTTCTCATCTGACTGAAGGCCGGAGGTTCGGGATTAAAATTTAATTCTGCTAACCACAGACGCAAGCCTCAGAGGTTGGGGAGCAGTCACCCAGGGGGGAACAGTTCCAAGGAAAATGGTCAAGTCGGGAAGCCATTCTTCCAATCAATGTTCTGGAACTAAGGGCCATATACAACGCCCTTCTACAGGCATCGCATCTTCTTCAAGATCAGGCCATTCAGGTTCAGTCGGACAATGTGACGGCAGTAAAGTACATAAACCGACAAGGCGGAACGAAGAGCAGAGCAGCAATGTCAGAGGTAACAAGGATTCTCCTCTGGGCAGAAAGACACGCTCTTGCATTGTCCGCGATCTTCATTCCGGGAGTAGACAACTGGGAAGCAGACTTCCTCAGCAGACAAGACCTCCACCCGGGAGAGTGGGGCCTTCACCCAGAGCTGTTCGGGTGCTTGACACGTTGGTGGGGAATGCCACAAATCGACATGATGGCCTCTCGCCTTAACAAGAAGCTCAAGCGGTATTGTTCCAGGTCAAGGGACCCACAAGCAGTGGCGGTAGATGCTCTGGTGACTCCATGGGTCTACCAGATGGTGTACGTGTTTCCACCACTCCCTTTGATCCCAAAGATTCTCAAAAGAATAAAAGGGAAAAGGTTCAAGCAATTCTCATTGCTCCTACTGGCCAAGAAAGGCCTGGTATGCGGATCTACTGGAGATGCTCCTGGAGGACCCGTGGCCTCTTCCTCTTTGCGAGGACCTTCTCCAACAGGGGCGGTTCGTCTATCAAGACTTACCACGGCTACGTTTGACGGCATGGAGGTTGAGCGTCAAATTCTAGCTCGGAAAGGGGATCCCCAATAGGGTTATTCCAACCCCGAGCCAAGCCAGAAAGGGGGTAACGTCTAAACATTACCACCGTATTTGGAAAAAAATACGTCTCTTGGTGTGAGAACAGGACTATTCATGCGGCGGAATTTAAGTTGGGGCGTTTTCTCCTTTTTCTGCAGTCAGGTGTGGATGTGGGCCTACGTCTGAGCTCCGTAAAGGTCCAGATTTAGGCCTTCTCCATCTTCTTCCAGAAACAATTGGCTTCTCTCCCTGAGGTTCAGACATTTTTGAAGGGGGTTCTGCACATCCAACCTCCCTTTGTGCCTCCTACAGCACCTTGGGATCTCAACGTGGTGTTGCAGTTCCTGCAATCGGATTGGTTTGAGCCTTTACAGGACGTTGACATCAAGTTTCTTACGTGGAAGGCCGTCCCACTGTTGGCCTTGGCTTCTGCGAGGCGTGTGTCGGAGCTGGGGGCGTTGTCTCACAAAAGCCCCTATTTGATTTTTCATGAAGATAGGGCTGAACTCAGAACTCGTCAGCACTTTCTTCCAAAGGTGGTGTCTGCATTTCATTTCAACCAACCTATTGTGGTGCCGGTGCTTACTGACACCTCGGCTACTGCAAAGTCCTTGGATGTTGTGAGGGCTTTGAAGATCTATGTGGAACGGACAGCTTGTCACCGGAAATCAGACTCGCTGTTTGTTCTCTATGATTCCAATAAAATTGTGTGTCCTGCTTCAAAGCAGACTATTGCACGTTGGATCAGGCTTACTATCCAGCATGCTTGTTCCATGGCAGGTCTGCCGTGTCCAAAGTCTGTACAGGCCAACTCTACTAGGTCGGTGGGTTCTTCCTGGGCGGCTGCTTGGGGTGTCTCTGCTTTACAGCTCTGCTGAGCAGCTACTTGGTCAGGTTCAAACACGTTTGCTAAGTTCTACAAGTTCGATACTTTGGCCTCTGAGGACCTTCAGTTTGGTCAATCAGTTCTGCAGAAACCTCAGCACTCTCCTACCCGGTTTGGGAGCTTTGGTACATCCCCATGGTACTAATGTGGACCCCAGTATCCTCTAGGACATAAGAGAAAATAAGATTATAATTACCTACCGGTAAATCCTTTTCTCGTAGTCCGTAGAGGATACTGGGCGCCCGCCCAGTGCTTTGTTTTCTTCCTGTACTATTACTTGGTTAAGTAATGTTGGTTCAGCGGTTGCTGTTCCTGGTTTAAAGTTTGGTTAGCTTGGCTTTCCTCTAGTTTGTGTGTGCTGGTTCGGAATCTCACCACTGTCCTTACCTATCCTTCTCTCAAAGTATGTCCGTCTCCTCTGGCACAGTTTCCTAGACTGAGTCTGGTAAAAGGGGCATAGAGGGAGGAGCCAGCCCACACTATCAAATTCTTAAAGTGCCCATGGCCCCGTGGACCCCTCTATACCCCATGGTACTAATGTCGGCCCCAGTAACCTCTACGGACTATGAGAAAAGGATTTACTGGTAGGTAATTAAAATCCTATTTTTTAAACCGTGCAGGCATTGTAACTTCAAACATGCTAATAAGGCAGCATGTGCACAATTATAATGCCCACACAGCTAAGCATTAAAACCATATTGGGATACTGGTGCCTCGTGTCTACATAGTCATTGTTGACATCAGAGCCTGTGCCAAGGCTGTTGGCACCAGGAAGAATAGCACTGTCTGAAACAACCTTAGGATGCTCTGCTGACACCCTTCAAACCAAATGCAGGTGCCGTAGGGGAGCAACCATGTAAACGCCTAGAGCAGCGGTGGCCAACCTGTGGCTCTTGAGCCTCATGCGGCTCTTTCTTTATTCAAATGTGGCTCCCGACACTCAAAGTCATGTGACCACAACAATTCCAGAAACTGCTGCACTCCAGACAGGCAGCAGCAGCACTATGGAGACTGAGAACTGAGAGAGCCAGATACTAGAGGTGAGACACTCACTGGCAAACAGAGGACACATAAGGGGCTGCTGCAATGGCACAAAATGTATTTTCAGGGGGGATGGGGGGGGGGGGGGGGGTCAGAAGTGACACATGAGGGTCCTGGCAGGAGTGACTCATGGGGGAGCTGGCTGTAATGACATACTGTAGGAGTGTGCTAGCAGGAGTGACACATGAGGTAGCTGGCTGAAGTGACACAGTAGGTTATATGGAAGTGGCTTTTTAAATGTATTTTATGTTGGATCTGGCTTTAAAAATGTATTTTATGTGGTTCTGGCTTTAAAAATGTATTTTATGTGGATCTGGATTTTTAAATGTATTTTACACCAGAGGCGTGGCCTAGCAGGCACAAGGCCACACCCTATTTTTGCATGTGCGCCTGTGGCTTGATGTCGGCTCTTTGATGTGCCTAACAAGATTTTTTGGCTCTTGGTTTCTGACTGGTTGGCCACCCCTGGCCTAGAGCCTATACCCTTTGTGGCAGTACCACTCACACAGCCCTAATGACATCCCTGTTTTACATAGTGACTGTACAAATGACGTATGTATCCATGGCATGTCGTCATCATCTTGACCTGTCCTTGCAACTGATGGGTATGTACAGGGCTTGTGGACACAACCCAGTAGCTGTGGTGTCCCAACAGTGGCAGCAGCACTGAGCATGGCACCAGAGGTTGGTTCACACAGCTGTACGTTGGAAATTTGGTGGGAGTAAGTCCTGAAATGAGGGTATTCATGGCATAGGACCTACATAAAGCTGCTGCTAGTTAGTGGGTGGAGGGAAAGTTTGATTGAAACAAAATCATAAAATTGCCGATTACCTGTGGGAAATAATATGTAAATCTAGTCTGGAGGCTCTTACTGGGTCAAGGAAATATAAAAAGCGTACATAAACAATAATCAAAAAAAGAAATCAAAGATTTACAGTACAAGACAATGTAGGACAAGTACATGGTATATAAACATTTCTGCATCAGGGGACATGACACTAAAATAAACATCAGGGAGGCAGGGTTAGGTGCCGTTTTAGGGGAGATGGAGTAGAAGATAGTCCAAGTAAGAGATGGAAAAGAGGGTATAGGGCAGAGGTTCCCAAACTGTGTGCTGTGGCTCCCTGGGGTGCCTCGGGACACTTGCAGGGGTGCCCTGGGTTGGTGGTCCAGGACAAATTCAACTTATTCATGGTCAATATAATAGGCAAAACCAGTAATGGTGGCTGCCAGTCATAACATATGTGGCCAAACAGAAGCAAATCTTGTCCCTCACCACACAACTGACCCTAGGGATGACATATAAACGTGATCTACTTAATGTAATATTTCTTTCTAAATTTCTCTAACGTCCTAGAGGATGCTGGGACTCCGTAAGGACCAAGGGGATAGACAGGCTCCGCAGGAGACATGGGCACTTTAAGAAAGACTTTGACTCTGGGTGTGCACTGGCTCCTCCCTCTATGCCCCTCCTCCAGACCTCAGTTTGATACTGTGCCCAGTGGAGACTGGGTGCATTTCAGGAGCTCTTCTGAGTTTCCTGTAAGAAAGCATTTTTGTTAGGTTTTTTATTTTCAGGGAGCCTGCTGGCAACAGACTTCCTGCATCGAGGGACTGAGGAGAGAGAAACAGACCCACTTCTCTGAGTTTCAGGGCTCTGTTTCTTAGGCTACTGGACACCATTAGCTCCAGAGGGATCGGTAAGCAGGTCTCACCCTCGCCGTCCGTACCAGAGCCGCGCCGCCGTCCTCCTCGCAGAGCCGGAAGAAAGAAGCCGGGTGAGTATGTGAGGAAAAGACCATCTGAGGCGGCAGAAGACATTTGGATCTTCACTGAGGTAACGC
Organism: Pseudophryne corroboree; assembly: GCF_028390025.1. NCBI lineage: Eukaryota > Metazoa > Chordata > Amphibia > Anura > Myobatrachidae > Pseudophryne > Pseudophryne corroboree. The sequence goes on from NC_086451.1 coordinate 387,141,047, forward strand.
ACAGCACTGCAGCTGTGCGCCATTGCTCCCCTTCACCTCACACACTTCGGTCACTGTAAGGGTGCAGGGCGCAGGGGGGGGGGGGTGCCCTGGGCAGCAATATAAACCTCTCTTATGGCAAAGATAGATATATACATGTACAGCTGGGCACTGTACATGTATATAAAGAGCCCCCGCCATGTATTGAAAAATTTGAGCGGGACAGAAGCCCGCCGCCGAGGGGGTGGGGCTTCTCCCTCAGCATCACCAGTGCCATTTTTCTCCACAGCACCGCTGAGAGGAAGCTCCCCGGACTCTCCCCTGCTTGACACACGGTGACAGAGGGTTTTAAAGTAGAGGGGGGGCACATAATTGGCGAATATACACAAAACAGCGCTACTGGGTAAACATACTGTGTTTTTTCCAGGGTCATATAGCGCTGGGGTGTGTGCTGGCATACTCTCTCTCTCTGTCTCTCCAAAGGGCCTGGTCGGGAACCTGTCTTCAGAAAAGAGCTTCCCTGTGTATGTGTGGTGTGTCGGTACGTGTGTTGACATGTCTGAGGAGGGGGAGTTTATGAATGTTAGGTCTCCGTCGGCGGTGCCGACGCCGGACTGGATGGATATGTGGAATGTTTTAAGTGCAAATGTTAATTTATTGCACAAAAGGCTAGACAAAGCCAAAGCTGGGGCACAGTCAGGGAGTCAGCCCATGCCTGTCCCTATGTCGCCGGGACCTTCGGGGTGTCAGAAGCGCCCACTATCCCAAATAGTTGACACAGATACCGACACGGGTTCAGACTCCAGTGTCGATTACGATGATACAAAATTACAGCCAAAGGTGGCTAAATGTATTCGATATATGATTATCGCAATAAAAGATGTGTTGCATATCACTGAGGAACCCCCTGTCCCTGACACGAGGGTACACATGTATAAGGGAAAGAAACCTGAGGTCTCCTTTCCCTCCTCACATGAGCTGAACGAATTATGTGAAAAAGCGTGGGAAACTCCAGACAAAAAACTGCAGATTCCCAAAAGGATCCTAACAGCGTATACTTTCCCGTCGCAGGACAGGATACGGTGGGAATCCTCCCCTAGGGTGGACAAGGCCTTGACGCGCTTATCAAAAAAGATAGCGCTTCCATCCCAAGATACGGCTACCCTCAAGGATCCTGCTGACCGCAAGCAGGAGGTTACCTTGAAGTCCATTTACACACATTCTGGTACGTTACTCAGACCGGCTATTGCGTCGGCCTGGGTTTGTAGTGCTGTAGCAGCATGGACAGATTCCTTATCAACGGATATTGAGACTCTGGATAAGGATACCATTTTACTGACCCTAGGGCATATAAAAGATGCTGTCTTGTATATGAGGGATGCTCAAAGAGACATTAGTTTACTGGGTTCCAGGATAAACGCTATGTCTATTTCTGCTAGGCGTGTCTTATGGACCCGACAGTGGACTGGTGATGCCGACTCCAAGAGACATATGGAGTTGTTGCCTTACAAGGGTGAGTAATTGTTTGGAGAGGGAATCTCGGACCTCGTCTCCACGGCTACGGCAGGTAAATCGAATTTTTTGCCATATATTCCCTCACAATCTAAGAAAGCGCCTCATTATCAAATGCAGTCCTTTCATTCCAATAAGAGCAAGAGAGCACGTGGATCGTCCTTTCTTGCCAGAGGTAAGGGCAGAGGGAAAAAGCTGCACAACACAGCTAGTTCCCAGGAACAGAAGTCCTCCCCGGCCTCTGCAAAATCCACCGCATGACGCTGGGGCTCCCCTGAGGGAGTCCGCTCCTGTGGGGGCACGTCTTCGACTGTTCAGCCACGTCTGGGTCCACTCACAGGTGGATCCATGGGCAATAGAAATTGTTCACCAGGGTTACAAGCTGGAATTCGAAGAGGTGCCTCCTCGCCGGTTTTTCAAATCGGCCCTACCGAAACACCCCCTGGAAAGGGAGATAGTGTTACATGCGATTCACAAATTGTGTCTTCAACAAGTGGTGGTAGAGGTTCCCCTGCTTCAAAGAGGGCAGGGGTACTATTCAACTCTGTTTGTGGTCCCGAAACCGGATGGTTCGGTCAGACCCATTTTAAATTTCAAATCCCTGAACCTTTACTTAAAACGGTTCAAGTTCAAGATGGAATCGCTCATGGCGGTCATCGCCAGCCTAGAAGGGGGAGATTCTTTGGTATCTCTGGACATAAAGGATGCATACCTGCATGTTCCCATATATCCTCCTCATCAGGCGTACCTGAGATTTGCGGTACAGGATTGTCATTACCAATTTCAGACGTTGCCGTTTGGGCTTTCCACGGCCCAGAGAATTTTCACCAAGGTAATGGCGGAAATGATGGTGCTCCTACGCAAGCAGGGTGTCACAATTATCCCGTACTTGGACGATCTCCTCATAAAAGCGAGATCACGGGAGAAGTTGCTGAACAGCGTATCACTTTCACTGAATGTGTTACAGCGACACGGCTGGATTCTCAATATTCCAAAGTCGCAGCTGAATCCTACAACTCGTCTGCCCTTCTTGGGCGTGATACTGGACACAGACCAGAAGAGGGTTTTTCTTCCGACGGAAAAAGCGCAGGAACTCATGACTCTAGTCATGAACCTGTTGAAACCAAAACAAGTGTCAGTACATCATTGCACTCAAGTTCTGGGAAAGATGGTGGCAACATACGAAGCCATTCCATACGACAGATTCCATGCAAGGACCTTCCAATGGGACCTATTGGACAAATGGTCCGGGTCGCATCTGCACCTGCATCAGCGGATCACCCTGTCCCCCAGGGCCAGAGTATCTCTCCTGTGGTGGCTAAACAGTGCTCACCTTCTAGAGGGCCGCAGGTTCGGCATTCAGGACTGGATCCTGGTGACCACGGACGTGAGCCTCCGAGGTTGGGGAGCAGTCACACAGGGAATAAATTTCCAAGGACTTTGGTCAAGTCAAGAGACTTGTCTTCACATCAACATCCTGGAACTAAGGGCCATATACAATGCCCTATGTCAAGCGGAGATCTTACTTCGCAATCGACCAGTTCTGATCCAGTCAGACAACATCACTGCAGTAGCTCATGTAAACCGGCAAGGCGGCACTAGGAGCAGAGTGGCAATGGCGGAAGCCACCAGAATTCTTCGCTGGGCGGAGAATCATGTAAGCGCTCTGTCAGCAGTGTTCATTCCGGGAGTGGACAACTGGGAAGCAGACTTCCTCAGCAGATACGATCTTCATCCGAGAGAGTGGGGACTTAATCAGGAAGTCTTCGCGCAGATTGCAAGTCGGTGGGGACTACCCCAAATAGACATGATGGCATCCCGTCTCAGCAAAAAGCTACAAAGGTATTGCGCCAGGTCAAGAGACCCTCAGGCGGTAGCTGTGGACGCCCTAGTGACACCGTGGGTGTTCCAGTCGGTATATGTGTTTCCTCCTCTTCCTCTCATACCCAAGGTGTTGAGGATAATAAGAAAAAGAGGAGTGAGAACAATTCTCATTGTTCCAGATTGGCCACGAAGGACCTGGTATCCGGATCTGAAAGAAATGCTCACAGAAGATCCGTGGCCTCTTCCTCTAAGGCAGGACCTGTTACAACAAGGTCCCTGTCTGTTCCAAGACTTACCGCGGCTGCGTTTGACGGCATGGCGGTTGAACGCCGGATCCTAGCGGAAAAGGGTATTACGGATGAGGTCATTCCTACGCTAATAAAGGCTAGGAAGGCAGTGACGTCTAAACATTATCACTGAATATGGCGAAAATATGTTTCTTGGTGTGAGGCCAGGAATGTTCCTACGGAGGAATTCCATCTAGGCCGTTTTCTTACTTCCTACAAACTGGATTGAATTTGGGCCTAAAATTAGGCTCCATTAAAGTTCAAATTTCGGCCTTATCCATTTTCTTTCAAAAGGAATTGGCCTCTTTACCTGAAGTACAGACTTTTGTGAAGGGAGTACTGCATATCCAGCCTCCTTTTGTACCTCCGGTGGCGCCTTGGGACCTTAACGTGGTGTTAAGTTTCCTTAAGTCTCATTGGTGTGAACCACTGAAAACAGTGGAGTTGAAATATCTCACTTGGAAGGTAGTCATGTTATTGGCCTTGGCTTCGGCTAGGCGAGTTTCGGAATTGGCGGCTTTATCACATAAAAGCCCCTATCTGGTTTTCCATATGGATAGAGCGGAGTTGCGGACCCATCCTCAATTCCTACCTAAGGTGGTCTCATCCTTTCATATGAACCAACCTATTGTCGTGCCTGTGGCTACTCGTGACTTGGAGGATTCCGAGTCCCTTGATGTGGTCAGGGCTTTGAAAATTTACGTGGCCAGAATGGCTAGGATCAGAAAAACAGAAGCACTGTTTGTCCTGTATGCAGCCAACAAAGTTGGCGGCCCTGCTTCAAAGCAGACTATTGCTCGCTGGATCTGTAACACGATCCAGCAGGCGCATTCTACGGCAGGATTGCCGTTGCCAAAATCGGTTAAGGCCCATTCCACTAGGAAGGTGGGCTCGTCTTGGGCGGCTGCCCGAGGGGTCTCGGCACTACAGCTGTGTCGAGCTGCTACTTGGTCGGGGTCAAACACTTTTGCAAAGTTTTATAAGTTTGATACCCTGGCTGATGTGGACCTCCTGTTTGCTCAATCGGTGCTGCAGAGTCATCCGCACTCTCCCGCCCGTTTGGGAGCTTTGGTATAATCCCCATGGTCCTTACGGAGTCCCAGCATCCTCTAGGACGTTAGAGAAAATAAGATTTTAAACCTACCGGTAAATCTTTTTCTCGTAGTCCGTAGAGGATGCTGGGCGCCCGTCCCAAGTGCGGACAACATCTGCAAGACTTGTATATAGTTATTGCTTACATAAGGGTTATGTTATAGTTTCATCGGTTTTGGACTGATGCTGTGTCGTTTTTTCATGCTGTTAACTGGGTAGTATATCACAAGTTATACGGTGTGATTTGTGTGGCTGGTATGAATCTTGCCCTTGGATTACAAAAATCCTTTCCTTGTACTGTCCGTCTCCTCTGGGCACAGTTTCTCTAACTGAGGTCTGGAGGAGGGGCATAGAGGGAGGAGCCAGTGCACACCCAGAGTCAAAGTATTTCTTAAAGTGCCCATGTCTCCTGCGGAGCCCGTCTATCCCCTTGGTCCTTACGGGGTCCCAGCATCCTCTACGGACTACGAGAAAAAGATTTACCGGTAGGTTTAAATCTTATTTTCTCAATAAGACATTTTTGGCCTAGGGGGTGCTGTGAAAAAAATTCTGTTATTCTAGGGCGCCGTGATTCAAAAAAGTTTGGAAACCACTGGTATAGGGCCTTGCTCATGAGAGCTTACAATCTAAAGGGGAGAGGCAAACAGACAGGGGGGACAGATGGGGTAGACAGTGAGCATGAAACAGAGGGTTATAAAAAAAGGATTATTATAAAATACGTCATACCTGTGTCACAATTTTCACTAAGGCAATCAAGACGCAGTTATGGTATATATTCACGAAGCGAGTTGTAAAACCCAGCACTTCTGAGCGTCTTTATGCCCCATATTTAAAAGCGTAATGCTTTTACTAGCCGTGTCTTGCTAGTAAAAGAATTGCCCTTTTACGTATCGGACATAAACATGTTCCAAAGCAATTTCGTAAATATACCCCTAGGTATATTTCTGTGGCTTCAGTCCAGCAGCTTGTTTCAGTGTAGAGCATACCATGCTAGTTTCCTACTATTTTTCTTGGCCTGATCGGAGGCTCCTGGGTTACTGCACCATGTACTCACTACTCCCAGACTATTCTATGACAGTTCCAGGCCTAACTATGCCTTTCAACAGGGCGGCTACCGCCATTGATATAGTTTGATTGCTTTAAACTTCTATTTTAACTGGGGGGGAATATAAAAGATCCTTTTCCATATTCACATCTGCGGTATTTAACATTCTATGGAACAGATTGTAGAGAGATGATGTGGAGAGAGGTAAAGTACCAACCAATCAGCTCCTGACAATTTCCAAGCACATTACTTTATCTCTCTCTAAAGGGCCCCATACACTAGAACGATAATGCCCGATTTCATCCGATTCCGAGCATTCGGACAATATATCGGGTGAATTTGAGCATTTTGGAGGTGTTTCCGATCCGATGAGCGTTCCCGTGAGCATCGGATCCCCTATATTGAATGTGCTGCACTAACAATCATGTCCGACTTCGCAGGCATGGCTGGGATCGTATACGATACATCGTATGCAAAAGGACCGCATACGATGTATCGTATGGGATCCTGCCGCCCGGGAGGCTGCCGGGGTGATCGCCTGCGACATAACGGTCGGACATGTCGCGTTAGTGTATGGGACCCTTAAGCTTTGATAAATCTCCCCTTGTATGTACTGCTTATCGCAGCGATACATGATGTGGTACAGCTGTTATTTATTATGCTGCTCTGGGAGCCCCAGCAGTAGGCAGATGTCAGTGAAGGGTTAAAGTCATATGTCAACATGGTGATTTGCCCTCTCCATATTCGCTGGTCAGCGTTAGCGGGCATAACTAATGCCATCCTGAGGTGAAAATGTACGCTTTATGACGCTTGCTAACTTGCTTAATGTAAGCGAAGCAAAAATGGTTAGATAGCACTGGAGAAATCTCTGTTTTCTCCAGGATTAACCTCTTCTTAAATTGAAAGATAAATATCCTTTCTCCAGCGTTTTGGCTTATGTCTGGTTCTTAAATAGACCTTTAGGTTTGTTACTTTATGCATTCCTGCAAATTAGTGTGCCCCAACATAGAGTCTTTCTCCTCTCTCCTCTTTTCTACTTACAATACTGACTCTGGGAGCACCACCAACACAAAAGATATTAAGATACGCATCTAACGGTTGAACTGATATATGGTTGGTTATTTCCAGAGAAACCATAAAAGCGCAATCTCTGATTCTACAGTCCTGTGCGACGCCAAACCCCTTCTAGTATTCAATTTTACACACACTACTGCTTCTTAAAATTTTCATCCCATGCTTTTCAAGATTGTCTGCATATGTCAGGTTTTGTTTTTTTTGTATGATGTGACATCTAGGGGGTAATTCTGAGTTGATCGCAGCAGGAAGTTTGTTAGCAATTGGGCAAAACCATGTGTGCTGCAGGGGGGCAAGATATAACATTTGCAGAGAAAGTTAGATTTGGGTGGGTTATTCTGTTTCTGTGCAGGGTAAATACTGGCTGCTTTATTTTTACACTGCAATTTAGATTTCAGTTTGAACACACCCCACCCAAATCTAACTATCTCTGCACATGTTATATCTGCCCCCCCCCCCCCCCCTGCCGTGCACATGGTTTTGCCCAACTGCTAAAAAAATTCCTGCTGCGATCAACTTGGAATTACCCCCCTAGTTGCTCAGTGTATACAATTGTATCCAGGGTAGAGAGTTATTTTATCTAGTGGCAAGCAGCATAAACAGTTTGCCTGATAATACAAATGCATGGCTAAAGAGCACAGAAAAGCCAGTACAGTGCAATTATACGAAGATGGGCAACCGCCTTTCATTTACTACACTGTTAGTAAGGTTAGAACACCCAGGATATATATATATATATATATATATATATATATATATATATAAAATATATGTATATATATATATATACTCTCAGATCCCAATCTGGGTCATATAAACAAGTGCTGCTTGTGTGTGTTGTGTTAGCGATGACTACCTACCAGGCACAGCATGATTTTCTGGGAGCAGATTCCACTGGAGCAGCTGGTCTCCTCTCCTCCTCCTCCTCCTCTCTCCAACCAGTTCTGGCCAAGAAAACTTGCCCAATTGTCGTCTTTTGTTTAGAAACTCTTTACGGAAGGCAAAGATAATCTCTTAATACTGATTCAGATATCATAACATCTGGAGAGGGGGATGGAGCTCTGTGCTAGGTACCTCCATTGTCAGGGTCCTTACATTACGGTAACTGTGTCCTTCATATCATCTCCTCCAGATGTGCTGCGATAGATGGCTCAGTTTCAAATCCACAGGCTTTTACCATCTCTGGGGATAACAATTGTATATAGCAACACATAAAAAGATTTACTGAATGTAAACAGATTTGTCTGTAAAACTGCTGATCCCTCATAAAGGTGAAGACTTTAGCGCTAATCTCTTATAAGCCATGTAGAAATGTCAGCACAGCCTGGTATTACTGTAGATGGAACTGTGACCAGTACATTCAAGTCATGTTCAAATGGCAAAAAATGTCAGCAGAACTCTTGTCTTATGTGTTATAAACTGGATTGACGCATTGCCCCCAAAAAGTTACAAATGGCGTTAAATGAAATACTCTTAATAGAAAGTGACAAGAGTTCTCTACCTCCAAAGGTAATCAGAGGCAGGTCATGGCCACCTCTCTGCACACACTGCAATTTCTGGAAGTCTTGTGCACACGCGGTGACAGGATCCGCATGCACACGTGAGGGACACAGGGAAACAAAACAATCCCTGGGCAACATAAAGTGGAAGTGACTGCTTTGGCTCTTACTGATAGGCCAGATTCGGCTGCTGCCTGCTCACAAAACTCTCACTGGAATCCTTGCACTGATGATACAAACGCACCCAATATGTCTGGGCAATTCATGTATGATTCAGCCTACCTGCTTTCCCACATCCTTCCCTCCACCTTTTTCCAAGCAACCTTCCACCGAGACAGGGATTTCTTATGCAAAATTGGGAATATATATCAAATGCACTCCCACCTGATTATTTTTTTGTTTTCAGGGCTAATAGATTCCTGTACAGGGATGCAGATGATGGAGATAAACAGGACACACAATGAATGGAGTATAGGTGTGAGAAACCAGCTCTCACAGTACGATAGCAAAAAGCTCCTCGGTGGCACAGGTGGTCGGATCCCAATCGCCTGCAATAACGGCTCTTCCCAGGCTGTGTGGATGGAGAGAAGAGGTGATTTATGATTGCTTTCACTGATCTGCATCCATCTCATTTCTGCTATCTCTACCATCCATTCATCAGACCGTATCTTGTGCTTTTACTGTCCATGCCCTCTTCTTCTTCTTCCCCTCTTCTTCTATAAAAGCACCCCCTCCCTCCTCTCTTTTCCTCCAATATCTTCCGCCGTTCCTCAGTCGATATCTCTACTAATGTCTGCTTACATGTTGTCCCCCCCTCTCTCCCTGTCCCCAATTCTCCTCTTTCTCCTTTTCATCCTCTTCTACGTTGCACCTTGTTCCTTCTTCCCCAACCTGGATAGTGAGACTCTCCTCCTCTCCCCTCCTCTTTAATATCCATCCTCCCCTGCTCTCCTCCTCTGTCTTTCCACCCACCTCTCTGCCCTTCTTCCTAGTTCCTACCCATGATATGATGTACTAAATTCCCCTACTATCTGTGCTTTGTACTGTAAACTCCTTTGTCTGAACAGCTATAGACCCATCTCTGCTGGCAGATGATACAAGATACATACAATACAGCTCTTTACAGACAGACCCCCTGGTTATTACATATTTGAGAATCTGTGGTCAGAAGTAAAGTGAACCTCACATGACACACATCTAGAGAAGTGTTACACAGGCTAATAAAGAGAGTGTGACATACAGTATAGCACCATGAAGCCATAACCAAAACACACTTTCTGTATTGTTACTGAACTAGTGTTGTTTAACCATTTTATCTACCATATGAGGCAAAGAGATGCATGTTCCATAGTAGCCTCACATGTTATCTTTGGTCACAGAAATTGTAAATGGGGCAATGAAAAGATTGAACATTTGTGCTCACACCTCTTTGAGTCTCATGTAAAAATGAGTTACTGTAAGACCATTAATCAAAACCTCTCGTGGAAACATGTCCCGCAAGGCTACTATGGAGCCTTGCGCCTAATGAAATCGCCTCCATACTATAGCATTTTATTTTCTCTTTCTCACCCCTGACACCTTTTCTTGATGTCTATGACTCTATGGGGCAGATTTATAAAAAAAAACAAAAAACAAAAAAAAATTTTTTTTTTAACTAAAATAATGTGAAAAAGGCTGTTTTTGCACACTTTTCACATTATTAAAGTTCTACTTAAATGTATTTATGGGCTGTTGGGGCAGTTTTCCTGAAAACTACTCCAAACCATTTAATTCTCATTTTTTTAGTAACCAGATCACATTACCCATACTTATAATGGGAAATGTGATCTGGCCGAATTTCCAAAAACATGTTTGTTTTTTTTAAAATACCACAGTGAGGATTGTGATAATAACGCTGTCCTGAGACTGCGTTATCAGAGGGCAGCACTGCGATATGCTGCATCCTGCACAGCTTTCTCTGCCCCTAGGCAGAGAAAACTGCAAGGAGCCGGCAGTGTGATCAGCTATGGACACACAAGCTGATCACTATTAAAAAAATAAATATAAAAATCATGCTCACCTACCCAGGGATCGGTGATCGGTGCTCTGGCGTGGGCTGCCGGACATCGGGGCTCCCTGCCGCTCCTATGACCCCAGTGCAGTAGAGTGATGCTGTAAAGTGGAAGCTCACTTTACAGCAGCGGAGGTCACAGCAGGAGGGAGCCCTGATGCCCGTCAACCCTCAAGGAGCACCGATGGTGAGTATGAGTGAAGCGGTGGGGGACAGCATTGGAGGAGGGGTGGCGCATTTGCTGCACATACTCGGTTTTTCTTTTTTAAGTAAAATACTGCGATATATCTGCTTTCTTGCAAGCTTTGTCCCTGCATGCGATTATTGATAAATCCATGCAATGTAATCAATAATCACATTGCGGATTGGGCCGATCATATCACTTCACATCCGCATCCTCCGATGCGGATTGTGATAAATCAGCCCCTATGGGAAGAATTAAACTGAGGGCAGGAAAAAAAAATTAAAAACCTTTTCTCCCACAGACACGGGGTCTTGCTATTCAATTAGAAGAGAGAAAAATAGACATATTGATTTCTATAGAAATCACTGCTTCATCTCTTCAGCCACCGCGAGAGCAAGTCTGATTTTTTCCTAAAATTGTTATCTTTAGCAAAAATCACCAGAACTTGCTCTGGCACCCTTGCAGTACCCCCCCATCCACCCTTCCCCCGTAACTAATTAATCAATTGGAAGTTTTGAGGGTGAAGCTATGCCCCGAGTCCCGGCACCTTGCAAAAAAATAATTAATTAATAAATATTTGTTTATGCTGTGCCATTGATGGAAGGAAACTATCTGGTTCTCTCCCATCGATGGCAAAAGCATTTGACATCGGCCATAAACCATCGATGATTAGGAAACATTGGTGGTCGATGGCCATCCCTAGCGTGACCCCCGGTGTATGTGTGACTCCCGTGTGTGTGCTACCAGCAGCAGCTGGGAGAACTACATCTCCCAGCAGCCCCCCTCCCCAGTGGGATGATAGAGGGGAGACCACCGGAGACGTATGTACTTTTCCACTTGTGCCGCAGGGTTTTCGGAGCTGAAAATCACATAACCATTCTTTTTTTAATTTGGTACCCCGGGTATCCGGAGCAATCCAAAAAGTGGGCGCAAGATTTCCAAGGTTTTTTTGCTCACTAAACCTCACACCCAATTGAATTTCCCCCTACGTTCCTCGGTTCACCAAACTTTTCCATACTTTTGTTACAGTGGACAGAAACGGACATCAAACACCCAGTATAAACTTAGCCCAGCAAAGCATATTTGATTTCAGCAGGGTTGGCGTAGTGGTTAGCATTACTACCCCACAGTCGAGAGATAATACAGATGGGGCCACACATACACCTACCCACAAAGCGTGCAAAATAACCATTTGGTGCACTACAGACTTTGAAACTTAACTGCGCAATGCGCCTCGCCACAGAAGGTTTCATAAATATACCTCTTAGTTGCATCTCTAGTGTGACCATATGACAATGCACAGGGACCCTGATACTGGCATTACATGCAGCTACTATTCATCTCTAGTGTGACCATATGACAATGCACAGGGACCCTGATACTGGCATTACATGCAGCTACTATTCATCTCTAGTGTGACCATATGACAATGCACAGGGACCCTGATACTGGCATTACATGCAGCTACTGTTCATCTCTAGTGTGACCATATGACAATGCACAGGGACCCTGATACTGGCATTACATGCAGCTACTATTCATCTCTAGTGTGACCATATGACAATGCACAGGGACCCTGATACTGGCATTACATGCAGCTACTGTTCATCTCTAGTGTGACCATATGACAATGCACAGGGACCCTGATACTGGCATTACATGCAGCTACTGTTCATCTCTAGTGTGACCATATGACAATGCACAGGGACCCTGATACTGGCATTACATGCAGCTACTGTTCATCTCTAGTGTGACCATATGACAATGCACAGGGACCCTGATACTGGCATTACATGCAGCTACTGTTCATCTCTAGTGTGACCATATGACAATGCACAGGGACCCTGATACTGGCATTACATGCAGCTACTGTTCATCTCTAGTGTGACCATATGACAATGCACAGGGACCCTGATACTGGCATTACATGCAGCTACTGTTCGCAATTTTATGTTAACTTGAATAAAAAGGCAAAAGAGAGAGGGGGTCATTTCGAGTTAATCTCTCGCTAGCTAGTTTTAGCAGCCGTGCAAACGCTATGCCGCCGCCCACAGGGGAGTGTATTTTAGCTTAGCAGAAGTGCGAACGCATGTGCAGCCGAGCTCTGCAAAAACAGTTCGTGCAGTTTCTGAGTAGCTCTGAACCTACTCAGCGCTTGCGATCACTTCAGCCTATTCGTGTCCGGATTTGACGTCATACACCTGCCCAGCGAACGCCCAGCCACTCCTGCGTTTTAAAATCTGGCCCCAGAGGGCCTCATTCAGATCTGATCGTAGCAGCAAATTTGTTAGCAGTTGGGCATAACCATGTGCACTGCAAGGAGGGGGGTGGGGCAGAAATAACATGTGCAGAGAGAGTTAGATTTGGGTGGGGTGTGTTGAAACTGAAATCTTAATTGCAGTGTAAAAATAAAACAGCCAATATTTACCCTGCACAGAAACAATATAAACCACCCAAATCTAACTCTCTCTGCACATGTTACATCTGCCCCACCTGCAGTGCACATGGGTGGTAATTCCAAGTTGATCGCAGCAGGATTTTTGATAGCAATTGGGCAAAACCATGTGCACTGCAGGGGAGGCAGATATAACATGTGCAGAAAGAGTTAGATTTGGGTGGGTTATTTTATTTCTGTGCAGGGTAAATACTGGCTGCTTTATTTTTACACTGCAATTTAGATTGCAGATTGAACACACCCCACCCAAATCTAACTCTCTCTGCAAATGTTATATCTGCCCCCCCTGCAGTGCACTTGGTTTTGCCCAATTGCTAAAAAATTTCCTGCTGCGATCAACTTGGAATTACCCCCCATGGTTTTGCCCAATTGCTAACAAAAATCCTGCTGCAATCAGGTCTGAATTAGGCCCAGAGTTCTGATATGAGTGAAGCGCTCAGTGTTTCACGTCACACATCGTTCTGCTTAATCTGTGACTTTATGGTAATTCTTTTACAACAAAAACAATAAACCTAATGCCTAGTACACTATAATCAACTTTGTATGTGGCTACGGTGTGAATAATACGCTACATTTAGGAAAAACTCCTGGAATTGCTACCGATGAGTTGCTCCATGCTGCGTCTCACATCTTATGGCACAAAAATGATATGTGTAAGGTAAAGGGGGGTACTCACGGAGTGATATTCTAAGCAATCTGACTAGATTGCTTAGAATATCGGCATGATCGCTCCGTGTGTAGCCCCCTCAGCGATAGCGATGCACGGCCCCGCACATCGCTATCGCTGCTGCTAGATTGGCCTGCATGCAGGCCAATCTAGCGGGTCGCTCACTTCACCCGCTGGGTGAAGTGAGCGGCCCCCCCATCTCCCCCCGCACGCTCAGCACACATCTCTCCTGCATCGGCCCGTCTATATGGGCCTTAAGTTCCAGACCAAGGCAAGATCCAGACCAAGGCAAGATCATGTTACATACATCTCTTGAACGGCCGATATATCGCGGGACCGTCGGCCAGTGTGTATGGCCGATACGTCTGTGAACTCCGTCGTTCACAGACGTATCGCGTCGGCCCCGCAGCATAGCCGACGGGCAATATATCTACCGATATATTGGCGCGTCGCTGTGTGTACGGCGGTCGGCCGACCGCCCATACACATGCTGCGGCGGCCGGTGGTGATTGACAGGTGAACTGGGCGGGCGTGTGTACACGCCCGCCCAGTTCATGACGTCAGTCCCCGACGGATCGGGCAGTGTGTATGGTCAACACACTGCCCGATCCGTCCATAGATATATCTGCATATCAATTGATCTGCAGATATATCTACTAGTGTGTACCCACTTTAAGAAACATATCCAAAATACGACCATACCTTACACAAGACACAGCAAAAACTCTAATCCATGCTCTCATTATCTCCCGCATTGATTATTAGGGTGTAGTACGGCTGACCGGCGGTCAGGAGAACGCCGGTCAGCTTACTGACGGCATAATCCCGGAAGCATACAGACGCCGGGATCCCGGCGGGGAGGGGCGAGTGCAGCAAGCCCCTTGCGGGCTCGGTGGCGACTTGCGGTCGCCACGGGTTCTATTCCCACTCTATGGGTGTTGTGGACACCCACGAGTCGAAATAGTCCCTGTTGGTCGGCATGCCGACCATTGGGATAGTGAACGATTGGGATGGTGGAGGAGGTCATGTGACTGTCGGTTACCCGACCGCCAGTCACATGAATACCACCCGAATATTATAATAGTCTCCTGACTGGTCTTCCCAAACATAGACTCTCACCCTTACAATCCATTTTCAATGCAGCTGCAAGGCTAATCTTCCTCGCTAGACGTTCATCGTCTGCAGATCCACTCTGTCAGTCCCTCCATTGGTTACCGGTATTCTACCGTATTAGATATAAAATACTTTTACTTACATACAAGGCTATTAACCAAACTGCACCAACGTACATCTGTTCTCTTATCTTAAAATATCTCCCTACCCGTCCTCTCCGCTCTGCACAATATCTGCATCTCTCATCCACATGTATTACCTGTTCACACTCAAAATTACAGGACTTTACTCGGGCTTCACCCACTCTGTGGAATGCCCTCCCACGCACAATAAGACTCACCTCTAGTCTCCAAACCTTTAAATGTTTCCTGAAAACTCACCTCTTCAGACAAGCCTATCAAATTCCAGACCCACCCACATAACCTTCAGTGCTTCCATATCTAATCACATCCTCTCTGTACAGTCTACACATAACCTCACATATTTTGTCTTTCTTTACTCTCACACCCTCCTGACCCTTGGCCAACATTGCTGGGTGATCATATACAACCCATTAAGAACCTAGCAATCTGGTGGACCATTATGTAATAGGTAGCATCTATCCTTGTGTATCAGTGCCTATTTCCCCATAGATTGTAAGCTTGCGAGCAGGGCCTTCCTACATCTATGTCTCTCTGTTTTTACCCAGTTTTGTTAAATTACTGTGGTTCTAATTGTAAAGAGCAACGGAATATGCTGCACTATATAAGAAACTGTTAGTAAATAATATGTGTGGAGTTTGTATGTTCTCAATGTGTTTGTGTGGGGTTTTTTTTCCAAGTGCTCCTGTTTTCTCCCACAAACATGCAGTAAGTTAATTTACCTCTGACAAAAATGAAACTTGGTGTGTATGTGTGTATACATGTTTTAGGGAATATGGGGGTGTATTTATCAAAGCATAACCATAAAGCACTAACCAATCAGCTCCTGCCATGTTACAGGCTGTGTTTGGAAAATGACAGTAAGGAGCTGATTGGTTGGTGCTTTATTTCTCCCCACTTTATCTCTCTCCATGCATTGTAAGCTCCACTGGGGCAGGGACTGATGTGAATGGCCAAATATTCCATGTAAAGTGCTGCATAATATGTGTTTGCTATAGAAATAACTGGTAACATAACTTACATGTAGTGGTTTGTTGTGAGAAAAGATTAAGGAATAGGGAGACTAAGGGGCAGATGTATTAACCTGAAGAAGGCATAGGGAAGTGATAAACCAGTGATATGTGCAAGGTGATAAAGGCACCAGCCAATCAGATCCTAATTGTTAATTTACATATTGGAGCTGATTGGCTGGTGCCTTTATCACCTTGCACATATCACTGGTTTATCACTTCCTTATGCCTTCTCCAGGTTAATACATCTGCCCCATAATCTAAATTGATGTAAGCTTAGATGCCAGTTCTTCATAACATGACTGTGCATTCATCCCTGAAAGGAAACCAGTAGGTGTCATGGGTAGATTGTACACCCGATCCCGCATGCAGAGATAACACAGGCTGCTTCATGTCATGTGTTCCTAATAGCAACAAATAATGATGATGCTATGGTAAACATGAATACATGTAGTTGTGCTGCATCCCAAAAAAAACAACCTGTGGCAATGAAAGGGTTAGGCTGCTTTTACAGGAGGCCATTTTATCATGGGTTAATGACACATTTTATGGGCATGAACAATAACGAAGGGGGTGTCCATGTGGATTGTACGAATACTAACTTGCTAGAGTATAGAAGACACAGGGATTTCCTTACCCTGCTGGACACCCCCTAGCCCTGTACAGTGCTCCCTCCCCCATCCATGTCAGCTTATTGCATCTGGCTGGGATGTCATGTGGGGACCTTGTTGCTTAGCAACCGCCTCCTGGGAACAATGCTCGGAATTTTAACTAGGTCTCAAAATGTGCAAATAAAGTCAGCACACAGCAAATATGCATGCATACATACATACATACATGTACTGGTAAAACTCCTGTGTAGTACATATGTGAGCTCCCTCTTTACAGGGGATTATCAGCACACAGAAAACATGTGTACATACATGTACCCATGAAACACTTGTGTAGTTCATATGTGAGCTCCCTCTTTACAGGTGGATTCAAAATATTCAATGCGAACTTTTAACACTCATGGGCTTCTAACTATATACAAAGGCACATGTTTCCACAAGAAATAACAGATAATATAAGTAAATGTTGCAGACACCGTGTACAGACGGGTCTACTACGATTGGCTGGCAGTCGGGATCCCGGCGCCCAGCATACCGGCGCCGGGATCCCGACCGCCGGAATGCAGACAGCAGGGCGAGCGCAAAAGAGCCCCTTGCGGGCACGGTGGCGCACTACGCACGTCATGCTATTTATTCTCCCTCCGGGGGTGTCGTGGAAACCCCAAGAGGAAGAATAGTTGTCGGGATCACGGCGCCGGTAAGCTGAGCGCCGGGATCCCGACAGCCGGGATATTGAGTGCCTCCCTGTACAGACAACTACATGGATGCATTACATGGAACCTGGTGCGTCTGCCCAGACTAAATAGTGTGCTATTATCCTTTAATGTAAACTGCAGATATAAATATACATGCATGTCAGTAATACGTATACACGGAGGCTGGCTCCTCCCTAGTATGTACACAGACGAGGTAATAAGGATGTGATTAATAGCCCCCACTCTTTTTCCTTCTGAAAATCAATTAGCAAAGTATTGCTTTGCCTTATAGCAAAGGCTTTTTTTCATAGCTACTGATCAATACTGCTCTTTTTCTCATTTTCATAACCAAGTAGGAAACGCTGCATAGAACTTTACATACCATCCTGATAATGTCTTATTTCTGCCACAATCACATTATGCTATACTACTACAGTCTAAGGGCTAAAACGCACGAGCCGGCTTTTGCCGGCCGGGAAAAAGCTGGATGGCTTTTTCCCGTGCCGGCATTGTAATGAACAGTGTGAGGAGTAGTGTCCTTACACACTCCACAGCCCCGGCCCGGCTGCCGGGTTGCAGCCGGAACTATCCACTGGAAGGTCCGGCTGCCGGGCCGGCGCCGGGCCGTTTTTGCGGTCAGTTAACCGTGTGTGTGAAGGAGAGCTTTCACACACAACGTTTTTTTCTCAAGCCGTGTCTGATGCTGCGCATGCGCACAGCATCACACACGGCTCAAAGCCGTCCTGTGTGACAGACTGTGACGGTTTCTCCCGGATGGTAAAAAGCCGGACAAAGTTTGTCCGGCTTTTTGCCATCCGGGAGAAACTGGCGCAAGTGTTACAGCCCTAAAGGCCTAATTCAGAGCCGATCGCTGCTACAACAGCGATCGCATGTGTGGTGGGCACACTGCGCATGTGCAGCCAGTGAGATGTTAGCCAGTTAAAACGCCGTTGGTGGTCCAAACAACGCAGGCCTGTCCGGACCATTGGGGATGTGGGCAGCGGCGGCGGCTAGGACGCGGCGGGCAGGGAGCTACTTGGCGGGTTTGAAAGCATCTCTGCCATGCAATGCTTTTGCACCCGTGTGTGTGTGTGTGGGGTGGGAAAAGGGGGGGGGGAGGGGAGGCCTGACATGCGGGGCGAACCAGCCCTGTGCTGGGCGTCCCTTGGCATGTCAGAGAAACTGATCGTAGATGTGTTAAATTTAGCACATCTACGATCAGCTCTGAATTCCCCCCTAAAATGCTGCAACAGTAATTGGGAGGAGAGAATAGTGACTTTTAAATAATTGCGGTCCAAATGTTTTAAAAGGTCGTGGGTTGAGCCAGGTCAAAAGTTTAACTGTGTGAAGAAACAAAAATGTCAACATAAAAGCACTGGCCAATAGCAATAATGCTTCTGCAAATGCAGTGCATTACTACAGGGGCAATCAAAGATATTCAGATGGGGGGACGAGGGGAATTTGGGAATTCAATGAAACTTTCCCCCAAAGGTTCTTATTCTATGGACCTGATTGTGAGTCCCGTGCAAGTTAAAATGCAGCTGCATCTAGCGGGTTTTAGCAAACTGTGCGTGCGTCGCATTAGAATTCCATTTGCTGTAGGGATCAGGAATTGCGACTACTTTACGTGTGACACTATGGCCCTCATTCCGAGTTGTTCGCTCGTTATTTTTCATCGCATCGCAGCGATTTTCCGCAAACTGCGCATGCGCAATGTTCGCACTGCAGCTGCGCCAAGTAAATTTGCTAAGAAGTTTGGTATTTTACTCACGGCATTACGAGGTTTTTTCTTCGTTCTGGTGATCGTAGTGTGATTGACAGGAAGTGGGTGTTTCTGGGCGGAAACTGGCCGTTTTATGGGAGTGTGTGAAAAAACGCTGCCGTTTCTGGGAAAAACGCGGGAGTGGCTGGAGAAACGGGGGAGTGTCTGGGCGAACGCTGGGTGTGTTTGTGACGTCAAACCAGGAACGACAAGCACTGAACTGATCGCACTGGAAGAGTAAGTCTCGAGCTACTCAGAAACTGCAAAGTAAAATCATTTTGCAATATTGCGAATACATCGTTCGCAATTTAGCTAAGCTAAGATTCACTCCCAGAGGGCGGCGGCTTAGCGTGTGCATTGCTGCGAAAAGCGGCTAGCGAGCTAACAACTCGGAATGAGGGCCTATGGGCGATATTCAATTGTTTCTCTTGCCAGCTGCCAGTAGATGGTGCCCAATGGAGCTATTCAATTGTTGCTCCATTTGGGCACGATCGACCGGCGCCGGCATTTCATCTCACACCCCCGAGGGTGGCGACCTGAAATAAGCAAAAAAGTGACCCGTTTCAGTGCTCAAACTGGACTTTTAGCATCGTACCCATTAGTTTGATTCGGTTTAGCCTCTTCACGCAGCTAAACCTGACCTCTCTAGGAGCGAAAAGCGTGATAAAAAGAAATAATTGAATATCACAACTCAGATCTACTGTCACTTTATATTAGAGATCGGGATCGATAAGCAACTGAATATCACCCTATGTATATAGAGCATTAATTCCACATACAGTATTTCTCTTACGTCCTAGAGGATGCTGGGGTCCACATTAGTACCATGGGGTATAGACGGGTCCACTAGGAGCCATTGTACTTTAAGAGTTTAATAGTGTGGGCTGGCTCCTCCCTCTATGCCCCTCCTACCGACTCAGTTTAGAAAATGTGCCGGAGGAGCCGGTCACAGCTAGGGGAGCTCCTAGAGCTTCTTTGGTTTTATTTTTTCTAAAAGTGTTTAGGCACAGGGAGGCTGCTGGGAAAAGCCTCCCTGCTTCGTGGGACTTAGTGGGAGAGTAGGGTCCAACCCAGAGAGGTTAATGACCACTATCTCTGCTGACAGGACACTGAGCTCCTGAGGGTGATGATCGTTAGCCGCCCGAAGCGACCGCTCACTCCCGCAGCATGCCGCCACCCCCTAACAGAGCCAGAAGATTCCGGTGGTGAGTGTGATGGTGGCAACAGGATGGGAGCGTAGTGCTGACACTGCGCTCCGGAGGCTCAGCGGTACACAGTGCGGCGCTAGGAGGGGCGCCCTGAGCCAGCGCACATACCCTAAACTGGTCACTCAGGCTATCAGGGACCTCAGTAACGCTGCTAGCACTATACCTCCGGCCAGTATAAAGATTTCAAAGTGCGGGAAGACGTGCCATGTTCAGGGGGGCGGAGCTTCTCCTCAGAGCGGACCCAGCAGCTCACCAGCGCCATTTTCTCCCTGCAGAAAAGTAGACTGAGACGCTGACAGGGAGCGCTGTCCCTCCACACGACTCCAACTAATCTGTGCGGTACCAGGGGATTGTGGAAGGGGGGGAGGCGGTAGTTTACTGTGTAGTCTATTAAGGGTGCACAGTCAGCGCCAGGTATTTAATTTATAACTGCCTGATATAACGCTGTGTGTGTGCTGGCTCCAAACTCTGTGTTCCTTTGAAGGTACTTGGGGAAAACTGTGTCTGACAATTTCCAGTGTGTGTGGGTGTACTGTATGCGAGATGTGTTACACATTTCTGACACACCACCTGAGCAGGTTGAGGAGGCTTCACAGACAATAATAAAGCCTCGCTAACTTTCCCTGCGTCTAAGGAATTAAACGCATTATTAAAAAAGTCCTGGGAAACCCTGGAGAAAAAATTCCAGATCCCGAAAAGGGTTCTTGTTGCTTTTCCCTTCCCTGAGGAGGATAGAAAAAAATGGGAAACCCCACCCATAGTTGACGTATCTGTCTCCAGACTGTCAAAAAAGCTGGTTTTACCTGTCCCTGGATCTACCGCGTTAAAAGAACCGGCTGATCGTAAGATTGACACTACGCTCAAATCCATATACACTGCTTCAGGAGTGGCGTTAAGGCCCACTATTGCCTGTGCATGGATTTCTAAAGCCATAGTAAAGTGGTCAGGCACATTACTAGAGGATTTAGATACGATGGATAGAAGTGACATTGAACTGGTTTTACGTAACATACAGGATTCGGTGGGTTTCATGGTGGAATCCATGAAGGACCTGGGTACTCTGAATGCAAGGATATCTTCCATAGCTGTCTCAGCACACAGGGGACTCTGGCTACGCCAATGGTCTGCAGACTCGGAATCCAGGAGAAGTGTGGAGAACCTACCCTTCACAGGTCAGGCTCTATTCAGGGAAGCGTTGGATGCGTGGATTTCTACGGCAACCGCGGGTAAGTCGACCTATCTTCCCTCAGCTGCTCCTTCTACAAAGAAACCCTTTTCTTCATCACCATCGCAGTCCTTTCGGACCGCAAAGACAAAGAAGTCCAAGCCCCCTACTACCTTCTTTAGAGGTGGTAGGGCAAAATCCAGAAAGCCTGCACCTACAGGTTCCCAGGACCAGAAGCCTGCTTCTGGTTCCTCAAAATCCTCAGCATGACGGTGGACCACACAGCCTGGAGAACGGGCTGGTGGGTGTGAGACTCAGACATTTCAGCCACGTCTGGGTGTCGTCCGTCCTGGATCCCTGGATACAGGATATTGTGTCCCAGGGGTACAGGCTGGAGCTTCAAGAACCCCCGCCAATTCTTCAAATCAGGCTTGCCAGCTTTACTGACGGAAAGGGCTATCCTACAGGAAGCCATCCAAAAATTGGAAAGGTCAGAGGTCATTGTTCAAGTTCCACCTCATCTCCAACACATGGGTTACTATTCAAACCTTTTCGTGGTACCGAAACCGGATGGTTCGGTCAGATCGATTTTGAACTTGAAATCGTTCAACTCTTATCTGAGGGAGTTCAAATTCAAAATGGAGTCTCTGAGAGCAAAGATCTCCGGTCTGGAGGAGGGAGAGTTTCTGGTATCCCTGGATATCAAGGATGCGTACCTTCACATTCCGATTTGGCCGCCTCACCAGGCTTATCTCAGATTTGCACTGTTAGACAGTCACTATCAGTTCCAGGCACTGCCTTTGGGTCTCTCCATGGCATCGAGGGTATTCACCAAGGTGATGGCAGAGATGATGGTTCTCCTACGCAGACAGGGAGTGAACATAATTCCATATCTGGACGATCTGCTGATAAAGGCATCATCCAGGGAGACGTTGTTACAGTCCATTGCATTCACGACTCATCTGCTCAGGGAACATTGATCCTGAACATTTCAAAGTCACATTTGGAGCCGACAAAGAGATTGTCTTTCCCGGGGATGATCCTCGACACGGACATGTAGAGAGTGTTTCTGCCGGTGGAGTAAGCGTTGGTGATACAATCGTTGGTCCGGGATGTCTTGAAGCCTGCCCGGGTATCGGTTCATCAGTGCATTAGCCTTCTGGGGAAGATGGTTGCCTCCTACGAGGCTCTACAGTACGGAAGATTTCATGATCGGTCATTCCAACTGGATCTCCTAAACAAGTGGTCGGGATCTCACCTGCACATGTACCAGAGGATACGTCTGTCGCCGAAAGCAAGGATTTCGCTCCTCTGGTGGCTGCAACTGCCTCACTTTCTGGAGGGCCGCAGGTTCGGGGTTCAGAACTCGATCCTTTTAACCACGGATGCAAGTCTCCGAGGTTGGGGCGCAGTCACCCAAGGGGAAACCTTCCAAGGAAGGTGGTCAAGTCAGGAATCCCTTCTTCCAATAAACATCCTGGAACTAAGAGCCGTGTTCAACAGTCTTCTACAAGCAGCAGACCTTCTGCAAGATCAGGCCATTCAAGTGCAGTCGGACAATGTAATGACGGTGGCCTACATAAACCGACAGGGCGGAACGAAGAGCAGAGCTGCGATATCAGAGGTGACAAGAATCCTCCTCTGGGCAGAAAGGCATGCAGTGGCGCTGTCAGCAATCTTCATTCCGGGAGTGGACAACTAGGAAGCGGACTTCCTCAGCAGGCACGATCTCCATCCAGGAGAATGGGGCCTTCATCCAGAGGTGTTCGCAGAGGTGACAAGTCTTTGAGGTGTACCTTAAATAGACATGATGGCCTCCCATCTCAACAAGAAGCTTCGGAGGTACTGTTCCAGGTCGAGAGACCCACAAGCAGTGGCGGTGGACGCCCTGGTATCTCTGTGGGTGTTCAAGTCAGTGTACGTGTTCCCTCCACTTCCACTCATCCCAAGGATTCTCAAAATAATAAAAAGAACAAGAGTTCAGGTGATCCTCATTGCTCCGGACTGGCCAAGAAGGGCTTGGTATGCGGATCTTCTGGAGTTATTGCTGAAAGATCTGAGCCCTCTTCCTCTTCGAGAGGACCTTCTGCAACAGGGGCCATTCGGTTATCAAGACTTACCGCGGCTACGTTTGACGGCATGGAGGCTGAACGCCAGATCTTAGCTCGGAAGGGTATTCCAAGCAAGGTTATTCCTACCCTGATAGGAAGGGAGTAACGTCTAAACATTATCATCGCATTTGAAAAAAATATGTCTCTTGGTGTGAATCAAAGAAATTTCCTACGGTGGAGTTTCAACTGGGACGGTTTCTCCTCTTCCTGCAAGCAGGTGTGGATATGGGCCTGCATTTGGGATCCATAAAGGTCCAGATTTCAGCTTTATCCATTTTCTTCCAGAAACAATTGGCTGCCCTCCCAGAGGTTCAGACTTTTTTGAAAAGGGTTCTGCACATCCAGCCTCCCTTTGTGGCGCTGACGGCACCCTGGGATCTAAACGTGGTGTTGCATTTCCTGCAATCGGATTGGTTTGAGCCTTTACAGGATGCTGAGGTCAAGTTTCTCACGTGGAAGGCTGTCACTTTGTTTGCCTTAGCTTCTGCTCGACTTGTGTCGGAATTGGGGCTTTATCCTGTAAAAGACCCTACTTAATCTTCCATGAAGATAGAGCTGAGCTCAGGACACGTCTGCAGTTCCTTCCAAAGGTTGTGTCAGCTTTTCATATCAACCAACCTAACTACTGACTCCTCAATTACATCAAAGTCCTTGGATGTTGTGAGGGCTCTGCGGATCTATGTAAAGAGGATGGCTCGTCACAGAAAATCGAACTCTCTGTTTGTCCTGTATGATCCCAAGAAAATTGGGTGTCCTGCTTCTAAGCAGACGATTTCTCGCTGGATCAGGTTCACTATTCAGCATGCATATTCTACGGCAGAATTGCCATGTCCAAAATCTGTTAAGGACCACTCTACTCGTAAGGTGGGTTCTCCTGGGCAGCTGCCCGGGGTGTGTCGGCGTTGCAGCTTTGCCGAGCGGCTACTTGGTCTGGGTTGAACACGTTTGCTAGGTTCTACAAGTTCGATACTTTGGTCTCTGAGGACCTTAAGTTTGGTCAATCAGTTCTGCAGGAACCTCTGCGCTCTCCCTCCCGTTCTGGGAGCTTTGGTACATCCCCATGGTACTAATGTGGACCCCAGCATCCTCTGGGACGTAAGAGAAAATAGGATTTTAATTACCTACCGGTAAATTCTTTTCTCGTAGTCCGTAGAGGATGCTGGGCGCCCGCCCAGCGCTTCGTTATCCTGCAGTGGTTACTTGGTGCAGTACTACTTTGTTCTTGGTTAAGTACTGCGTTATTACTTTGTTCAGTAATGTTTTCAGCTATTACTGAGTTTTCAGGCTAGTTATCTTGGTTTGCCTTATTTGTGTGAGCTGGTGTGAATCTCGCCACTATCTGTGTATTATCCTTCTCTCGAAGTTGTCCATCTCCTCGGACACGGTTTCTAGGCTGAGTCTGGTAGGAGGGGCATAGAGAGAGGAGCCAGCCAACACTATTAAACTCTTAAAGTGCCAATGGCTCTAGTGGACCCGTCTATACCCCATGGTACTAATGTGGACCCCAGCATCCTCTACGGACTAGGAGAAAAGGATTTACTGGTAGGTTATTAAAATCCTATTATACTAGTTACATATGAGAAATATTATATTTCTTGTTCTTGAAGAGTCTACAAATCAGGACAAAGTGTAAACATTTTTCTCTTACGTCCCAAAGGATGCTGGGGTCCACATTAGTACCATGGGGTATAGACGGGTCCACCAGGAGCCATTGGCACTTTAAGAGTTTGAGAGTGTGGGCTGGCTCTTCCCGCTATGCCCCTCCTACCAGACTCAGTTTAGAAAATGTGCCCGGAGGAGCCAGTCACAGCTAGGGGAGCTCTCCTGAGTTTTCCTGGTAAAAAAGTTTTTTTAGAGTTTATTATTTTACAGGGAGGCTGTTGGCAACAGCCTCCCTGCAGCGAGGGACTGAGGGGGGGAGCAGTGTCCGCCCTGTGGAGTCTGAGCCACTGTCTCCGCTGACTGGACACTGAGCTCCAGGGGGGTCTGATTGTCCTCCGCCACAGGGGACCGCTCGCCCCAGCAGCATGCCGCCACCCCCTTGCGTCCAGTGCCATTTCCCTGCCAGCACAGCGCTGACAAGGAGAATCAGGTCCCTCCACAGCAACTCCAGCTATCTGTAAATGGTACCAGGGGTTGTAGGGGGGGGGGCACTGCAATACGACTGTGTATCCTATTAAGGTACACAGTCAGCACTGAAAAGGGGTCTCCCGTTGGTTAAAAAGCGCTGTGTGTGGGTTGGCTCCAATCTCTGTGTCTCTCTTGCCATTCATGGAGGGGAAACTCTGTCTGCCCTCCCCTGTGTGTGTGTGTGGAGTGTTTGGTGGTCTCCTTTAGCTATGTCCAGGGACACTGTGTCATATGCTGCAGAGGATTTGTCCTCCCAGGATGATCCCATTCCATGTAATCAGGATAGCACTGGTTTAGGACAGATACCAGCAAGGGAGCCTGAGTGGTTTTCCTTTATCAAATCTTGGATTTCTCAGATTTCTGACAGGGTTGCAAGCAATGAATCTGCAACCCAGGTATTACAGAACTCTATGGGGTATATGCAATTGCGGTCGAATTCCCGAAATTGTCGAATTTCGGGATTTTTTCGCCAAAAAAAAATATTTGTCAATGCAATTCAGTGCTTTCCGTCAAAAAAACGGACTTTCAAAATTCGACTTTTTGAAATTCGACTTTTGTCAAATTCGACTTTTCTGCAATGATACAAGTGCTGCAATTCGACCAAAGTGTATTCAATTCAAGTTTGGAAATTCGACAACAGTGCTTTTAGACAGTAAATTCGTCATTTTCAATCCGCCACACTTTGGAGGCTGAAACCAATAAAAAAAAATTAAAACATGTTTTTTTTGGGTTTTTTTTGGGGGGGGGAATAGCATATCTATTTATATTAAAAGGGATTAGGTACTTGGTTTGTCTTTTTTGGTTGCACAAGTATTATTTATATATTTTGAAAAAGATTTTATTTTTATTTTTTTTATAGCTGGAACGGTAAAATCAAGGAAAAAAATGGCGTGGGGTCCCCCCTCCAAAGCATAACCAGCCTCGGGCTCTTCGAGCTGGTCCTGGTTCTAAAAATGCGGGGAAAAATTTGACAGGGGATCCCCCGTATTTTTAAAACCAGCACCGGGCTCTGCGCCTGGTGCAAAAAAAAACGGGGGACAAAAAGAGCAGGGGTCCCCCGTATTTTTTACACCAGCATCGGGCTCCACTAGCTGGACAGATAATGCCACAGCCGGGGGTCACTTTTATACAGTGCCCTGCGGCCGTGGCATTAAATATCCAACTAGTCACCCCTGGCCGGGGTACCCTGGGGGAGTGGGGACCCCTTCAATCAAGGGGTCCCCCCCCCCAGCCACCCAAGGGCCAGGGGTGAAGCCCGAGGCTGTCCCCCCCCATCCAAGGGCTGCGGATGGGAGGCTGATAGCCTTGAGAAAAATGTCAGAATATTGTTTTTTCCAGTAGTACTACAAGTCCCAGCAAGCCTCCCCCGCAAGCTGGTACTTGGAGAACCACAAGTACCAGCATGCGGGAGAAAAACGGGCCCGCTGGTACCTGTAGTACTACTGGGGAAAAAATACCCAAATAAAAACAGGACACACACACCGTGACAAGTACAACTTTATTACATACTGCCGACACACACATACTTACCTATGTTGACACGCCGACTGCCACAGTCTCCGACGATCCGAGGGTACCTGTGAAAAAATTATACTCACCTTCCAGCGTCCAGAGATACATCCACGTCCAGAGTATAATCCAGGTACTTGGCAAAATAAAAAAACGCAAAAACCCGTGCCAGCGGACTGAAAGGGGTCCCATATTGACACATGAGACCCCTTTCCCCGAATGCAGAGACCTCTCCGTGACAGCTGTCACTGAAAGGTCTCTTCAGCCAATCAGCGAGTGCAACGTCCTTGCACTCTGCTGATTGGCTCTGCGCGTCTGAGCTCAGACAGCGCATCGCAAAGCCTCTCCATTATATTCAATGGTGGGAACTTTGCGGCTAGCGGTGGGGTCACCCGCCGGTCAGCGGCTGACCGCGGGTAACCCCCCCCGCTGACGGCAAAGTTCCCACCATTGCAAGTAATGGAGAGAGCTGTGCGATGCGCTGTCACAGCACAGACAGCGCAGAGCCAATCAGGTGAGCGCCATGTAGTAGCGCTTCCTGATTGGCTGAAGGGACCTCAGTGACAGGAGTCACGTGGGGTCCCGGCACATTCGGGGAAAGGGGTCTCATGTGTCAATATGGGACCCCTTTCAGTCCGGCATGGTCGGGTATGCGGTTTGTTTTTTTAACAAGTACGTGGATTATACTCTGGACGTGGATTTATCTCTGGACGCTGGAAGGTGAGTATAATTTTTTCACAGGTACCCTCGGATCGTCGGAGACTGTGGCAGTCGGCGTGTCAACATAGGTAAGTATGTGTGTGTCGGCAGTATGTAATAAAGTTGTACTTGTCACGGTGTGTGTCCTGTTTTTATTTGGGTATTTTTTTTTCAGTAGTACTACAGGTACCAGCGGGCCCGTTTTTCTCCCGCATGCTGGTACTTGTGGTTCTCCAAGTACCAGCTTGCGGGGGAGGCTTGCTGGGACTTGTAGTACTACTGGAAAAAACAATATTCTGACATTTTTCTCAAGGCTATCAGCCTCCCAACCGCAGCCCTTGGATGAGGGGGACAGCCTCGGGCTTCACCCCTGGCCCTTGGGTGGCTGGGGGGGGGACCCCTTGATTGAAGGGGTCCCCACTCCCCCAGGGTACCCCAACCAGGGGTGACTAGTTGGATATTTAATGCCACGGCCGCAGGGCACTGTATAAAAGTGACCCCCGGCTGTGGCATTATCTGTCCAGCTAGTGGAGCCCGCTGCTGGTTTTAAAAATACGGGGGATCCCCTGTCAATTTTTTCCCCGCATTTTTAGAACCAGGACCAGCTCGAAGAGCCCGAGGCTGGTTATGCTTTGGAGGGGGGACCCCACGCCATTTTCCCCCGGGTTTTTCCAGTTTTTTCCCGTTTTTTTTAATTCGCGGCAAAATCCGTCAAATCGGCCGTTTTTCGCCCGCGGGAATGTCGAATCCGTTTTTCATTGAATATGGTGAATTCCAGGCAGCCACCTGCCGGAATTCACCTGTCGAATTGTGTCGAATTAAAAAAACGGCGATAATTTGCCGCGATTCGCCCGCAATTGCATATACCCCTATGGCAGTATGGCCTGTTTCTGGTACCTCGGGATGTTCCACTATATACCACCACAACGTGCGCTTGTGCATGTCATGCAGGATGACACGGATACCGATTCTGACACCACAGACGGTGATGGGGATGTGTTGCGGGGGTCTGCATCTCTTGCAAAGGGGGTGCAGTTGATGATAGAGGCTATCAGGCATGTGTTGAATATTAATGATACCACACCTGAGCAGGTTGAGGAGGCTTTTTTCACTGAAAATAAAAAAGTCCCGCTAACCTTCCCTACGTCAAAGGAATTGAATGCTATATTTGAGAAAGCATGGGAAAATCCGGAGAAAAAATTCCAGATCCCTAAAAGGGTACAGGTGGCGTGTCCTTTCCCTGAGGAGGATAGGAAAAAATGGGAAAACCCTGCCAATTGTTGACGCATCTGTGTCCAGACTCTCAAAGAAGGTGGTTTAACTGTTCCAGGATCTACCGCCTTAAAGGGGGGGGGGGGGGGGGGGGGGGCGTGGCCTGGCTGTTATGGAAGGTGGCTGTGCATCTCCTCTGCTCCTGCAGGCATAGCCCTTTTATTGTTTCTTACCCCCCTTGTCTGCTCCCTAAGTACTCCAGAAACCCCTCTGTGGCCTCTCCTGCCTAGATGTTGGTGTTTGGGGGACCCGCGGAGGCGGGGAGCGCTTCTAATCGCTCCTGTGGATTGCGGCCTTTCCCCCAGATGGAAGCTGGGACCTGGAGTTTGGTGAAGGCCCGGGCCGTCCTTCCGGAAGTGTGCTCCTACCGTGCGTCGGCTGCTGGCGGACCCAGCCTTCACCCTGCTGCCCTGCCCGGACCCCTTGTACTCTACCTGGGGAGCGGTGAGCCGGACCTGTCTGCGGGGATGAGTTCGCGCCACGTACGGAGCTTCGTCTGAGGCCGCCGCGTCTGCTGCCCTTCTGGAGCCGCCGGGCCGCCTGCGTGTCTGCCGCCTCCTTCCTACCAGCTGCCGGAGTCCCGCGGCGCTGTGCGATCTGCCGCCCGGACTTCCCGGCCTCCTCTACAGCGGCCCCCTCACCTCCCGCTCCTCTGCGCTGCAGGCTCCGGTGCTCCTCCTGTCCCCTGGCGCGCTGCTGCGGAATCCCCCGGTGCTGCCTGTGGCTCCTGCCTTAATAGGCATATAAACCCCTCTATTGTGGCTCACTCCCCTTCTTCCCGCATCCACATACACCCCTTGGGTGCCAGGATACCATCCCTGTCACGGGAGTCGGGCTCGCGGAGCCGGGGGGGGTCTCCTACCCCTCTGCGGGTTGCGGCCCATCTCCTCTCCTGAAGCCGGGGACTCAATTTACCGCTTTATCCGGCTGGTGACACCCGCGGTGCGGCCTGGTTCCTCTCTTGCCCTGGATCCGCCGCGTGACCCCTCCGCTGTGATCCACTACCTGCAATAGGCGGGGGACCGTTCGCAGCACCGGCCCTGCCGCCAGCCAGTCTCTCCTCCCGCTGTCCGTACACGCGGGGAACTACAAGTACATACCCTCCTGGTGCCCCGGCTCCCCACCGCGACGGCCATCTCGCTTGACTCCCTTTTCACTGTGGATTACCTCCTGGCTAAAGCCCTAAGGGGGGATTTGATGAAGTGGTGTTGACACAGCCTGCACCCTGTACACCTTCGCCTGATACAGTAGGTCGCACTCCTGCAGTCTCCCAGCACCCATTAAGCAGGACAGACCCTATTACAGACCCTGAGCTGTAGCTTCTACAGAAAACTCCCTCTGGTGGCTACCCTAGGAAAATTCACCTGAGATGTGCATCTCTGTTCAAATATAAGAAACCGATTGAATGCTTTTCTAGCCCGCTGAGACGCCCCAGCAGTCTAGTGCTATAGATGTGTGCTATGCTAGGCTGCCGTTGCCACTGATACCATAATGAACTGCTGATGCCAACCCACAGGGAGCTACACCGCTGAAGGCATTCTTATGTGAGTTATGCAACCTTATTTCACCTCGTTATCTTGACCTTAATGAACCTAAGCTTCTCGATGCTGATTGAGTGATGCCCAGGAACAAGAAATCTTCTCAAAAGACCGGCACATCAACTCCGCGGGGGAACATGTCGCAGTCCGCTATGAGATCATTCTTACAATCCACCTCGCCCGCTTTAACAGAAAACCCTTCTGCTTCAAACTCCCTCCTCTCCCCACCTGCTCCTCACCCATCCCCTCCAAGTGCGGACGTACCACATGCCTGCCCTCCAGGAGGTAGGGATCTAAAAGATATCTTAGCCTATATGAAAAATCTACCCACTAAACAAGATCTACAAAATACAGTGAGACGTGAACTGGCTACCATGAGACAGGACATTTCCCACATCTCTGACCGGGTGTCGAGTTTGGAGGATCACCAGGTCTCTTCCGACACGTTCCTGAAATCACTGAC
Source organism: Pseudophryne corroboree (assembly GCF_028390025.1). Lineage (NCBI taxonomy): Eukaryota > Metazoa > Chordata > Amphibia > Anura > Myobatrachidae > Pseudophryne > Pseudophryne corroboree. Next base: position 387,172,141 of record NC_086451.1, read on the forward strand.
GAATGTCATTGAAGCTCAGTCAACAGAGATTCGCTCTCTCCAAACACGGTTAACAGATTTGGATAACAGAGGGAGGAGAAACAACATCCGTGTGCGGGGTTTGCCGGAAGACGTCCCTCAAACAGGCCTGATTGATGCTCTTACGAAAATCTTTAACTAGATATTAGGTAACGATCCCAACGATACTATCACCTTCGATAGGGCCCATCGTGCTCTGAAACCAAGAGGTCTCTCCGCAGACAGACCACGTGATGTCATCTGCAGATTGCATTATTTTTCTCAGAAGGACGACATCATGCGCAAGGTACGCCAACTCGATGGAGTTGATTTCAACGGTTCAATGATTCATATCTACCAAGACTTGTCCTGGCACACCCTCCAACAACGGAAAGCCCTCAAGCCCCTAACGGACGAGCTCCGTAAACGCCAATTGAAATACCGTTGGGGCTTCCCCTTTAATCTCCAAGTCTCCTCCTCGGGGGAAAACCCACATCCTCAACTCCTACTCTGATCTCCCTATGTTCTGTAAAGGTCTTGGCCTACCGAAACTCGACTTACGCGACTGGGACTTCCCTACTCCAGCATTGCCATCTCTCCAACCCCCAAGTACAGGAATCCCCTGGCAGGAGGTACGGAGGGCCGGGAGGAAAAGTACCAATGAATCCCCCTCTGACAATGACTCAAATGCTACCTGATTATACCTGTGATCTTTTGTTTGTTCTTGTTCTCCTTAAACTATCTCTCTAGGTTACAGCGTGATACCATTTCTCACCACTGATTAGCCTTCATCCAATATTTTGCTGTCACTGGGGCTATGCCCCTCCCATTATATATTGGGCCGTTGATTGTCGGCTCCTATTTCCTGACTATGAGATTTCTTCCATCCTACCATCTGAAGATTTCTTCATGTTAACGAGGTTTACAGTTTACAGTTAATTAAAACTAAGTATATGTACTGATTATTGCATTACTTTTTCCCATCTTTCAATATGCCTCCGGCGGTGGATCCCTCACTCGCCCCTTACCCGCTCCTGGCTGTTTGGCCTCTTGGGTTTCTGATCCTTAGATGGATCAGCTACCCCATTGCGGGTTTTTTGACTGTTATTGTTGTTTTTTCTACTTGCTCTGTTTCTTCCTCTTTCCTCCCTGTTCCTTCCTCTTTCCTCTTGTTGACCACTCCGGGCCCACCGCCTTCAACTATGACTTATGCCTCCCATGACATCCCCTGGTAAAGTCAAAATAACATCGATCAACGCAAAGGGCCTTAATGTACCGGGGAAAAGAGCCTCCCTTCTACGGTCTCTCTGGGCCGATAGAGTAGATGTTGCACTGGTCCAAGAAACGCATTTTAAAATCTCAGCTAGTAGCCCCTCCTTGACTAACTATCGTTTCCCTCAGGCCTTTTATAATAACAACCCAGACTCTAAACCAAAGGTGTAGCGATATTATTCTCTAGGACCCTTCAGCTGTCTGACATATCAGTTCATAAGCTGATCCCGGGTCGTCTCCTGATAGTGCGGTGTAAAATATGCACGTGCCCATACACATTTGTTGTACTTTATGCCCCAAACAGGGACCAGGTTCCATTTTTTCGCTCCGCCCTCTCCCAAATGGAACCTCTCCTTTCAGGCGTTGTGGTTCTTGGGGGTGATCTGAATTGGATAATGGATCCATCCTTAGACTCATCCTCTAATGCCCCCCAGACCTCCCAACGTCAATACCGACAAGTTAGAAGAATGTTCCACAATCTCCAGCTGGCAGACTCCAGGAGGGTCCTTCACCCCTCCGATAGAGACTACTCCTTCTATTCACCCCCGCACAAAGCTTACTCTCGTCTCGATTACCTATTCCTTAGTCACAGACATCTCCCCTTACTGATAGATTCCTCCATTGGCTTGATAACCTGGTCTGACCACGCCCCGGTGTCTATGACTCTTTCAACCCCCCAAGCTACCCCAGGTCAATGGATCTGGCGTCTTAATGAATCATTATTACAGGACCAATATTGCAGGGGAGAAATAGAGAAGGCCTTGACTGAATTTTTCTCCATAAATGATACCGACGATGTCTCTAAGATTATCCTGTGGGAAGCGCATAAATGCACCATTAGAGGTAAACTTATACAGTTGGGTACATTTATGAAAAAACAGAGGTTAGCACTAATCACCAAACTATTACAACGACTCCACCTTCTTGAGTCCTCGCACAAAACTTCTCTGTCGGAGACTGATTACCTAGAATTACTTGATACGAGGGCTCAACTAAAGAAAACCCTCACTGATAGTATCCAGCTTTCAGTCCGTAAATGCAACTCCAAGTACTACCAGTGGGGTAATAAACCTGGTCGCCTCCTGGCCCAGGCACTTAAGGCCCAACGCTCATCTTTGTTTATAAATAGTGTGAGGGACCCTGGGGGCGCTCTCCGTTTCAAAACCCCTGAAATAGCTGCATGCTTCAAACAGTATTATTCCCTTCTATATAACCTAGAGAACCGATCCGATGGCGCTACCCCTCTTTTTGGCTTTCTAAAGGCGAAGGCGTATTTAGAAAAGGTATCTTACCCCGTCCTATCTCCTTCAGATAGGGAGGCTCTGGAATTACTCTTTACCCTGCAAGAGCTGGAGAGCGCTATGACCTCGACACCCTCTGGTAAGAGTCCAGGGCCGGATGGCTTCACGCTTACTTACTATAAACAATTTAAGGGTCTCCTTTCCTCTTATCTCCTCCAGGCCTTTAACTCTATCTCCGCAGATACCCATTTTTCAGGTCAATCCTTAGAAGCCCACATTTCCCTTCTTCCTATACCCGGTAAAGACCCCTCGGTGTGCCCCAGTTATAGGCCCATATCACTTCTAAATGTCGATGTCAAACTTTTCGCAAAACTGATGGCGAACAGACTGAATGTATTCCTGCCTTCTCTAATTTATAACGACCAGGTGGGCTTTGTCCCGAACCGCGAGGCTAAGGATAATACCACCAAGGTATTGAGCCTAATCCACATAGCATCCCAAGGTAACTCCCCCACTGTGCTGCTATCCACTGATGCCGAAAAGGCCTTTGATAGAGTCAGTTGGGGTTTTATGAGGTCTGTACTGGGGCACATCGGATTGGGTCCACTAGCACTTGGTAGGATTATGGGACTTTATAGATCACCCACAGCTCGGGTTCGAGTTAACGGATCCTTATCCGACCCCTTTTCCATAGGTAACGGGACGCGACAGGGTTGCCCACTGTCCCCTTTACTCTTTGTCCTTTGTATCGAAGCTCTTGCTAGAGCTATCAGGGCCAATGATTGCATTACTGGTCTGAGAGTCGGTGATACAGAGCACAAACTTTCCCTGTTTCCAGATGATTTATTAGCTACAATGACGCATACGGTTTCTTCCCTCCCCCATCTTATGAAGGAGTTGTCCAATTTCGGGTCACTTTCCAATTTCAAGATTAATATGTCCAAATCCTGTGCCTTGAATATCTCCACCCCTCCCGACACAGTGGCTAAACTTAAACAATCCTTCCCCTTTACTTGGAATACCTCCCATCTGTCCTACTTGGGAATACAATTACCGAGTGATCTTTCCCGACTGGTTTCACTGAACTTTATGCCCCTTCTCCGAACTCTCAGGGCTGATTACAGTAGATGGTACCTCAAACCACTTTCCTGGCTGGGGTGGGTGAATGTTGTGAAGATGAATACTCTCCCAAAGCTACTCTATAAACTTCAGGCTCTTCCCATACAGATCCCAGACTCCTGGTTCAAGTCCATCCAACTCTTGATACAACAATTTATCTGGTCCCGGAAACAGCCTAGAATTAGCCGGTCCACTATGATTCGCTCTACCCGATGCGGTGGATTCCAACTACCTGATATCAGAGGCTATTATTGGGCAATTCTGCTCAATAGGGTCTTGGATTGGACGAGGAGTCGGGACACAAAGCAGTGGGTGGTTCTGGAGGGGCTCTAAATGCAACAATTCCCAGAGATCTTCCCCTGGCTCCCTTCCCTCCCCAAGCCTTCCTCCCCTCACCCAACTGTTACCGCGACCCTTTCCTTTTGGAAAAAAGAGCGCCGCTGGCCCTTCCTCTCTTCTGATTTCGGCCCGTTGACCTCTTTTCTAGCCAACCCTGACTTCCCACCCGGCTTACCACTCTCCCACTTTCGCGACTGGGCCCTTGAGGGGCTCTTCAGGGTAGGCCAGCTGGCGATATCCTCAGGAGTTAGACAGTTTTCGGAAGTGCAATCTAAATGGGAAATTCCACAACACGACTTCTGGAAATATTTACAGCTTAGACATTTTCTGCATTCCAAACACAGATATCTTCTAGCCTCTAGGGCAGGCTTTTTCAACCAGTGTGCCGTGGCACACTAGTGTGCCGCGACCAGTTTCTAGGTGAGCCGCGGAGCCAGAGCAGCTTCCTGCACCTTCAGAGTGAACTGTTGGCCCAGGCTCTTCTTAGAGGATCAGTCGTGCTCCGGCTGTGACCTGTGCCTTGATGATGTGGTGGTGTCACGGCCGCCGCATCTCACCACTCAGTCAACCCACCCGCCTGCATACACATCTTCCAGTTCCCGCCTGCATACACAGCTTTCCTTGCCCACCCACATCCACACCTGCCCGACCGCCCGCTGCTCAGTATTCGCAGCAATCCACTATGAACGCCACTGAGGGACAGGGAGGAGGACAGCTGACCGGTAGGGGCTAATATGTTATCTCTCCTGTGGGGAGCAATAGGATTTATGGATTTATAGGGGGAACAATGTGAATAATTCATGTGGGGAGAAATGTGGTTGATTTATGTGTGAGCAACATGATTTATGTGGGGAGCAATGTGATTGTTTTTTCTGTGTAGGCCGATGTATGTGTGGATTTTTTATTACTGTTAAGGCCAATGTGTGTGTTTTTTTCCTGTGGGGAACGGATGGTGTGCCTTGGCAATTTTAAAATAGTGTTCGGTGTGCCGTGAGTAAAAAAAGGTTGAAAATCACTGCTCTAGGGAACTAACACAGTTTGAGAGATTGTGTGTCTCTACGTGCAACCCCCAGCACACTGTTTCCACACTTTACAAATTATTACAGAGCTCCGGTGCTCAGGCGCCCCCACCCTACCAGTTAGCTTGGGAGAGAGTTCTCGGGATTCAACTATCAGACAAAGACTGGCGGATGATATTTCTCAAATCCCACAATAGTTCAGTCTGTATACAAGTTAGGGAAACCCAATATAAACTCTTAATGAGATGGTACAGACACCCCTCCCTCCTCCACTTCATGTACCCCGGAGTGACTGATAGGTGCTGGAGATGTCTTAATGCCACTGGTTCCCTACTGCACATCTGGTGGAATTGCCCCCTACTCCGGTCATACTGGGTTGATGTCATCTCTATTTCCCAAGACATACTTCATACCCCTGTCCCTTCTGACCCGGCCTTTTGGTTGCTTTCCCACTCTTCTATATCACTGGCTCAGCATAAAACATCATTACTCCGCCACCTGTCTAATGCAGCACTGGCAGTTATTCCCACTCTATGGAGGTCTCCATCTCCACCCACAAGGAAAATATGGTTCACTAGAATCAACTATTACATGAACATGGAGAACATCCTCCTGGTCTCCAGAGATAAACTCCCAGAATTCATGGCCACTTGGTTACCTTGGATAGAATATACGTCCTCCAAAGAATACAAAGAATACATTTGTGCCACTAAATGATTTGAGCTTTGCAGTTAATCGATTAAAGAGATTGCATTACCCTCCCCCTCAGTCCGAAGGCCCCCCAGGCTTGGTCACACTATGTTTTTCTTCTATCCTTTCCTCCATATCACATCTTGCTCTTTTCTATAGTTTCTCTACTGTGTTACTTATGTTATTATGATTATATTTTCTGTTTAGACAAATAGCGAGTTGGTATTGCGATGATTCCATAGAACACCCTATCAATGTCTGCATTCGCATCGACTTCCAGTGTCTAGAGTGTTAAGCTATCTCGCTCCTTATGGCTAGACTGCAATTGACTTTAATTATGTGTCTTGAAGCTTTTTTGTCTAATGAGATGTAATCTTTATATTTTCCTAAATAAAAACAGATTATACAAAAAATAAAATTTAACTACCGCCTTAAAGGAGCCGGCTGATCAAAAAATTGATAACACACTTAAATCAATGTACACTGCTTCAGGGGCCATATTACGTCCCACTAGTACTAGTGCATGGATTGCAAAGGCTATAGTAAAGTGGTCGGCTACCTTACTAGGGGATTTGGATACGATGGATAAGGGTGATGTTGAATTTTTTTTTTCATGATTCAGCAGGTTTTATGGTAGAATCCATGAAAAACCTGGATTCCATGGCTGCGGGAATCTCTTCCATGTCTGTTTCAGCTCGTCGGGGACTGTGGCTGCACCAGTGGACAGCCGACGCGGAATCCAGAAAGAGTGTGGAGTCCCTACCCTATACAGGTCAGGCTCTCTTTGGGTAAGCTACAGCGGGTAAGTCTCCGTTTCTTCCCTCAGCTGCACCTGCTCCGAAGAAATTCTTCTCTTCATCAGCAACACAGTCCTTTCGGCCTAACAAGCCTAGAAAGGCCAGACCGTCCAATACACTCTTTAGGGGACGTCAAGTCCAAGAAACCTGCCGCTGCAGATTCCCAGGAACAAAAGCCTGCTTCAGGTATGCCAAAGTCCTCCACATAACGGTGGACCGTGCGGCCTGGAGGTGGGGCCAGTGGGAGCGAGACTCAGGCAATTCAGTCACGTCTGGGTATTGTCCGACCTGGATCCCTGGGTGATAGGTATTGTGTCCCAGGAATACAGGCTGGAATTTCAAAGTCTTCCCTCTCATCGTTTTTTCAAATCAGGCTTGCCAGCTCTGCTGGCAGACAGCACTGTCCTACAAGAAGCTGTCCAGAAGTTGGTGGAAGCACAGGTTATTGTGCCCGTTTCTCCTCATTCGCAAAACACAGGTTACTATTCAAACCTTTTCGTGGTACCGAAACCGGATGGTTCGGTCAGGCCCATTCTGAACCTAAAATCATTGAACCCCTTTCTAAAGGGGTTCAAGTTCAAGATGGAGTCTCTCAGGGCGGTGATATCAGGTCTGGAAGAGGGGGAATTCCTGGTATCCCTGGATATCAAGGATGCGTACCTCCACATTCCGATCTGGCTGCCGCATCAGGCTTATCTCCATTTCGCATTACTGGACTGTCATTTTCAGTTACAGGCCCTGCCATTCGGCCTCTCCACAGCACCGAGGCTGTTTACCGAGGTGATGGCAGAGATGATGATTCTCCTCCGCAAACAAGGGGTGAACATTATTCCATATCTGGACGGTCTGCTGATAAAGGCATCGTCCAGGGAGAAGCTGCTGCAGTCCATTGTTCTCACAACCCGCCTCCTCAAAATCCACGGTTGGATTCTGAACCTTCCAAAGTCACATTTGGAACCAACCCAGAAGTTGTCCTTTCTGGGAATGATCCTAGACACAGAAGTGCAGAGGGTGTTTCTTCTGCAGGAAAAGGCGTTGGTGATACAAGCTATGGTCCGGGATGTCCTGAAGCTAGCCCGGGTGTCGGTTCATCAATGCATTCGCCTGTTGGAAAAGATGGTGGCCTCTTATGAGGCTCTCCAGTACGGGAGGTTCCACGCTCGGGCCTTCCAACTGGATCTCCTGGACAAGTGGTCAGGATCTCATCTCCACATGCACCAGAGAATACGTCTGTCGCCGAAGGCCAGGATTTCGCTCCTCTGGTGGCTGCAATTACCTAACCTTCTGGAGGGCCGCAGGTTCGGGATTCAGGAATGGGTCCTTCTAACCACGGATGCGAGCCTTCGAGGCTGAGGAGCAGTCACTCAAGGAGTAACATTCCAAGGAAGGTGGTCAAGTCTGGAAGCCGGCGTGCCCATCAACATCCTGGAACTAAGAGCCGTCTATAAGGGTCTTCTTCAGGCGGCCCATCTTCTAAGAAATCGGGCCATACAAGTGCAATCGGAAAATGTAACAACAGTAGCCTACATAAACCGACAAGGCGAAACAAAGAGCAGAGCTGCAATTTCGGAGGTGACAAGAATCATCCTCTGGGCAGAAAGACACGCGTTGGCGCTCTCAGCAATCTTCATTCCGGGAGTGGACAACTGGGAATCAGACTTCCTCAGCAGACACGATCTCCATCCAGGGGAGTGGGGTCTCTATCCGGAAGTGTTCAAGGACATAACAGACCTTTGGGGGTTACCCCAAATAGACGTGATGGCCTCTCGTCTCAACAAGAAGCTCCAACGCTATTGTTCCAGGTCGAGGGATCCACAAACAGTAGCAGTCGACGCCCTGGTGTCTCCGTGGATGTCCCAGTCGGTGTACGTGTTTCCACCACTACCACTCACTCCAAGAGTTCTAAAGCTCATAAGGAGAACAAGAGTTCAAGCGATCCTCATTGCTCCAGACTGGCCAAGGCGGGCTTGGTACGTGGATCTTCTGAATCTCTTGCAGGAAGATCTGAGGCCCCTTCCTCTTCGGGAGGATCTGCTGCAGCAGGGGCCGTTCGCCTATCAAGACTTACCGCAGCTACGTTTGACGGCATGGAAGTTGAGCGCCTGATACTTGCTTGGAAGGGCATTCCGAAGAAGGTCATTCCTACCCTGATACAGGCTACAAAAGGGGTAACGTCTAAACATTACCATCGTATTTGGAAGAAATAGGTCTCTTGGTGTGAATCCAAGAAGTTTCCTATGGTGGAGTTTTAACTCGGACGTTTTCTCCTCTTCCTGCAAGCAGGTGTGGATATGGGCCTGAGGTTGGGATCTGTGAAGGTCCAGATTTCGGCCCTATCCATTTTCTTCCAGAAACAATTGGCTACCCTCCCTGAGGTTCAGACTTTTTTGAAGGGAGTTCTGCACATCCAACCTCCCTTTGTACCACCTATGGCGCCTTCAGACCTTAACGTGGTGTTGCAGTTCCTCCAGTCGGATTGGTTTGAGCCTCTACAGGAGGCTGAGGTCAAATTTCTTACTGTCACGTTGTTGGCCTTAGCTTCTGCTAGACGTGTGTCCGAATTAGGGGCTTTATCCTGTAAAAGCCCTTACTTGATCTTCCACGAAGATAGAGCTGAACTCCAGACACGTCAGCAGTTTCTTCCGAAGGTTGTGTCGGCATTTCATATCAACCAACCTATTGTGGTGCCAGTGGCTACTGACTCCTCAATTACATCAAAGTCCTTGGATGTTGTATGGGCTCTGAAGAGATATGTGAAGAGAACTTCTCGTCACAGAAAATTGGACTCTCTGTTTGTCCTGTATGATCCCAAGAAAATTGGGTGTCCAGCTTCTAAGCAGACAATCTCTCGCTGGATTAGGTTCACTATCCAGCACGCTTATTCTACGGCAGGATAGCCGTGTCCAAAATCTGTTAAGGCCCACTCTACTCGTAAGGTGGGGTCTTCCTGGCCGGCTGCCCGGGGTGTCTCGGCAGTGCAACTTTGCCGAGCTGCAACTTGGTCTGGGTCGAACACATTTGCAAAGTTTTACAAGTTCGATACTTTGGCCTCTGATGATCTGAAGTTCAGTCAATCAGTTTTGCAGGAGCCTCCGCGCTCTCCCTCCCGTTCTGGGAGCTTTAGGAACATCCCTATGGTACTAATGTGGACCCCAGCATCCTCTAGGATGTAAGAAAAAATAGGATTTTTGGTTACCTACCGGTAAATCCTTTTCTCGTAGTCCGTAGAGGTCTTCCTGCACCCATTTTATGGTTCAGTACAGCTTGGTTTAGTTATGTACTGTATTATTACTGGTATTGGTAAGTTACTGGTATTGTTACTGGTATTGGTCAGTAATGTTTCAGCAGTTGCTGAGGTTTTCAAGCTAGTTAGCTTGATGTGCCTTGTATCATACTTGCCTACTTTTGAAAAAGCATTTCAGGGAGAGTGTTAAAGTAACACCTATCAGAGCTGACGTATACTTCTAGAATATTATTAAATATTAAAATAACATAAAAATTACTTACATCCAAATGTAAATGAGCCCTAAACTTGGTAAGATCTACTTGTTGAAGAAAAGACACTGATATTTTTCAGTATTTGTTTGTGTATTGTGTTTTACAAGAGGTTCCATATACTGTAAGTGGCCATGAGAAACCGTATTTATAATGCATGTAGCCATATGGATTATTGTGCCTTAAGTTATAACCAATGCAGAGATATGTCACTGATGATCCCATTTTAATGTATATACAGTATCTCTGATTTCTCTTCTTGCCCAAATAATGTAACAGCTGCATAATGGGTATAAGGTGCAATCAGGTAGATTGCTGCACTATTCAGGGAGTGAGGGAGATCGCTACTATTTCAGGGAGTCTCCTGCAGAATGCAGGAGGGTAGGCAACTATGGTGGAAATCTGGTGATTTGATTACAGATGTGCGGAAACGATAATCAGGGGAGGCCATAGACTTTTCTCTAACGTCCTAGTGGATGCTGGGGACTCCGTAAGGACCATGGGGAATAGACGGGCTCCGCAGGAGACTGGGCACTCTAAGAAAGATTTAGTACTACTGGTGTGCACTGGCTCCTCCCTCTATGCCCCTCCTCCAGACCTCAGTTAGAATCTGTGCCCGGACAGAGCTGGGTGCTTTTAGTGAGCTCTCCTGAGCTTGCTAATAAGAAAGTATTTTAGTTAGGTTTTTTATTTTCAGAGAGCTTCTGCTGGCAACAGACTCTCTGCTACGAGGGACTGAGGGGAGAGAAGCAAACCTACTAACTGTGGCTAGGTTGCGCTTCTTAGGCTACTGGACACCATTAGCTCCAGAGGGATCGAACACAGGACCTGACCTTGTCGTCCGTTCCCGGAGCCGCGCCGCCGTCCACCTCGCAGAGCCAGAAGACAGAAGCCGGCAGAAGCAAGAAGACATCGAAATCGGCGGCAGAAGACTCCTGTCTTCACATGAGGTAGCGCACAGCACTGCAGCTGTGCGCCATTGCTCCCACACTAACCCACACACTCCGGTCACTGTAGGGTGCAGGGCGCAGGGGGGGGGCGCCCTGGGCAGCAATTAAGTACCTCCTGGCAAAAGCAGCATATATACAGTTGGACGCTGTTATATGCATGAGCCCCCGCCATTAATTTTACACAAAATCGCGGGAGAAGCCCACCGCTGAGGGGGCGGGGCCTTCTTCCTCAGCACTCACCAGCGCCATTTTCTTTCCACAGCTCCGCTGAGAGGAAGCTCCCCAGGCTCTCCCCTGCACGATAGAGAGGGTAAAAAGAGAGGGGGGGCACATAAATTTGGCATAAAAACAATATATACAGCAGCTACTGGGTTAACACTAAGTTACTGTGTGATTCCTGGGTCATATAGCGCTGGGGTGTGTGCTGGCATACTCTCTCTCTGTCTCTCCAAAGGGCCTTGTGGGGGAACTGTCTTCAAATAGAGCATCTCCTGTGTGTGTGGTGTGTCGGTACGTGTGTGTCGACATGTCTGAGGTAAAAGGCTCCCCTAAGGAGGAGATAGAGCAAATATGTGTGTGAGAGGGTGTCTCCGTCGACAACGCCGACACCTGTTTGGATATGTGTAAGTGCTGAGGTGAATTTATTGCACAAAAGATTAGAGAACAGACAGGAAATCTACCCATGTCTGTCCCTGTGTCACAGAGACCTTCAGAGTCTCACAATGCTCACTATCCAAAATAATAAACACTGATATCGACACGAAGTTTAACTCCAGTGTCGACTACGATAATGCAAAGTTACAGCCAAGATGGCTGAGAGGTATTCAATATATGATTATTGTAATAAAAGATGATTTGCATATCACTGATGACTCATCTGTCCCTGACACAAGGGTACACATGTTAAGGGGAAGAAAGCTGAGGTAAATTTCCCTCCTCTCATGAGGAAAAAGAGTGGGAATCTCCAGACAAGAGACTGCAGCTTCCCGCAAAAAATTCTCAGGCAGTATCCTTTCCCCACTAGGGCCAGGATGTGTTGGGAATCTTCCCCTAGGGTGTCCTGTTTGCACAGAAGGTAGCACTAGCTATTCTCAGATAGCGTGCACATTCTGGTACACTACTCAGACCGGCGATTGTGTCGGCATGGGTTTATAGCGCTGTGGCAGCGTGGACAGGTACCTTATCAGCAGAGATTGAGACCCTAGTATGCATATAGATACATATATATATATATGTATATATAGATATATAGATATATATATATTAAAGATGCTGTCTTAAGTGATAGATATATATATATATATATATATATATATATAAAACATGCCCAAAGAGACATGAGTATACTGGGTCCTGGAGTCAAAGCTATGTCGATTTCTGCTTGACGTGTCCTGTAGAATATGCAATGGACAGATGATGCCGACTTAAGAGGCATGTGGAAGGCTGAGGATTGTGTGGAGAAGGGTTCTCGGACCTGGTCTACACAGCTATAGCTGGTAATTCTGATATTTTGCCTTATATTCCTGCACAACAAGCTGTGCAACACAGCTAGTTCCCAGGAACAGAAGTCCTCCCCGGCCTCTACAAAAATCCACCGCAAGGCGGAGCTAGGCCCGGTGGGGGCACGCCTTCGTCAGTTCAGCCACAAGTGGGTTCACTCCCTGTTAGATCCCTGGGCAATAGATATTGTGTCTCAGGGATACAAGCTGGACTTTGAGAAGATGCCCCCTCACCGACGGCCCTGCCGGCTTCCCCACACGAGAGGGAAACAGTGTTAACTGCAATTCATAAATTGTATCTTCAACAGGTGGTGGTCAAGGTTCCCCTCCTTCAACAAGGAGGGGGTTATTATTCGACCATGTTGTAGTCCCGAAACCAGACGGTTCGGTCGGACCCATATTGAATTTAAAATCCCTGAACATATACCTGAAAGGGTTTAAGTTCAAGATGGAATCGCTAAGAGCGGTTATTGCAAGCCTGAAAGGGGGAGATTTTATGGTGACTCGGGACATAAAGGATGCATACCTTCATGTCCCCATTTATCCACCTCATCAGGCGTACCTCAGAATTGCGGTACGGAATGGTCATTACCAATTTCAGACGTTGCCGTTTGGTCTCTCCACGGCCTTGAGAATATTCACCAAGGTAATGGCGGAAATGATGGTGCTCCTGCGGAAGCAAAGTGTCACTATTATCACGTACTTGGACGATCTCCTCATAAAAGTGAGATCAAGAGAGCAGTTGCTGAACAGCGTATCACTTTCTCTGGAAGTGAAACGGCAACACGGCTGGATTCTATATATTCCAAAGTCGCAGTTGGTTCTTACAGCTCATCTGCCTCTCCTAGGCATGATCCTAGACACAGACCAGAAAAGGGTTTATCTCCCGATAGAGAGAGCTGAGAAGCTCGTGACACTGGTCAGGAATCTATTAAAACCAAAACAGGTGTCAGTGCATCACTGCACTCGAGTCCTGGGAAGGAGGGTGGCATCATTCGAGGCCATTCCCTTCGGCAGGTTCCATAGGAGGACCTTCCAATGGGACTTACTGGACAAGTGGTCCGGATCACATCTTCGGATGCATCGGTTAATCACCCTATCCCCCAGAGCCAGGGTGTCTCTCCTGTGGTGACTGCAGGGTGCTCACCTTCTCGAAGGTCGCAGATTCGGCATTCAGGACTGGGTCCTGGTGACCACGGATGCAAGCCTCCGAGGGTGGGGGGCACTCACACAGGGAAGAAATTTCCAAGGGCTGTGGTCAAGGCAGGAGACTTGCCTTCCCATCAATATCCTGGAACTAAGGGCCATATACAACGCCCTAAGTCAAGCGGAGACCCTGCTTCGCGACTAACCGGTTCTGATCCAGTCAGACCGCAGTGGCTCATGTAAACCGCCAAGGCGGCACAAGGAGTAGGGTGGCGATGGTAGAAGCCACCAGAATTCTTCGCTGGGCGGAGAATCACGTAAGCGCACTGTCAGCGGTGTTTATTCCGGGAGTGGACAACTGGGAAGCAGACTTCCTCAGCAGGCACGACCTCCACCCGGGAGAGTGGGGACTTCATCAGGAAGTCTTCACGCAGATTGCAAATCGATGGGAACTGCCACAGGTGGACATGATGGCGTCCCGCCTCAACAAAAAGCTAAAAAGGTATTGCGCCACGTCAAGGGACCCTCAGGCGATAGCTGTGGACGCACTAGTAACACCGTGGGTGTTCCAGTCGGTCTATGTGTTTCCTCCTCTTCCTCTCATACCAAAGGTGCTGAGAATTGTAAGAAAAAGAGGAGTGAGAACAATACTCATTGTTCCGGATTGGCCAAGAAGGACTTGGTACCCGGAACTGCAAGAAATGCTCACAGAGGACCCATGGACTCTGCCTCTCAGACAGGACCTGTTGCAACAAGGGCCCTGTCTGTTTCAAGACTTACCGCAGCTGCGTTTGACGGCATGGCGGTTGAACGCCGGATCCTAGCGGAAAAAGGCATTCCGGATGAAGTTATTCCTACGCTGATAAAGGCTAGGAAGAACGTGACAGCAAAGCATTATCACCGTATATGGCGAAAATATGTTGCTTGGTGTGAGGCCAGGAAGGCCCCTACGGAGGAATTCCAGCTGGGTCGATTCCTGCACTTCCTACAGTCAGGAGTGACTATGGGCCTAAAAATAGGGTCCATAAAGGTCCAGATTTCGGCCCTATCCATTTTCTATCAAAAAGAACTGGCTTCACTGCCTGAGGTTCAGACGTTTGTTAAGGGAGTGCTGCATATTCAGCCCCCTTTTGTGCCACCGGTGGCACCTTGGGATCTTATCGTGGTGTTGGGTTTCCTGAAATCCCACTGGTTTGAGCCACTTAAGACTGTGGAGCTAAAGTATCTCACGTGGAAAGTGGTCATGCTGTTGGCCTTAGCTTCGGCTAGGCGTGTGTCAGAATTGGCGGTTTTGTCATGTAAAAGCCCCTATCTGGTTTTCCATATGGACAGGGCAGAATTGCGGACTCGTCCGCAATTTCTGCCAAAGGTGGTGTCATCTTTTCATTTGAACCAACCTATTGTGGTGCCTGCGGCTACTTGTGACTTGGAGGATTCCAAGCTGTTTGACGTAGTCCGGGCTTTGAAAATTTAGGTAACCAGAACGGCTGGAGTCGGCTGGAGTCAGGAAGACTGACTCGCTGTTTATCCTGTATGCATCCAACAAGCTGGGTGCTCCTGCTTCAAAGCAAACTATTGCTCGCTGGATCTGTAACACGATTCAGCAGGCTCATTCTGCGACTAGATTGCCGCATCCAAAATCAGTGAAAGCCCATTCCACAAGGAAGGTGGGCTCTTCTTGGGCGGCTGCCCGAGGGGTTCGGCATTACAGCTTTGCCGAGCTGCTACTTGGTCGGGTTCAAACACCTTTGCAAAATTCTACAAGTTTGATACCCTGGCTGAGGAGGACCTTGTGTTGGCCCATTCGGTGCTGCAGAGTCATCCGCACTCTCCCGCCCGTTTGGGAGCTTTGGTATAATCCCCATGGTCCTTACGGAGTCCCCAGCATCCACTAGGACGTTAGAGAAAATAAGATTTTACTCACCGGTAAATCTATTTCTCGTAGTCCGTAGTGGATGCTGGGCGCCCGTCCCAAGTGCGGACTTTCTGCAATACGTGTATATAGTTATTGCTTAATAAAGGGTTATGTTATGTTGGCATCCATTGGTTGATGCTCGGTTGTTTGTTCATACTGTTAACTGGGTAAGTTTATCACAAGTTATCAGTGACGTGCGGTGAGGTCACTGGTTGGGGAGGCACTGACAGCTAACAAGCCCCCCCCCCCCCCCCCCCCCCCCCGAAAAAAAAAAAAGTGTGGTCCCCCAACACATCAGGAAATCCAGCACTAGGCAGAACCAGCCAGGGGGAGTAATGCCATAGCAGGGGAGACACTCAGTGTGGGGTCCCCCTGCCATAACATTAATCTGCCCCCCAGCCAGTCAGCCCAGGGTTGGAATTCCTCGGAAAGTGGGAACCCCAAAAAATAAAAATGGGGTCCCCCCTCCCGAGCAATAACCAGCACTGGGCTGATAGCCCAGTGCTATGCCCCGCACCCCTGGTGGCGGTGGGTGCGGGGTTCATTGTGTGTTAATATTGTTCTTTACAGGTGGCCTACAGGTCCCAGCAAGCCTGCCCCAGCATGCTGGCACTTGGAGAACCACAAGTGCCAGCATGCCCGGACATAAAGGGCCTGCTGGCACCTGTAGTCCACCTGCAAAGAATAGTAATATTGTTCTTTACAGGTAGCCTACAGGTCCCAGCAAGCCTGTGCCAGCATGCCCGGACATAAAGGGCCCGCTGGCACCTGTAGTCCACCTGTAAAGAAAATATTAAAATAAAACTCCACACGTCTTGAAAAGAAGCTTTATTAATCTGGGTCTTCACCTGGGGGCGGCGGCCTTTAAGCTCTTTTGCGTGGCCGCCGCCTTCCCAGGGCTTCCGGCGTCTTCACCTGGGGGGCGCCACCCCCCCAGGGCTTCCAGCGTCTTCACCTGGTGGGCGGCGGCTGCTAAGCTCTTTTGCATAGCCGCCGCCCAGCCAGGACTTCCGGCCGTCTTCTTTCTTCAGGAGCTCTTCACTGCTCCTCCTCCGCCGTCGGACTGACTCTCCTCCGCCTCGCGCTGACTTATATAAGTCAGCTGGGGGGCGGGGCGATGACGCGGCGAGCCGTGATTGGCTCGCGGCGGCCATCTTGAATTTCAAAAATGACGCTGAGGCGCCATTTTTGAAACTGGAACCGCTCTGCTGCCAAACTCAAGGTAATTTTCCGCCGCCGCAACCCGCCGCCTGCTCCACCGCCGCCCGAACCACCGCCGCATCCCGCCGCCCGGACCATCGCCGCATCCAGCCGCCCGCACCTCCTCCGCCAGCGTCGCCCACACAGTGATTGACAGCGGATCCAGGGACGGATCCGCTGGCCAATCACTGTGGCCTCACTGACAGGGACGTGCTTTCATAGGTTGAAAGCACGTCCCTGTATGAAAGCGGCACCACTAATGGTGCCGCTTTCCCATATATTTTCAATGGGCTTTTACAGCCCATGGCTAGTCCCCGCCCGTGCCCGCCCCCCGCTCCCCATACTTTCTCCAATGACAACGGGAGGCACCACGATCGGTGCCTCCCAAGCACATAAAGAGAGGACGAGGAGCAATGTAAAGAATAATATTAAGAAGATACACATGACACAGAATATGTGTCATATGCATCTTCTTTGTATTATCTTAATCATTAATGACAGGGGAGGCACTGCCTCCCCTGCCTCCCCTGACTGCACGTCCCTGCAAGTTATACGGTGTGATTGGTGTGGCTGGTATGAGTCTTACCCTGGGTTCCAAAATCCTTTCCTTGTAATGTCAGCTCTTCCGGGCACAGTTTCCTTAACTGAGGTCTGGCGGAGGGGCATAGAGGGAGGAGCCAGTGCACACCAGTAGTACTAAATCTTTCTTAGAGTGCCCAGTCTCCTGCGGAGCCCGTCTATTCCCCATGGTCCTTACGGAGTCCCCAGCATCCACTACGGACTACGAGAAATAGATTTACCGGTGAGTAAAATCTTATTTCTCTGACGTCCTAAGTGGATGCTGGGGACTCCGTCAGGACCATGGGGAATAGCGGCTCCGCAGGAGACAGGGAAAAGCTTTAGGATCAGGTGGTGTGCACTGGCTCCTCCCCCTATGACCCTCCTCCAAGCCTCAGTTAGATTTTTGTGCCCGGCCGAGAAGGGTGCAATCTAGGTGGCTCTCCTAAAGAGCTGCTTAGAGTAAAAGTTTTGTTAGGTTTTTTTATTTTCAGTGAGTCCTGCTGGCAACAGGCTCACTGCATCGAGGGACTTAGGGGAGAGAAGTGAACTCACCTGCGTGCAGGATGGATTGGCTTCTTAGGCTACTGGACACCATTAGCTCCAGAGGGAGTCGGAACACAGGTCTCACCCTGGGGTTCGTCCCGGAGCCGCGCCGCCGACCCCCTTGCAGATGCCGAAAAGTGAAGAGGTCCAGAAACCGGCGGCAGAAGACTTTTCAGTCTTCATAAGGTAGCGCACAGCACTGCAGCTGTGCGCCATTGTTGTCAGCACACTTCATAGCAGCGGTCACTGAGGGTGCAGGGCGCTGGGGGGGGCGCCCTGGGCAGCAATGATAGTACCTTATTCTGGCTAAAAATACATCACATATAGCCCCTGGGGGCTATATGGATGTATTTAACCCCTGCCAGGTCTCAGAAAAACGGGAGAAGAAGCCCGCCGAAAAGGGGGCGGGGCCTATTCTCCTCAGCACACAGCGCCATTTTCCCTCACAGAAATGCTGGTGGGAAGGCTCCCAGGCTCTCCCCTGCACTGCACTACAGAAACAGGGTTAAAACAGAGAGGGGGGGCACTTATTTGGCGATATGACTATATATATTAAAATGCTATAAGGGAAAAACACTTATATAAAGGTTGTCCCTGTATAATTATAGCGTTTTTGGTGTGTGCTGGCAAACTCTCCCTCTGTCTCCCCAAAGGGCTAGTGGGGTCCTGTCCTCTATCAGAGCATTCCCTGTGTGTGTGCTGTGTGTCGGTACGTGTGTGTCGACATGTATGAGGACGATGTTGGTGAGGAGGCGGAGCAATTGCCTGTAATGGTGATGTCACTCTCTAGGGAGTCGACACCGGAATGGATGGCTTATTTAAGGAATTACGTGATAATGTCAACACGCTGCAAGGTCGGTTGACGACATGAGACGGCCGGCAAACCAATTAGTACCTGTCCAGGCGTCTCAAACACCGTCAGGGGCGTTAAAACGTCCTTTTACCTCAGTCGGTCGACACAGACACGGACACTGACTCCAGTGTCGACGGTGAAGAAACAAACGTATTTTCCTTTAGGGCCACACATTACTTGTTAAGGGCAATGAAGGAGATGTTACATATTTCTGAAACTACAAGTACCACAAAAAAGGGTATTATGTGGAGTGTGAAAAAACTACATGTGGTTTTTCCTGAATCAGATAAATTAAATGAAGTGTGTGATGATGCGTGGGTTTCCCCCGATAGAAAATTATTGGCGGTATACCCTTTCCCGCCAGAAGTTATGGCGCGTTGGGAAACACCCCTTAGGGTGGATAAGGCGCTCACACGCTTATCAAAACAAGTGGCGTTACCGTCTCCAGATACGGCCGCCCTCAAGGAGCCAACTGATAGGAGGCTGGAAAATATCCTAAAAAGTATATACACACATACTGGTGTTATACTGCGACCAGCGATCGCCTCAGCCTGGATGGGCAGCGCTGGGGTGGCTTGGTCGGATTCCCTGACTGGAAATATTGATACCCTTGACAGGGACAGTATTTTATTGACTATAGAGCATTTAAAGGATGCATTTCTATATATGCGAGATGCACAGAGGGATATTTGCACTCTGGCATCAAGAGTAAGTGCGATGTCCATATCTGCCAGAAGATGTTTATGGACACGACAGTGGTCAGGTGATGCAGATTCCAAACGGCACATGGAAGTATTGCCGTATAAAGGGGAGGAGTTATTTGGGGTCGGTCCATCGGACCTGGTGGCCACGGCAACAGCTGGAAAATCCACCTTTTTTACCCCAAGTCACATCTCAGCAGAAAAAGACATCGTCTTTTCAGCCTCAGTCCTTTCGTCCCCATAAGGGCAAGCGGGCAAAAGGCCAGTCATATCTGCCCAGGGATAGAGGTAAGGGAAGAAGACTGCAGCAGGCAGCCCATTCCCAGGAACAGAAGCCTTCCACCGCTTCTGCCAAGTCCTCAGCATGACGCTGGGGCCGTACAAACAGGTGCGGTGGGGGGTCGTCTCAAGAGTTTCAGCACGCAGTGGGCTCACTCGCAAGTGGACCCCTGGATCCTACAAGTAGTATCCCAGGGGTACAGATTGGAAATTCGAGACGTCTCCCCCTCGCAGGTTCCTGAAGTTTGCTTTACCAACGTCTCCCTCCGACAGGGAGGCAGTATTGGAAACAATTCACAAGCTGTATTCCCAGCAGGTGATAATCAAAGTACCTCTCCTACAACAAGGAAAGGGGTATTATTCCACACTATATTGTGGTACTGAAGCCAGACGGCTCGGTGAGACCTATTCTAAATCTGAAATATTTGAACACTTACATACAAAGGTTCAAATCAAGATGGAGTCACTCAGAGCAGTGATAGCGAACCAGGAAGAAGGGGACTATATGGTGTCCCTGGACATCAAGGATGCTTACCTCCATGTCCCAATTTGCCCTTCTCACCAAGGGTACCTCAGGTTCGTGGTACAAAACTGTCACTATCAGTTTCAGACGCTGCCGTTTGGATTGTCCACGGCACCCCGGGTCTTTACCAAGGTAATGGCCGAAATGATGATTCTTCTTCAAAGAAAAGGCGTCTTAATTATCCCTTACTTGGACGATCTCCTGATAAGGGCAAGGTCCAGAGAACAGTTGGAGGTCGGAGTAGCACTATCTCAAGTAGTTCTACGACAGCACGGGTGGATTCTAAATATTCCAAAATCGCAGCGGTCTCCGACGACACGTCTGCTGTTCCTAGGGATGATTCTGGACACAGTCCAGAAAAAGGTGTTTCTCCCGGAGGAGAAAGCCAGGGAGTTATCCGAGCTAGTCAGGAACCTCCTAAAACCAGGAAAAGTGTCAGTGCTTCATTGCACAAGGGTCCTGGGAAAAATGGTGGCTTCTTACGAAGCGATTCCATTCGGCAGATTTCACGCAAGAACTTTTCAGTGGGATCTGCTGGAAAAATGGTCCGGATCGCATCTTCAGATGCATCAGCGGATAACCCTGTCTCCAAGGACAAGGGTGTCTCTTCCGTGGTGGCTGCAGAGTGCTCATCTACTAAAGGGCCACAGATTCGGCATTCAGGAAGGGTCCTGGTGACCACGGATGCCAGCCTGAAAGGCTGGGGAGCAGTCACACAAGGAAAAAATTTCCAGGGAGTGTGATCAAGTCTGGAGACTTCTCTCCACATAAATATACTGGAGCTAAGAGCAATTTACAATGCTCTAAGCTTAGCAAGACCTCTGCTTCAAGGTCAGCCGGTATTGATCCAGTGGGACAACATCACGGCAGTCGTCCACGTAAACAGACAGGGCGGCACAAGAAGCAGGAGGACAATGGCAGAAACTGCAAGGATTCTTCGCTGGGCGGAAAATCATGTGATAGCACTGTCAGCAGTGTTCATTCCGGGAGTGGACAACTGGGAAGCAGACTTCCTCAGCACGACCTCCACCCGGGAGAGTGGGGACTTCATCGGGAAGTCTTCCACATGATTGTGAACCGTTGGGAAAGACCAAAGGTGGACATGATGGCGTCCCGCCTGAACAAAAAACTGGACAGGTATTGCGCCAGGTCAAGAGACCCTCAGGCAATAGCTGTGGACGTTCTGGTAACACCGTGGGTGTACCAGTCGGTGTATGTGTTCCCTCCTCTGCTTCTCATACCTAAGGTACTGAGAATTATAAGACGTAGAGGAGTAAGAACTATACTCGTGGCTCCGGATTGGCCAAGAAGGACTTGGTACCCGGAACTTCAAGAGATGCTCACAGAGGACTCATGGCCTCTGCCGCTAAGAAGGGACTTGCTTCAGCAAGTACCATGTCTGTTCCAAGACTTACCGCGGCTGCGTTTGACGGCATGGCGGTTGAACGCCGGATCCTAAGGGAAAAAGGCATTCCGGAAGAGGTCATTCCTACCCTGGTCAAAGCCAGGAAGGAGGTGACCGCACAACATTATCACCACATGTGGCGAAAATATGTTGCGTGGTGTGAGGCCAGGAAGGCCCCACGAAGAAATTTCAACTCGGTCGATTCCTGCATTTCCTGCAAACAGGAGTGTCTATGGGCCTCAAATTGGGGTCCATTAAGGTTCAAATTTCGGCCCTGTCGATTTTCTTCCAGAAAGAATTGGCTTCAGTTCCTGAAGTCCAGAAGTTTGTCAAGGGAGTACTGCATATACAACCCCCTTTTGTGCCTCCAGTGGCACTGTGGGATCTCAACGTAGTTCTGGGATTCCTCAAATCACATTGGTTTAAACCGCTCAAATCTGTGGATTTGAAATATCTCACATGGAAAGTGACCATGATGTTGGCCCTGGCCTCGGCCAGGCGAGTGTCAGAATTGGCGGCTTTGTCTCACAAAAGCCCATATCTGATTGTCCATTCGGACAGGGCAGAGCTGCGGACTCGTCCCCAGTTTCTCCCTAAGGTGGTGTCAGCGTTTCACCTGAACCAGCTTATTGTGGTACCTGCGGCTACTAGGGACTTGGAGGACTCCAAGTTGCTAGATGTTGTCAGGGCCCTGAAAATATAGGTTTCCAGGACGGCTGGAGTCAGGAAAACTGACTTGCTGTTATCCTGTATGCACCCAACAAACTGGGTGCTCTTGCTTCTAAGCAGACGATTGCTAGTTGGATGTGTAGTACAATTCAGCTTGCACATTCTGTGGCAGGCCTGCCACAGCCAAAATATGTAAATGCCCATTCCACAAGGAAGGTGGGCTCATCTTGGGCGGCTGCCCGAAGGGTCTCGGCTTTACAACTTTGCCGAGCTGCTACTTGGTCAGGGGCACATCCTGGCTGAGGAGGACCTGGAGTTCTCTCACTCGGTGCTGCAGAGTCATCCGCACTCTCCCGCCCGTTTGGGAGCTTTGGTATAATCCCCATGGTCCTGACGGAGTCCCCAGCATCCACTTAGGACGTCAGAGAAAATAAGAATTTACTTACCGATAATTCTATTTCTCGTAGTCCGTAGTGGATGCTGGGCGCCCATCCCAAGTGCGGATTGTCTGCAATACTTGTACATAGTTATTGTTACAAAAATCGGGTTATTATTGTTGTGAGCCATCTTTTCAGAGGCTCCGCTGTTATCATGCTGTTAACTGGGTTCAGATCACAGGTTGTACAGTGTGATTGGTGTGGCTGGTATGAGTCTTACCCGGGATTCAAAATCCTTCCTTATTGTGTACGCTCGTCCGGGCACAGTATCCTAACTGAGGCTTGGAGGAGGGTCATAGGGGGAGGAGCCAGTGCACACCACCTGATCCTAAAGCTTTTCCCTGTCTCCTGCGGAGCCGCTATTCCCCATGGTCCTGACGGAGTCCCCAGCATCCACTACGGACTACGAGAAATAGAATTATCGGTAAGTAAATTCTTATTTTTTTCTCTAGGGTTTTGACTATAATAATGATTAGAATAATACAAAGAAAATATTTCTAATATATGCTTTATATTTTTTAGATACTTTAGAAAGTCAAAACTCTGGCGCATATGTTAGCATAATAGCATCACCTGCCGCACGTCACTGATAGTTAGATATGACAGATATGAGATTAATATATATATATATATATATATATATTCAGCAAGTGGCCTGGCATGCCCTGTAATTGCTAGTAACTACGCCAGGGCGTGCACCATCCAGCGGGGACAGATAAATATACACAATGTGCGGCACGTTTCAATTTGAATAAATTGTCATCAGGATATGACAATCTATTCAAATTGAAACACTGATATTCTACCTGGCTGGTGTCTGAGCTTCACTGAATAGCCGAGAGTGCATATATATATATATATATACATACATACATACATACATATCAGATAGATAAATTGCTTATTATCTTTGCGAGGATTCTGGTAACCCCTCTTTAGGAAACAGAAGACTGCGACACAGTTGTCACCTGAATTGCGGTGTTTGGCATTAGAACGATACATGATACATACATAAAGAAACTTTAGAATGTAAGCTCTCACGAGCAGGGCCCTCTTTCCTCATGTGCACTGACTTCCCTACTAATACCATTATCTACTCCATGTCACTACAATGGCACCTAACCCTCGGTTTCTGCCACTATGCTGCTTACCTGAGTGCTGTGACCACTGATACTGCAATGTTTATAAACCATGTACTTGTTTTTCTTGGTCTTGTAATGTAAGTGACTGTTTTCCTGTGTGCTCATGTGTTTATGTACTTTATTAGATGCTGCGGAACCCTTGTGGCGCCACAGAAAGAATAAATAATAATAATAATAATACTAGCATGGAAAGTATTGTACAATGAAATATAGGATGAGATTTTGTTAAAACTAGGGGGGTCATTCCGAGTTGTTCGCTCGCAAGCCGTTTTTAGCAGCTTTGCACACGCTAAGCCTACGCCTACTGGGAGTGAATCTTAGCATAGTAAAATTGCGAACGAAAGATTCGCAATATTGCGAAAAGACATCTCTGTGCAGTTTCTGAGTAGCTCCAGACTTACTCGGCATCTGCGATCAGTTCAGAGCTTGTCGTTCCTGGTTTGACGTCACAAACACACCCAGCGTTCGCCCAGACACTCCTCCGTTTCTCCAGCCACTCCCGCGTTTTTCCCAGAAACGGTAGCGTTTTTCCCCACACGCCCATAAAACGGCCTGTTTCCGCCCAGAAACACCCACTTCCTGTCAATCACATTACGATCGCCTGAACGAAGAAAAAGCCGTGAGTAATATACCTAACTTCATAGCAAATTTACTTGGCGCAGTCGCAGTGCGAACATTGCGCTTGCGCACTAAGCGGAAAATCGCTGCGATGCGATGAAATTTACCGAGCGAACAACTCGGAATGACCCCCTAGATTACTGTATATGCTGCCCTCTAGTGGTAAATGATAGCACTACAAGTAACTACGGCCGTGAAGGCTGGCCACCAAACAAAACAATGAACTAGAAAGCCACCCCCCACCCTCCCCAACACATGCACACACACAAATCAAACTCCCAAAAAAAGTCATATTTTTTTTTGAGAAAAGTAAAACGCTCTCGTTTTATAAACGATAAATCATTTTTCTTGACACATAGGAAGAGCAGGAGGAGCGGTATGGATCCATTGCTTTGCATTTGTTTTATTTTCAACCAATTAGCTCTTGGGATGATTCAAATATCCTATCTACTTCTCTATCATTTCTTTTATACATATTCCCTCTCTCCCAGGGCCGTAATAGGGCGATAATATCTTCTATATTTTCACCAATTTTCATCACTTGTTGAATTGCCTACATGTAGCTCATTACCATAAATAACGCATCACAATCACCAGCTCACACATCACAGTGATGTCACAATGCCACTGTCAGCATGGAAAACCTCTGTCTACAACGGTTCCGGTATGAATGGTCGACCATGTTATGGTCGACAGTCATTAGGTCGACCACTATTGGTTGACATGGTCGGCATGGACACATGGTCGACGCATGAAAATGGTCGACACATGAAAGGTCGACCTGAAATGGTCGACATGAGTTTTTTTACTTTTTTTTGGTGTCGTTTTTTGCGTAAAGTGACTGGGAACCCCAATTAGTGCACCGCGTCCCCTCGCATGGCTCGCTTCGCTAGTCATGCTTCGGGCATGGTGCCTTCGCTCTGCTACCGCTTTGCTCGGCACACTTTACCGTTCCAATCGTAGTCCATGTGGATCGTAAAGTATGGAAAAGTTCCCCAAAAGAAAAAAAAGTTAAAAAACTCATGTCGACCTTTTCATGTGTCGACCATTTTCATGTGTCGACCATGTGTCCATGTCGACCATGTCAATGTCGACCAATAGTGGTCGACCTAATGACTGTCGACCATAACATGGTCGACCATGTGAACGGATACCGTCTACAACCTGCTGGACTCAGTTGCTACTCAGACCTCAACTGGGTAGCTTCATACACAACGCGAAGGAAACGGACCGTGCCTTTCTGATTGTTTTCAGCAGTCAGAGTTATCACAGACTGTAATTAGAGTTTGATTCCTGCAGACACTTTTATTTGCGGCTTCAACAAATCAAGAAGAAGACCTTGAATAAGAATGTGGAACGGTTACCCATTCTCGTGCTGCCGCAAGGCAAGCCTACCGGATGAAGACTCATCAACTGGGGCCCATCGCACTGCTGTAGAGGACAGCGAGACTGGAAGATCTGGTGAGAGACGTTCACTCATCTGGCGCTTCAGGCGTTTTATGGCCAAAAAGAGACAACCCAAAAATGGCCAAACTGTTGTCACCCACCTAATCAGTGAGAGCCTGAAGAGTTCCCTGTCCTGTGTTGATTTATCTACCTACACACAGGCCACGCATGATACTTTTGCAAAGAGGGAAGCACCTGATGGCTGCGGGTCAGCAAAATACCAGATGGTACAGGCAACCACCAGCGAGCTCCTGAGCTGTCTCGGGGAGTTCATCCATCCTAGGTGCAAAAAGCTGAAGAATCTGTCACCTACACAGATTGCTCTATGGATGACAAGCATAGACAGGCATCTCTCTAGATGCGGACAGCTAGTAGGCTTCCTTACCCCGGCCAATGTAGACTTCCTCTACATGCTTTGCCGAGAGGTCATTCCATCAGAGCTGGACAGTGAGCAGGAACTACACGCATATCTGTCAACATGTCTGTACCTGGCATTCACATACATGGGTAGTGAGACCGGCTACCCACTGAGGCCTTTCCTGGTCGAAAGCTCAAAGGAAACCTTTTGGAGCCGTTGCCTCTATGTGATTGACTTGATGAGCTCAAAGATGCTGCGCATCAATGCTGATAGACAATATTTCATCCAGATCTTTGGTGATCTTAGGACAGGATAACACAACAATGGCTTAGGATCGTCATGACTTGCTGGTGTTATATAAAGAAAAGGTCATCACACATCAGAGTTCCAGGCCCCATCCCCTGACCCGGCAGAGAAGACTGATGTCCATTGGTGCTCCATCTGGCCGCCGGCAAATCGTGCCGATATCGTCTGGATGTGTACTCGGCCTAAGGCTACTCCAGGCTGAAAGGTGAGTCTTGTATTTAAAATGTTCTTTGCATTTACAATAAAAAAAAGTTTTTGTTTCTATAAAATTGGTTGTTGTATTGTTTTGCTTGACAGGTCTCATACATGGATAGGGTTCAACTATGCTAAATTCTCCAATATTCTCACTGTAACAATGCACTGTTGCTTAGAGGGGTCTGGTGGGGTATAAAGGATGATACTGTCTCAGATATAATTTGTTCCCGACTTGATCATTTCCTAGTAACATGGGATAGGAACAATACAGGGACGTGGTTTCTGCTCTGTAGAGACAGATGGCCTAAAAGGTGACTGGGCCCCTCAGGTGACATGGCAACTTCCTCCAGGCTCCTATAGGGGTTCAGAGGAGCTACGGAGGCTCTCCGTGGCCACCCAAGCTGTGATTTGCGGTGACCTACCTGCTGTTACGCAGCCAACCCCCCCCCCCCCCCCCCCAAAGGAAAATTATGTAACATGGGATTTTTATACATAAAAACTGGGACAATAAAGGGCACTGTAAGACGTGCAAATGTATTATAGAAATTAAGAACAATTTTTATTTTTAAAGGGCAGCATGAAAAAATGTGACAGACTCCAAGGGGGCAATTAAAATAAGTGCAGAGTACAAGTGAGGAGGAGGTGGAATTCCAGCACTAAATATAAAGTGTCCAGACTCCAGCTAAGCCTTTCTATACCCGGTATGCATTTAAAATACCGGCCAACGGAATCCCGGTGATCGCAATACCGACGCTGTAGTCCCGACAGGGGTGCAATCCCGCTGCCGGAATACCGGTGAGGTAGGTGATTCTCCCTATGTGGGTGTACACGACACCCATAGAGGGAGAATAGAACCTGTGGCAAGCGAAGCCGCGATGTGTTCGCTCCACTGCCGACACTCTGGAGGGCAGGATGCCGCTGTCGACAGCTGGCATCCTGTCGCTGGTATCCCATACCGATCCTCTATACCCCAGTGTTCCTTTTGGATGAAAGGGGAATATCATGTTACATGCAATACGTTGTGCAGATAAAGATGTTTCGTTCACCAATTGTTTGTGCGCCACTGAATTGACTATTTGTAACCATCGTATAGTAAATGCCTCTATACGGGATAATTCATGCAGAATGAGAGATCCACCAACCTGATGCAGCCCACAAAGCCTCATCGATTTGGCAAGGGTCTTCAGTAATGTTGTAAATGATGACATCGCTCTCCAAAAGACGACTTAATAGTTCATCTCTACTTGAGATCTACAAATATAAAGCAGAGGGATGTAACGTGTCTAGGAATGAGCTACACGGCATCAACATTTCACAGAATTCAATACTGTCTCGCAGAAGTGCTAAGTCCTGGTGCTACAATCTTCTTGCGTTGCCATGCCAGGGAACAGCCATTCCGCACGGCGATTGTAAATTTGCATTATGGGCATAATTCAGACCTGATTGATATTGTGCGAAATCGCAAAGTGGCCGTTATCGAATGACTGCGCATGTGCACGGATTGTACTGCGCAGGCGTGATCCCAAACTGTGAAAAAATCCTGCGTACGCAGAATGAATGACAGGAAGCGGACGTTTGGGGGGTGGTAACTAGCTGTTTTCTGGGAGTGGCAGGTGTTCCCAAGCGTTTTCAGGGCGGGTGTGCGACATCAGCTCCGTTTATTTTGCACTGTAGGAGTAAGTCCTGGGCTGCACACAGACTGGAAACATCATTCCATGGTGAGTGAGTTGTGAACGGATTTGCAGCTGACCGTTGTTTGCAAAGGTTTTCGCATAGCGTACGCAAACTTGCACGGGGCGGATTTTCACTCTGGCTGAGCGGCGACTATTCGCAAAGGTGCGATCAGGTCTGAATTAGGCCCTATGCTCTGATGCAACACTTTACTCACCGCAGGGCGAGGATACACATTGCTTCACCATGATGCAGTAGGTTTAGGGGGCGATTATGCTAAATGTATTGCTGTAGCATCACAGTGGGTGGAGCTTCATGGTACGAATAACATTAACACGCTGGGTTCTGCCCACCGCTTCTCTGCCTGGGCTGGCTCACGGGAGATCGCCAGACTCCTGGGTCTATTACCCACAATACTGACAGTTTCCCAGACATCCCAAGAAAGTCACGAAGTGTAGTTTTACAGTACTGCATGCCAAAGCCATTTACATCAATCGTACAGCTAATCTTTACAGGCCGCTCTCTGTACACTATTTTGTTAATTAATTAAATTGTATTATTATTATGCTCCTTAAGTTATCTGAGGCCATTGTATCCTGCTGTCCTGTAAGAATCAGGAGGAACTATTTTATTATAATACTGTAATAAACTGAACTAACACTGAACAGAACTCCTTTGACAACCAGGTCCCTACTCAAATTTACTGTAGAGCTGGCTTCAGAGAGGAGGGTGCCTGTGTGCCGTCTACATGCAGGGCCCTTTTTCTCTCCCTGTGCAGTTGTGGGTACACTCTGTCACTCTGCAGAAGTATACAGCACATCCGCAGGTCTGTTGGAACATAGCGCCCCTTGCCATGTTCCCAGGGATTTCTCTACTGCGCATGCACGAATCACAAGGAAAATGCCCACTGCGGCGCTTTCCCAGGGCCGAAGTGGGACTCTGGAGAGCATAATATAGTGTTCATTCTAGCACCCTGCACCTTTCAAAACACGTGCAGTTCCTATTTCCTGCCAGGGGTGTCACTCTCTGCTCTGGTGCTTCTCAGAACACTCTGCTCTGTATCACAACACTAAAATACAGACCAGAATGTGCTGAGAAGCACCAGAGCAGAGAGCGACACTCCAGGCAGGAAAGAGGAACTGCACTTGTTTTGAAAGGTGCAGGGTGCTAGAATGAATGCTAGAATGCACATGAGCCCCTGGGTCCAGGGGCCCATGTGCATGGCACACCCTGCACCCATTATAGATATGTCACTGTTTAGCTCACTATATGAAATCTCTGCTAATCGCTCTTGCTGGGACGACTGTTGCAGGATATAAGACCTGGAGCACAGCTTATTTGTACATATCCCATTTAGATGAATCATTGCTGTGAGACGTTACAGTGAATGTCATCAGGGCATGTAGTTATGATCCCTGCGGGGGGGGGGCCAGGACTATTCCCACTTGTGGGTGTCCACACATTCTGTCGGCTGGGATCCCGGCGTCAGTATGCTGACCGCTGGGATCCCGACCGCCAGTTTCCCGATCCCAACCCGTCATCGCTGCTGGTTCAGCCCCTACAGCGAACCGGCGCCAAGTGCAGTGTAAAAGGAGAGTTACTAGAAAGCAACAACAAGGAAAAGCTTTACCGTGTAAGTTTCCACAGGAAAATTCAGCTTCTGGCCAAGAGGACTGGACAGAGTCCCTACTACCTGGAAGAGACCCTGCTTCTGTTTAGTGTTCACTGCAGCCTCTTCAGCTGACTGGTTCTCTTCTTCTTTTTCATCGTCTTCTACTTCTTCAAGGGAAGCTCCAACGATGCAGCCTGATAAATACTGGAAAATGAGAAGAAACATGGGGGTCATTCTGAGTTGATCGCTCGCTAGCTACTTTTTGCAGCCGTGCAAACGCATAGTCACCGCCCATGGGGGAGTGTATTTTAGCTTTGCAAGTGTGCGATCGCATGTGTAGCCGAGCGGTACAAAAATAGTTTGTGCAGTTTCTGAGTAGGTCTGAACTTACTCAGCCCCTGCGATCACTTCAGCCTGTCCGGTCCCGGAATTGACGTCAGACACCCGCGCTGCAAACGCTTGGACACGCCTGCGTTTCCCCAACCACTCCCTGAAAAGGGTCAGTTGACACCCATAAACGCCCTCTTCCTGTCAATCTTCTTGCAATCGGCTGTGCGAATGGATTCTTCATTAAATCCATCGCCCAGCAACGATCCGCTTTGTACCCGTACGACGCGCCTGCGCATTGCAGTGCATACGCAGTAGTGACCTGATCACTGCGCTGCGAAAAATGGCAGCATGCGATCAGGTCGGAATGACCCCCATTGAGGGAGAAATTCAGTCATCAGCAATTTGTACTTTCCCCATGAATCACGGCAGTTGAACATCGCTCATTTTCCTGAACACCACTATCGGGAAAACTGGCATTTGGGAAGTGCTTGCAAGATTGTCCCCACAGCATTCCCCGCATATAACAACCCCTTCTCATAATAAAACCAGCAACATGTGTAATATTTACGCAGTCATACAATAGACATTTGCCCAGAATTTTGTTACCTTCTGCATAGGTAATAAAGTCCTATGGTCACCAGATCACTGGATTAATCAACAAGCGTATATCTTACAGAATTGCAATGACTGCATTTAAATGGCAATACTTACTGTGCTGGCCGCACATGGATTAATAGGTGCTGCACCCAATATTGCCTGCGTGTTAACTTTTATGTGTGGGTTCTTATTTCTCCCTCTCTTATGGTAGCCCAGGGGCCTGGCACGATCTCTCTCTCAATGTCTTCTGATGGACCTCCCCTCTCTCTCTCTCTCTCTTTCTCTGTCCTGGCTACCTACCTTCTGCTCTCCCCTCTCCAGGACCACCACTTATACCCTTTACCACCAAAAACTTAGATCCGATCTAGGTTACTGAACACGGTTTCAAGTTGTGTCACAGCGGCTTGAAGACCCATTCACACT
Organism: Pseudophryne corroboree; assembly: GCF_028390025.1. Lineage (NCBI taxonomy): Eukaryota > Metazoa > Chordata > Amphibia > Anura > Myobatrachidae > Pseudophryne > Pseudophryne corroboree. Next base: position 387,203,489 of record NC_086451.1, read on the forward strand.
GCAGGCTGTAAACAGGTTAGTGTTGGGTCTTCCCTCTGCTGGCACTTGGAGATGACATCACCTTGAAGCACCGGTGAGCTGGCTCTCCATAGGCTTTCAGCGTGACCCAGGTCGGATGGCTCAGGTCACCCATTTACACCGCAGGCTACCCGGGACCTTTCCAGGTTTGACCTTGGTAGCTACCTAGATAACTGTATAAATTGGAGGGTTCTGCGCACTGAGTGTCTTTATTCTATAGCTAGCCGGGGTGTGCTGCTCATTCTGATGGGTGTTCCAACCCACCTATACGTAAATGGAGAAGCTTAGTGGATATACCACAATAGAACTGCGCTCAACCCCTAAGGTGTGTGTGTTTAGCTAACGAATGCACATCAGATGTAATAAAGGATAATGTATGAACAGACCCAAATTTGAGTTTGCACTTGGATATAGAAATCACAAAAATAACAATATGATGCAAATTAATTGTTGTGAGCCACTGTATTTATTGTATACTGGCCAATCTAAAGGTGTGCGGTTAATGCCCAGGGTGGGCGATATTGTCTCTTATAAAGTTCATGCAGGTGGGCGATATTGTCTCTTATAAACTTCATGCAGGTTATAATACAGACTGCGGCGTCCCGCACATCTGCTGTTGAAAAGTCTTTAGGAAAAAATAATAATAACAAATGCTGGTGTTGGTAAAAAATCTTTAAAACCTTCACGATGCCCTGAGCTTACGGTGGTGGCATAAGTGGGGTGACTCCCAGAGGAAGTTTTGACATGTTTTTTTCTTTGTAGAGAATTAGTGATTTGATATTAAAACTTAACTTTTATTTCTTACCAATCTAAGATAAAGAGGAGAATATTCACACACATTCTATTTCTCCCAATGTCATATCCAAAAATGAATAAATAATTTTTTAATGAAACATTGCGTTAATACTGATGTACAATCTCGGCATGTGAAATCATTGCGTTAGTACTAATGTACACTCTCAACATGTAATTATTGTATCACTAGGACCAATTGTCCTGTTTCAGACACACTCTTGCATAAGAGCCATCAATTCCACTGGCTCAACAATATTCCCAAACATACATTATATATGACTGAGACTGAAAAACCACATCACCACATTGTTGCACATAGAACGTATTCATAATACTGTGATTTCAAATATGGTATCCAATCACAATTTAACCCTTTAGATCACACACGGGTCACCAATTCCACTGGCTCTACAGTATTCTTAGCAATATATTCAGTATAGTTGAGCCTTATTGAAAATTTCACAGACTGTTTTGCATTAGATATTTTACTAAAGTTACCGGCAGATGGACTCTATATTGATTAATAAATCAAATTAATAAAACCGATACAAGCCTGTAAATAATTCCTCAATGAGAATTAGCAGCAGAATACACTCGATCCCACAAGTTTGCAATAACACTTCACCTTTTGGTCTATAATGTATATCCTATATCATATAACACTTGAAACATGTCAACGACCCTTTAAATTTAACATTGAGCTCACAATTGTTTTATGCCTTATCTAATTATAATGAGGCATCGCAACTCATAAAGTACCACATATAGGGTCGTATGTCTGGACTGTGTCACATACAGTATACGGTGAGGGACAAAATGTCTCCTTGTATTCACCGTTATACTGATATGATCAATCTATGAATTCTTAGATGAATTGAAGCCATGGGTGCACCCCTTTTAGACAATTTGTTTTGAGGCCTCAAACTTTAATTCAACTGTATATGTTAGATCAATTTTCCTTGTGTATAAGGTGAAGGAAAGGAGAAGAGCAAGTACAATCCAATATGCAGATATCCCCATCTGCTGCCCAACCTCATCAAAAAAAAATGAGCGGAGGAAGAGTGAGAGTAGGGGTACTGATAGATTGATGGAAAAATAGCAACAATATCTCCTAATGTCTCCGTCTCTGGTGTTAGAGCAGACCTGTTGCTTTAAGCATTGCAGGACTTGCAATACGCCACGGAGACCAGTGAGATATCTGTGAAATACCACAGAGGAAAGAGGATAGAAGAGGGCGTATATATATGATCTTTATACCCTTCAGAGTGATTGGATGCTCAATAACGTTGAAGTTGTCTGTACTGTGTGGATATAATCCGTATTTTATAATTCCTCCATGGCTATTTAAAGAGGAAGGATGTGTTTTTCATGCAAAATATAGTCAGAGGATTATGGGGCCAGATATATATCTCACACAGCTCCCTGCACCTTGTTCTTGAGGAAGTTGAGAAAGACATCAACTCTATAGGTAAAAAATTAGAAATCTGGGAACAGAATGTGACTTTTCAAAAATGTTTTGAAGAACACAAAAAGGAACTCCAACAATATGAGACCACCATTGTTGAGAGGAAGAAGTCCAAGTTCAATAGGGATAGATCAGATTTTGCCACAGATAAAATATTCAAATGGCAAAAAAGTGGAGACAAATATCCCAGGAGGAATAACCAAGCAAGTAATTATACATCATCTGAAATTGACTCATCAGAAAATGAGGAGAGTGTGGACCAGGGATCAAGAAGGGAGGCTCATAAGAGAGGAGATCCAGAAGTGAGACAGTCTTTTTTAGAGACTGGTCGGACACATCGAGGTCGTCCCCCAAAAGGCGGAAGAGGAGGGGAGGTAAGAAGAGGTGGAAACCGACAAAGATGGGAATCAATGTCTCCAACGAGATATTCCCCCAGGTTTTACAAAAACAAGTAAATCAATTGAATATCATCAACTTGTCCGACCATGTCCTGACTGAGGGCCAAATACAAGTCCTCACTAAAGGTTTGTCTTTCTCACCATCAGTAACATTCAATAGATTTGCCTGGGAAAAGAACCTTCAGTTGTTTGGAAGAAAACTGTTGCTAAAAAAATTCTTTGCTAACAAACAATCATATGAGACAACAATAGTCTCACCAGAAGCTGCTGGTACTAATAGAGATACGGCAATATCTTGGTCTACCCAGGAATTAGAGGCCCTACAAGACCTAGGGGACCTCTGGGAAGGAGAGGATGAGTCTAACGTTGAGGTGGTCAATTCTAGACCTAGATGTAAGAAAAGATCTACTTTCTCCCCTCCAGATAACATCAGCCCTGAAACTAGAGTATTTCTCAACTTGGTCTCACGTGAGTTTGATGAAATCTATAAAAGATCAGGGCAGCGTCGCTTCCCCAAAAATGTCAGCCATATTGAAAAATTGGCCTTGGATGAAATTAAAAGTTGGGTGGATATAGTGGTTAAACCCTCTGATAAAGGGGGAAATGTAGTGCTGTGGCCCAAAACAATGTATGTAAAGGAAGCATACAAACAACTCAATAATGGGCAGTGCTACCAGAGATTACTACTTAACCCTACCTCCAACTATATGGAAATTTACAGCAAGATGATTGAGAGAGCATTTATCAAAAACATCATTTCAAAAGAAGAATATGACTTCTTGAAGATGGAACATCCTAAGATCCCCACCTTTTACCTACTCCCGAAGGTACACAAAAACATTGAAGAACCCCCGGGACGTCCAATTGTGTCAGGTATAGGGGGTTTGTCTGAAAAAGCAAGCATTTTTGTTGACACCCACCTAAGATCATACGTATCACAATTGGCATCATACGTCAAAGATACTCCAGATGTCCTCAAAAAGCTTAATGACATCAGCTTAGAAGAAAATCATATCTTAGTAAGTATGGATGTCGAGTCCCTATATACGTGTATATCCCATGAATTAGGCTTGAAAGCAGCTCAATATTTTTTGAGTATGGAAGGAATAGGAGAATTCCAAACGTTCCTTCTTAAACTATTGGAGTTTGTCCTAAACCGAAATTATTTCGTATTTGATGACCACTTCTACCTCCAGGTAAGAGGTACGGCAATGGGGGCAGCCTGTGCGCCCACATATGCCAACCTCTTCCTGGGTTGGTGGGAGAGGGAGGTGGTCTTTTCTGAAGCCAATGAATCACATCTTGAACATGTAGTAATATGGCTACGCTACATAGACGATGTGTTTATGATCTGGGACGGCACAGAGGGGGAACTTCATATGTTTTTGGAGACTCTTAATAGAAATAATGTCAATATAAAATTAACAATGGAATCAGACAAACAGGAAATTTCTTTTCTTGACTTAAAAATCTATAGAGATGAAAACAACAAACTCTCCACCAAATTGCACCGGAAGGATACTGCCACGAACAGCATATTACACAATTCAAGTTCTCATTTCCCCCCAACAATAACTAATATACCGAAGGGAGAATTCCTTAGATTGAAAAGAAATTGTTCGGACACATTAGTGTTTAATAAAGAAAGTGAAAAATTGGTGGCACGCCTTCGTGAACGAGGATATAGCCACAGATTAATCAAAAAAGCTAAGAATTCAGTCCTTGGACTAAACAGGAATACACTTATCTTTAAAGAAAAATCAAAAACTGAATCTAAGGAGGAAATGAGGTTTGTGGGAGATTTTTGTAAGGAGTGGAGGCTATTGAAGGATGCTATTCAAAAACACTGGCATGTTCTCCTCTCTGACTCTGATTTGGCCCAAAATCTGGGAACTAAGGTGGCAATGAGTTGGAGGAGGTCCCCAAATATAAGGGACCAATTAGTCCAAAGCCATTTCTCAAGAAAACCATCAGGCTTACCCATAGCCAGGGGCTCATTTCCCTGTGGATCATGTCGCGCATGTGACTTTATTGTACCTACACAAGAAGTGCAGGATAAATATGGCAACACATGCAGAATTCGGGACTTCTTTAATTGCAGAACAACAAATATTGTTTACTGCATATCATGTACTTGTGGGAAATTATATGTGGGAGTTACCACTCGCATGTTCAAGACAAGGATTCTTGAACATGCAGGAACTATTCGCAATGCAGCGAAAGATATCGGGAACTTCAAACAGATAACATCGGTAGCAAGACACTTCCACAAACATCAGAAAGACAGTTCACATAAAATGAAAGCCTTTGGCCTTGAAAAAATTAAACTGGGTATCAGAGGAGGCAATGCTATGCATGAGCTCCTAAAAAAGGAAAGCGAATGGACATTCAGGTTGGGTAGCATGGCACCCAATGGAATGAATGAACATATTAATTATACAGTATTTTTGCAATAGCCTGATTATCAATCACAAAATTTTTTTTTTTAACCCTTATGGAGCGTGCAGTATAGACACATTCACATTAAACCTGACAAATTATCTAAAACCTTCCGGCCCCCTCCCCCCCCACCCCCTCCCCTTCCCCCCCCCCCCCCCTTCTTTTATCCCCTCCTCTCTTATGTCCCCTGTTCTACGCTTCCACCTTTTGAAAAACACACATGTCAAAACATGATTAATTTCTTCCGTAATATAATACATAAATCACTAAACAACTATAAAAAGGTTTTTTTCTTTTTTTTAAAAAAATGACAATAACAGACTGTGAGTAGTTTAAGGGCTCTTCAGGGTTAATAAAAGTTAATAGTCACAGGTTTTTAACATGGATTTCTTATATATTTTTAATTTTTTGTCTTAATCCTCTACCATCATTATTTTTATTTTTATTTTTTCACTGTTTTTGTGTTTATGATTCAGTTTATAATCACAAGCATTCACTTCACCAGGAGGGACTAATTGGTCCTTATTTATCACATAGTCAATTATAATGAAAAGTAAGAGCTAATTTAAAACACACACAAATTGAGCTCTAACACATACCACAGTGTTCAATTATAACCTGTGATATTCACACATTATATAAACACAATCTCACCAATAGCACTTTTATTTTTATTTTTATCTTTATTTTTACTCACAGGATGCAATTTGCGAAATTAACATTCGCTTACATAAAGTGATATAAACTATACACTATAGCAGGACCTGGTATTTGCAAGGGTCTTGAGAGGATGTATTTCTATATATTTTTTACAACAGGATGGAATTGTCATAACTGATAATGTTAGACACATCAGTATTAAAATTTAGCATACGTGTGATCTGCATGCCGGGTTAAAATTCTTTCCTTTCCTTTTCTCTTTTCTGGGTAAAACGTGATGTTTAAAGTGATATGCTCTCCCTCCCATATAGGATTTATGATGTTACTCTAAATGTTTTTTCCTCCCCTCTCTCTCGCTATAAAAATATGATATTTTTATATTTATTTTTATTTTCATTTTTACTTTTACAATACAATAAGTGAACATTAATGTGGTGAACTATATTTATTATGGTCTCCTAATTATCTCTGCTTGGATAAATTCCCCGTCCCCTTTTCCCATTTTTTCAGCCATTAAGTTTCTCTAAAAAATCCATTATTATCCAGGTATATTTAGCTGAATGAGAATATCTGCAATTGTTTCTATTACTTATTTTTAAGCTTTGGCTTAGCTGATTGAAAGGAACACAAGTGTATAGCAATTAATTACATAGGATACAAAACAGCTGATCTACCTGGGGGATTTTAAATAGTGGACACATACGATCAAACGTCAGGCTGGTGATCAAGCACGGTTGTGAAACGTACGTACAGCTGGGACGTGGTGTTCCACAGTCACAGCTCCTCACTGCAGGAGGACGCTGTGCAAAACGGCATGTGAAAACTACCTAATTGGATCCGGCAAAACAGCCATGAAAGCAAGCGGCATCTTGAAAATCCAATTCAGACGCATCGACATAGGACAGTAGAACACACTGTCAATAAGGAGCCAGTAAGACAGTCACTGCAGGGGGCAGTGGTAACCGCATTCAGGAACGGACTGAAGGGAGAAGGTATACGGCATCAGAGACTCTCCAGCTATATGCGGGGGCAGTGGTAACCGCATTCAGGAACGGACTGAAGGGAGAAGGTATACGGCATCAGAGACTCTCCAGCCACATGCGGTAAATATTCAAAAACATTGCCGTTACAAATAGAAAAAGACATCAATAGCCTTTTTCTCAGTCAAACAGTTAATTGCGGTATTAAACTGAAGTGTAAAAGACCTGAATATGTTCAGGTAAGCTTTCATTCTGCTGAGGAATTAAAAATCCCAATTATGTTGCAGAGTGCAGCCTAGCACACAAAACCCCTTAATCACTTATGCAGTGACTGTTTCCTATCTCACTGAAAAATTCTTAAGGTACAGAAAGTTACAGATATGGTGTCGGTATAACCCCCTTTTTTTCTGGAACTTTCGTGAAACCTTTTTGAACTATTATCTTTTCAAGTATTTGTCAGCAATCTGAATTCAGAAGAAGACACAATGTGAATAACAAATTGATTATAAACAGCAACGGCACAGCTGCAGGGAGCTGTGTGAGATATATATCTGGCCCCATAATCCTCTGACTATATTTTGCATGAAAAACACATCCTTCCTCTTTAAATAGCCATGGAGGAATTATAAAATACGGATTATATCCACACAGTACAGACAACTTCAACGTTATTGAGCATCCAATCACTCTGAAGGGTATAAAGATCATATATATACGCCCTCTTCTATCCTCTTTCCTCTGTGGTATTTCACAGATATCTCACTGGTCTCCGTGGCGTATTGCAAGTCCTGCAATGCTTAAAGCAACAGGTCTGCTCTAACACCAGAGACGGAGACATTAGGAGATATTGTTGCTATTTTTCCATCAATCTATCAGTACCCCTACTCTCACTCTTCCTCCGCTCATTTTTTTTTGATGAGGTTGGGCAGCAGATGGGGATATCTGCATATTGGATTGTACTTGCTCTTCTCCTTTCCTTCACCTTATACACAAGGAAAATTGATCTAACATATACAGTTGAATTAAAGTTTGAGGCCTCAAAACAAATTGTCTAAAAGGGGTGCACCCATGGCTTCAATTCATCTAAGAATTCATAGATTGATCATATCAGTATAACGGTGAATACAAGGAGACATTTTGTCCCTCACCGTATACTGTATGTGACACAGTCCAGACATACGACCCTATATGTGGTACTTTATGAGTTGCGATGCCTCATTATAATTAGATAAGGCATAAAACAATTGTGAGCTCAATGTTAAATTTAAAGGGTCGTTGACATGTTTCAAGTGTTATATGATATAGGATATACATTATAGACCAAAAGGTGAAGTGTTATTGCAAACTTGTGGGATCGAGTGTATTCTGCTGCTAATTCTCATTGAGGAATTATTTACAGGCTTGTATCGGTTTTATTAATTTGATTTATTAATCAATATAGAGTCCATCTGCCGGTAACTTTAGTAAAATATCTAATGCAAAACAGTCTGTGAAATTTTCAATAAGGCTCAACTATACTGAATATATTGCTAAGAATACTGTAGAGCCAGTGGAATTGGTGACCCGTGTGTGATCTAAAGGGTTAAATTGTGATTGGATACCATATTTGAAATCACAGTATTATGAATACGTTCTATGTGCAACAATGTGGTGATGTGGTTTTTCAGTCTCAGTCATATATAATGTATGTTTGGGAATATTGTTGAGCCAGTGGAATTGATGGCTCTTATGCAAGAGTGTGTCTGAAACAGGACAATTGGTCCTAGTGATACAATAATTACATGTTGAGAGTGTACATTAGTACTAACGCAATGATTTCACATGCCGAGATTGTACATCAGTATTAACGCAATGTTTCATTAAAAAATTATTTATTCATTTTTGGATATGACATTGGGAGAAATAGAATGTGTGTGAATATTCTCCTCTTTATCTTAGATTGGTAAGAAATAAAAGTTAAGTTTTAATATCAAATCACTAATTCTCTACAATTCATATTATTTACTATTTCAAAAGAGTGCTCCAAAAAAGGAATTTTCTTTGAGGCTAGTCCTCACAACACTTTGGATCATGAATTTTTTCATAATTCCAGGAGCACCTCCAGCCTGTTTATGATGTAGATATGATTATCTTCAATATTAATTGTAGCTGGTTCTTAATATATAAAAACGTTCAATAGATGTTATTATCCAGTGCAGGATAACCCTTTCAGCTTTCTATGTTTTTTTCTTTGTTTTTAATCATTTTGATCTAGGAATTCTCATAACTTTCGTTTTTATGGATTGCAGTTCAGAGAGTTGATAACCTCTATCTGCAAATTTTCCTATCATTTTGTCTAATGCTGTACTCACTTTTGTCTCATCACTAACTATCATTTGGCTTATGCTGCTAATAGCATACACAGGTGGTCCAGGGCTCTCCGTGACGCCGCGGCTGGCGCGGCTCTGTGACGTCATCATTTGAGGACCGAGACCCGGCGGGCGCCACGGACTCCCATTGGACAGGTATAAAGGTATGTGTTTTAATTATGTGTGTTTATGTCCTGATGAAAATGTTAATGTGAACGTTGACCGCACAACGACTGAGTGTCTTCATTTCCCCATTCGGGAGCCGTGAGTGCCGCTGATTGTTTTGCATATATATATATATATATATCACACAATCGCACACCAGAGTATATACTTTAGGTTTTCTATTCGTCCGTCTCTTCTCACCAGTGTACAGTACACACTACCGTAATATATAGTGCACCTATTATTAATCTAGTGTACCTATATTATTACTCTTTTTGTTTTTGGCTGGTTTTAGTACTATAGTTTTCATCAGGACACACCCCTGAGTGGCAATAAATTAGTGATGTGCACCGGACATTTTTCGGGTTTTGTGTTTTGGTTTTGGATTCGGTTCCGCGGCCGTGTTTTGGATTCGGACGCGTTTTGGCAAAACCTCCCTGAAAATTTTTTGTCGGATTCGGGTGTGTTTTGGATTTGGGTGTTTTTTTTTACAAAAAAAACTCGAAAACAGCTTAAATCATAGAATTTGGGGGTCATTTTGATCCCATAGTATTATTAACCTCAATAACCATAATTTCCACTCATTTCCAGTCTATTCTGAACACCTCACACCTCACAATATTATTTTTAGTCCTAAAATGTGCACCAAGGTCGCTGGATGACTAAGCTAAGCGACCCAATTGGCCGACACAAACACCTGGCCCATCTAGGAGTGGCACTGCAGTGTCAGACAGGATGGCACTTCAAAAAATAGTCCCCAAACAGCACATGATGCAAAGAATAAAAGAGGTGCACCAAGGTCGCTGTGTGACTAAGCTAAGCGACCCAAGTGGCCGACACAAACACCTGGCCCATCTGGGAGTGGCACTGCAGTGTCAGACAGGATGGCAGATTTAAAAAATAGTCCCCAAACAGCACATGATGCAAAGAAAAAAAGAGGTGCAATGAGGTAGCTGTGTGACTAAGCTAAGCGACCCAAGTGGCCGACACAAACACCTGGCCCATCTAGGAGTGGCACTGCAGTGTCAGACAGGATGGCACTTCAAAAAATAGTCCCCAAACAGCACATTATGCAAAGAAAAAAAGAGGTGCACCAAGGTCGCTGGATGGCTAAGCTAAGCGACCCAAGTGGCCGACACAAACACCTGGCCCATCTAGGAGTGGCACTGCAGTGTCAGACAGGATGGCACTTCAAAAAATAGTCCCCAAACAGCGCATGATGCAAAGAAAAAAAGAGGCGCACCAAGGTCGCTGGATGGTTAAGCTAAGCGACCCAAGTGGCCGACACAAACACCTGGCCCATCTAGGAGTGGCACTGCAGTGTCAAGACAGGATGGCACTTCAAAAAATAGTCCCCAAACAGCACATGATGCGAAGAAAAAAAGAGGTGCACCAAGGTCGCTGTGTGACTAAGCTAAGCGACCCAAGTGGCCGACACAAACACCTGGCCGATCTAGGAGTGGCACTGCAGTTTTCTAACGAGAGGATGAGTGCTTCCATCCTCATGTGAATCTGAACCACTAGCCATGAACATAGGCCAGGGCCTCAGCCGTTCCTTGCCACTCCGTGTCGTAAATGGCATATTGGCAAGTTTACGCTTCTCATCAGACGCTTTTGATTTTGATTTTTGGGTCATTTTACTGAACTTTTGTTTTTTGGATTTTACATGCTCTCTACTATGACATTGGGCATCGGCCTTGGCAGACGACGTTGATGGCATTTCAACGTCTCGGCCATGACTAGTGGCAGCAGCTTCAGCACGAGGTGGAAGTGGATCTTGATCTTTCCCTATTTTACCCTCCACATTTTTGTTCTCCATTTTTTAATGTGTGGAATTATATGCCAGTAATATATCAATAGCAATGGCCTACTGTACCGTACTGCTATATATTATATACTGGTGGTCAGCAAAATTATGCACTGTCCTCCTACTATATATACTGCGCAAAACTTAAATGCACCACAGGTATGGATGGATAGTATACTTGACGACACAGAGGTAGGTAGAGCAGTGGACTACTGTACCGTACTGCTATATATTATATACTGGTGGTCAGCAAAATTATGCACTGTCCTCCTACTATATATAGTGTGTCAAAGTCAGAAAAATATCTCTATGCACACTACCATATTTGCACCTCACACAGGTCCATGCTGCGCATGCGTACGCTCTCCCGTACGTGCGCATACTCACAGTCGCGGGCACCCGCAGGCGCACGGTATGCGTATTTACGGTAGAGTTTATGTGATCATAGCGTGCGACTCAATCGTTACATATTTTCACTATATAATGTATTTTTTAGATCATGGTCCCTTTGATAGATTCTGAAAGTTTGGTTAATATAGAATGTTCATGAACAGATAAATCCCTCTTTGTTTGATACGAAGGGTCAGACAGGAGTAATACAGTGGTGTTTAGTATCCATCGGAAGAATATTTAATTAGAAATATTCCGGTGTTGGTTTGAAGCAGATCAATCGCTCGTGCGAATAGTTATGGACATAAGAAGTTTATGAACATTTACTTTATTTGCACTTTATTACCCATGCGGCGGGAAACCCAGTTTCCCTCCCACCTGAGCTGTTGGAAATAGTCACAGCCCACCTGTATGAATCAACCTATGACCTTTGGTTATAATGCGAGGAGGAATTCCTGTGTCCAATGAACAATGAGATTGTAGGGACCATTGAATTGCATTGTGTGTGGGGCATAAATAGAAAGGCTGATCACATCCAGCTCTCACTCTTCAACGGTTATCATTGCTGAAAATCGGGAGCTGGATGTCCAGAGGCGCATGCGATCATTTCCTTTGTGCGTACGTTTTTCTCCGTAATCATACTGTTTCTCTCTTGTTATTATGGGCCATATCTTTCTCTCTCTTCTCTTTCTCTCATTTTTCTCTTAAACTTAATTGTATTGTATTTACTGTGTAGTTACCTGGTTAGTTAGTCTATGTTATATTGTAGTGTATGATTTGTATTTGTATTAATTCTTTTGCAAGTATATCATTCAAAATATATATATATTAGGCGTTGGACCCTAAGCCCAGGTATCTGTGTATTTCTTATAGAGTTAAGTATTCTCAGAGCGTCGGTGACGCTCAAACTGCTTTTAAGCTAGTAAGGTTATACTGTGTTGCATTTACACCATATCACTACACAAAGGGTTTACTGCATAATACACTGTTTATGGTTTAGATATAAAGGTTTTATATTGTGAGCGTATGCGCCGCTGGTGATCTCCTCGTGGTCTCGAGCGGTCGCATCGCTATAGCGAATCATTACGGTAGTCGGCAGCCAATAGCGTGCCTGCCAGTGATCTCTTGGCCGTGAGCGAACGTAACGCTTGAGCGTTTCGACCACGGCTAAGCGATTGTTACGCAACGTGCGTACCCTTACGGTACTTCATACGTAGTTAGCGTACAGTGTTCTTAGACCTCATAAAGGGTATTATATAAGATAAATAATCTGCTTTAACAATTGCGGGCTCGTCCTGTCCTTCACATATCTGCACTAGGTAATTTCAGCAGACATTATCCAGCAGCAAAGGGCGGGAGATCATATTCCTCGTAGTGCTGTTTGGATAAGCGTCTGCTTCTCTTAGTAAAGGGTGCTGAAGGAATCCGGGAACCGGAGGTAAGAACAACACACTAGTCTCTTTTAAAACTGTTTATTTTTCTGTCTTGCGTACACACGCACGCATATCTGCATTTCTTTTCATTCGTGTATTTTCATATATCACTCTCCTGTTTGCTATTGTATAGTTGATAAACGTGCTAAGAGAGATTTGCCGCTATTTCATAGTTTAAGAGTAAAAAGGTAATATAGTTAAAGTATAGACAAACACACAGCTCTGCCTGAGAGACAAGGCGAAGTCAGTGTGGTGCGCGGTAGATGATCAAGGATCATCTACATTGATAAACGTATAAATTGTGTTACGGTGGATCTTTATTTTGCGTACACGTGTCTCTAACAAAGGACTGAGACTTGCGTACGCAAACCAAAGGCCGACGCACGCAGCGTATATCACGCAGCGGAGCGTCCGGGTACGCCCACGTAACTCAAATCACAAGTTTTCTTTTTCTCGCTTCTCAACGCGATAAATAGCGCAACGCGGTAAATAACGCAAGGCGATAAATCGCACAAATTTATTTTAAATTCGAAATTTAAATTAATAGATCCTTCTCCTAATTTGTAACACATCTGGTCTAAAGAGAAATTTCTGCGCAGAAATAGAAATAGAAACAAAAGTGTACATGTGGTGAGTGAGTGTGTTGTATACAATTTTACAGGTTGAACCACAAGAAAAGTCGAGTTCTCGTGAGGTACATGCGTGTAAGTGACGTACATGGTGGCTAGGGAGGCATCCCTGGTTAAAACATACAATTTGAGCATTAGAGTGTAGCAGACCAGGAGGTCATACTGTAACAGACCAGGAGGTCATAGCAGACCAACAGGTTCAGGTACAGCAGACAAGGAAGTCCGCTATACAGTCCACAGGCACAACACCAAGAAAGGGTTGGTGCTACACCCATATAGGCCATACAAGCTCTAGCTGAAGGAATTCGCAGCCGCAATTTTCGATTCCACTGGTCGCTCCGTACATAAGATTAGTTGCTTATGTGCTGAACGATTGTACCGCACGTAATTGTGTACATTAGTAAACCTGACCGGTACTATTTGTGTACGAAGGTCATAAACGCTATTTGTACATTCTAACGTGATTTGTGTAATTTTTTTTTATTTTAAGGGAAGTTCGCTGCTCACTCAGGAACTATCCAACAACCAATAGTTACTGGAAAGAGTAAGTGTTCTTCGGATCACCCTCACAGGTTCCAGTAAATAGAGGTTCAGGTCGCAGGGGCCCTGGGTCGAGTACGCCAGCACCATATCGGTGTGATCAGGTCGTATTGGTCGGCGTGGGCGAGTGAGTGGGGTACTCGGTAAACCGCCACCGTCAGCCTATTTTGAACATTTTGGTTTGCGTAAGGGTTGGCTGAATAAAGCAACACCTTCGAACTATGGGGGCCACTTGTTCAGGTAGGGGGCGATCAACCTCGGTTCGGGTTGATTCAGTGAACCGACCAGTTGGGTCGGCAAGGTACGTGATGTGTGAAAAATACGGTTCACACACAGAGGTTTTATGTGATGAATGGGAGAGAATGACGGTACATGACGGGGAGAAATTCCCAAGAGTAGGTAGCTTCAGCACAGAAGTGTTAACAAATTTAAGGAGAAGGATATGTCTCATTAAATCAGCAAAGAGACGAATCAAGCATTATGATTATTTGCAGTTGTGGCAACAGGAGGGTGACATACAGAGAGGATTGGCTCAGGCGGCGGGATCTGGCTCAATCAGAAAACTGATAGCCACGGCCCCACCGCCACCATATATATCGGGAGAGAAATTGGTTGCGGAGAATGACGCACTAAGGTGTAACACACAAACACTTAGCAACTGTGTAAATGTTAAAGATAATGTTAACCAATTAACCAATGCAAGTATTAACCCGTGCAAGTTGTACCCTGTCTTGAACTTTCCTCAGGAGTGTGATCAAGAAGACGAATCGGCAACAATTTCAGCGCTCTCTCTAGCAGCCACCATAGCAGAGACCACAGTAGGCACAGCTCCACCCACGAGATTAGTAACAAGGGCCCCTAGCGGAGGGATAGGTGAGGTCGTATCTACAGGTAAGTACGGCACCATACACTATGCTGAAGCCATTTCACCACAGGCTGTAGAACCCACACAGAGTGATATTGTTAGAGTTAATCCTGTTAGGGTAATAGCTGTTCCAAATGGGAAAACTGACACATCAGGAGTCACCCCTGTGAGGAACATTGCCATGTATAGCCCATTTTCCAGAATGGAATTAAGGACCATAGTGTCTGAATTCCCTGACCCTAGAAAAGACTTAGTTGCCAGCCAAAAATACATCAGAGACCTAGGTAACACTGTAGAGCCCAACAACAAAGACTGGCAGATATTGCTGAGAGCATGTTTACCCTCCAATGTTGACGCAACTCAATTTTTAGCTGACTGTGGATTAGATCAGGATGTACCTCTTACAGATGTGTACAACAAAGACAATGTAAAAAGAATAAGCTTACAGTTAAAGGAGTATTTCCCAGCCGTAGTTAAATGGAATAAAATATTCTCCATTAAACAGAAGGAGTCAGAAACAGCTGCAGAGTATTTTCACAGAGCATTATCAGAAATGGCAAAATACACAGGCATAGAGGACATTAAAACAAACATAAACCATCGAGAAGTAGCAGTATCGGTACTGATGGATGGTTTAAAAGAATCATTAAAGACTAGGGTACAGACCACACAACCATGTTGGCGGGGTCTGTCTGTGGCTACTTTGAGAGAGGCTGCTATTGATCACGATAGGAACATCACCAGACACAGGGAACAACAAAGTGATAAGTTAATGGCTGTAAGTATACAGGCCCTGACCACAAAACAGCCTGTGTTAACATCACCAAACCCTGTGGGTAAGTCAAATGTGGTAACATGTTATTTTTGTCACAAACAGAGACACTTTGCACGAGACTGTAGATCGAGAAATGTACAAAAATCTTATCAACCCCCTAGACAACGACACGACATTGGGAGCAGGGTCCGCAGAAACGGAGTTATGAGCCACATGCAGGGGAAACAAAAAGATACCCCCCAAACAGAGATTGGCAAGCCTCTGGTAGTTCCCAGCTAACTCCCTCACAAGTAGTTGCTGCCAGCGGGATTCAGGGAGGTCACCATACCCAATAGGGGTGTGGCCATACCTGTAATCTGCAGCCAGTAAAATTGATTGCAAGCCTTGGAAGTGAACCAGAAATTGCAATCAATGTAGCTGGTAAATCATTAAACTTTCTTGTAGACACAGGGGCGGCCAAATCAGTGATAAATTCGACAGTGGGCATGAGAACCACTGGTAAGACAATTCCAGCCATAGGGGTAACGGGAGTAGTCCAGCACTACCCTGTTAGCAAACCAGCCGAGATTACAGTAGGGCCGTTACATACCAAGCATTCCTTTTTGCTGGCTGCATCGGCACCGACCAATCTCCTGGGTAGAGACTTATTGTGTAAAATGGGGTGCGTCATTTATTGTACTCCTGAAGGTGTATTCTTGGACATACCTGAGAATCACGCTCAGGAAGTACGAGACATGTTAGACTCCCCGTCAAAATTAATGTCACATACCATTATGACAAATAGGACTCCCTCCCAAGTAGAAGAAATGACATCTCAGATACCAGAGTCACTTTGGACAAAAGATGGACAGGACACTGGATTAATGGCAAACGTAGCTCCGGTAGTTGTACAAGTAAAAGATGGTAGGATAGCTCCAAAAATCCCACAGTACCCTCTGAAGCCAGAGGTGGAGTTAGGAGTTTATCCCGTAATAGAGCGCTTGCTACAACAGGGCATTCTGGTAAGAACGTCCAGCACTGCCAATAGTCCCATCTTCCCTGTTAAAAAGAGTGGGGGGAGGGGTTACCGGCTAGTGCAGGATCTAAGGGGGATTAACAAAATAGTTGAGAGTCAGTTCCCCGTAGTGCCAAATCCAGCTGTCATCCTAATGCAAATCCCTCCCACTGCGAAATTTTTCACTGTTATTGACCTCTGCTCCGCTTTCTTTTCGGTACCTCTGCACCCTGACAGTCAATATTTGTTCGCATTCACATACAGAGGAGTCCAATACACATGGACTCGATTACCACAAGGAATCATAGATAGTCCAAGTATATTTTCTCAGGCTTTGCATGATTGTTTACAGTCTTTCCAACCAGTGAGTGGATCAGTATTAATACAGTACGTGGATGATCTACTACTGTGTTCTGATTCATTGGAAGCATCCCTGAAGGATACGAAACAGCTCCTGTTTCATCTTTCAGACACAGGACACAAGGTTTCCAAAGACAAGTTGCAATTATGCCAAACTAAGGTAAAATATTTGGGACACTGTCTAACACAAGGACTGAGACACCTGACCGCTGATAGAATTCAAGCAATTAGAGACATGACTCTGCCACAAACCCAGCAACAGATCAGAACATTTTTAGGAATGTGTGGGTATTGCCGTAACTGGATCCCAGGGTTTTCCATCCTAGCGTTACCCTTGCAGGAAATGGTCTCCTCAAACAAACCTGATCGGATTTCGCATACAGACGAGTCTGAGACAGCATTTGAGAGACTTAAACAGTGCCTAACGCAGGCACCAGCATTAGGTATGCCAGACTATGGGAAACCCTTTGAACTATACGGAACAGAAAGTGCTGGTTGCGCGGCAGGTGTACTAACCCAAAAGCACGGTGATGCCAGCAGGCCAGTAGCATATTACAGCGCTCAGCTAGATACGGTAGCGCGATCCCTCCCCACATGCTTGCGAAGCGTTGCTGCGATAGCATTGCTAGTAACGAAAAGCGAAGACGTCGTGCTAGGTCACAACCTCACAATTCATACACCACATGCAGTGTCAGCCTTGTTAAATTCTGCCCAAACCAGACACGTCTCATCAGCGCGGTTTACAAGATGGGAATTGGCACTAATGGCCCCCGTAAACATCACCATAAGGAGATGCAGTGCATTAAATCCGGCAACATATCTCCCAGGTGTGCCTGGACAGGCACAAAGGGTGGAGGATGAGAGTGGTGGGGAAGGAGAATTTAATACAAAGGAAGACACTCATGATTGTATGGAATATTTGACCCAAAATTTTACCGCAAGGCCTGACATCAGTGACAACCCACTGGAAGATGCAGAACTTACGTTCTACACGGACGGTAGTTGTCATAGACAGTCAGACTCGGGAGACTTGTGTACTGGATACGCAGTCGTAGATGACCAAGGCACCATAGAAGCGGAACCGCTAGGCCCACCTCACTCAGCCCAGGTTGCTGAACTGGTCGCCCTAACCAGAGCATGTGAATTGGCTAAGGGCAAATCAGCCAATATCTACACCGATTCTAGATACGCATTCGGGGTAGTCCATGATTTCGGAGCCCTATGGCGCCTCAGAAATTTCATGACGGCAGCTGGTACACCGGTAGCGCATGCAGCTCACATAAAAAGGCTTCTAACAGCGATACAGGAACCCGACAGAGTGGCTGTTATCAAATGTAAAGCACACACATATAGCCAAGATCCAATATCACTTGGTAACAGCCGAGCAGACGAAGCGGCTAAATTAGCAGCTGGTACCCCCAGACAGACAGACACCACACAACTGATGGTATTTAATACCATCAACACACAGAAGTTGTGTGAGATGCAAAATTTGTGTTCCACACAGGAAAAGGCAGTCTGGAAGGCAAAGGGATATGGCCAGGAGTCCTCAGGACTCTGGACGGATGGACAAGGTAAACCGGTGGCCCCCAGAGCATACCTTCCATGTTTAGCTGAGGCAGCTCACGGGCTGACTCATCTGGGCAGGGAAGGGATGTGCAAGTTGGTAAGAGCATATTGGTGTGCCCCAGGATTTTCTACCCATGCGAGTAAAAGAGCAATGTCATGCCTTACCTGTCTGAGAAAGAACATCTGAAAAACAATACCAACAGAACCATCCCATATCCCACCTGCCGGCGGCCCTTTCCAGGTAATACAGATTGACTTTATTCAATTACCCCCTTGTCGAAATTTGAAATATGTACTTGTTTGTATAGATGTTTTCTCAAATTGGGTCGAAGCATTTCCGGCGGCCACAAATACCGCTATGTTTACTGCTAAGAAAATTGTGCAGGAATTTGTATGTAGATATGGTATCCCTAGAATTATCGAAAGTGATAGGGGTACCCATTTTACAGGTGATGTCTTTCAAGGAATGTGTAAATTGATGGGAATTGATAGCAAGCTGCACACTCCATACCGTCCACAGGCGAGTGCGAAAGTGGAAAGAGTGAACAGCACTATTAAAAATAAACTGAGTAAAGTGATGGCAGAGACAGGATTGACATGGCCAGAAGCTTTACCCATTGTACTGTACAGCATCAGAACCACTCCCAGGTCCCCTCTTAATCTGTCTCCCTTTGAAATCTTGTTTGGTCGACAACCGCATGTTATGATTAACCCTCAGGATGATTTGAAGTGTAACAATGAAGTGACTGTAAAATACTTGATTAACATGAGTAAACAGTTGAGGAATCAAAATGATAATCTGAAGTTAGTGATTCCTGATTTACCAGATAGTAATTGTCATGACATTGAACCTGGGGATTATGTAATGATACGGAATTTTCTACGCTCAGGTTGCCTTATTGACAGATGGGAAGGACCATACCAGGTCTTATTGACTAGCACTACAGCATTGAAGGTTGCTGAGAGAGAGACTTGGGTTCATTCGTCCCACTGTAAAAAGGTTGCTGATCCAGAGAGGTCCCGTGATAAGGAACAGACGGTAGAGGTTGTATCACTGGAGTGTCTGTTCCAGGAGGATTAAGGCGGCACCTGAGCATTGAAAATCACAAGACCAAAAGCAGTTGTCGATCCCCTGTTCCCTTTTATTGTTTTTCTCCAACTTCCCATCCCCTCTCCTTCAAATTATTTTTTCCCCCTTCTCATTCTTCTCCGTTTCCTCCTACAAGATGGACTTGCCCCAAGAGACTGTGATCCGGATTTTCCTGTTGACCATGATGTTGACCAGAGCAGTCTGTTCCGGCGAGAGTACCATGGAGGTCGAGAGAGGTTCTGGAATGGGTTCTGATGACAGAAATGGAGGCGTAGTTTTCCAAGAACAACTTAACCAACAAGTAAAGGCGAGTATCAGAAAACGATCCGATAGCATTGACCATAGAAGGAATTGTGAAGGATTGTTAGCTGAAGAAAACTGTATCTGTCGGCTTTGTAACAATGTCATTGAGGATGGGTGCATAAAGAAATGCCAATCCAGTTTTAATATCCATATGGACCGGCATCCCTTGAGTGACTATCACTCTTTAGTGGGTAGTGTGTTAAATAAAACAGATTGTTGGGTATGCTCTCAAGTACCTCAAGGTCATAGCAAATCAGGGCTAGTACCATTTCCTTTAACGTTAGGGGAGGTACTTGAGTTAAGTGGTGGGAGACCGGTGGACAGGAGGTTTAATATCTCCAGCCCTCCTAGTTTGAAGCTCCACCAATACCATGTGGATAGGTCCCTATTATGTTTTAACATCTCCAATCCCCGAAAGCCGGGAAATTGGGAATTGTCATGGAGTAATCAAACCATGACCTTTTCACACAGAGCAGATAGAATGCCTACAGATACAGAGCTTATACGCCACATAGCCAGTAGAGGAAAATCTTTCCGGTATAGGTATACCTTAGGAAATAGGATTACGAGAGTTGGAGAGGTATCACCAGGATACTGTGCACATATCGTACAACCTGATACGTGTACTAAGCAGATGGAAGAATTAGGGTTAGGAGATTTCACATGGAAGGTGTGTAATATGGTTATGTCCTACTCCGTCCCATATGTTCTCCCCGATGATGCATATTTCATATGCGGGTGAAAGGCGTATAAGTGGCTTGCCCCAAACTCTGAAGGATTGTGTTATATTGGAAAAGTACTGCCTGAAGTAATGACTGTATCACATGACAAAATGAAAGACATACACCGTGTTGCCCAAACTCCTTATACTCATACTCATTACGAGCACATCGTTAAACGGCACCTGATAGAAAGAACAGAGCACCCGGCCTCTGACATGATCAGTGAATCCACCGGGATTCAATTCTTAATCGCGTTAGATATCACTCACACCGCTAGAGGAGTGTTGAATTATAAATACATTTCTGCGCTCGCCAATTTGTTAGATAATATCACTGAAATGTATGATGACACGTTTAGGTATACTGGAAGGGAACTTCAGGCTTACAAAACAGAACTAGTCCAGCATAGAATGGTTCTTAATTACCTCACAGCAGTAACAGGCGGATATTGTGTCACACTGGCAACACAATACGGCGTGAAATGTTGCACATATATTACGAATAGCACCGAGGACCCGGTCGAGGTCATAGACCAAAAGATGGACGATATTCTCCAACTAAAGTGGGAATTTCGCAGAAGACACAATCTCACCCTTGCTGCTGTGAGTAATGAGCTGACTGGTTGGGTGTCATGGTTGAACCCGCGAAATTGGTTCTCCGGTTTAGGAGAATGGGCCCAAGGAGTTATAATGGATGTTGGGAAGTTTCTCCTATGTATCTTAGGTGTTATCATAACGATTGGTTTGATATTTAGATGCGGTCAGGCTTTAATGAGGTGCAATCGTCGTACTAGGGTAATGAGTTTAAGGAGCAAGGAAACTGTAATTCCAATGGACTTGATTTATGACCCAAATGTAGAAACAATGATGTGATGAAAATGCGATTTCTACGGTCCGTTTCTTTCACCTGTTTTTCCGTTTCCTCCAAGGTAAAAAGACCCACTTGGACGAGGAATTTGATGAGCCGATATACAGACAACAGATGGATTAAAGAAGAAGTTTTGACAACCTAATACACAGATTTTTGATGAACTATGCCATGGATCCCCAGTTTCCCTAGAAATTTTAAAATTACGCTAGCCCAACACTTTTGTAAATCTATGGACATTGACAGCTTTGCTCGCACCTTATGAGCAAAAGCACAAAGAAGATTGCATTCAACAGACACCAAACAAGACCTCAATCGACGAATGTACATTTACCTGACATAGAATACCACCGCATTTACCGTAATTATGTCTTTTCTTCATTTCTACAACCCTCAGGTAATGACACACATAGTCGATAGGGAATACAGGCACAGATATCAGCAATCACATATCTTCCCCATTCATGTATCATCAACTAAAATGTGCTCCCCCATTTTGTTACAACCAAAGCCGAAAAGAGCTCGGTAAAGTTTGACAGCCCATCCACAGACCCGTACCACGGGATAAGAAGGAATTCAAATGTATACTTCGCAATACCTCGAAGCTTGATTTAAAACACGTACGGCACGATGATACATGACCCCCAAGCACGGATTCATACACACATGCTTCTGCTATCTCACTAGGTCATACCCTTTTCCTACCTTCTCCTCTCCTCCCCTACCCAACCATGTAAATGTATTAACCCCTGACATATATTTTTCTCTTTTGAAATGTTTTAGAAGGTGGCAGTTATTATTGACTGCCAAAGGGTGGACTGTCAAAGTCAGAAAAATATCTCTATGCACACTACCATATTTGCACCTCACACAGGTCCGTGCTGCGCATGCGTACGCTCTCCCGTACGTGCGCATACTCACAGTCGCGGGCACCCGCAGGCGCACGGTATGCGTATTTACGGTAGAGTTTATGTGATCGTAGCGTGCGACTCAATCGTTACATATTTTCACTATATAATGTATTTTTTAGATCATGGTCCCTTTGATAGATTCTGAAAGTTTGGTTAATATAGAATGTTCATGAACAGATAAATCCCTCTTTGTTTGATACGAAGGGTCAGACAGGAGTAATACAGTGGTGTTTAGTATCCATCGGAAGAATATTTAATTAGAAATATTCCGGTGTTGGTTTGAAGCAGATCAATCGCTCGTGCGAATAGTTATGGACATAAGAAGTTTATGAACATTTACTTTATTTGCACTTTATTACCCATGCGGCGGGAAACCCAGTTTCCCTCCCACCTGAGCTGTTGGAAATAGTCACAGCCCACCTGTATGAATCAACCTATGACCTTTGGTTATAATGCGAGGAGGAATTCCTGTGTCCAATGAACAATGAGATTGTAGGGACCATTGAATTGCATTGTGTGTGGGGCATAAATAGAAAGGCCGATCACATCCAGCTCTCACTCTTCAACGGTTATCATTGCTGAAAATCGGGAGCTGGATGTCCAGAGGCGCATGCGATCGTTTCCTTTGTGCGTAAGTTTTTCTCCGTAATCATACTGTTTCTCTCTTGTTATTATGGGCCATATCTTTCTCTCTCTTCTCTTTCTCTCATTTTTCTCTTAAACTTAATTGTATTGTATTTACTGTGTAGTTACCTGGTTAGTTAGTCTATGTTATATTGTAGTGTATGATTTGTATTTGTATTAATTCTTTTGCAAGTATATCATTCAAAATATATATATATTAGGCGTTGGACCCTAAGCCCAGGTATCTGTGTATTTCTTATAGAGTTAAGTATTCTCAGAGCGTCGGTGACGCTCAAACTGCTTTTAAGCTAGTAAGGTTATACTGTGTTGCATTTACACCATATCACTACACAAAGGGTTTACTGCATAATACACTGTTTATGGTTTAGATATAAAGGTTTTATATTGTGAGCGTATGCGCCGCTGGTGATCTCCTCGTGGTCTCGAGCGGTCGCATCGCTATAGCGAATCATTACGGTAGTCGGCAGCCAATAGCGTGCCTGCCAGTGATCTCTTGGCCGTGAGCGAACGTAACGCTTGAGCGTTTCGACCACGGCTAAGCGATTGTTACGCAACGTGCGTACCCTTACGGTACTTCATACGTAGTTAGCGTACAGTGTTCTTAGACCTCATAAAGGGTATTATATAAGATAAATAATCTGCTTTAACAAGTGCGCAAAACTTAAATGCACCACAGGTATGGATGGATAGTATACTTGACGACACAGAGGTAGGTAGAGCAGTGGACTACTGTACCGTACTGCTATATATTATATACTGGTGGTCAGCAAAATTATGCACTGTCCTCCTACTATATATACTGCGCACAACAACTAAAATGCACCACAAGTATGGATGGATAGTATACTTGACGACACAGAGGTAGGTAGAGCAGTGGACTACTGTACCATACTGCTATATATTATATACTGGTGGTCAGCAAAATTATGCACTGTCCGCCTACTATATATACTGCGCAAAACTTAAATGCACCACAGGTATGGATGGATAGTATACTTGATGACAGAGGTAGGTAGAGCAGTGGACTACTGTACCATACTGCTATATATTATATACAGGTGGCCAGCAAAATTATGCACTGTCCTCCTACTATATATACTGCGCACAACAACTAAAATGCACCACAGGTATGGATGGATAGTATACTTGACGACACAGAGGTAGGTAGAGCAATGGACTACTGTACCGTACTGCTATATATTATATACTGGTGGTCAGCAAAATTATGCACTGTCCTACTATATATACTGCGCACAACTAAAATGCACCACAGGTATGGATGGATAGTATACTTGACGACCCAGAGGTAGGTAGAGCAGTGGACTACTGTACCGTACTGCTATATATTATATACTGGTGGTCAGCAAAATTATGCACTGTCCTCCTACTATATATACTGCGCAAAACTTAAATGCACCACAGGTATGGATGGATAGTATACTTGACGACACAGAGGTAGGTAGAGCAGTGGACTACTGTACCGTACTGATATAATACTAGTGGTCACTGGTCAGCAAAATTCTGCACTGTCCTCCTATTATATATTACAATGCAGCACAGATATGGAGCGTTTTTCGGGCAGAGAACGTAGATATTTTCAGCACACTGTGCACAGATATTTGCAAGCACACTGAGCACAGATATTTGCAGCACACTGAGCACAGATATTTGCAGCACACTGAACACAACTGAGAGAACGCTGCACACGTCCTCTCCCTATCACCTCCAATGCACGAGTGAAAATGGCGGTGACGCGCGGCTCCTTATATAGAATACGAATCTCGCGAGAATCCGACAGCGGGATGATGACGTTCGGGTGCGCTCGGGTTAACCGAGCAAGGCGGGAAGATTCGAGTCCGCCTCGGAGCCGTGTAAAATGGGTGAAGTTCGGGGGGGTTCGGATTCTGAGGAACCGAACCCGCTCATCACTACAATAAATCCCCTTCTAGGTGGACCTAGACACGCCCTTTGGGTGGAGCATGACACCTCTCCCCAACGGAAAACGCTGCATGTTTTGCTGCCACCTGTAATCTCCCTGAAACTAGTTTTCAAAAGTAGGCAAGTATGTCCTATGTGTGTGAGTCTGTGTTTGAGTCTCTGTGATAGGTACTGAGTATACAAATATGACATATCCTACACACAGTGCATTTGTAGGTGAGCGCATATGTTTATACAACTGGGCTATCAGATATTTCCACCCACTTAATAAAACTGGGGAGTGTGCACAAGTGCACATTAATCCCTAGCAACCCAATTATTTTCTCCTAAATTGCACTACAAAAATGAATCTGGTTGCTATGGGATACAGCAGCACATTTATGCAAACTGCACCATGTTATTAAATAAACCTCATGGTGATTCAGGGCTAGCCTGGTGAGGGACAGGTAGTAACCAGGAGACAGTCACTGAGCTACTGCTTCCATTGCATATACTGCCGGAATATACAGTAACCATGGGTTGCAGCATTTAGGTGGCCACGCCGCTGCCTGCACGGAAAGGACCCTGCCGTTGCCTTAGCAGCGCGCGACCATTTCCCTAACCAGCGGGACGGAGGCACTCCCCTAGCAACCGCTGTGTGTCCTTAGCAACCAGCAGGCAGCTGCCAGCAAGCAAGATGGTGGAGGAGGAGAACAGGGTCGTCAGACCCAAAAGGGTCTTTATTAACAGCCTCGACTCGTACGCTGCCAGGAACATCGGGCAGGTGAGGGAGGGTCCCGGGTCAGTGTGCTGGGTGACAGCTGGAGCCTCTGAGGGGGAAGGTGGGGAGTGACTGCCTGTGCTGGGAGTGACGCCGGTGCAGGGTTAGCTCTGCATAGTACATTGCTGATATGTGTTCTGTAACACCCCTTTCACACCGCACAAATAAACCGGTATCGACCCGGCATGTGGTCGACACGGGTCAGCGTGCGGTGTGAAAGCGCCATGTCGGAAATCCCGGGTCACCTGACCCGGCAATTCAACCCGGGAATAAAGCAGTGTTATACCTGGGTTGAATACCGGGTCAATGGCAGCGTAAACGGGGAGAGGCAGCGCGGAGATGATCTCATCTCCCAGCGCTGCCCCCGCTGCCGGCTCCGTCCCCCGCTGCTATGGCAACCCGCACAGCATATTGCCGCGTCGGGGAAGCCAGCAGCAGCGTCCAATGCCGGATCCCACCCGGGAAGGACCCATTCCAATTCCCGGGATGGATCCGGCTTTGGCGGTGTGAAAGGGGTATAACTGTGCATCCTGCAGTGTTGAGACTAATATGTCTTTATGCGGGTGTGGTTCGTTGGGTCGACAGTAACTAGGTCGACCCAGTCATTAGGTCGACACGGTTAAGTTAAGGTCGACGCGATTTTTTTTGTTTTCTTTTAAACTCTTTATTTATACCAGGAGAAACAAAGAAATATACAATACAGATTCAGGTGCATAATAAAATGTAAAAATCAGTCTCCATGGAAATATTTTTCAAATAATTTTGTGCACATTTAGTCAAACACACAAAGATGTCTCCCGAGCGGGAACCATATACATAAAGAGAAAAGAACAGAGAAGAATAATGAGAGAGGAAAAAAGGGGGGAACGAGGAGAGTGAGGGGAAAGGCAGATAAAGAAAGAAAAAGAACAACAGGGCTAATCTATGCTATGAATAGTGCATACACTGTACAATGTATATATAGACATTCGGGCTATGTACTGCGAAATAACAAATAGGGACCTGGGAGGGCAAGACGGCGCCCGGAGGGAGGGTCCAGGTGCAGCATGGCCAGAAATTCAGAAGGCGGGGACAAAAGAACGGTTTGAACATCATAGTGGGGGAGACATCGCAAGCAACCAGGGGCCCCAAAGGAGTTCAAATTTGTGGGGACAGTCATGTAGATAATAAGTGATTTTTTCCATATTAGCAACGAACCAAATATAATTATTCAAAGCTGGGATAGTAGGAGCAGCGGAGGTTTTCCAATTTTTAGCAATTAATTATTTAGCAGCCACTAATATATGGGAAAACAATTTATTCAACAGAGGGTCAAGATCTGAATGTGGACGGGCCAATAAAAACATCCACGGGTCCAGTTCAAGCGCTAGTCCAGATAAGGAGTTCAGTATATCGAGTACCCTATTCCAGAAGTTAACAATACGTGGACAGGTCCACCAAATATGGAAGAGAGTTCCACGTTGACCGTTAAAAAAAGGGAGGGGATAGCGAGGAAAACTTACATTTGATATCGTCTATTGACATCCAATGGCCTTGTAGAAAGATATCATGTACCACATGGATCTGGGCGTTAAACCAGGATGTGAACCGATAGGGTGAGACCCCAGCGGGGAAATCAGGATTGTCCCAGAGGGGTGTGAGAGGGGAGCATGAGGAGGACAGATTATATTTCGTAAAAGATTTATGCCAAACAGAAAGATAGAATTTAAGGGAGGGGGAGGTGTTCGTTAGTGTTAGCTGATGTGGTTTGCCCAGACCCCATAGCGAAGCCCGACGTGAGTTTTTTAAACTATTTTTGTTGTTGTTTTCTTCGTAAAGTGACGGGGAACCCCAGTTAGTGCACCGTGTCCCCTCGCTTCGCTTGCCTCACTCGCCATGCTTCAGGCAGATTATTATTCCCAATCATAGTCCACATGGATTGGAAAGTATGAAAAAGTAAAAAAAAAAAAAAATGTGAAAAACTAATTTCGACCTTTTCACGTGTCAACCTTTGCCATGTCGACCTAATAACCATGCCGCCCTAATGAGTGTCGACCTAAAGACCGGATACCCTTTATGCAGTCACCATAAGCGATGCATTTGTTTCCATTCATTATTACTGTATATTAGGGTGGCATCACCCGGCTCTCTGATGTGTCTATAGCGCACCTTTCCATGTAGCAGAGCAATGCAACCCTTGTACCCGTGAGTCACAGTCAGAGCCGGTGCCACAACTGCATGGACCTAGTCGGTTGCCGTGGGCGCTGCAGGTTATGGGGCAGCGGGCTATGGTTGCACAGCCTGGCACCATACAGGGGCAGAACATGGGAGGCTGTGTTTGACCCCCGCTTAGTGCATCCAGTCCGGTTTGGGGCCTCCTTATGTCACAAGTTGTACACTGCTCCATACTATACTTACTGTATGTTTTGCAAAAGTACCAAATACATAGAAGATAAAATAAGATTTTAAACCTACCGGTAAATCTTTTTCACGTAGTCCGTAGAGGATGCTGGGGACTCCGTAAGGACCATGGGGAATAGACGGGCTCCACAGGAGACATGGGCACTAAAAAGAACTTTAGGTATGGGTGTTCACTGGCTCCTCCCTCTATGCCCCTCCTCCAGACCTCAGTTAGGGAAACTGTGCCCAGAGGAGACGGACAGTACGAGGAAAGGATTTTGTAAATCCAAGGGCAAGATTCATACCAGCCACACCAATCACACCGTAAAACATGGGAGATACGAACCAGTCAACAGTATGAAACAAAACCAGTATCAGTCCAAAACTGATCCAACTGAAAAATATAACCCTTATGTAAGCAACAACTATATACAAGTCTTGCAGGATGTTGTCCGCACTGGGACGGGCGCCCAGCATCCTCTACGGACTACGAGAAAAAGATTTACCGGTAGGTTTAAAATCTTATTTTCTCTTACGTCCTAGAGGATGCTGGGGACTCCGTAAGGACCATGGGGATTATACCAAAGCTCCCAAACTGGGCAGGAGAGTGCGGATGACTCTGCAGCACCGAATGAGCAAACATTAGGTCCTCATCAGCCAGGGTATCAAACTTGTAGAATTTTGCAAAAGTGTTTGAACCCGACCAAGTTGCTGCTCGGCAAAGTTGTAACGCCGAGATGCCCCGGGCAGCCGCCCAAGAAGAGCCCACCTTCCTAGTGGAATGGGCCTTAATCGAATTCGGTAACGGCAATCCAGCCGTAGAATGAGCCTGCTGAATCGTGTTACAGATCCAGCGAGCAATAGTCTGCTTAGACGCAGGAGCAAAGAAAAGTGACTGATTGCGCTATTTCTCCAGGTGCGTATATGAATAAAAACACGTGTTTTTCACTTCTCTGGTGTTTATTTTAGTGCAAACGTTATATCTCATACAACAATATAATAAAAATAAAAAAAAAATTAAGTATGCATACTCATTAGGGGCACATTCTAAAAAATTATTTTATAATAATAAAAATGATGATATTTCTCTGTTTTAGACATCCAGTGCTCAAATCTATCAGAGACAATTAATAGTTACACTCCTGGATTAAAATGCAACATAATTTATGTATCCACAACGTTTAAACGGTGATTTTCCAAGGTGAAAACTCAGTTCTCTGTTTAAAGACACAGTTTCCACAACATTGAATATTGCTGATCTTCGTTGTATTAGAACTCAGTCTTTAGCATAGGACCACAGTTTTCATTCATATAATTGCAAAGTCCATAGACTGACAGTTTCTAAATTGAGCCGCTTACCACCGTGTCCGTGGATGCAGACGTGATGGGGAGATCCTCGCCGTGCACAGCGATGCTGGTTTGCTTTCCTTCTCCCCGTCCGTCCTCCGTGGTGGTAGCGGTGCTGGATGGTTTCTAACCCTCAACGTGAGTGGGGCCGCTTGTATGTGGACAATTTTCAGAATAGACTCTCCACCTTGCTAGCCGCGTCTCCTTTGATTGCAGTTCAGCTGGAGCGGCAGGTGTGTAGGAGGTCTCGTTAGTTGTCCTTAGCTCCCAATCCGGCAGGGTTGATCCCAAACAATGTCGCTGATCACTTGGCAGGGTGAAAGGCAATTCTCTAACGCGTTTCGCACACAGGTGCTTCCTCAAAGAGCAATAGTCTGCTTAGACGCAGGAGCGCCAACCTTGTTGGCTGCATACAGGATAAACAGAGCCTCTGTTTTCCTAACCCGAGCCGTTCTGGCCACATACATTTTCAATGCCCTGACCACATCCAGGGACTCGGAATCCTCCACGTCCCTTGTAGCCACAGGCACCACAATAGGTTGGTTCATATGAAAAGAAGAAACCACCTTAGGCAAAAATTGAGGACGAGTCCGCAACTCAGCTCTATCCACATGGAAAATCAGATAAGGGCTTTTGTGAGACAAAGCCGCCAACTCCGACACTCGCCGCGCCGAAGCCAAGGCCAATAACATGACCACTTCCAAGTGAGATACTTCAACTCAACTGTTTGAAGCGGTTCAAACCAGTGAGACTTAAGAAACCGTAACACCACGTTAAGGTCCCATGGTGCCACCGGAGGCACAAAAGGAGTTTGGATATGCAGCACCCCCTTCACGAAAGTCTGGACTTCCGGAAGAGAAGCCAATTCTTTTTGAAAGAAAATGGATAGGGCCGAAATCTGAACCTTAATGGAGCCTAATTTTAGGCCCAAATTCACTCCAGTTTGCAGGAAGTGGAGAAAACGGCCTAGATGGAATTCTTCCGGAGGAGCAGTCTTGGCTTCACACCAAGACACATACTTCCTCCAGATACGGTGATAATGTTTCGATGTCACCTCCTTCCTAGCCTTAATCAGAGTAGGAATGACCTCCTCCGGAATGCCCTTCTCCGCTAGGATCCTGCGTTCAACCGCCATGCCGTCAAACGCAGTCGCGGTAAGTCCTGGAACAAACAGGGCCCTTGTTGTAACAGGTCTTCCCTGAGAGGCCACGGATCTTCTGTAAGCATTTCCTGCAGATCCGGATACCAGGCCCTTCGAGGCCAATCTGGAACAATGAGAATTGCCTGAATCCCTCTTCGTCTTATGATTCTCAGTATTTTTGAGATGAGAGGAAGAGGAGGGAACACATAGACCGACTGAAACACCCACGGTCTCACCAGTGCGTCCAATGCGACCGCCTGAGGGTCCCTTGACCTGGCGCAATATCTCGGAAGTTTCTTGTTGAGACGTGAAGCCATCATGTCTATTTGAGGCAGTCCCCACTGACTTGCAATCTCTGCGAAGACTTCCTGATGAAGTCCCCACTCTCCTGGATGCAGATCGTGTCTGCTGAGGAAGTCTGCTTCCCAGTTGTCCACTCCCGGAATGAAGACTGCTGTCAGAGCGCTTACATGACTCTCCACCCATCGAAGAATCTTTGAGGCTTCTGCCATTGCCACTCTGCTCCTTGTGCCGCCTTGGCAGTTTACATGAGCCACTGCTGTGATGTTGTCTGACTGAATCAGAACCGGTAGACCTTGAAGTAAGGTCTGCGCCTGATGAAGGCCGTTGTATATGGCCCTTAATTCGAGAATGCTGATGTGTAGACAAGCCTCCTGGCTTGACCACAGACCTTGGAAGTTTCTTCCCTGTGTGACAGCTCCCCATCCTCGGAGGCTCGCGTCCGTGGTCACTAGAACCCATTCCTGGATGCCGAACCTGCGACCCTCTAGAAGGTGAGTACTCTGCAGCCACCACAGGAGAGACACCCTGGCTCTGGGGGACAGGCGGGTCATCTGATGAATCTGTAGATGTGACCCGGACCACTTGTCCAGAATGTCCCACTAAAAAGTCCTGGCATGGAACCTGCGGAATGGAATGGCCTCGTAAGACGCCACCATTTTTCCCAGCACTCGAGTGCAGCGATGTACCGACACCCTGTCTGGCTTCAACAGGTCCTAGACCAAGCTCTGAAGTTCCTGGGCCTTTTCTTTTGAAAGAAAAACCCTCTTGTTTCGTGTCCAGAATCATGCCTAAGAAAGGCAATCGGGTCGTTGGAACTAACTGTGACTTTGGTAGGTTTAGGATCCAACCGTGTTGTTGCAACACCCTCAGGGAGAGTGATACGCTATCCATCCATCGTTCTCTCGATCTCGCTTTTATCAGGAGATCGTCCAAGTATGGGATAATTGTTTAAGGTTTGCCGCTCTGCGGAGAGCCATCATAGGGGGAGCACTTTTTTTCAATCTAAGGTGGTCGTCTGTTGTGAGGATGGGCCAATGCTTGCGAATTGATCTGCTAACATTGTTGGATTGGTTGCTGTATGTGGTGGTAAATACCATCCGATTCGTGGTCGGTGTTCCCTGTGTGTTGGTTGTAGGTGTCGCAAACTTCTTCCTGGCTTTAATTGGACACCCTGCAATTGTCTCCATCTTGTAGCCTCGTTGTAGAAATCGCGTGGTCATCTCAGACAATTGGCTCTCCATGGTCTTATTTTCAGAATTGTTCCGCATCACCCTGAGGAATTGTGAGACTGGGAGGTTATTTTTTAAGGCTGGTGGGTGTTGACTGCTTGAAAGTAGCAGAGTGTTTCTGTCAGTGGGTTTTCTGTAAAGACTCGTACTAATGCGGCCTCCCTCCAGAGTCACCGTGATATCCAAAATGTTGATGCTTCGCGAATCACTATGATAGGTGAATTTACCGGGTTTTCGAGTCCATTCAAAGAGCTAATCATCTGATTGAACGTTTCCGTAGGGCCTTTCCACAATAGGAAAATGTCATCTATAAATCGTTTGTAGAATAATATCTGTGTCCCATATATGGGCAGGATGTGGGATTGCTCATATTCAGTCATAAATATGTTCGCTTGGGTCGCTTAGCTTAGTCATCCAGCGACCTCGGTGCAAATTTTAGAACTAAAAATAATATTGTGAGGTGTGAGGTGTTCAGAATAGACTGGAAATGAGTGGAAATTATGGTTATTGAGGTTAATAATACTATGGGATCAAAATGACCCCCAAATTCTATGATTTAAGCTGTTTTTGAGTTTTTTTTGTAAAAAAAAACACCCGAATCCAAAACACACCCGAATCCGACAAAAAAATTTCAGGGAGGTTTTGCCAAAACGCGTCCGAATCCAAATCACGGCCGCGGAACCGAATCCAAAACCAAAACACAAAACCCGAAAAATGTCCGGTGCACATCACTAATTTATTGCCACTCAGGGGTGTGTCCTGATGAAAACTATAGTACTAAAACCAGCCAAAAACAAAAAGAGTAATAATATAGGTACACTAGAGTAATAATAGGTGCACTATATATTACGGTAGTGTGTACTGTACACTGGTGAGAAGAGGCGGACGAATAGAAAACCTAAAGTATATACTCTGGTGTGCGATTGTGTGATATATATATATATATATAGCACCATAATACATTACATTATATATACAGCCAGAGCCGTAAGTAGATATTTTGGTGCCCTGTGCCAGAAATTGAAATGGTGCCCCCCACCAACAAGTGAAATAGGGACTGTGCGCCGAAGGCGCGCCCCCAAAAATATAGGGGCATGGTTTCATGGGAAAGTGGTATGACCACAAAATTCACATTACATTACCCTGCACAGTAGTGTACATCTGTCACATTACATCACACAGTAGTACCCCTTATACACATTACGCCTGACAGCCCCTTATATACACCATACGTCAGGTAGCCTCTTACGCACATCACGCAGGTAGCCTCTTACGCACATCATGCCAGGTAGCCTCTTACACACATTACTCCAGGTAGCCTCTTATGTACATCACGCCAGGTAGCCTCTTACACACATTACGCCAGGTAGCCTCTTACACACATTACGCCAGGTAGCCTCTTACACACATTACGCCAGGTATCCTTACACACATTACCCCAGGTAGAGTCCCTTATACACACTACGCCAGGTAGAGCCCCTATACCTGAGAGAGACTGTGTGTGTGTGTGTGTGTGTGTGTGTGTGTGTGTGTGTGTGTGTGTGTGTGTCACACCATGATAGACAGCCGCGATTCAGCAAGACCCACAGCTCCATGTCTCATCCGCCTCTGCGAGCAGCTCTGGGACCCGCTGCTCCATGTCCCCCCATATTACCACAGTAACACATTACATTACATTTTACACAGCCCCCCCATATTACACACAGTGGCAAATTACACTACACCCCCCATATTACACGCAGTAGCACATTACACTACACCAACCCATATTACACACAGTAGCACATTACACTACACCCCCCATATTACACACAGTAGCACATTACATTACACCACCCATATTACACACAGTAGCACATTACACTACACCCACAGATATTACACACAGTAGCACATTACATTACACCCACCCATATTACACACAGTAGCACATTACACTACACCCCCCATATTACACACAGTAGTAGCACATTACACTACCCCCCCATATTACACACAGTAGTAGCACATTACACTACCCCCCCATATTACACGCAGTAGCACATTACACTACACCAACCCATATTACACACAGTAGCACATTACACTACACCACCCATATTACACACAGTAGCACATTACACTACACCCACAGATATTACACACAGTAGCACATTACATTACACCCACCCATATTACACACAGCAGCACATTACACTACTTCCCCATATTATACACAGCAGCACATTACACTACACTCCCCCATATTACACACAGTAGCACATTACATTACACCCCCCCCATATTACACACAGCAGCACATTACATTACCATACCCTCCAACTGTACCTTTTTAATAGGTACAGTATCTTTTTTTTATGGTCTGTACCTTTTTTTTGGCTCTCCAAACTTCCATTGAAAGTGTAGGAAAATGGGCGTGGCCACGCCCCCTTTACCCGTGACCACGCCCCTTTCTTCTAATTTGTACCGATTTTTGTGTGTAAAATGTTGGAGGGTATGCATTACACCCACCCATATTACACACAGTAGCACATTACATCCCCCATATTACACACAGTAGCACATCACACTACACCCCCCCCCCATATTACACACAGCAGCACATTACATTACACCCACCCATATTACACACAGTAGCACATTACACCCCCAATATTACACACAGCAGCACATTACACTACACCCCCCAATATTACACACAGCAGCACTTTACATTACACCCCCCCATATTACACACAGCAGCACATTACATTACACCCCCCCATATTACACACAGTAGAACATTACATTACACCTCCCCATATTACACACAGTAGCACATTACACCCCCCCCCATATTACACACAGCAGCACATTACACTACACCCCATATTACACACAGCAGCACATTACACCCCCCATATTACACACAGTAGCACATTACATTACACCCACCCATATTACACACAGTAGCACATTACACTACCCCCCATATTACACACAGCAGCACATTACATTACACCCACCCATATTACACACAGTAGCACATTACATTACACCCCCCCCATATTACACACAGCAGCACATTACACTACACCCCCAATATTACACACAGCAGCACATTACACTACCCCATATTACACACAGTAGCACATTACATTACACCCCCCCATATTACACACAGCAGCACATTACATTACGCCCACCCCATATTACACACAGTAGCACATTACATTACACCCCCCCATATTAAACACAGCAGCACATTACATTACGCCCCCCCATATTACACACAGTAGCACATTACATTGCACCCCCCATATTACCACAGTAGCACATTACACCCCCCCATATTACATACAGCAGCACATTACACTACCCCCCATATTACACACAGCAGCACATTACACTACACCCCCCCATATTACACACAGTAGCACATTACATTACACTCCCCCATATTACACACAATGGCACATTACATTACACACCCCCATATTACACACAGCAGCACATTACATTACACACCCCATATTACACACAGTAGCACATTACATTACACCCCCCCCATATTACACACAATGGCACATTACATTACACACCCCCATATTACACACAGCAGCACATTACATTACACCCCCCATATTACACACAGCAGCACATTACATTACACCCCCCCCCCATATTACACACAGTAGCACATTACACCCCCAATATTACACACAGCAGCACATTACACTACACCCCCCAATATTACACACAGCAGCACTTTACATTACACCCCCCCATATTACACACAGCAGCACATTACATTACACCCCCCCATATTACACACAGTAGAACATTACATTACACCTCCCCATATTACACACAGTAGAACATTACACCCCCCCCCATATTACACACAGCAGCACATTACACTACACCCCATATTACACACAGCAGCACATTACACCCCCCATATTACACACAGTAGCACATTACATTACACCCACCCATATTACACACAGTAGCACATTACACTACCCCCCATATTACACACAGCAGCACATTACATTACACCCACCCATATTACACACAGTAGCACATTACATTACACCCCCCCATATTACACACAGCAGCACAGTACACTACACCCCCAATATTACACACAGCAGCACATTACACTACCCCATATTACACACAGTAGCACATTACATTACACCCCCCCATATTACACACAGCAGCACATTACATTACGCCCACCCCATATTACACACAGTAGCACATTACATTACACCCCCCCATATTAAACACAGCAGCACATTACATTACGCCCCCCCATATTACACACAGTAGCACATTACATTACACCCCCCATATTACCACAGTAGCACATTACACCCCCCCATATTACATACAGCAGCACATTACACTACCCCCCATATTACACACAGCAGCACATTACACTACACCCCCCCATATTACACACAGTAGCACATTACATTACACTCCCCCATATTACACACAATGGCACATTACATTACACACCCCCATATTACACACAGCAGCACATTACATTACACACCCCATATTACACACAGTAGCACATTACATTACACCCCCCCCATATTACACACAATGGCACATTACATTACACACCCCCATATTACACACAGCAGCACATTACATTACACCCCCCATATTACACACAGCAGCACATTACATTACACCCCCCCCCATATTACACACAGTAGCACATTACATTACACCCCCCCCATAATACACACAGCAGCACATTACATTACACCCCCCCCATATTACACAGCAGCACATTACATTACACCCCCCCATATTACACACAGCAGCACATTACATTACACCCCCCCATATTACTCACAGTAGCACATTACATTACACCCCCCCCATATTACACACAGTAGCACATTACATTACACCCCCCCATATTACACACAGTAGCACATTACATTACACCCCCCCCCCATATTACACACAGTAGCACATTACATTACACCCCCCATATTACACACGGTAGCACATTACATTACACTCCCCCCCATATTACACACAGCAGCACATTACATTACAACCCCCCATATTACACACAGTCAGGGCTGTTTCTAGCCAATTTGGCTCCCAGTGCGAGATTTAAAAATGCGCCCCCCCCCATGACATAAAAAAATGTGCCCCCCCCCCCACACACACACCTAGATAAAAAAACAACAACTTGCGCGCGCAACCGGCAAGGGGGCGTGGCCTCATCTAAATGGGTGTGGCCTCGTCTGAAAAGACTACCTCACAATCCAGTTTTTGACCCTGCTCCAACAGATCACGACCACCACAGGAAAAAAAAATTCTACCATATTAAGCCCCACACAGTAATGCCCCCTGCACCATATTATGCCACACACCGCAATGCCCTTGATACATTAAATCCCCACACTACGGCAGGCAAGAGTCCCCATTTCACAAATTACGGCAGGTGTCCCCATTTTACACATTGAGAGAGAGAGAGAGAGAGAGAGAGAGAGAGAGTACTTACAGAGGCAATTACCGCTCTTCGGCCCGCCTCACCAGTTGCTCCTCGCACCGGCCTTTCCCTCTTCCTAACTTGGATCCCCCTCTGTACTCCGCTCAGGGTGGGGGGGGGGGGAGTGACGGGGTTGCGTCGTGACGTAACGACGCAACCGCGTCATTCCGTGAAACTCCGCCCCCCGAGCGGGTTACTCGGGGAGAAATAGGAGGGGGAAGTAGGAGGGGGAAGAAGGGAGCCACAGTTAGTGCCGCAGCAGGCGCCCAGTGCGGTTGCACTGCTCGCCTGCCCCAAGAAACGGCCCTGCACACAGTAGCACATTCCATTACACCCCCTTCCCCCCAATAGGCCCCAGCAGACACAATATACACCTGGTTTGTTGCTCCCTGAGTCCCTCCTGTGAAGAGCAGGGAGTGTGTGGTGGGGAAGGTAGCACAGGGCAGACACAAGCAGGAGCAGGAAGGCTGGGCTCTGTCACGCTGCCTACTGTACTGTTAGTGTGGTGGGCGGGGCCAGCCACCGGGATGCAGAGCCCTGGCTGCCGGGTCATGTGCTCCCCTGTACACTACAGGTGGCTGCTGTGCTCAGTCTTCACATCCTGCTGCAGACTCTGACAGTCTGCAGCGCACAGAGCTCTCACAGGACACAGTCTGCCTCTCCTCTGCTGGCCCCGCCCCCCACATTTCCGGACTTGCGCATGCGCAGTCAAAATTTACGGAGATAAAGACTTGAAAATCGGGAGGGCTGACAAGGGGTGGTCTTCTGTATGCCGACTGACGGGATCCCGGCGCACAGTATACTGGCGCCGGGATCCCGACAGCCGGCATACCGACACTTATTCTCCCTCGTGGGGGTCCACGACCCCCCTGGAGGGAGAATAAAATAGTGTGGCGCGCGTAGCGCGCCACCGTGCCCGTAGCGTGGCGAGCGCAGCGAGCCCGCAAGGGGCTCATTTGCGCTCGCCACACTGTCGGTAAGCCGGCGGTCGGGCTCCCGGCGCCGGTATGCTGGTCGCCGGGAGCCCGACCGCCGGCATATCGTAGTGAACCCGCGACAAGGTATGCGGGGCAGCGGGAGGCTCATGTAAAAATCGTGAGCCTCCCGCTGAATGCGGTAGGGTAGGCAAACCTTCCTTGTATGTGTGAGCTGGTGTGAATCTCGACACTATCTGTGTTAAATCCTTCTCTCGAAGATGTCCGTCTCGTGCACAGTTTCTAGACTGAGTCTGGAAGAGTGGAGGAGCCAGAGGGAGGAGCCAGCCTGCACTCTCAAACTCTTAAAGTGACAATGGCTCCTGGTGGACCCGTCTATACCCCATGGTACTAATGTGGACCCCAGCATCCTCTTCAGACTACGAGAAAAGGATTTACCGGTAGGTAAACAAAATCCTATTTTCATATATTAAACAGTATTCCTGGGCTAGTGGGGTGATGCCAGGATCTCATTTTACAGCTATGTTATTATAGGAGTGCTCAAGAATATCTCTCCCTGAACCCCCTGCTGCAGCGACCATCTTAGCCTAAGTCTCATATCCAGGAGACAAATATATCTGCAGTTAAATTAATGTATAGAAGTAACAACTGCCCCTGAGGGAACAATTATCCCATGTGAGGCATATGCGTGCGCAGCACATTTTATTAGGGGGTGCACTGTTGGAGGGGTGTGTCTAGCACCGCCTTTTGGGCGTGTCTAGCACCATCTATTGACGGTCAACGCAATATAAAATATCCACCCTTGTACCAATCCTAATAAAGCAGATACATTGTCAGATGTTGTGGTGTGCACCAAATAAACACCCCTGATGGCACTCACTGCAATTACACTGCTCCTCCTCAGCCTGGTCTGGCTCCCCGTCTCTTTCCCCTGCAAGTTGCAGCAGCTTACTTACAAGTCAGTCACTCACTGGCACTGACAGTAGCAGACTAGTACTGCCGCTGCTGGAAAAAGGAGTGACGTGTCAATGCTGCTGCCAACCGCCTGCCAGTATTGAATTTGTCTTCCTAAGAGGAACGCTGGCTGCATGCTGATCCTCATCAGTGGCTGGCGTTGGCATAGCATAGAAGGAGAGAGGTGGGCATGTGACGGGTGGGCGTGCGAGCAGCATGACGTCATCACGTCACATCACGCTGTTTTTGTACATGGAGGTGGAGCCGGGAGTTTGAAAGCCGGTGGCAGTGGTACCCTTGATGAACCCAGGCCAGTAATGCAGTCCTGACAGGGTGCAGCGCAGAGGGGACAGTAATCAGCCTGCTCGGCGATCGCTGCATCAGGCATGTGAGATCAGGGTGCCGGACATTAGGGGGTGCCTGTGCGCACCAGGCACCCCCCCTGCGCACACCTATGATGTGAGGGAACATTTGCCAGGCATTGAGGTATAGAGACAAATCATTGAATACAACTAATAGTAAAGTCAAGTAAATAATTTAATTTCCATGTATGCAATACATAAGAAATGCAGTAACAATTTGTAGCTGACTACGTACTTATGCATAAAATAACAATAAAGGGTAAGAACCGTAGCTTCAGGGGAGGTAAACATGTATACATACTGGTGTCAATGTAAACAATTGGTGGGCAGTATAGAGTGGAGAGTGGGGATTCAGAGCAGGCCAGACTGTAGCTAGGTGTGGCAGGCGTGGTAAGGAAACCAATGTTGATTTGGTAGGTGGAAGGGAAAGGTTAGGGTAAACCAGGTAGATCAGATAGTGTGGGAGTGGTGCTTAGTGGAACAAGAGGGGAAAAGTGAGATGAGGTCCTGCATGTCAGGAAAGTATCATCTGTATACTAGAGAGGGAATTAGTTTACACAGAACCTGGCATGGTGACTTAAATATAAGACTTCCATGGTTCCCATATAATTTGGTACTTAGTCAATGTATTATGTTGGAGGCTACTAATCTATTCCATTTTATGTAGGAGGTGCAGCAGATTGTTTCCATTTTTGGGCCAAGTGGTGTTTCACTGTGCAAGAGATGTGCATGATCAGTTTGTTTGGTGGTCTAGAAGCCTGGAAACCTGGGGCACAAAGTAACAGGTGAACAGGAGCTTTAGTGGCTGGGGAGGATGATATACTAGTGTTAACCATACTCTAGAATAGAGCAAGTTTCATGCACTCCCAACAGATGTGGAAGAAATAGCCGATAGTTATTATTGTTTGATCTGATATCACTAGCTAAAGGTTTTATAACTAGTGCAAAAATGGTGGGCAAGAGGGGACAGCCCTGCCTATTGCCAGATTAAGGTGGTTGCAGAGTATACTGTATCCCGGGCCCTACTCTGTCAGGGGGCCCCCAGGCCAAAGCACACTGACATCACTAGCTCTCCCTATTGTGCAGGCAGCCAGAATGCAAGCAGGACAGTATGCAGTGCAGGCAGAGACACAGGAGTATCAGGTTTCATGAGCTTCCGACCAGAGGACAGATGTGGGGGAGAGCTGTAAGTGACCAGGAAACCCAGCTTTTCCTCCTCCATGCCTGGGTGTCTGGGTTCTGTGTAACCTGTTATCTAATGAAAGCATTCACGTCTAGAGAGAGACACAAACACAGAGAGTCCTCCTGTGTCCTGCCCCAGTGTGTAAGTAGTACAGAGGCTGCTGCTATTCTTGCATGTGACAAGATAAAATATAGATTTTATTTTTCTATGTGTATTTGAAAGTTGCTTAAGCTGCCTTTGTTTCACTACAAGAAAACTTTATAAAATGGTTGTCTTATCAATTAGGTGGCGCTATAAACAGTACACAAGCACAGGG
This sequence comes from Pseudophryne corroboree, assembly GCF_028390025.1. Lineage (NCBI taxonomy): Eukaryota > Metazoa > Chordata > Amphibia > Anura > Myobatrachidae > Pseudophryne > Pseudophryne corroboree. The sequence goes on from NC_086451.1 coordinate 387,245,013, forward strand.
GTGGATTGGGATGGAAAACCAGCCCAGGAAATTTTTGCAAGCAGCCCTAATGGGTGGGGTGGGGGTGGATGGTCCCTTCTCATGTAGGGCGGGATGTATTAACATACATCGCCGCACCTCGCCGGTTGCCGCAGCGATGTTGATCGCGTATGTACTAACATATGCGATCAACATCGCGATGCGGTGACGGAGGCCCCCCGCGATACCTGTTAGGTGGTCTGCGGGGGTCTCCGTCACCTCCATGGGGTCCCCACACTGCCTTGATGCCGGGTAGCAGCAGCAGGCTGCCCCCGGCGCCTCCTCCTCCCCCCTGCAGCCGGAAGGACGTCCGGCTGCGTTGCTAGGGGGAGGAGGAGATTACCTTCCGGGTCCGGGGCATCATGGAGGAAGGTAAGCTGGGGGGGAGGGGGGGAGGCGTCTGCGGCGGTGTCGACGGGTTGCGGCGGTCGGCGAAAAGAAGCCCATAGGCTTCTATAGGGTATCGCCATCCAGAGATGGCGATACCCTGGACGCCGAAAACGCGGCGGTAGGGTGTTAGTAAATATGAAAATGCGGTAAAACCCCGAAGAAAATGCGGTAAAACCCCCGTTTTCGGGGGTTTTACCGCATTTTTGCTTTAGTACATCCCGCCCAGAGCCTGATTCCGAGTTGGAGGCAGTTGTGGCCTTCCATGCATCTTTTGCTGCAGTAGGGAGTCTCACTACATTTACAGGCATTGACAGCATTAACATATTTTTGCACATTGGGCCTAATTCAGCATGCATTGCCATTTAGAGTTTTTGTGATTTGTCTGATTATCGAAAAACTGCACATGCGCTTGCTTCGTACACATTGCGCATGCATCAGAGCCGCATTGTGACCGCGGTGCATTCGCAAGTTTAAAGTGATGCAATCGCAGTGATTGACAGGAAGTGAGCATTTAGGGGTAGTAACATGGCGTTTTGTGGGAGTGGTGGCAAAAACGCAGGCGTGTTATGGCCGTTTGCCGGGCACGCCTCTGACGCTATCTGCGACCACTTGCATGCTACAGCATGTGCAGATTTGTGGGTGCTCTGCCTTGGCGCAGATTGAATTTACCCATTCGATGTTCCAGATTTTGCGTGTGGATTGAGATGTATACGCAATCACTACAGTGGGCGTTTTTTCCATTTCTGGCTAGCAACTACCTGTACGATTCTTTGCAATTGAGATTGGTGAAAAAACAACAACTTTTAGTAGCAATAGCGATCTATGCTGAATGAGGGCCATTCGCTGCGCACATTTTCACAGCTGCGAATGTGTTATCTTACATGTCTGAATCAGGCCCTGTGTGCACAGAGAACAATAAGGATATTTACTGATTTGTTACCAGCTATGGGACTGCATCACCCCCTCCCCCACCCTCCTCCCCCAACCCATGCACTTCGTTCTATGGGGTCATTCCGAGTTGATCGCTAGCAGCCGTTGTTCGCTGCGTAGCCATCATTGAAAAAAAACCTGGCTAATCTGCGCATGCGTATGTACCGCAATGCACACGTGCGGCGTACGGGTATGAAGTCCTTTGTGGTTTTGCACTGGTTCTAGCGACGATTCCAATCGCACAGCCGATCGCAAGAAGATTGACAGAAAGAGGGCGTTTATGGGTGTCAACTGAACGTTTTCTGGGAGTGTTTGGAAAAACGCAGGCGTGGCCGGGCGTTTGCTGGGCGGGTATCTGACGTCATTACCATGTCACCCGTCGCCGCAATCATCGCACAGGATAGGTAACTACAGGGCTGGTGTTGTTTTGCACAAAATGTGTTTGCAGGCGCTCTGCTGCACAGGCGTTCGCACTCCTGCAAAGTGAAAATACACTCCCCGGTGGGCGGCGACTATGCATTTGCACGGCTGCTAAAAACTGCTAGCGAGCGATCAACTCGGAATGACCCCCTATATCTGTTATTATCAGTGAGCATTTGCCCCAGCCTTATCACTGGCAAAATGGGGGCGCCGCTGCTCTCCAGCTATTGTTTCAACTGGGTGCCTCCCTCCAGCTTACTGATGTACAGTAGCCTTTCCTCCTATAAGTGTTCCACCTCCTGCAAAGCTCACTTTCCTATAGATGTCCTACACCTATAGAGCTTCCCCTCATAAAAATGTCCCATCCCCTGCACAGCTCCCACCCCAGAGAACTAAAAAAGGTCCTGGAAAATGTTGAGAAGTGATCTTGTGAGCTGCACCAAACCGATTGTGCAGGACACACCCAGGGGTAGGAGTGCAGCACACATACCGAGGGATAGGGGTGCAGCACACACCGAGGGATAGGGGTGCAGCACATACCGAGTGATAGGAGTGCAGCACACAGAGCTATATGGGTGCAGCACACAGTGGTTTGAGGCTGCAGTACACACAGGGTTATAGGTGCAGCACACACAGGGTAAGGGGTGCAGCACACAGGATAATAGGTGCAGCACAAGCAGAGGGTAAGGGGTGCAGCATTCAGAGGGATAGGGGTGCAGCACACAGAGGGTTATAGGTGCAGCACACACAGGGTAATAGGTGCAGCATACAGAGGGATAGGAGTGCAGCACACAGAGGGTAATAGGTGCAGCACACACAGAGGGTAAGGGGTGCAACATACAGATAGAAAGGGGTGCAGCACACAGAGGGTAATAGGTGCAGCATACAGAGGGATAGGAGTGCAGCACACAGAGGGTAATAGGTGCAGCACACACAGAGGGTAAGGGGTGCAACATACAGAGGGATAGGGGTGCAGCACACAGAGGGTAAGGGGTGCAACACACAGAGGGTAATAGGTGCAGCACACACAGAGGGTAGGGGGTGCAGCATACAGGTGGAAAGGGGTGCAGCACACAGAGGGTAATAGGTGCAGCACACACAGAGGGTAGGGGGTGCAGCATACAGATGGAAAGGGGTGCAGCACACAGAGGGTAATAGGTGCAACACGCACAGAGGGTAGGGGTGCAGCATACAGAGGGTAATAGGTGCAGCACACACAGGGTAATAGGTGCAGCATACAGAGGGTTATAGGTGCAGCACACACAGAGGGTAAGGGGTGCAGCATACAGAGGGATAAGGGTGCAGCACACGGAGGGTTAAGGGTACAGTATCCATTTATAAGATCAAATAAATCACAATATAATGGCAGTGCTATTAGATATTCAAGACATGCAGAATAACAGGGAACCATAGTGATTTAAAACTGGCGGGAGGATATAAACATTTCCACTTCTTAAAGTACCCTCAGTGTTTTCAGATTGTGCCTTAAAGAGAGCAGATGCCCCCCAAAACTAGAAACTTACTCTGGCTGGGCAGACCTCTACAGCCAACTGTAGTATATGCCACCTGGGATGCAAGTCTGTGAGGACATCTCACGTCCCAAGCACTCTGCATGCCTCTCTTCACTGATTTTTGTAGCCACTGTCTCTGAGGTGTGCCTGGGCAGACATCCACACTACTGCACTCTGCCCCATTTTGATAGGAGAAGAAAGGTGAGTGGCAGCAATGACTTGTTTGTGCCCTCAACAGTCCACTGCCCTAGGCCGCTGCCTAAAGGTAGTGTTGGCCCATTGCGCAGCACTCACATGCTTCAGAATCGGGTGCAGCTGCCTGGCAGAGGATGCTGGAGTGGGCTGGGCTCCGCTCTGCGGCTACCCCCCCCCCTTGCGCCGCTTACAGCAGCCTCGCAGTCAGGACTCTGAGACACAGGATAGCGGGTACTAGAAGCTGACAGACAGCTGAGAAAATCATTAGGGAAGCAGGGACACTAACTAGCAGGTGAGAGATGGATTCTGATTGGCCGCAATGTATTACTGCTCTTCCCCTCAGCCTGCGATCGGTCCATTGGTGACAGGGGCTACCAACCCACCCCTGACTACTGTGGGTGTGGCCACCGCTTTCGCTTGCGGCTTCCTACAACTTTTTTTTATTTAAAAAATGCTGGCTGCTGCAGGCAAGGTGGAACGGGTACTGGATGCTGAGGATGGAGGCGGAGCAATGAGTGGGTACACACAAGCTTATGTGACGTCCAAAATAAACAAATGGGAATACCCAAGTATGAATTCTACAAAGCAACCGATACCACATAGCGAAGATTTAACTGTACCATCATTCAGGGGTCTATTCATGAAGCAGTGAAAAGGTTGGAGAAGAGAGCCTGTGGAGAAGTTGCCCATGACAACCAATCAGCATTGAAGTAACATTTATAATTTGCATACTATACAATTGTACGGAGCAGCTGATTGGTTGCCATGGGCAACTTCTCCACAGGTTCACTTCTTCACTCTTTTCACTGCTTCATAAATAGACCCCTCAGTTCTTTGTGCGAAGTTGAATGTGATGATGTGGAAATGTTAATTTCTCTGACGTCCTAGTGGATGCTGGGACTCCGTCAGGACCATGGGGAATAGCGGCTCCGCAGGAGACAGGGCACAAAATTTAAAAGTTTGACCACTAGGTGGTGTGTACTGGCTCCTCCCCCTATGACCCTCCTCCAAGCCTCAGTTAGGTTTTTGTGCCCGTCCGAGCAGGGTGCAATCTAGGTGGCTCTCCTAAAGAGCTGCTTAGAAAAAGTTTGTTAGGTTTTTTATTTTCAGTGAGTCCTGCTGGCAACAGGCTCACTGCAACGAGGGACTTAGGGGAGAAGAAGTGAACTCACCTGCGTGCAGGATGGATTTGCTTCTTAGGCTACTGGACACTAGCTCCAGAGGGACGATCACAGGTACAGCCTGGATGGGTCACCGGAGCCGCGCCGCCGACCCCCTTGCAGATGCCGAATAGAGAAGAGGTCCAGAAACCGGCGGCAGAAGACGTCTCAGTCTTCATGAGGTAGCGCACAGCACTGCAGCTGTGCGCCATTGCTCTCCGCACACTTCACACCAGCGGTCACTGAGGGTGCAGGGCGCTGGGGGGGGCGCCCTGGGCAGCAATGTAATATACCTATTCTGGCTAAAATATATCACATATAGCCCCTGGGGCTATATGGATGTATTTAACCCCTGCCAGGTTCCAAAAAAAACGGGAGAAGAAGCCCGCCGAAAAGGGGGCGGGGCCTATTCTCCTCAGCACACAGCGCCATTTTCCTGCCCAGCTCCGCTGCGAGGAAGGCTCCCAGGACTCTCCCCTGCACTGCACTACAGAAACAGGGTAAAAACAGAGAGGGGGGGCACTTATTGGCGATATTTATAATATTTGAGCTGCTATAAAGGGAACACACTTATTAAGGTTGTCCCTATATATATTTATAGCGCTTGGGTGTGTGCTGGCAAACTCTCCCTCTGTCTCCCCAAAGGGCTAGTGGGGTCCTGTCTTCTATCAGAGCATTCCCTGTGTGTCTGCTGTGTGTCGGTACGTGTGTGTCGACATGTATGAGGACGATGTTGGCGTGGAGGCGGAGCAATTGCCTGTAATGGTGATGTCACCCCCTAGGGAGTCGACACCAGAATGGATGGCTTTGTTTATGGAATTACGGGATAGTGTCAGCACGCTACAAAAGTCGGTTGACGACATGAGACAGCCGGCAAACCAGTTAGTACCTGTCCAGGCGTCTCAGACACCGTCAGGGGCTGTAAAACGCCCTTTACCTCAGTCGGTCGACACAGACCCAGACACTGACACTGAATCCAGTGTCGACGGTGAAGAAACAAACGTATTTTCCAGTAGGGCCACACGTTATATGATCACGGCAATGAAGGAGGCTTTGCATATCTCTGATACTGCAAGTACCACAAAAAGGGGTATTATGTGGGGTGTGAAAAAACTACCGATAGTTTTTCCTGAATCAGAGGAACTGAATGAAGTGTGTGATGAAGCGTGGGTTACCCCAGATAGAAAACTGCTAATTTCAAAGAAGTTATTGGCATTATACCCTTTCCCGCCAGAGGTTAGGGCGCGCTGGGAAACACCTCCTAGGGTGGATAAGGCGCTCACACGCTTATCAAAGCAAGTGGCGTTACCGTCTCCTGATACGGCCGCCCTCAAGGATCCAGCTGATAGGAGGCTGGAGAATACATTAAAAAGTATATACACACATACGGGTGTTATACTGAGACCAGCAATCGCCTCAGCCTGGATGTGCAGTGCTGGCGTGGCTTGGTCGGAGTCACTGTCTGAAAATATTGATACCCTGGATAGGGACAGTATTTTACTGACTATAGAGCAGTTAAAGGATGCATTTCTTTATATGCGAGATGCACAGAGAGATATTTGCACTCTGGCATCAAGAGTAAGTGCGATGTCCATATCTGCCAGAAGAAGTTTATGGACGCGCCAGTGGTCAGGTGATGCAGATTCCAAACGACATATGGAAGTATTGCCGTATAAGGGGGAGGAATTATTTGGGGTCGGTCTATCGGATCTGGTGGCCACGGCAACGGCCGGAAAATCCACCTTTTTACCCCAGGTCACCTCCCAGCAGAAAAAGCCGCAGTCCTTTCGTTCCTATAAGAACAAACGAGCAAAAGGACATTCATATTTGCCCCGAGGCAAAGGAAAGGGTAAGAGACTGCAACAAGCAGCTCCTTCCCAAGAGCAGAAGCCCTCCCCGGCTTCTACAAAGGCGTCAGCATGACGCTGGGACCTTACAAGCAGACTCAGGGGCGGTGGGGGGTCGCCTCAAACATTTCAGCGCACAGTGGGCTCACTCGCAGGTGACCCCAGGATCCTGCAGGTAGTATCTCAGGGTTACAGGTTTGAATTCGAGAAGTCCCCTCCTCGCCGTTTCCTAAAGTCTGCTTTGCCAACGTCTCCCTCCGACAGGGCGACGGTATTGGAGGCCATTCACAAGCTGTATTCTCAGCAGGTGATAGTCAAGGTACCCCTCCTACAACAGGGACAGGGGTATTACTCCACGCTATTTGTGGTACCGAAGCCGGACGGCTCGGTAAGACCGATTCTAAATCTAAAATCTCTGAACCTGTACATACAAAAATTCAAGTTCAAGATGGAGTCACTCAGAGCAGTGATAGCGAATCTGGAAGAAGGGGATTTTATGGTGTCCTTGGACATCAAGGATGCTTACCTTCATGTTCCAATTTGTCCTTCACACCAAGGGTACCTCAGGTTCGTGGTCCAAAACTGTCATTATCAGTTTCAGACGCTGCCGTTTGGATTGTCCACGGCACCCCGGGTCTTTACCAAGGTAATGGCCGAAATGATGATCCTTCTTCGAAGAGAAGGCGTCTTAATTATCCCTTACTTGGACGATCTCCTGATAAGGGCAAGATCCAGAGAACAGCTGGAGGTCGGAGTAGCACTAACCCAAGTAGTGCTCCAACAACACGGGTGGATTCTGAATTTTCCAAAATCCCAACTGATCCCGACGACACGTCTGTTGTTCCTAGGGATGATTCTGGACACTGTTCAGAAAAAGGTATTTCTTCCGGAGGAGAAAGCCAGGGAGTTATCCGATCTAGTCAGGAACCTCCTAAAACCAGGAAAAGTATCTGTGCATCAATGCACAAGAGTACTGGGAAAAATGGTAGCTTCTTACGAAGCGATTCCATTCGGCAGATTCCATGCACGAACTTTTCAGTGGGATCTGCTGGACAAATGGTCCGGATCGCATCTGCAGATGCATCAGCGGATAAAATTGTCCACAAGGACAAGAGTGTCTCTGCTATGGTGGTTGCAGAGTGCTCATCTGTTAGAGGGCCGCAGATTCGGCATACAGAACTGGGTCCTAGTGACCACGGATGCCAGCCTGAGAGGCTGGGGAGCGGTCACACAGGGAAGAAACTTCCAGGGCGTGTGGTCAAGCCTGGAGACGTCTCTTCACATAAATATACTGGAGCTAAGAGCAATCTACAATGCTCTAAGCCTGGCAAAACCTCTGCTTCAGGGTCAGCCGGTGTTGATTCAGTCGGACAACATCACGGCAGTCGCCCACGTAAACAGGACAGGTATTGCGCCAGGTCAAGAGACCCTCAGGCAATAGCTGTAGACGCTCTGGTAACACCATGGGTGTACCAGTCAGTGTATGTGTTTCCTCCTCTGCCTCTCATACCAAAAGTACTGAGAATTATACGGCAAAGGGGAGTAAGAACGATATGTTGCGTGGTGTGAGGCCAGGAAGGCCCCGACGGAGGAATTTCAACTGGGTCGATTCCTACATTTCCTGCAAACAGGATTGTCTATGGGCCTCAAATTAGGGTCCATTAAGGTTCAAATTTCGGCCCTGTCGATTTTCTTCCAGAAAGAATTGGCTTCAGTTCCTGAAGTCCAGACTTTTGTAAAAGGAGTACTACATATACAGCCCCCGGTTGTGCCCCCAGTGGCACCGTGGGATCTTAATGTAGTTTTGGATTTTCTCAAATCCCATTGGTTTGAGCCACTCAAATCGGTGGATTTGAAATATCTTACATGGAAAGTAACCATGCTACTGGCCCTGGCTTCAGCCAGGAGAGTGTCAGAATTGGCGGCTTTATCGTATAAAAGCCCATATCTGATTTTCCATTCGGACAGGGCAGAACTGCGGACGCGTCCTCACTTTCTGCCTAAGGTGGTTTCAGCGTTTCACCTGAACCAGCCTATTGTGGTGCCTGCGGCTACTAGCGATTGGGAGGATTCCAAGTTGCTGGACGTTGTCAGAGCATTGAAAATATATATTTCAAGGACGGCTGGAGTCAGAAAATCTGACTCGCTGTTTATACTGTATGCACCCAACAAGCTGGGTGCTCCTGCTTCTAAGCAGACGATTGCTCGTTGGATTTGTAGCACAATTCAACTTGCACATTCTGTGGCAGGCCTGCCACAGCCTAAATCTGTCAAGGCCCATTCCACAAGGAAGGTGGGCTCATCTTGGGCGGCTGCCCGAGGGGTCTCGGCATTACAACTCTGCTGAGCAGCTACGTGGTCAGGGGAGAACACGTTTGTAAAATTCTACAAATTTGATACCCTGGCTAAGGAGGACCTGGAGTTCTCTCATTCGGTGCTGCAGAGTCATCCGCACTCTCCCGCCCGTTTGGGAGCTTTGGTATAATCCCCATGGTCCTGACGGAGTCCCAGCATCCACTAGGACGTCAGAGAAAATAAGATTTTACTTACCGATAAATCTATTTCTCGTAGTCCGTAGTGGATGCTGGGCGCCCATCCCAAGTGCGGATTGTCTGCAATACTTGTACATAGTTATTGTTACAAAAAAATCGGGTTGTTATTGTTGTGAGCCGTCTGTTCAGAGGCTCCTACGTTTGTCATACTGTTAACTGGGTTCAGATCACAAGTTGTACGGTGTGATTGGTGTGGCTGGTATGAGTCTTACCCGGGATTCAAAATCCTTCCTTATCGTGTACGCTCGTCCGGGCACAGTATCCTAACCGAGGCTTGGAGGAGGGTCATAGGGGGAGGAGCCAGTACACACCACCTAGTGGTCAAACTTTTAAATTTTGTGCCCTGTCTCCTGCGGAGCCGCTATTCCCCATGGTCCTGACGGAGTCCCAGCATCCACTACGGACTACGAGAAATAGATTTATCGGTAAGTAAAATCTTATTTTCATCCAGTGCAAGTGACAACGCAGATGAAAGGGAGTTTGAAGAAAGTTCCTCTTTTCTTAAAAGGAACTAAACGATTTAATTCGTGACTTGAAGTTATAAAAAAAAAAGAGCTGAGCTTTAAGTATCCAGACTTCAAGAAAAACACCGTCTTGAGCCGGATGTTACTATTTATTATTATTATTATTATTATTATTATCCTTTATTTATATGGCGCCACAAGGGTTCCGCAGCGCCCAATTACAGAGTACATAAACAAATAATCAAACAGGAAAACAGCAACTTACAGTTGACGACAATATAGGACAAGTACAGGGTAAATAAACATAGCTACATCAGCAAATGACACTGGAATAAGTATCAGGTGGCAGAAGACTGCTGGATTTGGTGCAGCTGAAGATTATTAAAGTAAGAAAAGGGTAAGCACATGAGGGAAGAGGGCCCTGCTCGTGAGAGCTTACATTCTAAAGGGGAGGGGTAGACAGACAGGGGTGAGACAGATGGGGTACATAGAGAGCGTGGAACAGAGGTTTAGGATGAGATTTGGCTGGGTTTGGTGAAGAAGTGGGTCTTGAGAGCCCGTTTGAAGTTTTGTAGAGAGGTGGAGAGTCTGAGGGGGAGAGGTAGGGAATTCCATAGAAGTGGTGCAGCACGTGAAAAATCTTGTAGGTAGGAGTGGGAGGAAGTAATCCGTAGGCAGGAGAGTCGGCGAGCATTAGCAGAGCGAAGAGGACGGGTGGGAGTGTAAAGCGAGATAAGATCAGAGATGTAGATGGGAGAAGAGTGGGTGAGTGCTTTGTAAGCAAGTGTGAGAAGCTTGAAATGGATTCTGAAAGGGAAGGGGAGCCAGTGAAGGTCTAGTAAGAGAGGAGAGGTGGACGTAGTGCGTTTGGTGAGGAAAATGAGCCTGGCAGCAGCATTGAGGATAGATTGGAGTGGAGAGAGGTATTTGTCAGGAATGCCAGTCAGGAGGAGATTACAGTAGTCCATCTGGAGATGACCAGTGAGTGGATAAGAGTCTTAGTAGCATCCTGGGTCAGAAAGGGTCTGATCCTGGAAATATTTTTTAGATGAAAACGGCAGGTTTGTGAGAGGTGCTGAATGTGTGGTTTGAAGGAGAGGGAGAAGTCAAGGATTACTCCAAGACAGCGCACTTGGGGGGTAGAGGAGATAGTAGTGCCATCAATAGATAATGAGATTGTAGGAGGTGAGGTTATGCGGGAGGGAGGGAAGATGATCAGCTCGGTCTTAGACATGTTAAGTTTAAGAAAGCGCTGGGACATCCAGGAAGAGATAGCAGAGAGACAGTTGGAGATACGAGTGAGGAGAGCAAGGGAGAGGTCTGGAGAGGAAAGATAGATTTGAGTGTCATCAGCATAGAGATGATATTGGAAACCAAAAGAACTAATGAGCTTACCTAGTGAGGACGTATAGAGAGAGAAGAGAAGAGGACCAAGGACAGAACCTTGGGGTACCCCTACAGTTAGTGGAAGTGAGGGGGAGGTGGAGTCATGAGAGGATACAGAGAATGAACGGTCAGAAAGGTAGGACGACTATAACGTCGTATTGAAATAAAGAGCAAGCCATACTGCCGTCTTTAGCCAAGATAACAATCTTGTGTATTGCGACAATTTTCCTGAACTTCTCCAGATAATGGGCTGACCAGAATATGGAGCAGAAGACTGGTGGCTCTTCTTGGATAGTTCTAAACGGAGCTTAAAATGCGTAGTACTGCTCAATGGGAATACATTTGCATCAATTTTTATTGGTCATTCAACAAAACTTAAAGAACAGTATGAAAATGTCAAGTTAGTCTTAGAAAAAAATGCTTATTCTCAGAATCAGTGGTCTGTTTGTGTCAATTTAACAATGGTAAAGTTTCTTCTTGGGCAGCAAAGTGGATATACTCACACATGTATCCTTGTCACATATGCTTATGGGATAGTTGTGCAAAACAAAAGCACTGGCAGCAAACTGTATGGCCTCCATGAGAAGTTATAACTGTAGGAGAAGCCAACATTATTCATGAGCCCTTAATCGACAGGAAAAAAATCATACTGCCGTCTCTCCATATCAAACTGGTTTAATGAAACAATTTGTAAAAGCTTTGGACAAATCAGGCGATTGTTTCACATATATTTGTCGAACATTTCCATCTCTTAGTATTGAATTTTTGACAGACCACAGATACGGAGACTGGTGAAAGATCAAATTTTACCACATTTATGACTGAAACAGAATCTGAAGCATGGCTGAGTTATGTGTCTGTCATTCAGACTTTTTTAGGCAATCACAAGGCAGACAACTATCAGGAATTAGTCCACAACATTCGAAAATGTTTTGCCAAAGTAGGTGCCAACATGAGTGTTAAACTTCATTTTTTGTACAACCATTTAGATCACTTCCCGTCCAATCTAGGAGATTTAAGTGAAGAACAAGGTGAATGGTTCCACCAGGATATTGAGGTAATGGAAGATAGATATCAAAGAAGGTGCGATCGTCACATGATGGCCGATTATTGTTGGAGTCTGCAGGGGGTCTGCCGGCAACAAAAATACAAAAGAAAATCCTACAAAAAACAGCTCCCATTGCTTCCTAACACTTATGTATGCAATTATCCAGTGTCTTTTTATAACATTTTACGAATCAAATTGAATCCAGAATATTTTTTTTTTTTTTACTGTTTTTAACATTGTTTAATTAAATTTTTCATAAATATTAAAGACATGTATATCTCAAAAACTAGAGCCAATTGTAAACTAAGCATGGCATATTCATGATCAAGAGCACAAAATTAATCGAATTAGACTCTTAAATCCCTGGCAACAGATTGGTTCCGGTGACAATGAATGATCAAGACACCTTGCATCTCTGCATCCAGAGCAAGCGCTAGGGGGGGTATGTTATAAGCAGTAATATGGTGTGTAGTGGCAACAGTGCGATACGTGTTATCAAGCGCTTGTGCGCAGTGCCAGATTAATGTCCACATGGGCCTGGAGCTGAACTATAGGAAAGGCCTATTGTGTACAACTGCAGCAAATTGGATTAAGGAGAGGGGAGCAGGGGATATGTTATCCTGGTCCCCACTCAGGGCCCCCCGTTCCTGCCGTCAACCACCAGCCCATTGTATTTTTTTTTTAATGAAGAAGTTCAGCTACGGGAGAGCCCCGACCCTATGTGTTCAGTGGTTTCCTTCATATTACAGAAAGCAACAGTGATCACTGTATACTTCAGAGAGCATCAGTGACCACCATATACTACAGAGAGCATCAGTGACCACTATATATTACATTTCCAGCCACTGCAGTAAATTATAAAATTAACTGCCTTCTTAGCGGTTGTCTGTTTAGAAAATAAACATTGTAGCTGCAATGGCAATACTGCACCAGGGCTGTAAGGGTTAACTTACTGCTTTGCAGATGTGCGTGCTTGAGCTGGTTTGGGTTTTACTTCTTAATTAAAAAATCCAAACACACTTTTCAATAAAAAATATTTAAGATGATAAAAAATATCCGAAAAAAGTCTTTACATATAAAAATATATAAACCGCCCCCCCATCTTATAAAACTAGTATACCATATACTACAGAGAGCATCAGTGCCCACCATATATTACAGAGAGCACAAGTGACCACCATATATTACAGAAAGCATAAGTGACCACCATATTTTACAGAAAGCATCAGTGTCCACTACATATTACAGAGAGCATCAGTGACCCCTGTATACTACAGAGAGCATCAGTGACCACCAGAGCCATAACTAGACATTTTGGTGCCTGTGCCAGAAAGACCATTGGTACCACCCTCCATATTTTATAAAGGGATGTGACCTCATGGGGAGGGGGCGTGGTCACATAATCGTACCAATTCACATTACAAAGTAGTGTCTGTTAGTCACATTACACTGCACAGTAGCATCCGCTAAGTCACATTACACCGCACAGTAGCATCTGTTAGTCACATTGCTCCACACATTAGCATCTGTTATATACTCACATTACACCGCACAGTAGCGTCCATTATACACATTACACTGCACAGTAGCGTCCGTTAGTTACATTACACCGCACGTCAGCCTCTGTTAGCCAAATTACTCCGCACGGCAGCATCCTTTAGTCACATTACACCCCATGGTAGTGTCCTTTAGTCACATTACACCGCACATCAGGGTCCGTTAGTCATATTACACCGCACATCAGGGTCCGTTAGTCATATTACACCGCACAGCAGCATCCTTTAGTCACATGACATCGCACGGTAACGTCAGTTAGTCACATTACACTGCACAGCAGCATCCTTTAGTCACATTACATTGCACGGTAACGTCAGTTAGTCACATAACACTGCACAGCAGCATCTGTTGGTCACATTATACTGCACAGCAGCGCCCGTTAGTTACATTACACCGCACAGTAGTGTCCGTGTCCGAGTCACATTACACCACACAGCAGCATCCAATAGTTACATTACACCACACAGCAGCGTCCGAAAGTTAGATTACACCGCATGGCAGCGTCCGATAATTTCATTACACCGCACGGCAGCATCTGATAGTCACATTACATCGCACAGTAGTGTCCGAATCACATTACACCGCAAGGCAGCGTCCGATAGTTACATTATTTATTTATTTATTAGCAGTTTCTTATATAGCGCAGCATATTCCGTTGCGCTTTACAATTAGAACAACAGTTATAGAACAAAACTGAGCAAAGACAGACATAGAGGTAGGAAGGCCCTGCTTGCAAGCTTACAATCTATAGGGAAATAGGCATTGATACACAAGGATAGATGCAACCTGTTACATAATGGTTCCCCAGATTGCTAGGTTCTTAGTGGGTTGTATGATATGATCACCCAGCAATGTTGGAAGACAAAATGTGAGGTTATGGGGACTGTGCAGAGGGGATGTAACTGGATAGGAAAGCATTGAAGGTTATGTGTGTGGGTCAGGAATTTGGTAGGCTTGTCTGAAGAGATGAGTTTTCAGGGAACGTTTAAAGGTTTGGAGACTAGTAGAGAGTCTTATTGTGCGTGGGAGGGCATTCCACAGAGTGGGTGAAGCCCGGGTAAAGTCCTGTAATTTTGAGTGGGAACAGGTAATACATCTGGATGAGAGACGCAGATCTTGTGCAGAGCGGAGGGGTCTGGTAGGGAGATATTTTGAGATGAGTGAGGAGATGTATGATGGTGCAGTTTGGTTAATAGCCTTGTATGTAAGGTTATTAACCAAAGTAGGCCTATTTCCAGTGGGGTGCCTGGAGCTGCAGCTCCATCTGCCCCATTGTTAATCCGGCCCTGCAGTTGTGCGGCAACTTGGTCAGGGTGGATCAGTCATGGGAGGAAGGGATTGAATCAGGGAAGTGTGCAGCAAGTCTCTCCTCCTCTGTGATGCCATCTTCCCACTGATATTTGAGAAGATGGTGAATGTTCATGAGTTGCCAAGTGGGAATAGTTTTAGTCCAGTACCAGAGTCTTTGCTTTCACTGCACAGCACCATCTTCCCGAGGTACATGTGCAGAATAAGTCCTGCGAGATCGCACGCAGTGCACCCTACGCCGCAGCCATTTATGTCCATTTGGGGCGGCACTGGGCAGTGCTCCCCCCCCCCCCCCCAATCTGGGTAACCTCAAGTTTACTGAGATGGCCAGATGATCCTATGCTGCATGTTCGGACGCAGCAGATGGATCTGCGATGCAGGCAGGAGGCGTCTTTTTCTCTCAGAGTTTCCCTGAGTTAGTTTTGCTCAGCTGCTGGGCATAAGCGTCCATTTCTGAACCAGGCTCTTAGTCAGCACTTAATTTGCTGACAAAAACAAAAAGTGGACCTGAAACGCTTCTGTCATATGCTGGGAGTAAATTAAAAATGACGTTGAAACATTAGAGAAGTGCTGAAGCTGGGTCCCTGTCCAGCATAGGCTAAGCCATGGAATGAAATGAAAGCCTTAACATTAGAGTGACTTTAGCCAGAACCACATTCTGAAACAAATTAGAGGCAGAGCCGGGACTCTGGCTTTACGGCCTTTTTAGTAGCTTTTCATCTCTGGATATCTCAGAGGGACTTGGAAGATAAATTGCCTGCCCTGGCCTGAGTTATTAAAAACGTCCTAGCTCGTCTTCCTTCTTATGAAGATCTCTGGAGAAATCAGAGGGGATGTGTGGGGTTACTGAGGGTTGAAAGGGCAAGGAGAGGGAACTAATTTGTAGTTACTGTGTGCTCCTGTGCCTCTCCCTCCACCCCTGCTCTGTGATCAATATCCCGGCTGCAGCCCATAGTGTCCTGACTATGAATCCCTCTCTCTGTGCTTGGTCATACTCTTTGTGTAATTAAAGCTGAATAACTTTCTCCAGATCATTCTTAACAAATAATATCTGTTTCTGCAGCGCCAAGTGCTGGGTTCTTTATTGAAGTTCTGTAATTGCTTACAACGTGTGTCTGCTGTACGCTGGGTTGTCTGTCTGCGGCATGCAATCTATATACTCCGCCTATTGCACAGTTCTCAGAATGACTGGACTAACACGTTTGCAGTATCATCTCACCAAATGCAGCTCTTACAGCACTTCCTTTTGCAAAGTGTGACACAGTCAATATTTGTTTATTAGGAACAAGCTCTTAATAATATTGTAGTACTTACAAGTACATATATTATTGTAGTACTTAAGTGTGAGATGAATTGTTGTGTGGGTGTTCCAGAACAGTCAGCACTTACTTAGTTACAACAGGTCTTTGTGACCTCACATTCCAGCATCGACTTGGCCCGAACCTTCGCCAAGTCCAATGTTGAATCTTCTCCGCAGATTTCCGCATCAGAGGAAGTTCTTCTCATCTTACTTCCTCACTTCCGCCTGTATCTTCGGAGACCCAGGGCAATGATGAGCCACTCGTCCAGACAATGGACTTTTACAACATAGGGAGATTCTGGACTTTCTTGCTCATGGGTCATCATGGCAGTGTGGCATCTTCAAGCCCTCTTTATCCACGTCCATCTGCTGGTAAAGATACTTTCTCTTTGGGGCCTCTTCTCTTGGACATAACACTCTCTCAGCATCTTCCCAGAGACATTCACTGGCCAGGTATGCAAGCCACCACCACTTCCAGCACAGGGGTACTTCGGCTGCTTTCTGCACATCTCCTTTGGGTTCACTTCCCATATGAAATAGGCACCTGTGATCTGTCATCCGGTAGGCTCTTCCACTCCATTTCTCTCTCCTTCAGTCCTTTCACTGGACATAGCCACTAGCAGTCATATGATCTTCATCGCATAGACAATCTTGGACCACATGCCCCGGTTTAGTTCCTCACAGAGCTCACAACATTCTCTTCTGCCCTCCATTTCTGGTCTTCCCAGAAATGTTCTGTCTATTGCACCCCTTGGGTAATTTCTTCGAGGGACTTCATTTTCAGGTGTTTCACTGCCACAGCTTTACTGCAGGGACATTCTGCCATAATGTCCCATCTGCTGACCTTTCCTACAGGGGGTCGCTTTGGCTTTCTTGTGACCCTTTTCCTGGCATTCCTCATTGTTGCATTGGATTGCCTTTTGCATGATCGTTTGTTGGATGCTGTTATCCAGTCGCTCTTGTCCTCATGCACTGGAGATGGTGCACCTCTTGTCCATCGTGCAGATACTGCCAACTATGCCAATGTGAAATGAGTGGAGGTGTAGATGTGGTGTTACTGATATAGTCTGGCTGACCTGTTTCTCACTTTCAGGCTGATGAAGATGTTTTTCATGGAGCCTTACAACTGGGAGAACTAATGACAGGATATCAGGCTGGGATTAGCTGGGAACCTTCTACACTGGGCTGGCTTCTGGTGGGAAAACTGGTGGTTAACACTGGAATGAATACTTACACCCCTAATGGCCCAATGGATGGTGTGGGAGCTGGCAAACCCCTTCACACTAGATACTTGATGGGGAGACAGAAGGGCTGCATAAGCCTTACTTTAATTGCACCCACAGGCTTGCCCTCTCTCTCTCTCTCTCTCTCTCTATATATATATATATATATATATATATATATATTAAGGACTTATGCCTAAGCTATTACACAGGCCTAGTGCCTGAATTATCTATAAGGGCCTGATGCCTCCAATGAAAGCGAGTGAAAAATAAAGAGTTGCTTCACTGTGCCCTCACCTGGTCACCTGACCTTGGCTGGTACAAGAGGCACATATCTCTTAAGTTGTTACACCCCTGTGCTGACACTTCACACTCCCCCTTCTGCTCCCTTGTTAACCTTGTACATGGCCTGGGTCCACAAGTTTCTTAAAATGCCCCTGTGTATGAGTGTTTGTTGGTGGGGAGGGATGATATAATATCAAGAATAAAGAGAGAGAGACATACAAAGAGGGAGAAAGAAAGGGCACACATGCGGAGACACATAAGCACAAGAGGGGTATCACAGTTAGAACTTCTACATCTCACTGGAATTATTTTTCCATGTGGGTACATACCATAGGGCCGTGGTTTTCAAAATGTGGGACCCTGGGGTACCTGGGGACACTTGCAGGGGTGCCTTGGATTGGTGGTTTAGGACCAATTCAAATTAGTTATGGTGAATGTAATAGATTAATCCAGTGCTGGTGGCTGCCAATCATAAAATATGTGGACAATCAGAAGCAAATCTTGTCCCTCACCACACAATAGAACCTAAGGATGACATATAAACACAATTTATATAATTTTATATATTTTTTTTCAAAATGTCTCAATAAGAAACTTTTGTCCTAGGAGTGCTGTGAAAAAAATTCTGTTTCTCTAGGGCACCATGATTCAAAATATGTTTGGGAAACACTGCCATAGGGCCTAATGCATGTTTACACGCAATGGATGATGTTCACACAAGTGAGCGACTATCTGCAGATTGCACTGCGCATGTGTCAAGGTGCCATTGTGATCACGCTTGCCCTGAGATTTTTATCATAGAGTGATTGACAGGAAAGGATCATTTAGGTGAGGTAACGGGGAGTGGCAGCAAAAACGCAGGCATGTCATTGTTAGGCGCCGGGGTCCGCTCGTCGGTGCGGCCCGGCGCCTAGCAACCAGGGACGCCGTGCGCGTTCAGCCGCCGGCTCCCTGGCAACGCTAGACGCCGGGCGCACAGAGCCGCTCTGACCTTAGCAACAGGGACGCCACGTTCAGCCGCGTTCCCCGTTGCTGGGTCTGTCCTAAATTACCTGATTATGTGCTGGCCGTGCAGCATGCAAGCTGCACGGCATTTCCATTGATTACCCTGTCTGGATCTTGATTGGAGGGTTCCTGAATAAAGGCACCCTCAGGACTTCTTACAGACGCCGGTGATAGCTTCCTGTTTGCCTGTGTCTGCTACAGAGAGTTCCAGTCCTGCTCAATCCGGTTGTTCCTGTCCTCAGAGATCCTGTACTCGGAAGTTTGCCATCTATTCCTGGAGTCTGACCGAGCACCTTTAACATCCTGTGGTGTTCGTGAGTCGCGGCTCAGCCGTGTGTTGCGGCTTGTCCGCTAACTGTTTATTATTTAGTTAATTTGTGTTCTGGAGCTTTTGCGGAGGATTCCGCTCCCACAGATCCACTCTGGTATCCAGCGGTGCTGGATAGGAGTAACGGATCAGTGGTTCTTTGGTTGTCCTTTTCCCTGGCGGCTAGTCCGCACATACCTTTGGTTAAAGTTAGTTAGCTTGTAACCCCTGGCCTGGTTGCTTAGTCAGAGGGCCCCTTGTTATCACCCTGTCTCGGATTTCCCTTTGTCTCCCATTAAGACCTGCGGGGGCATCGGGGTTGGGCAGACATAATCCGCCCTTCGAACGCGGCTGCCATGGGCTCAAGCAACCATAGTCTCGCAAGGGATTTCTGATAACACGGGCGAGACAACGGAGTTAGGGCGCCAGGGGTTACTAGGCTCTCCTGCTCCCACAACCAGCATATCTTCCCAGTACTCAGACCTCTGCCATAAGATCTCTTCTGGTCTGGAGTACGGGAATCATAACATTATCACCGGCCCAACAAAAGAAAAAATTTAAATTAACAGGAGTTAATTTTTTCACTTATTCAGTTGGGAGATTTTGTCGGCCTCATGAATCCCGCCGGTATTGGGCCAAATCCTGGCCAGCTTCTAGTTAGTCAGATTCAAGAACTTACTCAGATGGTTCAGGATCTGTCCCTCCGGGTGAGGTCACAGGAAGATCTGTTACGGACTTCCCCGAGGGTCATCCCTGAACCAAAAATGCATCTGCCTGACCGTTTTTCTGGGGATAGAAAACAGTTTTTTAATTTTAAAGAGTCTTGTAAACTTTATTTTCGTTTAAGACCACTCTCCTCAGGTACGGAGGCTCAGCGGGTTGGAATTATTATTTCTCTGCTTCAGGGGGATCCTCAGACCTGGGCTTTTGGTTTAAAGACAGACGATCCGGCCTTATCGTCTGTAGACGCCTTTTTAAAATCTTTAGGGCTATTGTATGACGACCCTGATAGAGAGGCGTCCGCTGAGAGTCAGTTGCGTGCTCTTAGACAGGGTAGGAATCCCGCAGAGAATTATTGTACGGAGTTTCGCCGTTGGTCGAACGACTGTGGATGGAATGACCCAGCCCTGCGCAGTCAGTTTCGCCTCGGCTTATCTGAATCTATAAAAGACAGTCTCCTTCAGTATCCCGCTCCTGAGACTCTCGATAAACTCATGGAGCTCTCTATTAAGATAGATCGTCGGCTCAGAGAGCGGAGGGCTGAAAAAGGGGCATCTGTCGGGTCTTCTCCTTGTGTGCTTTCCATTCCTGTAGACATGGAGGAGCCTATGCAGATAGGTCTCTCCAAATTGTCTCCTGAAGAAAGAACCTGGAGGCAAAATTCTGGTCTTTGTTTATACTGTGGAGGTAAGGGACATTTTGCCCGTAGTTGTCCGAACAAATCGGGAAACTTCCTGACCAAGTGAGTTGTGAGGGGGTTCACTTTGGTCTGCAGCTCATCTCCTCAAATAATTCACTGTTAGTTCCTGCTAAAGTTTCCTTTGGCAGCCTCTGTTCCTCGGTCTCTGCTTTTGTGGACAGTGGAGCTGCAGGGAACTTTATGGATTTAACATGGGCCAAGGCCTTAGGTATTCCTCAGTTAACCTTGGGTAGGTGTGTCACCATGCATGGTTTAGATGGGAGTCCCTTGTCCAATGGGGTTATTTCTCTAGGTACACCTCCTGTTTTACTCTCGGTGGGTGCCCTGCATTCTGAAAAGATTGAGTTTTTCCTTACTCATTGTCCAGCAGTTCCTGTGGTTCTGGGTCACCCTTGGCTGGCCTTTCATAATCCCATTATTGATTGGCAGTCGGGGGAGATCTTACAATGGGGTACCATCTGTAGTAAAGAATGTATTACGCTTCCTATCCGAGTAGCTGCCGCCGTTCCTGCACCCATTCCTGAGGAATATCAGGATTTTGTCGACGTGTTTTCCAAGGGCAATGCGGATATTCTGCCTCCCCATAGGCCTTACGATTGTGCCATTGAGCTAATTCCTGGTGCCACGTTGCCTAAAGGAAGGTTATATGCATTGTCTGGTCCTGAAACTATGGCCATGAATGAGTATGTGAAAGAAAGCCTTGGGAAAGGTTTTATCAGGCCATCTAAATCCCCATTAAGTGCAGGTTTCTTCTTCGTAGAGAAGAAGGATGGTTCACTCAGACCCTGCATTGACTTTAGAGCTTTGAATAAAATCTCAGTAAAGAATACTTACCCTCTGCCGCTGATCTCTGTCCTCTTTGATCAGCTACGTTCGGCTGTGATTTTTTCCAAAATTGACCTTAGAGGAGCATATAACCTCATCAGAATCAAGTCAGGGGATGAGTGGAAAACGGCATTCAGTACTCAATCAGGCCACTATGAGTATCTGGTTATGCCATTCGGCCTGTCAAACGCTCCGGCAGTTTTCCAGGATCTCATTAATGATGTGCTCCGTGAATTTCTTGGAAGATTCGTTGTAGTCTACTTAGACGATATTTTGATATATTCTGACTCTGAAGAACAACATGTTACCCAGGTGCGTCAGGTGCTAAAGAAATTACGTGAAAATCACCTATATGCCAAACTGGAGAAGTGTGAATTTCATGTCACGGAGGTATCCTTTTTAGGGTACATTATTTCCCCTCGGGGATTCCGTATGGAACCGAAGAAGCTCCAAGCCATCCTTAGTTGGGCGCAACCCACCAATTTAAAAGGAATTCAGCGCTTTTTAGGGTTTGCAAACTACTATAGAAGATTTATTCACTCTTTCTCTGACCTAGTTGCTCCCATTGTGGCACTTACTAAGAAGGGAGCAGATCCTACCAATTGGTCATGTGAAGCTGAGTTATCTTTTCAGGCCTTGAAACAAGCCTTTGTCTCAGCCCCTGTCCTTAGACATCCCAACCCAGAATTGCCTTTCATTGTTGAGGTTGATGCCTCGGAGGTTGGAGTAGGGGCTATCCTTTCTCAGAAGGATCCAGATTCCCTTGAATTACATCCTTGTGCCTTTATGTCCAGGAAATTCTCATCTGCAGAATCCAACTACGATGTTGGTAACCGGGAATTGCTGGCTATTAAATGGGCTTTCGAGGAGTGGAGGCATTGGCTTGAAGGAGCGACCCATACCATTTCAGTTTTGACTGATCACAAAAATCTTCAATACATTGAATCTGCCAAACGACTGAATGCCCGGCAGGCTCGTTGGGCTTTATTTTTTACTCGTTTCAAATTCATTATCACCTTCAGGCCAGGTTCCAAGAATACTAAGGCAGATGCCCTGTCACGCAGTTTTCTTCCAGTTCAAGACAACAGTCCTGTTACTCCCATACTTCCGTCTTCAGTCATTCGGGCAGGCCTCACACAGGATGTATTTACCCAGTTAAAGCTGCTTCAACATCAAGCTCCTGGAAATACTCCTGCTGGTCGTCTTTTTGTCCCTGAGTTTTTGAGAGCTACTGTTTTGGCAGAGTTTCATGATAGCAAGGTTGCCGGGCATCCGGGAATCGCTAAGACTTTGGAATTAGTCTCCCGCTCAGTATGGTGGCCTGGTCTTTCCAAAGACATTAAAGAGTTTGTTTTTTCTTGTCAGGTCTGTGCACAGCATAAAGTTCCCCGTTCTTTGCCTATAGGTCAACTTATGCCCTTGAATGTTCCCCTTAGGCCATGGTCGCATATCTCCATGGATTTTGTGGTGGACCTCCCTCTGTCAGCCGGATGCCGAGTCATATGGGTGGTAGTGGACCATTTTAGCAAAATGGCCCATTTCATTGCTCTTCCCCGATTGCCATCTGCCCAGGGATTGGCAGTCTTGTTCCTCCGCCATGTTTTCAGACTCCATGGCTTACCCACTGATATTGTCTCTGACAGGGGTCCACAATTCATTGCACAATTTTGGAAGTCCTTTTGTGCTTCGTTGAAGATGAAATTATCATTAACCTCCGGCTATCATCCCCAATCCAATGGACAGACTGAGCGAGTTAACCAATCTCTTAAACAATATTTGCGTTTGTACTCGGCCAAACTCCAAAATGACTGGTCTGAGTTTCTTCCATTGGCGGAGTTTGCTTATAATAATGCCTGTCATTCCTCCACCAATGTGTCTCCATTTTTTGCAGTTTTTGGTTTTCACCCCAGAGCTAATTCATTTTTTCAACATTCCTCTGTCTCCTCTCTGGCCCTGACCTCTCATCTTAAACTTATTTGGAAAAGAGTGCACCTGGCTCTCAGAAAAGCAGCATTCCGGGAAAAAAGATTTTCTGACAGACTCCGGCGGCCGTGCACTTTTAAAGTAGGAGACAGGGTGTGGTTGTCGACTCGCAACATTAAACTCCGACAAACCTCAGCCAGATTGGGTCCTAGATTTATTGGACCATTTCTCATTATCAAAAAAGTCAATCCAGTTGCTTTCCGGTTACACTTACCAAAAACTTTACGGATCGGAAATACCTTCCATTGCTCATTGCTTAAACCTTATGTTTCGTCCAGTAGATTTCCTCGTAGAATATCTCAGGGGAGATCTCCAGTAAATGTACAGGGTCAGCAGGAGTTCTTGGTGGAGAAGGTTCTCGATTCCAAGTTGTCCCGGGGTCGGCTTTATTTTTTGGTACATTGGAGAGGTTATGGGCCAGAGGAAAGGTCTTGGGTCCTGGATGAGGACCTTCATGCCCCAAGTCTCAAAAGGGCATTTTTTCGAGAATTTCCTCAGAAACCTGGCTTTAGGGGTTCCTTGACCCCTCCTCAAGGGGGGGGTACTGTTAGGCGCCGGGGTCCGCTCGTCGGTGCGGCCCGGCGCCTAGCAACCAGGGACGCCGTGCGCGTTCAGCCGCCGGCTCCCTGGCAACGCTAGACGCCGGGCGCACAGAGCCGCTCTGACCTTAGCAACAGGGACGCCACGTTCAGCCGCGTTCCCCGTTGCTGGGTCTGTCCTAAATTACCTGATTATGTGCTGGCCGTGCAGCATGCAAGCTGCACGGCATTTCCATTGATTACCCTGTCTGGATCTTGATTGGAGGGTTCCTGAATAAAGGCACCCTCAGGACTTCTTACAGACGCCGGTGATAGCTTCCTGTTTGCCTGTGTCTGCTACAGAGAGTTCCAGTCCTGCTCAATCCGGTTGTTCCTGTCCTCAGAGATCCTGTACTCGGAAGTTTGCCATCTATTCCTGGAGTCTGACCGAGCACCTTTAACATCCTGTGGTGTTCGTGAGTCGCGGCTCAGCCGTGTGTTGCGGCTTGTCCGCTAACTGTTTATTATTTAGTTAATTTGTGTTCTGGAGCTTTTGCGGAGGATTCCGCTCCCACAGATCCACTCTGGTATCCAGCGGTGCTGGATAGGAGTAACGGATCAGTGGTTCTTTGGTTGTCCTTTTCCCTGGCGGCTAGTCCGCACATACCTTTGGTTAAAGTTAGTTAGCTTGTAACCCCTGGCCTGGTTGCTTAGTCAGAGGGCCCCTTGTTATCACCCTGTCTCGGATTTCCCTTTGTCTCCCATTAAGACCTGCGGGGGCATCGGGGTTGGGCAGACATAATCCGCCCTTCGAACGCGGCTGCCATGGGCTCAAGCAACCATAGTCTCGCAAGGGATTTCTGATAACACGGGCGAGACAACGGAGTTAGGGCGCCAGGGGTTACTAGGCTCTCCTGCTCCCACAACCAGCATATCTTCCCAGTACTCAGACCTCTGCCATAAGATCTCTTCTGGTCTGGAGTACGGGAATCATAACATTATCACCGGCCCAACAAAAGAAAAAATTTAAATTAACAGGAGTTAATTTTTTCACTTATTCAGTTGGGAGATTTTGTCGGCCTCATGAATCCCGCCGGTATTGGGCCAAATCCTGGCCAGCTTCTAGTTAGTCAGATTCAAGAACTTACTCAGATGGTTCAGGATCTGTCCCTCCGGGTGAGGTCACAGGAAGATCTGTTACGGACTTCCCCGAGGGTCATCCCTGAACCAAAAATGCATCTGCCTGACCGTTTTTCTGGGGATAGAAAACAGTTTTTTTAATTTTAAAGAGTCTTGTAAACTTTATTTTCGTTTAAGACCAGTCTCCTCAGGTACGGAGGCTCAGCGGGTTGGAATTATTATTTCTCTGCTTCAGGGGGATCCTCAGACCTGGGCTTTTGGTTTAAAGACAGACGATCCGGCCTTATCGTCTGTAGACGCCTTTTTAAAATCTTTAGGGCTATTGTATGACGACCCTGATAGAGAGGCGTCCGCTGAGAGTCAGTTGCGTGCTCTTAGACAGGGTAGGAATCCCGCCGAGAATTATTGTACGGAGTTTCGCCGTTGGTCGAACGACTGTGGATGGAATGACCCAGCCCTGCGCAGTCAGTTTCGCCTCGGCTTATCTGAATCTATAAAAGACAGTCTCCTTCAGTATCCCGCTCCTGAGACTCTCGATAAACTCATGGAGCTCTCTATTAAGATAGATCGTCGGCTCAGAGAGAGGAGGGCTGAAAAAGGGGCATCTGTCGGGTCTTCTCCTTGTGTGCTTTCCATTCCTGTAGACATGGAGGAGCCTATGCAGATAGGTCTCTCCAAATTGTCTCCTGAAGAAAGAACCAGGAGGCAAAATTCTGGTCTTTGTTTATACTGTGGAGGTAAGGGACATTTTGCCCGTAGTTGTCCGAACAAATCGGGAAACTTCCTGACCAAGTGAGTTGTGAGGGGGTTCACTTTGGTCTGCAGCTCATCTCCTCAAATAATTCACTGTTAGTTCCTGCTAAAGTTTCCTTTGGCAGCCTCTGTTCCTCGGTCTCTGCTTTTGTGGACAGTGGAGCTGCAGGGAACTTTATGGATTTAACATGGGCCAAGGCCTTAGGTATTCCTCAGTTAACCTTGGGTAGGTGTGTCACCATGCATGGTTTAGATGGGAGTCCCTTGTCCAATGGGGTTATTTCTCTAGGTACACCTCCTGTTTTACTCTCGGTGGGTGCCCTGCATTCTGAAAAGATTGAGTTTTTCCTTACTCATTGTCCAGCAGTTCCTGTGGTTCTGGGTCACCCTTGGCTGGCCTTTCATAATCCCATTATTGATTGGCAGTCGGGGGAGATCTTACAATGGGGTACCATCTGTAGTAAAGAATGTATTACGCTTCCTATCCGAGTAGCTGCCGCCGTTCCTGCACCCATTCCTGAGGAATATCAGGATTTTGTCGACGTGTTTTCCAAGGGCAATGCGGATATTCTGCCTCCCCATAGGCCTTACGATTGTGCCATTGAGCTAATTCCTGGTGCCACGTTGCCTAAAGGAAGGTTATATGCATTGTCTGGTCCTGAAACTATGGCCATGAATGAGTATGTGAAAGAAAGCCTTGGGAAAGGTTTTATCAGGCCATCTAAATCCCCATTAAGTGCAGGTTTCTTCTTCGTAGAGAAGAAGGATGGTTCACTCAGACCCTGCATTGACTTTAGAGCTTTGAATAAAATCTCAGTAAAGAATACTTACCCTCTGCCGCTGATCTCTGTCCTCTTTGATCAGCTACGTTCGGCTGTGATTTTTTCCAAAATTGACCTTAGAGGAGCATATAACCTCATCAGAATCAAGTCAGGGGATGAGTGGAAAACGGCATTCAGTACTCAATCAGGCCACTATGAGTATCTGGTTATGCCATTCGGCCTGTCAAACGCTCCGGCAGTTTTCCAGGATCTCATTAATGATGTGCTCCGTGAATTTCTTGGAAGATTCGTTGTAGTCTACTTAGACGATATTTTGATATATTCTGACTCTGAAGAACAACATGTTACCCAGGTGCATCAGGTGCTAAAGAAATTACGTGAAAATCACCTATATGCCAAACTGGAGAAGTGTGAATTTCATGTCACGGAGGTATCCTTTTTAGGGTACATTATTTCCCCTCGGGGATTCCGTATGGAACCGAAGAAGCTCCAAGCCATCCTTAGTTGGGCGCAACCCACCAATTTAAAAGCAATTCAGCGCTTTTTAGGGTTTGCAAACTACTATAGAAGATTTATTCACTCTTTCTCTGACCTAGTTGCTCCCATTGTGGCACTTACTAAGAAGGGAGCAGATCCTACCAATTGGTCATGTGAAGCTGAGTTATCTTTTCAGGCCTTGAAACAAGCCTTTGTCTCAGCCCCTGTCCTTAGACATCCCAACCCAGAATTGCCTTTCATTGTTGAGGTTGATGCCTCGGAGGTTGGAGTAGGGGCTATCCTTTCTCAGAAGGATCCAGATTCCCTTGAATTACATCCTTGTGCCTTTATGTCCAGGAAATTCTCATCTGCAGAATCCAACTACGATGTTGGTAACCGGGAATTGCTGGCTATTAAATGGGCTTTCGAGGAGTGGAGGCATTGGCTTGAAGGAGCGACCCATACCATTTCAGTTTTGACTGATCACAAAAATCTTCAATACATTGAATCTGCCAAACGACTGAATGCCCGGCAGGCTCGTTGGGCTTTATTTTTTACTCGTTTCAAATTCATTATCACCTTCAGGCCAGGTTCCAAGAATACTAAGGCAGATGCCCTGTCACGCAGTTTTCTTCCAGTTCAAGACAACAGTCCTGTTACTCCCATACTTCCGTCTTCAGTCATTCGGGCAGGCCTCACACAGGATGTATTTACCCAGTTAAAGCTGCTTCAACATCAAGCTCCTGGAAATACTCCTGCTGGTCGTCTTTTTGTCCCTGAGTTTTTGAGAGCTACTGTTTTGGCAGAGTTTCATGATAGCAAGGTTGCCGGGCATCCGGGAATCGCTAAGACTTTGGAATTAGTCTCCCGCTCAGTATGGTGGCCTGGTCTTTCCAAAGACATTAAAGAGTTTGTTTTTTCTTGTCAGGTCTGTGCACAGCATAAAGTTCCCCGTTCTTTGCCTATAGGTCAACTTATGCCCTTGAATGTTCCCCTTAGGCCATGGTCGCATATCTCCATGGATTTTGTGGTGGACCTCCCTCTGTCAGCCGGATGCCGAGTCATATGGGTGGTAGTGGACCATTTTAGCAAAATGGCCCATTTCATTGCTCTTCCCCGATTGCCATCTGCCCAGGGATTGGCAGTCTTGTTCCTCCGCCATGTTTTCAGACTCCATGGCTTACCCACTGATATTGTCTCTGACAGGGGTCCACAATTCATTGCACAATTTTGGAAGTCCTTTTGTGCTTCGTTGAAGATGAAATTATCATTAACCTCCGGCTATCATCCCCAATCCAATGGACAGACTGAGCGAGTTAACCAATCTCTTAAACAATATTTGCGTTTGTACTCGGCCAAACTCCAAAATGACTGTTCTGAGTTTCTTCCATTGGCGGAGTTTGCTTATAATAATGCCTGTCATTCCTCCACCAATGTGTCTCCATTTTTTGCAGTTTTTGGTTTTCACCCCAGAGCTAATTCATTTTTTCAACATTCCTCTGTCTCCTCTCTGGCCCTGACCTCTCATCTTAAACTTATTTGGAAAAGAGTGCACCTGGCTCTCAGAAAAGCAGCATTCCGGGAAAAAAGATTTTCTGACAGACTCCGGCGGCCGTGCACTTTTAAAGTAGGAGACAGGGTGTGGTTGTCGACTCGCAACATTAAACTCCGACAAACCTCAGCCAGATTGGGTCCTAGATTTATTGGACCATTTCTCATTATCAAAAAAGTCAATCCAGTTGCTTTCCGGTTACACTTACCAAAAACTTTACGGATCGGAAATACCTTCCATTGCTCATTGCTTAAACCTTATGTTTCGTCCAGTAGATTTCCTCGTAGAATATCTCAGGGGAGATCTCCAGTAAATGTACAGGGTCAGCAGGAGTTCTTGGTGGAGAAGGTTCTCGATTCCAAGTTGTCCCGGGGTCGGCTTTATTTTTTGGTACATTGGAGAGGTTATGGGCCAGAGGAAAGGTCTTGGGTCCTGGATGAGGACCTTCATGCCCCAAGTCTCAAAAGGGCATTTTTTCGAGAATTTCCTCAGAAACCTGGCTTTAGGGGTTCCTTGACCCCTCCTCAAGGGGGGGGGTACTGTTAGGCGCCGGGGTCCGCTCGTCGGTGCGGCCCGGCGCCTAGCAACCAGGGACGCCGTGCGCGTTCAGCCGCCGGCTCCCTGGCAACGCTAGACGCCGGGCGCACAGAGCCGCTCTGACCTTAGCAACAGGGACGCCACGTTCAGCCGCGTTCCCCGTTGCTGGGTCTGTCCTAAATTACCTGATTATGTGCTGGCCGTGCAGCATGCAAGCTGCACGGCATTTCCATTGATTACCCTGTCTGGATCTTGATTGGAGGGTTCCTGAATAAAGGCACCCTCAGGACTTCTTACAGACGCCGGTGATAGCTTCCTGTTTGCCTGTGTCTGCTACAGAGAGTTCCAGTCCTGCTCAATCCGGTTGTTCCTGTCCTCAGAGATCCTGTACTCGGAAGTTTGCCATCTATTCCTGGAGTCTGACCGAGCACCTTTAACATCCTGTGGTGTTCGTGAGTCGCGGCTCAGCCGTGTGTTGCGGCTTGTCCGCTAACTGTTTATTATTTAGTTAATTTGTGTTCTGGAGCTTTTGCGGAGGATTCCGCTCCCACAGATCCACTCTGGTATCCAGCGGTGCTGGATAGGAGTAACGGATCAGTGGTTCTTTGGTTGTCCTTTTCCCTGGCGGCTAGTCCGCACATACCTTTGGTTAAAGTTAGTTAGCTTGTAACCCCTGGCCTGGTTGCTTAGTCAGAGGGCCCCTTGTTATCACCCTGTCTCGGATTTCCCTTTGTCTCCCATTAAGACCTGCGGGGGCATCGGGGTTGGGCAGACATAATCCGCCCTTCGAACGCGGCTGCCATGGGCTCAAGCAACCATAGTCTCGCAAGGGATTTCTGATAACACGGGCGAGACAACGGAGTTAGGGCGCCAGGGGTTACTAGGCTCTCCTGCTCCCACAACCAGCATATCTTCCCAGTACTCAGACCTCTGCCATAAGATCTCTTCTGGTCTGGAGTACGGGAATCATAACAGTCATGGCCATTCTCGGGGTGTGCATATACCTTCAGCTGCAAAGATGTATGTACAGAAACATGACTCCTGCGTCACTATTGCCACGGCCAGTCTGTGTAGCCATAGGGCAACCCTAGCAGTCAATGTTCCTGTGTTCTGCATATGTGTACTCAGTTGCGATGGCTCCGGTGGGCATCTATCATCTTTTAAGGGTGGCAGTGTCAGTTCCGAAGCCTTAAAAATGGCAATTCGTATGAAGTTGTGTACAAACGTGAATTAGGTCCATAGTTCACTCTTTTCACTCTAAAGGTGCAACACTTTGCACCTTTGCAGATGCTGCAGTCTGGGCACACAAATCCACACACTGCCCCATAACACCAGATGCAAATATGGGCACATGACATCACATAACTAGATGTGCGGGTTCCGATTTACTTAGTTCTTTTTGCCAAAGTAGCGCAAGTTCAGATTTATCCAGCTTTATCTTATTGGCTATCCATAACACGCGAGAGCCGGTACCTAATAAGCTGTGATAACTATCTTGGAGAGGTCTTTGCAAGGTTATTTTCTGTTGTCACTTTTCATTTAGTTGTATCTGTCGTGGTTTCTGCTCTGTTGGAAAGTGGCTATGGCTATTTTCAGCAGTTATAAAGTTTGTTACTGAGAGTATATATATCACACCCGGTACTAATGGAGCAAATCCTTTACTCTTCCTATACAGGGATTACTTTATAATACACTTCCATGCATTTTTAAACGTACATTTGCACTATCATCAGTTCAGTAATGTGGAACATTCCTGCTGACTTTCAGGCTTGGTCACTCACCTACATCTCTGCGCTCAGCGGCACCTGTGCCAAGTTGAATAAATATATTGTGGCTGTCCACATCCCAACGTTGTCAGGTACATTAGGGTCCCCACTGTGGAAAGCTGGACCCCACCTGCCCAAGGGCTTACAGAATGCTCTTCACGTGTCATTACATTACAGTACAATACCGAGGCTGTCAGCTTTGTTGCAATAGTCTGATGGTGTTTTTCAATCAAGTCAATGAGGATGAAGGGCGCCGTTTACTACACTCTACGGCAGTGGTTCGCAAACTCGCTCTACAAGGAGTGAATTCAGCAATGTACAGAGACATAGAGACATCCTGGATGAAAACCTGCTCCAGAGCACTCTTGACCTCAGACTGGGGCGACGGTTCATCTTTCAGCAGGACAACGACCCTGAGCACACAGCCAAGATATCAAAGGAGTGGCTTCAGGACAACTCTGTAAATGTCCTTGAGTGGCCCAGCCAGAACCCAGACTTGAATCCGATTGAACATCTCTGCAGAGATCTGAAAATGGCTGTGCACCGACCAGTGGCGGAACTAGCGAGCGATGTGCCCAGGTGCGACAAAATGCTTTGCCCCCCCCTCCCCTCACCCCATCCAAGTCCACCCCCTCACCCCTGGAGAGGATCTGGTGAGGGGGACCTGCTCAGGGCCAGAGAAACGGATACCTAGCAACAGTGCTGTAACTAGACATTTTAGCACTGTGTGCAAGAAACGGTATCGGTGCCCCACCCCTGCATGCAAAGCAGGGGCAGTGCGCACCATAGGCGCACGCAAAAATACATAGGGGCGTGGCTTCGTGGGGAAGGGGTGTGGCCACAAAATAATACCAATTCATAAAACGGTGCACAGTAGTCTCCATTATTCAAATTACGAAGCACAGTAGCACCACTACACCAGGTAGAGACCCTTTTACACCTTACGGTGGACAGATTCCCCTTTTACACCTTACGGTGGACAGATTCCCCTTTTTACACATTACGGCAGACAGCGTCCCCTTTTTACACATTAAGGCAGACAGCGTCCCCCTTTTTACACATAACGGCAGACAGCGTGTCCTTTTTACACATAATGGCAGACAGCGTGCCCTTTTTACACATAACGGCAGACAGCGTGCCCCTTTTTACACATAACAGCAGACAGCGTCCCCCTTTTTACACATACTGGCAGACAGCGTGCCATTTTTACACATTACGGCAGACAGCGTGCCCTTTTTACACATTACGGCAGACAGCGTCCCCTTTTTACACATTAAGGCAGACAGCGTCCCCCTTTTTACACATAACGGCAGACAGCGTGTCCTTTTTACACATAATGGCAGACAGCGTGCCCTTTTTACACATAACGGCAGACAGCGTGCCCCTTTTTACACATAACAGCAGACAGCGTCCCCCTTTTTACACATAACGGCAGACAGCGTCCCCCTTTTTACACATAACGGCAGACAGCGTGCCCCTTTTTACACATTATGCCCTTTTTACACATTACGGCAGACAGCGTGCCCTTTTTACACATTACGGTAGACAGCGTGTCCTTTTTACACATTACGACAGACACCGTGCCCTTTTTACACATTACGGCAGACAGCGTGCCCTTTTTACACATTACGGCAGGCAGATTCCCCCTTTTTACACATTACGGCAGACAGCATCCCCCTTTTTACACATTACGGCAGACAGCGTCCCCCTTTTTACACATTAAGGCAGAAAGAAAGAAAGAATTATACTTACGGTCTCCGCTGGCTCAGGCTCCTCGGTGCAGCTTCTGGCAGAGATTCCGATTCCCGGGCAGGAGAGAAGGAGGAGGAGGGAGCCGCAGCAGCGCTGTGGTATTGGTGGAGGCGCTGCTGCTGCTGTCCCAGTCCTTCACCATAGGCTGTTCTCCGCCGCTGTGAATGCTAGGATGCGCTTCACAACATCAGAAGACAGCCTATGGTGAAGCAGAGGGACAGCAGCAGCGCCTCAACCAATAACAGCGCTGCTGCGGCTCCCTCCTCCACCTCCCTCCTCCTCCTTCTCCCCCGTGGCAGCTGCGCTCCTCTCCTGTGTGCTGCAGGCGGCTGTGTGCTGTGGGCGGCGGTTGCCCGCAGCACACAGCGGCATGTAATGAGTCAGTTTGACTCACTGCATGCTTTGGCCCCCTGGACAGTGGCGGGCCCCAATGCAACGCACTGGTTGCACTGGCGGTAGTTCCGCCTCTGGCACCGACGCTTCCCATCCAACCTGATGGAGCTTGAGAGGTGCTGCAAAGAGGAATGGGCGAAACTGCCCAAAGATAGGTGTGCCAAGCTTGTGGCATCATATGCAAAAAGACTTGAGTCTGTAATTGCTGCCAAAGGTGCATCAACAAAGTATTGAGCAAAGGCTGTGAATACTTATGTACATGTGATTTCTTAGTTTTTTTATTTTGAATACATTTGCAAAAATCACAAAAAAACTTTTTCACATTGTCATTATGGGGTATTGTGTGTAGAATTTTGAGGAGAAAAAAATCAATTTATTCCATTTTGGAATAAGGCTGTAACATAACAAAATGTGGAAAAAGCGAAGCGCTGTGAATACTTTCTGGATGCACTGTAATTAGCATCTCAGTCATTTTGGTTTAACTATCTGTGCTCAAGCATGGATATTCTTAAAATCTGGACTGTGAGTGTACTTTAAAGACAGAAGGGGACATGTACTAAGCAGTGATAAAAATGGAGAAGTGAGCCAGTGGAGAAGTTGCCCATGGCAACCAATCAGCATTGATGTGACATTTATAATTTGCATACTATAAACGTATACAGAGCAGCTGATTGGTTGCCAAGGGACACTTCTCCACTGGCTCACTTCTCCACTTTTATCACTGTCCCCCAGAGTTTGATAAGCACTGCTTTACAGGGTGAGACTTCACCAAAGGGGAACATTGGGGGTTATTCAGGTTTGTTAGCAAACCAAAAAAGTTATCAATTGGGCAAAACCATGTTGCACCGCAGGCATACCTCCCAACTGTCCCGATTTTGGCGGGACAGTCCCGTTTTTCACGGTCTGTCCCACCCGCGGGTCGCAGTGTCCCGCGTGTGGGGGGCAGTTGGGAGATCCCCCCCTGTCACTCGCTCTGATCAGAGCAGCGGTGAATAGATGCTGTGCACAGCGTCTTCCCCTACAGAGAAGGACAGGGGGCTTGAACAGCAGCTCTCTGAGCGCTGTCCATGCCCCCACAGTGACAAACATGGGGGGGCGTGGTTTGCAGTTGTGGCGTTTGCCATGAGGCTACGCCCCTTTCAGCGAGGTCACGCCCCCAAATGCGGGCGCGCGTTATTATCCCTCCTTGTACTGCTGGAAAGTTGGGAGGTATGCCGCAGGTGGGGCAGATGTAAAATGTGCAGAGAGATTTAGTGTAGGGGGGGTGATAGCTGAAATGCCAGCGCGGGCAGCAGATTGTGCCCGAAGGGAACAACAATTGAATAGCTCTGCAGATGCAGGATTTTCAGGGGGGGTTTCTATACATATAATATGCATGTGTTCCAAACTGGCATCTCACAGACCACAATAGAATCACAGATAGCTGCTTTGCTTTTACACATGTATTATATCTGTACTAATGCATTGTATTAAACAATGTATTATATCTGTATTCTTGATGATGGTTGAATAAACCTAAACGTGTGCATCAATTTTATTATAGAGGGCACCCAGCAATATATATAATTAGAATGGCTGAGGGTGCCGGGTTTCATAGAACATTTTTTTTATACATGTGACCAGGAATGTAGCGAGGGTGGCTCTGGTGGAGCGCGAGCTCCAGGCGCCGAAAAAGTTAGAGGGCCCGCTGCCGTCCTCCCTCCCCATCGAGGGTAGCTGTACTGGCAGCCACAGAGCAGGAGGAGGAGAATCAGTGAGGTGCACACTGACTCGGAATCAGAGACTAGGTAGGAAACAGGGCAGGCCATAGGCGACAGCAGGAGACACTGACAGCCGGCACATGCCAGAGCTCTGCCCGTCCTCTTTATATGTCTCATTGTCTGCTTGTAGCTGTGCAGCAGGGTTACTGCTACACCACTCTCTGCTCCCGCTTCTGCAGAACCTCTTTCTGCCCCGGCTGCTGCAGCACTTGTCTCTTTCCCGGCTGCTGCGGCACTTCACTCTACAGTGGTGTAATGCTGCAGCACCTCTCTCTCTGCCCCAGCTGCAGCAACTCTTTCTGCAGACGGCTACCCGCATGTTAAGGATCATAGCAGCTGCGTGTGACATCATGCAGCTGCCGCGGCCCGCCACGTAAATGGTCCAGACGACCTGCATCATCCAGACCTCACCACTAAAACGAAGCATCCACACCAACAAAACGCGGCGTCAATGTCCCAATCCCACCCCCCTCCATGTCTTAAACTGCGTTTTGAAGAGAATGCAGTTTAGAACCTTGCACATGCACGTACCGGCATATGCGCTTGCACAGATGTACAAAAATTGCTTCATAGCGATTTTTGCACGTCAGGGTCTGAAACGGCCCATAGGCCCCCAATTCAGTACAGGGGAGGGGCGCTAAAACATAGCCTTGCTCCGGGCACCATGGCGCCTAGCTCACCTCTGCATGTGACGCACACATACTGTACAAAGTGTACACACAGCATACTTGCATTAATGCACATAACATACACACACACA
The DNA here is from genome assembly GCF_028390025.1 of Pseudophryne corroboree. NCBI lineage: Eukaryota > Metazoa > Chordata > Amphibia > Anura > Myobatrachidae > Pseudophryne > Pseudophryne corroboree. The sequence continues at coordinate 387,280,337 of NC_086451.1, forward strand.
CACAGCATACTTAAAAACACCCACAGGGCATACACACACATATAGCATACATGCACATAACATACTTACACACAGCACATACATACACACACACAGATAGATAGATACATACATACATAGCATACAGTACATTACACATAGCATAGTTTTACGCACAGAGCATACACAAACATTACACTTATAAACACAGGGCACACAGCATACTTATATACACAGCTTGCCTACAGGAGCTGCGGATCTCTTTCTGCTGGGTGGCACAGATCCTCTCATGTCCCTCTCTGTGATTGTGACACGCTGTCCGGCCTCCCGCTGCCGGTTCAGCTGTCAGCACTCCGCATCAGGTATATACAGTAAAAACCACCTGATGCGGAAGCGCTGACTGCTGAACCGGTAGTGGGAGGCCGGACAGCTCTGATCTCAGCTGGGGGCCCGCGGCTGCTGCAGAGACGGAGACAAGACTGTTTCCGTCTCTGAAAAAAAAAGAGTTGGTCCGTCGGGGGGTGTTTCTGGGTACTCAGAAACCCCCCCTGTGTGCGCTACTGCTCTGTTGGGCACCATCTACTGGCTGCCAGTGATGAAACAACTGAATACCGTCCTCATTGTCATTCCATATAGTATTAGGAGGGGGCTTTGGTGCAGTCATTAAACTGTACAGTGTCTAAGATATATGGGACAATGCACTCCGAAACTGAATGCACTCCGTACATACATATCCACCTCTCTACAAAACTTTATACGGCCTGTCAAGACCCACTTCTTCACCAAACCCTGCCAAATCTCATCCTAACCCTCTGTTCCACGCTCCCTGTCTACTACATCTGTGTCACCCGTTTGTCTGCCCCTCCCCTTTAGAATGTAAGCTCTCACAAACCACACCTCCCAACTTCCTTATTTTCCAAAGAGGGACACATGCGTGGCTTCGCCGCGTGTGCTCCAGAAAAGGGGCGTGGCCTATGAAAAAGGGCTGTGCGCATGTGCACAGCATCTATTCACTGCTGCTCTGCCAAGCAGGACAGCGTTGACAGAAGCCTCCCGACTGTCCCCCCCACCGTGGGACACAGCGGCCCGCGGGTGGGACAGCGGGACAGTCCCAAAAAAACGGGACTGTCCCGCAAAAATCGGGACAGTTGGGAGGTATGCACAAACAGGCTCCCTTCCCTCATGTGCTTTCCCTTCTCTTACTTAAACCATCTTCAACAGCACCAAATCCCGCGGTTTTATGCCACCCATATACTTATTTCAGCGTCGTCTGCTGATACAGCAATGTTTATGTACCCTGTACTTGTCCTTTATTGTTTTCAACTGTAAGTCACTGTTTTCCTGTTTTGCTTATTAGCTTATGTACTCTCAGATTGGGCACTGTGGATCCCTTGTGGTGCCATATAAATAAAGCAGGGGTGGGGAACCTCCGGGCCGCGGGCCGTATAAGGCCCGCAAAGCAAACTGATCGGCCACCCGCTGCTGTGTGTGACAGGGGAGGAGAGCGCAGAGTGCGCCTCTCCTGCCCCTTTGTGCTCAGTGCGGCGGCAGCGTGTGTCATCTGCAGGGAGGAGAGCGTAGCTATGTACACTGTCCAGCGGCGGCGTATAGGATATCAAACCAGCCGCAGGTTCGTGAGCCAATCAGAGCTTGCAGACCGGCAGCCAATCAGGAGCCGCGCTGCCGGTCTGCGAGTTCTGATTGGCTTACGAACTGGCGGCTGGTTTGAGGTCCTACACGCCACCGCTGGACATAGCTGCGCTCTCCTTCCTGCAGATGACACACGCCGCCACCGGACTGAGCACAAAGGGGCAGGAGAGGCACACGCTGCGCTCTCCTCCCCTGTCACACACAGCAGCATAAAGGGGCAGGAGAAGGCCAGCAGCAGCGGTGAGCAGGGTGGGGGCATACTGTATCTGGCACTGTGGGGACATGTGTGTACCTGGCACTGTGGGGACATGTGTGTACCTTGCATTATGGGGGCATATCTGACACTGTGGCGGCATATCTGTATCTGGCACTGTGGGGACATATCTGTATCTGGCACTGTGGGGACATGTGTGTACCTGGCACTGTGGGGACATGTGTGTACCTGGCACTGTGGGGACATGTGTGTACCTTGCATTATGGGGGCATATCTGACACTGTGGGGGGCATATCTGTATTTGACACTGTGGTGGCATATCTGTATCTGGCACTGTGGGGACATATCTGTATCTGGCACTATGGGGACATGTGTGTACCTGGCACTATGGGGGCATATCTGACACTGTGGCGGCATATCTGAATCTGGCACTGTGGGGACATATCTGTATCTGGCACTGTGGGGACATATCTGTATCTGGCACTGTGGGGACATGTCTGTACCTGGCACTATGGGGGCATATGTGTATCTGGCACTGTGGGGACATATCTGTATCTGGCACTGTGGGGACATATCTGTATCTGGCACTGTGGGGACATGTGTGTACCTTGCATTATGGGGGCATATCTGACACTGTGGGGGGCATATCTGTATTTGACACTGTGGTGGCATATCTGTATCTGGCACTGTGGGGACATATCTGTATCTGGCACTATGGGGACATGTGTGTACCTGGCACTATGGGGGCATATCTGACACTGTGGCGGCATATCTGAATCTGGCACTGTGGGGACATATCTGTATCTGGCATTGTGGGGACATATCTGTATCTGGCACTGTGGGGACATGTGTGTACCTGGCACTATGGGGGCATATGTGTATCTGGCACTGTGGGGACATGTGTGTACCTGGCACTATGGGGGCATATGTGTATCTGGCACTGTGGGGGCATATCTGAATCTGGCACTGTGGGGACATATGTGTATATGGCACTGTGGGGGCATATCTGTATCTGGCACTGTGGTGGCATATCTGTATTTGGCACTGTGGCGGCATATCTGAATCTGGCACTGTGGGGGCATATCTGTATCTGGCACTATGGGGGCATATCTGTATCTGGCACTATGGGGGCATATCTGTATCTGGCACTGTGGTGGCATATCTGTATCTGGCACTGTGGTGGTATATGTGTATCTGGCACTGTGGTGGCATATGTGTATCTGGCGGTGCACTACTGGCGGCATATGTATATCTGGCACTGTGGCGGCATACAGTATGTGTATCTGGCACTGTGGCGGCATATGTATATCTGGCACTGTGGCGGCATATATGTATCTGGCACTGTGGCGGCATATGTGTATCTGGCAGTGCACTACTGGGGCATAACTACTGGGGGGCAGGCTAATTTTAAGTTGATAAGTTTTGTATGGCCCCTGAGGAATTTTATAAAACTCTAAATGGCCCTTGGTAGAAAAAAGGTTCCCCACCCCTGAAATAAAGGTTAATAATAATATTGGAAGTTGCACTGAGAGTACTGTGACTATATACAGTTAGGGGCTGTAGGTGCTCTTATACAAGTAACAGGAGTCCAAGATGACTTCTCATATGCTTAATAATTTACAGTAAGGAGTTAGTTATTCCTTATAATACTGACAAGTTGCGTTCAGAACTCACTGTTTACAAGCAATGACATCGTAACTTGCTGTTTACAAGAGATGACATCGGAAAAATTCTGTTTACAAGCGTTGACATTGGAACTCGCTTCGCTGTGTACGAATTATGATATTGGAACTCGTTGTGTACAAACGATGCCATCGGAACTCGATGTTTACAAGCGATAACATCGAACTCGCTGTTTACAAGCAATGCTATCAGAACTCGCTGTTTACAAGCAATGCCATCAGAACTTGCTGTTTATAAGCGATAACATAGAACTTGCTGTTTACAAGGGTTGACATTGGTACTCGCTGTTTACAAGCGTTGACATCAGAACTCGCTGTTTACAAGCGATACCATCAACACTCTCTGTTTACAAGTGTTGACATCTGAACTCGCTGTTTACAAGCAATGACATTGAAACTCACTGTTTACAACCGATGGCACTGGAAGTTTACAGTCGATGTCATTGGAACTCGCTGTTTACAAACGCTGCAATGGGAATTCACTGTTTACAAGCGATGGCATTGGAACAGTTTACAGTCGATGCCATGGAACTTGCTGTTTACAAACTATGCCATGGGAGTTCGCTGTTTACAAGCAATGACTTTGGAACTCGCTGTTTACAAGCGATGATATCGGAACTCACTGTTTACAAGCGATGGCACTGGAACAGTTTACAGTCAATGCCATCGGAACTCGCTGTTTACAATCGATGCCATGGTAATTCGCTTTTACAAACGATGCCATGGGAATTCGCTGTTTACAAGCAATGACATCTAACTCGCTGTTTACAAGCGATGACATTGGAACTCGCGGTTTACAAGCGATGATATCGGAACTCACTGTTTACAAGCGATGGCATTGGAACAGTTTACAGTCGATGCCATCGGAACTCGCTGTTTACAAGCGATGACATTGGAACTCGTTTATAATCACTACTGTGTTATATGTACATACATAGGCAAAATTGTATAATTGTCTTTGAAACACAGCAAAGAAAGGTGACATCAGTAACATATATGTTGAAACTAAAGATGGTATTACATAGTTTGTCATTCTAAACCAGGCATAACATAACAGGCAGTCAGTAAATACTAAGCTCCACATTGTATGGTAGAGAGCAGAGAGAAGCATCACCGCCAATACCAACCAGTATCAAAGGTTTTAGGAAACACATCTCCATCTTCAAGTAACAATTGGAGGATTCTGTAAAAAGACGGATTTTGTTCCCAGTGGTTCACTGGATGTACTATATATTTCAATCAAATATCATAGAAGAGGTTGTTAGCATAAATCTGTCCAAATATATGGGCCTGCCCACCAACGTCACATCTTTGTTGGACAAGTCCCTAACATTCTAACGGTTCATGTCTGGGGTGCAGGGCACTCCCAAACCAGCCCAGCTAACCGCCCCCCCCTCCTCCCCCAGGACATCACACAAATGAAATATCGCAGTGAAGTGTTACAGAGTATCAGTTGTATGAAAGTATCTATTCAGTGTTAGGACTATTACAGGAGTGAAAAAAATACATGGATAAAAAACACAGTGATATAAAATGTGAATGTAAGTGTTAAGTGGTGATGCCCTTTAGTGCCCCATGCAGAATAGTTCAGAGGGCCCCACGCCCCAATACGACATTGTATAAGTATAAAGTGGACTTACATTTGATTATACCTATTTCAAATTAATGTGCAGTCTATTGCTAGTTCCCTGCTTAAAAACATTTAGAGGAGGGTGGGGAGGGGTGCCAATCAAGACTGAAGGAATCTCAAACTTCAAGTGTACATATAATAGGATTTTAATACTTACCGGTAAATCCTTTTCTCTTAGTCCGTAGAGGATGCTGGGGTCACATCAAGAACCATGGGGTATAGACGGGATCCGCAGGAGACATGGGCACTTTAAGACTTTCAAGGGTGTGAACTGGCTCCTCCCTCTATGCCCCTCCTCCAGACTCCAGTTATAGGAACTGTGCCCAGGGAGATGGACATTTCGAGGAAAAGGATTTATTGTTAAACTAAGGTGAGATACATACCAGCTCACACCTCAAGCACGCCGCACAACATGGTATTCAACACAACGCAAGTCAACGGCATGAACAACGTCAGCAACAGGCTGACTAAAAACGTAACACAACATGTGTTGAAACGTAACAAAAAACTGCAGATACTGTACGCACTGGGACGGGCGCCCAGCATCCTCTACGGACTAACAGAAAAGGATTTACTGGTAGGTATTAAAATCCTATTTTCTCATACGTCCTAGAGGATGCTGGGGTCACATCAAGAACCATGGGGTTATACCAAAGCTCTAGGGCGGGAGAGTGCGGATGACTCTGCAGCACCGATTGACCAACCATGAGGTCCTCATCAGCCAGGGTATCAAACTTGTAGAACTTCGCAAAGGTGTTTGAACCCGACCAAGTAGCCGCTCGGCAAAGTTGTAATGCCGAGACCCCCCGGGAAGCCGCCCAGGACGAGCCCACCTTTCTGGTAGAATTGGCCTTCACCGATTTCAGTAACGGCAATCCAGCCGTAGAATGAGCATGCTGAATCGTATGACAGATCCAGCGCGCAATAGTCTGCTTGGAAGCAGGAGCCCCAATCTTGTTGTGAGCATACAGGACAAACAGAGCCTCCATTTTCCTAAACTGAGCCGTTCTGGCCACATAAATTTTCAAAGCTCTGACTACATTGAGAAATTTCGATTCCAGCAAGGCGTCAGTAGCCACTGGCACCACAATAGGTTGGTTCAAGTGGAACGACGAAACCACTTTCGGCAGAAATTGCTGACGAGTCCTCAACTCTGCTCTATCTTCATGGAAGATCAAATAAGGGCTCTTGTGAGACAAGGCCGCTAATTCAGACACCCGCCTTGCGGATGCCAAGGCCAACAGCATGACCACTTTCCAAGTGAGGAATTTCAACTCTACCTTCTGTAAAGGTTCAAACCAATTAAATTGAAGGAATTGCAACACCACGTTAAGATCCCACGGTGCCACTGGGGGCACAAAGGGAGGTTGGATGTGCAACACGCCTTTCACAAAAGTCTGAACTTCTGGAAGGGAGGCCAATTGTTTTTGGAAGAAAACCGATAAGGCTGAAATTTGTACTTTAATTGAGCCCAACTTTAGGCCCGCATCCACACCAGCTTGTAGAAAATGGAGAAAACGTCCTAACTGAAATTCTTCCGTAGGAGCCTTCCTGGATTCACACCAAGACACGTATTTTCTCCAAATACGGTGGTAATGTTTAGACGTTACTCCTTTCCTGGCCTGAATAAGAGTGGGGATGACTTCCTTGGGAATACCCTTTCGGGCTAGGATCCAGCAGTCAACCGCCAAGCTGTCAAATGAAGTTGCGGTAAGTCTTGTAACACGCACGGCCCCTGCTGTAACAGATCCTCCCTCAGAGGAAGAGGCCAGGGATCTCCTATAAGTAATTCCTGAAGATCTGGATACCAAGCCCTCCTTTGCCAGTCTGGAACAATGAGGATCGCTTGAACCTTTGTTCTTCTTATGATCTTTATTACTTTTGGAACGTGTGGAAGCGGAGGAAACACATACACCGACTGAAACACCCACGGTGTCACTAGGGCGTCCACTGCTATTGCTTGAGGGTCTCTAGACCTGGAACAATATCTCTGAAGTTTCTTGTTGAGGTGAGACGCCATCATGTCTATTTGAGGAATTCCCCAAAGACTTGTCACTTCTGCAAAGACCTCTTGATGAAGACCCCACTCTCCTGGATGGAGATTGTGTCTGCTGAGGAAGTCTGCTTCCCAGTTGTCCACTCCTGGAATGAAGATCGCTGACAGAGCGCTTGTATGCCTTTCCGCCCAGCGGAGAACCTTGTGGCCTCTGCCATTGCCGCTCTGCTCTTTGTTCCTCCCTGGCGGTTTATGTACGCTACTGCTGTTTGTCTGACTGAATCAAGACGGGCCGATTGCGAAGAAGATGTTCCACTTGCAAAAGGCCGTTTTAAATGGCCCTTACCTCCAGAACATTTGTGTGTAGACAAATTTCCTGGCTTGACCATCTTCCCTGGAAGCTTTTCCTCTGTGTGACTGCCCCCCAGCTTCAGAGACTCGCATCCGTGGTCCCTAAGATCCAGTCCTGGATCCCGAACCTGCGTCCCTCTAGGAGGTGAGAGCTGTGCAGCCACCACAGGAGTGAGATTCTGGTCTTGGAAGGCAGGATTATCTTTCGGTGCATGTGCAGATTGGACCCGGACCACTTGTCCAACAGGTCCAACTGAAACACTCTGGCATGGAATCGGCCAAACTGAATGGCCTCGTAGGCCGCCACCATTTTCCCCAGCAACCGAGTGCATTGATGGATCGATACTTTTGCTGGCTTCAGAATTTGTTTGACCAGGTTCTGAATTTCCAGAGTCTTTTCCACTGGAAGACAAACTCTCTGTAATTCTGTGTCCAGAATCATTCCCAAAAACGACAGCCGTCTCGTCGGAACCAACTGTGATTTTGGCAAGTTTAGGAGCCAACCACGTTGCTGCAAAATTGTCAGGGAGAGCGTAATGTTCTGCAGTAATTGGTCCCTGGATCTCGCCTTTATCAGGAGATCGTCCAAGTACGGGATAATTGTGACTCCTTGCTTGCGCAGGAGAACCATCATTTCGGCCATTACTTTGGTGAAAATACTCGGAGCCGTGGACACACCAAACGGCAACGTCTGATATTGGTAATGACAATCCTGAACTGCAAACCTCAGGTAAGCCTGATGTGGAGGATAAATGGGAATATAAAGGGATTTGAGGTTCAGGATTGGTCTGACTGAGCCGTCTGGCTTTGGGACCACGAACAGGCTTGAATAAAAGCCTTCTCCCTGTTGCGACGGGGGAACCCTGACAATGACTTGATTGCGACACAATTTTTGTATTGCGGCGCATACCACCTCCCTGTCCGGAAGAGAACGTCTTGAAACTCCAGTTTGTACCCCTGGGACACTATTTCTAAAACCCATGGGTCCAGGGCCGAACGAGCCCAGAACTGACTGAAGAGCTTTAGACGTGCCCCCACCGGTGCGGACTCCCGCAGAGGAGCCCCAGCGCCATGCGGTGGATTTGGCAGAAGCCGGGGAGTACTTCTGCTCCTGGGAACCGGCCACGGCCGGTGATCGTTTACCTTTTCCCTTTCCTCTAGTAGCAAGGAAGGAAGACCCTTGGCCTTTTCTGTATTTATTGGGCCGAAAGGACTGCATCTGATAGTGGTGTGCTTTCTTTTGTGGTGCAGGCACATAAGGTAAAAATGATGACTTACCCGCGGTAGCCGTAGATACCAAATCAGCGAGGCCCTCACCAAACAATACACCACCTTTATACGGTAGAGATTCCATAGCTTTCTTAGAGTCAGCATCAGCATTCCATTGATGAATCCACAATGCTCTCCTAGCTGAGACTGCCATGGCATTGGCCCTTGATCCCAAGAGGCCAATATCCCTCGCAGCTTCCTTTAGGTAGACTGCAGCGTCCCTAATATAACCTAGTGTCAAAAGAATGCTATCCCTATGCAGGGTATCTATTTCAGATGACAAGTTATCTGCCCATTTTTCGATAGCGCTACTCACCCACGCAGATGCAATGGCTGGTCTGAGTAGCGTACCTGTGGTGACATAAATGGAGTTCAATGTATTTTCCTGCCTACGATCCGCAGGATCCTTTAGGGCTGCCGTGTCAGGGGACAGAAGAGCCACCTTTTTGGACAGCCGTGATCTTTGTCCACAATGGGGGGTGACTCCCATTTTTCCCTATCCCCAGAGGGAAACGGATACGCCACTGGAATCCTTTTGGGAATCTGAAACTTTTTGTCAGGATTTTCCCAAACCTTTTCACAAAGCGTGTTCAGTTCACGAGAGGGAGGAAACGTTACCTCAGGTTTCTTTCCTTTATACATACAGACCCTTGTATCCGGAACAGCAGGGTCCTCCGTGATATGTAGCACATCTTTTATCGCCACAATCATGTACTGAATGCTCTTTGCCAGTTTTGGATCTAATCTGGCATCACTATAGTCGACACTTGAGTCAGTGTCCGTGTCGGTATCCGTGTCTGCCAGCAGGGCAAATTAACGTTTTTGTGACCCCGAGGGGGTTTGGACTTGTAACATCACATCCTCTACGGATTTCTTCCATGCCTGGTTCTGAGACTCAGATTTATCCAATCTCTTATTTATCAGAGCCACATTAGCATTCAAAGCACCCAAAACATTCACCCAATCAGGTGCCGACAGGGTCACTCCGACAGCTGTTTGTGTCCCTAACATCGTCTCCTCCTGGGAAGAGCCTTCAGCCTCAGACATGCCGACACACGTGTACCCAACACACACAGACACACTGGGCATATAGGGGACAGACCCTCAATAAAGCCTGTCAGAGAGACACAGAGGAAGTTTGCCAGTTCACAACCCAGCGCTTAAACCCGGTTCTGAAACAGTTACAGAATGTCCCAGACCTGCAGCGCTTTTATAATAACTTATATTGCACCAAAAATCACTGTGTCTCCCCCTCCCCCGTTTTGCACCGTTACTTGTACAGCAGTGTGAGGAAGGACCAGCGTCTCTGCAGCTTCTGTGAAGAGAAAATGGCACTGATGTGAGCTGTGAGGACTAAGCCCCGCCCTCATAATGGCGCGCTTCAGCCCCGCTATTTTTCTGAAATCTTTATACTGGCGGGGGATTGGACAGTGGCTTGGCACCTTGTCCCCTCTTGCCAGTAACTTTTTTAGAGGTGTATATGCTGCCCAGGGCGACCCCCGCACCCTGCACCCTGTAGTGCCGCTGAGTGTGGGAGCATGGCGCGCAGTGCGGCCGCTGTGCGGTACCTCTGAAGCAGTCACTGAAGTCTTCTGTCTTCTTCTACTACTCACCTGTCTTCTGACTTCTGGCTCTGTAAGGGGGGTGACGGCGGGCTCTGGGAACGAGCATCTAGGCGTACCTAGCGATCAGACCCTCAGGAGCTAATGGTGTCCTGTGGCCAAAGAAGCAGAGCCTTTAAACTCACAGAAGTAGGTCTGACTTCTCTCCCCTAAGTCCCACGAAGCAGGAAGACTGTTGCCAGCAGTTCTTCCTGAAAATAAAAACCCTAACATAAAAGTATTTTCAGAGAAACTCAGTAGAGCTCCTCAGAGTGCAACCAGTCTGCCTGGGCACAGATTCTAAACTGGAGTCTGGAGGAGGGGCATAGAGGGAGGAGCCAGTTCACACCCTTTGAAAGTCTTAAAGTGCCCATGTCTCCTGCGGATCCTGTCTATACCCCATGGTTCTTGATGTGACCCCAGCATCCTCTAGGACGTATGAGAAATACACATAATAGGGAATATATAGGGGGAGGGGCTAATTGAATTAGGCATAATCAAAAGTAACGCCTCTTTATACTTATATAGCATACCTCCCAACTGTCCTGATTACAGCGGGACAAACCAACTATTCAGACACTGTTCCGCTGTCCCACCCAGGGGCAGCAGTGTCCCGCGGGTGAGGGATCCTTTGATCACCCGCTGCTCTGCTTTGCAAAGCAGTGAGTGATTGCTGAATAGATGCCGTGCCCATTTGCATGACATCCATACAGTACACGGAGGGGAGCAAGGGGCTGCTCAGCTGCTCGGTGAGCACTGGGAATGCTCCCACAATGCTAAAAATAGGTCTGTGCCATGAGGCCCTGCCCCCTTGGTCGAAGCCCCTCCCCTTACACCCTTCCCGGGTCCCATTTTCATGTGCTAAAAAGTTGGAAAGTATGATATATTCGAGAGAAGGGTTTTTGGGAACCGCACTGGTCTGACAATAATTTTTGTATGAATAGAAATCTGAGTAAAGTCCTCTGAGAAACTGAAATTTGTATTATAGAATTGCTTCAGATTACGGTAACTGTGCATATAGAGAGATATTGTATCTTTTCAGATGCACAATATTTAGTTACCATTCAGTGGTGCTCCCATGAGTCAGAAATATGTTGAAAAAAATATGCCAAATAAAGAAAATGGAAAAAGAAGTAGACTCTTTTTTGGGAGCACTCTACCTCAGAGGAACTATAGTATATCAATCAATACTGGTAAAATCATGATTTTAATAGATTCTAAATAAAATATGTAGAATTGTCGGAGTTCAAAAAAGATGTATATGTGATTCAAGACTATTATGCAAAATATTTATATCAATTAAAGTAAATAATTAGCAAAAAATCGCTATAGTATAGTGTAAGCCGGAGAAGCTAAGATTCTCAAAAAAGGAAGAGAAAGAAATCACCTTTTAGTCTCAGAAGTGTCCGTCACATAGGTATATGACCATCATTCATACTGCAAAAATCCCAAATGGAAAAAATGGTTGCAGAAAATTAAATCATAGGCCATGAGGGTCCGAGTACCTATCTGTGACTTTGAGATTGGGCAGCAAAATTTATTTGCAGTACCAGGATGTTCCAAAGTGGTCTCCCATCCGAGTACTAGTCCGGCCCTCCACTGCTTAGCTTCCAAGATCGGAAGAGATTGGGCATCTCCAGTGGGGTATGTCCGCAATTTCTTAAGCTAGCCCTTTCATTTGTCACCTTGATTTGGAAAGGGCATTGGTCATATTTTTAGCCAGAAAGAGGGACGGACACGCATATGCCAACCAGATTCAAAAGGTGCAGATTGGGTATAACAATTATATGGCAAGAAATTATTATGGCCATAAACAACCAATCAGGGTAAATCCTTCCTTGTTTATATTGTACTGTACACCAGTCATTGATGAATAGATAATAAACTCATTCTTGGTTGTACTGTCTAAATAAGACAGATATACACTTAATTCTTCACCAAATAAGATCCAAAATTACTACAAAGATTCCTTTATAGTTAAATGGGTCATCATCTATATCTTTCTTACAACCAAAGATCCACCATTGGTATATGTATACCTGAGGTATACAGTTGAAAGTAAATGTTACAATAACAAGGTATTCCAAAAATGGTCTCCCATCCAAGCACCAACCCTGTGTAACACTATGCAGCAATCACATTCAGATGCAGTTATGCACCATTAGTGGGATACGTCCACAATTGTATGCTTATCACTGATTGGTATAATTACCCTCAATTAGTGAGTAACCAGGTAGCTCATTAATGATTTCTGCAGAGATGGATTAGGTGCATTTGATACCTAGTATACAGATTTAAACCAGGTGTTGCTCAACACAATTTTAGATTTCAAAAAAAGCATATGTTTTCACAATAAATAATAAATGGATGAATAAACCATCTAGGTGTACCTCTACAGAATATGCAGTTGGTATAAATGCTGCAGCATGTAGCGTATTCTGTTGTGAGAGGAGTATGTGGTCAAAAATACAGCAGGTGTCAACCTACAGGGCAAAGAAATCATCAATCATTCTATAGTGATCAAAAAAAGCTTAACAGGTTTAATAATATACCAGCTTATAATAGCATTGCCACTAAACAGGAATGTGGCAGAAGACTATTAGCTAGTCACCCTAGGTAAGGATACTGAGTGTATAAAAATGACAGATGCTGTTATATTTGAACCAGGTATTCTGGTGTTACATACGATACCAGGCTGTAGAGCTCAATCACGGGCACAACAGTGACGGGTATCCGCCCGAATCACCCCCTACTGTCTGGATCTCACTTGCGGACACATACAGCGGGAGGTAGCGGCACTCCCCCCACCCGCTGGAGCTCAACTGTGGGCAGGAGTAGCGGGGATTAGCAGTATCCATCCCGCTACCTATACCTTCATCATCCGCACCAGAAAACCTGGGGACATCAAAACTCTACAGCCTGGTATCGTATGTAACACCAGAATACCTGGTTCAAATATAACAGCATCTGTCATTTTTATACACTCAGTATCCTTACCTAGGGTGACTAGCTAATAGTCTTCTGCCACATTCCTGTTTAGTGGCAATGCTATTATAAGCTGGTATATTATTAAGCCTGTTAAGCTTTTTTTGATCACTATAGAATGATTGATGATTTCTTTGCCCTGTAGGTTGACACCTGCTGTATTTTTGACCACATACTCCTCTCACAACAGAATGCGCTACATGCTGCAGCATTTATACCAACTGCATATTCTGTAGAGGTACACTTAGATGGTTTATTCATCCATTTATTATTTATTGTGAAAACATATGCTTTTTTTGAAATCTAAAATCGTGTTGAGCAACACCTGGTTTAAATCTGTATACTAGGTATCAAATGCACCTAATCCATCTCTGCAGAAATCATTAATGAGCTACCTGGTTACTCACTAATTGAGGGTAATTATACCAATCAGTGATAAGCATACAATTGTGGACGTATCCCACTAATGGTGCATAACTGCATCTGAATGTGATTGCTGCATAGTGTTACACAGGGTTGGTGCTTAGATGGGAGACCATTTTTTGGAATACCTTGTTATTGTAACATTTACTTTCAACTGTAAACCTCAGGTATACATATACCAATGGTGGATCTTTGGTTGTAAGAAAGATATAGATGATGACCCATTTAACTATAAAGGAATCTTTGTAGTAATTTTGGATCTTATTTGGTGAAGAATTAAGTGTATATCTGTCTTATTTAGACAGTACAACCAAGAATGAGTTTATTATCTATTCATCAATGACTGGTGTACAGTACAATATAAACAAGGAAGGATTTACCCTGATTGGTTGTTTATGGCCATAATAATTTCTTGTCATATAATTGTTATACCCAATCTGCACCTTTTGAATCTGGTTGGCATATACGTGTCCGTCCCTCTTTCTGGCTAAAAATATGACCAATGCCCTTTCCAAATCAAGGTGACAAATGAAAGGGCTAGCTTAAGAAATTGCGGACATACCCCACTGGAGATGCCCAATCTCTTCCGATCTTGGAAGCTAAGCAGTGGAGGGCCGGACTAGTACTCGGATGGGAGACCACCTTGGAACATCCTGGTACTGCAAATAAATTTTGCTGCCCAATCTCAAAGTCACAGATAGGTACTCGGACCCTCATGACCTATGATTTAATTTTCTGCAACCATTTTTTCCATTTGGGATTTTTGCAGTATGAATGATGGTCATATACCTATGTGACGGACACTTCTGAGACTAAAAGGTGATTTCCTTCTCTTCCTTTTTTGAGAATCTTAGCTTCTCCGGCTTACACTATACTATAGCGATTTTTTGCTAATTATTTACTTTAATTGATATAAATATTTTGCATAATAGTCTTGAATCACATATACATCTTTTTTGAACTCCGACAATTCTACATATTTTATTTAGAATCTATTAAAATCATGATTTTACCAGTATTGATTGATATACTATAGTTCCTCTGAGGTAGAGTGCTCCCAAAAAAGAGTCTACTTCTTTTTCCATTTTCTTTATTTGGCATATTTTTTTCAAGTATGATATATTGCCAGTATTGGCATGAGATTTGGGGTGTGGGGCCTCCTGAACTATTCTGCCTGGTCCTCTTCAGGGCATCACCACTTAACACTTACATTCACATTTTATATCACTTTCTTTGTTTGCTTTTAATCCATGTATTTTTTCACTCCTGTAACACTCCTAACACTGAGTATCTGCTTTCACACACCTGATGCGCTGCAACACTTCACAGCTATCTTTCATTTGTGTGGGGTGTTCTGCTGGGGGTTCCCTGCACCACAGACGTGAACTCCTAGAATGTTAGGGACTTGTCCAGCAAAGAGGTGACCTGGACGTTGGTGGGTAAGCCCATCTCTTTGGCCAAATATATGCTAACAACCTCTTATATGATATTTAATTGTAATATATATTTACATTTTGAGTAGTAATGTTTGCATAGTGCACCTGCATCCCTTTTTTTCTATATGTAGAACTACAAATCTCAGCAAGATAGCACCTTGCACTTATCACTGCTTTATCACTTCTTTATCCCTTCTCCAGGTTAATACTAATGCAGAGAAATGGCACTGGTGATCCCACCTGCATGTATAGGTCTCCGATTTCTCTCTGCCCCCTCCCCAAGAATATAACAGCTACAGTACATAATGCATACCTCCCAACTTTTCATCTCTTGAAAGAGGGACACATGCGCGGCGCTCCTGAAAAAGGGACGTGGCCTAAGTGAAAGGGGGCGTGGCTTCGCGAGAGGACCCGCGATCGTGAGCCACGCCCCTATTTTTGTCACTGATGGGGCATGCCCAGTGCTCTGTGAGCCGCTGGCATGCGCCCTCCCCTCTGACTCCAGTGAATAGACGCTGTGCGCATGCGAGAGACAGAGACTCCCAACTGCCCCCCCCCACCACAGGACACTGCGGCCCATGGGTAGGACAGCAGGACAGTCCTCATAAAACGGGACTGTCCCACGAAAATCGGCACAGTTGGGATAATGGGAGTAATGTACAATCAGGGAGATTGCTCGACTCTTCATGAAGTCAGGGAGATTGCTACTATTTTAGGGAGTCTTCCGGACAATAAGGGAGAGTTGGCTAGTTTGCAATAGGATTGATCCCGAAATCACAATGGTGAAAGCAATGTTCTGATCTTGGGGGGTCATTCTGACCCGATCGTACGCTGCAGGTTTTAGCAGCGTAGCGATCGGGTCAGAACTGCGCATGCACTGGCGCCGCAGTGTGCCGGTGCATGGCCGCCCGTCGCTGCGCTACGCTCGCCTCTGCCTGATTGACAGGCAGAGGCAGTCGATGGGTGGGAGGGGGCGAAATGGCGGCATTTGGCCGCCGTTTTGTGGGCGCGGTCCGGCCAACGCAGGCGTGGGGGGCGCGTTTTGTGGACGCAGTCCGGCCACTGCGGGCCGGGGGGCGAAGAGTAGCTCCCGACCAGCACGCTAAAGCTGCGCTGGCCGAGAGCTACTCTTAAAGTGCAACGGCATCGCCTTTGCACTTCTGCGGGGGGGGGGGGGAGGGGCGGCACTGATATGCGGGGTGGACTAGCCCTGTGCTGGGCGTCCCCCCGCATGTCTAAGTTCATGATCGTAGCTGTGCTAAATTTAGCACAGCTACGATCAACACGGAATGACCCCCCCTGGTCACTGGTGTCTTTGTCGTTACTGTGCATGTGTGACTTTATCTTATTTATATTTTTTCAACTGTGCATGAACCACATTTTCTTTTTATGCAACTTCGCATGTGTGAAAATAATATCAATCCCGGCAACAAATCAGTAGTATTTCCCCAAATTTAGGTGCATTAAATGCAAAGATGCCAATCTCAAATCCATCCAATATCGGTACGGGATCCCTATCACAGCTAGGTAACTTGCTTTAGCTTTACAGTGCATCTGGAAAGTATTCACAGCGCTTCAATTTTTCCACATTTTGTTATGTTACAGCCTTATTCCAAAATGGAATAAATTCATTTTTTCCCTCAAAATTCAATGAGAAAAAAAATTGTTTTTTTTTAGATTTTTGCAAATTTATTAAAAATACAAAACTAAGAAATCACATGCACATAAGTATTCACAGTCTTTGCTCAATCTTTCAGCAGGACAACGACCTGCACACAGCCAAAATATCAAAGGAGTGGCTTCAGGACAACTCTGTAAATGTCCTTAAGTGGCCCAGCCAGAGCCCAGACTTGAATCCGATTGAACATCTATGGAGAGATCTGAAAATGTCTGTGCGTCGACGCTTCCCATCCAACCTGATGGAGCTTGAGAGGTGCTGCAAAGAGGAATGGGCCAAACTGCCCAAAGATAGGTGTGCCAAGCTTGTGGTATCATATTCAAAAAGACTTGAGACTGTAATTGTTGCCAAAGGTCTATCAACAAAGTATTGAGCCAAGGCTGTGAATATTTATGTACATGTGATTTCTTTTCTTTTTTTTTTTTTTTATTCTTTTTTTTTGCGTGGTCAAACATAATGGGCAAACAATACATTGACAAAAGGGACAGGCGGTCAGGCGAACCAACGTCCAACAGAAACCACAATTTTAGAATATACAACGAGAATAATCAGAAGTAAAACGTTAGTAATCAAGTATCAAATTTTTTGGGGGGGGAGGGAAAGGAGGAAGAGGGAGATATGGGGGTGGGGGAAACCACAATATAATCCAATCACAGTACATATCCTGGAAATAGTGAGATCAGAAAAAAGAAGAGTGGGAGGGCAGGGGAGAGACGAGAGAAGATAAGACGGAGAAAAAGAAGAGGAGAGAAGAACAGAAAAGAGAAGAAAATGAGCAAGGCGATGGAGGCGGGGTAGTAGGCAATGCCCATGGGTCTGTGGAAGGAGCTAAGAGAAAGAGGGGGGAGATGGCGATCTACGTTCAGCAGCGAGCCAGGGGGCCCAATCCTGCTCAAAAACGTGACCCCGGTCGTGGAGATAATATGTAATCTTCTCCATTGATGCAATATGCCAAATTTTGGTTTTAAGAGACGAGAGAGAGGGTGGAGATGGGTTCTTCCAATTGAGAGCTATCAGCGATTTTGCCGCAGTTAGAATATGTGTGGCCAGTTTTTTGGAGAATTTATTAAGCATCGGGGGAGGGTAACACAGCAAAAAGATCCAGGGATCTTTCAGCATGGGGGAGTCCAGAAGGGAGTTAAGGAGAGAGTGGACTAGATTCCAAAAGGAGACGATGGACGGGCAGGTCCACCATATGTGTAACATAGTGCCTCTAGATCCGCAGTTCCTCCAGCAATTAGGGGAGGAAGACGGAAAGAGTTTGTTAAGTCTATCAGGGGTGTAGTACCAACGGTAGTAAATTTTGTAGGCAGTCTCCTTAAAAGCAGTAGCAATAGAGCATTTAGCAATCCCCAGTCTCATGTCCTCCCAGTCTTCGCTCTCCGGAGGGGGCCCAAGATCACGCTCCCATGCGAGTTTGTGGGGCCAGGAGGAGGGGAGGGAAGAATTTAGTAAAAGGGAGTAAAGTTGGGAGATTACGCCTTTGGAGAGATGAGAGTTAATGCATAAACTTTCAAAGGGAGTGAGGACTCGGAGCAAAGCGGAGGAGGGCAGAGAACCTAAAAAGTGCCGGATTTGTAGGAATTGAAAGGGATTAAGTGAGTACGAGGGAGTCTTCTGTTGGAGGTCAGGTAGGGACAGCCATTGGCCCCGATCGGCGAAAATAGTCGGGAATTTGAAGCCCAGCGTTATCTATGTACGGAATCTCGTAAGCGAGAATCCAGGAGGAAACATAGGGTTCTGCCAGATGGGGGTCAACGGCGAGGGGGTAGTGGTGAGACCCATCTTTAGAGAGTGGGAATCCCAAATTTTAAGGTTAAATTTAATAGTGGGGAGGAGGTTGGGGGTCTGGAGGTACAGGGCAGACCCCATAAGGGGGTCAGGTCCGAGAGGTTAACGAGGGCTGCCTCGATATCCAACCAGGATACAGATCCCGGAGGAGCATAAGAGGTGACAATATGAGATAGGTGGGAGGCTAAGTAGTAGAGTTTGATATCAGGGAGACCTCTACCGCCAGCGGAGGTTGACCGTTTCAGGGTATTGCCGGCGATGCGGGGGGTGGGGGGGCTGTGGTTCCAGATAAAACGCATGAGGGCTCGTTGGGTAGTGCGAAGAAAGGAGGCCGGAACTGCCACAGGGAGGGTCTGGAAAAGGTAAAGCCATTTGGGGACTATGGTCATTTTAACCGCTATGATCCTGCCCAGCCACGAAATGAAGAGACTGTTCCAGGATGTCAGGTCAGCGAGTGTTCTGGTGAGGAGGGGTGGAAAGTTTTCCCGGAAGAGAGACTCGTAGCGGGAGGTCAAATAAATCCCCAAATATTTAATCTTTGTGGGCTGCCATTTAAAATTGAAATTGGCGCGAAGGGATTCAGCCTCTCGGTGAGGGACATGAAGCAGCATAGCCTCGGACTTGGAATAATTGATCTTGTAGCCTGATATAAGGCTGTAAGAATACAGAACTGAAAATAAATTTGGGAGTGAGATAAAGGGCTGGGTCAGGGAGAGTAGAATGTCGTCAGCGAAGAGGGAGATTTTAGGATCGATACGGCCTACTTGTATACCGTGTATATTTGGATGAGCTCTAATTTGAGAAGCGAGGGGCTCGATAATGAGGGGTACATGTGATTTCTTAGTTTTTTATTTTTAATAAATTTGCCAAAATCCCCAAAAAACTGTTTTCACGTTGTCATTATGGGGTATTGTGTGTAGAATTGTGAGAGGAGAAAAAAAAGAATTTATTCCATTTTGGAAAAAGGCTGTAACATAACAAAATGTGGAAAAAGTGAAGCGCTGTGAATACTTTCTGGATGCATTGTGCCATTGCATTGTGATTAAATAGCACCCTCTGCTGGAAATAATGTGAGTTGATGCTTCTTTTTTTTATTATTATTTCTTTTAACGTACTTACATAAATGTATTTTACAATATAAATAACCAAATCATTAATGAATACAAAAAAGAACAAGTGTACGTCAGTGTGAATAAGCAGTTCTTTATTCTAGATAATGTCCACAGACTTGTATTTCTGAATATTGACATAATTTGGTCCACCTGATCACTGGCCAAACCCTCAAATATATAGGTAGTCAGCACACTGGCTACAGATACAGACACCATAGAGTATGTACTGTACCTTATTTATGCAGAGTAGGGAATAAGAAAGAATATCTAGCGGTGCTTACTGCAGGAATAGAAAATCTTTTTTTTTGCCCAATTTACTTGCAAAACATCATCAGGGCAGTGACTCGGTTCCCCGGCAATACTGGCTGGCAGCCCTGCCACTGCGAGCCAGCCTGGATACCCTCTGCACATGCGTTACCCAGATTAGTTGGGTTACACATGCATATAGCAACAGATTTTCAGTTGCAGGTTTTATGTTTTTTTTTAATTATCAGAAATTATAATTTTTATTTAAAATAATTCAGATTTGATTTCTAAATTCTTTAAAAAAAAATGTTGTAATGGAGTTCTTCTGCCATCTCTAGGACAGTATCAGGTCAAAATGCCGGCTGTCGGGATCCCGGCAATCAGAATACCGACAACGGATTCCCGAAAAGGTCAGGACACCGACACCATAATCCCGTCCGTGAGTATACCGGGAGGTTACGTTTAGGGTCGGGGGTTGGGGGGGTTAGGTGTAGGCACCCCCCCCGGGAGGTTAGGGCTAGGCTGTGGAAAGGGGTGGGGGTGAGGTTAGGGTTAGGCTGTAGGGGGGTTTGGCACCACCGTGGGGAAGTTAGGTTTAGGCACCAAGGTGGGAGGGCTAGGTTTAGGTTGCAGGAGGGAAGAGGTTAGGGTTAGGCACCAAAGGAGGAGGTTAGGGTTAGGCTGCGATAAGGGAGGAAAAGGGGAGAGGGGAGAATAGCCCTGAACACCGGTCATTCATACCCAAACCCTACAGGACTGCGTATTTGCCAAATAAGCTATTGCCAGAGGTAAGCAATAGACTATTGCCAGTGATGCCATAGATTATAAATATCAGATTGCAGGGATATAATCGATTGTTTCACCCACCGTTGTGCTGTCAGGCAATGAGAACCGGGCAGCCTGGCTTAGCAGGTACATCAGGGGGGAGAGCTATGCTCCATATTATAACGTGAAGTCCGTAATAACAAAAAAAAACATTGGGGGAGCTCTGTACCTTTAATGGTAGTGAACCATTTCCATCATCAATGGCAAAATTATATGACCCTGGCCACCAACCATCTATGATTCACAAACAAAGATGGTCATCCCTCCTCGATACATAATTAGTAGAAGCCATATCTCTGGCAAAAATGTGTTTCCTAACATGCTTGCTAAGAGCAGTATAATCAGCTAGTGACATTTTGCACCTTGGTAAAACCATGTTGTGTCACAAGTGGTGGTAATGGGTAAATTAAACATGTGCAGACAGAGTTAAAGTTGGGAGGGGGCTTGTCCTATCTGAACTCTACATGGCAGTGTAAAGATAACCATGCTTATTAGGAGTCACATCACATAGTCCTCATGCGTGAGACGGGCAAAAGAAAATCATGCTAGGTTTGTCCCACACCACGCTAGGGGCTTTGTAGTGGGCAGGAGAACAGGAGTGTTGCTGAATTTTGGAATTTATTACCCAGCCACAAACAATATTTAGGATTATCTAGGAATATTATAACTTGCTAGCATGTGTTTTTATTGCATATGGGTCATCCGATGAGGCAAAAAAACACCAGCCGCCATAGTGGTGCAAATGGTGGCCCAGGGAACACTCACCCCTAGTACAGCTCACGTATGCAATACAACCCTATTGGGGGACCTGCCACGATCATAAAAGACAGGAGTGGGATCTCCACATTTACACCCCTTAGCTGGATACACACACACACACTGAGAGGGAAATAAGTAAATCATAAGAGACTCAGACCATCTACTGGAGTAAGTATGGGATCAGGGACGGGGTGCGAGACAAAGTGAAATGGGGGTGTGTGGAGTAGCAACAACCGGAGGGGACAGCAGAGGGGTCAGGGTCGAACAGTGGTGGGTGGAGATGGGTTAGGGTCGAGCAGTGGGGAGTGGAGACTGAGGTGATATTAGTATGTATATATTAAAATGTGCATGTATATTTGAAGAAATTAAGAGCAGTGATCTTAATGAGAGGTTGCAGTTGGATGTAGTGCTCCGTTGGGGTCTCTTGGCATGTGTGCCAGCTAGGTGAGATCAGGCATGGCCCATCTGAGGTCACACAATGACTGATATGAAGTTATTCAGGTCATGGAGAAGTAACGAAAGTGTGGAAGAAAGGAAGTATAAAACTGGTGGCCATCAAAATGCTCAATAATGATTTCTTTGGAAGTCCCACTATAAAAACTTAAATGAAGTTGCTGAAATCCAGGTGAGCATCATATTATAAAATTCATTGATGAGGGGATATACTATACAGACTTTGGCTTCTGCAGCAGAACTTGTGCGAAAACCAGAAGGAGACTGGATTTGCGACGATTCTTGACAGACACATACAGTCACAGCTCAAGCTTTGGAAGCCATTTCATAGTTAAAAAAAAGCTCTTCATTATCCATGCAGACCTGAAGCCAGATAATATATTAATTGACCAAGTAAAGTACTCCTTTAAGATTAAAGTTACATATTTTGACTTTGCTAGTATCCTGAGTGAAGTTAGACACCTGGAAAAACCTTATATCCAGACCAGTTTCTACAGAGCTCCTGATATACTTACCGGACTGCTGAGTTGTGAGACGCTAGACATGTGGTCTCTCACTGCACTTGGCTGGCCCCTTTACCATGGGAAACATACGTAAGGCTCAAGGGATGCCTGGGAACTATTGCCTAAATGCAGCCAGTAAATCCTACTTCATCTTTAATACGCTTTTCAGACATATGCCTAAAATACGGGTTTTTGCGTGTGAACGTGCATAGACCCGGATCCGGCTTATGTATGAAAGGGTCTACCGGGTGCATGACTCTGCTTGCTAGCAGAATTTTTACCAGGACTTGCAACCCAGATGACCTGGCTTAGGTCTGGAAGGTGCAACCCAGGTCTTGATGACACCTAAAAGAAAATAATTGGCTGGGGACGTTAGCACAATCAACCACTGAATGCTGGAAGACTCGGGTCTGTCGTCAAAATTATCCAATCACAGATTCCGAACCGCTTCCCCATTGCCAGGTTCCTGTGGATTTACCACCAAGTCAACTAAATTCTGGTTTAAGACGACAAGCGGATCTTCTTGTGAAGATGTCTGCCTGCCCCCTGTGAGATTAGGTCCATCTGGAATGTTCTTGAATGAGTTCTGCCGTACTGAATTGCTTAGAAAGATGCTACCATCTTCCCCAGAAGCCTTATGCAAAGGTGTAGAGATACCCTTGGCTTCTGCAGGACCTGTTGAACCATACATCGGATATCTTGTATCTTGTCTTCTGGCAGAAAGACCCTGAGCAGATTCGTATACAGAACCAGACCCAAGAATTGAAGTCTTTGGGAAGGACTTAAAGTTGGATTTCTTGAAATTTACCATCCAACCGTGTTGAATTAGGACCTGATGAGTCAATCTCGCATGTCTGATCAAGATCTCTGGAAACGGGGCCTTGATTAAAAGGTCGTCCAGGTACGGTATTATAGTTACCCCCAAGGATCTTAACCTTGCCACCATTACTGCCATGATCTTCATGAATATCCTCGGAGCTGAAGAGACACCGAACGGAAGCGCTCCGAATTGATAGTGGTTCTTCTCCACCGCAAACCTCAGATACGCTTGGTGCGGTGTCCAAATTGGAATGTGCAGATAGGTGTCCTTTATTTCCATCAACATCATGAATTCCTCTTGCTCCAACCCAGCTATGACAGACTGTATCGATTCCATCTTGAAGCGGTAAACTGTGAGAAATTGGGTTAGGACTTTCAGGTTTAGTATGGGTCTGACCGACCCGTCTGCTTTGGGTAGCACTAAAAGATTTGAATAAAATCCCAATCCTCTTTGTGGTACCGGCACTGCCACTATGACCGCTGATAAGATCAACTTTTGGATAGCCGATTGCAATGCCGTTGCCTTTTGAGGACACTGAGGTAGGACCCATAGTGAAGAATTGGCTGTGAGGACACATGAGAAACTATCTTGTAACCATGGGAAATAAATAAGATTTTACTTACCGGTAAATCTATTTCTCGTAGTCCGTAGTGGATGCTGGGGACTCCGTAAGGACCATGGGGAATAGACGGGCTCCGCAGGAGACAGGGCACTCTAAGAAAGAATTTGGATACTGGTGTGCTCTGGCTCTTCCCTCTATGTCCCTCCTCCAGACCTCAGTTAGAGAAACTGTGCCCGGAAGAGCTGACAGTACAAGGAATCCAGGGCAAGACTCATATCAGTCACACCAATCACACCGTATAACTTGTGATAAACTTACCCAGTTAACAGTATGAACAACAACGGAGCATCAGATCAACCCTGATGCAACCAACATAACCCTTATTTAAGCAATAACTATATACAAGTATTGCAGAAGAAGTCCGCACTTGAGACGGGCGCCCAGCATCCACTACGGACTACGAGAAATAGATTTACCGGTAAGTAAAATATTATTTTCTCTAACGTCCTAGTGGATGCTGGGGACTCCGTAAGGACCATGGGGATTATACCAAAGCTCCCAAACGGGCGGGAGAGTGCGGATGACTCTGCAGCACCGAATGAGCAAACACAAGGTCCTCCTCAGCCAGGGTATCAAACTTGTAGAACTTTGCAAAGGTGTTTGAACCTGACTAAGTAGCCGCTCGGCAAAGCTGTAATGCCGAGACCCCTCGGGCAGCCGCCCAAGAAGAGCCCACCTTCCTTGTGGAATGGGCCTTAACTGATTTAGGCAGCGGCAACCCAGCCTCAGAATGAGCCTGCTGAATCGTGTTACAGATCCAGCGAGCAATAGTTTGCTTTGAAGCAGGCGCCCCGAGCTTGTTGGAAGCATACAGGATAAACAAAGATTCTGTTTTCCTGACCTTAGCCGTTCTGGCTACATAAACCTTCAAAGCCCCGACTACATCCAGTGACTCGGAATCCTCCAAGTCAGTAGTAGCCACAGGCACCACAATAGGTTGGTTTATATGAAAGGATGATACCACTTTCGGAAGAAATTGTGGGCGGGTCCGCAATTCTGCTCTATCCGCATGGAAAACCAGATAAGGGCTTTTATGTGACAAAGCCGCCAATTCTGACACACGCCTAGCCGAAGCCAAGGCTAATAGCATGACCACCTTCCACGTGAGATATTTTACTTCCACCGTTTTGAGTGGTTCAAACCAGTGTGATTTCAGGAAACTCAACACCACGTTAAGATCCCAAGGTGCCACTGGAGGCACAAAAGGGGGCTGAATCTGCAGCACTCCCTTTACAAACGTCTGAACTTCAGGCAGAGAAGCCAGTTCTTTTTGAAAGAAAATGGATAAGGCCGAAATCTGAACCTTAATGGAACCCAATTTAAGGTCCAAAGTCACT
Organism: Pseudophryne corroboree; assembly: GCF_028390025.1. Taxonomy (NCBI): domain Eukaryota; kingdom Metazoa; phylum Chordata; class Amphibia; order Anura; family Myobatrachidae; genus Pseudophryne; species Pseudophryne corroboree. Next base: position 387,305,699 of record NC_086451.1, read on the forward strand.
CCCGACTGTAGGAAGTGAAGGAAAAGGCCCAGCTGGAATTCCTCCGTAGGGGCATTCCTGGCCTCACACCAAGCCACATATTTTCGCCATATACGGTGATAATGTTGAGCCGTCACATCCTTCCTAGCCTTTATCAGCGTAGGAATGACCTCATCCGGAATGCCTTTTTCTGCTAGGATCCGGTGTTCAACCGCCATGCCGTCAAACGCAGCCGCGGTAAGTCTTGGAACAGACAGGGTCCCTGTTGCACAAGTCCTGTCCTAGAGGCAGAGGCCACGGGTCCTCTGTGAGCATTTTTTGCAGATCTGGATACCAAGTCCTTCTTGGCCAATCCGGAACAAAGAGTATTGTTCTCACTCCTCTTTTCCTTATGATTCTCAGCACCTTGGGTATGAGAGGAAGCGGAGGAAATACATAGACCGACGGGAACACCCACGGTGTCACCAGTGCGTCCACAGCTATCGCCTGAGGGTCTCTTGACCTGGCGCAATATCTCTGCAGCTTTTTGTTGAGGCGGGATGCCATCATGTCCACCTGTGGCAGTTCCCGACTTGCAATCTGCATGAAGACTTCTTGATGAAGTCCCCACTCTCCCGGGTGGAGGTCGTGCCTGCTGAGGAAGTCTGCTTCCCAGTTGTCCACTCCCGGAATGAACACTGCTGACAGTGCGCTTACGCGATTCTCCGCCCAGCGAAGAATTCTGGTGGCTTCTACCATCGCCACCCTGCTCCTTGTGCCGCCTTGGCGGTTTACATGAGCCACTGCGGTGATATTGTCTGACTGAATCAGAACCGGTTGGTCGCGAAGCAGGGACTCCGCTTGACGTAGGGCATTGTATATGGCCCTTCGTTCCAGGATATTGATGTGAAGGCAAGTCTCCTGACTTGACCACAGCCCTTGGAAATTTCTTCCCTATGTGACTGCCCCCCACCCTCGGAGGCTTGCATCCGTGGTCACCAGGACCCAGTCCTGAATGCCGAATCTGCGACCTTCGAGAAGGTGAGCACTCTGCAGCCACCACAGGAGAGACACCCTGGCCCTGGGGGATAGGGTGATTAACCGATACATCTGAAGATGTGATCCGGACCACTTGTCCAGTAAGTCCCATTGGAAGGTCCTCGCATGGAACCTGCCGAAGGGAATGGCCTCGTATTATGCCACCATCCTTCCCAGGACTCGAGTGCAGTGATGCACTGACACCTGTTTTGGTTTTAATAGATTCCTGACCAGTGTCACAAGCTCCTGAGCTCTCTCTATCGGGAGATAAACCCTTTTCTGGTCTGTGTCTAGGATCATGCCTAGGAGAGGCAGATGAGCTGTAGGAACCAACTGCGACTTTGGAATATATAGAATCCAGCCGTGTTGCCGTTAAACTTCCAGAGAAAGTGATACGCTGTTCAGCCACTGCTCTCTTGATCTCGCTTTTATGAGTAGATCGTCCAAGTACGTGATAATAGTGACACCTTGCTTCCGCAGGAGCACCATCATTTCCGCCATTACCTTGGTGAATATTCTCGGGGCCGTGGAGAGACCAAACGGCAACGTCTGAAATTGGTCATGACAATCCCTTACCGCAATTCTGAGGTACGCCTGATGAGGTGGATAAATGGGGACATGAAGGTATGCATCCTTTATGTCCCGAGTCACCATAAAATCTCCCCCTTTCAGGCTTGCAATGACCGCTCTTAGCGATTCCATCTTGAACTTGAACCTTTTCAGGTATATGTTCAGGGATTTTAAATTCAATATGGGTCTGACCGAACAGTCTGGTTTCGGGACTACAACATGGTCGAATAATAACCCCCTCCTTGTTGAAGGAGGGGAACCTTGACCACCACCTGTTGAAGATACAATTTGTGAATTGCAGTTAACACTGTTTCCCTACCGTGGGGGGAAGCCAGCAGGGCCGTCGGTGAGGGGGCATCTTCTCAAAGTCCAGCTTGTATCCCTGAGACACAATATCTATTGCCCAGGGATCTAACAGGGAGTGAACCCACTTGTGGCTGAACTTACGAAGGCGTGCCCCCACCGGGCCTAGCTCCGCCTGTGGAGCCCCAGCGACATGCGGTGGATTTTTGTAGAGGCCGGGGAGGACTTCTGTTCCTGGGAACTAGCTGTGTTGTGCAGCTTCTTTCCTCTGCCCCCGCCTCTGGCAAGAAAGGACGCACCTTGGACTTTCTTGTTTCTTTGTTCGAAAGGACTGCATTTGATAATGTCGTGCTTTCCTAGGCTGTGCAGGAATATAAGGCAAAAGATCAGAATTACCAGCTATAGCTGTGGAGACCAGGTCCGAGAACCCTTCTCCACACAATCCTCAGCCTTCCATATGCCTCTTAAGTTGGCATCATCTGTCCATTGCATATTCGACAGGACACGTCAAGCAGAAATCGACACATAGCTTTGACTCTAGGACCCAGTATACTCATGTTTTATATATATATATATATATATATAATAAGAATTTACTTACCGATAATTCTATTTCTCATAGTCCGTAGTGGATGCTGGGGACTCCGAAAGGACCATGGGGAATAGCGGCTCCGCAGGAGACTGGGCACAAAGTAAAAGCTTTAGGACTAGCTGGTGTGCACTGGCTCCTCCCCCTATGACCCTCCTCCAAGCCTCAGTTAGGATACTGTGCCCGGACGAGCGTACACAATAAGGAAGGATTTTGAATCCCGGGTAAGACTCATACCAGCCACACCAATCACACCGTACAACTTGTGATCTGAACCCAGTTAACAGCATGATAACAGAAGGAGCCTCTGAAAAGATGGCTCACAACAACAATAACCCGATTTTTGTAACAATAACTATGTACAAGTAATGCAGACAATCCGCACTTGGGATGGGCGCCCAGCATCCACTACGGACTATGAGAAATAGAATTATCGGTAAGTAAATTCTTATTTTCTCTAACGTCCTAGTGGATGCTGGGGACTCCGAAAGGACCATGGGGATTATACCAAAGCTCCCAAACGGGCGGGAGAGTGCGGATGACTCTGCAGCACCGAATGAGAGAACTCCAGGTCCTCCTCAGCCAGGGTATCAAATTTGTAGAATTTAGCAAACGTGTTTGCCCCTGACCAAGTAGCTGCTCGGCAAAGTTGTAAAGCCGAGACCCCTCGGGCAGCCGCCCAAGATGAGCCCACTTTCCGTGTGGAATGGGCTTTTACAGATTTTGGCTGTGGCAGGCCTGCCACAGAATGTGCAAGCTGAATGGTACTACAAATCCAACGAGCAATCGTCTGCTTAGAAGCAGGAGCACCCAGCTTCTTGGGTGCATACAGGATAAACAGCGAATCAGATTTTCTGACTCCAGCCGTCCTGGAAACATATATTTTCAGGGCCCTGACTACGTCCAGCAACTTGGAATCCTCCAAGTCCCTAGTAGCCGCAGGCACCACAATAGGCTGGTTTAAGTGAAATGCTGAAACCACCTTAGGAAGAAATTGAGGACGAGTCCTCAATTCTGCCCTGTCCGTATGAAAAATTAGGTAAGGGCTTTTATAGGATAAAGCCGCCAATTCTGAGACACGCCTGGCTGAAGCCAGGGCTAACAGCATTACCACTTTCCATGTGAGATATTTTAAGTCCACAGTGGTGAGCGGTTCAAACCAATGTGATTTTAAGAATCCCAAAACTACATTGAGATCCCAAGGTGCCACTGGAGGCACAAAAGGAGGCTGTATATGCAGTACTCCCTTGACAAACGTCTGAACTTCAGGAACAGAAGCCAGTTCTTTTTGGAAGAATATTGACAGGGCCGAAATTTGAACCTTAATGGACCCTAATTTGAGGCCCATAGACAGTCCTGTTTGCAGGAAATGCAGGAAACGACCCAGTTGAAATTCCTCTGTAGGGGCCTTCCTGGCCTCGCACCACGCAACATATTTACGCCAAATACGGTGATAATGTTGTATGGTTACATCCTTCCTGGCTTTGATCAGGGTAGGGATGACTTCATCCGGAATGCCTTTTTCCTTCAGGATCCGGCGTTCAACCGCCATGCCGTCAAACGCAGCCGCGGTAAGTCTTGGAACAGACATGGTCCCTGCTGGAGCAGGTCCTGTCTTAGAGGTAGAGGCCACGGGTCTTCCGTGAGCATCTCTTGAATTTCCGGGTACCAAGTCCTTCTTGGCCAATCCGGAGCCACGAGTATAGTCTTTACTCCTCTCCTTCTTATGATTCTCAGTACTTTTGGTATGAGAGGAAGAGGAGGGAACACATACACTGACTGGTACACCCACGGTGTTACCAGAGCGTCCACAGCTATTGCCTGAGGGTCCCTTGACCTGGCGCAATATCTGTCCAGTTTTTTGTTGAGGCGGGACGCCATCATGTCCACCTTTGGTTTTTCCCAACGGTTCACAATCACGTGGAAGACTTCTGGGTGAAGTCCCCACTCCCCCGGGTGAAGATCGTGTCTGCTGAGGAAGTCTGCTTCCCAGTTGTCCACTCCCGGAATGAACACTGCTGACAGTGCTATCACATGATTCTCCGCCCAGCGAAGAATCCTTGCCACTTCCATCATTGCCCTCCTGCTTCTTGTGCCGCCCTGTCTGTTTACGTGGGCGACTGCCGTGATGTTGTCCGACTGGATCAACACCGGCTGACCCTGAAGCAGAAGTCTTGCCTGACTTAGGGCATTGTAAATGGCCCTTAGTTCCAGGATATTTATGTGAAGTGACGTTTCCATGCTTGACCACAAGCCCTGGAAATTTCTTCCCTGTGTGACTGCTCCCCAGCCTCTCAGGCTGGCATCCGTGGTCACCAGGACCCAATCCTGAATGCCGAATCTGCGGCCCTCTAGGAGATGAGCACTCTGTAACCACCACAGGAGAGACACCCTTGTCCTTGGAGACAGGGTTATCCGCTGATGCATTTGAAGATGCGATCCGGACCATTTGTCCAGCAGATCCCACTGAAAAGTTCTTGCGTGGAATCTGCCGAATGGAATCGCTTCGTAAGAAGCCACCATCTTTCCCAGGACCCTTGTGCATTGATGTACTGACACTTGGCCTGGTCTTAGGAGGTTCCTGACTAGGTCAGATAACTCCTTGGCTTTCTCCTCCGGGAGAAACACCTTTTTCTGTACTGTGTCCAGAATCATCCCTAGGAACAGCAGACGTGTTGTCGGAATCAGCTGCGATTTTGGAATATTTAGAATCCATCCGTGATGTCGTAGTACTACTTGAGATAGTGCTACTCCGACCTCTAACTGTTCTCTGGACCTTGCCCTTATCAGGAGATCGTCCAAGTAAGGGATAATTAAGACGCCTTTTCTTCGAAGAAGAATCATCATTTCGGCCATTACCTTGGTAAAGACCCGGGGTGCCGTGGACAATCCAAACGGCAGCGTCTGAAATTGATAGTGACAGTTCTGTACCACAAACCTGAGGTACCCTTGGTGAGAAGGGCAAATTGGGACATGGAGGTAAGCATCCTTGATGTCCAGAGACACCATATAGTCCCCTTCTTCCAGGTTCGCTATCACTGCTCTGAGTGACTCCATCTTGAACTTGAACCTTTTTATGTAAGTGTTCAAGGATTTCAGATTTAAAATTGGTCTCACCGAGCCGTCCGGCTTCGGTACCACAAACAGCGTGGAATAATACCCCTTTCCCTGTTGTAGGAGGGGTACCTTGATTATCACCTGCTGGGAATACAGCTTGTGAATGGCTTCCAATACCGCCTCCCTGTCGGGGGGAGACGTTGGTAAAGCAGACTTCAGGAACCGGCGAGGGGGAGACGTCTCGAATTCCAATTTGTACCCCTGAGATACTACCTGCAGGATCCAGGGGTCCACTTGCGAGTTTGCCCACTGCGCGCTGAAATTCTTGAGACGGGCCCCCACCGTGCCTGAGTCCGCTTGTAAGGCCCCAGCGTCATGCTGAGGACTTGGCAGAAGCGGGGGAGGGCTTCTGTTCGTGGGAAGAGGCTGTTTGCTGCAGTCTTTTTCCCCTTCCTCTGCCCCGGGGCAGATATGAGTGGCCTTTTGCCCGCTTGCCCTTATGGGGACGAAAGGACTGAGCCTGAAAAGACGGTATCTTTTTCTGCTGCGAGGTGACTTGGGGTAAAAAGGTGGATTTTCCAGCCGTTGCCGTGGCCACCAGGTCCGATAGACCGACCCCAAATAACTCCTCCCCTTTATACGGCAATACTTCCATATGCCGTTTGGAATCCGCATCCCCTGACCACTGTCGCGTCCATAATCCTCTTCTGGCAGAAATGGACATCGCACTTACTCTTGATGCCAGAGTGCAAATATCCCTCTGTGCATCTCGCATATATGGAAATGCATCCTTTAAATGCTCTATAGTCAATAATATATTGTCCCTGTCCAGGGTATCAATATTTTCAGTCAGGGAATCCGACCAAGCCACCCCAGCACTGCACATCCAGGCTGAGGCGATTGCTGGTCGCAGTATAATACCAGTATGTGTGTATATACTTTTAAGGATATTTTCCAGCTTCCTATCAGCTGGTTCCTTGAGGGCGGCCGTATCAGGGGACGGTAACGCCACTTGTTTTGATAAGCGTGTGAGCGCCTTATCTACGCTAGGGGGTGTTTCCCAACGCGCCCTAACCTCTGGCGGGAAAGGGTATAATGCCAATAATTTTTTATCGGGGGAAACCCACGCTTCATCACACACCTCATTTAATTCATCTGATTCAGGAAAAACTACGGGTAGTTTTTTCACACCCCACATAATACCCTTTTTTGTGGTACTTGTAGTATCAGAAATGTTCAAAACCTCCTTCATTGCCGTGATCATGTAACGTGTGGCCCTACTGGAAAATACGTTTGTTTCCTCACCGTCGACACTGGAGTCAGTGTCCGTGTCAGTGTCTGTATCGATCTGAGGTAACGGGCGTTTTATAGCCCCTGACGGTGTTTGAGACGCCTGTACAGGTATTAACTGATTTGCCGGCTGTCTCATGTCGTCAACAGTCTTTTGTAAAGTGCCGACACTATCACGTAATTCTTTCCATAAGACCATCCAGTCAGGTGTCGACTCCCTAGGGGGTGACATCACTAACACCGGCAATTGCTCCGCCTCCACACCATTTTCCTCCTCATACATGTCGACACAGCGTACCGACACACAGCACACACACAGGGAATGCTCTGATAGAGGACAGGACCCCACTAGCCCTTTGGGGAGACAGAGGGAGAGTTTGCCAGCACACACCAGAGCGCTATATATATATAGGGATAACCTTATATAAGTGTTTTTCCCTAATATAGCTGCTGTATATATTAATATGCCAATTTAGTGCCCCCCCTCTCTTGTTTTACCCTGTTTCTGTAGTGCAGGACTGCAGGGGAGAGTCAGGGAGCCTTCCTCCAACAGAGCTGTGAGGAAAAAATGGCGCTTGTGTGCTGAGGAGATAGGCTCCGCCCCTTTTTCGGCTGCCTTTCTCCCGCTTTTTTGTGGAAAACTGGCAGGGGTTAAATACATCCATATAGCCCAGGAGCTATATGTGATGTATTTTTAGCCATTTAAGGTATTTTCATTGCGTCCCAGGGCGCCCCCCCCCAGCGCCCTGCACCCTCAGTGACCGGAGTGTGAAGTGTGCTGAGAGCAATGGCGCACAGCTGCGGTGCTGTGCGCTACCTTATTGAAGACAGGACGTCTTCTGCCGCCGATTTTCCGGACCTCTTCACTCTTCTGGCTCTGTAAGGGGGCCGGCGGCGCGGCTCCGGGACCCATCCATGGCTGTGCCTGTGATCGTCCCTCTGGAGCTAATGTCCAGTAGCCTAAGAAGCCCAATCCACTCTGCACGCAGGTGAGTTCGCTTCTTCTCCCCTTAGTCCCTCGATGCAGTGAGCCTGTTGCCAGCAGGTCTCACTGAAAATAAAAAAACCTATTTAAACTTTTACTCTAAGCAGCTCAGGAGAGCCACCTAGATTGCACCCTTCTCGTTCGGGCACAAAATCTTAACTGAGGCTTGGAGGAGGGTCATAGGGGGAGGAGCCAGTGCACACCAGCTAGTCCTAAAGCTTTTACTTTGTGCCCAGTCTCCTGCGGAGCCGCTATTCCCCATGGTCCTTTCGGAGTCCCCAGCATCCACTAGGACGTTAGAGAAATATATACCGTATTTTTCGGACCATAAGACGCACCTAGTTTTTAGAGGAGGAAAACAGGAAAAAAAATATTCTGAACCAAATAGTGTAATATAATATTTAATAAACTGAGGGGGGGGGGGGGGGGGGGGAGTCACTTTATTATGGCAAATATTTAAGAGTAAACTTTGGCATTTGCTGAAATTGCGGTAGATCTTTACACACACACACACACACTCTCACTGTAAACACAGGTTTCCCGCATCCAGCCAGCATTAAACACACACACACACACACACTGTAAACACAGGTTCTGAGAAAGGAAGAGGTGAGGGGGGGAGAGCGGGGGGACTCACTTTATTGCCTGTCACAGCCTGTCAGTTTACGCTGCCCAAAGCACTCTACTCTGAGGTAGGAATCGGAGGAGGTGAGGGGAGGGAGCGGGGGAGTCACGTGATGCCGGCGCTCTGCTGCCGCGCTCTCAGATGCCGGGCTCTGAGATGACGGCACAGCAGCAGCAGACAGGACCCGCCGCTACCCGCACCCGATAACTGCTGCATCTCCCACCCAGTGCGCTCCCACCCAGCGCATTGAGAGCGCTCCATAAGGTTTTTATTGCTCTGCATATGTATTATTCGGACCATAAGACGCATGTACTTTTCCACCCACATTTTTGGGGAGAAAAAGTGCGTCTTATGGTCCGAAAAATACGGTATATCTCTTAAGACAGCATCTTTAATATATATATATATATATATATCTCTATATATACACACATATATATATATATATATATATATATATATATATACTAGGTGCTTCAGCGCGCCCTACGGGCGCTCTTCACACCGTCGCAAGGGGCTACGCCCCCTTAACCCTTGCATTCCTTTCTGGGGTTCAATATTTGTATTATATGGAGTATAACCTGCATTCTTTTGTTAGTGGTTAAATATTGCACAATGAAAGGGGTTTGCGATGGTGAAGGAGGCGCAGCCCCTTGCGACGGCGTGAACAGCACCTGCAGGGCATGATGTACAGAATGTAGCGGGTGCGGGGGGGGGGGGGGGCTGCAGATGGGGGAGGGTGTCTGTAGATCCTGCTGGTGGAGGGGGGGCGGATGCGGGTGGGGGGGGGCTCGGATGGGGAAGGGTCGGGAGGAGCTGCGGGTGGGGGAGGGGCAGAGGAGTGGGGGCTGCAGATGGGGGAGGGGTCCGGAGGCACTGCAGGTGGGGGAGGGGTGCCATGGGTGGGGGAGGGGCAGATGCGGGGATGTTGCGGATGGGTGAAGGGTTCAGGAGGTGCTGTGGGATGGGAAGGGGCGGGGGTGCCGGGGGTGGGGTAGGGGGTCTGGAGGCGCCGCGGGTGGGGGAAAGGCAGGTGCGGGTGGTGCTGCGGATGGAGAAGGGGGTCCAGAGGCGCTGCAGGTGGTGAAGGGGCAGGTGCGGGGGTGCCGTGGGTGGGGGAGGGGTGGGTGAGGGGGGGACCGCGGATGGAGGAGGGTGTCTGCAGATGCTGCAGGTGGAGGGGGGGCAGGTGTGGGGGAAGACATATATGGGGGGTGGATGGTGGAGGGGGTCTGGAGGTGCTGTGGGTGGTGGAGGGGCAGGGGAGTGGGAGCCGCGGGTGGTGTAGGGGGTCTGGAGGCACAGCGTGTGGGGGAGGGGTGGAGTGTCGCATGTGGTGGAGGGAAAGGTGCGGAAGAGTGGTGCATTGGGGAGGGGTCTGGAGGCGCTGCAGGTACTGTAGCTGCCAAAAATGTAGTTGGAGGGTATGCAGTAACAGGGCCAGGACTGGGGTGACGGGGCCAGGACAAGGGCGACGGGGCCAGGACAGGGGCGACGGGGCCAGGACAGAAATTACAGGGACAGGATAGGGGTGACAGGGCCAGGGTAGGGGCAGCAGGACCAGGACAGGGGTGACAGGGCCAGGATAGGGTTGACAGGGCAAGCACAGGGGTGACAGGGCCAGGATAGGGGTGACAGGGCCAGGATAGGGGTGACAGGGCCAGGATAAGGGTGACAGGGCCAGGATAGGTTTGACATGGCAAGCACAGGGGTGACAGGGCCAGGATAGGGGTGACAGGGCCAGGATAAGTGTGACAGGGCAAGGCCAGGGGTGACAGGGCAAGGCCAGGGGTGACAGGGACATGACAGAACACAGGGCATGGGAGAGATTGGTATTAGAGACAAAACAGTGGTGACAGACAGATGTGTCTTACCGGAGTCACTGCTGCTGGCTGCTGCTGTTCCACTCCAACCTGTTGGGATCTGCTGCTGGTGGAGACTTGGCATGGCTGACTCTCTCAGGCTGGAGTCCTGCTTCCTCTGCCTGTCCGCATCCCTCCCCCCACTCCTCGGTCACACACCGCGGAACTCGCGTGGCTGCCGGGCACTGTGGTTAGGGGAGACTGGGAGGGACTGGTTAGCCCCCAGGAGACGCTGCGGCTGGAGGGAGGAGGGGGTCGGAGCCTGCAAGCAGCACGGACTTCTGCAGCGCTGCCCGCTGGCTAAAGTGTGTGAAGGAGCTGGGCGCACCTCACTGCGGACGGCAGCGCTGCAGCTAGCGGTGGGGTTGCCGGGGCTGGAGATAACAGAGGCAGTACGGAACCTGCACAGCGGCAGGTGCCCCACAAAACTGCAGCTAAGAAGCGTGGAGTGTGCCAGAAAGTGATGCTTCTCCACGCCAGTATGCTGATGTGGGGGGTCAAGCACACAGTGAGCCAGTGCCTGTCTGTACGGCATACCCCCTCACACACCCCCATACCTCCCCACTGTCCCGATTTTCGCGGGACAGTCCCGTTTTTTTGGGTCTGTCCCGCTGTCCCACCCGCGAGCCGCAGTGTCCCGCAGTGGGGTGGGGGGTTGGGAAGCTCCTGTACTCGCTGTTCTGCTTAGCAGAGCAGCGGTGAATAGACGCTGTGCGCATGCGCACAGTGTCTATTTAGTGGAGACAGAAGGAGAGGGGGCATCAGGGGGTACGGATTAAGGGGGGGGGGGTTCCAGCAGCAGAGCTCTGTCCCAGCTCTGAAGCTCCCCCGTCCTGCCAGCAATAGCAGCAGCATGATTGTGCTACAGTCAGCACACGCTGCTGCGTGTTGGCAGGTCTGTGGTGTTGCAGGGAGGCAGCAGCCTCCCTGCTTTCTTCTGCCTGTGCGGGTGTGTAGGGGGGAGTGACCACCCCCTCTGGATTTACCCCTAGCTGAGGGGCCAAAATCACATAAAATAAAAAAATCCTGGAATTTGCATAAGGGGGCGTGGTCACGTGGGAGCGATTAGGCCACGCCCCCAAACTCCGCCCAGCGTTAGCAAATGAGGCACAAAGTCACAGATCTGGGCTATTATATAGGAGATATATACATACTAGGGTCTCAATCTCTGCTGATAAGGTACCTGTCCACGCTGCTACAGCGCTATAAACCCATGCCGACACAATCGCCGGTCTGAGTAGTGTACCAGAATGTGCACGCTATCTGCAGGATCCCTGAGAATAGCTGTTACGTCAGGGCTACCTTTTGGGCAAACGTGACACCCTAGGGGAAGATTCCCATTGTATCCTGGCCCTAGTAGGGAAAGGATACTCCCTGAGAATTCTTTTTGGGAAGCTGCAGCTTCTTGTCTGGAAATTTCCGCTCTTTTTCATCATGAGAGGAGGAAAATTTACCTCAGCTTTCTTCCCCTTAAACATGTGTACCCTTGTGTCAGGGACAGATGAGTCATCAGTGATATGCAAATCATCTTTTATTACAATAATCATATATTGAATACTTTTCTGCCATTTTGGCTGTAACTTTGCATTATCGTAGTCGACACTGGAGTCAAACTCCGTGTCGATATCAGTGTCTATTATTTTGGATAGTGAGCATTGAGAGACTCTGAAGGTCTCTGCGACATAGGGACAGACATGGGTAGATTTCCTGTCTGTTCTCTAATCTTTTGTGCAATAAATTAACCTTAGCACTTAATTACACATATCCAAACAGGTGTCGGCGTTGTCGACGGAGACACCCTCTCACACACATATTTGCTCTATCTCCTCCTTAGGGGAGCCTTTTACCTCAGACATGTCGACACACACGTACCGACACACCACACACTCAGGGAATGCTCATCTGAAGACAATTCCCCCATAAGGCCCTTTGGAGAGACAGAGAGAGAGTATGCCAGCACACACCCCAGCGCTATTAACCCAGGAATAACACAGTAACTTAATGTTAACCCAGTAGCTGCTGTTTATATTGATTTTTGCGCCTAATTATGTGCCCCCCCTCTTTTTACCCTCTTCTACCGTGTAACTGCAGAGGAGAGACTGGGGAGCTTCCTCTCAGCGGTGCTGTGGAGAAAAAACATGGCGCTGGTGAGTGCCGAGGAAGAAGCCCCGCCCCCTCGACGGCGGGCTTCTGTCCCGCTTTCATGTACAATTTTGGCGGGGGCTCATACATATATACAGTGCCCAACTGTATATTATGCAAACTTTTGCCAAAGAGGTCTCTAATTGCTGCCCAGGGCGCCCCCCCCCCCCCCCTGCACCCTACAGTGACCGGAGTATGTGGGTTTAATGTGGGAGCAATGGCGCACAGCTGCAGTGCTGTGCGCTACCTCAGTGAAGACTGGAGTCTTCTGCCGCCGATTTCGAAGTCTTCTTGCTTCTTTCACCGGCTTCTGTCTTCCGGCTCTGCGAGGGGGACGGCGGCGCGGCTCCGGGATCGGACGACAAAGGGTGAGATCCTGTGTACGATCCCTCTGAGCTAATGGTGTCCAGTAGCCTAAGAAGCAGGACCTATCTTCAGAGAGTAGGGCTGCTTCTCTCCCCTCAGTCCCACGTTGCAGAGAGTCTGTTGCCAGCAGATCTCTCTGAAAATAAAAAAACCTAACAAAATACTTTCTTATAGCAAGCTCAGGAGAGCTCACTAAGTAGCACCCAGCTCGTCCGGGCACAGATTCAAACTGAGGTCTGGAGGAGGGACATAGAGGGAGGAGCCAGAGCACACCAGTATCCAAATTCTTTCTTAGAGTGCCCTGTCTCCTGCGGAGCCCGTCTATTCCCCATGGTCCTTACGGAGTCCCCAGCATCTACTAGGACGTTAGAGAAATATTGTTGACCCAGGTCTATGGAATGGTTTCGGCTTCCTGAAACTCTGTCAACCGCGCGTCCACCTTGGGAGATCCAAGGTGAGCTGGTAGACCATCATGCCACAGTCTTTTCAGTGGGCTTAGGGTCCTTTTTACGGCCAGTTGGCTGGGAACGTCCCCTGCCTCTATTACCACGAGATTGTCCTCCATAACCTCTACCTCTGGCACGAAAGGAGTTCTGAACGAAGTGAAGGTTGGTCCTGAGTACCCTCGTCTGGCCGTGGGTGTGGATTTAGGATATGGGGGGTAATTCAGAGATGATCGCATCAGCAAATTTGTTTGTATTTTGTAGCAGTTTCTGGTTTACAAACCCCACACCACCGCTGTAATTGCAGGAGGATTCAGGCTTGTCTATTTCTTTCTCCCTCTAGCACGAAATGACTGCCTCTCTGATGCCTCTCTTGCCGGACCTGTCAGCAGAGAGATAGGCAAATATATGATTAGAAGTGAGGAGCAGTGAGTTTCCTCCCCTGCCTTTCCCGCCTGCAGATCGCGCCTGAATAATTTTAAAATGGCCGGCGCTTCAATATATGGAGCACATCGTAGTGTTAACAGTAGCAGGGGGAAGCGCCTGAACAAACGTAGCGGGATGCTCCGTCTTACCTCAGAGCCGTTCCGTCCCTCCGATCGGCACCTCTCCTCCGCGGCATCCCCAGCGCTATGTTCCCCATGCGGCAGAACCTGCGCCGCCGCTGCCTGACTTTCCGCGTCTCCGACAGCGTAACCTGACCGGAGACGCTGCACTACACCGCCAGTTGCTACGGGATGGGAACTGTGCTGCGGGACCTATGGCTGGCGATTCTTAACAGAATACACACTGACTAAATACCCTAGACGCTGTGGGGGAAGGGGGAGGAAGTACTCACTGTGCTCCTACTGTGATCAGCGGATCCTTTGTGACAGGATCTTGGTCACTGTTAACCAGCAGAGTAACTTAAACACCGTGGTCTCACCCTTTATTGGGTGGGAGTAGGTTACTGCACTTGTTAAATAAAATCCTAACAGGAGCCTGAGCTCCCTCTTGTGCATCTTCCTCCGTAACACAATTTTTCAAACTGGAGGAAGAGGGGCGTGAAGGGGGAGGAGCCAGCTGAACACTTCAATAAATTTACATATATTGTGCCACCTCCGGTCTCCATTCTTCACACTCCAGCTGTCTGATCTCCAGTGTCCCCTAGTGGATGACAGAAATATTAGAGGGCAGAATGTGCCTGATATAAAAGAGAAGTATCCACAGTCATTTGAAGGGCCTTTGCTCTATGTAGAGTTGACCTACAACTCCACATAATTCTCCTCAATGTCCCACACTCGGGGGGTAATTCCAAGTTGATCGCAGCAGGATTTTTTTTTAGCAGTTGGGCAAAACCATGTGCACTGCAGGGGAGGCAGATATAACATGTGCAGATAGAGTTAGATTTGGGTGGGTTATTTTATTTCTGTGCAGGGTAAATACTGGCTGCTTTATTTTTACACTGCAAATTAGATTGCAGATTGAACACACCACACCCAAATCTAACTCTCTCTGCACATGTTATATCTACCTCCACTGCAGTGCACATGGTTTTGTTCAACTGCTAAAAAAAAAATCCTGCTGCGATCAACTTGGAATTACCCCCTCTGTTCCCTCTAACAACAAGTTCAGCCCCTTCCTCTGTAACGGCTTTAGTACCCCCCTCAAATGGCCCATTTGTGTTAACCAATTCCTCCTAACACCCACTCTACTCCCAGCAAAAACACCCTTTTTAGACCGCGAGGACCGGCCTTCCCCGACATGACAGCGCGCTGAATTGAATAACACTGCAAGTTAATTCCCAGCACTATTCAATCTGCGCAGAATTGAATCGAGCCCTATATCACTTTATTTGCTGTACCCAAATTTTCCCTAAATAAAAGGTTTAAATTCATGAAAAACAATCTAAGAATGTTTTTATTCTGAAAACAGTGACATTTCATCACAAATGCATTACAGACTCAGCAAGAACAGGCCATAGAGACAAAAATGAGTCATATCGTCATTTATTAGGATCATATTTAGTAGAAAACAATGACATCAGAAATTTAAAATATAACATAAGATGATTTCAACATCTTTCAGTAGCCACTATGATCACTTAGTGGCCTACATATAGAATTATATAGCATTCAGGGTCTATTCAGACCTGGACACAGCCACGTGTTCGCACGCAGCGGCCACATCCAGGGGGTCTGTGCACACGCACTGGCCACACCCTTCACCATACGGCCGCATACCGCAATGTGATTGACATCGGTGCTGAAGCATTTTGTAGGCGCGGTCAGGACAAGGCAGGCGTGTCCGAACCGTTTTCGGGGTGGCTGCATGACGTCATACGTAGCCACTCCAATAAAAAAAATAAGAATTTACTTACCGATAATTCTATTTCTCGGAGTCTGTAGTGGATGCTGGGGTTCCTGAAAGGACCATGGGGAATAGCGGCTCCGCAGGAGACAGGGCACAAAAAGTAAAGCTTTAGGATCAGGTGGTGTGCACTGGCTCCTCCCCCTATGACCCTCCTCCAAGCCAGTTAGGTACTGTGCCCGGACGAGCGTACACAATAAGGGAGGAATTTTGAATCCCGGGTAAGACTCATACCAGCCACACCAATCACACCGTACAACTTGTGATCTAAACCCAGTTAACAGTATGATAACAGCGGAGCCTCTGAAAAGATGGCTCACAACAATAATAACCCGATTTTTATAACTATGTACAAGTATTGCAGATAATCCGCACTTGGGATGGGCGCCCAGCATCCACTACGGACTCCGAGAAATAGAATTATCGGTAAGTAAATTCTTATTTTCTCTATCGTCCTAGTGGATGCTGGGGTTCCTGAAAGGACCATGGGGATTATACCAAAGCTCCCAAACGGGCGGGAGAGTGCGGATGACTCTGCAGCACCGAATGAGAGAACTCCAGGTCCTCTTTTGCCAGGATATCAAATTTGTAGAATTTTACAAACGTGTTCTCCCCTGACCACGTAGCTGCTCGGCAGAGTTGTAATGCCGAGACCTCTCGGGCAGCCGCCCAAGATGAGCCCACCTTCCTTGTGGAATGGGCCTTAACCGATTTAGACTGTGGCAGGCCTGCCTCAGAATGTGCAAGTTGAATTGTGTTACAAATCCAACGAGCAATCGCCTGCTTAGAAGCAGGCGCACCCAACTTGTTGGGTGCATACAGTATAAACAGCGAGTCAGATTTTCTGACTCCAGCTGTCCTGGAACATATTTTCAGGGCCCTGACAACTCCTAGCAACTTGGAGTCCTCCAAGTCCCTAGTAGGTGCAAGGCACCACAATAAGCTGGTGCAGGTGAAACACTGACACCACCTTAGGGAGAGAACTGGGGACGAGTCCGCAGCTCTGCCCTGTCCGAATGGACAAACAGATATGGGCTTTTTTGAGAAAAAAACACCAATTTGACACTCGCCTGGTCCAGGCCAGGGCCAAGAGCATGGTCACTTTTTATGTGAGATGCTTCAAATCCACATATTTGACTGGTTTTAAACCAATGTGATTTGAGGAATCCCAGAACTACGTTGAGATCCCACAGTGCCACTGGAGGCACAAAAAAGGGGTTTGTATATGCAATACTCCCTTGACAAACTTCTGGACTTCAGGAACTGAAGCCAATTCTTTCTGGAAGAAAATTTACAGGGCCGAATTTGAACCTTAATGGACCCCAATTTGAGGCCCATAGACACTCCTGTTTGCAGGAAATGCAGGAAACGACCGAGTTGAAATTTCTTTGTGGGGCCTTCCTGGCCTCACACCACGCAACATATTTTCGCCACACGTGGTGATAATGTTGTGCGGTCACCTCCTTTCTGGCTTTGACCAGGGTAGGAATGACCTCTTCCGGAATGCCTTTTTTCCCTTAGGATCCGGCTTTCCATCGCCATGCCGACAAACGCAGCTGCGGTAAGTCTTGGAACAGACATGGTACTTGCTGAAGCAAGTCCCTTCTTAGCGGCAGAGGCCATAAGACCTCTGTAAGCATCTCTTGAAGTTCCGGGTACCAAGTCCTTCTTGGCCAATCCGGAGCCATGAGTATAGTTCTTACTCCTCTACGTCTTATAATTCTCAGCACCTTAGGTATGAGAAGCAGAGGAGGGAACACATACACCGACTGGTACACCCACGGTGTTACCAGAACGTCCACATCTATTGCCTGAGGGTCTCTTGACCTGGCGCAATACCTGTCCCGTTTTTTGTTCAGACGGGACGCCATCATGTCCACCTTTGGTATTTCCCAACGGTTTACAATCATGTGGAAAAAACTTCTCAATGAAGTTTCCACTCTCCCGGGTGGAGGTCGTGCTGAGGAAGTCTGCTTCCCAGTTTCCATTCCCGGGATGAAAAACTGCTGACAGTGTTATCACATGATTTTCCGCCCAGCGAAAAGTCCTTGCAGTTTCTGCCATTGCCCTCCTGCTTCTTGTGTCGCCCTGTCTGTTTACGTGGGCGACTGCCGTGATGTTTTTCCCACTGGATCAATACCGGCTGACCTTGAAGCAGAGGTCTTGCTAAGCTTAGAGCATTATAAATTTACCCTTAGCTCCAGTATATTTATGTGGAGAAAAGTCTCCATACTTGATCACACTCCCTGGAAATTTTTTCCTTGTGTGACTGCTCCCCAGCCTCTCAGGCTGGGCTCCGTGGTTACCAGCATCCAATTCCGAATGCCGAATCTGCTGCCCTCTAGAAGATGAGCACTCTATAACCACCACAGGAGAGACACCCTTGTCCTTGGATATTGGGTTATCCGCTGATGCATCTGAAGATGCGATCCGGACCATTTGTCCAGCAGATCCCACTGAAAAGTTCTTACGTGAAATCTGCCGAATGGAATTGCTTCGTAGGAAGCCACCATTTTTACCAGGACCCTTGTGCAATGATGCACTGTTTTTAGGAGGTTCCTGACTTGCTCGGATAACTCCCTGGCTTTCTCTTCCGGGAGAAACACCTTTTTCTGGACTGTGTCCAGAATCATCCCTAGGCACAGCAGACGTGTCGTCGGGATCAGCTGCGATTTTGGAATATTTAGAATCCACCCGTGCTGATTGTAGCAGTATCCGAGATAGTGCTACTCCGACCTCCAACTGTTCCCTGGACTATGCCCCTATCAGGAGATCGTCCAAGTAAGGGATAATTAAGACGCCTTTTCTTCGAAGAAGAATCATCAATTCGGCCATTACCTTGGTAAAGACCCCAGGGTGCCGTGGACAATCCAAACGGCAGCGTCTGAAACTGATAGTGACAGTTCTGCACCACGAACCTGAGGTACCCTTAGTGAGAAGGGCAAATTTGGGACATAGAGGTAAGCATCCCTGATGTCCCGGGACACTATATAGTCCCCTTATTCCTGGTTCGTTATCACTGCTCTGAGTGACTTCATCTTAATTTGAACCTTTGTAAGTGTTCAAAAAAAAATTTTTAGAATAAGTCTCACCTAGCCTTCTGGCTTCAGTACCACAATATAGTGTGGAATAATACCCCTTTTCTGTAGTAGGAGGGGTAATTTAATTATCACCTGCTGGGAATACAGCTTGTGAATTTTTTCCCATACTACCTCCTTGTCGGAGGGAGACTTGGTAAAGCAGACTTCAGGAGCCTGCGAAGGGGAAACGTCTCGACATTCCCATCTGTACCCCCGGGATACTACTTGTAGGATCCAGGGGTCCTGTACGGTCTCAGCGCCATGCTGAGAACTTGTCAGACGCGGTGGAACGCTTCTGTTCCTGGGAATGGGCTGCCTGCTGCAGTCTTCTTCCC
The DNA here is from genome assembly GCF_028390025.1 of Pseudophryne corroboree. Classification (NCBI taxonomy): domain Eukaryota; kingdom Metazoa; phylum Chordata; class Amphibia; order Anura; family Myobatrachidae; genus Pseudophryne; species Pseudophryne corroboree. Next base: position 387,324,691 of record NC_086451.1, read on the forward strand.
TTTCCTCTATCCCTGGGCAGATATGATTTTATAGGGACGAGAGGACTGAGGCTGAAAAGACGGTGTCTTTTTCTGCAGAGATGTGACTTAGGGTAAAAAACGGTGGATTTTCCAGCAGTTGCCGTGACCACCAGGTCCGATGGACCGACCCCAAACAAGTCCTCTTCCTGTATACGGCCATACTGTGCCGTTTGGAATCTGCATCACCTGACCACTGTCGTGTCCATAACATCTTCTGGCAGTTATGGACATCGCGTTTATTCATGATGCCAGAGTGCAAATATCCCTCTGTGCATCTCGCATATATAGAAATGCTCTATAGTCAATAAAATACTGTCCCTGTCAAGGGTATCAATATTTTTAGTCAGGGAATCCGACCAAGCCACCCTAGCTCTGCACATCCAGGCTGAGGCGATCGCTGGCCGCAGTATAACACCAGTATGTGTGTATATACTTTTTATTATATTTTCCAGCCTTGTCAGCTGGTCCTTGAGGACGGCCCTATCTATAGACGGTACCGCCACTTGTTTTGATAAGCGTGTGAGCGCCTTATCCACCTTAAAGGGTGTTTCCCAACGCGCCCTAACTTCTGGCGGGAAAGGGTATACCGCCCATAATTTTCTATCGGGGGGAACCCACGCATCATCACACACTTTATTTAATTTATCTGATTCAGGAAAAACTATGGTAGTTTTTTCACATCCCACATAATACCCTCTTTTGTGGTACTTGTAGTATCAGAAATACGTAACACCTCCTTCATTGCCTTTAACGTGTGGCCCTAATAAGGAATACGTTTGTTTATTCACCGTCGACACTGGATTCAGTGTCCCTGTCTGTGTCTGTGTCGACCGACTAAAGTAAACGGGCGTTTTAAAACCCTTGACGGTGTTTTTGAGACGTCTGGACCGTACTAATTGTTTGTCGGCCGTCTCATGTCGTCAACCGACCTTGCAGCGTGTTGACATTATCACGTAATTTCCTAAATAAGCCATCCATTCCGGTGTCGACTCCCTAGAGAGTGACATCACCATTACAGGCAATTGCTCCGCCTCCTCACCAACATCGTCCTCCTACCTGTCGACACACACGTACCGACACACAGCACACACACAGGGAATGCTCTGATAGAGGACAGGACCCACTAGCCCTTTGGAGAGACAGAGGGAGAGTTTGCCAGCACACACCAAAAACGCTATAATTATATAGGGACAACCTTATATAAGTGTTTTCCCTTATAGCATCTTAATATATATATAAGCATATCGCCAAATTAGTGCCCCCCCTCTCTGTTTTAACCCTGTTTCTGTAGTGCAGTGCAGGGGAGAGCCTGGGAGCCTTCCCTCCAGCCTTTCTGTGAGGGAAAATGGCGCTGTGTGCTGAGGAGATAGGCCCCGCCCCTTTTTCGGCGGCCTCGTCTCCCGCTCTTAACGGATTCTGGCAGGGGTTAAATATCTCCATATAGCCTCCGGAGGCTATATGTGAGGTATTTTTAGCCAAAATAGGTATTCATTTGCCTCCCAGGGCGCCCCCCTCCCAGCGCCCTGCACCCTCAGTGACTGCCGTGTGAAGTGTGCTGAGAGGAAAATGGCGCACAGCTGCAGTGCTGTGCGCTACCTTTAGAAGACTGAGGAGTCTTCTGCCGCCGATTCTGGACCTCTTCTTACTTCAGCATCTGCAAGGGGGCCGGCGGCAAGGCTCCGGTGACCATCCAGGCTGTACCTGTGATCGTCCCTCTGGAGCTGATGTCCAGTAGCCAAGAAGCCAATCCATCCTGCACGCAGGTGAGTTCACTTCTTCTCCCCTAAGTCCCTCGTTGCAGTGATCCTGTTGCCAGCAGGACTCACTGTAAAATAAAAAACCTAAGCTAAACTTTCCTAAGCAGCTCTTTAGGAGAGCCACCTAGATTGCACCCTTCTCGGCCGGGCACAAAAATCTAACTGGCTTGGAGGAGGGTCATAGGGGGAGGAGCCAGTGCACACCACCTGATCCTAAAGCTTTACTTTTTGTGCCCTGTCTCCTGCGGAGCCGCTATTCCCCATGGTCCTTTCAGGAACCCCAGCATCCACTAGGACGATAGAGAAAATGGCTTTGGACCGCCTGCCAGGCCAACCTTAAATCAATGCGTCCGCAATTAAATTGCAGACACATCGCAGTGTGGCGCCACACATATGCCAGCCGGCCATGCCCTGTGATGCGCAGCCCCCCGCATGTGAGTAGATGGGCGCAGATCTTTCTGCGGGAAGAAAGATCTGTGTCCATCTCTGAATAACCCCTTCAGTACCCACTATGATCAACAAGTGGACTACTTATAGGTTACCTGCAACAAGTCACCTTCAATGTTTTTGGTGACATATCTTTCAATAAAACTCTTGGAAAATATATAAAACCATCTCGCAAGTGTGTATTGGGGCTTAGCCCTGTCCCGTTTTCCTATGGACTCCAGACGCGAGAATCTGGATCCAACACACCATAGCAGCTATAATTTTATTCTACTTATGCACAGAATCACATTGTGTGATGCATTTTGTGCAGCCATCCTTTATTTTAGAACAGCTCCTATAGAGTACAATCCCCTCACCAGCTCACCATACCCCATTTCCAGTTCCTGTATAATCTACAAGTGGTTAAAGCAATGGGCCCCAGCAACACTCCTAGCCGAGCCAGAACTGCAATCAACATACAAAAGACCGTTCATGTCACTGCTACGTGTAATGTTTTATTGTGAGGGGTATAACCAAAACAGATGGCTTGCTTGAGAGCAGATTTGTTCTAGGCTCATACAGATGCACAGGAATAACCACACGTATTGGCTGAGGTAGTGAAAACTCAATATAAAGTGCTGTGCTGTTTTGACCTAAATCAGACAATTAATAGAAGCCCTATCTGTGAACAGAGATAGGAGCCATATTTGCTTACCCCTTTATAATACTTCAGCACCTACTGTGTTCTCATTGGGGGGTATTCAATTGTTTGAAAAGTCAGTTGGGTGTCTGTTTTTTTCCTATCTAATAGACAGGAAAAAACAGGCACCCAACCGACTTTTCATACAATTTAATTCCCCCCATTATGTTCAATTAGCCTTCAAGTTCAAGTATTCTAGTATGATCCCCAGGAAATGACAGGGATAGAACAATCATTGCCGTAGTGTGGCCTCTCCGAGCTGTAACTCCCTAGAAGATGCACTTCTCCTTAAAGGAAGTCAGTGAGTGCATAGTGTGGCTGTAGTCTGAATTCCAGTCTCTCATGAACACGGCCTGTAGCTGTTCCTGCATGGTGCCTGTGGCATTGTCTGCGCAGGTCTGATTCACCACTAGTGCAGCTCCTGCTGTGCGGATAAAGTAGTCTCCAGACCAGTTGGAAGTACCTGGGTGGACAAACAGCTTCTGTCAGCAAACAAATGTAATAACAAGATAATACAGCATGTATAGTCAGGCTCAGTCATACACTACATCTACTCTGGCCATCAAAGCCATTTACTGCACTTAGGGGGATACTCCACTAAACGTGATGGACACAATGTGCTGTTCCAGAACGGCACTTTCCATCTGCCAGCATCACAAGTTTTCACTCACACCCCACAGAGGTGTAGAAAACTTCCCTGCCTGCTTCCCGTACTCTGTACTGGCTCCGCCCCCTTTGCATCATCCAGCAGCCGTTGTAGGAGCGGATGCTGGGGTGGAAAACACTGCAACACAGTATCTTGCCAGCATCGCAGAGGTGCCGATTATCGGAGTGCGTCCCCACTAAGGTATTACTGAACACCTGCAAAACATTGATATATATGCAAGGGATTAAGGGGGTAATTCCAAGTTGATCGCAGCAGGACATTTTTTAGCAGTTGGGCAAAACCATGCGTACTGCAGGGGAGGCAGATATAACATGTGCAGAGAGAGTTAGATTTGGGTGGGTTATTTTGTTTCTGTGCAGGGTAAATACGGACTGCTTTATTTTTACACTGCAATTTAGATTGCAGATTGAACTCACCACACCCAAATCTAACTCTCTCTGCACATGTTATATCTGCCCCCCTGTAGTGCACATGGTTTTGCCCAACTGCTAAAATATTTCCTGCTGCGATCAACTTGGAATTACCCCCTAATAGTAGAACACGACACACAATGTTCAGCTCTTGGAACAATAGTTTAATATGATCAGTGATACAGCCACACTTATACCTATATAAGCCACTCTGTCCGTCACCATATACTTGTTGTGATTGACTCGGGCATAGGGGATATGTTTCTGCTCAGGAGACACAGGTACCACGAAAATTTTCTGTATGATAAAAGGAGAAACAACTGGAGTCAGAAAGGAGAATCCTGGGAGATCAGGGACGCATTGAGCCCTACTCGTGACATCACACAGTAAGCAAATAAGCAAGGAGTTAGGCAGTCCTACCACGTCTATGTTGTAATGCGTCTTGTTACTGTGCAGGGCAGCCAGGGAGTTCAGGAAGGGGAACATATAAGGTTTAGTATTCGCCCAGCAGCTGATCAGCAGTTGGACAGTCACATGTCTCTCATAAATAGCTTTCCTCAGGCGGTTATCAATTTCTGGCCAATACCTAATACACATTACAGTGTAAAATATAAATACATAAAAGTTGATACATAAAAGTAAAACAGGATATGGATTTGCACTGAGAATTTTTTTTACTACAGGTTGAGTATCCCTTATCCAAAATGCTTGGGACCAGAGGTATTTTGGGTATGGGATTTTTCCGTATTTTGGAATAATTGCATACCATAATGAGATATCATGGTGATGGGACCTGAATCTAAGCACAGAATGCATTTATGTTACATATACACCTTATACACACAGCCTGAAGGTCATTTTAGCCAATATTTTTTGTAACTTTGTGCATTGTACAAAGTGTATCTACATTCACACAATTCATTTATGTTTCATATACACTTTATACACACACAGCCTGAAGGTCATTTAATACAATATTTTAATAACTGTGTGTATTAAACAAAGTTTGTGTACATTGAGCCATCAAAAAACAAAGGTTTCACTATCTCACTCAAAAAAGTCCGTATTTCGGAATACTCCGTATTTCGGAATATTTGGATATGGGATACTCAACCTGTATTAACTGTAGCAAGTGCCAAATAATTACAAGACAACTAAAATGGTCTTCTGCAAGTTCTCCAAATGACAGTGCACCTGGTAGTGGAGCCGGCACACAAAGCCCCACCACCACGTGGACACTACCACAAACCACTGTGCAAGAAGGTGTACATGTACAATGTTAAAATAATACAGGTAATAAATAGCAAATAAATATATAGATTTGCAAGTCTTAAGCGGTACATGGCAATTATAGGGAAAATATATCAAACCTTCTAAGGGGAACAAATGGAGACGTCACCCATAGCAACCACCAGATTCTACATGTTTTATAGTACAGGGGTAGGCAACATGTGGCACTCTAGCTGCTGGTATGTGTATTTCCACAGCAGCAGGAGGGCCACTGTTTATCTAACCCTGCTACAGAATGTACTAGATAAATAATAGTTGGAAACGGATAGGTTGCTATGGGTAACTACCAACCTAGTCCACTTTATAAGGTTTGTTGCATCTCCCCCCACAAAGAGAACAGATGGGAATTTGCCTAGTATCAGATTATACAGACGCGCCTGAAGTTACTCTTTTTTCGCTTCAGTGTTCCAGGGGGCACATAGAGCGCTGATCTCCACATTACCTCTTTGGCACAATGAATTCCTCAGTGGGGGTATAATCCATGACGGAGATATAAATAAATTTCTTGGCATCATCTATCACGCTCAGGATGGACTCAATGTCATCTGTTCTCCCCTTAGCGGAGAGCGGTGGTGGGGAGCTCTGACAAAGGTGGGAAGAGGATAAACCCAAATAACGTACAGCAATCAATAAAAGTGTCACATTTCTATGCATGCATAAGATACTGTTTGTAGGGGAGTACATTTATTTACTACAGGTATAATCTATATTGTGTTTGACTACAGGCTTGTATGGGACAGAGCCGTACTACAACCATCTCCATGGCTTGTCCCTTTACTGTGCTGTCTAAATTCTACAATAGCCACGATCACATTAGTCCCAGAATCAATTAAGCCACCAGGATGTCTTTGAACTTTGTGTGAAGAAACTGGAGCACCTAGTGAAAACCTCCAAGCACAGAGGAAATCCCCACAAACAATAATGTGAATAAATAAGCCATCGGGATGGCGATGAACACTGCGTGTGGGGTGGACTGACAGAAACACTTACCGAGAGATAAACGTGAGATGGTGTGTTGTTCAGAGTCACTTCCATGGGAGTTTCCTTGTTGAAGATGGTGGAGAACTTGTCCGGCCATGGAGAGGGAATGGTGGCATTGGGTTCCCCCAGTGCCCAGTAAGCCTCAAACATTTTCCCCAAGTCTTGAGCAAGACAACTGCAGTTATAGATTGTGGATCCCAACTCTTTAACCTGTCAGTGACAGATACAGATATAAGTACACTATATTTACAGAATGGAAGAAGAGACAGACACCCACCAAATGGGTACATCCTACCATTTGGGCCAAACAAATGGATGCTGCAGAGCTTAGTGTGATTGGCAGATCATTGCCATCAATAACAAAATATCTGTACAAGTAGGTCACTAGTTTGAGCAGGCAAAGTGGACCATGCAATACACAATAAGAGATTAGGAGTACGCTAAGGAAAGAAAGTTCCCCAAAGGGAGTAGAAGGGGAGGGCGAGTATATAAAAGGAAAGGAGCATGCACAGTAATAACCGCAGATACTTGTCCGTAACCGGAGTTGTACGCAACTATGTGTCCGCACTGTCCCTTATTCATACACTTGGTTTCCTAGCTGCTATCACTATCAGCCCGCACCTAAAAGAACCCTATCCCTGGTGCAAGAGGTCAGTCTGAATAAAGACAGATTTTTGTGTAAGCACATCTCTGCCGAGCCATAGTCTATGTGTGAATACCCCGTTACCATCCAGCCATGTTGCTTATGACTCCGAGTCGCCCTGAGATGCAAATGCATGGCTTCGGTGCATGCACATCGCGGAAAAATACAAGTTCCATCTGCAACACAGCGTAAGCCCTATTGTAGGCAAGCAGAGGTTCAGTGCCAGAAATACAATACCTGTGTTAATGCTCTCCAGTCCATGTTTGCACTACCAATATACAAGTGCTTGCCATCCACCACCCAAAATTTAGTGTGCAGAACACCGCTAGTTAGCTGCTGCATGTTTACATCCCTAACCTCAGCTCCTGGAATGAGAGGGAGAACATAGAACGTTGGCAGGTCATCGGAGACACAATCAAATTATAAATGAATGATGGTGGAAGCTTAATTAGAGGGAATAAAAATGTTCTCAGGAAAGAAAAGCCTACTGTGCGAGAAACCTGTATCACAGTTACCTAGCACCAATTCACTGCACCTGGTAATCACAGGCTCTCAGAGGATGCTGGGACAAAGTTCTACAACAGCTCTAGAGCCAGGAGGTTGCTGTAGTCTGTATATGGGGTTATGTCAGCATACAGCAACTGTATACAAATCAAATGCACTAATCTCCATACTGTATTTTCATTACTGCATGTAACATAGGGGAAAGCATGTGTTGGCCATTACTTTATGCCATATCCCACTATAGAGGCTAAGGGGTGTATTCAATAACTGTCGGAAGCGGCTGTCTTGTCGGAAAGACGGCAGCTTACGACAGAAATAGGTCGGAAGGGGTTTCGACCATAGGGGTTGTTTTTTTCCAACAAGTCGGGAATTCCTGAACTTAGTTCTAAAGTCACTGACTGGTAATCGCATGGAAGTACTCTTATTTATGGTTATAAGCCAATGCGGGAGGACAATCTCTATACAGATATGTGTCTGAAGTAATGGTAGCTCCCACTGATACAGTACAGCTAAGGTTAGCATTCTTACCGCTGTTTTTGAGGGCAATAAGGTCATCATCCTTCTTGGGAGATGAAGCCAGGTTGACTGCTATTCTCAGGGTGACACCACGCTGCTTTAACTTCAGCATTTCTTTTAGGATTGCTTCGCCCTGTCAGAGAAATCCATTATTTCACAGACTGTTTATTGCTCGATAGTTCACTATTATTATTTTTTTTAGCTGAAAATCCCTCTAAGGATGGTTTGAGTGCACGTCCATTTGGCCAGTGCACCACCTCCTACATAAACACAAAGGGGAGGGGGGGGGGGGGGAATTCAAATGTTTGAAAAATAAGAATTTACTTACCGATAATTCTATTTCTCGTAGTCCGTAGTGGATGCTGGGGACTCCGTCAGGACCATGGGGAATAGCGGCTCCGCAGGAGACAGGGCACAAAAGTAAAAGCTTTAGGATCAGGTGGTGTGCACTGGCTCCTCCCCCTATGACCCTCCTCCAAGCCTCAGTTAGGATACTGTGCCCGGACGAGCGTACACAATAAGGAAGGATTTTGAATCCCGGGTAAGACTCATACCAGCCACACCAATCACACTGTACAACCTGTGATCTGAACCCAGTTAACAGCATGATAACAGCGGAGCCTCTGAAAAGATGGCTCACAACAATAATAACCCGATTTTTGTAACAATAACTATGTACAAGTATTGCAGACAATCCGCACTTGGGATGGGCGCCCAGCATCCACTACGGACTACGAGAAATAGAATTATCGGTAAGTAAATTCTTATTTTCTCTGACGTCCTAAGTGGATGCTGGGGACTCCGTCAGGACCATGGGGATTATACCAAAGCTCCCAAACGGGCGGGAGAGTGCGGATGACTCTGCAGCACCGAGTGAGAGAACTCCAGGTCCTCCTCAGCCAGGGTGTGCCCCTGACCAAGTAGCAGATCGGCAAAGTTGTAAAGCCGAGACCCCTCGGGCAGCCGCCCAAGATGAGCCCACCTTCCTTGTGGAATGGGCATTTACATATTTTGGCTGTGGCAGGCCTGCCACAGAATGTGCAAGCTGAATTGTACTACACATCCAACTAGCAATCGTCTGCTTAGAAGCAAGAGCACCCAGTTTGTTGGGTGCATACAGGATAACAGCAAGTCCGTTTTCCTGACTCCAGCCGTCCTGGAAACCTATATTTTCAGGGCCCTGACAACATCTAGCAACTTGGAGTCCTCCAAGTCCCTAGTAGCCGCAGGTACCACAATAAGCTGGTTCAGGTGAAACGCTGACACCACCTTAGGGAGAAACTGGGGACGAGTCCGCAGCTCTGCCCTGTCCGAATGGACAATCAGATATGGGCTTTTGTGAGACAAAGCCGCCAATTCTGACACTCGCCTGGCCGAGGCCAGGGCCAACATCATGGTCACTTTCCATGTGAGATATTTCAAATCCACAGATTTGAGCGGTTTAAACCAATGTGATTTGAGGAATCCCAGAACTACGTTGAGATCCCACAGTGCCACTGGAGGCACAAAAGGGGGTTGTATATGCAGTACTCCCTTGACAAACTTCTGGACTTCAGGAACTGAAGCCAATTCTTTCTGGAAGAAAATCGACAGGGCCGAAATTTGAACCTTAATGGATCCCAATTTGAGGCCCATAGACACTCCTGTTTGCAGGAAATGCAGGAATCGACCGAGTTGAAATTTCTTCGTGGGGCCTTCCTGGCCTCACACCACGCAACATATTTTCGCCACATGTGGTGATAATGTTGTGCGGTCACCTCCTTCCTGGCTTTGACCAGGGTAGGAATGACCTCTTCCGGAATGCCTTTTTCCCTTAGGATCCGGCGTTCAACCGCCATGCCGTCAAACGCAGCCGCGGTAAGTCTTGGAACAGACATGGTACTTGCTGAAGCAAGTCCCTTCTTAGCGGCAGAGGCCATGAGTCCTCTGTGAGCATCTCTTGAAGTTCCGGGTACCAAGTCCTTCTTGGCCAATCCGGAGCCACGAGTATAGTTCTTACTACTCTACGTCTTATAATTCTCAGTACCTTAGGTATGAGAAGCAGAGGAGGGAACACATACACCGACTGGTACACCCACGGTGTTACCAGAACGTCCACAGCTATTGCCTGAGGGTCTCTTGACCTGGCGCAATACCTGTCCAGTTTTTTGTTCAGGCGGGACGCCATCATGTCCACCTTTGGTTTTTCCCAATGGTTCACAATCATGTGGAAGACTTCCGTGTGAAGTCCCCACTCTCCCGGGTGGAGGTCGTGCCTGCTGAGGAAGTCTGCTTCCCAGTTGTCCACTCCCGGAATGAACACTGCTGACAGTGCGATCACATGATTTTCCGCCCAGAGAAGAATCCTTGCAGCTTCTGCCATTGCCCTCCTGCTTCTTGTGTCGCCCTGTCTGTTTACGTAGGCGACTGCCGTTATGTTGTCCGACTGGATCAGCACCGGTTGACTTTGAAGCAGAGGTCTTCCTAGGCACAGAGCATTGTAAATTGCCCTTAGCTCCAGTATATTTATGTGGAGAGAAGTCTCCAGACTTGACCACACTCCTTGGAAATTTCTTCCCTGTGTGACTGCTCCCCAGCCTCTCAGGCTGGCATCCGTGGTCACCAGGACCCAGTCCTGAATGCCGAATCTGCTGCCCTCTAGTAGATGAGGACTCTGCAGCCACCACAGAAGAGACACCCTTGTCCTTGGAGACAGGATTATCCGCTGATGCATCTGAAGATGCGATCCGGACCATTCGTCCAGCAGATTCCACTGAAAAATTCTTTCGTGAAATCTGCCGAATGGAATCGCTTCGTAAGAAGCCACCATTTTTCCCAGGACTCTTGTGCATTGATGCACTGACACTTGGCCTGGTTCTAGGAGGTTCCTAACTAGCTCGGATAACTCCCAGGCTTTCTCCTCCGGGAGAAACACCTTTTTCTGGACTGTGTCCAGAATCATCCCTAGTAACAGCAGACGTGTCGTCGGAATCAGCTGCGATTTTGGAATATTTAGAATCCACCCGTGCTGTCGTAGAACTACTTGAGATAGTGCTACTCCGACCTCCAACTGTTCTCTGGACCTTGCCCTTATCAGGAGATCGTCCAAGTAAGGGATAATTAAGACGCCTTTTCTTTGAAGAAGAATCATCATTTCGGCCATCACCTTGGTAAGGACCCGGGGTGCCGTGGACAATCCAACCGGCAGCGTCTGAAACTGATAGTGACAGTTCTGTACCACGAACCTGAGGTACCCTTGGTGAGAAGGGCAAATTGGGACATGGAGGTAAGCATCCCTGATGTCCCGGGACACCATATAGTCCCCTTCTTCCTGGTTCGCTATCACTGCTCTGAGTGACTCCATCTTGATTTGAACCTTTGTATGTAAGTGTTCAACTATTTCAGATTTAGAATAGGTCTCACCGAGCCGTCTGGCTTCAGTACCACAATATAGTGTGGAATAATACCCCTTTCCTTGTTGTAGGAGGGGTACTTTGATTATCACCTGCTGGGAATACAGCTTGTGAATTGTTTCCACTACTGCCTCCCTGTCGGAGAGAGACGTTGGTAAAGCAGACTTCAGGAACCTGCGAGGGGGAGACGCCTCGAATTTCCAATCTGTACCCCTGGGATACTACTTGTAGGATCCAGGGGTCCACCTGCGAGTGAGCCTACTGCGTGCTGAAACTCTTGAGACGACCCCCCCCACCGCACCTGAGTCCGCTTGTACGGCCCTAGCGTCATGCTGAGGACTTGGCAGAAGCGGTGGAGGGCTTCTGTTTCTGGGAATGGGCTGCCTGCTGCAGTCTTCTTCCCTTTCCTCTATCCCATGGCAGATATGACTGGCCTTTTGCCCGCTTGCCCTTATGGGGACGAAAGGACTGAGGCTGAAAAGACATTGTCTTTTTCTCCTTTAAACGGCAATACTTCCATGTGCCGTTTGGAATCTGCATCACCTGACCACTGTCGTGTCCATAAACAACTTCTGGCAGATATGGACATCGCACTTACTCTTGATGCCAGAGTGCAAATATCCCTCTGTGCATCTCGCATATATAGAAATGCATCCTTTAAATGCTCTATAGTCAATAAAATACTGTCCCTGTCAAGGGTCTCAATATTTTCAGTCAGGGAATCCGACCAAGCCACCCCAGCGCTGCACATCCAGGCTGAGGCGATCGCTGGTCGCAGTATAACACCAGTATGTGTGTATATACTTTTTAGGATATTTTCCAGCCTCCTATCAGCTGGCTCCTTGAGGGCGGCCCTATCTGGAGACGGTACCGCCACTTGTTTTGATAAGCGTGAGCGCCTTATCCACCCTAAGGGGTGTTTCCCAACGCGCCCTAACTTCTGGCGGGAAAGGGTATACCGCCAATAATTTTCTATCGGGGGAAACCCACGCATCATCACACACTTCATTTAATTTATCTGATTCAGGAAAAACTACAGGTAGTTTTTTCACACTCCACATAATACCCTTTTTTGTGGTACTTGTAGTATCAGAAATATGTAACACCTCCTTCATTGCCCTTAACAAGTAACGTGTGGCCCTAAAGGAAAATACGTTTGTTTCTTCACCGTCGACACTGGAGTCAGTGTCCGTGTCTGTGTCTGTGTCGACCGACTGAGGTAAAAGGACGTTTTAACGCCCCTGACGGTGTTTGAGACGCCTGGACAGGTACTAATTGGTTTGCCGGCCGTCTCATGTCGTCAACCGACCTTGCAGCGTGTTGACATTATCACGTAATTCCTTAAATAAGCCATCCATTCCGGTGTCGACTCCCTAGAGAGTGACATCACCATTACAGGCAATTGCTCCGCCTCCTCACCAACATCGTCCTCATACATGTCGACACACACGTACCGACACACAGCACACACACAGGGAATGCTCTGATAGAGGACAGGACCCCACTAGCCCTTTGGGGAGACAGAGGGAGAGTTTGCCAGCACACACCAAAAACGCTATAATTATACAGGGACAACCTTTATATAAGTGTTTTTCCCTTATAGCATTTTAATATATATAGTCATATCGCCAAATAAGTGCCCCCCCCTCTCTGTTTTAACCCTGTTTCTGTAGTGCAGTGCAGGGGAGAGCCTGGGAGCCTTCCTACCAGCATTTTTGTGAGGGAAAATGGCGCTCTGTGCTGAGGAGAATAGGCCCCGCCCCCTTTTCGGCAGGCTTCTTCTCCCGTTTTTCTGAGACCTGGCAGGGGTTAAATACATCCATATAGCCCCCAGGGGCTATATGTGATGTATTTTTAGCCAGAATAAGGTACTATCATTGCTGCCCAGGGCGCCCCCCCCCCAGCGCCCTGCACCCTCAGTGACCGCTGCTATGAAGTGTGCTGACAACAATGGCGCACAGCTGCAGTGCTGTGCGCTACCTTATGAAGACTGAAAAGTCTTCTGCCGCCGGTTTCTGGACCTCTTCACTTTTCGGCATCTGCAAGGGGGTCGGCGGCGCGGCTCCGGGACGAACCCCAGGGTGAGACCTGTGTTCCGACTCCCTCTGGAGCTAATGGTGTCCAGTAGCCTAAGAAGCCAATCCATCCTGCACGCAGGTGAGTTCACTTCTCTCCCCTAAGTCCCTCGATGCAGTGAGCCTGTTGCCAGCAGGACTCACTGAAAATAAAAAACCTAACAAAACTTTTACTCTAAGCAGCTCTTTAGGAGAGCCACCTAGATTGCACCCTTCTCGGCCGGGCACAAAAATCTAACTGAGGCTTGGAGGAGGGTCATAGGGGGAGGAGCCAGTGCACACCACCTGATCCTAAAGCTTTTACTTTTGTGCCCTGTCTCCTGCGGAGCCGCTATTCCCCATGGTCCTGACGGAGTCCCCAGCATCCACTTAGGACGTCAGAGAAAGTAGGTTGGGTGTCTGTTTTTTCCTGTCTATTAGATAGGAAAAAAAGAAACCCAGCTGACTTTGCAAACAATTGAATTCCACCCAAAGCATTTTGTGTGGCCTCCCCCATGTTGCATATCTTTGCCTTCGCTTTGCAACATATTGTTATGAGAATTACAGAACGTCTGCCTAAAGTTGGCCAGGATCGACAGATGCTGGGTCTACAGCGACTCATCTGTAACAATGCTGGAAAGACGTATAGTATACAGATGCTGGGTCTACAGTGACTCATCTGTAACAATGCTGGAAAGACGTATAGTATACAGATGCTGGGTCTACAGCGACTCATCTATAACAATGCTGGAGAGACAGTAAGTATACAGATGCTGGGTCTACAGTGACTCATCTATAACAATGCTGGAGAGACGTATAGTATACAGATGCTGGGTCTACAGTGACTCATCTGTAACAATGCTGGAGAGACGTATAGTATACAGATGCTGGGTCTACAGCAACTCATCTGTAACAATGCTGGAGAGACGTATAGTATACAGATGCTGGGTCTACAGCAACTCATCTGTAACAATGCTGGAGAGACGTATAGTATACAGATGCTGGGTCTACAGTGACTCATCTGTAACAATGCTGGAGAGACGTATAGTATACAGATGCTGGGTCTACAGCAACTCATCTGTAACAATGCTGGAGAGACGTATAGTATACAGATGCTGGGTCTACAGCGACTCATCTGTAAATGCTGTAGAGACGTATAGTATACAGATGCTGGGTCTACAGCGACTCATCTGTAACAATGCTGGAGAGACAGTAAGTATACAGATGCTGGGTCTACAGCGACTCATCTGTAACAATGCTGGAAAGACGTATAGTATACAGATGCTGGGTCTACAGCAACTCATCTGTAACAATGCTGGAGAGACGTATAGTATACAGATGCTGGGTCTACAGTGACTCATCTGTAACAATGCTGGAGAGACGTATAGTATACAGATGCTGGGTCTACAGAGACTCATCTGTAACAATGCTGGAAAGACGTATAGTATACAGATGCTGGGTCTACAGTGACTCATCTGTAACAATGCTGGAGAGACGTATAGTATACAGATGCTGGGTCTACAGCAACTCATCTGTAACAATGCTGGAGAGACGTATAGTATACAGATGCTGGGTCTACAGCAACTTATCTGTAACAATGCTGGAGAGACGGTATAGTATACAGATGCTGGGTCTACAGCGACTCATCTGTAACAATGCTGGAAAGACGTATAGTATACAGATGCTGGGTCTACAGCAACTCATCTGTAACAATGCTAGAGAGACGTATAGTATACAGATGCTGGGTCTACAGCGACTCATCTATAACAATGCTGGAGAGACGGTATAGTATACAGATGCTGGGTCTACAGCAACTCATCTGTAACAATGCTAGAGAGACGTATAGTATACAGATGCTGGGTCTACAGCAACTCATCTGTAACAATGCTGGAGAGACGTATAGTATACAGATGCTGGGTCTACAGCGACTAATCTATAACAATGCTGGAGAGACGTATAGTATACAGATGCTGGGTCTACAGCAACTCATCTGTAACAATGCTGGAGAGACGTATAGTATACAGATGCTGGGTCTACAGTGACTCATCTGTAATAATGCTGGAGAGACAGTAAGTATACAGATGCTGGGTCTACAGCAACTCATCTGTAACAATGCTGGAGAGACAGTAAGTATACAGATGCTGGGTCTACAGCAACTCATCAATAACAATGCTGGAGAGACGTATAGTATACAGATGCTGGGTCTACAGCAACTCATCTGTAACAATGCTAGAGAGACGTATAGTATACAGATGCTGGGTCTACAGCGACTCATCTATAACAATGCTGGAGAGACGGTATAGTATACAGATGCTGGGTCTACAGCAACTCATCTGTAACAATGCTAGAGAGACGTATAGTATACAGATGCTGGGTCTACAGCAACTCATCTGTAACAATGCTGGAGAGACGTATAGTATACAGATGCTGGGTCTACAGCGACTAATCTATAACAATGCTGGAGAGACGTATAGTATACAGATGCTGGGTCTACAGCAACTCATCTGTAACAATGCTGGAGAGACGTATAGTATACAGATGCTGGGTCTACAGTGACTCATCTGTAATAATGCTGGAGAGACAGTAAGTATACAGATGCTGGGTCTACAGCAACTCATCTGTAACAATGCTGGAGAGACAGTAAGTATACAGATGCTGGCTCTACAGCGACTCATCAATAACAATGCTGGAGAGACGTATAGTATACAGATGCTGGGTCTACAGTGACTCATCTGTAACAATGCTAGAGAGACGTATAGTATACAGATGCTGGGTCTACAGCAACTCATCTGTAACAATGCTGGAGAGACAGTAAGTATACAGATGCTGGGTCTACAGTGACTCATCTGTAATAATGCTGGAGAGACAGTAAGTATACAGATGCTGGGTCTACAGTGACTCATCTGTAACAATGCTGGAGAGACGGTATAGTATACAGGTGTTGGGTCTACAGCAGGGGTGGGGATACTTTGGCCCTCCAGCTGCTGTTGAACTACACATCCCAGCATGCCCTGCAACTGTTTTAGCATGGCCAAATAACAAAACGGTAGCCAGGCATGCTGGTATGTGTAGTTCAACAACAGCTGGAGGGCCACAGGTTCCCCACCCCTGGTCTACAGCGACTCATCTGTAACAATGCTGGAGAGACAGTAAGTATACAGGTGTTGGGTCTACAGCAACACAACTCTAACAATGCCATACCACTATGGAGGTACAGATGTGTCCTGTTACATCTTTGCTTCGTGAGCTACAAGTCGAGTTACACATAACGCTTGAGTGCCGTTTGACTCAGTAGCACCAAGCATCTTTTATTTTGTGAAAATGCATCTTAGATGCAAAGTAATGTAATAGGATGCACAAGCATTAAAATGATATGCAGCATGCCTATATTCTGTGTGTGACTGCGACTGTATTTCCATACAAAATGCTCTGCTACAGTGTTTTCATGGAAAACTCTGTAACGTGGCATTTCGGATGCAGATGGAGCCGCAATTACACACAGAATATAGCTGCATATCATTTTAATCAGCAGAAGCTGCTTGTGTGTCCTATTACTTTGCATCTAAGATACATTTTCGCAGAAAGAAAAATGCAAAAAAAGACGCTCTGCGCTACAGAGTCCCGCCATGGCATGGCACAACATCAAGGGCCGTTTAGCATGAGTGCAGCAAGGATGGAGGAGGACACATCTGTATAGCTACACAGCCCATCACCTCTGTCACATTTTCAGAACAATGTTAAAAAGTATGCTGGCGTCTGCCAAAGGGGATGCCCACTGCTTCCCTGCAATGGCCAGTGACCACTCGCAACTGTACAGCCGGTACATTGCCAGAGCTCACTGTCAGTCAGTTTTAGATATTTCACATTTAGGATTTGTTTTTTGATAATCAGTTTTAATTGTTTTTCAATAAAGTGCAAAAAGTCAACAAATACAATTTCCATCAATACACAAAAAAGTATCAAGTAAAACAAAATAAAACAAAACAATACAGTGCAGTAGCAAAAGATAAATGGGATTGAAGTCTAAGGTCACATAGTAAATATGAGGCAATATACACAAGTCCATAATATGGACCAAAACAGAATCAAAATAAGTATGACACAAAAACATAAAAAAAAAAATAAGATTTTACTCACTGGTAAATCTATTTCTCGTAGTCCGTAGTGGATGCTGGGGACTCCGTAACGACCATGGGGAATAGACGGGCTCCGCAGGAGACTGGGCACTCTTAAAAGAAAGATTAGGTACTATATCTGGTGTGCACTGGCTCCTCCCTCTATGCCCATCCTCCAGACCTCAGTTAAGGAAACTGTGCCCGGAAGAGCTGACATTACAAGGAAAGGATTTTGGAATCCAGGGTAAGACTCATACTAGCCACACCAATCACACCGTATATCTCGTGATAAACATACCCAGTCAACAGTATGAACAACAACAGAGCATCAGACAAACCTGATGCAACCATAACATAACCCTTATTTAAGCAATAACTATATACAAGTATTGCAGAAGAAGTCCGCACTTGGGACGGGCGCCCAGCATCCACTACGGACTACGAGAAATAGATTTACCGGTGAGTAAAATCTTATTTTCTCTAACGTCCTAGTGGATGCTGGGGACTCCGTAAGGACCATGGGGATTATACCAAAGCTCCCAAACGGGCGGGAGAGTGCGGATGACTCTGCAGCACCGAATGAGCAAACACAAGGTCCTCCTCAGCCAGGGTATCAAATTTGTAGAACTTTGAAAAAGTGTTTGAACCCGACCAAGTAGCTGCTCGGCAAAGCTGTAATGCCGAGACCCCTCGGGCAGCCGCCCAAGAAGAGCCCACCTTCCTTGTGGAATGGGCTTTTACTGATTTTGGAGGCGGCAAGCAAGCCGCAGAATGAGCCTGCTGAATCGTGTTACAGATCCAGCGAGCAATAGTTTGCTTTGAAGCAGGAGCACCCAGCTTGTTGGATGCATACAGGATAAACAGCGACTCAGTTTTCCTGACTCCAGCCGTTCTGGCTACATAAATCTTCAAAGCCCTGACTACATCTAGTAACTTGGAATCCTCCAAGTCACGAGTAGCCGCAGGCACCACAATAGGTTGGTTCAAATGAAAAGATGACACCACCTTTGGCAGAAATCGCGGACGAGTCCGTAATTCTGCCCTGTCCATATGGAAAACCAGATAGGGGCTTTTACATGACAAAGCCGTAAATTCTGACACACGCCTAGCCGAAGCTAAGGCCAATAGCATGACCACTTTCCACATGAGATATTTTAACTCCACGGTCTTAAGCGGCTTAAATCAGTGAGATTTCAGGAAACTCAACACCACGTTAAGATCCCAAGGTGCCACTGGTGGCACAAAAGGGGGCTGAATATGCAGCACTCCCTTTACAAACGTCTGAACTTCAGGTAGAGAAGCTAGTTTTTTATGAAAGAAAATGGATAGGGCCGAAATCTGGACCTTAATGGACCCCAATTCTAGGCCCAAAGTCACTCCCGACTGTAGGAAGTTAAGGAAACGGCCCAGCTGGAATTCCTCCGTAGAGGCATTCCTGGCCTCACACCCAGCAACATATTTTCGCCGTATACGGTGATAATGTTTAGCCATCATGTCCTTCCTAGCCTTTATCAGCGCAGGAATAACCTCATCCGGAATCCCTTTTTTTCTACTAGGATCCGGCGTCCAACCGCCATGCCAACAAACTCAGCTGCGGTAAGTCTTGGAACATACAAGGTCCCTGCTGCAACAGATCCTGCCCTAGAGGCAGAGGCCATGGGTCCTCTGTGAGCATTTCTTGCAGCTCTGGATACCAAGTCCTCATTGGCCAATCCGGAACAATGAGTATTGTTCTCACTCCTCTTTTCCTTATGAATCTCAGCACCTTGGGCAAGAGAGGAAGAGGAGGAAACACATAAACCGACTGGAACATCCACGGTGTCACCAGTGCGTCTACAGCTATCGCCTGAGAGTCTCTTGACCTGGCGCAATACCTCTGTAGCTTTTTGTTGAGGCAGGATGCCATCATGTCCACCTGTGGCAGTTCCCACCGACCTACAATCTGCGCGAAGACTTCTTGATGAAGTCCCCACTCTCCCGGGTGGAGGTCGTGCCTGCTGAGGAAGTCTGCTTCCCAGTTGTCCACTCCCGGAATGAACACTGCTGACAGTGCGCTTACGTGATTCTCCGCCCATCGAAGAATTCTGGTGGCTTCTACCATCGCCACCCTGCTCCTTGTGCCGCCTTGGCGGTTTACATGAGCCATTGCGGTGATATTGTCTGACTGAATCAGAACCGGTTGGTCGCGAAGCAGGGTCTCCGCTTGACTTAGGGCGTTGTATATGGCCCTTAATTCCAGGATATTGATGTGAAGGCAAGTCTCCTGCCTTGACCACAGCCCTTGGAAATGTATTCCCTGTGTGACTGCCCCCCACCCTCGGAGGCTTGCATCCGTGGTCACCAAGACCCAGTCCTGAAAGCCGAATCTGCGACCTTCGAGAAGGTGAGCACTCTGCAGCCACCACAGGAGAGACACCCTGGCTCTGGGGGATAGGGTGATTAACCGATGCATCTGAAGATGTGATCCGGACCACTTGTCCAGTAAGTCCCATTGGAAGGTCCTCGTATGGAACCTGCCGAAGGGAATGGCCTCGTATGATGTCACCCTCCTTCCCAGGACTCGAGTGCAGTGATGCACTGACACCTGTTTTGGTTTTAATAGATTCCTGACCAGAGTCACGAGCTCCTGAGCTCTCTCTATCGGGAGATAAACCCTTTTCTGGTTTGTGTCTAGGATCATGCCTAGGAGAGGCAGATGAGCTGTAAGAACCCACTGCGACCTTGGAATATATAGAATCCAGCCGTGTTGCCGTTACACTTCCAGAGAAAGTGATACGCTGTTCAGCAACTGCTCTCTTGATCTCGCTTTTATGAGGAGATCGTCAAGTACGTGATAATAGTGACACCTTGCTTCCGCAGGAGCACCATCATTTCCGCCATTACCTTGGTGAATATTCTCAAGGCCGTGGAGAGACCAAACGGCAACGTCTGAAATTGGTAATGACAATCCCGTACCGCAATTCTGAGGTACGCCTGATGAGGTGGATAAATGGGGACATGAAGGTATGCATCCTTTATGTCCCGAGTCACCATAAAATCTCCCCCTTTCAGGCTTGCAATGACCGCTCTTAGCGATTCCATCTTGAATTTGAACCCTTTCAGGTATATGTTCAGGGATTTTAAATTCAATATGGATCTGACCGAACCGTCTGGTTTCAGGACTACAACATGGTCGAATAATAACCCCCTCCTTGTTGAAGGAGGGGAACCTTGACCACCACCTGTTGAAGATACAATTTGTGAATTGCAGTTAACACTGTTTCCCTCTCATGGGGGGATGCCGGCAGGGCCGTCGGCGAGGGGGCATCTTCTCAAAGTCCAGCTTGCATCCCTGAGACACAATATCTATTGCCCAGGGATCTAACAGGGAGTGAACCCACTTGTGGCTGAACTTACGAAGGCGTGCCCCCACCGGGCCTAGCTCCGCCTGTGGAGCCCTAGCGACATGCGGTGGATTTTTGTAGAGGCCGGGGAGGACTTCTGTTCCTGGGAACTAGCTGTGTTGTGCAGCTTCTTTCCTCTGCCTCCGCGTCTGGCAAGAAAGGACGCACCTCGAACTTTCTTGTTTCTTTATTCGAAAGGCTGCATTTGATAATGTCGTGCTTTCCTAGGCTGTGCAGGAATAAAAGGCAAAATATCAGAATTACCAGCTATAGCTGTGGAGACCAGGTCCGAGAACCCTTCTCCACACAATCCTCAGCCTTCCATATGTCTCTTAAGTCGGCATCATCTGTCCATTGCATATTCTACAGGACACATCAAGCAGAAATCGACATAGCTTTGACTCTAGGACCCAGTATACTCATGTCTCTTTGCGCATGTTTTATATATACATATCTCTTAAGACAGCATC
The DNA here is from genome assembly GCF_028390025.1 of Pseudophryne corroboree. Lineage (NCBI taxonomy): Eukaryota > Metazoa > Chordata > Amphibia > Anura > Myobatrachidae > Pseudophryne > Pseudophryne corroboree. Next base: position 387,346,020 of record NC_086451.1, read on the forward strand.
TTTAATATATATATCTCTATATATATATCTATATGCATACTAGGGTCTCAATCTCTGCTGTTATGGTACTTGTCCACGCTGCCACAGCGCTATAAACCCATGCCGACACAATCGCCGGTCTGAGTAGTGTGCCAGAATATGCACGCTATCTGCAGGATCCCTGAGAATAGCTAGGGCTACCTTCTGGGCAAACGTGACACCCTAGGGGAAGATTCCCATCACATCCTGGCCCTAGTGGGGAAAGGATACTGCCTGAGAATTCTTTGTGGGAAGCTGCAGTCTCTTGTCTGGAGATTCCCACCCTTTTTCCTCATGAGAGGAGGGAAATTTACCTCAGCTTTCTTCCCCTTAACATGTGTACCCTTGTGTCAGGGACAAATGAGTCATCAGTGATATGCAAATCATCTTTTATTACAATAATCATATATTGAATACTTTTCTGCCATTTTGGCTGTAACTTTGCATTATCGTAGTTGACACTGGAGTCAAACTCCGTGTCGATATCAGTGTTTATTATTTTGGATAGTGAGCATTGTGAGACTCTGAAGGTCTCTGTGCCATAGGGACAGACATGGGTAGATTTCCTGTCTCTTCTCTAATCTTTTGTGCAATAAATTCATCTTAGCACTTACACATATCCAAACAGGTGTCGGCGTTGTCGACGGAGACACCCCCTCACACACATATTTGCTCCATCTCCTCCTTAGGGGAGCCTTTTACCTCAGACCTGTCGACACACACGTACCGACACACCACACACACAGGGGATGCTCTATTTGAAGACAGTTCCCCCACAAGGCCCTTTGGAGAGACAGAGAGAGAGTATGCCAGCACACACCACAGCGCTATATGACCCAGGAATCACACAGTAACTTAGTGTTAACCCAGTAGCTGCTGTATATATTGTTTTTACGCCAAATTTATGTGCCCCCCCCCTCTCTTTTTCACCCTCTCTATCGTGCTTCTGCAGGGGAGATCCTGGGGAGCTTCCTCTCAGCGGAGCTGTGGAGAGAAAATGGCGCTGGTGAGTGCTGAGGAAGAAGGCCCCGCCCCCTCAGCGGCGGGCTTCTGTCCTGCGATTTTGTGTAAAAATAATGGCGGGGGCTCATGCATATTACTGTGCCCAGCTGTATATATGCTGCTTTTTGCCAGGAGGTACTCAATTGCTGCCCAGGGCGCCCCCCCCTGCGCCCTGCACCCTACAGTGACCGGAGTGTGTGGGTTAGTGTGGGAGCAATGGCGCACAGCTGCAGTGCTCTGCGCTACCTCATATAAAGACAGGAGTCTTCTGCCGCCGATTTTGACGTCTTCTTGCTTCAACCCGCCGGCTTCTGTCTTCTGGCTCTGCGAGGGGGACGGCGGCGCGGCTCCGGGAACGGACGACCAAGGTTAAGTTCCTGTGTTCGATCCCTCTGGAGCTAATGGTGTCCAGTAGCCTACGAAGCGCAACCTAGCCGCAGTTAGTAGGTTTGCTTCTCTCCCCTCAGTCCCACGTAGCAGAGAGTCTGTTGCCAGCAGAAGCTCTCTGAAAATAAAAAACCTAACTAAAATACTTTCTTAATAGCAAGCTCAGGAGAGCTCACTAAAATGCACCCAGCTCCTTCCGGGCACAGATTCTAACTGAGGTCTGGAGGAGGGGCATAGAGGGAGGAGCCAGTGCACACCAGTAGTACTAAATCTTTCTTAGAGTGCCCAGTCTTCTGCGGAGCCCGTCTATTCCCCATGGTCCTTACGGAGTCCCCAGCATCCACTAGGACGTTAGAGAAATAACACAAACTAGGGGAAGGGATGGGGCGCCAGGTGTAGCATTTTTCTAAAGATAACATCTGTTTTGCTGTTAATAAAAGCACTGCTCTAGATTTGAAATGCTTTTACTTAATTCCAATAATAAAACATAGGATACATCTCTGGTGCTAGAAACGTATTAGTGTGTTGTATTTACAATATGTTTTGCATTACAAAAGAAGTAGAGTTGACTGTCACAAGTGCGCACAAAATGCTGCTACTATTCACCAACACTCCAAAAAACCCGTGAAGAAAAAGAAAAACCACCACACAAGTATTGCACACAGATTATACTTATACAGAATGAATAGCTGGGATCACTACCTAGTGTATTGAAACGCGTTGGTGCGGAGAGGCCCAGCAGCCTTTGGACAACTATCCAGTATGGGGGTGGGGGGGGATTATCTCCAGGGACGCCTGTGGTTTTCCTTTACTCCTGCGCTTAAAGTCTACTTTCGTTTGGTAGACCATTCCATCTGGTAGGGGTCTGTTTGCTATCTGTCATCTGGGCACCGTTTTATGCTATATTTGTCTACTTACATGCAGTAGACCACCATTTTTGGTGGGAGGCCATTTTTATCCTGTGTATTTGTATAATAAAATTTTACTTGAGTTGTTTTACACTATGGAAGTTATTTCTTATGTTTATATGTGAATTTGGAGCGTGTATCGTTACAGGAACAGGTGCAAGTTATCGTTCCCACAACTCTTCACACGGACATCTCCACTCCCTTGGGCTCATATTGTCTATCACTAATCTGATACGATTATATCATACACGGGTACGAGTTTCCAATGAAAATTACTCAATTTCAAAGAATTGTGACAATATTACGATATGGTATGTCTATTTAACTCTTTTTGGAGGTCTCAAGGAACACTGAAAAGTTTATAGAACCTCAAGAGTGATTCCAGCTATTCATTCTGTGTAAGTATAATCTGCGTGCACTACTTGTGGTTGTTCTTTTTCTTCATGTGTTTTGTATTAGTTTCTTTAGCTGACCAGCTTTAGGGGCGTATATTGGAATTTAATCTTTATAATTCCTCATACCTATCGATCTATTGCATAGCTAACCAACTCATAGCTATCAATCTACCTACTTCATATGTATCTACCTACCTCATAACTATATAGCTTCTATCTATCCATCTACCTCATATCTATATAGCTACTATCCATCTAGCTCATATCTATCAAGATATCGCTGATATCTATCCGATTTTTCTCTCTCTCATATCTATCGGATATTTGTCTATCTTATATCCATCTAATGGCAGACTAGATGGGACAAGTGGTTCTTATCGGACATCACATTCAATGTTTCCATGTTTTAATGTCTCCTTATAGATACAGTGCAAATATATTTCCCTAAAAACCAAAGTCCAAAATGTTTCTACTGCACCAGGGCTGGACGCTCATAAACTACCCCTGCAAACAGCCTTTGGTATATTACCTGATAGGCGGAGGGATGCTTGGTGTGGGTGTCATTGTTGGTCAGCGTCCAGTAGAAAGACGCAATGTCTACACTGCTCTTGGCCGCACTTAGAAGGTCCATCCAGGACTGGTATGTGGAAGGATTAGTTGAGGCATTTGCAGGGTACACAAGTCCTTCAGGTATACTCTCCACCAAAACCATCCTAGTAACAAGGAGAGCAGATGTACATATCAGTACTATAATGAAGTCATTGCAGTCCTGCCGTTGGAGAGATCTGGTGGCTGATCAAAGACTCTGCCTCTAGATTCACTCAGCTGAGTCCCAGTGGTAATAAAGAGACACACGTATTTCAGACTACAACATTGTGAACCTTATTTAGATGGTAAGTTTTCCAGAGCAGCATTATAACATACTGTAGCTCATTTATAAATTATGCAAGTGTATCAAAAGCCCAACGTGATATGGAGGTTTATCCCTGAACCCAGTGTCAGTGACACATGAGGGTGCATCTGTACACATGCCTGGTGGGAGCAAGATAAAAATGAATAAACACATAAAGGGATAAAGTGACACCTCTTTAAAAAAGTGATCCCCATCAGTCCACATTCGGTTACCTGCTCAGCAGAGATGACAGGACACCGCACAAACAGTGTAGATTTAGTTATTCACCTTCCTGGGGGCCATGTGGTTACCCTGGGACCTTGCATACCATAATAATGAAGGATCTCTGGGAAAGAAGCCTTGTTTTTTTTTTTGTTGGATCTCTTCCCTGGTGAAAGTGATCACTGAATCAGCCAGAAGTGTGCATGGGACAACACACAGGCGTTGTAAGAGAGGCTGAGAAAGCCATATATGACAAATGGCATTGAAGGTATGATAGATATGATCGGTATCTCCAGTAAATACCAGTCACAGGTTATGAAACAGGTTCACAGGTTGCGAAAACCAGAAGCAAAAAACAGGATTGGAACAGTGCATCGCTGTCCCATATAGTATAACCTAGTTACTGGGTATCTGGCCCCCCAGACGGAGCGTGTTCTAAGTAGGCATGATTTGAATGTGGGGAGACTGCAGGTGTATCCTTCAAATGGGGGGGGGAGGGCAAAGCGGGGCAACTGGGGAGAGGTACGGGTTCTGCCACTTGAAGGAAAAATATATCTTCTGTTCAGAATGTGGGTAGCCATTTTATGTGAGAACAGCATAGGTAAAATCTAGGGTACATTTATCTCAATACCCGATCTTTGGAAAATAATGGCAATTTATATAAAGTATGATTCTGGAGACACAATATATTGATAGAATCAATCCAAAAATCACTATGTAGATAGCAGCGATATATTTCTGGTCCCTGGCATAACTGCGCATGCGTTTAGTTTTTTCTTTAAATATATTGATCTCATGAAAGATTAAATAAGAATTTACTTACCGATAATTCTATTTCTCGTAGTCCGTAGTGGATGCTGGGAACTCCGTAAGGACCATGGGGAATAGCGGCTCCGCAGGAGACTGGGCACATCTAAAGAAAGCTTTAGGATCACCTGGTGTGCACTGGCTCCTCCCCCTATGACCCTCCTCCAAGCCTCAGTTAGGATACTGTGCCCGGACGAGCGTACACAATAAGGAAGGATTTTGAATCCCGGGTAAGACTCATACCAGCCACACCAATCACACTGTACAACTTGTGATCTGAACCCAGTTAACAGCATGATAATAGAGGAGCCTCTAGAAAAGATGGCTCACTACAACAATAACCCGAATTTTTTGGTAACAATAATTATGTACCAGTATTGCAGACAATCCGCACTTGGGATGGGCGCCCAGCATCCACTACGGACTACGAGAAATAGAATTATCGGTAAGTAAATTCTTATTTTCTCTGACGTCCTAGTGGATGCTGGGAACTCCGTAAGGACCATGGGGATTATACCAAAGCTCCCAAACGGGCGGGAGAGTGCGGATGACTCTGCAGCACCGAATGAGAGAACTCCAGGTCCTCCTCAGCCAAGATATCAACTTTGTAGAATTTTACAAACGTATTTGCTCCTGACCAAGTAACTGCTCGGCAAAGTTGTAAAGCCGAGACCCCTCGGGCAGCTGCCCAAGATGAGCCCACCTTCCTTGTGGAGTGGGCATTTTAAGATTTTTGGCTGTGGCAGGCCTGCCACAGAATGTGCAAGCTGAATTGTACTACAAATCCAACGAGCAATCGTCTGCTTAGAAGCAGGAGCACCCAGTTTTTTGGGTGCATACAGGATAAACAGCGAGTCAGATTTTCTGACTCCAGCCGTCCTGGAAACATGTATTTTCAGGGTCCTGACCACGTCAAGCAACTTGGAATCCTCCAAGTCCTTAGTAGCCGCAGGTACCACAATAGGTTGGTTCATGTGAAATGCAGAAACCACCTTAGGTAGAAAATTTGAGGACGAGTCCTCAATTCTGCCCTTTCAGAATGAAATATTAAGTAAGGGCTTTTATATGATAAAGCCGCCAATTCTGACACCCGCCTGGCTGAAACCAGGGCTAACTCGTCACTTCCATGTGAGATATTTTAAGTCCACAGTGGTGAGTGGTTCAAACCAATGTGACTTTAGGAAACTCAACACAACATTGAGATCCCCAAGGTGCCACTGGAGGCACAAAAGGAGACTGTATATGCAGTACCCCTTTTACAAATGTCTGAACTTCAGGCATTGAAGCCAGTTCTTTTTGGAAGAAAATCGACAGGGCCGAAATTTGAACCTTAATGGACCCTAATTTTAGGCCCATAGACAGTCCTGTTTGCAGGAAATGGAGGAAACGACCCAGTTGAAATTCCTCTGTAGGGGCCTTCTTGGCCTCACCCCACGCAACATATTTTCGCCAAATGCGGTGATAATGTTTTGCGGTTACGTCTTTCCTGGCCTTGACCAGGGTAGGGATCTTCAGGATCCGGCGTTCAACCGCCATGCCGTCAAACGCAGCCGCGGTAAGTCTTGGAACAGACAAGGCCCTTGCTGGAGCAGGTCCTTTCTTAGAGGTAAAAGCCACGGTTCGTCCGTGAGCATCTCTTGAAGTTCCGGATACCAAGTCCTTCTTGGCCAATCCGGAACCACGAGTATAGTTCTTACTCCTCTCCTTCTTATGATTCTCAGTACTTTTGGTATGAGGGGCAGAGGAGGGAACACATACACTGACTGGTACACCCACGGTGTTACCAGAGCGTCCACCGCTATTGCCTGAGGGTCCCTTGACCTGGCGCAATATCTGTCTAGTTTTTTGTTTAGACGGGACGCCATTATGTCCACCTTTTGTTTTTCCCAACGGTTTACAATCAGGTGGAAGACTTCTGGGTGAAGTCCCCACTCTCCCGGGTGAAGGTCGTGTCTGCTGAGGAAGTCTGCTTCCCAGTTGTCCACTCCCGGAATGAACACTGCTGACAGTGCTATCACATGATTTTCCGCCCAGCGAAAATCCTTGCAGCTTCTGCCATTGCCCTCCTGCTTCTCGTGCCGCCCTGTCTGTTTACGTGGGCGACTGACGTGATGTTGTCCGATTGGATCAATACCGCCTGACCCTGAAGCAGGGGTTTCGCTTGACTTAGGGCATTGTAAATGGCCCTTAGTTCCAGAATGTTTATATGAAGAGTTGTCTCCAGGCTTGACCATAAGCCCTGGAAATTCCTTCCCTGTGTGACTGCTCCCCAGCCTCGCAGGCTGGCATCCGTGGCCACCAGGACCCAGTCCCGAATGCCGAATCTGCGGCCCTCTAGAAGATGAGCACTCTGCAACCACCACAGGAGGGATACCCTTGTCCCTGGTGACAGGGTTATCCGCTGAAGCATCTGAAGATGCGACCCGGACCATTTGTCCAGAAGGTTCCACTGTGCGTGGAATCTGCCGAATGGGATTGCTTCGTAGGAAGCCACCATTTTTACCCAGAACCCTTGTGCATTGATGCACTGAGACTTGGTTCGGTTTTAGGAGGTTCCTGACTAGCTCGGGTAACTCCCTGGCTTTCTCCTCCGGGAGAAGCACCTTCTTTCTGGACTATGTCCAGAATCATCCCTAGGAACAGAAGACAAGTCGTCGGAACCAGCTGTGATTTTGGAATATTGAAAATCCAATCGTGCTGCCGCAACACTACCTGATATAGTGCTACACCGATCTCCAACTGTTCCCTGGATCTTACCCTTATCAGGGAATCGTCCAAGTAAAGGATAACTAAAATTCCCTTCCTTCGAAGGAATATCATCATTTCGGTCATTACTTCAGTAAAGACCCGGGGTGCCGTGGACCATCCCTACGGCAGCGTCCGAACTGATACAGTTCTGTACCATAACCTGAAATACCCTTGGTGAGAAGGGTAAATTTTGACATGAAGGTAAGCCTCCTTGATGTCCCGAGACATCATGTAGTCCCCTTCTTCCAGGTTTGCAATCACTGCTCTGAGTGACTCAATTTTGAATTTGAACCTCTGTATGCAAGTGTTCAAAGATTTTAGATTTTAAAATCGGTCTCACCGAGCCGTCTGGCTTCGGTACCACAATAGTGTGGAATAATACCCCGTTCCCTGTTGCAGGAGGGGTACCTTGATTATCACCTGCTGGGAATACAGCTTGTGAATGGCTTCCAAAACTGCCTCCCTGTCAGCGGGAGACGTCGGTAAAACAGACTTTTGGAAACGGCGAGGGGAATAAGTCTCGAATTCCAATTTGTACCCCTGAAATATTATCTGAAGGATCCAGGGGTCTACTTGCGAGTGAGCCCACTGCGCACTGAAATTCATTGAGAACGGGACCCCACCGTGCCTGAACTTGTAAAGCCCTAGCGTCATACTGAGGGCTTGGCAGCGGCGGAAAAGGGTTTCTGTTCCTTGGAACTGGCTGATCTCTGCAGCCATTTTCCTCTCCCTCTGTCACGAGCAGAAAAGAGGAACCCTTTTGTCCGCCTGCCAACCAGGACTGCGCCTGATAATACGGCGTCTTATTTTGAGAGGCGACCTGGGGTACATCCCCTCTTTTAAGGCAATACTTCCAAATGCCGTTTGGAATCCGCATCACCTGACCACTTTACTGGAATAATTGGACAACGCACTTATACTTGATGCCAGTCGGCAAATATTCCGCTGTGCATCCTGCATATATAGAAATGCATCTTTTAATTGCTCTATAGGCAATAATATACTGTCCTTATCTAGGATATCATATTTCCAGTCAGGGAATCCGACCACGCCAACCCAGCACTGCACATCCAGGCTGAGGCGATTGCTGGTCGCAGTATAACACCAGTATGTGTGTAAATACATTTTAGGATACGCTCCTGCTTTCTATCAGCAGGATCCTTAAGGGCGGCCATCTCAGGAGAGGGTAGAGCCCTTGTTTTTACAAGCGTGTGAGCGCTTTATCCACCCTAGGGGGTGTTTCCCAACGCACCCTAACCTCTGGAGGGAAAAGGTATACTGCCAATAACTTTTTAGAAAATATCAATTGTTATCGGGGGGAAACCCACGCATCATCACACACCTCATTTTATTTCTCAGATTCAGGAAAACTACAGGAAGTTTTTCCTCACCAAACATAATACCCCTTTTTTTGGTGGTATTCATATTATCAGAAAAGTGTAAACTTTTTCCATTGCCTCAATCATGCAATGTGTGGCCCTATTGGAAATCACAGTTGTCTCTTCACCGTCGACACAGGAGTCAGTACCCCTGTCGGCGTCTGTATCTGAGGTAACGGGCGCTTTAGGGCCCCTGTATAAGACGTCTGGACACGCACAAGCTGAGTAGCCGGCTGTCTCATGTCAACCACTGTCTTTTATACAAAGCTGACACTGTCACGCAATTTCAACAGTACATCCACTCAGGTGTCGACCCCCTAGGGGGTGACAACACTATTTCAGACACTCTACTCCGTCTCCTCATCATTTTTCTCCTCATACATGTCGACACAAACGTACCGACACACAGCACACACACAGGGAATGCTCTGATAGAGGACAGGACCCCACTAGCCCTTTGGGGAGACAGAGGGAGAGTTTGCCAGCACACACCAGAGCGCTATATATATACAGGGATAACCTTATATAAGTGTTTTTCCCTTTATAGCTGCTGTATTGTTATATACTGCGCCTAATTTGTGCCCCCCTCTCTTTTTTAACCCCTTTCTGTAGTGTAGTGACTGCAGGGGAGAGCCAGGGAGCTTCCCTCCAACTGAGCTGTGAGGGAAAATGGCGCCAGTGTGCTGAGGAGATAAGGACGCCGAGAAAGGGGCGGAGCCTATCATCCGTTTTTCTATATGTTTTGGCAGGGGTTAAATGCATCCATATAGCCCAGGAGTTATATGTGATGCATTTATTTTAGCCATATAAGGTTTTATCGATTTATTGCGTCTCAGGGCGCTGCCCCCCCCAGCGCCCTGCACCCTCAGTGACCGGAGTGTGAAGTGTGCTGAGAGCAATGGCGCACAGCTGCGGTGCTGTGCGCTACCTTATCTGAAGACAGGATCGTCTTCTGCCGCCGATTTCACCGGACCTCTTCGCTCTTCTGGCTCTGTAAGGGGGCCGGCGGCGCGGCTCCGGGACCCATCCAGGCTGAACCTGTGATCGTCCCTCTGGAGCTAATGTCCAGTAGCCTAAGAAACCCGATCCACTCTGCACGCAGGTGAGTCCGTTTCTTCTCCCCTTAGTCCCACGATGCAGTGAGCCTGTTGCCAGCAGGTCTCACTGAAAATAATAAACCTAAACTAAAACTTTCACAAAGAGCTCAGGAGAGCCCCTAGTGTGCACCCTTCTCGTCGGGCACAGAAATCTAACTGAGGCTTGGAGGAGGGTCATAGGGGGAGGAGCCAGTGCACACCAGGTGATCCTAAAGCTTTCTTTAGATGTGCCCAGTCTCCTGCGGAGCCGCTATTCCCCATGGTCCTTACGGAGTTCCCAGCATCCACTAGGACGTCAGAGAAATATTATTTTGCCGATTGCTTAAATCTTCAATTCAAAATAAACGCATAAATGAGACGACGTGAAGTTATACTTTGCGTGGCAGCACACTGAAGACGCCTCGTTCTTGATTAAGTTTTGTTATTAAAAAAAAAATCAATTGTGGGGGGACGGACAGTGTGGGCTACCAGCACTAAGCAATAACAAGACGGGTTGGTGTCACTGTAACATTGGTTCCTCCGGTCATATTAAAGTCACTCAACTCAGTCTGCTCAGGCCGGGGCTCAATGCCCTGCTGAAGTATTAGAGCTCTTTCCAACACCTATTTCCATGAGGGGCAGAGGGGCAGTTACTGTTTATTTAAGCAATTTTGGCTCCGATTGGTCAGAGTATGGGAAAGCTGCTCTGTATCGGATTATAAACGTTACACCACATGTGGGGTAGAACATTAATGAATTGCAGTGTAACAGATGATTTAGCCTCATCATAGCAGGACCACAGACAAGGGAATCCTAACAGCGGAAATGCCCACTTATTCAGGAGCTTCAGTTCGTTCTCTGTGCTGCGTCCTCCTGCTGACACCCACAAATAAACTCCACGAGTTGCAGACCAGCAGGGCTCACTTATAAACCCATTATAGCACATCTAGACTGCAAGCTCTTTAGTACAAACCTCCCATGTGATCACTTACGTGCATGGGTCACTGCATGTGTTGCCCTGGCTGAACATAGTCTCAGTCCTCACTGTGGAGCCGGTACAAAAGAGGGGTAAGAGGAGAAGCTGAGCAGCCAGGAGAAAGAACAGCCCAGTGACCAGGACGGCAATGACAAGGGCACAGCGGTAGTACTGCAAGAGAAGGAGTATTATTACTACCCATTCACCATCATGCTGCTCTGTAGCGTTCAGTCACCACACCAAGAAAATGCTCTCTTCCACTTTTATATAGAGATGAGCGGATTCGGTTTTACTCGGATTTACTCGGTTCTCAAAACGGCATCTTATTGGCTCACGGATGTCACGTGTTTTGGATAGCCAATCAGATGCCGTTTTGAGAACAGAGTAAAACCGAATCCGCTCATCTCTACTTTTATATTGAGCAAATAAAACAAAGGAGGTCATTCCGAGTTGATCGCTAGCTTCCGTTGTTTGCTGAGTAGCGATCAGTGAAAAAAACGGCTAATCTGCCAATGCGTATGCACCGCAATGCGCATGCGCGTCGTACGGGTACGAAGTCCATTGTGGTTTTGCACTGGTTCTAGTGACGATTCCAATCGCACAGCCGAACGCAAGGAGATTGACAGAAGGAGGGCGTTTATGGGTGTCAACTGACCGTTTTCTGCGAGTGTTTGGAAAAACGCAGGCGTGGCCGGGCGGTTATCTGACGTCATTACCGTGTCACTCGTCACAGCAATCATCGTACAGGATAAGTAACTACAGGGCTGGTCTTGTTTTGCACAAAATTTATTTGCAGGCGCACTGCTGCACAGGCGTTCGCACTCCTGCAAAGCGAAAATACACTCCCCCGTGGGCGGCGACTATGCGTTTCCACGGCTGCTAAAAACTGCTAGCGAGCGATCAACTCGGAATGACCCCCAAAGTCTTATAGAACACTTCTAGCAGAAAAAAACATTATAACGTAAGCAGGTCTGATCATACATAGGGTCCATGTCCTTACCCTGAGAGCATTGTCCTGCAGACGGCCCAAGCCAATAACAGGATCTTCAGGCTGCTCCGGGGAGGAAATCTGCAATGATAAGGAAGTCATTATATGTAATTATCTAATAAGAGGCTGCTGGGGAAAGGGTGTATAATGTATTAACAATCCCACATGATATATGCTATTCTCTACTGTAAATAAGGATAATACAAGTCACCATTGAGCTCCTTCCCAACACATAAGCACAAGGCCATGGAACCATTATACTGTATGCATCATGGATATCTGTGGTGACTTCTATCATTCAAGAAGTGGTATCCCTTATAATACACATGTATCCCGAATAAACACTGACCTGTATCAGATAGATATAATCACAGAATATGTTCAACACTTGTATATAATAAACATGTTACCCAGAATGTGTACAAAAGTAAAATTCCCACGCGTTCTATACAGAAGCATGCTGGGAGTATCGGGGGAAAGACTGAGGAGCACACAATCTATATGAAGAAAAACATTACATAAAACCTGATGAACACTCACCGGCTTGTACACCACTTTCAGCTTCATCGCGTCACAAGATCTGTCGGGTCACAGTCCTGACGGCACACAGGATATACTATCATTTTTTGCACTTACTAAAGGCTGGAGTCAGATTTAGAACGTACATACTTATCTGTGTATTTACAGCCAGTAATGATAAATGAAGAAAAAGTTCCAAGAAATTTAAAAACCATCCATCTCATTTACCTGTAAATATTACAGCAGTGCCAACAGAAGCTTTACTACCATGTTACTTTAGCTATACTCTGTTATGTGCATACAGGGGTTTAGGACATAAGGCGCATTCATCAGATTTAAACAAGGTCAGATGTCTTTTATTATATTGCTGTCCAATCACGTGCAAGGCCACAACACTCTATAGCCTGTGCTCCATAAGAAAGGCTGGCACTGCATGCCCCAAGATATCATTGTGGTTACTGTAGCACTTCCCGCCGGTCAGGCTGTGTAATCAGTTTCACAGAAGAAGCTCTGCATGTGACAGGAGCATAGTGACCACAATTCATTTGTGTTACCCACAGTATACAAAGACCGGAATGGACTAGAAAATATTGCAAGGTGCTCATTATAATACATGTGACACTGACAGAAGAATGGAATAAGAGGTACTCTCATCTACAGTTGCAACATTTGACATCATACAATATATACTGTTTGGTACAGTGTAGTATAGGGTATTCCATATACTTGGAATGCTCAGAAGGCAGGAGTATAATGCTCCCAAGTATAAACTCAGGTACACGTTAGAACGATATCTTGACGATTTGTTATATTGGAACGACAAACATCAAGATCTAATGTGTATGTAGGATTGCACGCTCCCACGAATGACATATGATATCGTTAGATTGACTATACTGCACGGTCAATCCAACGATATCATGTGGGCGGCTGTGCATATTAATGAAGGACGGAACGGTTCATTAAATCGTCTGTGTACCGGCGATAGACCAGGGTGAAGGGAACTCGGGACGCAACGTCCATCGCCACAGCTGCCAGTCATTCTGAGGTGTACCTGGCCTGTCATTTAAAAAAATTATATATATATATATATATATATATATATATATATAACCCCTTTGCACACATCTTGACAAAGGGGTTGAAGTCCCCGAAACGTCGATGGATACTTTATTGATGTTTTAATACAAACTACGTTTTCACAAGACCCTGAGTGCCGCAGACTTTTTTGTTTGTTTGAGATAGATATAATATATATATATATATATATATATATATATATATATATATATATATATATATATATATATAATAAGAATTTACTTACCGATAATTCTATTTCTCGGAGTCCGTAGTGGATGCTGGGGTTCCTGAAAGGACCATGGGGAATAGCGGCTCCGCAGGAGACAGGGCACAAAAGTAAAGCTTTCCGATCAGGTGGTGTGCACTGGCTCCTCCCCCCATGACCCCCCTCCAAGCCAGCTAGGCACTGTGCCCGGACGAGCGTACACAATAAGGGAGGAATTTTGAATCCCGGGTAAGACTCATACCAGCCACACCAATCACACCGTACAACTTGTGATCTAAACCCAGTTAACAGTATGATAACAGCGGAGCCTCTGAAAAGATGGCTCACAACAATAATAACCCGATTTTTGTAACTATGTACAAGTATTGCAGATAATCCGCACTTGGGATGGGCGCCCAGCATCCACTACGGACTCCGAGAAATAGAATTATCGGTAAGTAAATTCTTATTTTCTCTATCGTCCTAGTGGATGCTGGGGTTCCTGAAAGGACCATGGGGATTATACCAAAGCTCCCAAACGGGCGGGAGAGTGCGGATGACTCTGCAGCACCGAATGAGAGAACTCCAGGTCCTCCTTAGCCAGGGTATCAAATTTGTAGAATTTAGCAAACGTGTTTGCCCCTGACCAAGTAGCTGCTCGGCAAAGTTGTAAAGCCGAGACCCCTCGGGCAGCCGCCCAAGATGAGCCCACCTTCCTTGTGGAATGGGCATTTACATATTTTGGCTGTGGCAGGCCTGCCACAGAATGTGCAAGCTGAATTGTATTACACATCCAACTAGCAATAGTCTGCTTAGAAGCAAGAGCACCCAGTTTGTTGGGTGCATACAGGATAACAGCAAGTCAGTTTTCCTGACTCCAGCCGTCCTGGAACATATTTTCAGGGCCCTGACAACATCTAGCAACTTGGAGTCCTCCAAGTCCCTAGTAGGTGCAAGGCACCACAATAAGCTGGTTCAGGTGAAACACTGACACCACCTTAGGGAGAGAACTGGGGACGAGTCCGCAGCTCTGCCCTGTCCGAATGGACAAACAGATATGGGCTTTTTTGAGAAAAAGCCACCAATTTGACACTCGCCTGGTCCAGGCCAGGGCCAAGAGCATGGTCACTTTTTATGTGAGATGCTTCAAATCCACAGATTTGACTGGTTTTAAACCAATGTGATTTGAGGAATCCCAGAACTACGTTGAGATCCCACAGTGCCACTGGAGGCACAAAAGGGGGTTGTATATGCAATACTCCCTTGACAAACTTCTGGACTTCAGGAACTGAAGCCAATTCTTTCTGGAAGAAAATCGACAGGGCCGAAATTTGAACCTTAATGGACCCCAATTTGAGGCCCATAGACACTTCCTGTTTGCAGGAAATGCAGGAAACGACCGAGTTGAAATTTCTTTGTGGGGCCTTCCTGACCTCACACCACGCAACATATTTTCGCCACATGTGGTGATAATGTTGTGCGGTCACCTCCTTTCTGGCTTTGACCAGGGTAGGAATGACCTCTTCCGGAATGCCTTTTTCCCTTAGGATCCGGCTTTCCACCGCCATGCCGACAAACGCAGCTGCGGTAAGTCTTGGAACAGACATGGTACTTGCTGAAGCAAGTCCCTTCTTAGCGGCAGAGGCCATAAGACCTCTGTAAGCATCTCTTGAAGTTCCGGGTACCAAGTCCTTCTTGGCCAATCCGGAGCCATGAGTATAGTTCTTACTCCTCTACGTCTTATAATTCTCAGCACCTTAGGTATGAGAAGCAGAGGAGGGAACACATACACCGACTGGTACACCCACGGTGTTACCAGAACGTCCACAGCTATTGCCTGAGGGTCTCTTGACCTGGCGCAATACCTGTCCCGTTTTTTGTTCAGACGGGACGCCATCATGTCCACCTTTGGTATTTCCCAACGGTTTACAATCATGTGGAAAAAAACTTCCCGATGAAGTTTCCACTCTCCCGGGTGGAGGTCGTGCCTGCTGAGGAAGTCTGCTTCCCAGTTTCCATTCCCGGGATGAAACACTGCTGACAGTGCTATCACATGAGATTCCGCCCAGCGAAAAGTCCTTGCAGTTTTTGCCATTGCCCTCCTGCTTCTTGTGTCGCCCTGTCTGTTTACGTGGGCGACTGCCGTGATGTTTTTCCCACTGGATCAATACCGGCTGACCTTGAAGCAGAGGTCTTGCTAAGCTTAGAGCATTATAAATTTACCCTTAGCTCCAGTATATTTATGTGGAGAAAAGTCTCCAGACTTGATCACACTCCCTGGAAATTTTTTCCTTGTGTGACTGCTCCCCAGCCTCTCGGGCTGGGCTCCGTGGTCACCAGCATCCAATCCTGAATGCCGAATCTGCGGCCCTCTAGAAGATGAGCACTCTATAACCACCACAGGAGAGACACCCTTGTCCTTGGATATAGGGTTATCCGCTGATGCATCTGAAGATGCGATCCGGACCATTTGTCCAGCAGATCCCACTGAAAAGTTCTTGCGTGAAATCTGCCGAATGGAATTGCTTCGTAGGAAGCCACCATTTTTACCAGGACCCTTGTGCAATGATGCACTGTTTTTAGGAGGTTCCTGACTAGCTCGGATAACTCCCTGGCTTTCTCTTCCGGGAGAAACACCTTTTTCTGGACTGTGTCCAGAATCATCCCTAGGCACAGCAGACGTGTCGTCGGGATCAGCTGCGATTTTGGAATATTTAGAATCCACCCGTGCTGTTGTAGCAGTATCCTAGATAGTGCTACTCCGACCTCCAACTGTTCCCTGGACTATGCCCTTATCAGGAGATCGTCCAAGTAAGGGATAATTAAGACGCCTTTTCTTCGAAGAAGAATCATCATTTCGGCCATTACCTTGGTAAAGACCCGGGGTGCCGTGGACAATCCAAACGGCAGCGTCTGAAACTTATAGTGACAGTTCTGCACCACGAACCTGAGGTACCCTTAGTGAGAAGGGCAAATTTGGAACATAGAGGTAAGCATCCCTGATGTCCCGGGACACTATATAGTCCCCTTCTTCCTGGTTCGTTATCACTGCTCTGAGTGACTCCATCTTGATTTGAACCTTTGTAAGTGTTCAAAAAATTTTTTAGAATAAGTCTCACCTAGCCTTCTGGCTTCAGTACCACAATATAGTGTGGAATAATACCCCTTTTCTTGTAGTAGGAGGGGTAATTTAATTATCACCTGCTGGGAATACAGCTTGTGAATTTTTTCCCATACTGCCTCCTTGTCGGAGGGAGACCTTGGTAAAGCAGACTTTAGGAGCCTGCGAAGGGGAAACGTCTCGACATTCCAATCTGTACCCCTGGGATACTACTTGTAGGATCCAGGGGTCCTGTACGGTCTCAGCGCCATGCTGAGAACTTGTCAGAAGCGGTGGAACGCTTCTGTTCCTGGGAATGGGCTGCCTGCTGCAGTCTTCTTCCCTTTCCTCTATCCCTGGGCAGATATGATCTTATAGGGACGAAAGGACTGAGGCTGAAAAGACGGTGTCTTTTTCTGCAGAGATGTGACCTAGGGTAAAAACGGTGGATTTTCCAGCAGTTGCCGTGGCCACCAGGTCCGATGGACCGACCCCAAATAACTCCTCTTCCTTTATACGGCAATACACCTTTGTGCCGTTTGGAATCTGCATCACCTGACCACTGTCGTGTCCATAACATCTTCTGGCAGTTATGGACATCGCATTTACTCTTGATGCCAGAGTGCAAATATCCCTCTGTGCATCTCGCATATATAGAAATGCATCCTTTAAATGCTCTATAGTCAATAAAATACTGTCCCTGTCAAGGGTATCAATATTTTTAGTCAGGGAATCCGACCAAGCCACCCCAGCTCTGCACATCCAGGCTGAAGCGATCGCTGGTCGCAGTATAACACCAGTATGTGTGTATATACTTTTTATGATATTTTCCAGCCTCCTGTCAGCTGGTCCTTGAGGACGGCCCTATCTATAGACGGTACCGCCACTTGTTTTGATAAGCGTGTGAGCGCCTTATCCACCCTAAGGGGTGTTTCCCAACGCGCCCTAACTTCTGGCGGGAAAGGGTATACCGCCCATAATTTTCTATCGGGGGGAACCCACGCATCATCACACACTTTATTTAATTTATCTGATTCAGGAAAAACTATGGTAGTTTTTTCACATCCCACATAATACCCTCTTTTGTGGTACTTGTAGTATCAGAAATATGTAACACCTCCTTCATTGCCTTTAACGTGTGGCCCTAATAAGGAATACGTTTGTTTATTCACCGTCGACACTGGATTCAGTGTCCCTGTCTGTGTCTGTGTCGACCGACTAAAGTAAACGGGCGTTTTAAAAACCCCTGACGGTGTTTTTGAGACGTCTGGACCGGTACTATTGTTTGTCGGCCGTCTCATGTCGTCAACCGACCTTGCAGCGTGTTGACATTATCACGTAATTCCCTAAATAAGCCATCCATTCCGGTGTCGACTCCCTAGAGAGTGACATCACCATTACAGGCAATTGCTCCGCCTCCTCACCAACATCGTCCTCCTACATGTCGACACACACGTACCGACACACAGCACACACACAGGGAATGCTCTGATAGAGGACAGGACCCACTAGCCCTTTGGAGAGACAGAGGGAGAGTTTGCCAGCACACACCAAAAACGCTATAATTATATAGGGACAACCTTATATAAGTGTTTTCCCTTATAGCATCTTTTTTATATATTTCTAACGCCAAATTAGTGCCCCCCCCTCTCTGTTTTAACCCTGTTTCTGTAGTGCAGTGCAGGGGAGAGTCTGGGAGCCTTCCCTCCAGCCTTTCTGTGAGGGAAAATGGCGCTGTGTGCTGAGGAGATAGGCCCCGCCCCTTTTTTGGCGGCCTCGTCTCCCGCTCTTAACGGATTCTGGCAGGGGTTAAATATCTCCATATAGCCTCCGGAGGCTATATGTGAGGTATTTTTAGCCAAAATAGGTATTCATTTGCCTCCCAGGGCGCCCCCCTCCCAGCACCCTGCACCCTCAGTGACTGCCGTGTGAAGTGTGCTGAGAGGAAAATGGCGCACAGCTGCAGTGCTGTGCGCTACCTTTAGAAGACTGAGGAGTCTTCTGCCGCCGATTCTGGACCTCTTCTTACTTCAGCATCTGCAAGGGGGCCGGCGGCAAGGCTCCGGTGACCATCCAGGCTGTACCTGTGATCGTCCCTCTGGAGCTGATGTCCAGTAGCCAAGAAGCCAATCCATCCTGCACGCAGGTGAGTTCACTTCTTCTCCCCTAAGTCCCTCGTTGCAGTGATCCTGTTGCCAGCAGGACTCACTGTAAAATAAAAAACCTAAGCTAAACTTTTCTAAGCAGCTCTTTAGGAGAGCCACCTAGATTGCACCCTTCTCGGCCGGGCACAAAAATCTAACTGGCTTGGAGGGGGGTCATGGGGGGAGGAGCCAGTGCACACCACCTGATCGGAAAGCTTTACTTTTTGTGCCCTGTCTCCTGCGGAGCCGCTATTCCCCATGGTCCTTTCAGGAACCCCAGCATCCACTAGGACGATAGAGAAATATATATATATATATATATATATACATACATACACACACACACACACACACACATTCTTTTTTTTTACATAAAATGATTAGGGTGAGGATTTCACTTGAGGTTGGAGGTTGCAGTAAGGCCCAAGCTCCAGTCTATACACTACAGAGACGGGTGTGGTATTGAAAGTCGACAGTAACTAGGTCGACCACTATTGGTCGACAGTAACTAGGTCGACAGGGTGTCTAGGTTGACAGGGTCTTTAGGTCGACATGTTCTAGGTCGACAGGTCAAAAGGTCGACATGAGTTTTTAACGTTATTTTGGTGTCGTTTTCTTCGTAGAGTGACCGGGAACCCCAATTAGTGCACCGCTTCGCTCGCCATGCTTCGGGCATGGTGCCTTCGCTCGGCACAGATTACCGTTCCAATCGTAGTCCACGTGGATCGTTAAGTATGAAAAGGTTCAAAAAAAGGGAAAAAATTGTGGAAAACTCATGTCGACCTAAAGACCCTGTCGACCTAGACACTCTGTCGACCTAGTTACTGTCGACCAATAGTGGTCGACCTAGACATTGTCGACCTAGTTATTGTCGACTTTCAGTCCGGATCCCACAGAGACTGCTAAAGCCTTTTGTATGGGTTTGTTGGGCACTGTGTAGGATGTCTGGATCCTGGAATACGGAAGCAGTGGCTGCACTGTCAGCAGCTGATTTAAGCACTTGTCACACTGGTTCTGTCACATTGTACAAAGTTTCCCAATACTCAGATGCAATACTGCAATACAAGGTGTAGGTCAGCAGAAAAGATATCCAATCATTCCACAAACAGTACACAGAGGATAGCTCTACATGACTGGCTGTAGGTAAAGCTTCCCTACAGTGGTAGCACATATGACCAGTGCTCCGGTCATGCTCAGGTTGGGGGTGCAGTGTTCTATACATAGTAACACAGTATCGGAGGTTGAAAAAAAAGACAATTGTCCATCGAGTTCAACCTATTTGTGGTCTCCTATGCATGATGATTTGACTAAAATTTCTGACTGATGCTGCTGTCAGCCGTTGCATTTTATCCCTATTTATAGTAACTATAATGCATGACTATGCACCATACCCCTGGATATCCTTATCCATTAGGAATTTATCTAACCCATTCTTAAAGGTGTTGACAGATTCCGCCATTACAACTCCCTCTATAAGACAGGCTATTTTATAAAGGTAGACGAATCAGATAATGGGGGTCATTTCGAGTTGTTTGCTCGTTGCCAATTTTCGCTATACTGCGATTAGTCGCTTACTGCGCAAGGTTCGCAGAGCGCATGCGCATAGTTATTTTACACAAAAGTTAGGTATTTTACTCACGGCATAACGAAGCTTTTTCATCGCTGTGCTGATCGTAGTGTGATTGACAGGAAGTGGGTGTTTCTGGGCGGAAACTGTCCGTTTTATGGGAGTGTGCGGAAAAACGCAGGCGTTCGAGTTGCAAAACGCAGTAGTGGCTGGAGAAACGGGGGAGTGGCTGGGCGAACGCAGGGCGTGTTTGTGACGTCAAACCAGGAACGAAACGGGCTGAGCTGATCGCAGTGTAAGAGTAAGTCTCGAGCTACTCAGAAACTGCTAAGAAATTTCTATTCGCAGTTCTGCTAATCTTTCGTTCGCAATTCTGCTAAGCTAAGATACACTACCAGAGGGCGGCGGCCTAGCGTGTGCAATGCTGCTAAAGTCTGCTAGCGAGCGAACAACTCGGAATCACCCCCAATGTTCCAAAGGGAACATATGTTAAACTCGAAACAATATATGCTATATCGAGGTTTAAAATTTGGAGCAACCTAAACCCCACCCCAGCAGCCTAACTCTAACCCTCTCTCTCTCTGGAGGTGCCTAAAGCTAACCCCCCCTAAACATAACACAGCCCCCCCCCAAGTGCAGTTGAGATTCCAGCGTTGGTATTCCACCTGCTGGGATCCCGAACGGATCCCGTTGGGGGTGTAGTGCCCTATGTCTGTATAGAGTGTAGTATGACTATGGGGGTAACTCCAAGTTGATCGCAGCAGGATTTTTTTTAGCAATTGGGCAAAACCATGTGCACTGCAGGGGAGACAGATATAACATGTGCAGAAAGAGTTAGATTTTGGTGGGTTATTTTGTTTCTGTGCAGGGTAAATACTGGCTGCTTTATTTTTACACTGCAAATTAGATTGCAGATTGAACACACCCCACCCAAATCTAACTCTCTCTGCACATGTTATATCTGCCTCCCCTGCAGTGCACATGGTTTTGCCCAATTGCTAACAAAAATCCTGCTGCGATCAACTTGGAATTACCCCCTATATTCTATGATCATGGCCAGTGGCAGGACCAGGTTGGGAGGTGCAATGTCCTTTGTCTGTATACAGTGTAATATAGCTTTATTGTCCACTCTGAGCAGCGCACAATACATTTTATTTATCACACCCAGTGCTCAGTCATGTTAGGGAATGTGTCCAATGTTTACAAATGCTCCCCCACTTACAGAGTCTCCTGCCAAACAGTAAAGTGTCCATGAGAACATCTTTCTAACACTTGTAAGAAGGATGACCACTAACAAGGTCAGATGCACCCAGGAGCATGTACCTATACTTACACCTCACACTGAGCTCTCTGTACCAACACAGATCATATAAGAAAGGCTGCAGCTGGGTAAATATAGAAATGTAAAGAGATACAGTGCACAAGTCCCATGAGGATACTACTGTGTACAGCAGGGACGTGCAGTCAGGGGAGGCAGTGCCTCCCCTGTCATAATTATTAAAATAATAAGATATTTATAACACAGAGAATGTGATAAATATCTTCATTTATTATTTTAATCATTTCCCCCCTGTGTATGTGGCTGCATCTGAGGGTTGGAGGCAGCGGGAGAGGTGCCTCCCGCTGCTAACATTAAAGTCCGGGCAGCGGGAGGCAGGCAGGACGAAGCAATGGGCTGTGAAAGCCCATTGAAAAAGCATGGGGAAGCGGCACCTATACTGGTGCCTCAATGACAGGGGCGTGCATTCAGCCCCGATGAATGCATGCCCCTGTCAGTCCCCCAGACGTGATTGGCCCAGCGGATCCAGTGCTGGATCCGCTGTCCAATCAGTAGCAAGCCGCATATCAGTAGTGAGCCGCATACCTTTTCCCCCCCGGCTGCAGCAGGCGCCGTGGGCTGTGTGGGCGCCCGCTGCAGCCGGCGTCACTGACTGACACTAGAGGTCATAACTGACCCATAGTGTCTGAGCGGCGATACTATGGGAGAGACATCATGACGTCTCTCCCATAGCAGAGAGGAGCCGGCGGACGGAGACTGAGGACAGCGCAGCAGGAGCGGTAAGTATTGTGTGTGTATTTTTTTTTTATTTTTTATGTGTGTGTTTGGGGCATTGGCACAGCTAGGGGGCACAACTACTGGGGGCACTGACACAGATACAGGGGCACAACTACTGGAGGCACTGGCACAACTACAGGGGTCACAACTGCTGGGGGCACAACTACTCGGGGCACAGCTAGGAGGCACAGCAACTGGGGGCACTGACAGATACTGGGGGCACTGGCACAACTATAGGGGTCACAACTGCTGGGGGCACAGCTACAGGGGGAACAACAACTCGGGGCACAGCTACTGGGGGCACAGCTAGAGGGGGCAAAGCTACAGGGGTCACAACTACTGGGGGCACTGCTACAGGGGGGTACAAGTACAAGGAGATAACTGTGGCCAAGCCCCTTCCCTATGAAGAAGCCACGCCCTGGGCTCCACAAGGTCTAGAACCGGCCCTGTGTCCAATCACCCACAGGCGGCGCTGGAGGCCTGTAGGACCCCCCCTCATTCCTCCTCCAGCGTGGCGCGTGTGTGCGGTGGCCGGGTAGGAATAGGAATCCCCCCTCGTTCCTACTCCGGCGCCTGCTCCGTCCTCCCAGCCAGCAGCAGCACTCCCCCTGTCTGTGCTAACATCCTCCCGTGTCAGTGAGTGCATAATATTCATTCATTTCTCTCTCTCTCTCTCTCTCTCTCCTCCTGTGGATTACTTTGTTTGTAAGTATAATTTTCAATTTTACAGGTACCCCTATTTGATTTTACATGGACAAGTGGACGTGATTCTCGGCGTGGGATGTAGGTATGTAATCTCTCTCTCATTTTTACAGGTACCCCTATTGGATTCTACATGGACAAGTGGACGTGACCGGCGTGGGATGTAGGTAAGTATGTGTGAGTGTGTAAGTGTGTTTTTAATAAATTTTTACTTTCACGGTGTGTGTGTTGTGTTTTTATTTGGGGTTTTTCTTCTGTAGAACTACAGGTACCAGTGGGCCCGTTATTTCCCCGCATGCTGGTACTTGAGGTTCTCCAAGTACCAGCAAGCGGGGGAGGCTTGCTGGGCCTTGTAGTTCCACAACAAAAAACAATATTCTTTTTTTACACACTTATGGCTATCAGCCCGACACCCACCGCCCAGGGGTGCTGTGGACAGCCTCGGGCTTCACCCCTGGTCCTTGGGTGCCTGGAGGGGGGGGGGCCTTGATTTAAGGGGTCCCCACTCCTCCAGGGAACCCCGGCAAGGGGTGACTAGTTGGGGGGGGGCAATGCCAAGTCCGCA
Organism: Pseudophryne corroboree; assembly: GCF_028390025.1. Lineage (NCBI taxonomy): Eukaryota > Metazoa > Chordata > Amphibia > Anura > Myobatrachidae > Pseudophryne > Pseudophryne corroboree. The sequence continues at coordinate 387,369,759 of NC_086451.1, forward strand.
GGGACCTACATAAATGTGTCCCCCGACTGTGGCATTATGTCCCTGGCTAGTGGAGCCCGATGCTGGTTTTAAAAATACGGGGGACCCCTACATCTTTTGTCCCCCGTATTTTTGGAACCAGGACCGGACTAAGAGCCCGGTGCTGGTTATCTAAATACGAGGAACCCCTGTCCAATTTTTTTCCCAGTATTTAAACAACCAGGACCTGCTCAAGGCTGGTTATACTTAGGAGGGGGGACCTCACGTATTTGTTTTTTTTGTTTTTTTATCCATTCAGACCCTTCTCCATTAAGTTAATGGAAGCCCTGGACAACAAAATTGCATTCATGTCCTCCTCCCACTCCCTTCCCAGTCCCAAACACTAATTTTTATTTTATTTTTCTGTAAAAATGTACAATATATCACAAGTAGGCAGGCAGCGGGCATTGGCGGCATCGAACTGAGATGCAAATTAGTGGCGGAGGGCTAGGTCAGTTGATGGTGGGCGAGTTTGTAAGCCATTGGCGGTGGCAGCGGGCATCGGCACAGAGGCAGTAGCGGGCATTGGCTCGGCAGCAGTAGGGGTCATCGGCAGGATTCGGCGGACATTATGGCTGTAGTACCTCACCAGCCACTGACCTCACCACACGCCACTGGTGTACAGTACACCCCATCACCAACTACAATGGTCAGCCCCGCTACCTTACCCATCAATAGTTCCCCACAACTCTTAGGTGCGGATTTCATTACCTGTGAGTGCCGCCAGAACAGTTCCGGAGGTCTCAACGCATAGTGCTATGTAGTAAGCTGGCACTTTTAAAATAAAGGAGACTAATAAGTCAATGAAAAGCGTCAGTAATGTTATAAAGTTCTACTTTAGTGGAAGAGAACTGCGGGAACAAGCTGCAAGCATAATGAATATAGGGGGGAATGGGAATTTAGCACCCAGGGTAAGTGCCGGGAGCTGTGTAATTAATTCCCATCATGACGGACACGTTTAAGCACCAAAATGCACGAGATTAGACGCATTAAACAGCGTCTTCCGTGCTAAGTGCCAGGCACACTGCAATTATGGCGTCCCTAATAACGTAAGACCAGCCCCAAAGCCCGAGGATTTCTGCTTGCACATCAGAGAGTGTGAGCAAAAAAACAGTTTTATGGTAAGAACTTACCTTTGTTAAAACTCTTTCTGCGAGGTACACTGGGCTCCACAAAGACAGACATAGGGGTGTAGAGTAGGATCTTGATCCGAGGCACCAACAGGCTCAAAAGCTTTGACTGTTCCCAGAATGCATAGCGCCGCCTCCTCTATAACCCCGCCTCCCAGCACAGGAGCTCAGTTTTTAGTTAACCAGCCCAATGCAGTAGCAGGAAAAGAGACGACAACGGTTAGTAGCCACATACACCACACTCTCACAACAAGAGAAGTGTCAGCAGCTAATGCCATACCAACCCAAAGAAGCTAAGTGCGTCAGGGTGGGCGCCTGGTGGAGCCCAGTGTACCTCGCAGAAAGAGTTTTAACAAAGGTAAGTTCTTACCATAAAACTCGTTTTCTGCTGCGGGGTACACTGGGCTCCACAAGGATAGACATAGGGGATGTCCTAAAGCAGTTCCTTATGGGAGGGGACGCACTGTAGCGGGCACAAGAACCCTGCATCCAAAGGAAGCATCATGGGAAGCGGCGGTATCGGAGGCATAGAACCTTATGAACGTGTTCACAGATGACCACGTAGCTGCCTTGCACAATTGTTCAAGGGTCGCACCACGGTGGGCCGTCCAAGAAGGTCCCACAGACCGAGTAGAATGGGCCGTAATGTGAGCTGGAGCCGAGAGGCCAGCCCTCACATAAGCATGTGCAATCACCATTCTAATCTATCTGGCCAAAGTTTGCTTGTGAGCAGGCCAGCCCCGTTTGTGAAATCCAAACAGCACAAAGAGAGAATCAGATTTCATAATAGAAGCAGTTCTCTTCACATAGATACGGAGAGCCCGTACCACATCCAAAGACCGCTCTTTGGGAGAGAGATCAGGAGAAACAAGTGCCGGAACCACAATCTCCTGGTTAAGGTGGAACGAAGAAACCACCTTCGGTAAGTATCCAGGACGAGTCCTAAGAACCGCCCGGTCACGGTGAAATATCAGATATGGGGAACTACAGGACAAGGCACCCAAATCCGACACTCTTCTAGCTGAGGCAATAGCCAGCAGAAACACCACCTTAAGAGAAAGCCACTTAAGATCAGCTGAACCAAGAGGTTCAAACGGAGACTCTTGTAATGCCTCCAAAACCACCGACAAGTCCCAAAGAGCCACAGGCGGGACATAGGGTGGTTGGATACGCAACACACCCTGAGTAAAGGTATGCACATCAGATAAGGTCGCAATTTTTCTCTGAAACCACACCGACAAGGCAGATATTTGAACCTTGAGGGAGGCCAGACGCAGGCCTAAGTCCAGGCCCTGCTGAAGAAAAGCCAACAACTTGGCTATACTAAACTTGGAAGCGTCATAATCGTTAGATGCGCACCAAACAAAGTAAGAATGCCAGACCCTATAGTAAATCCGAGCCGAAGCCGGTTTCCGGGCCCGCAACATAGTTTGAATGACCGCCTCAGAAAACCCTTTAGCCCTTAAGACGGAAGCTTCAAGAGCCACGACAGCCGGGCTAGGTCCTGGTAGACACAGGGGCCCTGAACGAGGAGGTCTGGGCGTTGTGGAAGTAGAATTGGACGCTCTGACGATAGGCCTTGCAGGTCTGAGTACCAGTGCCGTCTGGGCCAAGCTGGAGCTATGAGAAGCAGAATTCCTTTTTCTTGCTTGAACTTCCGAATTACCCTGGGCAGGAGTGACACCGGAGGGAACATGTACGGCAGCAGAAACCTCCATGGCACCGCCAGCGCATCCACAAATGCTGCTTGAGGATCCCTTGTCCTTAGTCCGAAGACCGGAACCTTGTGATTGTGTCGAGACGCCATCAGATCCACGTCTGGAATGCTCCACTTTTCCACTAGGAGTTGCAACACTTCTGGATGGAGGCCCCACTCGCTGGCATGTACGTCCTGACGACTGAGAAAGTCCGCTTCCCAATTCAGGACTCCCGGAATGACTATTGTCGATATGGCCGGTAGATGGCGTTCCGCCCAATGTAGAATCCGTGAGACTGTACTTGAACAGGACGGTTCTGAATTAAATGCTGGGCTAGGTTCAATGCATTGAAGACCACCCGCAATTCCAGAATGTTGATTGAGAGGAGGGACTCCTCCTTGGTCCACCGACCCTGAAGGGAGTGTTGCTCCAGCACCGCGCCCCAACCTCTTAGACTGGCATCCGTCGTCAACAGGACCCAGTTGGATATCCAGAAGGGACGGCCCCTGCACAATTGTTGGTTCTGGAGCCACCAGAACAGCGACAGACGAACCTCCGGAGTCAATGAGATCATGCGAGACCTGATCCGGTGAGGCAGGCCGTCCCACTTGTCAAGAATTAGCTTCTGGAGGGGGCGAGAATGGAACTGAGCAAACTCCACCATGTGGCCCAGCACCTGCATTGCCGAATGTATCGACACGAATCCGGTACTGAAGCTTCAGGACTTTCTCCTAAGACAAGAACAACCTCTGGTTATGAGTGTCCAATAGCGCTCCCAGGTGCACCATGCTCTGAGCAGGGACCAGGGAAGATTTCTTCCAGTTGATGAGCCACCCGTGGGCTTGTAGAAACCGGACCGTCATATCCAGATGACGTAGGAGAAGTTCTGGGGAATTTGCCAGGATTAACAAGTCGTCCAGATACGGCAGTATCCTGACCCCTTGACGGCGGAGCACCACCGTCATCACCGCCATAACTTTGGTGAAGACTCGCGGTGCCGTAGTTAAACCAAAAGGTAACGCCCGAAACTGGTAATGGAGGTTGCCAATAGCAAACCTCAGGTATTGGTGATGTGACGCTGCTATAGGAATATGCAGGTAAGCATCCTGTATATCCAGGGAGACCATGTAGTCCCCAGGTTCCAAGGCCAGAACTATAGAGCAAAGGGTTTCCATACGGAACTTGGAAATCTTCACAAACCTGTTCAATGCCTTGAGGTTGAGAATGGGCCGGGAGGACCCATTCGGTTTCGGGACTAGAAACAGCGGAGAATAGTACCCCCGGCCCCTTTGAGCAAGAGGCACCTGTACTACGACTCCTGTATCCAGGAGGGTCTGTACCACCGAATGTAGAGTGTTTGCCTTTGTCTGGTCCAACGGGACGTCTGTCCGGCAAAATCGTTGAGGGGGTCGGTTTTTGAAGGCTATGGCGTAACCTCGAGTGACGACTTCCCGTACCCAGGCATCTGAACTGGTCTTCAACCATTCCTGGGTATACCCTAGAAGCCAGCCCCCCACCCTGGGATCCCCCAGGGGGAGGCCCGCCCCGTCATGCGGCAGGCTTATCGGTCTTGGAAGCTGGCTAACGGGCCGCCCAGGCTCTCATGGGCTTTGGCTTACCAGGTTTGGAAGTGCGGGCCTGCTTGTTGTACGCCTGACCTTTTGCTTTACCTGAAAGACGAAAGGGGCGAAAGGAAGTACCTTTAGCCTTCGACACAGAAGGAGTGGTACTTGGCAGACAGGCAGTACCCAAGTCAGCCACTATCTTATATAAGTCCTCCCCAAACAGAATATCTCCCTTGAAAGGGAGTAACTCCAGGGTTTTTCTAGAGTCCAGATCCGCAGACCAGGATCTCCGCCACAATATCCGGCGAGCCAGGACTGACGTAGTAGAGGCCTCGGCTGCTAGGATACCGGCATCAGAAGGCGCCTCTTTAATATAGCGAGAAACTGTGACAATATATGACAAGCATTGTCTAGCATGGTCAGAAGAGATTTCAGCTTCTAACAACAAAGCCCATGCAGCCCATGTTGCTGCAATAGTGGGCCTTTGTGCAGCACCCGTAAGGGTGTAAATCGCTTTCAGACAACCCTCCACACGTTTATCCGTAGGCTCTTTTAGAGACATGACGGTAGTGACAGGTAGAGCTGAGGAAACCACCATCCTAGCCACATGTGAGTCTACTGGAGGAGACTTTTCCCAATTTTTAGACAGCTCTGGTGCGAGCAGGGCCGGATTTAGGGGGGGGGGGGGCGAAGGGGGCGACCGCCCCCCCCCCCCTAACACAGTCATAGCCACGGCCACTTTTGAGCAGAAGAGAGCTCTCCGGGGAGAGCCTGAGGCAGAATGATGTGCTGCAGCCCATACCACAGCAGCACAGAGGAGCCAGGAGAGCAAGAGTTAGAGCATTTGCCCCTCACTTGCTGGTGGCTAATAAATACAATTACCCCTCAGCACAGTCACATGTACATAGAACAATCACAAAGCTCTATCTTAGTCTCACTCAAAAAGTTCAGTCAGAATTGAGAGAGGAGGATGGGAGGAGTTGGGACTGGAGAGGGGAGGAGTTAAGATTAAACAGTAAACCGCCCCCCCTAAAAGAAAAGTCTAGATCCGTCCCTGGGTGCGAGGGGATAGCGAGCCAGCATCTTCTTTTGAGGCACAAACTTCTTACCCGGGTTTTCCCAGGGTTCCTGACGTATATCCACTAGGTGGTCAGAGTGAGGTAAAACTTGTTTAACCACCTTCTGACGCTTGAACCTAACTGGTTTCTTAGGAGGAACGGATGGCTCGGGATCATCTGTAATCTGTAAAATCAGCTTAATAGCCTCCAAAAGATCAGGAACATCCACATGTGAACTACCCTCCCCATCAGCAGTATCTGAGTCAGAATCTGTGGGGTCAGTGTAAGTGCTGTCTTCATCCGACGAGGTGTCAGTGACAGCAGTGGATTGTGAGGAGATAAGAGCTCGCTTAGAGGACCCCTTGGGCTTGGGCGAGCGAGGGTCAGACTTTTTAGTAGTCAGGGACTGGTTCAACTTCTTCAATTGAGCAGATAAATCGTCCGCCCAAGGCGGGTTAGCTGCAGGGACCACATACGGTTGTACCGGCATAGGGGGTCCCATAGGGGGTGTTAGTTTATTAACTACCGTGTGTAGAAGCGTGGAAAAAGCGGCCCACGGTGGGTCATTATACCTCCGTTGCCACTGTCCCACTGGGGGGCAAGGGGCCCCCAGAACCAGAGCCCACAGCTGCTATATTCTCCTCATAGGGATTTGTGGCTACAGCAACACCGACAGTGTGTTCAGCCCCACAACCGTTACCCTCAGAAGCAGACATGAATCTACGTATGTTACTACAATGCCAAAATGTGTTTGACTTACAGGATACCCAACTATGTTTTACTGAGCAGACTAATAAGGTGTAGTACCCCTTTAAATGTTAGTGTGCCTATATTCCCTCTGTTCACTCTACAATAACACAAAGGTTTATAATCCTAAAGGGCCCCATACACTAGAACGATAATGCCCGATTTCATCCAATTTTGGGCATTCGGCCCGATATATCGGATGAAATCTGGCATTTTGGATGTTCATCCAATCCAATCCGATGCGCGTTCCCGTGAGGGTCGGATCGGCTCCCCTAGATCGTTAGTGCTGCACTGGTGATATGTCGGTTGCCACAGGCATGGCTGGGATCGCATACAAAATGTACCAAATCGTATAGGAATAGTAAGGAACCACTCCCGGGAAGCTCCCGGGAGAGTTCAAGGGAAATCGCCTCCGACTTCAGCCTCAGACATATCGTTGTAGTGTACGGTGCCCTTTACAAATATGTGGCTGCCATATTTACACAGCAATGAGATTATGTAAGGTGACTGAATGAATACTTTCAGGGCGTAACACATATGGATATAGGTGTAACTAGAACAATTACCCTGACAATCTAAAGCACTACATTTTTCCACATCTAGCAATTAGTCTTGAAATTGAAACTTCAGAACTAGGCTAGCAAAATGTAAAGTAATTAAAAAATACCAATCATATTATAATGCCTGCCCGAGAAAGGCACACCGTACATATGCATTTGCGGATATGCAGCAGTCTCGTATAATTGCAACATAAAGGGACATATCTCAGTTACAAGGGTTGCTGGGACACAGAGTGCTAATTCCTTTCTCAAAACGTATTATCTGTATGACATAGCTATGCTCTATAAGCCATTAATTCAAACAAAAATAATAATTAGATATAACGGCAAGAATTCAATTTGGAACGGCACATCGCGTCTGACGGAATTGCAGTTTTTCCCTTGCACCCCATATAGATGTGATGTCGTCACTATCATATCTGGTCAATATGTACATCACACGGAACGTAACTCTTCCTTTAATGTACCAATTTACATACAAGTGGTAAAGGCACATGGATGCTTTCCAGCGTCAGCTGTTCTTCTGCTCCAATATTTCAGTGTTATCACAGATGGAAAAGCACAGAACCCTTTACAGGTCACAGCTTGTAATGAGCATCAAAACGCTGTATGATACAGTCTGATGAAATATAATGGATCTGAATTAGAGAAGAGCACTGAGAACTTGTCCAAGTAACCGGTGAGTTTTCGGAATCACACAAGTGATTAAAAAGCATTTGTGTGACATCCTCTTTCTATTCCATGGTGAAACAAGTGGTTTCAGGCAGGAATGATCAGACACTGCACTTTACAGGTGGTATTTAAAGGGCCAGTGTAACACCACCCTTATAATATGAACCTGGTTCATGCCTGCTTCCACTGTTTGTCCACATGTACCCCACTATTCAGGTTCAGAAGGCATAGGACATTTATTTCAGCTCTTCCTTTGCCTATACAGACAATTGATATCACTGAAATTTAGCAACAGGTTTCTAGCTGTACATACAGATCATGAGAAATGAGTCCTGAACAAACAACTCTACTCCGTAACATTCAGAAACAAAACTATGAAGATAAATTAGTGAGGGGTGAAAACCCGGGACAATCACACCGGCAAACTGATTAAGGCAAACCATACTAAAGTTGCTGGAGAAGCAGGAAAAGTAATGGACTCTATATAGTGCACGTCAGCTGTGATGCAGTTTTACACATTATAGAAAGCTGATGTTTCTGTGAACACGTTGGTAGCAATTCCCAACATTTAATAGAGCAACTAAGCCAAAAGACAGTAACCAAACAGTACAGTGTCCAGAGAATGTAGGTGTTATTTTATATCAGGCATACATACCCAGCAGACACAAGGAAGTGCTCTTGTGTACGCCACTATCTGTAGAATAAGGAGCAGCTGACTGAGCCGACCCAGTGTACACACAAAGGAAGGGGGAGTCTTCAGCGAGTAGGAGGGAACACTCAGCTTGGGTAATACATGTTTATGCATGTCAGTGTCACACTCACCTCAGACAAAGGAACTCCATTTGCACGTCGATTATTCAGTTGCACTAGCCTAGGCTAAATTTCTTAACATCAACTACTTACATGAGACTAATGTTTTTTGCAATTACAAAAAGAAAAAACAAGAACTGAACATTATCACACTGCGGAAATGTGCAATGCTGGCACTGGCAGGGCTGCATTTGTTACACACCAATCTATGGGCCTAATTCAGACCTGATCGCTCGCTAGCATTTTTTGCATCGCTGCGATCAGGTCGGAACTGCGCATGCACCGCAATGTGCAGGCGCTGGTACAAAGCGGTTTGTTGCTCTGCGATGGGTTTGTGCGAAGAACCCATTCGCACGGGCGATCGCAAGGTGATTGACAGGAAGAAGGCGTTTGCGGGTGGCAACTGACCGTTTTCTGGGAGGTTTGGAAAAACAGGTGTTCCAAAGCGTTTGCAGGGCGGGTGTCTGATGTCAATTCAGGCCCCAGACAGGCTGAAGTGATTGCAGCAGCTGAGTAATGGGCCCTACACACTTACAGATCTCACTGCACGATATGAACGTTCTCATTCATTAATGAAAACTCGTTCATATCGTGCAGTGTGTAGGCACCAATGATTAACGATGCGTGGCCCCGCGCTCGTTAATCGTTGGTTCCGGGTTGCTTACGCATGCAGTCCAAAATGGACAATCTCGTCCATATTAGCATGCCCTGCTATGGAGCCGGGGGAGAGAAGAAACTTCACTCCCCCCGTCAACTTCCCCCCACGCCGCTGGGTCTCCCGTATCCGCCGTCGGGCAGCTTGGCGGCGGATCGCCGAGTGTCTAGGGCCCGTAAGTACTGGGCTACTCAGAAACTGCACAAGTTCGTTTGTACCGCTCGGCTTCACATGCGATCGCACACTTGCACAGCTAAAATACACTCCCTGGTGGGCGGCGAGTATGCGAACGCAGGACTGCAAAAAACAGCTAGTGAGCGATCAGGTCGGCATTACCCCCTGTAAGCGATAACTAGGGGTAAGACCCTTCCAATGGGATACAGTCATTAGGTCGACACCACTTAGGTCAACATGCATTAGGTCAACAGGGTCATTAGGTCGACAGTTCAAAAGGTCGACATGAGTTTTTCACATTTTTTTCCAATTTTTGGACTTTTTCATACTTTACGATCCACGTGGACTACAATTGGGAACGGTAACCTGTGCCGATCGCAGCGGTAGCGGAGCGAGGCACCTTGCCCGAAGTATGGCGAGCAAACAAGGTGCACTAATTAGGGTTCCCTGGAACTTTACGAAGAAAACGACACCAAAAAAAGTAAATAAAAACAAACCTCATGTCGACCTTTTGACCTAGTACATGTCGACCTAATGACTCTGTTGACCTAATGCATGTCGACCCAATGACCCATGCCCCTTCCAATAGTCAAGATTTTCTACTCTTGCTCATCTCAATAGAGAAATCTTATTTTAGCGGAAATCTTACGAAGAATCACGGTTTTGAGCATATGATTCACAAGGAGCAATTCAATAGTTTTTTTGGTGGTGATAATTAATGGGAAACCTATGGAGCAATTCAATTGTTTTGGCCACCCATGAGTAATCGCACTTGTTGAGCTCAGAAGCACCAGGTTTAGCCAAGCAAAGCTGCTAAACCTGTCTAAACGGATGGGCTCGACGTAGAAAAGTGCCATTTGGAGTGCCAATAGCTGGACTATTCACACATTTCTGCTCACCACCCGAGGAGGCTGCTAGCATAAGCCCGATCGAAGCATCAAATTAATTGCCACATCGGGCACCCATTAATTATCCCTACCTAAATAACCGCTTACTGCCTTAGTAGCAAATTAAAAAGAGTAACAAAATATGTGGAGTACATAGAAAAGGTTCCATCAAATTACATTTACCTACCACAAAATATGCAAGCAAGCAGTGCAGATATTCATGTGGCTGGGGGACAGTGCATAGGGTCCATGAGAACATAGCGATAGCCAAAATGACAGGTGGGTAAAGCCAAGTGGCACCTGCGTGATGAACAGAATTTTGTTTCCCTATAACTTGCGTACTATAAACGTAGATGCAATAATGTGCTCCCTACTTTAACTGATGGACGTGAAAAATTACTGCAGCCTTAAGGTTTCACACACACCGCTTTTCATCGGATGGCAAAAAGCCGGACAAACTTTGTCTGGCTTTTTGCTATCCGGCAGTGTCTTTCACACACAACGACTATGAGCCGTGTTTAATGCTGTGCGTATGCGCAGCAGCTGCAAAAAAAACTTGATGTGCGTGAAAGCGCCCATTCACACACTCAGTCCACTGCCTACAAGGACAGCACGGCAGCCGGCCTATTCAGTGGATATTTCCGGCTGCAACCCAGCAGCCGGGCCGGGGCCATGCTGTGTGAAAGGACCCTACACCTTGTATCAGTGGTTCTCAAACTCGGTCCTCAGGACCCCACACAGTGCATGTTTTGCAGATAACCCAGCAAGTGCACAGATGTATTAATTACTCACTGACACATTTTAAAAGGTCCACAGGTGGAGCTAATTATTTCACTTGTGATTCTGTGAGGAGACCTGCAAAACATGCACCGTGTGGGGTCCTGAGGACCGAGTTTGAGAACCTGTGCCTTATATTATTCATTAGAATACCGGCACGGCAAAAAGCCATCTGGCTTGTTCCCGTCTGGCCACAACCGCAGCATGTGAAATAGCCCTTACGCCTTGATATACATAATATCTGCAGATTTCCAGCAGGGTTGCACTGTGCCAAACACACCCTCCGGTATATGATCTGCATAAACAGAGAATTCCGCTTTCGCTAACCTGCATTAGCATTAGGAACATAAGCACATTGCAAGGCACAAAGTCACTTCTGATATCTGCACCAATGTACATCAGGGGCAGCATTGTGCCTTGCCCCAGATTCTGCCTGCACCTCCTGCACTTATGCCACCATGGTAACTTACATTATCCCTATCTGCTGCTGTAACCTTAAGCCTGTGCGCAAGCATACACCAAGGCAGACAGAACCCTGACCGCCAGAGCATGTGCGAGGAAGAAAAGAAGTTTCAATATATTGTGGCACTACAAGTCCCAGCATCATGAAGAGTGATCACCAATTATGTGTGTACAGCAGGCCATTGGGAGAGCACATACACGTGTAACCCACACTGGAGCTGAGAGTGTACATCTACATTACACAGAGGACACCCGACCAGGAGGAGGGGGCTGACCTGAGCACGCCCGGAGAGGGGCGGGAATAGCTGTGTGAAAGGAAGAAGATGGCGCCGTGTTTACGTCCCGGAATATACAGGGATTCCCTTCTGCGCCCTGCATGACGTCAACCGGCGGGAGCGGCCGAAAGAGAGGCGGGAACTACAACTCCCGACACACCCTGCGGCACAGGGAGGCGTGACGCGGGGACTCTATCCAATCAGCAGGACAGGGTATGGAGGAGAGCGTTAGCTGATTGGCCAGGGGTGGGGGACGTGGGGTCCGAGAGAGAAAGCACACAGGAAGAAGAGGAGCCCTGACGGAGCGGCTAGGGAGTGAGGAGGTGAGATTGGTAGTGCCCTTGTGTGTAGCCGCTCTCACTATACTGCTACGTGCGTCTACTCACTTACATACAGGAGGAGTCGTCACTCCGTGTACATAAACATTACTGTACATACCGGAGTAGTCACTCTGTGTACATATATATATACATGAGCAATCACTCCGTGTACATATACATTACTGTACATACAGGAGTAGTCACTCTGTGTACATATACATACATACATGAGCAATCACTTAGTGTACATATACATTACTGCACATACATACTGGAGCAATTACTCCGTGTACATATGTTACTGCACATACATACAGGAGCCGTCACTCCGTGTACATATACATTACTGTACATACAGGAGTAGTCACTCTGTGTACATATATATACATGAGCAATCACTCCGTGCACATATACATTACTGTACATACCGGAGGAGTCACTCTGTGTACATATGTTAGTGCACATACAGGAGCAATCACTCCGTGTACATATACATTACTGTACATACAGGAGTAGTCACTCTGTACATATACATACATACATACATACATACATACATACATGAGCAATCACTCCGTGTAAATATACATTACTGCACATACATGCAGGAGCAATCACTCCGTGTACATATGTTACTGCACATACATACAGGAGCCGTCACTCCGTGTACATATACATTACTGTACATACCGGAGTAGTCACTCTGTGTACATCTACATACATGAGCAATCACTCCGTGTACATATACATTACTGCACATACATACAGGAGCAATCACTCCGTGTACATATGTTACTGCACATACATACAGGAGCAATCACTCCGTGTACATATACATTACTGCATATACATACAGGAGCAATCACTCCGTGTACATATGTTACTGCACATACATACAAGAGCAATCACTTCGTGTACATATGTTACTGCACATACATACAGGAGCAGTCAATCCGTGTACATATGTTACTATACATACAGGAGCAATCACTCTGTGTACATATGTTACTGCATATACATACAGGAGCCGTCACTCCGTGTAGATATACATTACTGCATATACATACAGGAGCAGTCACTCCGTGTACATATGTTACTGCACATACATACAGGAGCAATCACTCTGTAAACATATGTTACTGCACATACATACAGGAGCAATCACTCCGTGTATATATACATTACTGCACATACATACAGGAGCAATCACTCCGTGTACATATGTTACTGCACATACATACAGGAGCAGGGACTCCGTGTACATATGTTACTATACATACAGGAGCAGTCACTCTGTGTACATATGTTTACTGCACATACATACAGGAGCCGTCACTCCGTGTATATATACATTACTGCACATACATACAGGAGCAGTCACTCTGTGTCCGTGTATATATACATTACTGCACATACATACAGGAGCAATTACTCTACATATGTTACTGCACATACATACAGGAGCAATCACTCCGTGTATATATACATTACTGCACATACATACAGGAGCAGTCACTCCGCGTACATATACATTACTGCACATACATACAGGAGCAATCACTCCGTGTACATATGTTACTGCACATACATACAGGAGCAGTCACTCCGTGTACATATGTTAATATACATACAGGAGCCGTCACTCCGTGTATATATACATTACTGCACATACATACATGAGCAGTCACTCTGTGTCCGTGTACATATACATTACTGCACATACATGCAGGAGCAATTACTCTACATATGTTACTGCACATACATACAGGAGCAATCACTCCGTGTATATATACATTACTGCACATACATACAGGAGCAATCACTCCGTGTACATATGTTACTGCACATACATACAGGAGCAGTCACTCCGTGTACATATGTTACTATACATACAGGAGCCGTCACTCCGTGTATATATACATTACTGCACATACATACAGGAGCAGTCACTCTGTGTCCGTGTACATATACATTACTGCACATACATACAGGAGCAATTACTCTACATATGTTACTGCACATACATACAGGAGCAATCACTCCGTGTATATATACATTACTGCACATACATACAGGAGCAGTCACTCCGCGTACATATACATTACTGCACATACATACAGGAGCAATCACTCCTTGTACATATGTTACTGCACATACATACAGGAGCAGTCACTCCGTGTACATATGTTACTATACATACAGGAGCCGTCACTCCGTGTATATATACATTACTGCACATACATACAGGAGCAGTCACTCTGTGTCCGTGTACATATACATTACTGCACATACATGTAGGAGCAATTACTCTACATATGTTACTGCACATACATACAGGAGCAATTACTCTGTACATATAACATTACTGCACATACATGCACACAGAAAGACAGTAGTGTTTACTGCATGTACCAGCAGGAGCAATTAATAAATATATGTACATATCTACATCCATTGTATGATGCGTGTTGTATGTTTGCTTTTATGTCTGTCTCTTGTGCTGCGCTTCATACACCTTGTGGTACATAAAAGATGATAATATTAATACAACCAATAGCAATAACCTCACAATCAAAAAATGACCTATAAATAAGTGTTGCCATAATATCCCTTTAATCTGAGACTGGTATGAATTACACAGGTTCTGTGGCTGGCTAAATGCAAGTCTGCATTTCACCTAGTTTTTATCAGCCACAGTACCTGTGTAAATCATAGGTGGATATTATGGCTAGCCTATATACACACTCCTACACCCAGGAGGAATGTGGGCTGATTCAGATTTGCACACAACTTGCAGATGGGTCTTGTGACCTTTGGCACGGTGCGTGCAGCTGAGCATACCCACTGTTCAGCAAATATGGGCCATTCAGCCCTGTGCATCTCGGTTGCATGTCAACATGCACATAAGGCTAAGTATTCTGAGTGTGGGCGTGTAGGAGGATTTGCAGTCTAGAGTTCTGCATACACAGAGCTGTCTGATTTCTCATAGTTTGTACCAATGTTAGGGCTGTTGTAATTGCCTGATGATGGCTGCTGTCACAAGTGGATGTATAGGGAGGCGATGCAGGTCATATACCGGCTGTCGGGATCCCGTCGATCAGAAGGCCAACACTGGAATCTCGACAGCTGGCGAAATACAGATGCCCGGAATCCTGACCGACGCAGGTTATTCCCATTCAGTTAGTGGGTCCACGCCACCAACAGAGTGTGTATATAACCTGTGGCAAACAAAGCGAGCCATCGGGCCTGAAGCGCGTCGAGCGGACTCGCTGCAGGGATTCCAGCAGACGGGATGCCTCTGTCGGTATACTGACAACTGTCATCCTCTCTGCTGGTGTAACATATGTATCCCATAGGGAGGTGTGGCCTGCTTTGAATATAGGTGAAGATCCTCATTCATTTCTAAGCATGCAGTGTGGTTGACTTGTGAATGAGCCCCTATGAATTTCATAATGCTGAACACTGGTACTCTTCTGTGTCTGACATATGCCTAGTAATGTACATAATGTCACTTAGATGAAGGCTCAATCCAGAACTCCAGTTTTCAAAACAAGCTTGGGTGCAGTGTCCTAATCCCCAGAGCTCCCTAGCATGTGTGACGCTGCTCCCTTACTCCTGCACACTATCATTGGCTGGGTGGTGTTGTTGGACTATAGACTGGGTTGGCATTTCCAATGTCAGCGCAGTAGAGATTGTTGGACTCGCCTTGCTCCATCCTTCTCTGTATTGTTGACAGGCAGAAAGCCTGCAGGGGCTAAGTATTTCTCTGACGTCCTAGTGGATGCTGGGTACTCCGTAAGGACCATGGGGAATAGACGGGCTCCGCAGGAGACTGGGCACTCTAAAGAAAAGATTAGGTACTATATCTGGTGTGCACTGGCTCCTCCCTCTATGCCCCTCCTCCAGACCTCAGTTAGAATCTGTGCCCGGCCAGAGCTGGATGCACTCTAGGGGCTCTCCTGAGCTTCCTAGAAAGAAAAGTATTTGTTAGGTTTTTTATTTTCTCTATCGTCCTAAGTGGATGCTGGGGTTCCTGAAAGGACCATGGGGAATAGCGGCTCCGCAGGAGACAGGGCACAAAAAAGTAAAGCTTTTACCAGATCAGGTGGTGTGCACTGGCTCCTCCCCCCATGACCCTCCTCCAGACTCCAGTTAGATTTTGTGCCCGAACGAGAAGGGTGCAATCTAGGTGGCTCTCCTAAAGAGCTGCTTAGAGAAAGTTTAGCTTAGGTTTTTTACTTTACAGTGAGTCCTGCTGGCAACAGGATCACTGCAACGAGGGACTTAGGGGAGAAGTAGTGAACTCACCTGCGTGCAGAGTGGATTTGCTGCTTGGCTACTGGACACTAGCTCCAGAGGGACGATCACAGGTACAGCCTGGATGGTCACCGGAGCCGCGCCGCCGGCCCCCTTGCAGACGCTGAAGAGAGAAGAGGTCCAAAATCGGCGGCTGAAGACTCCTGAGTCTTCATAAAGGTAGCGCACAGCACTGCAGCTGTGCGCCATTTTCCTCTCAGCACACTTCACACAACAGTCACTGAGGGTGCAGAGCGCTGGGGGGGGCGCTCTGAGAGGCAAATAAAAACCTTATTAGAGGCAAAAAATACCTCACATATAGCCCACAGAGGCTATATGGAGATATTTAACCCCTGCCTAACTTCAAAAATAGCGGGAGACGAGCCCGCCGTAAAAGGGGCGGGGCCTATCTCCTCAGCACACAGCGCCATTTTCTCTCACAGAAAAGCTGGAGAGAAGGCTCCCAGGCTCTCCCCTGCACTGCACTACAGAAACAGGGTTAAAACAGAGAGGGGGGGCACTGATTTTGGCGATATTGTATATATATAAAAGATGCTATAAGGGAGAAACACTTATATAAGGTTGTCCCTATATAATTATAGCGTTTTTGGTGTGTGCTGGCAGACTCTCCCTCTGTCTCCCCAAAGGGCTAGTGGGTCCTGTCCTCTGTCAGAGCATTCCCGGTGTGTGTGCTGTGTGTCGGCACGTGTGTGTCGACATGTATGAGGACGATGTTGGTGAGGAGGCGGAGAAATTGCCTGTAATGGTGATGTCACTCTCTAGGGAGTCGACACCGGAATGGATGGCTTATTTAGAGAATTACGTGAGAATGTCAACACGCTGCAAGGTCGGTTGACGACATGAGACGGCCGACAATCTATTAGGACCGGTCCAGGCGTCTCAGAAACACCGTCAGGGGTTTTAAAAACGCCCATTTACCTCAGTCGGTCGACACAGACACAGACACGGACACTGAATACAGTGTCGACGGTGAATAAACAAACGTATTTCTCATTAGGGCCACACGTTAAGGGCAATGAAGGAGGTGTTACGTGTTTCTGATACTACAAGTACCACAAGAAAGGGTATTATGTGGGAGTGGAAAAAACTACCTGTAGTTTTTCCTGAATCAGATAAAATAAAATGAAGTGTGTGATGATGCGTAGGGTTACCCCGATAGCAAATATTGGCGTTATACCCTTTCCCGCCAGAAATTAGGGTACGTTGGGAAACACCCCTTAGGGTGATAAGGCGCTCACACGCTTATCAAGTGGCGTTACCGTCTCCAGATACGGCCGCCCTCAAGGAGCCAGCTGATAGGAAGCTGGAAAAATATCCTAAAAAGTATATACACACATACGGTGGTTATACTGCGACCAGCGATCGCCATCAGCCTGGAGATGCAGTGCTGGGTTGGCTTGGTCGGATTCCCTGACTGAAAATATTTTATTCATGTAGAGCATTTAATAGGATGCATTCTATATATATGTATGTGAGATGCACAGAGGGATATTTGCTCTCTGGCATCAAGATAAGTGCGTTGTCCATATCTCCCAGAAGATGTCAGGGACACGACAGTGGTCAGGTGATACAGATCCCATACGGCAGATGGAAGTATTGCTGTATAAAGGGAAGGAGTTATTTGGGGGTCGGTCCATCGGACCTGGGGACCACAGCAACAGCTGGGAAATCCAACCTTTTTTACCCCAAGTTACATCTCAGCTAAAAAAGACACCGTCTTTTCAGCCTCAATCTTTCCTTTCCCATGAGGGCATGCAGGCAAAAGGCCAGTCATATCTGCCCAGACATAGAGGTAAGGGAAGTAGACTGCAGCAGGCAGCCCTTTCCCAGGAAAAGAAGCCCTCCACCGCGTCTGCCAAGTCCTCAGCATGACGCTGGGGCCGTGCAAGCGGACTCAAGGTGGGGGGGTAGTCTCAAGAGTCTCAGGGCGCAGTGGGATCACTCGCAAGTTGACCCCTAGATCGTACGAGTATTATCCCAGGGGTAAAGATTGGAGAGTCGAGACATCTTCTCCTCGCAGGTTCCTGAAGTCTGCTTTACCAACGGCTCCCTCCGACAGGGAGGCAGCATTGGAAACAATTCACAAGCTGTATATCCAGCAGGTGATAATCAAAGTACCCCTCCTACGACAAGGAAAAGGGTATTATTTTTCCACACTATATTGTGGTACTGAAGCCAGACGGCTTGGTGACACATAGTCTAAATCTAAAATGTTTTGAACACTTACATAAAAGGTTCAAATCGAGATAAAGTCACTCAGAGCAGTGATAGCGAACCGGAAAAAAGGGGACTATATGGTGTCCCTGGACATCAAGGATTACCTCCATGTCCAAATTTTGTCCTTCTCATCAAGGGTACCTCTGGTTCGTGGTACAGAACTGTCAATATCAGTTTCAGACGATGCCGTTTGAATTATCCACGGCACCCCGGGCCTTTTTACCAAGGTAATGGCCGAAAAGATGTTTCTTCAAAGAAAAAAGGCATCTAAATTATCCCTTACTTGCACGACCTAAAAAGGGCAAGTTCCAGAGAACAGTTGGAGGTCGGAAGAGCACTATCTAAAGTAGTTCTTCGACGGCACGACTGGATTCTAAATATTCCAAGAATCGCAGCTGTTTTCCGACGATACGTCTGCTGTTCCTAGGGATGATTCTGGACACGGTTCAGAAAAAGGTTTTTCTTCCCGAGGAAAAAGCCAAGGAGTTATCCGACCTGTCAGGAACCTCCTAAAACCAGGAAAGGTGTCTGTACATCAATGCACAAGAGTCCTGGGAAAAATGGTGGCTTTTTACGAAGCAATTCCATTCGGCAGATTCCATGCAAGAATTTTCCAAAGGGATCTGTTGGACAAATGGTCAGGGTCGCATCCTCAGATGCACCTGCGAATAACCCTGTCGCCAAGGACAAGGGTATATCTTCTGTGGTGGTTGCAAAAGGCTCATCTATTGGAGGGCCGCAGATTCGGCATACAGGATTTGATCCTGGTGACCACGGACGCCAGCCTGAGAGGTTGGGGAGCAGTCACACAAGGAAGAAACTTCCAGGGGGTATGGACGAACCTGGAAAAGTCTCTTCACATAAACATTCTGGTACTAAGAGCAATCTAAAATGCTCTAAGCCAGGCGGAACCACTCCTGCAAGGAAAACCGGTGTTGATTCAGTCGGACAACATCACGGCGGTCGCCCATGTAAACAGACAGGGCGGCACAAGAAGCAGGAGTGCAATGGCAGAAGCTGCCAAGATTCTTCGCTGGGCGGAGAATCACGTAATAGCACTGTCAGCAGTGTTCTTCCCGGGCGTGGACAACTGGGAAGCAGACTTCCTCAGCAGACACGATATTCACCCGGGAGAGGGGGGTCTTCATCCAGAAGTCTTCCACATGCTAATAAACTGTTGGGAAAGACCAATGGTAGACATGATGGCGTCTCGCCTCAACAAGAAACTGGACAAGTATTGCGCCAGGTCAAGAGATCCACAGGCAATAGCTGTGGACGCACTGGTAACACCTTGGGTGTACAAATCAGTATATGTGTTTCCTCCTCTGCCTCTCATACCAAAGGTATTGAAGATTATACGGTGAGGAGGAGTAAGAACAATACTAGTGGCTCCGGATTGGCCAAGAAGGACTTGGTACCCGGAACTTCAAGAGTTGGTCACGGACGACCCGTGCCCTCTACTTCTGAGAAGGGACCTGCTACAACAGGGTCCCTGTCTCTTTCAAGACTTACCGCGGCTGCGTTTGACGGCATGGCGGTTGAACGCCAGATCCTAAAAGGGAAAGGCATTCCAGAAGAAGTCATTCCTACCTTGATTAAGGCAAGGAAGGAAGTCACCGCGAAACATTATCACCGCATTTGGCGAAAATATGTCGCGTGGTGCGAGGATCGGAGTGTTCCGACGGAGGAATTTCAACTGGGTCGTTTCCTACATTTCCTACAATCAGGATTGTCTATGGGTCTCAAATTGAGATCTATTAAGGTTCAAATTTAGGCCCTGTCAATATTCTTCCAAAAAGAATTGGCCTCAGTTCCTGAGGTACAGACTTTTGTTAAAGGAGTACTGCATATACAGCCTCCTGTGGTGCCTCCGGTGGCACCGTGGGATCTAAATGTAGTTTTAGATTTCCTCAAATCCCATTGGTTTGAACCATTGAAAAAGGTGGATTTTAAATATCTCACATGGAAAGTGACTATGTTACTGGCCCTGGCTTCCGCCAGGAGAGTATCTAAATTGGCGGCTTTATCTTATAAAAGCCCTTATCTAATCTTCCATTCGGATAGGGCAGAACTGAGGACTCGTCCGCATTTTCTCCCTAAGGTGGTATCAGCGTTTCACCTGAACCAACCTATTGTGGTGCCTGCGGCCACTGGCGACTTGGAGGACTCCAAGTTGTTGGACGTTGTCAGAGCCTTAAAAATATACATTTCAAGGACGGCTGAAGTCAGAAAATCTGACTCGCTGTTGATACTATATGCACCCAACAAGTTGGGTGCCCCTGCTTCTAAGCAGACGATTGCTCGTTGGATTTGTAACACAATTCAACTTGCTCATTCTGTGGCAGGCCTGCCACAGCCTAAATCTGTTAAGGCCCATTCCACAAGGAAGGTGGGCTCATCTTGGGCGGCTGCCCGAGGGGTCTCGGCATTACAATTCTGTCGAGCAGCTACGTGGTCGGGGGAAAACACGTTTGTAAAATTCTACAAATTTGATACCCTGGCAAAAGAGGACTTGGAATTCTCTCATTCGGTGCTGCAGAGTCATCCGCACTCTCCCGCCCGTTTGGGAGCTTTGGTATAATCCCCATGGTCCTTTCAGGAACCCCAGCATCCACTTAGGACGATAGAGAAAATAAGAATTTACTTACCGATAATTCTATTTCTCGGAGTCCGTAGTGGATGCTGGGCGCCCATCCCAAGTGCGGATTATCTGCAATACTGTACATAGTTATTGTTAACAAATTCGGGTTATATTGTTAAGGAGCCATCTTTAAGAGGCTCTTTCTGTTATCATACTGTTAACTGGGTTTAGATCACAAGTTGTACGGTGTGTTTGGTGTGGCTGGTATGAGTCTTACCCGGGATTCAAATTGCCTCCCTTATTGTGTACGCTCGTCCGGGCACAGTACCTAACTGGAGTCTGGAGGAGGGTCATGGGGGGAGGAGCCAGTGCACACCACCTGATCTGGTAAAAGCTTTACTTTTTTGTGCCCTGTCTCCTGCGGAGCCGCTATTCCCCATGGTCCTTTCAGGAACCCCAGCATCCACTACGGACTCCGAGAAATAGAATTATCGGTAAGTAAATTCTTATTTTCAGTGAGATCTGCTGGCAACAGACTCACTGCTACGTGGGACTTAGGGGAGAGAAGCAAACCTACCTGCTTGCAGCTAGCTTGTGCTTCTAGGCTACTGGACACCATTAGCTCCAGGGGGATCGAACACAGGGCCCGACCTCGATCGTCCGTTCCCGGAGCCGCGCCGCCGTCCCCCTTGCAGAGCCAGAAGACGGAAGAAACCGGAGGAAATCGGCGGCTGAAGACTTCGGTCTTCATTAAGGTAGCGCACAGCACTGCAGCTGTGCGCCATTGCTCCCTATGCACACCACACACTCCGGTCACTGATGGGTGCAGGGCGCTGGGGGGTGGCGCCCTGGGCAGCAATTAGAGTACCTTACATGGCTAATTGACACATAATACAGCTTTTAAGCTGTATATGTGCATAATCCCCCGCCATTATACAGATAAAAAAGCGGGAGAAGTCCGCCGAGAAGGGGGCGGGGCTATCTTCCTCAGCACACCGGCGCCATTTTCTCTTCACAGCTCCGCTGGAAGACAGCTCCCCAGGCTCTCCCATGCAGTTTCCAGACATCAAGGGTAAAAAAGAGAGGGGGGCACTAAATTTAGGCGCAAAACTATATATAAAAGCAGCTATAGGGAAAATCGCTTTTGTTAGTGTAAATCCCTGATTATATAGCGCTGTGGTGTGTGCTGGCATACTCTCTCTCTGTCTCCCCAAAGGACTTTGTGGGGTCCTGTCCTCAGTCAGAGCATTCCCTGTGTGTGTGTGTGCGGTGTGTCGGTACGGCTGTGTCGACATATTTGATGAGGACGCTTACTTGGAGGCGGAGCAGGTGCCGGTAAGTGTGATGTCGCCCCCTGCGGGGCCGACACCTGAGTGGATGGATATGTGGAAGGTATTAACCGACAGTGTCAACTCCTTACATAAAAGGTTCGATGACGCAGCTTTGGGACAGCCGGCATCTCAGCCCGCGCCTGCCCCAGGCATCTCAGAGGCCGTCAGGGGCTCAAAAACGCCCGCTACCTCAGATGGCAGACACAGATGTCGACACGGAGTCTGACTCCAGTGTCGACGAGGATGAGACAAATATACAATCCACTAGGGCCATCCGATGCATGATTACGGCAATGAAAAATGTGTTGCACATTTCTGACATTAACCCGGTTACCACAAAAAAGGGTATTATGTTTGGGGAGAAAAAGCAGCCAGTGACTTTTCCCCCATCTGATGAGTTAAATGAATTGTGTGAAGAAGCGTGGGGTTCCCCAGATAAGAAACTAGTAATTTCTAAGCGGTTACTAATGGCGTACCCTTTCCCGCCAACGGATAGGTTACGCTGGGAGACATCCCCTAAGGTGGACAAGGCGCTCACACGCTTATCAAAAAAGGTGGCACTGCCTTCTCAGGATACGGCCGCCTTAAAGGAGCCTGCAGATAGAAAGCAGGAGGCTATCCTGAAGTCTGTGTATACACACTCAGGTACTATACTGAGACCTGCTATTGCTTCAGCATGGATGTGTAGTGCTGCAGCAGCGTGGTCTGATTCCCTGTCTGATAACATTGATTCCCTGGACAGGGACACTATATTGCTAACCATAGAGCATATTAAAGACGTAGTCTTATACATGAGAGATGCACAGAGGGACATTTGCCAGCTGGCATCTAGAATTAATGCAATGTCCATTTCTGCCAGGAGAGTATTATGGACTCGGCAGTGGACAGGTGATGCTGATTCTAAAAGGCACATGGAAATTTTGCCTTATAAGGGTGAGGAATTGTTTGGGGACGGTCTTTCGGACCTCGTATCCACAGCAACAGCT
Organism: Pseudophryne corroboree; assembly: GCF_028390025.1. Classification (NCBI taxonomy): domain Eukaryota; kingdom Metazoa; phylum Chordata; class Amphibia; order Anura; family Myobatrachidae; genus Pseudophryne; species Pseudophryne corroboree. The sequence continues at coordinate 387,392,998 of NC_086451.1, forward strand.
GGGAAGTCGACTTTTTTACCTCAGGTTCCCTCACAACCTAAGAAAGCACCGTATTATCAAGTACAGTCCTTTCGGCCTCAGAAAGGCAAGCGGGTTAGAGGTGCGTCCTTTCTGCCCAGAGGCAGGGGTAGAGGGAAAAAGCTGCACCATACAGCCAGTTCCCAAGAACAAAAATCCTCCCCTGCTTCCACTAAGTCCACCGCATGACGCTGGGGCTCCACATGTGGAGCCAGGTGCGGTGGGGGCCCATCTCCGGAACTTCAGCGACCAGTGGGTTCGCTCACAGGTGGATCTCTGGGTTCTACAAGTGGTATCTCAGGGATACAAGCTGGAGTTCGAGACGTCTCCCCCTCGCCGTTACCTCAAATCAGCCTTGCCACCTACTCCCCAGGACAGGGAGGTAGTACTGGCGGCAATTCACAAGCTGTACCACCAGCAGGTGATAATCAAAGTTCCCCTCCTTCAACAGGGACGGGGTTACTATTCCACAATGTTTGTGGTACCGAAACCAGACGGTTCGGTGAGACCCATTCTAAATTTAAAATCCTTGAACACTTATATAAGGAAGTTCAAGTTCAAAATGGAATCGCTCAGGGCGGTTATTGCAAGCCTGGAAGAGGGGGATTACATGGTATCACTGGACATCAAGGATGCTTACCTACATGTCCCCATTTACCCACCTCACCAGGTGTACCTCCGTTTTGTGGTACAGGACTGCCATTACCAATTCCAGACGTTGCCGTTTGGTCTGTCCACGGCACCGAGGGTATTTACCAAAGTAATGGCCGAAATGATGATACTCCTTCGGAAGAAGGGAATTATAATTATCCCGTACTTGGACGATCTCCTTATAAAGGCGAGGTCCAGGGAGCAGTTGTTGGTCAGAGTAGCACTATCTCAGGAAGTGCTACAACAGCACGGCTGGATTCTGAATATCCCAAAGTCGCAGCTGGTTCCTACGACGCGTCTGCTGTTCCTGGGTATGATTCTGGACACAGAACAGAAGAAGGTGTTTCTCCCGGAGGAGAAGGCCAAGGAGTTGTCATCTCTGGTCAGAGACCTCCTAAAACCACAACAGGTGTCGGTGCATCACTGCACGCGAGTCCTGGGAAAGATGGTAGCTTCTTACGAGGCAATTCCATTCGGCAGGTTCCATGCAAGGATCTTTCAGTGGGATCTGTTAGACAAGTGGTCTGGATCGCATCTTCAGATGCATCGGCTGATCACCCTGTCCCCGAGGGCCAGGGTGTCTCTGCTGTGGTGGCTGCAGAGTGCTCATCTTCTCGAAGGCCGCAGATTCGGCATACAGGACTGGGTCCTGGTGACCACGGATGCAAGCCTCCGAGGCTGGGGGGCAGTCACTCAGGGAAGAAACTTCCAGGGACTATGGTCGAGTCAGGAGGCTTCCCTACACATAAATATTCTGGAACTAAGGGCCATTTACAATGCCCTAAGTCAGGCAAAACCCCTGCTTCAAAACCAGCCAGTGTTGATTCAGTCAGACAACATCACGGCGGTCGCCCATGTAAACCGACAGGGCGGCACAAGAAGCAGGATGGCGATGGCAGAAGCCACAAGGATTCTCCGATGGGCGGAAAATCACGTGATAGCACTGTCAGCAGTGTTCATTCCGGGAGTGGACAACTGGGAAGCAGACTTCCTCAGCAGGCACAACCTCCACCCGTGAGAGTGGGGACTTCATCCAGAAGTCTTCCAGCTGATTGTTAATCGTTGGGAAAGGCCACAGGTGGACATGATGGCGTCCCGCCTCAACAAAAAGCTAAAAAGATATTGCGCCAGGTCAAGGGACCCTCAGGCGATAGCTGTGGACGCTCTAGTGACACCGTGGGTGTACCAGTCGGTTTATGTGTTCCCTCCTCTTCCTCTCATACCAAAGGTACTGAGGTTAATAAGAAAGAGAGGAGTAAGAACTATACTCATCGTTCCGGATTGGCCAAGAAGGACTTGGTACCCGGAACTACAAGAAATGATCTCAGAGGACCCTTGGCCTCTGCCTCTCAGACAGGACCTGTTACAGCAGGGGCCCTGTCTGTTCCAAGACTTACCGCGGCTGCGTTTGACGGCATGGCGGTTGAACGCCGGATCCTGATGGAAAAGGGCATTCCGGTTGAAGTCATTCCTACGGCTAGGAAGGATGTGACAGCAAAACATTATCACCGCATATGGCGAAAATATGTTGCTTGGTGTGAGGCTATGAAGGCCCCAACAGAAGAATTTCAGCTGGGTCGATTTCTGCACTTCCTACAGTCAGGAGTGACTATGGGCCTAAAATTGGGATCCATAAAAATCCAGATTTCGGCCCTGTCTATTTTCTTTCAAAAAGAACTGGCTTCACTGCCTGAAGTTCAGACGTTTGTCAAGGGAGTGCTGCATATTCAGCCCCCTTTTGTGCCTCCAGTGGCACCTTGGGATCTCAACGTTGTGTTGGATTTCCTAAAATCACATTTGTTTGAGCCACTTCAGACCGTGGAGCTAAAATATCTCACGTGGAAAGTGGTCATGCTATTGGCCTTAGCTTCGGCTAGGTGTGTGTCAGAATTGGCGGCTTTGTCATGTAAAAGCCCCTATCTGATCTTCCATATGGACTGGGCAGAATTAAGGACTCGTCCCCAATTTCTCCCTAAGGTGGTATCAGCGTTTCATTTGAACCAACCTATTGTGGTGCCTGCGGCTACTCGGGACTTGGAGGATTCCAAGTTGCTGGACGTAGTCCGGGCCCTGAAAATCTATGTTTCCAGGACAGCTAGGGTCAGAAAAACTGACTCGCTGTTTATCCTGCATGCACCCAACAAGCTGGGTGCTCCTGCTTCTAAGCAGACTATTGCTCGCTGGATCTGTAGCACGATTCAGCAGGCTCATTCTGCGGCTGGACTGCCGCATCCTAAATCAGTAAAAGCCCATTCCACGAGGAAGGTGGGCTCTTCTTGGGCGGCTGCCCGAGGGGTCTCGGCTTTACAACTTTGCCGAGCTGCTACCTGGTCGGGATCAAACACGTTTGCAAAATTCTACAAGTTTGATACCCTGGCTGAGGAGGAACTTGAGTTTGCTCATTCGGTGCTGCAGAGTCATCCGCACTCTCCCGCCCGTTTGGGAGCTTTGGTATAATCCCCATGGTCCTTACGGAGTACCCAGCATCCACTAGGACGTCAGAGAAAATAAGAATTTACCTACCGATAATTCTATTTCTCATAGTCCGTAGTGGATGCTGGGGACTCCGAAAGGACCATGGGGAATAGCGGCTCCGCAGGCGACTGGGCACAAAAGTAAAAAGCTTTAGGACTACCTGGTGTGCACTGGCTCCTCCCCCTATGACCCTCCTCCAAGCCTCAGTTAGGATACTGTGCCCGGGCGAGCGTACACAATAAGGAAGGATTTTGAATCCCGGGTAAGACTCTTACCAGCCACACCAATCACACCGTACAACTTGTGATCTGAACCCAGTTAACAGCATGATAACAGAAGGAGCCTCTGAAAAGATGGCTCACAACAACAATAACCCGATTTTTGTAACAATAACTATGTACAAGTAATGCAGACAATCCGCACTTGGGATGGGCGCCCAGCATCCACTACGGACTATGAGAAATAGAATTATCGGTAAGTAAATTCTTATTTTCTCTAACGTCCTAGTGGATGCTGGGGACTCCGAAAGGACCATGGGGATTATACCAAAGTTACCAAACGGGCGGGAGAGTGCGGATGACTTTGCAGCACCGAATGAGAGAACTCCAGGTCCTCCTCAGCCAGGGTATCAAATTTGTAGAATTTAGCAAACGTGTTTGCCCCTGACCAAGTAGCTGCTCGGCAAAGTTGTAAAGCCGAGACCCCTCGGGCAGCCGCCCAAGATGAGCCCACTTTCCTTGTGGAATGGGCTTTTACAGATTTTGGCTGTGGCAGGCCTGCCACAGAATGTGCAAGCTGAATTGTACTACAAATCCAACGAGCAATAGTCTGCTTAGAAGCAGGAGCACCCAGCTTGTTGGGTGCATACAGGATAAACAGCGAGTCAGATTTTCTGACTCCAGCCGTCCTGGAAACATATATTTTCAGGGCCCTGACTATGTCCAGTAACTTGGAATCCTCCAAGTCCCTAGTAGCCGCAGGCACCACAATAGGCTGGTTTAAGTGAAATGCTGAAACCACCTTAGGGAGAAATTGAGGACGAGTCCTCAATTCTGCCCTGTCCGTATGAAAAATTAGGTAAGGGCTTTTATAGGATAAAGCCGCCAATTCTGAAACACGCCTGGCTGAAGCCAGGGCTAACAGCATTACCACTTTCCATGTGAGATATTTTAAGTCCACAGTGGTGAGTGGTTCAAACCAATGTGATTTTAGGAACCCCAAAACTACATTGAGATCCCAAGGTGCCACTGGAGGCACAAAAGGAGGCTGTATATGCAGTACTCCCTTGACAAACGTCTGAACTTCAGGAACAGAAGCTAGTTCTTTTTGGAAGAATATTGACAGGGCCGAAATTTGAACCTTAATGGACCCTAATTTTAGGCCCATAGACAGTCCTGTTTGCAGGAAATGCAGGAATCGACCCAGTTGAAATTCCTCTGTAGGGGCCTTCCTGGCCTCGCACCACGCAACATATTTTCGCCAAATACGGTGGTAATGTGTAATGTTGTACGGTCACATCCTTCCTGGCTTTGATCAGGGTAGGGATGACTTCATCCGGAATGCCTTTTTCCTTCAGGATCCGGCGTTCAACCGCCATGCCGTCAAACGCAGCCGCGGTAAGTCTTGGAACAGACATGGTCCCTGCTGGAGCAGGTCCTTTCTTAGAGGTAGAGGCCACGGGTCTTCCGTGAGCATCTCTTGAATTTCCGGGTACCAAGTCCTTCTTGGCCAATCCGGAGCCACGAGTATAGTGTTTACTCCTCTCCTTCTTATGATTCTCAGTACTTTTGGTATGAGAGGAAGAGGAGGGAACACATACACTGACTGGTACACCCACGGTGTTACCAGAGCGTCCACAGCTATTGCCTGAGGGTCCCTTGACCTGGCGCAATATCTGTCCAGTTTTTTGTTGAGGCGGGACGCCATCATGTCCACCTTTTGGTTTTTCCCAACGGTTCACAATCATGTGGAAGACTTCTGGGTGAAGTCCCCACTCCCCCGGGTGAAGATCGTGTCTGCTGAGGAAGTCTGCTTCCCAGTTGTCCACTCCCGGAATGAACACTGCTGACAGTGCTATCACATGATTTTCCGCCCAGCGAAGAATCCTTGCCACTTCCGTCATTGCCCTCCTGCTTCTCGTGCCGCCCTGTCTGTTTACGTGGGCGACTGCCGTGATGTTGTCCGACTGGATCAACACCGGCTGACCCTGAAGCAGAGGTCTTGCCTGACTTAGGGCATTGTAAATGGCCCTGAGTTCCAGGATATTTATGTGAAGTGACGTTTCCATGCTTGACCACAAGCCCTGGAAATTTCTTCCCTGTGTGACTGCTCCCCAGCCCCTCAGGCTGGCATCCGTGGTCACCAGGACCCAATCCTGAATGCCGAATCTGCGGCCCTCTAGGAGATGAGCACTCTGTAACCACCACAGGAGAGACACCCTTGTCCTTGGAGACAGGGTTATCCGCTGATGCATTTGAAGATGCGATCCGGACCATTTGTCCAGCAGATCCCACTGAAAAGTTCTTGCGTGGAATCTGCCGAATGGAATCGCTTCGTAAGAAGCCACCATCTTTCCCAGGACCCTTGTGCATTGATGTACTGACACTTGGCCTGGTCTTAGGAGGTTCCTGACTAGGTCGGATAACTCCCTGGCTTTCTCTTCCGGGAGAAACACCTTTTTCTGTACTGTGTCCAGAATCATTCCTAGGAACAGCAGACGTGTCGTCGGAATCAGCTGCGATTTTGGAATATTTAGAATCCATCCGTGCTGTCGTAGTACTACTTGAGATAGTGCTACTCCGACCTCTAACTGTTCTCTGGACCTTGCCCTTATCAGGAGATCGTCCAAGTAAGGGATAATTAAGACGCCTTTTCTTCGAAGAAGAATCATCATTTCGGCCATTACCTTGGTAAAGACCCGGGGTGCCGTGGACAATCCAAACGGCAGCGTCTGAAACTGATAGTGACAGTTCTGTACCACAAACCTGAGGTACCCTTGGTGAGAAGGGCAAATTGGGACATGGAGGTAAGCATCCTTGATGTCCAGAGACACCATATAGTCCCCTTCTTCCAGGTTCGCTATCACTGCTCTGAGTGACTCCATCTTGAACTTGAACCTTTTTATGTAAGTGTTCAAGGATTTCAGATTTAAAATGGGTCTCACCGAGCCGTCCGGCTTCGGTACCACAAACAGCGTGGAATAATACCCCTTTCCCTGTTGTAGGAGGGGTACCTTGATTATCACTTGCTGGGAATACAGCTTGTGAATGGCTTCCAATACCGCCTCCCTGTCGGGGGGAGACGTTGGTAAAGCAGACTTCAGGAACCGGCGAGGGGGAGACGTCTCGAATTCCAATTTGTACCCCTGAGATACTACCTGCAGGATCCAGGGGTCCACTTGCGAGTGAGCCCACTGCGCGCTGAAATTCTTGAGACGGGCCCCCACCGTGCCTGAGTCCGCTTGTAAGGCCCCAGCGTCATGCTGAGGACTTGGCAGAAGCGGGGGAGGGCTTCTGTTCGTGGGAAGAGGCTGTCTGCTGCAGTCTTTTTCCCCTTCCTCTGCCCCGGGGCAGATATGAGTGGCCTTTTGCCCGCTTACCCTTATGGGGACGAAAGGACTGAGCCTGAAAAGACGGTATCTTTTTCTGCTGTGAGGTGACTTGGGGTAAAAAGGTGGATTTCCCAGCCGTTGCCGTGGCCACCAGGTCCGATAGACCGACCCCAAATAACTCCTCCCCTTTATACGGCAATACTTCCATATGCCGTTTGGAATCCGCATCACCTGACCACTGTCGCGTCCATAACCCTCTTCTGGCAGAAATGGACATCGCACTTACTCTTGATGCCAGAGTGCAAATATCCCTCTGTGCATCACGCATATATAGAAATGCATCCTTTAAATGCTCTATAGTCAATAATATATTGTCCCTGTCCAGGGTATCCATATTTTCAGTCAGGGAATCCGACCAAGCCACCCCAGCACTGCACATCCAGGCTGAGGCGATTGCTGGTCGCAGTATAATACCAGTATGTGTGTATATACTTTTTAGGATATTTTCCAGCTTCCTATCAGCTGGTTCCTTGAGGGCGGCCGTATCAGGAGACGGTAACGCCACTTGTTTTGATAAGCGTGTGAGCGCCTTATCCACTCTAGGGGGTGTTTCCCAACGCGCCCTAACCTCTGGCGGGAAAGGGTATAATGCCAATAATTTTTTAGAAATTAGCAGTTTTTTATCGGGGGAAACCCACGCTTCATCACACACCTCATTTAATTCATCTGATTCAGGAAAAACTACGGGTAGTTTTTTCACACCCCACATAATACCCTTTTTTGTGGTACTTGTAGTATCAGAAATGTTCAAAACCTCCTTCATTGCCGTGATCATGTAACGTGTGGCCCTACTGGAAAATACGTTTGTTTCCTCACCGTCGACACTGGAGTCAGTGTCCGTGTCAGTATCGACCTGAGGTAACGGGCGTTTTATAGCCCCTGACGGTGTTTGAGACGCCTGTACAGGTATTAACTGATTTGCCGGCTGTCTCATGTCGTCAACAGTCTTTTGTAAAGTGCCGACACTATCACGTAATTTTTTCCATAAGACCATCCAGTCAGGTGTCGACTCCCTAGGGGGTGACATCACTAACACAGGCAATTGCTCCGCCTCCACACCATTTTCCTCCTCATACATGTCGACACAGCGTACCGACACACAGCACACACACAGGGAATGCTCTGATAGAGGACAGGACCCCACTAGCCCTTTGGGGAGACAGAGGGAGAGTTTGCCAGCACACACCAGAGCGCTATATATATACAGGGATAACCTTATATAAGTGTTTTTCCCTAATATAGCTGCTGTATATATTAATATGCCAATTTAGTGCCCCCCCTCTCTTGTTTTACCCTGTTTCTGTAGTGCAGGACTGCAGGGGAGAGTCAGGGAGCCTTCCTCCAACGGAGCTGTGAGGAAAAAATGGCGCCAGTGTGCTGAGGAGATAGGCTCCGCCCCCTTCACGGCGGCCTTTCTCCCGCTTTTTAATGGAAAAATTGGCAGGGGTTAAATGCATCCATATAGCCCAGGAGCTATATGTGATGTATTTTTTGCCAAAAAAAGGTTTTTTTATTGCGTCTCAGGGCGCCCCCCCCAGCGCCCTGCACCCTCAGTGACCGGAGTGTGAAGTGTGCTGAGAGCAATGGCGCACAGCTGCGGTGCTGTGCGCTACCTTATTGAAGACAGGACGTCTTCTGCCGCCGATTTTCCGGACCTCTTCACTCTTCTGGCTCTGTAAGGGGGCCGGCGGCGCGGCTCCGGGACCCATCCATGGCTGGGCCTGTGATCGTCCCTCTGGAGCTAATGTCCAGTAGCCTAAGAAGCCCAATCCACTCTGCACGCAGGTGAGTTCGCTTCTTCTCCCCTTAGTCCCTCGGTGCAGTGAGCCTGTTGCCAGCAGGTCTCACTGAAAATAAAAAACCTACTTTAAACTTTTACACTAAGCAGCTCAGGAGAGCCCCTTAGCCTGCACCCGTCTCGTTCGGGCACAAAAATCTAACTGAGGCTTGGAGGAGGGTCATAGGGGGAGGAGCCAGTGCACACCAGGTAGTCCTAAAGCTTTTTACTTTTGTGCCCAGTCTCCTGCGGAGCCGCTATTCCCCATGGTCCTTTCGGAGTCCCCAGCATCCACTAGGACGTTAGAGAAAATAAGATTTTACTCACTGGTAAATCTATTTCTCGTAGTCCGTAGTGGATGCTGGGAGCCCGTCCCAAGTGCGGAATTCTGCAATACTTGTATATAGTTATTGCTTAACTATAGGGTTTTTCGTTCTGAGCCATCAGTTTAATGAGGCTCAGTTGTTGTTCATACTGTTAACTGGGTATAGTTATCACAAGTTGTACGGTGTGATTGGTGTGGCTGGTATGAGTCTTACCCTGGATTCCAAATCCTTTCCTTGTAATGTCAGCTCTTCCGGGCACAGTTTCCCTAACTGAGGTCTGGAGGAGGGGCATAGAGGGAGGAGCCAGTGCACACCAGATATAGTACCTAATCTTTTCTTTAGAGTGCCCAGTCTCCTGCGGAGCCCGTCTATTCCCCATGGTCCTTACGGAGTACCCAGCATCCACTACGGACTACGAGAAATAGATTTACCGGTGAGTAAAATCTTATTTTCACCATTCCACCTTACCATATGGATACTGCAAGCTTTGAGATTGCGATTAATGTTTCATCGGACCAGAGTAATATGTTTGCCACCATTCACTTAGATAGCTGCCTCTCTAGATGAACAACTATTAGAATGTGTATGTATATTCTGCGTTATGGCAGCGAATGTCGAGGACAGAATGCTGTCATGGTACTAGTGTTATCTTAGGTATTTTAACGGTGTCTGCATTATAGCTAGTGTTCATTCTAGCACCCTGTGCCTGTCACAGCCTGTACAGTTTCTCTTTCTTGCCTGGGGTGTAGCTCTTTGCTCTGGTCCTTCTAGCACACTCTGGTTTGTATCTCAGTGCCGAGATACAGACCAGAGTGTGCTAAAAGCACCAAAGCTGAGAGCAACACTCCAGGCAGGAAAGAGGAATGGCAGGAGTTGTGACAGGTGCAGGGTGCCAGAATGACCACTAATAACTGTAGCATCTTCCAGAACTACTAAATCCTCCAAAAACACTTGGACTCCTCAGTCTGTACACTTCAACATTAGATTATCACCTTTCCCTCCCTAACCAGTCCTGGCATACCCCCTCCCACATTCTTTGATGGATGAATATTCTATTAGTGCACTCGCCCACAATTATCCTAAAGACGGATCATTCTTGCACTGTAGCAGTGGCACTCATTTTTTTAGTATATTTATCTTTTTGCCTTTTGTAACCTTTCTTACCAAGTTTTAATGATTACTATGTCATTGTTTCTGATCTATGTGCCCTGTATTTTGTTATTCAGGAACTTACTACATTTTGTTTAATACAAATAAGTTATCCCTTTTATTCCTATATTATAACATTTGTCATAGAATGTTAATAAACCCACCACCAGCACCCACCACCAGCACATGGAAAGCTCTGAGCAGTGTATGTACATATCTCGGCCTTATCCCAGTCCTGGCCATAAATAGAGCACAGAGTTTGTGTGCAGTCAGGAGCTATTTCAGGCTCACAGCTGCCGCCCTGTGTGTGTGGGGTAGGGGGTTCACCGTGTCCCACCCACTGTGTCTATTCCTTTCTTCTCTAGCAGATCGTACCGTGTTTCTCTTAATGTCAAAACCTCCTTATGTGTTCACCATTAGTTTCTACTATTTCTACTCTGACTCATTATTATGGCACGTAGAGTAATGAATGATCTGTGATTTCCTTCTAGCTGTCCATATCTGAGGATCTCACCATGGTATCCGTAACACTGGGTAAGATTTACATCAATTAATATTCATTTGGTTATTTCCACGTACACTGTATCTCTGTAACTCTGAGCGTCCTTTACTTAGTTGATAAACGGCAGCAATATCTCCTGCAGTAAGTGGGGCACTATTACAGCTGTTTGTTCCTTTCCAGCCACTTCTGAATGGATCGCCTTCTTTAAAGAGGCCGGGATTCCTGCAGGACCTGCTGTCAACTATGCCGTGATGTTTGTGGACAACAGGTGAGATGGGCAGCGCTCTACGTAACAGCCATGACAATATTGCATTAGTGTTCACGCCAGGCTGTTTTAGCAGGGCGCCGCGCCCTGGCCAATTTTTTTAAGGGCAAACTCCGCCATGCCCTTTCTGCGGTGCCCTGCTAGAACAGCCGTCCGCTTCCTGCCCTCCCAGCGTGTAAAGATGCCATGCGCATGTGCACAGCATCCATTCACGCTGTGGGAGAGAGCTTGGGGGAAGCCCAGCACCTCCGTAGGTGCTGGGCACGCCCCCAACAGTGACGCCGCCGGCCGCCCACAACCCCTGTAATAACATCTGTGGGCCGCACCGCCCACTTCAATTACGTAGAATGGCCACACACCCTATTTTGCATGGCCACGCCCCCTTTTCGGCCACACACACATGACCCCCCCCCGTGGTCCGGCGCCCTTCCCTGCCCGATTCCTGGATTGAACACTATTGCATAATGACTTAGAGAAGTTCCAGGCCTGATTACTTTACCTGTATGAGTTCCTAATCTGTGGCGTGGAGAACGCTTATGAGTATCACTAATAAAAACATTTCTCTTTACTTTCTACTTGTAGTTAGTTTATTTTATCCTGTTAAATAAAGTCATAACTTACTGCAGTATAGACCTAGATCTGGAGGCCCAAATAAACAGCGAGATATGGTGCCAGCAACTCTGGCGCTAGAGTGATTGCCGCCATTTAGCTCATAAGCGTCAAAAAATGTAAAAGGCCAATTCGGGGAAATTTTTGCATTTTAAATAAGTGGCACTTTAAATCTACGGGCTAAAGTGCTGAAATGGCCCCAGTGCCTGCAGATCCCAGGCTGTTACACTTGAGCCGGAGTCTGTGTTGGGATAGCTTTCACGTTAAGTAGAGCAGTATTATTGTGCTGATGGCAGTTTTTACGCTGCTACAAGAGTTGCAAAATGTCGCAAAACACTTGTTCTTACAGGATCCAGAAAACAATGCTGATGGACCTCAATAAGGAAATCATGAATGAGATGGGGATAACCGCAGTGGGTGATGTTATTGCCATTCTAAAACACGCCAAGGTGGTTCACAGACAGGTGTGTATAACCATACGTGGGTATCTGGGCTTGGCTTAGAGGGTAATTCAGATCTGATCGCTGCTGGTGCGTTTTCGCACAGCGGGCGATCAGGTCCTAACTGCGTATGCACCGCAATGCGCATGCGCGTTGGACAACAACAACGGGCATCGCCGCTCAGCAATGGGATGGTGCGAAAAATCTGATTGCACGGGTGTTCGCAAGGTGCTTGACAGGAAGAGTCTTCAGTGTTTTCAGGGAGGGTGTCTGACGTCAGCTCCGGCCCCCGATCAGCCTGTTCTCATCGCACTGGAGGAGTAAGTCCTGGGTTACGCACAGACTGCACAAAGTGGATTTTTGCAGCTCGGAGTATGTACACATATGATCGCACACTTGCACAGCGAATTTACACTCCCCCTGGAGGAGGCGATTATCTGATCGCAGGACAGCAAAATTAGCAACCCAGCGGTCAGATCTGAATTACCCACTTAGGGGGTCATTCTGAGTTGATCGCTCGCAGCCATTTTTCGCAGCGACGCAAACAGGTTACTACTGCATATGCACCCGCAATGCACAGGTGCGTCGTGTGGCTACAAAGCGGATCGTTGCTGAGCGATGGAGTTAACAAAGAATCCATTCGCACAGCCGATCGCAAGAAGATTGACAAGAAGAGGGCGTTTGTGGGTGTCAACTGACCGTTTTCTGGGAGTGGTGCGGCGAACGCAGGCGTTTGCAGGGCGGATGTCTGACGTCAATCCCGGGACCAGGGTAAGTAACTCTTACCATGGTCTTGTTCTACACAAAACTTTTTTTGCATAGCTGGGCTGCACAAGCGATCGCAGCCTTGTTATACAAAAATACACTCCCCCCCTTCATAGGCGGCATCTAGTTGATTGCACTGGCTGCAAAAAGTTGCAGCGTGCGATCAACTCGGTATGACCCCCTTAGTTACCTATTGCTAAGTGCTGGTCCCTCTGATCCTACTTCTTACTATCATTTGTATCCTTACCACCTCCACCATAAACCAGTATGATTGGAGGCAGAACTTGTAGCATGTTCTTCTGGTTCTTAATCCTGGGGAGGGGGTATTTAGTCAGACCTGCAACCCCCGGTCTTCTGACCACTGAATGGCTGGTAGAGGGCGTATTCCCAGACAAGCAATAGTGTGTATGCTAGTGATAGAAGTCAGCCAGGGGTGAACCTTACCTGTGTCTTATTCCGCCCTCCATTAGGATATATGTAAAGCTTTGACAGAGCCCAACAGCCAGACCAGCATACAGACTGAGCTACGCCGGAGCGCTAACAGCCGTAAGTAGCAGTACACCGCATATTGCAAGACGCAGGGAAATATACAGATATAGAAATACATAGCTTGGAGTATGAGGACCTGGCTCTGCGCTGTAAGCTGTGAGTGCAGGTGGATGGGATGGCTGTGTTTTATATATTATGCGATACTTCTGTATAGAGCAGTGGTTCCCAAACTGGGTGTAGTGGCACCCTGCGGTGCCACTGGGCACATTCAGGGGTGCCATTAGTTGGTCCAGGGCAAAATTAAATTATTTATGGTCACTGTGATAGACCCATCACCATCTAACTGAACCTAAGGAAGACAAGTAAGCACAATTTACCTAATTTAATAACTTTGCTGAATTTCTCAAGAAGACACTTGTGGCTTAGGGGTGCCATGGAAAAGTGCTGATACTCTGGGGCGCTGTGATTCAAGAAAGTATGGCAACCACTGGTACAGAGGGTAGCATCAGGTCGTTGTGTAAGTGAGGGCATTGCACTTCTTTGAGTTCCTGCTCTGGAGTCTCCTTTTTCTTTAACAATCTCCTGTTTGGTCTCTGGGCCTTGTGGGTCTTATTACGTTCTCAATGCAAATCCCTATCTTATTATAGTTTCCATCTGTTTTTGTTTGGTATCATTGTTAATAACCGATAAGACAGATGTTGGGGAAAATGATGGGTCTGATGTATGGCGTCTAGGGGACCTCTCAGGTGTTGGTGCAGCTGAATATTAGCATACTTCCTGTTTTCATCTCAGCAGCTACAAGAATGATTGCCAATAGCCTGAGTCGCGATTCGCCACCATCCACACCGGTTCGCAGACCTGAACCAAGCACATCCAAGATCTCTGTGACAGTCTCAAATAAAGTGGCTCTGAAGAATGCTCAAGCAGGTAATCTTCATATCCTAGAAGAGACTAAAGGGTCCCATACACTAGACCGATAATGCCCAATTTCAGCCCAGTTGGGGCACTTGGCCCGATATATTGGGTGAAATCGGGCAATTTCGGTGTGCTTTTCCCCCGATCCGATCCACATTTCCATGTGCATCGGATCGGATCCCCCTAGATCCGACATATCACGAGTGCTGCACTCGTTATATGTCGGATCCCACAGTAAATGGATGGGAAAGTAAAAGATACATCGTATGCAAAAAAAACTGCATACGATATATCTAATGCTATCCTGCCAACGGGGAGGCTGCCGGGAGGTTGGAGGGAATCTTATATGACATGATGGACCGTGTATGGGGCCCTTGAAAGAAAAGGTCACGCTTAACCACCAGTCACACTAAAAACCATTCAACACGGCAGCTCCCACGGTAGTTTCTGCTGCCTACCACACAGAGAATGATTATAAAGAGCGTGGGGTGCTGGTTGTAATGGGCACATTTACTCTGCTGTTCTTAGATTTATTACATTATGTCGTAGCACATAAGTGTTTAAGATATAAAAGATGGGAAATCAACAACAGTCACACATCAGCTAGATAATGATGAGCCGTAAGTGTATCACTTATATAATGTCAGGAACAAGAGTATATGGTCATTCCAAAGTTGATTCTAGCATCCTCCAAGAAGTACTGTCCGCAGAGATACTGGTTCCAAAGTAAGGGATTATGGGAAGTTATCTCCTGGGTGAGTAAGACGACCCTTGGAGAATCCTATTGCCCAATAAGTACTCCGGCTGTTAGATCAGAATTCCGACGTGGCCTTCTCACTGTGAAAGTACTTTGTTTACTGATTCAGTTGATGGCAATATCTGCTGGCTGCTTCCTCTCCGCTAAAGTGCTGCTGTTGGTTGTGCAGTGCTCTATTCCACCAATCACTGAGATGGATGTAGGTACTTCTAGGGGGGGGGGGGGGGGGCTAAAGTCCTTGGAATGTCTATCATATCCTACTTCTATATCTGATGTGTGACTATTGTTGATTTTGGATCTTTTATATTTTAAAATACTTTTTGCTGTGTTTGCTCTGACATTTTACTTGAACTTTCTCACGAATACCAGAGTAAATGTACCCATTGCAACCATTTTCTTTGGATCCATCCTTCCTGTAATGTTCTGAAGGTGTGTAACGGATTGCCTGCTTCTCGTTACAGCCATGTCTGATCCAGCAGATGACACTGATGAGGTACCCCATAAACATCGCAGGGTGACAGCCGAAATGGAGGGGAAATACATTGTTAATATGCCGAAAGGAACCACGCCACGGACCAAGAAGATCCTAGAGGAGCAAGTGGCAATAGGTGGGTGTATTATTGCACTTTCTGAGCAGCTGGAACTGACCAGGCCTCATTTATTATTTTAGACATTTCCAGAGACCGTATTGGAAATAGTTTGTTTAGGATCACCTTTGTTTTGCACACATTACAGGCGTGACCAGAACGTCCGTCTTTGACAGGCTGGGGGAAGAAAGCAAATCGGATACTGTTGCTGGAGCGAAGGTGAGTAAATTGTATGGGGCATACTTATCAAGCATGCTTTTTTTCTGAAAATATACAGAAACTGTTTTTCTCTTACGTCCTAGAGGATGCTGGGGACTCCGTAAGGACCATGGGGTATAGACGGGCTCCGCAGGAGACATGGGCACCTAAAAGAACTTTCTAGTATGGTGTGCACTGGCTCCTCCCTCTATGCCCCTCCTCCAGACCTCAGTTAGATTTTGTGCCCAGAGGAGATAGGGTGCATTACAGGGAGCTCTCCTGAGTTTTCTGTAAAAAGAATTTTGTTAGGTTTTTTATTTTCAGGGAGCTCTGCTGGCAACAGACTCCCTGCATCGTGGGACTGAGGGGAGAGAAGCAGACCCACTTCTTAAGAGTTTAAGGGCTCTGCCTCTTAGGCTACTGGACACCATTAGCTCCAGAGGGAGTCGGAACACAGGTCTCACCCTGGGGTTCGTCCCGGAGCCGCGCCGCCATCCTCCTCACAGATGCCGGAAAAAAGAAGCCGGGTGAGTATTAGAAAAGAAAGAAGACGTCAGGCAGCAGAAGACTTCAGTTCTTCCTGAGGTAAGCTCGCAGCAGTAAGCTGCGCGCCATTGCTCCCACATAACACACACACACACACACACACATGGCACTGATGGGTGCAGGGCGCAGGGGGGGGTGCCCTGGGCAGCAATAAACCTCGTTTTGGCACAAAAGGATGTTATTAGGCTGCTGAGGCAGTAAATAAACGATTCCCCGCCATTATTTTCAGATACAGAACGGGACCGAAGCCTGCCGCTGGAGGGGGCGGAGCTTGATCTCTCGGCACTAATCAGCGCCATTTTCTCCACAGAAGCTGCAGAGAACGCTGGCTCCCCGGACTCTCCCCTGCTGAAGAGCTCAGAGGGCTGAAAAAAGAGAGGGGGGCACATAATTGGCGCAGTGAGTGGGGGAAATCAATATATATATATATATATATATATATATATAGTGTATAGCAAAAGCAGCGGCACTCAGCAGTCAGACGTAGATGAAGAAGTTGCGTTTATTTACAGGATGTAAATAAACGCAATTTCTTCATCTACGTCTGACTGCTGAGTGCCGCTGCTTTTGCTATGCACCATATTGGATCCCACTGTGGATTACAGAGGGCACCGCAGCAAGTATTCCAGTACCCTTACTTTTGAGTGCCGATCCCCACACCGCTATCTATATATATATATATATATATATATATAAGCGCTGTCTGGGTTTTCCTGGGTCAGTTTGGCGCTGGTGTGTGCTGGCGTACTCTCTCTCTCTGTCTCTCCAAAGGGCCTTCTTTAGGGAATTGTCCCCTTATAGTTATTTCCCAGTGTGTGTGGGGTGTCGGTACGTGTGTGTCGGCATGTCTGAAGCGGAAGGCTTATCCAAAGAGGAGGTGGAACAGATGAGTGGTGTGTCATAGTCGGCGGTGCCGACTCAGGATTGGATGGATATGTGGCATATGTTAAATGCAAGTGTAGCTTCACTACATAAAAGGCTGGACAAAGCAGAGTCCAGGGTGTCGACATCTACGGATGGCACCGACTCACAGGACCCGTCGGGGTCTCAGAAACGTCCCTTCTCACAAATAGGGGACACAGATACCGACACGGACTCTGATTCCAGTGTCGACTATGATGAAGCAAGATTGCACCCCAGGGTGACAAAAAGTATTCAGTGCATGATTATTGCAATAAAATATGTTTTACGTATCACTGATGAGCCCTCGGTGCCCGACACGAGGATACACATGTTTAAGGGAAGAAAACAGATTATGAATTTTCCTCCTTCCCATGAACTAAATGAGTTATGTGGAAAAGCTTGGGAAACTCCAGATAAGAAGTTGCAGAATCCCAAAAGGGTTCTTATGGCATACCCTTTCCCTACACAGGACAGGGTACATTGGGAATCCTCTCTCACAGTGGACAAAGCCTTAACACGCCTTTTCAAGAGGCGCTACCGTCCCCTGACACAGCGGCCCTCAAGGACCCTGCGGACCGCAGGCAGGAGACTACATTAAAGTCTATTTACACACATATTGGTACTTTGCTTAGACCGGCAATTGCGTCGGCATGGGTATGTAGTGCAGTAGCAGCGTGGACAGATACCCTGTCAGCTGACCTTGATAGGGATACAATTATGTTAACATTAGCTCATATTAAGGATGCAGTCTTATATATGAGGGACGCTCAAAGAGACATTGGATTACTGGGTTCGAGAGCCAATGCTATGGCTATTTCGGCAAGAAGAGCCTTATGGATCAGCCAATGGACGGGGATGCAGAATCAAAAAGGCATATGGAGGTTTTACCTTACAAAGGTGATGTATTGTTTGGGGACGGCCTCGCGGACCTGGTCTCCACAGCTACCGCGGGTAAGTCTACCTTTTTACCTTTTGTTCCCCAACAGCAAAAGAAACCTCCACAATATCAGATGCAGTCCTTTCGGTCGCATAGATCCAGAAGAGGTCGGGGCTCCTCTTTCCTCGCCAGAGGTAAGGGTAGAGGCAAGAGGACACTTGCTGCGGCTAGTTCCTAAGAGCAGAAGTCCTCCCCGGCTTCCGCTAAGTCCACCGCATGACGCTGAGGCTCCCCTGCGGGAATCCGCACAGGTGAGAGCACGCCTTCGACTATTCAGCCAAGTCTGGGTTCAGTCAGACGTGGACCCTTGGGTGATAGAAATAGTCTCCCAGGGTTACAAGCTGGAATTCGAAGAGGTGCCCCACGTCGATTTTTCAAGTCGGCCTTACCAGCTTCTACCCCAGAACGGGAAGTAGTGCTGGCTGCAATTCAAACGCTGTGTCAACAGCGAGTGATTATCAGGGTTCCCCTGAGCCAA
Source organism: Pseudophryne corroboree (assembly GCF_028390025.1). Taxonomy (NCBI): domain Eukaryota; kingdom Metazoa; phylum Chordata; class Amphibia; order Anura; family Myobatrachidae; genus Pseudophryne; species Pseudophryne corroboree. The sequence goes on from NC_086451.1 coordinate 387,411,395, forward strand.
CAGGGAAAAGGGTATTATTCAACCCTATTTGTGGTCCCGAAGCCGGATGGTTGGTCAGGCCCATTTTAAATCTAAAATCCCTAGACCTGTACTTGAAAAGATTCAAATTCAAGATGGAATCGCTCCGAGCGGTGATAGCCTGCCTGGAAGGGGGGTATTTTATGGTGTTACTGGACATAAAGGATGCTTACCTTCATGTCCCCATATATCCCTCTCATCAGGAGTACCTGAGATTCGCGGTACAGGATGGTCATTATCAGTTTCAGAAAATTATGGTGATCCTGCGCAAGCAAGGAGTCACGATTATCCCATACTTGGACGATCTCCTGATAAAAGCGAGGTCAAGACAACTACTGGAGAACGTGTCACTCTCTCAGAGAGTGCTTTAGCAACAGAGTTGGATTCTCAATCTGCCAAAGTCACAGTTGGTTCCGACAACTCGACTGACGTTCCTAGGCATGATACTGGACATGGAACAAAAGAAAGTTTTCCTCACGTGGGAAAAAGTCCAGGACCTCCAGAACAGGGTCCGAGACCTGCTAAATCCGAAAAGAGTGTCAGTTCATCAATGCACTCGGGTTCTGGGGGAAATGGTGGCAACTTACGAGGCCATTCCCTTCGGCAGGTTCCATGCAAGGACGTTTCAATGGGATCTTCTGGACAAATAGTCCGGGTCCCATCTACAATTATCAAAAAATAACACTGTCCCCCAGGGCCAGGGTGTCTCTTCTATGGTGGCTGCAAAGTGCTCACCTTCTAGAGGGTTGCAGGTTCGGCATTCAGGACTGGATCCTGGTAACCACGGACGCGAGCCTCCGAGGATGGGGAGCAGTAACCCTAGGAAGAAATTTTCAGGGACTGTGGTCAGACCAGGAGTCCTGTCTACACATCAACGTGTTGGAACTAAGGGCCATATACAACGGCCTTCGACAAGCGGAGGGTCTTCTTCGCAACCTACCGGTTCTGATTAAATTGGACAATGTCACAGCAGTGGCTCATGGGAACCGCCAAGGCGGGACAAAAAGCACAGTCGCAATGGCAGAAGCCACCAGGATTCTTCGCTGGGCGGAAAATCACATAAGCGCTCTGTCAGCAGTCTTCATTCCGGAGCAGACTTCCTCAGCAGACACGATCTCCATCCAGGAGAGTGAAGACTTCATCAAGAAGTCTTTGCAGAGATAACGAGTCTCGGGGGAGTTCCTCAAATAGACATGATGGCGTCACGCCTCAACAAAAAGCTGAGGAGGTATTCTGCCAGGTCCCGGGACCCTCCGGCAATAGCAGTAGACGCTCTGGTAACACCATGGGTATTCCAGTTGGTCTATGTGTTTCCTCCTCTTCCTCTCATCACAAAAGTGTTGAGGATCGTAAGACGAAAAAGAGTACAGACAATTCTCATTGTTCCAGACTGGCCTCGAAGGGCCTGGTACTCAGATCTTCAGGAGATGCTCACAGAAGATCCTGGGCCTCTTCCTCTGAGAGAGGACCTGTTCTAAGACTTACCGCGGTTACGTTTGACGGCATGGCGGTTGAACGCCGGATCCTAGCTGAGAAGGGTATTCCGGAGGAGGTCATACCTACTCTAATAAAGGCTAGGAAGGAGGTGACGGCATAACATTATCACCGTATCTGGCGGAAATATGCCTCTTGGTGTGAAACCAAGAATGCTCTTACGGAAGATTTCCATCTGGGTCGTTTTCTCCACTTCCTACAGACAGGAGTGGATATGGGCCTAAAGTTAGGATCTGTTAAAGTACAGATTTCGGCCCTGTCGATATTCTTTCAGAAGGAATTGGCTTCTCTTCCAGAAGTCCAGATTTTTGTAAAGGGAGTGCTACACATCCTGCCTCCTTTTGTGCCCCCAGGGGCACCATGGGACCTGAACGTGGTGTTACAGTTCCTTAAATCACACTGGTTTGAACCCCTTCAAACGGTGGAGTTGAAGTTCTCACCTGGAAGGTGGTCATGTTGTTAGCCTTGGCATCTGCAAGGCTTGTGTCAGAATTAGCGGCCTTGTCTCACAAGAGCCCTTACTTGATTTTTCATGTGGATAGAGCAGAAGTGAGGACTCGTCCTCAATTTTTACCTAAGGTGGTGTCTTCATTTCATATGAAACAACCTATAGTGGTGCCTGTGGCTACGAGTGACTTGGAGGATTCCAGGTCCCTGGATGTAGTCAGGGCCTTAAAGATTATGTAGCCAGGACGGCTAGAATTCGGAAAACAGAAGCATTGTTTGTCCTGTATGCTGCCAACAAGATTGGCACGCCTGCTTCGAAGCAGACTATTGCGCGCTGGATCTGTAACACGATTCAGCAGGCTTATGTTACGGCTGGATTGCCGTTACCGCATTCAGTAAAGGCCCATTCCACTAGGAAGGTGGGCTCTTCTTGGGCGGCTGCCCGGGACGTCTCGGCATTACAGCTTTGCCGAGCAGCGACTTGGTCGGGTTCAAACACTTTTGCTAAATTCTACATGTTTGATACCCTGGCTGATGAGGACCTAGCATTGCTCAGTCGGTGCTTCAGAGTCATCCGCACTCTCCCGCCCGATTGGGAGCTTTGGTATAAACCCCATGGTCCTTACAGAGTCCCCAGCATCCTCTAGGACGTAAGAGAAAATAAGATTTTAAACCTACCTGTAAATCTTTTTCTCCTAGTCCGTAGAGGATGCTGGGCGCCCGTCCCAGTGCGGAAAATCTGCAAGACTTGTATATAGTTATTACTTACATAAGGGTTATGTTACAGTTAGTATCGGTCCAAGATCGATTCTGTCGTTTGTTCATACTGTTAACTGGTTATGTGTATTCCAAATTATATGTTATGATTGGTGTGGGCTGGTATGAATCTTGTCCTTAGATTAACAAAATCCTTTCCTCGTATTGTCCATCTCCTCTGGGCACAGTTCTCTAACTGAGGTCTGGAGGAGGGGCATAGAGGGAGGAGCCAGTGCACACCATACTAGAAAGTTATTTTAGGTGCCCATGTCTCCTGCGGAGCCCGTCTATACCCCATGGTCCTTACGGAGTCCCCAGCATCCTCTACGGACTAGGAGAAAAAGATTTACCGGTAGGTTTAAAATCTTTTTTCTTTTTCTTTCTTTTTTTAATGTGTTAAACACCCATGTTCATTCGAAGAACAACAGCTTGCTCTAAAAGGCTTTTTGTCTTCTTCAAGGTCCATAGGGCTCCACAGGAAATACCTTGGGGTTTAGATGGTGGAGACGACTGGGTACCAAACAGTTAAACATTTAAAAAGGCTTTTTTTTCCCCCAGAGCTTGAAGTCCATAGTTGAAGTTCTCTTCAGATGGTGATAGCAGGCACTTTAGCAGAGGCTGTGGGATAGATATCCCTCCCCAGTGTGTTTGCAGCTCCTCCTGTCTTGCCTCCCACTCTCTCTCCAGTTGTACCTGACATCAGAGACCCAGACCTTGTAGTGCACCTACAGCCACAACCTGACGTGAATTATAGCATTTGGATGATAACTATTTTTTCTACATTTGGAAAGTGAATGTCAATAATAGTTTTCACTCTAGGATTTTTTTAGGGCAGGGTGCTGATCATTGAGGAGGGCACATTTTTATTTTGAAGGGCACATTTTTATTTTGAAGGGCACATTTCTGATGTGACGCTCTGCGCACAAAGCATAGCGCATATGTTTATAGTTTTTGTACATACATTTTCCCGTTAGTGTATCATATACCCCCACATACATATAGGACACCCATGTAACACCTAACATCTGTACCGAGAAAAAATACTGTATATGTCCAGTCTTTTTGAAAGATCGTCTGTAGCATATACATACTGTAAGTAGATAATTATAAATGTCTCCTCCAGTGCTGAAGTAGTTAGAATCCTTGTGTTATAAAACAGAAAAGTGAAGCAGTGGGTTAAAATATATGGGGAAAAAATAAGTCTGTTCTACTAGGGAAATAGTGTAAGCAGTACATGCTCACTGCTTACCCTGTTCTTTCCCTCTTCATCAGAGTGCTGTTAAGCCGGCAGCCACAGCAGTGATACCATTTACAGTCCCTCCTCTGCCATACAGTTCGCTAAGTATAGAAATTGTTTCCAATTTAATTTCAGAGGTGGGCAAGGAGTAGACAACTACATTGTAACATGCACTCCTACTGTTGCATTCTGTATACAAGGGGGAGATTTATGATCCTGCAGGGTGCTTTTTTACATTTAAAAAATGGGCAGGGCGCAGCACCCTGCTGAAACAGCCTAGAAGGAACACTAAATAATAAATTTAACAATAGCAGCTTAAAAAGCTGCTATTCTGTCTGTGCTATGACATAACATTATATTATTATTTCTCTGACGTCCTAAGTGGATGCTGGGGACTCCGTCAGGACCATGGGGATTAGCGGCTCCGCAGGAGACAGGGCACAAAACTAAAGCTTTAGAATCAGGTGGTGTGTACTGGCTCCTCCCCCTATGACCCTCCTCCAAGCCTCAGTTAGGTTTTTGTGCCCGTCCGAGCAGGGTGCAATCTAGGTGGCTCTCTTAAGGAGCTGCTTAGAAAAAGTTTTTAGGTTTCTTATTTTCACTGAGTCCTGCTGGCAACAGGCTCACTGCATCGAGGGACTTAGGGGAGAGAAGTTCAACTCACCTGCGTGCAGGATGGATTGGCTTCTTAGGCTACTGGACACCATTAGCTCCAGAGGGAGTCGGAACACAGGTCTCACCCTGGGGTTCGCCCCGGAGCCGCGCCGCCGACCCCCCTTGCAGATGCTGAAGATTGAAGGTCCAGAAACTGGCGGCAGAAGGCTTTTCAGTCTTCATGAAGGTAGCGCACAGCACTGCAGCTGTGCGCCATTGTTGTCACACACTTCACACCAACGGTCACGGAGGGTGCAGGGCGTTGCTGGGGGCGCCCTGGGCAGCAATGTATAATACCTTATTCTGGCTAAAAATACATCACATATAGCCCCTGGAGGCTATATGGATGTATTTAACCCCTGCCAGGTCTCAGAAAAACGGGAGAAGAAGCCCGCCGAAAAGGGGGCGGGGCCTATTCTCCTCAGCACACAGCGCCATTTTCCCTCACAGAAATGCTAGTGGGAAGGCTCCCAGGCTCTCCCCTGCACTGCACTACAGAAACAGGGTTAAAACAGAGAGGGGGGGCACTTATTTGGCGATATGTATATATATATATATATATATTAAAATGCTATAAGGGAAAAACACTTATATAAAGGTTGTCCCTGTATAATATAGCGTTTTTGGTGTGTGCTGGCAAACTCTCCCTCTGTCTCCCCAAAGGGCTAGTGGGGTCCTGTCCTCTATCAGAGCATTCCCTGTGTGTGTGCTGTGTGTCGGTACTTGTGTGTCGACATGTATGAGGACGATGTTGGTGAGGAGGCGGAGCAATTGCCGGTAATGGTGATGTCACTCTCTAGGGAGTCGACACCGGAATGGATGGCTTATTTAAGGAATTACGTGATAATGTCAACACGCTGCAAGGTCGGTTGACGACATGAGACGGCCGGCAAACCAATTAGTACCTGTCCAGGCGTCTAAAACACCGTCAGGGGCGTTAAAACGTCCTTTTTACCTCAGTCGGTCGACACAGACACGGACACTGACTCCAGTGTCGACGGTGAAGAAACAAACGTATTTTCCTTTAGGGCCACACGTTACTTGTTAAGGGCAATGAAGGAGATGTTACATATTTCTGATTCTACAAGTACCACAAAAAAGGGTATTATGTGGAGTGTGAAAAAACTACATGTGGTTTTTCCTGAATCAGATAAATTAAATGAAGTGTGTGATGATGCGTGGGTTTCCCCCGATAGAAAATTATTGGCGGTATACCTTTTCCCGCCAGAAGTTATGGCGCGTTGGGAAACACACCTTAGGGTGGATAAGGCGCTCACACGCTTATAAAAACAAGTGGCGTTACCGTCTCCAGATACGGACGCCCTCAAGGAGCCAACTGATAGGAGGTTGGAAAATATCCTAAAAAGTATATACACACATACTGGTGTTATACTGCGACCAGCGATCGCCTCAGCCTGGATGGGCAGCGCTGGGGTGGCTTGGTCGGATTCCCTGACTGGAAATATTGATACCCTTGACAGGGACAGTATTTTATTGACTATAGAGCATTTAAAAGATGCATTTCTATATATGCGAAACTCTGGCATCAAGAGTAAGTGCGATGTCCATATCTGCCAGACGATGTTTATGGACACGACAGTGGTCAGGTGATGCAGATTCCAAACGGCACATGGAAGTATTGCCGTATAAAGGGGAGGAGTTATTTGGGGTCGGTCCATCGGACCTGGTGGCCACGGCAACAGCTAGAAAATCCACCTTTTTTACCCCAAGTCACATCTCAGCAGAAAAAGACATAGTCTTTTCAGCCTCAGTCCTTTCGTCCCCATAATATCTGCCCAGGGATAGAGGTAAGGGAAGAAGACTGCAGCAGGCAGCCCATTCCCAGGAACAGAAGCCTTCCACCGCTTCTGCCAAGTCCTCAGCATGACGCTGGGGCCGTACAAACAGGTGCGGTGGGGGGTCGTCTCAAGAGTTTCAGCACGCAGTGGGCTCACTCGCAAGTGGACCCCTGGATCCTACAAGTAGTATCCCAGGGGTACAGATTGGAAATTCGAGACGTCTCCCCCTCGCAAGTTCCTGAAGTTTGCTTTACCAACGTCTACCTCCGACAGGGAGGCAGTATTGGAAACAATTCACAAGCTGTATTCCCAGCAGGTGATAATCAAAGTACCCCTCCTACAACAAGTAAAGGGGTATTATTCCACACTATATTGTGGTACTGAAGCCAGACGGCTCGGTGAGACCTATTCTAAATGGAGTCACTCAGAGCAGTGATAGCGAACCAGGAAGAAGGGGACTATATGGTGTCCCTGGACATCAAGGATGCTTACCTCCATGTCCAAATTTGCCCTTCTCACAAAGGGTACCTCAGGTACGTGGTACAAAACTGTCACTATCAGTTTCAGACGCTGCTGTTTGGATTGTCCACGGCACCCCGGGTCTTTACCAAGGTAATGGCCGAAATGATGATTCTTCTTCAAAGAAAAGGCGTCTTAATTATCCCTTACTTGGACGATCTCCTGATAAGGGCAAGGTCCAGAGAACAGTTGGAGGTCTGAGTAGCACTATCTCAAGTAGTTCTACGACAGCACGGGTGGATTCTAAATATTCCAAAATCGCAGCTGTCTCCGACGACACGTCTGCTGTCCCTAGGGATGATTCTGGACACAGTCCAGAAAAAGGTGTTTCTCCCGGAGGAGAAAGCCAGGGAGTTATCCGAGCTAGTCAGGAACCTCCAAGAACCAGGAAAAGTGTCAGTGCATCATTGCACAAGGGTCCTGGGAAAAATGGTGGCTTCTTACGAAGCGATTCCATTCGGCAGATTTCACGCAAGAACTTTTCAGTGGGATCTGCTGGACAAATGGTCCGGATCGCATCTTCAGATGCATCAGCGGATAACCCTGTCTCCAAGGACAAGGGTGTCTCTTCTGTGGTGGCTGCAGAGTGCTCATCTACTAAAGGGCCACAGTTATGCATTCAGGACTGGGTCCTGGTGACCACGGATTCCAGCTTGAAAGGCTGGGGAGCAGTCACACAGGGAAAAAATTTCCAGGGAGTGTGATCAAGTCTGGCGACTTCTCTCCGCATAAATATACTGGAGCTAAGAGAAATTTACAATGCTCTAAGCTTAGCAAGACCTCTGCTTCAAGGTCAGCCGGTATTGATCCAGTGGGACAACATCACGGCAGTCGCCCACGTAAACAGACAGGGCGGCACAAGAAGCAGGAGGACAATGGCAGAAACTGCAAGGATTCTTCGCTGGGCGGAAAATCATGTGATAGCACTGTCAACAGTTTTCATTCCGGGAGTGGACAACTGGGAAGCAGACTTCCTCAGCACGACCTCCACCCGGGAGAGTGGGGACTTCATCGAGAAGTTTTTTCCACATGATTGTGCACCGTTGGGAAAGACCAAAGGTGGACATGATGGCGTCCCGCCTGAACAAAAAACTGGACAGGTATTGCGCTAGGTCAAGAGACCCTCAGGCAATAGCTGTGGACGTTCTGGTAACACCAGGGGTGTACCAGTCGGTGTATGTGTTCCCTCCTCTGCTTCTCATACCAAAGGTACTGAGAATTATAAGACGTAGAGGAGTAAGAACTATACTCGTGGCTCCGGATGGGCCAAGAAGGACTTGGTACCCGGAACTTCAAGAGATGCTCACAGAGGACTCAGGGCCTCTGCCGATAAGAAGGGACTTGTTTCAGCAAGTACCATGTCTGTTCCAAGACTTACCGCGGCTGCGTTTGACGGCATGGCGGTTGAACGCCGGATCCTAAGGGAAAAAGGCATTCCGGAAGAGGTCATTCCTACCCTGGTCAAAGCCAGGAAGGAGGTGACCGCACAACATTATCACCACATGTGGCGAAAATATGTTGCGTGGTGTGAGGCCAGGAAGGCCCCACGAAGAAATTTCAACTCGGTCGATTCCTGCATTTCCTGCAAACAGGAGTGTCTATGGGCCTCAAATTGGGGTCCATTAAGGTTCAAATTTCGGCCCTGTCGATTTTCTTCCAGAAAGAATTGGCTTCAGTTCCTGAAGTCCAGAAATTTGACAAGGGAGTACTGCATATACAACCCCCTTTTGTGCCTCCAGTGGCACTGTGGGATCTCAACGTAGTCCTGGGATTCCTCAAATCACGTTGGTTTAAACCGCTCAAATCTGTGGATTTGAAATATCTCACATGGAAAGTGACCATGATGTTGGCCCTGGCCTCGGCCAGGCGAGTGTCAGAATTGGCGGCTTTGTCTCACAAAAGCCCATATCTGATTGTCCATTCGGACAGGGCAGAGCTGCGGACTCGTCCCCAGTTTCTCCCTAAGTTGGTGTCAGCGTTTCATCTGAACCAGCTTATTGTGGTACCTGCGGCTACTAGAGACTTGGAGGACTCCAAGTTGCTAGATGTTGTCAGGGCCCTGAAAATATAGATTTCCAGGACGGCTGGAGTCAGGAAAACTGACTTGCTGTTATCCTGTATGCACCCAAAAAATGGGTGCTCTTGCTTCTAAGCAGACGATTGCTAGTTGAATGTGTAGTACAATTCAGCTTGCACATTCTGTGGCAGGACTGCCACAGCCAAAATATATAAATGCCCATTCCACAAGGAAGGTGGGCTCATCTTGGGCGACTGCCCGAGGGGTCTCGGCTTTACAACTTTGCCGAGCTGCTACTTGGTCAGGGGCACACCCTGGCTGAGGAGGACCTGGAGTTCTCTCACTCGGTGCTGCAGAGTCATCCGCACTCTCCCGCCCGTTTGGGAGCTTTGGTATAATCCCCATGGTCCTGACGGAGTCCCCAGCATCCACTTAGGACGTCAGAGAAAATAAGATTTTACTTACCGATAAATCTATTTCTCGTAATCCGTAGTGGATGCTGGGCGCCCATCCCAAGTGCGGATTGTCTGCAATACTTGTACATAGTTGTTGTTACAAAAAAATCGGGTTGTTATTGTTGTGAGCCGTCTGTTCAGAGGCTCCTACGTTTGTCATACTGTTAACTGGGTTCAGATCACAAGTTATACGGTGTGATTGGTGTGGCTGGTATGAGTCTTACCCGGGATTCAATATCCTTCCTTATTGTGTACGCTCGTCCGGGCACAGTATCCTAACTGAGGCTTGGAGGAGGGTCATAGGGGGAGGAGCCAGTACACACCACCTGATCCTAAAGCTTTAGTTTTGTGCCCTGTCTCCTGCGGAGCCGCTAATCCCCATGGTCCTGACGGAGTCCCCAGCATCCACTACGGACTACGAGAAATAGATTTATCGGTAAGTAAAATCTTATTTTTTATATCGTACTATATTATATATCAGACCTCCATATGTGCGTTCGGTGTATCGTCATGACAGCTAGTTTTCAGAGGTTCCGCAATGTTTATATTTTAGTGCTGTAATACTTGGGTTTTTTTTTTGTTTGTTGCGATAATTGACTTACATTATATGTGATTTTTCTCAAAAAATTATATAGGCCGCTACATTTCTCTGACGTCCTAGTGGATGCTGGGTACTCCGTAAGGACCATGGGGTATAGACGGGCTCCGCAGGAGACTGGGCACTCTTAAAAGAAAGATTAGGTACTATATCTGGTGTGCACTGGCTCCTCCCTCTATGCCCCTCCTCCAGACCTCAGTTAGTATCTGTGCCCGGCCAGAGCTGGATGCACCCTAGGGGCTCTCCTGAGCTTCCTAGAAAAGAAAGTATTTGTTAGGTTTTTTATTTTCAGTGAGATCTGCTGGCAACAGACACTGCTACGTGGGACTGAGGGGAGAGAAGCGAACCTACCTGCTTGCAGCTAGCTTGGGCTTCTAAGGCTACTGGACACCATTAGCTCCAGAGGGATCGAACACAGGCCCAGTCCTCGGTCGTCCGGTCCCGTAGCCGCGCCGCCGTCCCCCTTGCAGAGCCAGAAGAACGAAGAGAAAGTTGAAAATCGGCGGCTGAAGACTCCGGTCTTCATTAAGGGCCTTCTTCCTCAGCACACCGGCGCCATTTTCTCTTCACAGCTCAGCTGGAAGGAAGCTCCCCAGGCTCTCCCCTGCAGTATCCTGGTTCACAAAGGGTAAAAAAGAGAGGGGGGGCACATAAATTTAGGCGCAAACTGTGTATATTAGCTGCTATAGGGGAAAAATCACTCAGTATAGTGTACATCCCTGTATTATATAGCGCTGTGTTGTGTGCTGGCATACTCTCTCTCTGTCTCTCCAAAGGGCCTGGTGGGGGAACTGTCTTCAAATAGAGCATCCCCTGTGTGTGTGGTGTGTCTGTACGCGTGTGTCGACATGTCTGAGGTAAAAGGCTCCTCTAAGGAGGTGATAGAGCGGATATGTGTGTGGGAGGGTGTCTCCGTCGACAACGCCGACACCTGTTTGGATATGTGTAAGTGCTGAGGTAAAATTATTGCACAAAAGGTTAGGGAACAGAAAGGAAATCTACCCTGGTCTGTCCCTATGTCACAGAGTCCTTCAGAGTCTCTCTATGTTCACTATCCAAAATAACAAAGTATCGACACGGAGTTTAACTCCACTGTCGACTACGATAATGCAAAGTTACAGCCAAGAGGGCTAAAAGATATTCAATATATGATTATTGGAATAAAAGATGATTTGCATATCACTCATCTGTCCCTGACACGAGAGTACACATGTTAAGGGGAAGAATGCGGAGGTAAATTTCCCTCCTCTCATGAGGAAAAAGAGCGGGAATCTCCAGACAAGAGACGGCAGCTTCCCACAAGAGAATTCTCAGGCTGTATCCTTTCCCCACTAGGGCCAGGATGTGTTGAGAATCTTCCCCTTGGGTGTCCTGTTTGCACTAGCTATTCTCAGGGATCCTGCAGATAGTGTGCACATTCTAGTATACTACCCAGACCGGCGATTGTGTCGGCATGGGTTTATAGCGCTGTGGCAGCGTGGACAGGTACCTTATCAGCAGAGATTGAGACCCTAGTATGCATATAAATATTTTAAGATGCTGTCTTAAGTGATAGATATATAATTATAAAGCATGCCCAAAGGGACATGAGTATACTGGGTCCTAGAGACAAAAGCTATGTCGATTTCTGCTTGACGTGTCCTGTAGAATATACATTGGACAGATGATGCCGACTTAAGAGGCATATGGAAGGCTGAGGATTGTGTGGAGAAAGGTTCTCGGGCCTGGTCTCCACAGCTATAGCTGGTAATTCTGATATTTTGCCTTATATTCCTGCACAGCCTAGGAAAGCACGACATTATTAAATGCAGCTTTTCGAATAAAGAAACAAGAAAGTCTGAGGTGCGTCCTTTCTTGTCAGAGCCGGGGGCAGAGGAAAGAAGCTGTACAACACAGCTAGTCCCCAGGAACAGAATTCCTCCCCGGCCTCTACAAAAATCCACCGCATGTCGCTGGGGCTCCACAGGCGGAGCTAGGCCCGGTGGGGACACGCCTTCGTAAGTTCAGCCACAAGTGGGTTCACTCCCTGTTAGATCCCTGGGCAATAGAAATTGTATCGCAGGGATACGGGCTGGACTGTGAGAAGATGCCCCCTCACCGAGGACCCGGCGGGCTTCCCCCCAAGAGAGGGAGCCAGTGTTAACTGCAATTCGTAAATTGTATCTTCAACAGGTGGTGGTCAAGGGTCCCCTCCTTCAACAAGAGGGTGTTATTATTCGACCATGTTATAATCCCGAAACCAGACGGTTCGGTTAGACCCATATTGTATTAAAATCCCTGAACATATACCTGAAAAGGTTCAGGTTCAAGATGGAATCGCTAAGAGCGGTCATTGCAAGCCTGAAATGAATCGGGACATAAGGGATGCATACCTTAGTGTCCCCATTTATCCACCTCATCAGGCGTACCTCAGAATTGCGGTACGGGATTGTCATTACCAATTTCACCAAGGTAATGGCGGATATGATGGTGCTCCTGCGGAAGCAAGGTGTCACTTTTATCACATACTTGGATGATCTCCTCATAAAAGCGAGATCAAGAGAGCAGTTGCTGGACAGCGTATCACCTTCTCTGGAAGTGAAACGGCAACACGACTGGATTCTATATATTCCGAAGTCGCAGTTGGTTCCTACAGCTCATCTGCCTCGCCTAGGCATGATCCTAGACACAGACTAGAAGAGGGTTTATCTCCCGATAGAGAGAGCTCAGGAGCTCATGACACTGGTCAGGAATCCATTGAAAACCAAAACAGGTGTCAGTGCATCACTGCACTCGAGTCCTGGGAAGGATGATGGCATCATACGAGGCCATCCCCTTCGGCTGGTTCCATGCAAGGACAATGGAACTTACTGGACAAGTGGTCCGGATCACATCTTCAGATGCATAGGTTAATCACCCTATCCCCCAGGGCCAGGGTGTCTCTCCTGTGGTGGCTGCGGAGTGCTCACCTTCTCGAGGGCCGCAGATTCGGCGTTCAGGACTGGGTCCTGGTGACCACGGATGCAAGCCTCCGAGGGTGGGGGGCAGTTACACAGGGAAGAAAATTCCAAGGTTTGTGGTCAAGCCAACAGACTTGCCTTCACATCAATATCCTGGAACTAAGGGCCATATACAACGCCCTAAGTCAAGCGGAGTTCCTGCTTCGCGACCAACCGGTTCTGATCCAGTCAGACCGCAGGGGCTCATGTAAACCGCCAGGGCGGCACAAGGAGCAGGGTGGCGAGGGTAGAAGCCACCAGAATTCTTTGCTGGGCGGAGAATCAAGTAAGCGCACTGTCAGCAGTGTTCATTCCGGGAGTGGACACGACCTCCACCCGGGAAAGTGGTGACTTCATCAGGAAGTCTTCACGCAGTTTTGCAAATTGATGGAAACTGCCTCAGGTGGACTACATGGCGTCCCACCTCAATAAAAAGATAAAAAAGGTTTTACGCTGGGTCAAGGGACTCTCAGGCGATAGCTGTGGTCGCACTAGTAACACCGTGGGTGTTCCAGTCGGTCTATATATTCCCTCCTCTTCCTCTCAGACCCAAGGGCTGAGAATTGTAATAAACGGAGGAGTGTGAACAATATTCTTTGCTCCGGATTGGCCAAGAAGGACTCGGTACCCGGAACTGCAAGAAATGTTCTCAGAGGACCCATGGCCTCTGCCTCTCAGTCAGAACATGTTGCTACAGGGACCCTGTCTGATCCAAGACTTACCGCGGCTGCGTTGGACGGCATGGCGGTTGAACGCCGGATCCTAGCGGAAAAGGGCATTCCGGATGCAGTTATTCCTACGCTGATAAAGGCTAGGAAAGACGTGACAGCAAGACTTTTTCACTGTATATGGCGAAAATAGGTTGCTTGGTGTGTGGCCGGGAAGGCCCTACAGAGGAATTCCAGCGGGGTCGATTCCTGCACTTCCTACAGTCAGGAGTGACTATGGGCCTAAAATTAGGATCCATAAATGCCAAGATTTCGGCCCTATCCCTTTTTCTCTCAAAAAGAACTGGCTTCACTGCCTGAAGTTCGGACGTTGTTACAGGGGTGCTGCATATTCAGCCCCTTTTGTGCCTCCAGTGGCACCTTGGGATCTTAACGTGTGTTGGATTCCTAAAATCCCACTGGTTTGAGCCACTTAAGACCGTGGAGCTAAAATATCTCTCGTGGAAAGTGGTCATGCTTTTGGCCTTAGCTTGGACTAGGCGTGTGTCAGAATTGGCGGCTTTGTCATGTAAAAGCCCATATCTGATCTTCCATATGGAAAGGGCAGAATGGAGGACTCGTCCCCAATTTCTCCCTACGGTGGTATCATCGTTTCATTTGAACCAACCTATTGTGGTGCCTGCGGCTACTAGGGACTTGGAGGATTCCAAGTTGCTGGACGTAGTCCGGGCCCTGAAACTTTATGTTTCCAGGACGGCTAGAGTCAGAAAAACTGACTCGCTATTTATCCTGCATGCACCCAACAAGCTGGGTGCTCCTGCTTCAAAGCAGACTATTGCTCACTGGATCTGTAGCACGATTCAACTTGCACATTCTGCGGCTGGACTGCCGCATCCTAAATTAGTAAAAGCCCATTCCACGAGGAAGGGGGCTCTTCTTGGGCGGCTGCCCGAAGGGTCTCGGCTTTACAACTTTGCCGAGCTACTACTTGGTCGGGTTCAAACACTTTTGCAAAATTCTACAAGTTTGATACCCTGGCTGAGGAGGACCTTGAGTTTGCTCATTCGGTGCTGCAGAGTCATCCGCACTCTCCCGCCCGTTTGGGAGCTTTGGTATAATCCCCATGGTCCTTACGGAGTACCCAGCATCCACTAGGACGTCAGAGAAAATAAGAATTTACTCACCAGTAATTCTATTTCTCGTAGTCCGTAGTGGATGCTGGGAGCCCGTCCCAAGTGCGGACTCTCTGCAATACATGTATATAGTTATTGCTTAACTAAAGGGTTATTGTATGAGCCATCTGTTGAGAGAGGCTCAGTTATTGTTCATACTGTTAACTGGGTATAGTTATCACGAGTTGTACGGTGTGATTGGTGTGGCTGGTATGAGTCTTACCCTGGATTCCAAATCCTTTCCTAGTAATGTCAGCTCTTCCGGGCACAGTTTCCCTAACTGAGGTCTGGAGGAGGGGCATAGAGGGAGGAGCCAGTGCACACCAGATATAGTACCTAATCTTTCTTTTAAGAGTGCCCAGTCTCCTACGAAGCCCGTCTATACCCCATGGTCCTTACGGAGTACCCAGCATCCACTACGGACTACGAGAAATAGAATTACCGGTGAGTAAATTCTTATTTTTCTTCTTCTGGCTATGTTAAGCTTATGTGCCTATTATATGCCAATGTTTATCTTTCTGCAGCCCACCGGAGTATTTAGCCGCTTAGGGGATACGAACGAGCGATCAGAAAGTGATGACGATAACAGCGTTCTGCAGTATGCGGGTGTCTTAAAAAGAAAGTCTGCTCCTGTTTCTAGAGAGAGGCTGACCCCTGGGATCACTATCAAGGCCAAGGCCACCAGCTCTGAGCAGAAGCCGCCCCTCATTTCCACAATCAAGAAAGTGGCCACAAAGCCTCCGGCTAGTGCCCCTGCCAAGCTTTCTGCACCAAAAATCAGCCTGGCACAAAGGCTGGGCACCATCCAGCAGGTACCTCCTGAAGAGGAAAGAAAAAGAAAGGTGCCGTCAGCTGCCCTGGCGCGGCGTCTGGGAACACAGCAAGCAGTCGCTCAGGACAGCAAGGTCACCAGCACTAAGCCACCTCTAGCGCCATTTAGAGTCACCATCAAGAGGACTTTGGGGAACACCCGCGTGAGCAGTACCAGCGACAATAGCAGCGCTCAGATGGACAACACTGGGAGCGTCAGCGTCTTTAAGCGGCTGGGAAGGAAGACTGTATAAAATATACATAACTGAAGTTTTGTTTGGTTTAGAATGGAACGCACACAGGGCCATCCAGGTCCAGCCATCCTGTAGCTAGCGCACCAGACCTTGCCGTCATCTGTATTGGCTGGCTGGCAGGACTCCTGTTACACCGCAGCGAAGGAAGAGCGTGCAAGCAGGGTGGTCAAACTGCCACCACCATATTTATTACTAAGGTAATAGTAGCAGTGGTGTTTTTTTATGATTAAATATTTTATTAGAACACAAAGTTTGTATGTTGGCATTTTTGGTCCCCGAGGGATTCCATTACAATATACAGGGTGCGTGGGGAAGCCCGTCCTATATACGGATCACCTAATTTAAACTCTGCTGATCCGTTGCATCTTGTTAAACTGATCCTGGAATAATCCCTTCCTCATCTCGGCCTCCCCACCGCGTGTGTTTTGCATATTCTGACAGCTGGGATATATTAGGATGTGATAAGAAAAGATACGAGGGGGATCCTGCACTCATCACCTTGACCTTGGACTATAGAGGTCCCAGAGCCACCCTTTCTGCTTCCCTTTAACCCAAGTAACTCACACTCCATGTGATGTTCTGTATTCTGAGTACACAGAAATAGCCAGTTCTGCAGGCCAGCGAGTAGATTACAGATCAGAGTGATTTCCAGCTCCTATTCCGGTTTCCAAACACAGATATGAACTATTATGAAATTTGAACTATTTATTATCTACACACACACATTCACACTTAAGGGCTTCTGTAATAGCCTGCAAGCTACAGGCTGTGCGGGATTACCCAGTAGTTTGGTCCGTATTTTTAAAGCTGCAAACCTTTTACAGGGAAAAATCAACTTGGGTTTGCCTTGTAAATGATTGCTGATTTAAAAATATGGCCCGGCTCGCAGGCTATTACATTATTTATTTATTACCAGTTACTTATATAGCGTACACATATTCCGCAGCGCTTTACAGAGAATATTTGCCCATTCACATCAGTCCCTGGGCTAGATGCGTCATCGCTTGGAAAGTGATAAAATGGAGAGTGAAAAAGTACCAGAAAATCAGCTCCTAACTGTCATGTTACAGACTGTGGTTGAAAAATGGCAGTTAGGAGCTGATTGGCTGGTACTTTTTCACTCTCAATTTTATCACTTTCCAAGCGATGACGCATCTAGCCCCTTGTCCCAGTGGAGCTTAAACTCTATATTCCCTATCACATGTACACATTCACACTAGGGTTAATTTTGTTGGAAGACAATTAACCTACCAGTATATTTTTGGATTGTGGGAGGAAACCGGAGTACCTGGAGGAAACCCACGCAAGTACGGGGAGAATATACAAACTCTGCACAGTTAGGGCCATGGTGGGAAATGAACCCATGACCTTAGTGCTGTGAGGCAGTAATGCTAACCATTACACCATCCGTACTGCCCTAGGCCCCCTTCATTGTTTTTTGAGGGCTGTTTCCAATTTCAGGTGAATTTTGTAAATTGGCTTCTAGATGCACTCTCTGACATTAATATATGCAGAGAGCAGCTTGGTGTCCCCTTTTATTTGCAACAATGAGTGGCAACTTCTCCCTGATGATATCAAGTCATGACTGAAAAGTATAGATGCTACATAGAAAGAGATGTGTAGAAATGCATTCAGTAAAAGTTGCGTGAGGGCACGTGCAGACTAATAAACTTAAGTAGTCGGTACTTGGAAAATACCTTAAACCTGAGCGCCTGCTGCCATACTGGGTTCATGGATAATGTAATAAGTTCCGGCAGTGACGTAGAATTTTCATAGTAAATTCTAGAACTTGATGTAATACTCCCTGAACAGAATCTCTCACACACCCTTGTGTTACATTCATCAAGGTCTGACAAACATTGCTTCAGAATAAGTAATGTTTCAGTAGACTCACCCTTAATTTGCTGATGTTGGGCTATCTAGCAGTTTCCAGATGTACAATAATTGA
This sequence comes from Pseudophryne corroboree, assembly GCF_028390025.1. NCBI lineage: Eukaryota > Metazoa > Chordata > Amphibia > Anura > Myobatrachidae > Pseudophryne > Pseudophryne corroboree. Next base: position 387,429,219 of record NC_086451.1, read on the forward strand.
GTCAGGGGAAACAGAGGATAAAGTTTAAGAAATAGGCCACTAGGACAGTATATGAGTGATGTAAACGGCTCTAGGACACCTGCCTGTCACACAGGTACATCCTTTAACAAGATAGAAGGGATTTTCTGTGCACCATATGCTGCTCTGTAAACGAGCTTGTAATCTGCTGGACTTCTGCCATGGTGAGAGGGGGCAACGGTGGCATCTACAGCCTGGCGATGACAGCCCCCCAGAATAATGTGTTCTTGTGACAGCTGGAAGGTGGTGGCACTCTGACGCTACTCTGTGCTTTCACTAATGTTTCTCTTTAGTAAACCAACAGGGAAAAACACAGCTAAAGCTTTCTCGCCGTTTGCGAGCCATAAAAGTTTTCATTTTCCTTTATATTAGTGTTAGATGTTTCTTTTGACTTTGCAGGATGTTACAAGTCACAGGCACAAAGCAGGTGTTGGCCTGAGTGGCTGGATCAGCCCAAAGCTACAGTGGATACTGCAGAGTATCCACGTGGGAACTTTCACTAGTGCAGACATGGCCTCATCCTGCATGTCCACGTGTTAATTACTGAATGGAAATGTAATCCGGTCCTGTTTAATGTCCTGCAAGCCTCGTGTTTGTGATAGGCATGTCCCACTGACGCCCAGCCGAGTGATGGAAACAATATCAGATACTGTATTGTCCCGTGATGGACATGGGAGGCTGATGATGAAATTGGATCTGACACTTTGATGTCCTAATAGGAAGTGTACCAAACGGCGGCTTTATTCTGTCATGCGAGTGGGTTGATCTAATTGGATTAACACCCTGGTGTCCTCTTGTGTGCAGCCTGCCCCGTCGCTGTGGTGCTCAGTGCATTCGGTGGATGCAGCCGGCACCTTGGTGTCAGTCAGCTCGGCGACAACCATGTAAGTGCACTTAGTTAGCAGGAAAATGTTCACTTGTAACCAAGGAAAGTATTGTATGCTGCTGTAAATGGGAAACGTTACTGGATTTTATTTTTGTTCTGCTAAAAGAAAAAGCTGCATATTGCAGAGCCTGTTTCTGTAGTTACTTTTAAAATGATGACACTGCAAGGCCCGTTGTGTTCTAGGACACAATACTTCCAGGTCTCTAATCTGGTTATGTTTTTTGTGATTGTCTCGTTTGTTTGTTTGTGTGTGTGTGATATTTTATATAATTTAGTCATGCATGTCCTGTGATTTTCCGTGTATCTACAAGTATTCCTGCTACAGTCGTTCCCTTATTCCGTAAACATTGGTAATTTTTTTTTTTTTTTTTTAATCAGTTTATTAAATGTTCACATCCCTTTAGAAGTAGGTCTATTGGCTTAAATGACACGGTTTTAGGACACGGTTCTAGGATACATCTGTTGCATGTCACACTCCAATTCTTATACTTTTTAGAACATATTCTCAGCTTGTATTGTTTTCAAAACTGATTTTATTCAGCAGTGTTGGCTTCATTTATTGTCTCCTGCTACAATCAATATTTTCTCTTTATTTTCACATTTGTTTATAAATTAAAAACTTTAAAACAAAAGAAACATTTTTGGCTCTTGCATACGTAGGGGAGGCGGAATACAGAAGAGAAAAAAGTGAATCGAGGCGGAAATGCAGCACAATCAGTTTAAAGCCCCATACACACGGGGGAGATGTGTGCTGAGCGATCTATCACAGACCGCTCAGCACACATCTCTCCCCCACTCAGCGCGATGTGTACTGAGCGAGGGATGGGGGCGCTCATTTCACCCAGCGGTGAAATGAGCAATGTGCTAGGTTGTGCCTGCATGCAGGCCAATCTAGTACCGGCGATAGCGACGCGCGGGGCCCATGCATAGCTATCACTGTGGGGCATACACACTGAGAGATCCGTGCTTAACTTCTAAGCCATCTAGTCAGATTGCTTAGAATTTAAGCACAGATCTCTCCATGTGTACCCCCTTTTATAAGGATCTATAATACAAGATGCAAAACAAACCGAATCCTAGGTGAGGGCCTAGGAGAAGGGCAGTGGTATTAAAGTAAGGAGGGAATGAGACCCCAGCCTCTGGGTCCTAAACGTGTTCGGAGGCCTAAATCGCATAGCTCACTGATGACGGTCCTGTGGAAGGTTAGTGAGGGTGACGAAATGGGTGAGAATTTAATAGGGGGCGGTGTAATGGTTAGCATTACTGTCTCACAGCACTGAGGTCGTGGGATCAATTCCCACCATGGCCCTAATTGTGTAGAGTTTGTGTTTTCTACCCATACTTACATGGATTTCTTCCGGGTACTTCGGTTTCTTCCCACACTCCAAAAATATACTGGTAGGTTAATCGGCTCCTAATGCCAATGTCTGGCAGAGATGCAGCAATCTTTGGAAACATTTTATTAACGTAAAACAAATCTTAAAATAAATTTCTGTGGAGGATGCAGTAATGTTAGTACATATGTACGCCCATTTGTCAAAGCTATTCAAGTCTCACTCCCACCCATTTAGTGAACCTGGAGGTAGATTTACTAAAGCCTCTGAAATAGATAAGTGGAGGTGTTGAGAAGACAACAGTAGGTAGTAGCAGGATTCAAAGGCAGAAGTTCAATTTGTACAACTGTTATGTAAACTAGGAATCTGACTGGCATGAAATTAGCCTGTATGTGGAATATAAAGGCTGATTCTATGTTGGGAGTAAAGTGACTTTGCACCTTAGTAAAGCCATGTTGTACAGCAAGTGGGGCAGATGTAACATGCAGAGAGATGCAGATGTGAGATGGGCGTCTTCTAACCCAAATCTAAATGGCATTGTAAAAATAAAGCTGTCCAACAGGATTTGGGGCATACTTGCCTGCCCTCCTGGAAGCTGCGGGGGGCTCCTGAATTATGGGGTAGTCCACCGCAGCCCGGAAGAGTAGGCAACTCTCACGCATTCTGCCTGATTCTGGGCAGGATGGTGTAAAAATCAAACGCGGGGCCGTGTGAAGGGGGTTGGGTAAATGACTAGCATTAGCCATTTTGCTCCACCCCTCACCGCGGACCCGCAAATTGCTCGTGCTTTGCTGAGTTGGGGGTGGGCCTTACGTTTCACCCCTTGTCCATGGACCCCAGCATCATGGATGTTTGGTGGCCGGGCATAATGACAAGACCATTTGACCTTGCCCCTTAGTGACATGAAGCATCGCCTCTCCAGGAGAGGAGACTGAAAAAGTAGGTAAGTATGATTTGTGGGCTACATGCAAAAGCAGCCAGTATTTGCCCTGAATGCAAAACAATAAATGAATGTATTTTCACCCCTTGCATTGCAACATTGTTTGTTCCAGATACAAAGGGGGTAATTCCGAGTTGATCGCTCGCTAGCAACTTTTTGCTGTGCTGCGATCAGATAGTCGACGCCAATGGGGAAGTGTATTTTCCCTTTGCAAGTGTGCAAACGCTTTTGCAGCCGACGGCACAAAAAAGTTTTAGCAGTTTCTGAGTAGCTCTGGACTTACTCAGCCGCTGCGGTCACTTCAGTCTTTTTGGTCCTGGAATTGACATCAGACACCCGCCCAGCAAACGCTCGGACACGCCTGCGTTTTTCCAAACACTCCCTGAAAATGGTCAGTTGACACCCATAAACGCCCTCTTTCTGTCAATCTTCTTGCGATCGGCTGTGCGAATGGATTCTTTGTTAAATCCATCGCCTAGCACCGATCCTCTTTGTACCTGTCCGACACGCCTGCGCATTGCGGTGCATGCGCAGTTTTGCCGAGATTTAACCTGATCGCAGCGCTGCAAAAAGTTGCTAGTGAGCGATCAACTCAGAATGACCCCCAAAGTTTCTTGCTTTTTTGCTTTGCCTCGAGCTCCGCATGATCAGCTCCATGCTACCTGTCTCTGTTAGGGATGACCATCAGTGGGTTATTCATTGATGGTATCATTGATGAATAACCTTGATGGTGTAAAACCATCTGTAAGGTAACCATTGATGGTCACCCCTGCTTTAGTGTGCAATAATCTGTGGGCCAATCGGAGCCCAGCGGTTCGGCTACAAAATTTGGTAGCTCTGTATCATTGCTGGCGGGAAACCATCTCCCCCATCGATAGTAAAAGCCACTGCTAATTGAATACCCCCTATTGTGTTTGAGGAAGTTTGATCTGGTTGTTTTTGTTTTGTTTAAAATGTGTCTGATTAAAACAAAGGTTTTTTTGTTTTGTTTTTCTGCTTTGTTTGTTGTGTTATATATTTATTTATTTATTTTAATATTCTTCAAGCCAAACATATGTGGAAATGCTTTTTAACTGCATTTAATTTACTTTACACTTATGTCCCATTAAGACATTTGTAGTCTGACAACTGCATCACCCATGGAATTCTGACAAGCATAATAACACCAACATGCACATTATGTCGTACAGCAATTTGTAGTCATATTTGTTTAACTAACTTCTGTTTAATGCCAATGTGTATGCACTGGCTGTGTTTCAGGAAAATCTGTCCTTTAATGCTGGCTATACATCAGTGCTGCGATTCATTAATCTGCCATTCTTAAACACAGATCAATGATCGTCGATCTGCCTGGGAATGGGAGAAATTGTGCGCGTTAAAAATCCCAGATTCACCGATCCCAGTCATTTATTTTTTGTCGGAATCTGCAAATCGGTGAAATCCCTGCCGTCAATTAAGTGGAGAATTGGAGCAGTTCATCTCAGTAGTATGGGTACAGGGCCGTCTTTTCATATGGGCTCAACTGGCAGTTGCCCAAGGGCCCCAGGAGTATAAGGGCCCTAGGCTCGTAGCTGGGGATCCCTTTTTCCAGGGGTAACAGATTTTTGAAAATCGGCCCTGGGGAACCGGAGATATCCGACTTCAAAGCAGTGGTCCCCCTCCGAGCCTGATAATTGTTCTTCCCAGCCAGATATCTCAGGTTCTGTCTGACTTGGAGTTTGTCTGAGGGTATATACCAAAAGCTTGGACTTTCCACTTTCTGTGAACACTGACAGCTTCTCTCTACTATTCCCAGAACCAGAGATATTAGTCCTCCAGCAGCTGGACCCTGCTCCAGCTCCACACGCCTGGTATGCAGTTTTATATTTTCATCGGTGGATTGCTCTGGCTCCTGAACTCTGATGCCCAAGTACCCAGAACCTCCTGAAAGGTGGCACTCTCTAGTTTAATATGCAATTAAAAGCTAAGAAATCTGTTTCCAGAAACTGGAGATATCTGCAGTCACGTAAGCTGCCCTCCCACTGGAAAATTATGAATATTAAGCCCGCACCACTCTCCACCCCTCCCCTGCATATTAAACACCCCCTACCACCCTGGAAGTCATGTAACGGGACCCCTTCATTCAGCCCAATGCCTCCTTCGAGGTTTAGTGTTTTCCCTCCCGCTCTATCTCCCTCCACCTGTGCTGCTCGGTTCCTACATGCTGAGCGGAAGATAGAACACCCCCTACTGTTCGCAGGACATCAAAGCTGCTGCTGATAGCACCACCCCCCCTACCGCTGGAGAATGGTTAAGGGTCCCAGTGCATTGCTTTGCCCAGGGGCCTACACTGCTGTTAAGATGGCTCTGTATGGGCACCTTCTGTGTAGGTTCTTTTGTTGCAAATGCTACTTACCTACAGTATACTAAAGTTGGCATAGTGGTTAGTATTACTTAACACTGTCTTCACTTGCTGCCATTGCCCAATCTGTGTTGAGTTTATATGTCCTCTCCAAGCATTTGCTTGCTGTCCTGCTTCCTCCTATAGGCCAAAAATATGCTGCCAGGAAATTGGATGCGGTGAGGAAACAGATTCTAAGCTCCACTGGGGCAGGGACTGATGGGAATGGGCAAATATTCTCGGAATAAGAGAATATGTTTGCAGTATATGGGGTGTATTCAATTCAAGTCGGATTAACGGGAGTTTCCAACAATTTAAGGTCGAATCCAGATTCGACATAATCAATCAAGCTCCCGTTTATCCAGCAAGTCAGAAAATCCGACTTGTGGGAAAGCACGTGGATCGGTGGATTAGCCGCCGATCCACATGCTTTTGTCGGAAACGCGGCCAAATCCGACAGGTTTTGGCCCCGTTTCCAACAATCTCAATCTGATTTAAAAAAAAAAGTCAGATTGAGGAGATGAGACGGGGAGCGGAGTCATGTTTTGAGGGGTGTGGGGACGAGACGGTGGGCGGGTGAGGATGGGAGAGGAGATGGAGCGGGTGAGGGTTAGGAGGAGCTGAGAGGACGAGACGGGTGCTGGAGACGGGACCTCACTTGCTGGAGCTGGGTGCCGTGAGGTCTGGCAGCAGCGCCCTATACTCCTGCTACGCTGCTGCAGCTGCGGTGTTCCCTGCTCTCCCTGCCACGATGACTGGAGGGTATCTGTCTATGTGCTTTCAGACATGTCAATCCGACTTTATAAAAAGTCGGATTGGCATTGTCGGAAATTAAATAGTGCTGGTCAGAAAGGATCCGACTTGAATTGAATATACCCCTATTAATTATACAAAAGGGGGGGGGGCTGCATGATTACATCATTGTAGCCACGCCCCCTGCTATGCAATGCCGAGATTAACGAGGGTAGTCCCACGACTGATAAAAGTATAGTTTGATTTTGTTTTTTTGCTATGATCTCTTGCTGCAGTTGGAACAGTAGTATAAAATACTCAAAATACATTGAACCCAAATTTCTAGCACTCTGCAAGCACAGCACAATCCTAAGAGGCCGAATTACCATAAATGGCAGAAACATTTGCACATAAATAATGCCCTTATATCCTATTATCCCACCAGCCAATTCTATTCTCAACAGCAGAGGCATGAAATATCAATGTGAAGCTGGGTTAAACAAATATGTCCATTTCTTCACAAATGTGACATTAGATCATTTAGGATATGAATGGGGTAGAGAAAAAGTTGCTCTTGGGATGTATGGTAATTAATGTGATACTGGCATTGTGTATTTGTAGAGTGGTCTATAGAATAATGTCAGGATTATATGCCTGTACATATTTATTTTAACCACTAGAGGGCACAGTAGTAACAGTGTATGCTTAGCAGTGGTCACTAGACTAGAGGAAAAGGTTCACCAGTTTGCAGATATCCCAGCAGGCAGAATGTGGACCAGGGACATCTTGTACTTTGGGCCTAATTCAGACCTGATCGTAGCAGCAACTTTGTTAGCAGATGGGCAAAACCATGTGCACTGCAGGTGTGGATATAACGTGTAGAGAGAGTGAGATTTGGGTGGGTTATTTTGTTTCTGTTCAGGGTAAATACTGGCTGCTTTATTTAGATTTCAGTTTGAACACACCCCACCCAAATCTAATGCTGGCCATACACTTGTGCGATGCCCCGCGACGCGACATCGTGGGGCATCGCACCGGCAGTTCAGATGCGATGAAATTGCACTTGAACTGCCAAAGTGATTACCATGAGATCATGCGATAGATCGCATGGTAGTCACGTGATGGGCACGTCACCGCCGAGTGGGTGCCCATCGCACATCGCAGTGCGATATATCTCGTGGGCTTAAAACCACATGCGATCGCACTGGGATGCGAGAAATATTAAGTGCAGCACATAATATCTTGAGACGCGATATTCGACCGGCGTGCCTGTGCATCACGTCTCAAGGTACCTATAATGTGCATACAATCCTTCGATTTCTCTCACAGATGTGGTCGAAATCGAAGGATAGCACCGATTATCTCACAAGTGTATGGGCACCATAACTCTCTCTGCACATGTTATAACTGCCCCCCCCCTTCCCTGCACTGCACATGGTTTTGCCCGTTTGCTAACAAATTTGCTGCTGCGATCAGGTCTGAATTAGGGCCTTTGACACAAAAAAAATAATGAAAAAAATTGAATTTTACCAGTTTACTTATATTGCTAATTACCTAGGCTACCTCAACATTTTTCTAAAAACTTAGAAATTACTGGACCCTCACCTTCGGACATTAATGACGCTACCGTTCTGCTGCAGTTAAGTGCTTTGAATTTATTTCCTATATGTGTTTTCGGGATGTAGCTGGTGGTCAGAAGACTTGCGCTAAAATCCTGTCAGTATTCCGAATGGCAGTATGTCGAGGATGGTTAGGGTTAGGCTGTGGGGAGAGAGGGTTAGGCGGCTAGTAGTTAGGGTTAGTGTGTGATGACGCCATCCAGAAACAGGTAGGTTAGACCACATGGTTATGGCTAAAACCAAGTTGGGGAAAGGACCTTTGACGTCCCCAGGGGGAGGAACAGGGTAACTGAAATGTACCCTTGTGGGCTCGCTTCGCTCGCCACCGGGTTACTAAGGGGAGTAGTTGGTGGCGTGGATAGTGAAAGAACTATCCCGCTGGCCTAGCTCTTCCCCCTGACGTCAGAGGTCCTTTATCCCCTATTAGTTTTAGCATCTGCCCAAACCACATGGGGCATGTCCCTTGGCTGGCGTGCCTAGCACTTTCCAAATTCTAGGCTGCCGTAAACCTTCTAAACAGACCATTGAATTGCCACACACAGATGAGCTGGGCCTCGTCGTACAACTTCCCGGCAGTCTGGACAAAGTAGCTGGCAGGTGGACACTTCCCTCAAATCAGCGCGTTCCTGTCTCATTTTAAAACCTTGGGAGGTATAGACTCTGTTGCTGGGATGTAATAGCCAACAATTTGGGGTATGAGAAGCCAAACTACCAGCGATGTGCCATGGGTTAAATACCTGCAGCACGCCAGCTATATATATATATATATATATATATCCGCCTAGGCCGGTTGTGAAAAAAATCAAGGGACAAAGAGTTTTGGGTCCCCACGAAATTTCCACAACCAGCAGTAAGATTTAGCTATAGGGAAAGTTGCACCTCCTCTAAAAATCAACAAGTCTTATGTACTAAAATTTACATATACATTTATTATACAAGATAATACAAATAAATATATATATATATGTATATATATATTCATGTCACCATGACTATGAAAATATGGTTATGCTGCAGCAATAACTTTTAGTATAGTTAGCTAGTCCATAGGGCCTAATTCAGACCTGATCACAGCAGCAAACATTTTCTCTAATGGGCAAAACCATGTGCACTGCAGGTGGGGCAGATACAACATGTGCAGAGAGAGTTATAGTTGGGGTGGGTTGTGATCAAACTGAAATCTAAATTGCAGTGTAAAGCTAGGTACACACTATACAATTATCTGCCAGATAATCTGCCAGTTCTAGCTGGTTAGAATGAAAATCTGGTAATGGATGAGAGCAAATTACAGTCTAGTTCCATCTAGAACTGGCAGATTATCATTCAGATAATTGTGTAGTGTGTACCTAGCTTTAAAATAAAGCAGCCACTATTTACCCTGCACAGAAGCAATACAGTTCATTTTTGGTTCCCCTACTTAGATAATGACACATATACATATATATTATATATCTATATAAAATATCTATTTATGCATATAATATATAATATATATGTCATTATCTCAGTAGGGGACCCAAAAATGTGGGATTTTGAATTTTGGATAAGGGATACTCAACCTGTATAACCCACCCAAATCTAACTCTCTCTGCACATGTTATATCTGCCCCACCTGCAGTGCACATTGGGGGTCATTCCGAGTCAATCGTAGCTGTGGTAAATTTAGCACAGCTACGATCAGGCACTCAGACATGCGGGGAGACGCCCAGCACAGGGCTAGTCCGCCCCACAGATAGTGCCGCCCCACCCTACCCCCGCAGAAATGCACAGCAGCAATGCTTTTGCATCTCAGGAGTTACTCCCGGCCAGCGCAGCTCCTGCGGCTGGCCGGGAGAACCTCTTCGTTGCCCTGGGTCGCAGCGGCTGCGTGTGATGTCATGCAGCCGCCGCGCCCCCCCCCCCCAACGGTCCGGCCACGCCTGCGTTGGCCAGACCGCGCCCCCTAAATGGCGGCTTAACACCTCCGTCCAGCCCCCTCCCGCCCAGTGACCGCCTCTGCCTCAGAGGCAATCGCTAGGCAACAACGGCTGCCATGCGCAGTTCCGCCCCGATCGCTGCGCTGCGATAAACTGCAGCGAGCAATCGGGTCGGAATGACCCCCATGGTTTTACCCATTTGAGAAAGATTTTGCTGCTGCGATCAGTCTGAATTAGGCCCATAGTCTCCATATAGGTTTCACTGCACTATATTGATGAACAATATAACCGCTCCTAAGTTTAGCGGGTATCCGGACTCTAGGTCGACACCAGAAATAGGAATGACACAGCGATTATGTTGACATGGAAAAGGGTCGACATGAGTTCACAATGTTGACATTTTTTTTTTTTTTTTTACTTTTCCATACTTTACAATCCACGTGGTAATCTGTGCCGAGTGCAGTGGTAACGGAGCGAGGCACCTTGCCTGAAGCAGGGCGAGTGAAACGACCCATGCGAGGGGACTCTGTGCACTAATTGGGGTTCCCGGTCAATTTACAAAGAAAACGACACCCCAAAAATTTTACAAAAACCTCATGTCGACCTTTTCCCCATGTCGACCTTGTTTGTGTCGACTTAATGGTCGTGTCGACCTATTTCTGGTGTCGATCTAGTCACTGTCGACCAATAGGCGTCAGCCTAATGCCTGTCGACCCTAAGTCCCATACCCGTTTAGGGTGAGAGGTCAGATATACCTGTTGATAGTATATCTCAGGAAATACAGTTTTAGTTGTTCCCATAGAAGCAGAAGATAGTATGTGAATGCAACTGCATACATTTAGTGTGGTCAGTATCCTACAGCTTTAATATCATATGAATATATATGGAATACTGAAAGATCACTGACATCATTTAGAATCTTACTCTTATATAGGGCAGCACAGAGCGCTGGTTTCATGACTTTGATTCCAAACAGGCCCCTATCTTTGTGGTGTTTGTATGTACTCCCGTATTTGGGTGGGTTTTCTTCAGGGTTTCTGGTTACCTCCCACAGTACAAAAACATACTGCTGGGGTCAGCTGCAATAATGCAGTTTTACACAATTTTTTTATTTGATCAACAATTTTATTTACAGCTATCCAATTAAATCGTGTGAAAACCTCCCATTTTTCTCGTGAAAATACATAGGGTCCACGAAAAGCCGTGGGCCTATGTATTTTTGCCGCACATATCGCGGAAACAAGAGTCATTTATCAGGGATTTGGCTTCGCCTGCATGAGGCAGGCGAAACCAATCGCCGATAAGTGCCAGTATCCGGGGATAAGTGCTGGCTATCGGGGCTGATAGAATATCCCCCAGTGAACCAATTAGCAGCGGTAAATTAAAGTGTCTATTTGGATACCCCCATTATCTCTATATAGCGTAATTATTGGTTCTATATAAATAATTGATCATTCTAAAAAGGCTTCCCCCTATTGTTCTTAGATGTCGTATGGAAGGTAGATAGTAACTAGGTCGACAGTGTCTAGGTCGACCACTATTGGTCGACTAACTATGTCGACAGGGTATCTAGGTCGACGGGGTCTTTAGGTCGACATGGTCTAGATCAAAAGGTCGACATGTTTTTTATGGGGGGTTTTATGTCATTTTCTTTGTAGAGTGACCGGGAACCCCAATTAGTGCACCGTGTCCCCTCATATGGCTCGCTGCGCTCGCCATGCTTCGGGCAAGGTGCCTTGCTCCACTACCGCTTTGCTCGGCACAGGTTACCGTTCCAATCATCCACGTGGACCGTTAAGTATGAAAAGGTTCAAAAAAAGAACAAAAATTGTGACAAACTCATGTCGACCTTTTGACCTGTCGACCTAGAACATGTCGATCTAGAGACCCTGTCGACATAGGAACCCTGTCGACCAATAGTGGTCGACCTAGATAGTGTCGACATAGTTACTGTTGACCTAGAGACCGGATCCCATTGTTCTTACATGCTAGAATCTCCAGTTCAGACCATGCAAATTAATTTTACAGTGGTTTCACCATAGAAATTGCCCAATAGCAAATTGATATAAGACCAGAAATAGGGGCAAGAGACTAGCTCCCAAATTCTGCAAGCATTGGCAATAAATAACCAGTCAGGCCATCAACTGGAGAGAAAAGCTGATCATTTGTGATTGACCCTAATCTGCCAGATTACGCCACATGTGGGATCTTAATTCTTTCTGAGGTCGGGGATGGGTGAAACCGGATTCCGTCACACCAGCTATAACCTGACAGCTACTCTTGACTAGTATGCTGCATCCCTTTTGGGGATTCCCTACTTGTGCTTCATGCTCTATCATTTGATCGCAGTTCTATTGAAATCGTAGCACTTATTCTAATACCACAACTAGTTCACTAATATTAATTTTTTATATAGAGAACATTTACTCAGATTTGTGCACAGAACTTTTATATGTTGATGAAGTAATTTGTTTTTTTTAAGACAGTAGAAATAAGAGCAACAGTACTATCCCTTTCACCCCAATAACCTGGATCCAACCTGGGTTACTGTACATGGGTTCAAGCCGTGTCCAGCTGCTGGAAACCACGTTTACACAGCAGGCTGGAGCCAGGGTATTGACGGGTCATCCCTTTGCTGGCGCAGAGGCTCAGTGTGAAAGTGGTATAAGAGAGAGGAGGATAGACACAGGATAAATACACGGAGAAGTTACAGAGAGGAGAAACATTACAGGAGAAGTAAGAGGAGCAATTAGATGAGGAGAGTGAGACTGACAGAAGAAGTAAGATGATGGCAACAAGCCCTGAATTGGTTCAACCAGTTTGCGTTGTACAATGTGGGTGTATGCTTTGTATGCTGCAGTTGCTCCCTTCAAGAAGCTGGACTCCTCCAATCACTATTTTCTAGATGATACTCCAGGACACAGGGGAAGAAGTCCGCCTACAGATCTGCCCATGTGCTGGAGCAGGGTCCATCTCACAGCCTGGCCATTTATTTCACAGCACCGCACCAGCCAGAGGATGCTGGGTCTGTGAGAAATGTTGGGACTGGCATTGCCCTGCAAAGCAGGTCTACTCCCTAACAAAGTTACCTAGGACTGCACACACTGGACACTAGGGAGGGCTGCTGTTTATAGACTCTGACTGACAACTGTCCACCTCAGCCAGCTGCAGCTGTTAGAGGAGGAGCGTGAGAGAGACTGACAGTGGAGGCAAGGGGCGCTGTTAGGGGAGGAGAGTAAGAGAGACTGACAAGAGAGGTAAGAGGAGCTGTTAGAAGAGAAGAGTCAAGAGAAGCTGTTAGAGGTGGAGGAGAGTGAGAGAGACGGACAGCAGAGGTAAGAGGAGCTGTTAGAGGAGGAGAGTGAGAGAGACTGACAGGAGAAGTAAGAGGAGCTGTAAGAGGAGGAGGGTTAGAGAGACTGACAGGAGAGGCAAGAGGAACTGATAGAGGTGGAGGAGAGTGAGGGAGGCTGACAGGAGAGGTAAGAGGAGCTGTTAGAAGAGAAGAGTCAAGAGAAGCTGTTAGAGGTGGAGGAGAGTGAGAGAGACTGACAGCAGAGGGAAGAGGAGCTGTAAAAGGAGGAGGGTTAGAGAGACTGACAGGAGAGGCAAGAGGAACTGTTAGAGGAGGGGAGAGAGAGAGACTGACAGGAAAGGTAGGTAAGAGGAGATGTTAGAGGATGAGAATGAGAGAGACTGACAGGAGAGGCAAGAGGAACTGTTAGAGGAGGGGAGAGAGAGAGAGAGAGAGAGACTGTCAGGAAATGTAGGTAAGAGGAGATGTTAGAGGATGAGAGTGAGAGAGACTGACAGGAGAGGCAAGAGGAGCTATTAGAGGAGGAGGAGGGTTAGAGAGACTGACAGAAGAGGTAAGAGGAGCTGTTATAGGAGGAGAGTGAGAGAGAGGAGAGGTAAGAGGAGATGTTAGAGGAGGAGAGTGAGAGAGACTGAAAGGAGAGATAAGAGGTGCTGTTAGAGGAGTACCAAAACACGGGGGTCGGCGCACATCTCTAGTTATTTAGAGAGGAGGAGAGTGAGAGAGACTGACAGGATAGGTAAGAGGAGCTGTTACAGGAGAAGAGTGAGAGACTGACAGGATAGGTAAGAGGAGCTGTTACAGGAGGAGAGTGAGAGACTGACAGGAGAGGTAAGAGGAGATGTGAGAGGAGGAGAGTGAGAGGGGCTGGCAGGAGAGGTATGGCAGGAGAGGTAAGGGTAGCTGTTAGAGGAGAGGTAAGAGGAGTTGTGAGAGGAAGAGAGTGAAAATGACTGAGAGGAGAGGTAAGAGGAGTTGTGAGAGGAGGAGAGTGAAAATGACTAAGAGGAGAGGTAAGAGGAGCTGTTAAGGGAGGAGAGTAAAAGGCCCTATACACTTGGCAATATTGAAGGACAAAATGAACAATAAATTGTTCATATCATTCAGTGTGGATGCATGAATGACGCGCGTCCCCACAGTCGTTCATCGTTAGTCGATCATCGTTTATTCATGCAAGCCAATTTGGCCAATATCGATGTAATAGCATAACGTCCAAATCGGCCATAAAACTCGTTCAGTGTGTACTGTATGTAAAAAATCGTGAATGAAAAATCAGCCAAAAATAATATTGTTGGTCGTCAAAATCGGCCAAATCACGAATTGCTTAGGGCCCTTAAGAGAGACTGACAGGAGAGGTAAGAGGAGCGGGTATAGTAAGAGAGTGAGAGACTGACAGGAGAGCTAAGAGGAGCGGTTATAGTAGGAGAGTGAGAGACTGACAGGAGAGTAAGAGGAGCAGTTATAGGGGGTCATTCCGACCCGTTCACACGCAGCGGTTTATCGCTGCGGTGCGAACGGGTCTGGAATGCGCATGCGTGGCGGCCGCAATGCGTGTGCGCGATGTTGCCCAGCGACAGTGGTTGCCGGGTTACGTCGCGTCCTACGAAGAAAGCGGTCGCAGAGCCAACCGCAAGAAGATCGACAAGAAGAAGGCGTTCCTGGGCGGATCCGGACCGTTGGCTGCCGTTTTCGGGGAGTGGTAAGGAAAACGCAGGCATGTCCAGGAGAACGGAGGGCGGATGTCTGACGTTAAAAGCCGGCTCCAGCATCGCAGAGATCGTCACACAGGGTAAGTATGTCCAGGGCTACTCTTGTTCTGCTTGAAAAACTTTTAGCTTAGCAGGGCTGCACAAGCGATCGCAGCCCTGCTAAGCTAAAATACACTCCCCCATAGGCGTGTACTAGTTGATCACAGCAGCAGCAAAAAGTTGCTGGCTGCGATCAACTTGGAATGACCACCATAGTAGGAGAGTGAGAGACTGACAGGAGAGGTAAGAGGAGCGGTTATAGTAGGAGAGTGAGAGACTGACAGGAGAGGTAAGAGGAGCGGTTATAGTAGGAGAGTGAGAGACTGAGAGGAGAGGTAAGAGGAGCGGTTATAGTAGGAGAGTGAGAGACTGACAGGAGAGGTAAGAGGAGCGGTTATAGTAGGAGAGTGAGAGACTGACAGGAGAGGTAAGAGGAGCTATTATAGTAGGAGAGTGAGACAGACTGACAGGAGAGGTAAGAGGAGCTGTTATAGTAGGAGAGTGAGAGACTGACAGGAGAGGTAAGAGGAGCTGTTATAGTAGGAGAGTGAGAGACTGACAGGAGAGGTAAGAGGAGCGGTTATAGTAGGAGAGTGAGAGACTGACAGGAGAGGTAAGAGGAGCGGTTATAGTAGGAGAGTGAGAGACTGACAGGAGAGGTAAGAGGAGCTGTTATAGTAGGAGAGTGAGAGACTGACAGGAGAGGTAAGAGGAGCGGTTATAGTAGGAGAGTGAGAGACTGACAGGAGAGGTAAGAGGAGCGGTTATAGTAGGAGAGTGAGAGACTGACAGGAGAGGTAAGAGGAGCGGTTATAGTAGGACAGTGAGAGACTGACAGGAGAGGTAAGAGGAGCGGTTATAGTAGGAGAGTGAGAGACTGACAGGAGAGGTAAGAGGAGCGGTTATAGTAGGAGAGTGAGACAGACTGACAGGAGAGGTAAGAGGAGCTGTTATAGTAGGAGAGTGAGAGACTGACAGGAGAGGTAAGAGGAGCGGTTATAGTAGAAGAGTGAGACAGATTGAGTAGAAGTAAGAGGAGGAGAATGAACTGAAACAAAAGGTCTGATTCAGATTTGGTGCAAAGCAGAAAATAATAGGGGACAACTTGCACGTCAACAAATCATGTTGCAATGCAATAGGCACACATTTATTTATTCATTCATTTATTTATTCATTTATGTATTTATATGCAGGATATATTTTTGCTGGCTTTGCTGGGCAGCTTTATTTTTACTCCACAATTTGGAGTTCAGCTACATCTCTAATATCTTTCTGTGAGAGACATTTCATCTGAGTAGTGGGCCTGCGTCCAGTCTGTGCCATCACCTATCACCAGCTCTATTTTACCATTGATTTCGTCAGCAGCTGCCACTAGGTATATGCACTCTGCACCCACTATAGGTACACCAGTGCTTTCGGCACATTCTAGATCTGCCCCACGTGAAATGCAACATGGTTTTGCCAATAAACAAATTAGCTCCTTTTGTTTTGCTCTGCTCCCAATGCTCAGGTAGCCCCAGAATATATAGACAGTAGACACCAGGGAGTGTGGGAACTAGCACTGGAAAATCTGACGAAAGGAATAGTGGATTGATAGAGCCAGAAATAGAAGTAGGTAGAGAGAGGTAAGGGCCTCATACACTACAGCGATTTCATGCGATTCCGAAAAAGTGTCAAATCGTATGTGTTTTCTATCCGATCCGATGCGCGGTCCCATGAGTATGAGATCGGATTCCCTAGATCACTGGTGCTGCACGATTGATTTATCGGAATCGCATGGAATTGGATGGAAAATTGTGTTCTTTTTGTGCATACGATATATCGCATGCGATGTATCTCATAAGTTTGACTGGCATTCCCAGCCCCCCTAGCAGTGTAATCCAGCTCATCACATATATATATATATATATATATATATATATATATGGCATGCGATTTATCGCGGCTTGATCAATCGCATACAATATATCTTATGCAAAAATAGCACAAAAGTACAAAATCGTATGGAATCACTCCCGGGAAGGTCCCGGGGGAGTTCAAGGGAAATCGCATCTGACTTCAGCCTCAGACATATCGTTGTAGTGTATGGGGCCCTTTAAGCTGGGTACACACTAGACGAAGTGGCTGTCGGCTGACAAGATGACTTATGTAACGATACATTGGCCGTCCTGTACACACTGAATGATATAACGCACGATCACGTGATATATATCAGGGGCCACATCCAGAAGCATGGTGTCGTTCAAAATGTCTTTTGATTGGCCTGCACTGCAGACAGATCAGAAGATGCAATGAATTACCCGGTGAGTGCGCTATAGTGCGTAGGCACTAGATGATAAGCACGATATATTGGTCTGAACTACCGGATCGGACAATATATATCTTTCGTGTGCCCAGCTTAAGAGAGGTAAAGGAATGCCAAAAAAGGAAAAGAATAGGAATAATGGAGAAAGGGACTGAGCTAAAAATTAGTGACAGGCGGGAAGAAGTCACAAGAGGAAAATTAGTGTGAGCTAATAGGGCAAATACAGACAGGAAATTAGAGAGATTCAGCATAGACAGGAAAAGAGCCAAGGAGAGAGTTAGTAACTCAGAAATCAAATAAGGAGCAGAGAGGTGAGAAAGAAGAAATACAAAGGAGAGGCACCAGACAAGAGGAGAGACTTCTTCAGCTACCAACAGTGCCAAGAAGGAAGCCATATCACATTATTAGAGCCTGTCAGGAATAAGCCTACCCTATACCCTATACCAGATGCCATATCAACACAGACACCACTCACAGCTCCTGATATTGAAAACAACAACCACAACTAATGAATTGGATGGTGGAACATAAATATTGGCTTGTACACTTCTGCGGAAGCAAGCAGTTTGCACATGAAATGCGTTAGTAAAGTTTATGTGCATCTTACTCTGATGAGCCAGATGTGAAGTGATGTATCTTATCCATGTAACATTGTGATGAAATTTCAATACATTTAATTCAAAAAGGTGATTAGGACCTGCTCCATAAAGTCTCATTAATACATCTGTCAGGTGCAAGCCTACCCGATCCAGGGGGTCAGTGACCAACAAAATTACCTTACTCATTTTGGACATCATGAGATATTGATAATTACTGTTATTTATATGGCGCCATATGGGGCTAATTCAGACCTGATCAGTGCTGTGCGTGTTCGCACAGCAGCGATCAGGCTTGAACTGCGCATGCGCCGACGCCGCAGTGCACCGGTGCATGGCAGACAGTCGATGGCTGTCTTAGCCCAGTGATCGCCTCTGCCTGATTGACAGGCAGAGGCGGTCGCTGGGCGGGAGGGGGCGGGACGGCGTGTTTAGCCACCGTTTAGGGGGCACGGTCCGGGCAACGCAGGCAGGCCCGGTCCGTTGGGGGGTGGGTCGTGGCGGCTGCGTGTCATCACACTCAGCCGCTGTGACCCGGGCTGCGACGAGTAGCTCCCTGCCAGCCCGCAGGAGCTGTGCCGGCTGGGAGCTACTCCTCCAGTACAAAAGTATCGCCGCTGTGCGATGCTTTTGTACTTGTACGACGGGGGTCGGGCCAGACATGCGGGTTGGTCTAGCCCTGTGCTGGGCGTCCCCCCGCATGTCAGGGAAGCTGATCGTAGATGTGCTACATTTAGTACAACTACAATGAGGTCTGAATCACCCCCTATACACAGTAAGAAAAGGTAATCAGGGCAGGGTAGCCCATTTGAAATGAATTGACTGGGAGAAAGCTAGACTATATTATAATAGAAAGAAAGTAAAAGAAATAATGCTATATTATTGGGAAGAATGCCAGAAAATATTTTAAATATTACTGGGGTAAAAAAGACTGTGTAATAAATGTGATTATGTATGATAAAATAATGGTATTACAAATACCAAATATGCAATAACATCTCTATCTATCTATCTATCTATCTGTCTAAAAAATGTAATAAAAATGGGCAATTAAACAGGACAGAAATAAATGCTTACTGTCTACAGAGGATATGGACAGACACTTAGAGGTGAGTGGAACAAAGTTGTGGAGGGCATATGATAGAGGTGTAGAAGTAGAAGTGGTAGGCTTCTAAGAAGACAATGGTTTAACGGGCATGTTTAAAGGCCTGTAGGCTTGAGTGCATCCCAGCTGTTGGGAGCCACATGGGAGAAAAAATATAGTTAGGTGTGGCAGGGGGTGTGGAGGGAGGATGATAGGGACTGTATTTGCAGAGTAGAGTCGGTAGGAGGGTGTGTGTAGGAATGAGGTGGGACCAAGACTTCACTTTTTGAGATGTTGAGTATAAGGAAGCGGTAGGACATACAAGAGGAGGAGGTGGCTTGGGAGAGGAAGTTGAGGTCAGAATTTCAGAGATAAATTTGTGTGTCATCAGAGGACAGGTGATACTGAACGCCAACATAGCTGATAGACTAACCAAGTATAGAGCTTCGAGAACTCCAATGGGAAGGGGGAAAGGAGGGAGGTGGAGGTAGCAGTGGAGACCGAGAAGGAGAGGTTAGATAAGTAGGAGGAGAATCAGCATCAGCAAAGTGCTGTGTCCTACACTCCAATGTAGTCGGTAATTTGCAGGAGTAAAGAATGGTCAAAGGCGTCAAAACCTGCCGTGACATCGAGGAGGACTAATGTAGAGAAGTGGCTCTTGGATTTAGCAAAGAATAGGTTGGTGACTTTGGTGAGGGCAGTTTCGGTTGATGGGAGCGGTTGAAAGGCTTGGGGTGAGTCAAAGAGGATGGGAGTAGAGGAAGATGGGGAGTTATTGACTCATTACTCCACACTTAAAAATTGTGGTACAGATACCTTAGTCCTAGTCTGGTGAATATCATCTAAATTAATCTATAAACATGATAGAATCTAATAGGAGTAAATTGGGAATACGATTTGCAGTGTCGAACATTCAACCTAGTAATAATAATAATAATAATAATAATATTATTATGCTTATAACACTTTTCTCCGAGTAGAACTTAAAGTGCTTTACATTTGCATTTACAGAACAAAATACAAAATTAGCTTAACAGGATAGAGAACTAAACATTTGGTTTGTATGTTTTTAGGAACCAAAGGATTTTATTAGTGAAATGATGAGGAAACAGGTGACTCTTGAGTCTGTTTTTGAAGGATTCTAGAGTGGAGGCCTCTGGTACTGTGTGGGACAAAGAGTTCCATAGAGTCAGAGCCACAAAGCTCCAAAGTCTACCCCCAGATGAAGTCAGGAGATCCTAGGTACTGCTAATAGTTCTTCATCTATAGATCACAGCAAGCGAGTGGGGCAGTAAGGAATCAGAAGCTGCTTCAGGTACTTTGGACCTTGTCATGTAGTGCTTTGAAAGTCAGTAACCCAATCCTGAAAATTATTTGCCATTTTACAGGGCAGCCAGCGAAGGGAGTAGAGAATGGGTGTTATGTGGCTGGAACGGGCTGGCTGGTTAATAGCCTGGCAGCTGCATTTTGTAGCAGCTACAAGCTGAACAAAATGTAGAATATTAGTGATAAATATATCATGCGTGATATTTCTGTGTACCTAGGTGTTCACCCATTCCAAACCCTGTCCCCTAAGCTCCCTTAATAAGTGCCATTCCCAAGTGAGTGCGCTGCTTCTATGGCATCTCGTTCAACATGTCAACAGGAACTCGAGCACAACATATTTATATCATAGCTGCATATTCTCCTGGAATGTCTTAGAGTCTCCAGAATATTAGAGGGAGATATTTTAACCACTGAGAGGGAATGCACTTCAACCAGAGTGCGCTTATCTGCCGCAACATGGGCATGGGATATACTGCAAATTGTCATCCTCGGAAAACACACACTGACGCAAACTGCGTCATCACACCCCTGCCATTCAGTGTTTGAGGTTGGTAGGGCTTCTTGATGAATTAGCCCACCCTTGGCTTGCACCATCAAGCCTAGTCCAGCTCTTCTTTTCCTGTCTTTACTGCCGCAGCTCCTGTATGTCTAACATTCTCATTCAATGGGATTTACTAGATAGAGACAATTTTTCACAGAATGGATATTGCCTTAAAACTAAAAGTGTATCTGTCATAAACAGAGCACAGAATCCACACTGGCTGAGACATGTCTGTATGGGATCAGTACTAAATGCCGCCGGCCGGAATCCCGGCGGTCGAAATACCGACGCCGGAATCCCAACCACACAATCCCGACAGGGGTGGCGAGCGGAACGCAGCCCCTTGCGGGCACGGTGCCTCGCTACGCTCGGCACACTATTATATTCTCCCTCTATGGGTGTCGTGGACACCCACGGAGGGAGAATATGTCGGGATTGTGGCGGTCGGGATTGTGGCGGTCGTGATTCCGGCGTTGGTATTCCGACCGCCGGGATTCCGGCCGGCGGCATCTTGACCGCACCCCGTCTGTATAACAGTTACATATACTTACTTATAATGATTTGGCAACCCTGTGGCTTGTGGTCATTTCAGATCTTGGTCAAGGAAGTTACCATTATTCTTAGTTGCTGTCCTACAGTATGTCTGTATGTATACTGTGGGAAGGCTATACAGTGCACCATGTAGTAGACTTGTGGGGTCTATGGGGGTCATTCCAAGTTAATCGTAGCTGTCCAGCCCCCTCCCGCCCTGCCTGTCAATAAGGCAGAGGCGATCACTACTGAACGACGGCCTTCGGCCACCTGGCATGCGCCCGCACACTGCGGCGCCAACATATGCGCAATCCTGACCCAAACGCTGTGCTGCGAGAAACTGCAGCGAGCGATCGGGTCGGAATGACCCCCTATGTACTAAGCCTTGGATGGAGATACAGTGGACGGAGATAAAGTGCCAGCCATTCGGCTACTAACTGTCATGATACAGGCTGTATTTGAAAATGACACTTAGAAGCTGATTGGTTGGTACTTTATCACTGTACACTTTACAGTAGCTCCATCCAATGCTTAGTAAATAGACCCCTTGGTCCTTAGTGGCAAATAGTGTAGAATATGCCAGTTGTATACCCCTAATTGTGCATGGCCAATTTCTAATGCCCATGATCTTGCGGAATACAGACGGGATCCGTTCAGTTTGCCGTCTGTCGGAATCCGTGTCCTCCCCCTGCTGAGTGTAAATGATGAGATTCTAAGTGACAGTAAATTCTGAAATAAACAATCATACAGCCTCACGCGGGGGGATGGATCCACCATGCTAATTTGCACACACTAATTATTATTACTATTAAACAGGTTAATATTTCCCTGTAGACTTGTGTGTGTGTCTGCAATTATGTCCCATCTCCCATTTACAGCATTCTCTCTATGCAAATCCAGGGAGGAGGGAGGAGGGGGGTGAGTGGTCCGGGTTCTCCCATCTCAGTGTGCAGGAGACTCTTCACAGCTTGGGGTCTTGTCTGTCCAGAAAGGAGTCTGCAGCTCCCCATCACATGGATTACTTAGAATTATCCTGGCTCGATATGCCAGTCAGCCACCAAGAGAAGTATCCATCTCCTCCGTAAGTAAACCGCCAGTCCTGTACATTACCACCTTTGCAGGGAGGCTGTTCTGTGGATCCCCCACTCTTTTAAAAAAAAAAAATACTGACTGACTGAATGAACAAAATTTTGCTTAACTTCAAGTCAGTTTATTTGGGGGGTAGGGGGTCTCTGAGATTTGTGAGTTTTGGTATTGGAATGACTGGGAATTGTACTCGGGTAATACAAGCAGCTAATGATTTGGCATTACACTGTGCTGCGAGGAATGAGGTGTGAGGTGTGAGGATGTTGCTTTGTAAATGAGGTGTTGACTGTACATGATGTTTTGTGAGTATAGTTACCTGTTAGATTAGGCACATGTAATGTGGAACAGGCCTAGGGAACCAGTGGTGATCCAGCTGTTGCGGAATGACATGTACCAGTGTTCTGACAGGACAGGCTGGCATTTGTAGTTCCACAAATGCTGCAAGCCACAGGTTTTCTACAACCCTACAATTGTATTCCTTATCTGACAAACCTGTATCATTTCTCTTAATAATAAGATCTAATTCAATATTTTCTCTTGTGACATATTGGTTTTTTTTTACCAGCAAGTTATCAGCAAAGTCTTTTGCCAAGAAAGTACTCTCATAAAGTGAAACCATTGTTAGAATCTTTTTTTTTTTTAGTAAATTAAGTTTATAAATTACTAAAATAGCAGAAATCTTTACTAAAATATTTGACATGATCATTTGTGTCAGTACCTCTCCTTAAACATATTATAGTTTGTCCATGGGAAATGGGGGAACCATGTCAGAAATTGGACAGTAACAGTATTGTAGAGAACACACCTATGTGAAGTCTGAATAAAACCTGGCCTGTGTTTTCTAGGGGGTCTCTGTGAAGATGTAGATGTTACAGAGAACAGTCAGGGTGCATGGACCTTGGTGAAGAGCTCAAAAGGGTAACATTCCTTCAGTATTAGGTTTTATGATCATCCAGGCAATGGCTTTACCCGTTTTCCTTGGCTGATCATATACACTGGGGCAGATGTATTAAGCCTGGAGAAGGGATAAAGAAGTCATAAAGAAGTGATAAGTGGAAGGTGATAACGCACCAACCAATCAGCTCCTAACTCTCAGTTTTCAAATCCGTAATGATTGGCTGGTGCGTTATCACCTTCCACTTATCACATCTTTACCACTGCTTTATCACTTCTCCAGACTTAATACATCTGCCCCACTGACGGTAAACATTTATTCATGTACATATATGCTCAGCAGTCACAGAGGAACGGGTGTAGTATGGTATGCCGGCGGCCGGGATCCCGCAGCCAGCATACCGGCGCCCAAACATTCATTACATCTGGGACAGGGAAGATGTACTAAGCAGTGATAAAAGTGGAGAAGTGAGTCAGTGGAGAAGTTACCCATGGCAACCAATCAGCTGCTCTGTATAATTTTATAGTATGCAAATTATAAATGTTACGTCAATACCGATTGGTTGCCATGGGCAACTTCCCCACTGGCTCACTTCTCCACTTTTATCACTGCTTAGTAAATCCTCCACCCTAGGCTGGGTACACACTTGCTGATGTGCACCCAATAGCTCCCTAATATATCGTCCGAAACGGCGGATCGGACGATATATGGTATACATCGGCAAGTGTGTACACTCTATATTGTTCACAATGCGCATTCCTGCGGGTCGTTAACGAGGTACAATATCTTTAGTTTTCAACTTGAAATCTAAAGATATTGGGGGTAATTCAGACCTGATCGCAAGGCTGCGTTTTCGCACAGCGGGCGATCAGATCCAAACTGCGCATGCATATGCACCGCAATGCGCAGGCGCCACAGGTGGCTGCAAAGGGTATCACCGGTCAGCGACGGGTTTGTGCGAAGGATCGGGCGTTCGCAAGGAGATTGACAGAATGAGGGTGTTTGTGGGTGTCAACTGACTGTTTTCAGGGAGTGTCTGGAAAAATGCAGGCGGGACCGAGCGTTTGAAGGGAGAATGTCTGACGTCAAATCAGGTCCTGAACAGCCTGATGTGATCGCAGCGGCTGAGTAAGTCCTGGGCTGCGCAGAGACTGCATAAAATCTGTTTGTACAGCTCTGCTACACATGCGATCGCACACTTGCACAGCTAAAATACACTCCCCCTGTAGGAGGCAACTGTCTGATCGCAGGGTTGCAAAAATCACTGCCTAGAGATCAGGTCTGAATTACCGTCATTGTACTAGACGGCATGCACCTGGATGTGGGTGCATGCCATCACTAACGAGGCGTAAACGATATTGTTCAGTGTGTATGAACGATATTGTTTGCGGGGGGGGGATCTTGCGCGATGTCACTGACACCGGCAAGTGTGTACCCAGCCTAAGATGAATCTACGTTTTCAGTTGGACGGGTTGTTACTCTGGAGGAAAAAGCAGAGTCTAGAGATGTAGCAACCAATCTTTTTGCTATTGTCATACTAAGGGGGGAGTTCAGTATGATTTGTGGATGGACGGGATGCCGGCTGTCAGTATACCAACAGCGGCATCCCGTCCATCATAATCCCAACAGCCCCCCATTGAGCCCTATAACCCTCACCTTTTTCCTACCCTAACCCTCCCTTCTGGGTACCTAATCCTCCCCGGTGATTCCTAACCCTAACCCTCCCTGCTTGGTGTCTAACCCTACCTTCCCCGCTGCCTAAACTTAACCCTACCTTCCCCGCTGCCTAAACCTAACCCTCCCTTCCCCGCTGCCTAAACCTAACCCTCCCTTCCCCGCTGCCTAAACCTAACCCTCCCTTCCCCGCTGCCCTAAACCTAACCCTCCCTTCCCCGCTGCCTAAACCTAACCCTCCCTTCCCCGCTGATAAACCTAACCCTACCCGCTTTGTGCCTAACTCTAACCTCCCCTTCTGAGTGCCTAACCCTAACCCTTCCTCCCAGGTCCCTAACCCTAACCGGGTGGTCTCCACTTTGCCGGCGGCCGGGCTCCCGACGACCAGCATACCAGCGCCGGAATCCCGACCGCCGGCATACCGACAGTTCTTTTCCCTCTTGGGGGTCCCTGACCCCTCTGGAGGGAGAATAGATAGCATGGCGCGCATAGCACCATGCCCGCAGCGTGGCGTGCGCAGCGCACCCGCAAGGGGCTCATTTGCGTTCGCCCAGCTGTCGGTATGCCGGCGGTCGGGATTCCGGCGCCGGTATGCTGCCTAAACCTAAACCCCACCCCGCGGCAGGACGCCAGCACGTCCCACTGTGAGGACGGTCAGGATGCTGGCTGTCGGTAATGTGATGCCGGCATCCCGAGCGGCGTCGGTATGTTGACACCGGCATTGCATTCTCCATCGTGATCCCGGCGTTGGTATATTGACCGCCAGGATCCCATCCGTTGGGAAGCTAACTGCCTCCCCTAAGGGGCATATTTATTAATTATTCATTTGTAGACACAATAATTATAATTTCCTATTGCTGCTATTTGTGAAAATAAGAAATTAAGGATCTCTATAAATGTATTAAAAAACCTGCAGGTTCATTGCTATGTTCGACCTGTATCGATTTTGTCTCCTATTGTCAGAAATATGTTGTACCATGTCTTTGTCTACTGCCTTAATAAAAACAGTTTATATAAAAAAATGTAAAAAACCTGCAGGAACAGGGGCCATGAAAGAAACAAAGTGTTAGAAGTGAAGTTATCGCTGATGCAATCTCTTCACTTCTCCTTTGGGAGCCGTTCTGTGCATGCTCTGTCTACTAACCAGGCATGCGTGAGTGGAGAGTGCCGGGGAGGGATCAAACGGATCCCTCTCCTGTACCTTTTATGGAAAGTAGCCCATAGACTACAACGGCTAACAAAATCTGGAGATGGTGTTCACTAACGTGAGCTTGGTAAATTCGGGAATTAAACAGCCCCCATAGGATCTAAAATAGGGGA
Source organism: Pseudophryne corroboree (assembly GCF_028390025.1). NCBI lineage: Eukaryota > Metazoa > Chordata > Amphibia > Anura > Myobatrachidae > Pseudophryne > Pseudophryne corroboree. The sequence goes on from NC_086451.1 coordinate 387,455,466, forward strand.
TCATGCTGTGTTCCACCATAGATACAATCGGGGGATACTTAATATTTGTGGGTACCCCCCCAAAAGCAGGTGTTTTCAGGGATATCCCACAAATATTAAATGATGATTAAGGCCTTAAATGACATATCTGTCATGTGTTATTATTTTTTTTAGCAAGAAGAAATGTTTCACGAAATATATATATATATATATATATTTATTTATTTACTTACACATATAATATCAAAAATGTTTTTGTCTACATTAGAATATTTTCCACATAGCATGTCTCGACTGGCAAAAGTGTTTTTGTCACTTACACACAGGGATGCTGTCCAATTTTTAGGTTGAAAAATAAAATTTCAGGCTCTATTCAACAGCTACTGAAGCATGAAGCACACGGAAGTGCTGCCACTAATTCCCAGTGAATTGATACTATTGCATTCATAAGGGGTTACTCAGGGAGAGATCCGTGCTTAAATTCTAAGCAATCTGACATCTGAGGGGTGCAGTGGCTGCAGAGGGGAGCAATATCTGTGCACTGATAACATGCGGGACATCTGAGGGGTGCAGTGACTGTAGAGGGGAGCAATATCTGTGCACTGATAGCATATGTGTACATCTGAGGGGTGCAGTGACTGCAGGGGGAGCATTGTCTGTGTACTGATAGCATATGTGTACGTCTGAGGGGTGCAGTGACTGCAGAGGGGAGCATTGTCTGTGCACTGATAGCATGTGGGTGGGGGGCATCTAAGGGGTGCAGTGATTGCAGAGAGGAGCATTGTCTGTGCACTAATAGCATATGTGTACATATGAGGGGTGCAGTGACTGCAGAGGGGAGCATTGTCTGCGGACTGATAGCATATGTGTACATATGAGGGGTGCAGTTACTGCAGAGGGGAGCATTGTCTGCGGACTGATAGCATGTGTGTACATCTGAGGGGTGCAGTAGCTGCAGAGGGGAGCATTATCTGAGCACTGATACCATGTATGTACATCTGAGGGGTGCAGTGACTGCAGAGGAGAGCATTGTCTGAGCACTGATAACATGTATGTACATCTGAGGGGTGCAGTGACTGCAGAGGAGAGCATTGTCTGTGTACTGATAGTATCTGTGTACATCTGAGGGGTGCAGTGATTGTAGAGGAGAGCATTGTCTGAGCACTGATAACATGTATGTACATCTGAGGGGTGCAGTGACTGCAGAGGAGAGCATTGTCTGTGTACTGATAGTATCTGTGTGCATCTGAGGGGTGCAGTGGCTGCAGAGGGGAGCATTGTCTGTGCACTGATAGCATGTGGGCGGGGGGCATATAAGGGGTGCAGTGACTGCAGAGGGGAGCATTGTCTGTGCACTGATAGCATGTGTGTACATCTGAGAGGTGCAGTGACTGCAGACGGGAGCATTATCTGTGCACTGATAGCATGTAAGCAGGGGGGGGGGGGCACCTGAGGGGTGCAGTGACTGCTAAGGGGAGCATTGTTTGTGCACTAATAGCGTGTGGGGGCATCCGGTGGATCCAGTGACTACAGTGGTGAATACATGAAGATACTGTATGGGGAGAGAGGCATGCTAATTGTAGTATAGCGCATTGAAATGTAGAGTTGTCTGTAAGGTGGCTGTAGGGGTGATTGCATTGTAGAATGGACATCTGTGGGGAGCACTGTATGTGGAGGGCATCTGAGTCATTTGTCCTATACACAAACATAAGAAAGTGAACAAGATGAAGTCACCAGAATACCTCTGAAAGATTGCTAGACGATCATCTGTTCTCTCATGAACATCCATATAATGTGAGGAGTGCTTATTGTGAGTTGGGGGCACATGAGCGGTGTAGTGACCGCAGTAGCAGAGTACCTGCAGAGCCCCTGTGGTGTTGGAACACAGAAGATCCACTCCCTGCAGGTCTGATCCTGAATGCAGGTCGGTGCGGATGAGAAACGATGGCATGCTTAGATGAATAAAATAAGGACTGTGATGTTCTGAAAGGCTAGGAGGTTCCTGTCCTTGCCTCCCAAATTCTCCAGGGGGTGACATCCAAATGGACAGAATCTATGTTAAGCATCTCTTTCAAAGGCCATCGAGCGTATTGATCAGGGTGTCAGGGGAAGAAGGCATAAGACAGGTTCTTCTTTTAAGTCAGCTTTTATAATAGGATCTGACTTCTTTCTCTCCTATCAGTATCTCCTTACTCCCTCTCTATGCAGGGTCTCCTTAGAGTGGGGTCTGCTAGCAGTGCCAGATTATACCCTGTGGAGGCCCCTAGGCAGTCATAATCTCGGGACACCCTTGTAAATTATCTCCTAATACGTTTTTCAGTTTTACCAACCAACAGTCTATGGGGGTAATTCAGACCTGATCGCTGCTGTGCATTTTCGCACAGTGGGCGATCAGGTCCAAACTGCGCATGCACCGCAATGTGCAGGCGTGTCGCACAGGTACAAAGCGGGTCAGCGATGGGTTTGTGCGACGAAACTGTTTGCATGGGCGATCGCAAGGAGATTGAGATTGTGGGTGTCAACTGACCGTTTTCAGGGAGTGTCTGGAAAAACGCAGGCATGTCCATGCATTTGCAAGGAGGGTTCCTGACATCAATTCAGGTTCCGGACAGGCCGATGTGATCGCAGCGGCTGAGTAAGTCCTGGGCTGTGCACAATATCTGTTTGAACAGCTCTGCTACACATGCGTTCACACACTGCACAGCTAAAATACACTCCCCTGTAGGCGGCGACTATCTGATCACAGCAGTGCAAAAATCGCTTGCTAGTGATCAGGCCTGAATTAGGCCCTGTGATCTGGAAACTGTAGTGTGAATCTGATGTCTATGGTTTATGTACAGTCCTTTAAGTGTTAATGGGTATATTACATGAATACAGTATTTTCTCTATAGAGACTTTAATGTAAAGTTTTAATGTCTTTGAGTTGATTAATTTTTCTATCTTTTGGAAACAATTTAAGAGAGCTTGATTGTAATTTTGTTTCAAGATCAAATCAATATTATTTTGATCCATTGTCGCAGGGCCCTTAAAATGCGCGGGGCCCATAGACCGGTGCCTAGGACTCACTTCAAATGTAGTAGAATTCAGCAGGGCTTCCCTGCCTACAGGTATGTTGTCAGTCCTGAGCCTCAGAATTTCTGGGAGCAGCCCAGGAATTAAGTGTAGTTTTCGTGGCATGTAATGGCGAATGTGATGAATAAGTGACAAGCAACCAATTCATTCAAATAGATTTAGTGAGAATTGTGGACAAACTGGTATAATAAAATCTGCTCAAGTAGTGTCATGGGTTGGTGAACACTACAAATTAGCAACTGGTAAAACTGTTCCATGGAACGTTACACCTTTTAAGTACAGAATTTTTCACGTTTCTCAGAAGAAATTTTGGGGGGAGATTTGTCGGGGGGCTTGGAGAGAGATTAAGGGGTCTTTTGCTGGGCCTTGGAGGGAGGCGGGATGGACATAGATGCGGTGCCGGCCAATCAGTTCCTAACTGCCATGTTACAGGCTGTGTTTGAGAGCTGAGGGTTCCGAGCTGGTTGGTTGGTGCTTTGTCTCCATCCGCTTTGTCTCTCTCCGGGGCTGGGTAGATTGACCCCTAAGTACTGGCCAATCAGTTCCTCCTAACTGCCATTTTACAGGCTGTGTTTGGAGAGTGACAGCTGGGAGCTGATAGGATGGTAGTTTATCTCTCTCCAAAGCTTTGATACCCCTAGATTTCCTAGATAGATTTCCCCTTTGATCTTAAGGCCATATCTTCAGAAGGATATTAATACATTAGAGACTGCGCAAAAAAGGCAACTAAAATGGTGCATTGCCTACATCACAAAACATACCCAGAAAGACTAAGAAATCTCAATATGTATAGTTTGGAACAGAGAAGGGAAAGAGGGACATGATAGAAACTTTCAAATATATCAAGGATTTTAACAAAATCCAAGAGGAAGCATTCTTCAAATGCAGAGAAGCAATAGAACACGAGGACATGCACTGAGACTGGAGGGAGATAGGTTCCGGGAATATTTGAGGAAAAATAAGAATTTACTCACCGGTAATTCTATTTCTAGCTCCAAAGCTCCCAAACGGGCGGGAGAGTGCGGATGACTCTGCAGTACCGAATGAGCAAACACAAGGTCCTCCTCAGCCAGGGTATCAAACTTGTAGAACTTTGCAAATGTGTTTGAACCCGACCAAGTAGCCGCTCGGCAAAGCTGTAAAGCCGAGACCCCTCGGGCAGCCGCCCAAGAAGAGCCCACCTTCCTTGTGGAATGGGCTTTTACTGATTTTGTATGCAGCAATCCAGCCGCAGAATGAGCTAGCTGAATCGTGCTACAGATCCAGCGCGCAATAGTTTGCTTTGAAACAGGAGCACCCAGCTTGTTGGGTGCATGCAGGATAAACAGCGAGTCAGTCTTCCTGACTTCAGCCGTTCTGGAAACATATATTTTCAAAGCCCTGACTACGTCCAGTAACTTGGAGTCCTCCAAGTCCCGAGTAGCCGCAGGCACCACGATAGGTTGGTTCAAATGAAACGATGATACCACCTTTGGGAGAAATTGGGGACGAGTCCTCAATTCTGCCCTGTCCATATGGAAGATCAGATATGGGCTTTTACATGACAAAGCCGCCAATTCCGACACACGCCTAGCCGAAGCTAAGGCCAACAGCATGACCACTTTCCACGTGAGATACTTTAGTTCCACGGTCCTAAGTGGCTCAAACCAGTGGGATTTCAGGAAATCCAACACAACGTTAAGATCCCAGGGTGCCACTGGTGGCACAAAAGAGGGCTGAATATGCAGCACTCCCTTACCAAACGTCTGAACCTCAGGCAGTGAAGCCAGTTCTTTTTGAAAGAAAATGGAGAGGGCCGAAATCTGGACCTTTATGGACCCCAATTTTAGGTCCATAGTCACCCCTGACTGTAGGAAGTGCAGGAAACGACCCAGCTGGAATTCCTCTGTAGGGGCCTTCCTGGCCTCACACCAAGCAACATATTTTCGCCATATACGGTGATAATGCTTTGCTGTCACGTCTTTCCTAGCCTTTATCAGCGTAGGAATAACTTCATCCGGAATGCCTTTTTTCGCTAGGATCCGGCGTTCAACCGCCATGCCGTCAAACGCAGCCGCGGTAAGTCTTGGAACAGACAGGGCCCTTGTTGCAGCAGGTCCTGTCTGAGAGGCAGAGGCCATGGATCCTCTGTGCGCATTTCTTGCAGTTCCGGGTACCAATCCGGAACAATGAGTATTGTTCTTATTCCTCTCTTTCTTACTATTCTCAGTACCTTGGGTATGAGAGGAAGAGGAGGAAACACATATACCGACTGGTACACCCACGGTGTCACTAGGGCGTCCACAGCTATCGCCTGAGGGTCCCTTGACCTGGCGCAATATTTTTTTAGCTTTTTGTTGAGGCGGGACGCCATCATGTCCACCTGTGGCAGTTCCCATCGGTTTGCAATCAGTTGGAAGACTTCTTGATGAACTCCCCACTCTCCCGGGTGGAGGTCGTGTCTGCTGAGGAAGTCTGCTTCCCAGTTGTCCACTCCCGGAATGAACACTGCTGACAGTGCTTGCACGTGATTCTCCACCCATCGAAGAATCTTTGTGGCTTCCGCCATTGCCATTCTGCTTCTTGTGCCGCCCTGACGGTTTACATGGGCGACCGCCGTGATGTTGTCTGACTGAATCAGCACTGGCCGGTTTCGAAGCAGGGGCTCTGCTTGACTCAGGGCGTTGTAAATGGCCCTTAGTTCCAGTATATTTATGTGTAGAGAAGTCTACAGACTTGACCACAGCCCTTGGAAGTTTCTTCCCTGAGTGACTGCCCCCCACCCTCGGAGGCTTGCATCCGTGGTCACCAGGACCCAGTCCTGTATGCCGAACCTGCGGCCCTCGAGAAGGTGAGCACTCTGCAGCCACCACAGAAGAGACACCCTGGCCCTTGGGGACAGGGTGATCAACCGATGCATCTGAAGATGCGATCCGGACCACTTGTCCAACAGATCCCACTGAAAGATCCTCGCATGGAACCTGCGGAAGGGAATGGCTTCGTATGAAGCCACCATCTTTCCCAGGACTCGCGTGCAGTGATGCACCGATACCTGTTTTGGTTTCAGGAGGTCCCTGACCAGAGATGCTAATTCCTGGGCCTTCTCCACCGGGAGAAACACTTTCTTCTGTTCTGTGTCCAGAATCATACCCAGGAAAAGCAGACGCGTCGTAGGAATCAGCTGCGACTTTGGAACATTCAGAATCCAGCCGTGCTGTTGCAACACTTCCTGAGAGAGTGCTACGCTGATCAACAACTGCTCCCTGGACCTCGCCTTTATGAGGAGATCGTCCAAGTACGGGATAATTATAACTCCCTTCTGCCGAAGGAGTATCATAATTTCGGCCATTACCTTGGTAAATATTCTCGGTGCCGTGGACAGGCCAAACGGCAACGTCTGGAATTGGTAATGACAGTCCTGTACCACAAATCTGAGGTACTCCTGGTGAGGTGGATAAATGGGGACATGCAAGTAAGCATCTTTGATGTCCAGCGACACCATAAAATCCCCCTCTTCCAGGCTTGCAATAACCGCTCTGAGCGATTCCATTTTGAACTTGCATTTCTTTATATAAGTGTTCAAGGATTTTAAATTCAGAATGGGTCTCACCAAACCGTCCGGTTTCGGTACCACAAACACTGTGGAATAGTAACCCCTTCCCTGTTGAAGGAGGGGGACCCTGACAATCACTTGCTGGAGGTACAGCTTGTGAATTGCCGCCAGCACTACCTCCCTTTCCATGGGGGCAGCTGGCAAGGCTGATTTGAGGTAACGGCGGGGGGGGGGGGGGGGGGGGGGGTCCCTTCGAATTCCAGCTTGTATCCCTGAGATACAATTTGTATAGTCCAGAGATCCACCTGTGAGCGAACCCACTGGCTGCTGAAGTTTCGGAGACGCGCCCCCACCGCACCTGGCTCCGCCTGTGGAGCCCCAACGTCATGCGGTGGACTTAGTGGAAGCAGGGGAGGACTTTTGTTCCTGGGAACTGGCTGCATGGTGCAGCTTCTTACCTCTACCCTTGCCTCTGGCAAGAAAGGATGCGCCTCTGACTCTCTTGCCTTTCTGGGAACGAAAGGACTGCATTTGATAATACGGTGCTTTCTTAGGCTGTGAGGAAACCTGAGGCAAGAAAGTCGACTTTCCAGCTGTCGCTGTAGACACGAGGTCCGACAGACCGTCCCCAAACAATTCCTCACCCTTATAAGGCAAAACCTCCATGTGTTTTTTAGAATCAGCATCTCCTGTCCATTGCCGAGTCCATAAGACCCTCCTGGCAGAAATGGACATAGCATTAATTCTAGAGCCCAGCAGGCAAATGTCCCTCTGAGCATCCCGCATATATAAGACGACGTCTTTGATATGGCCCAGGGTTAGCAAAACAGTATCTCTGTCGAGGGAATCTATGTCGTCTAACAGAGTATCTGTCCACGCTGCTACAGCACTACACATCCAGGCTGAAGCAATAGCAGGTCTCAGTAGAGTACCAGAGTGTGTATACACTGACTTCAGGATAGCTTCCTGCTTTCTATCCGCAGGCTCCTTTAGGGCGGCCGTATCCTGAGACGGCAGGGCCACCTTTTTAGATAAGCGTGTCAGCGCCTTGTCCACCCTAGGGGATGTTTCCCAACGTAACCTGTCCGTTGGCGGGAAAGGGTACGCCATCAGTAACCTCTTAGAAATCACTAATTTCTTATCAGGGGAACTCCACGCTTCTTCACACAATTCATTTAATTCATCAGATGGGGGAAAAGTCACTGGCTGCTTTTTCTCCCCAAACATATAAACCCTCTTGGTATTAACAGGGTTAATCTCAGAAATGTGTAATACATCTTTCATTGCAACAATCATGTATCGGATGGCTTTGGTCATTTTAGACTGTAAATGTGCCTCATGATCGTCGACGCTGGAGTCGGACTCCGTGTCGACATCTGTGTCAACCATCTGAGATATAGGGCGTTTATGAGCCCCTGACGGTTTCTGAGTCGCCTGGGCAGGCGCGGGCTGAGACCCCGGCTGTCCCAAGGCTGCAGCGTCATCAAACCTTTTATGTAAGGAGCTTACATTGTCGTTTAAGACCTTCCACATATGCATCCAATCAGGTGTTGGCCCCGACGGGGGCGACCCCACACTTATCTGCCCTTGCTCCGCCTCCACGTAAGCCTCCTCATCAAACATGTCGACACAGCCGTACCGACACACCGCAGACACACACAGGGAATGCTCAGACTGAGGACAGGACCCCACAAAGTCCTTTGGGGAGACAGAGAGAGAGTATGCCAGCACACACCACAGCACTATATAACACAGGGATTTTCACTGATAATAAGTGATTTACCCAATAGCTGCTTTATAAGTCTTATTTGCGCCCAAATTTATGTGCCCCCCCTCTCTTTTTAACCCGTCTTGTACCTGGATACTGCAGGGGAGAGCCTGGGGAGCTGCTTCCAGCGGAGCTGTGAATAAAAAATGGCGCTGGTGTGCTGAGGAAGAAGGCCCCGCCCCCTCAGTGGCGGGCTTCTGTCCCGCTTTCTGTGTAAAAAAATGCGGGGTTTTTTACATATATACAGTGCCAGACTGTATATATGCATTTTTATGCCAAAAGGTACCACAATTTCAGCCCAGGGCGCCCCCCCCCCCACCCCCCAGCGCCCTGCACCCTACAGTGACCGGAGTGTGTAAGTGTGCTGGGAGCAATGGCGCACAGCTGCGGTGCTGTGCGCTACCTTAATGAAGACAGGAGTCTTCAGCCGCCGATTTCGTCGTCTTCAAGCTTCTGTTCTTCTGGATCTGCGAGGGGGGCGGCGGCGCGGCTCCGGGAACAGACGATCGAGGACAGGTGCCTGTGTTCGAACCCTCTGGAGCTAATGGTGTCCAGTAGCCTAAGAAGCACAAGCTAGCTGCAAGCAGGTAGGTTTGCTTCTCTCCCCTTAGTCCCACGTAGCAGTGAGTCTGTTGCCAGCAGAAGCTCACTGAAAATAAAAAACCTAACAAATACTTTCTTTACTAGCAAGCTCAGGAGAGCCCACTAGGAGCACCCAGCTCTGGCCGGGCACAGATTCTAACTGAGGTCTGGAGGAGGGGCATAGAGGGAGGAGCCAGTGCACACCAGATAGTACCTAATCTTTTCTTTAGAGTGCCCAGTCTCCTGCGGAGCCCGTCTATTCTCCATGGTCCTTACGGAGTTCCCAGCATCCACTAGGACGTCAGAGAAAATTACTTTACAGAAAGGGTAGTGGACAAGTGGAGTAGCCTCCCATCAGAGGTGGTAGAGGCTGACAGTAAAGCAATTTAAACATGCATGGGATAGACCTAAGGATATCCTTACAAAGAAATAAGGATCAAATAAGGTTTGAGGTAAAAATAAGGTTAAAAAAAAGGCAGACTAGCTGGGCCAAGTAGTTCTTATCTGCCGTCAAATTCTATGTTTCTTTATATGTTACTCTGCCTATTTGGTAATCCGGCACTGTCTGCTAGGTACAGGATGTCATGTACATGATTCTTCAACAGGATACTTCAACAATACCGCAAATGCTTAGTACATCCCGCCGTAGGTGAGATCTTACCAGTAATGTATAAAGTGATATCACTACAGGAATTTTCACAGCATTTAGGGCTTCTGCCTATTTGTCATACCCCACGTTCTGATACAGACTATTGGGGGTAATTCTGAGTTGATCGCAGCAGGAACTTTGTTAGCAGTTGGGCAAAACCATGTGCACTGCAGGGGAGGCAGATATAACATGTGCAGAGAGAGTTAGATTTGGGTGGGGTGTGTTCAATCTGCAATCTAATTTGCAGTGTAAAAATAAAGCAGCCAGTATTTACCCTGCACAGAAACAATATAACCCACCCAAATCTAACTCTCTCTGCAAATGTTATATCTGCCCCCCCCCCCCCTGCAGTGCACATGGTTTTGCCCAACTGCTAACAAAGGCCCTCATTCCGAGTTGTTCGCTCGCAAGCTGCTTTTAGCAGCTTTGCACACGCTAAGCCGCCGCCCTCTGGGAGTGTATCTTTGCTTCTTAAAATTGCGAACGAAAGATTCGCAATGTTGCGATAAGACATCTCTGTGCAGTTTCTGAGTAACTCGAAACTTACTCGGCATCTGCGATCAATTCAGTGCTTGTCGTTCCTGGTTTGACGTCACAAACACACCCAGCGTTCGCCCAGACACTCCTCCGTTTCTCCAGCCACTCCCGCGTTTTTCCCAGAAACGGTAGCGTTTTTTCACACACACCCATAAAACGGCCAGTTTCCGCCCAGAAACACCCACTTCCTGTCAATCACAGTACGATCACCAGAACGAAGAAAAAGCCGTGAGTAAAATTCCTAACTGCATAGCAAATTTACTTGGCGCAGTCGCAGTGCGAACATTGCGCATGCGCACTAAGCGGAAAATCGCTGCGATGCGAAGAAATTTACAGAGCGAACAACTCGGAATGACCCCCAAAGTTCCTGCTGCGATCAACTCAGAATTGCCCCCATTGTCAGCTATTGCAGAGAGTAGCCTTTTCTTGCAAAGCATCGGGAAACCTATTTATCATAGATTGCATCCTACAGTCAGCCAACGTTGTCAGGATTTTGTCCCTTTCTTTTGATATTTTGTCAAAAACAAGGGAGGTCATTCCGAGTTGTTCGCTCGCAAGCGGATTTTAGCAGATTTGCTCATGCTAAGCCGCCGCCTACTGGGAGTGAATCTTAGCTTCTTAAAATTGCGAACGATGTATTCGCAATATTGCGATTACACACCTCGTAGCAGTTTCTGAGTAGCTCCAGACTTACTCGGCATCTGCGATCAGTTCACTGCTTGTCGTTCCTGGTTTGACGTCACAAACACACCCAGCGTTCGCCCAGACACTCCTCCGTTTCTCCGGCCACTCCTGCGTTTTTTCCGGAAACGGTAGCGTTTTTTCCCACACGCCCATAAAACGGCCTGTTTCCGCCCAGTAACACCCATTTCCTGTCAATCACATTACGATCGCCAGAACGATGAAAAAGCCTGAGTAAAATTACTAAGTGCATAGCAAATTTACTTGGCGCAGTCGCAGTGCGAACATTGCGCATGCGCATTAAGCGGAAAATCGCTGCGATGCGAAGATTTTTACCGAGCGAACAACTCGGAATGAGGGCCAAGGTTTAGTACTTGTTTGCTAAGCAGCAATATGTTGTTTGCATCTTTCAATAAACATATTTTGAAAAAAAAAAAAAAGTGAGTTGCTGATTGCTTGTATTTACTATTATATTTGGTATCTAAATGCACTGTTTGTAAATGACCCCCTATGACCATATTTCGCTATAAGGGCCTAAATCATTTTCCTTCCATCTTTATGGCTTGTCTTTCAGGTTTCTGTGTGGGATATCGCACAATCTGAACCTTCAGGTCAAATCAGAGCCAACCAGTCCCAGGTTACAGATGGACACAGGAGGGTATTTTAGCCCTGGAGGAATGTCTGACACCAGCAGTAGTTACGGCCTATCTGTTGGGGGACAGTCTCAGGGTTTGGACTCTCCTACTGCATTACTTACATATTCTGATAACGGGGAGAAGCTGTTTGCAGACAGTCCGCCATCGCTCGGAGATGACCCCACCATGCAGTGTGTTCTACGGTCTGTCCCCAAGCGACTATGTCTGGTATGTGGGGACACAGCATCGGGGTATCATTATGGAGTTGCATCTTGTGAGGCTTGTAAAGCATTTTTTAAACGGACAATACAAGGTAAGAGTCACTGGGTCATGGAGCTCTATGTGGCAAATTATAATATCAACCATTCAACATGTTTGCTGGTGATTTTCCTCCTAAGAGTGCATGCGTTTATAGCAATAAATTCATTATTCTGCATACATGATTAGTGAAGGGAATCCTGTTAACATGCAGTCAGAATGATGTGTCACCAGCACGTGTATGGTTAGGAGGATTACAGGTGTCTGGAATCCCCCTGAGCCAACACTGTTGTACGGTAGAGGCGGCTCAGAAAGTATAAATACCAGGGGTGTGCGAGCAGTGCCACCTCACAGAATTGGGGGGGGGCTCCATTGCTTCCCTGTGGCACTTTGCTTGCCTGGAATGGTGCCCTACAGTCTGTGGATCTGCCATGAATATTTTGGCCAATCCTCTTCCTCCTGGCCCCAGAGGCCCTGCCCCCTCAACGTGACATTATGACTTCACATGTTAAGGGACGGGGCCAGGACAGGGAGGATAATAGCCCTGCTATGGCCCTGATAAATATATTATGCAGATCACCTTAATTTAAATACATATTTGTTGTATAACATAGCTTGAGGTTTATACTAGCGCATAATTTAAATATAACACGTGTGCTTCACTATATTATTCTCTGCTCGCTCATTAAACATAGTACTGTCATTAGAATAGGGCTAGATGCATCATCGCTTGGAGAGTGATAGAACGGCAAGAGAAAAGGCACAAGCCAATCAGCTCCTAACTGCCATGTCACAGGCTGTGTTTGAAAAATGACAGTTAGGAGCTGGTTGTCTGGTAGTTTATCACTTTCCATTTTATCACTCTCTAAGCAATGATGCATCTAGCCCTATGTCCATTAATCACATGAGTATTATTAATACATTATTATGACATGTGTCTGTCATCAGCAGCGGTGCAAGTATGCGGGTATGCTTGGGTACGGAGTACCCATAAGAATTTGGCAGCGGGTACGCAGTACCACCTGCCACACACATTACCACAATTATAATGTGCCACAAAGCAACAAGACCATGGTGCTTGGCAGCATGACGGCTCCTCCCAGTTTGTCAGGGTTACTGGGAGTGCGACAGTGGCTGTATTTTCCTGTTATAATGCAGGCATTACTATATATTGTTATTAAATTGGGGGCATTACTATATATTTCTATTATACTGGTGGTATCACTATATATTTTAGCCTTGCCTCCAGATTAAAGAAAAAAGGGGGCTTTCGTGTGGCCACGCCGCTAGTATTATGTAGTCACTCCCACTAGAAGTGTGTGGCCACACCCCCTCACAACACATGATCACGCCCATTTTTGGGGGCACTCAGTACCACTAAGAAAATATTTCTACTTGCACCACTGGTCATTAGTACACTTTGGTTGTAGTAAGGACTGACCCATTAAGCATGTTTCTGTTATTAGTACACTGTGGTCCTTAGGAAGGACTGAGCCATTAAACATGTTTCTCTAATTAGAACACTGTGGTCCTACCAAGGACTGAGTTATTAAATATGTTACTGTAATTAATACACTGTGGTCCTAGTAAAGACCAGAGACTAGACTTTTGGTGCCCTGTGCCAGAAAGATAATTTTTCCAATAGGGACATAAGGTGCATGCCCTTGTGGGGAAGAGAATCCCAGAGACTTGATCCCAGAGAAAGCCCACGCTATGATACTCCTTTCCATATTTTATACTGTATATATTCACACACATTTACAGAACACTGCAAGAAAATGTATTTGGACACAAATCTTTTTTAAACCACTTAACTTGAGAACTCGTTGCTATTTAGTTACAGTACCCTATTAAATAACACATTTCAATACATTGCCATACACAGGATTCAAACCCATAACCTGTTGCATTCCAATCAAACACCCTATGCATTTAGCTATTTGATCCTGCATAAAAGCTATGAGATTTCTAACTATATGAATCTACTTGCACTTTGTAAAAAAAATAATAATAATCAACATCGCAATTGAGCAGATCTACTGTATGTAGCGTGCAGCCACACATTACATAGATCTGTTCGGCTACAGTGTACAGAGTACAAGGTAAGCTTCAATTTCAAATAGTTATAATTCTCTAGCTTTCAATACAAGGGCAGGTAGCTCAATGAATAGAGTGTCTGACTGCAATGCCACAGGCTGGGGCTGGAGATACTGTGGGGCTGGAGACACTGTGGAGGCTGACGGGACACACTGGAAACTGGGGCTGTAGCGACACTGTGGGGGCTGGAGAAACACTGGGCGCAAAATTTACTAAGAGCAAATAAGCAGAGTGATCAGCACTGTACATGGGGGGTAATTCCAAGTTGATCGCAGTAGGATTTTTGATAGCAACTGGGCAAAACCATGTGCACTATATAACATGTGCAGAGATATAACATGTGCAGAGAGAGTTAGATTTGGGTGTGGTGAGTTCAATCTGCAATCTAAATTGCAGTGTAAAAATAAAGCAGCCAGTATTTACCCTGCACAGAAACAAAATAACCCACCCAAATCTAACTCTCTCTGCAAATATATGTTATATCTGCCTCCCCTGCAGTGCACATGGTTTTGCCCAACTGCTAAAAAATTTCCTGCTGCGATCAACTTGGAATTACCCCATTGATGTGAAGCTGTTTTTTTCTTAATCAGGCTTGTCCCCGAAAACGCACTTTCTTGTAACACCTGGAAAACTTTTCCATATGGCAGAAACTTACATTAAAGTTCTGACCCGCAGACCTTGAAAGGTATCTTTATCCAGGGGCGGATCCAGAACAAAATGACAGGGGGGGCACCATGACAGGGGAAGGCGGGGGGGGGGGGGGGGGATTTTTGCGCACGCTCCTGGGAAGGTGGGTGTGGTCTCATAACAAGGGTTGTGACGTCACAGTGCCATACCAACGAGCCACAACCTCATTTTTTATCACGCTGTGGACATGGAGTACAGGTCTGGTGGCTAGTGAGTGACAGGGTGAGTATACAAGGACAGGTCTGGTAGGGGACAGGGTGAGTGTGCGGGGATAGGGTGAGTGTGCAGGGGCAGGTCTGGTAAGGGACAGGGTGAGTGTGCAGGGACAGGTCTGGTAGGGGATAGGGTGAGTGTGCAGGGACAGGTCTGGTAGGGGATAGGGTGAGTGTGCAGGGACAGGTCTGGTAGGGGACGGAGTGAGTGCGTATATAGGGGGTATCACCTCATACAGGGCACACAGTATATAGGAATAGTATGGACAGGTATACAGGAGGAGTCACCTCAGTACACATGGCACAGTTTATAGGATATAGGGGGTATGGCACATATAGGCAATGACACTATAGTAGGTATATAAGTGAGGGTCTTACCCTGGCATAGGAGTCGGTCATATCATCCTCATGGTCGTCATGACCATGGCCCGTTGCGGTGGACACCGGCGCCTTGGAGGCCAGAGTGGAGCTGGTGTGGAGATTCTGCACACGGAGAGAGCGCAGAAACCGGGCAGCCCCGGAGAGCCGCAGCGCCCGCACACACAAGGGCTTCGCCATGATCAGGCTGCCCTGACTGACAGCGACCGCAGCAGGTACAGGCAGCGGTGGGACCCAGCCACAGTAGTCCGGGCACACACACACACACACACACACACACACACACACACACACACACACACACACACACACGAAAAAAGAAAAAAATCATATTGACACACACAGAAAAAACCCACACACTAGCCACTACAGAAAACAATAAAACACATTGGTCACTACAGAAAAAAAACTACATTGGCCCCGGACAGTAAAAATAAAGATAATGTATGCCTCACAAAAAAAATAATACATTGGCCCCCAGGTGGAAAATATTAAAAGACATTGGCCTACAAAATAAAAAAAAGGGGTGGACAGTGTATGTGCTGCATTTGGTGGGGGGGGGGGGGGGGGGGATTGGGGGTACTCTTTCTAGGGGGCTGACACACACAGACAGAAGCTAACACACAGGTTCTGACACTCAGACAGATACTGACACACTGTTGCTGACACAGACACACAGAAAGATGCTGATACTGACACATAGAAACATGCTGACAGACAGCTGTTGACACACAGACGCTAACACAGACAGACACTGACACTGACACACAGAAACATGCTGACACACTGACGCAGACAGATGTTGCCACAGACACTGACACACAGATGCTGATACATTGACAAACAGATGCTGACACAGATGCTGACTTACTGATATACACAAACTGACACTGAGGATTCAGGAATAACTTTCCTGCAGCTCTCCTAGGCATCCAAACCCTGACTTCCTATCATAGAACAGTCCCATCTTACACAGCGTGCAGTATCCGTGTATGTCTGACTTTGCAATGCGTCCTCTCCCTGCAGCAGGGAGAGGACGCATTGCAAAGTCAGACATACACGGATACACGGCATACTTGCCTACCTGACCCTCTCCATGAGGGAGAAAATGCTCTGTTCCTGGACTTTCCTGGTAATGTATGATTGCCATCACCTGTGGTGAAACTCCTTTCTTATCAATTAACTAGCTCACCACAGGTGATGGCAATCATAAATTACCAGGAAAGTCCAGGAACAGAGCATTTTCTCCCTCATGGAGAGGGTCAGGTAGGCAAGTATGATACACGGGTGAGGGCAGCAGCCAGCAGACTCTCTCTTCACTGCCGCGGCTCCGGCTTGAAAGGGTTTCTGAGCATGCGCAGAAGCTCTTATCGCCGCAGCCGCGGATATAGGAGCCAATCCGCCGCTGTGACCACGCTACTCCGCTCCGGCCAGCCCTGCTTCCTGGTGACACGCTATATTCATAATACAGTAGCGGCATGGGCTGTGGGGACCGCAGGTTGCATGCGGTCCTCACAGCCCATGCAGCTACTGTATTATGAATATATCCTAAATGACAGGGGGGGCACGTGCCTGGGTGCCCCCCCCCTAAATCCGCCACTGTCTTTATCTTCCCTTCTTTAAACCCACCAGCGGTTAAAAGCTATGCAGCAGAAACTTACATTAAATCCTGTCTCGCATTCACATAACAGGTTCTTTAACCCTCCATACTGTATACATCCGGACACAGGCTGGCTCCAAAGTTTTAATAAGAAGAATAAAATGTAACAAACACTAAAAGTTTACAGGTACAATGTAACAGAGAGAGTGAGGCAAGTGGGTGAAGACGCTAGATCTTACGTGCGGCACTGTCCGGCTGCAGACACAGACAGAAAAATGATAAATGACAGCAGCACACCGGCAGATGTAACAAGCAGATAGTTACAAAGTTGACTAAGCGTTGAAGAGTGATAAAGTGGACTGAGATAAAGGCCCTCATTCCGAGTTGATCACTAGCTGCCGTTGTTCGCAGCGCAGCGATCAGGCTAAAAATTGGCACTTCTGCGCATGCGTATGGTGCGCACGCGCGACGTACTTTCACAAAAGCCGATGCAGTTTTACACAAGGTCTAGCGACGCTTTTCAGTCGCACTGCTTATCGTTGAGTGATTGACAGGAAGTGGGTGTTTCTGGGTGGTAACTGATCGTTTTCGGGGAGTGTGTGTAAAAACGCAGGCGTGCCAGATAAAAACGCAGGAGTGGCTGGGGAAACGCAGGCGTGGCTGGCCAAACGCAGGGCGTGTTTGTGACGTGAAAACAGGAACTAAATAGTCTGAAGTGATCGCAAGCTAGGAGTAGGTCTGCAGCTACTCTGAAACTGCACAATTTTTCTCTAACGTCCTAGAGGATGCTGGGACTCCGTAAGGACCATGGGGGATAGACGGGCTCCGCAGGAGACATGGGCACTTTAAGAAAGACTTTGACTCTGGGTGTGCACTGGCTCCTCCCTCTATGCCCCTCCTCCAGACCTCAGTTTGATACTGTGCCCAGAGGAGATGGATGCACTGCAGGGAGCTCTCCTGAGTTTCCTGCTAAGAAAGTATTTTAATTAGGTTTTTTATTTTCAGGGAGCACTGCTGACAACAGACTCCCTGCATCATGGAACTGAGGAGAGAGAAACAACCCTACTTCTCTGAGTTTCAAGGTCCTGTTTCTTAGGCTACTGGTCTCACCTTGGAGTTCGTCCCAGAGCCGCGCCGCCGTCCTCCTCGCAGAGCCAGAAGATAGAAGCCGGGTGAGTATGAGAAGAAAGAAGGCTTCAAAGGCGGCAGAAGACTTTGTGATCTTCACTGAGGTGACGCACAGCACTGCAGCTGTGCGCCATTGCTCCCATACACCTCACACACTCCGGTCACTGTAAGGGTGCAGGGCGCAGGGGGGGCGCCCTGGGCAGCAATATAAACCTCTATTATGGCATAAACACATATATACATGTACAGCTGGGCACTGTACATGTATAAAAAGAGCCCCCGCCATGTTTTTGAATAAATTGAGCGGGACAGAAGCCTGCCGCCGAGGGGGCGGGGCTTCTCCCTCAGCACTCACCAGCGCCATTTTTTCTCCACAGCACAGCGCTGAGAGGAAGCTCCCCGGACTCTCCCCTGCTTACTGAGGTGACAGTGGGTTTTTCAAGAGGGGGGGCGGGGGGGGGGGGCACATAATTGGCGAAAAACAAGTTATTTCAGCGCTACTGGGGAAACATTCTGTGTTTTGCCTGGGTTATATAGCGCTGGGGTGTGTGCTGGCATACTCTCTCTCTGTCTCTCCAAAGGGCCTGGTGGGGAACTGTATTCAGATAAGAGCTTCCCTGTGTGTGGGGTGTGTCGGTACGCGTGTGTCGACATGTATGAAGTGGAAGGCTCACATAAGGAGGAGGGGGAGTGTATGAATGTCAGATCTCCGTCAGCAGCGCCGACACCAGACTGGATGGAGATGTGGAATGTCTTGAGTGCTAGTGTTTAATTTGTTACACAAGAGATTAGACAAGGCTGAGGCTAGGGAACAGTCAGGTAGTCAGACCATGCCTGTCCCTGTGTCAGCGGGACCTTCCGGGTCTCAGAAACGCACATTGTCCCAAATAATGGACACAGATACCGACACGGATTCAGACTCTAGTGTCGACTATGAGGAGGCAAAATTACAGCCTAAAGTGGCTAAGGGCATTCGATATATGATTATTGCAATAAAAGAGGTTTTGCATATCACGGAGGAACCCCCTGTCCCTGACAAGAGGGTACACATGTATAAAGAGAAAAAGCCTGAGGTCACTTTTCCATCCTCGTATGAGCTGAGCGAGCTGTGCAAAAAGGCTTGGGAATCTCCAGACAAGAGGCTGCAGATTCCCAAAAGGATTCTTATGGCGTATCCTTTCCCGCAGACTGATAGGATACGATGGGAGTCTTCTCCTAAGGTGGACAAGGCTTTAACACGTTTATCAAAAAAGATAGCGCTGCCATCACAAGATACGGCTACCCTCAAGGATGCTGCTGATCGCAGACAGGAGGTTACCATGAAGTCCATTTACACACATTCAGGTACAATTCTTAGACCGGCAATGGCGTCGGCCTGGGTTTGTAGTGCTGTCGCAGCATGGACAGACTCCTTATCTACGGAAATTGAGACCCTAGATAAGGTTACCATTTTAATGACCCTAGGGCATATAAAAGATGCTGCGTTATATATGAGGGATGCTCAAAGAGACATTTGTTTGCTAAGTTCCAGAATAAACGCTATGTCTGTTTCTGCTAGGCGAGTCTTATGGACCCGGCAGTGGACGGGTGATGCTGACTCAAAGAGGCATATGGAGTCTTTGCCTTACAAAGGTGAGGAGTTATTTGGAGAAGGCCTCTCGGACCTCGTCTCCACAGCTACGGCAGGTAAATCGATTTTTTTGCCTTATGTTCCCTCACAGCCTAAGAAAGCGCCTCATTATCAAATGCAGTCCTTTCGTTCGAATAAAAGCAAAAGAGTACGAGGATCGTCCTTTCTTGCCAGAGGTAAGGGCAGAGGAAAAAAGCTGCACACAGCTAGTTCCCAGGAACAGAAGTCCTCCCCTGCCTCTGCAAAATCCACCGCATGACGCTGGGGCTTCCCTGGGGGAGTCCGCTCAAGTGGGGGCACGTCTTCGACTTTTCAGCCACATCTGGGTTCATTCACAGGTGGATCCTTGGGCACTAGAAATTGTTTCTCAGGGATACAAGCTGGAATTCGAGGAGGTGCCTCCTCGCCGGTTATTCAAATCGGCTCTACCTGCGGCTCCCTCAGAGAGGGAGTTAGTGTTGAATGCAATACAAAAAATTGTATCTTCAACAGGTGGTGGTCAAGGTTCCTCTACTGCAGCAAGGAAAGGGTTATTACTCAACCCTGTTTGTGGTTCCGAAACAGGACGTTTCGGTCAGACCCATTTTGAATTTAAAATCCCTGAACTTATACTTGAAAAAGTTCAAGTTCAAGATGGAATAGCTCAGGGCGGTCATCGCCAGCCTGGAAGGGGGGGATTTTATGGTTTCCCTGGACATAAAGGATGCATACCTTCATGTTCCAATATTTCCTCCTCATCAGGCTTTCCTGGGATTTGCTGTACAGGATTGTCACTACCAATTTCAGACGTTGCCGTTTGGGCTTTCAACGGGCCCGAGGATTTTCACCAAGGTAATGGCGGAAATGATGGTGCTCCTGCGCAAGCGAGGGGTCACAATTATCCCGTACTTGGACGATCTCCTCATAAAAGCGAGATCTCGGGAGAAGTTACTGGACAGCGTGTCTCTGTCTTTGAAGGTGTTACAGCAACACGGCTGGATTCTCAATATTCCGAAGGGTCACAGTTGGTTCCTACGACGCGTCTGACCTTCTTGAGCTTGATTTTGGACACAGACCAGAAGAAGGTTTTTCTTCCAATGGAAAAAGCTCAGGAGCTCATGACTCTGGTCAGGAATCTATTGAAGCCAAAACAGGTGTCAGTGCATCACTGCACTCGAGTCCTGGGGAAAATGGTGGCATCGTATGAAGCAATTCCCTTCGGCAGGTTCCATGCGAGGACCTTCCAATGGGACCTACTGGACAAGTGGTCCGGGTCACATCTACAAATGCATCAGAGGATCACCCTGTCCCCCAGAGCCAGGGTGTCTCTCCTGTGGTGGCTGCAGAGTACTCACCTCCTAGAGGGTCGCAGGTTCGGCATCCAGGACTGGATCCTGGTGACCACAGACGCAAGTCTCCGAGGTTGGGGAGCAGTCACACAGGGAAGAAATTTCCACGGTCTTTGGTCGAGTCTAGAGACTTGTCTCCACATCAACATCCTGGAGTTGAGGGCCAAATACAACGCCCTACGTCAAGCGGAGGCATTACTTCGTGACAAACCAGTTCTGATTCAGTCGGACAATGTCACCGCAGTAGCTCATATAAACCACCAAGGCGGCACAAGGAGCAGGGTGGCAATGGCGGAAGCCACCAGGATTCTTCGCTGGGCGGAACATCATGTAAGCGCACTGTCAGCAGTGTTCATTCCGGGAGTAGACAACTGGGAAGCAGACTTCCTCAGCAGACACGACCTGCATCCGGGAGAGTGGGGACATCATCAGGAAGTCTTTGCGCAGATCGCAGGTCGGTGGGGACAGCCCCAAATAGACATGATGGCGTCCCGTCTCAACACAAAGCTAAAAAGGTATTGCGCCAGGTCAAGAGATCCTCAGGCGATAGCTGTGGACGCCCTGGTGACACCGTGGGTGTTTCGGACGGTTTATGTGTTTCCTCCTCTTCCTCTCATACCCAAGGTGTTGAGGAATAATAAGACAGAGTAGAGTGAGAACAATCCTCATTGTTCCAGATTGGCCACGAAGGACTTGGTATCCGGATCTACAGGAATTGCTCACAGAAGATCCGTGGCCTCTTCCTCTACGACAGGACCTGCTGCAGCAGGGGCCCTATCTGTTCCAAGGCTTACCGCGGCTGCGTTTGACGGCATGGCGGTTGAACGCCAGATCCTAGCGGAAAAAGGTATTCCAGAGGAGGTCATTCCTACGCTAATAAAGGCTAGGAAGGACGTGACATCAAAACATTATCACCAAATATGGAGAAAATATGTTTCTTAGTGTGAGGCCAGGAATGCTCCTACGGAGGAATTCCATCTGGGTCGTCTCCTTCACTTCCTGCAAACTGGAGTGAATTTGAGCCTAAAATTAGGCTCCATAAAAGTTCAGATTTCGGCCTTAGCCATTTTCTTTCAAAAGGAATTGGCCTCTCTACCTGAAGTACAGACTTTTGTAAAGGGAGTACTGCATATTCAGCCTCCTTTTGTACCTCCGGTGGCGCCTTGGGACCTTAACGTGGTGTTAAGTTTCCTTAAGTCACATTGGTTTGAACCACTCAAAATGGTGGAGTTAAAATATCTCACTTGGAAGGTGGTCATGTTGCTAGCCTCGGCTTCGGCTAGGCGAGTCTCGGAATTGGCGGCTTTATCACATAAAAGCCCCTATCTGGTTTTTCATGTGGATAGGGCGGAATTGCGGACTCGTCCTCAATTCCTACGTAAAGTGGTTTCATCCTTTCATATGAATCAACCCATTGTTGTGCCTGTGGCTACGCGTGACTTGGAGGATTCCGAGTCCCTGGATGTGGTCAGGGCTTTGAAAATTTACGTGGCCAGAACGGCTAGAGTCAGAAAAACAGAAGCACTATTTGTCCTGTATGCAGCCAACAAGGTTGGCGCTCCTGCTTCAAAGCGGACTATTGCTCGCTGGATCTCTAACACGATTCAGCAGATGCATTCTACGGCAGGATTTCCGTTACCAAGATCGGTTAGGGCCCATTCCACTAGGAAGGTGGGCTCTTCTTGGGCGGCTGCCCAAGGGGTCTCGGCACTACAGCTGTGCCGAGCTGCTACTTGGTCGGGGTCAAACACCTTTGCAAAGTTCTATAAGTTTGATACCCTGGCTGAGGAGGACCTCCTGTTTGCTCAATCGGTGCTGCAGAGTCATCCGCACTCTCCCGCCTGTTTGGGAGCTTTGGTATAATCCCCATGGTCCTTACGGAGTCCCAGCATCCTCTAGGACGTTAGATAAAATAAGATTTTAAACCTACCGGTAAATCTTTTCCTCGTAGTCCGTAGAGGATGCTGGGCGCCCGTCCCAAGTGCGGACTACTTCTGCAAGACTTGTATATAGTTATTGCTTAAATAAGGGTTATGTTAGTTAAATCGGTTTTGGACCGAAACTATGGGGGTCATTCCGAGTTGTTCGCTCGTTATTTTTTTCTCGCAACGGAACGATTAGTCGCTAATGCGCATGCGCAATGTCCGCAGTGCGACTGCGCCAAGTAAATTTGCTATGCAGTTAGGTATTTTACTCACGGCATTACGAGGTTTTTTCTTCGTTCTGGTGATCGTAATGTGATTGACAGGAAGTGGGTGTTTCTGGGCGGAAACTGGCCGTTTTATGGGTGTGTGCGAAAAAACGCTACCGTTTCTGGGAAAAACGCGGGAGTGGCTGGAGAAACGGAGGAGTGTCTGGGCGAACGCTGGGTGTGTTTGTGACGTCAAACCAGGAACGACAAGCACTGAACTGATCGCAGATGCCGAGTAAGTCTGGAGCTACTCAGAAACTGCTAAGAAGTGTCTATTCGCAATTCTGCTAATCTTTCGTTCGCAATTTTAAAATGCTAAGATTCACTCCCAGTAGGCGGCGGCTTAGCGTGTGCAAAGCTGCTAAAAGCAGCTTGCGAGCGAACAACTCGGAATGACCCCCTATGTTGTTTTTCATACTGCTAACTGGTTAGTTTAACACAAGTGATTATACGGTGTGATTGGTATGGCTGGTATGAATCTTGCCCTTGGATTAACTAAAATCCTTTCCTCGTACTGTCCATCTCCTCTGGGCACAGTTTCTCTAACTGAGGTCTGGAGGAGGGGCATAGAGGGAGGAGCCAGTGCACACCCAGAGTCAAAGTCTTTCTTAAAGTGCCCATGTCTCCTGCGGAGCCCGTCTATCCCCCATGGTCCTTACGGAGTCCCAGCATCCTCTACGGACTACGAGAAAAAGATTTACCGGTAGGTTTAAATCTTATTTTTTTTGTAGCAGCGCTGCGATCCTTTCGTTCGCACTTCTGCTAAGCTAAGATACACTCCCAGAGGGCAGCGGCTTAGCGTTTGCACTGCTGCTAAAAGCAGCTAGCGAGCGAACAACTCAGAATGAGGGCCAAAGTACCAGCCGTTCAGCTCCTGTCATATTTCGAACACAGCCTGTTACTTGACAGTTAGGAGCTGATTGGCAGGTACTTTATCTCAGTCCACTTTATCACTCTCCAAGACTTAGTACATCTGCCCCTGTGGGGCTGGAGGGACATGTGGGACTGATCAATCAACTGGCATGCACCTACCAGGGACCTGGGGATGGGAGGCCCCTAACAAAATGGGTGTACCAGACCCCATGATTTCTGTTGCCAGCCGTGGGCAGGACTGACCCTTTAAGCATGTTCCTGTCATTAGTACACTGGTTCTAGAAAGGACTGACCCATTAAATATGCCACTTTCATTAGTACACTATGGTCCCAGTAGAGACTGACCGAATACATAGGACACTCTCATCAGTAGATGTTGGTCCTATCGAATACACTTTTGATGCTGAGAGTAAGTGTATGGGGAAATGTCATGAATATTAATACTGCATTGAATAACATGGCAGCCTGTCTATAGCGGTAACTCTAGACTGATCCTGCTAACATTTTGCCCTCTCCGGATCTACACAGACACAATACTATTTGACATGTCCCTGATGGACGAGGCCAGAGGTTATAACAACATAATTAAATCTTTATTGATTCATCTTATAACTTAATAGGTGAAGAGAAATCACTTGATCACACCACTGTAAGGAGTCCCAGCATTAACTAAGTCACTTCTGGTGTAGAAGATAGAGGGGGATATAGCGATCAGGTGACAGGAATTTGGGGAGTTGTGGGAACCATGTGAAATAGACTATTGATAGAAGAAAGAGGTGGAAGATGTGGTAGAGAGAGACATATACAATAGGATAGCTTGTGTGTATGACTGGGCGCAAAGGTATGAGGAAAGATGAATGTATGTGAAAGGAAACAGGTCAGGATATGTCAGTGTTAAAAAAAATGCAGCAAAAACTCAGAAAACCACAGTTTACCGCAATACATATGACTAGCCATATGTATTTAAAAGGCATTGCAGCGGATTTCAGAGATATCCACTGTGCATCAGCAGCACAGCAGTGCCCATATAATTATATGGGGCTGTAATATGTCGGTATGCAGCAAGCTCCACAAAGTATTACTTTACGAAGCTTCTATGCAATAGGCAACATCATCTATAGATGGTGCTGCCTATAGAAACCTATGTGCTTCTTTACGCAAAATGTCTCAGAGAGGGATCCAAATGATAGATATGGCTGGAATAGTTTGGTATGAAGTGGTAGATACAGCTGGAAGAGTCTGTGAAAGGCGAATGACACAAGTAGAAGAGTCTGGTGTGAGGTAACAGATACAGGTGGAAGAGTCTGGTGTGAGGTAACATACAAGTGGAAGAGCCTGGTGTGAGGTGACAAATGCAGCTGGAAGAGTCTGAAAGGCGAATGATACAAGTAGAAGAGTCTGGTGTGAGATACAGTTGGTAGATACAGGTGTAAGAGTCTGGTATGAAGTGGAAGAGTCTGGTGGGAGGTGATAGATACAGGTGTAAGACTCTGGTATGCAGTGATAGATACATCTGAAAGAGTCTGTATGAAGTGGAAGAGTCTGGTGGGAGGTGACAAATACAGGTGGAAGAGTCTGGTATGAAGTGATAGATACAGCTGGAAGAGTCTGTGAAAGGCTATAGTTACAGGTGGAAGAGTTTAGTATAAGGTGACAGATATAGATGGAAGAGTCTGGTGTGAAGTGGTAGATGCAGATGGAAGAGAGTGGTGTGAGGTGGAAGAGTGGTGAAAGGTGATAGTCACAGGTGGAAGAGTCTGGTATGAGGTGACAGATACAGGTGGAAGAGTCTGGTATGAAGTGGTAGACACAGATGGAAGAGTGTGGTGTGAGGTGATAGATACAGGTGGAAGAGTGTGGTGTGAGGTATTAGATACAGGTGGAAGAGTCTGGTGTGGGGTGATAGGTACAGGTGGAAGAGTCTGGTGTGAGGTGATAGATACAGGTGGAAGAGTGTGGTATGAGTGATAGATATAGGTGGAAGAGCGTGGTGTGAGGTGATAGATACAGGTGGAAGTCTGGTGTGGGGTGATATATACAGGTGGAAGAGTCTGGTGTGGGGTGATAGATACAGGTGGAAGAGTCTGGTGTGGCGTGATAGATACAGGTGGAAGAGTCTGGTGTGAGGTGATAGATACAGCTGGAAGAATCTGGTCTGGTGTGATAGATACAGGTAGAAGAGTCTGGTGTGAAGTGGTAGATGCAGATGGCAGAGTGTGGTGTGAGGTGATAGATACAGGTGGAAGAGTCTGGTGGAAGGTGATACTTACAGGTGGAAGAGTCTGGTATGAGGTGATAGATACAGGTGGAAGAGTCTGGTATGAGGTGACAGATACAGGTGGAAGGGTCTGGTGTGAAGTGGTAGATGCAGATGGAAGAGTGTGGTGTGAGGTGATAGATACAGGTGGAACAGTCTGGAGTGTGGTGATAGATACAGGTGGAATAGTCTGAAGCGGAGTGATAGATACAGGTGGAAGAGTCTGGTATGAGGTGACAGATACAGGTGGAAGAGTCTGGTATGAGGTGACAGATACATGTGGAAGTGTCTGGTGTGAAGTGGTAGATGCAGATGGAAGAGTGTGGTGTGAGGTGATAGATACAGGTGGAACAGTCTGGAGTGTGGTGATAGATACAGGTGGAAGAGTCTGAAGCGGAGTGATAGATACAGGTGGAAGAGTCTGGTATGAGGTGACAGATACAGGTGGAAGAGTCTGGTATGAGGTGACAGATACATGTGGAAGTGTCTGGTGTGAAGTGGTAGATGCAGATGGAAGAGTGTGGTGTGAGGTGATAGATACAGGTGGAACAGTCTGGAGTGTGGTGATAGATACAGGTGGAAGAGTCTGGAGCGGAGTGATAGATACAGGTGGAAGAGTCTGGTATGAGGTGACAGATACAGGTGGAAGAGTCTGGTATGAGGTGACAGATACATGTGGAAGTGTCTGGTGTGAAGTGGTAGACGCAGATGGAAGAGTCTGATGTGGGGTGATAGATACAGGAGGAAGAGTCTGGTGAGAGACGATAGCGGTGGAAGAGTGTGGTGTAAGGTGATAGTTACAGGTGAAAGAGTGTGGTGAGAGGTTATAGAAACTGGTGGAAGAGTCTGGAGTGGAGTCATAGATACAGGTGGAAGAGTGTGGGGAGAGACGATAGAGGTGGAAGAGTGTGGTGTGAATTGATAGATACAGGTGGACTAGTGTGGTGTGTGGTGATACAGGTGGAAGAGTGTGGTGTGAGGTGATAAACAGTAGTAGATGATTATATTATTAGGTGATAGATATACAGTACTGGATGTTTATATTACTAGATAATAGATATAGGTGGTGACCAAATGTTTTCCCTAGGCACACACTGGCAAATGTCCAATTTTCACTGTTTTCACCCTTAGAAGGTTATGGATCTTCATATTGTGAGTCAGCCAAGGCCTCAAATTGGTTGAATAATCTCATTGATCTGTGTGTGAAAGCTCAATATGGCTAGTGAAAGGAAAAAAGCATTAGACAACTTCTGTTTCATCCTGTCCATCAGTGGTTAACCCGTGAGATACTGTAATCATTTTTGGTCATAGAACTTTGCAGTTGATTGGAGAGAAGATCAGGTTAATTGATCAGTAAATATGTTGTTCTTAAGAGTGTTAATAGACCTATATAAATAGTTATAAGAGGTAAAAAGTGGTCTTCATGGACCTTAATTGGCTAGATGTATATGAATGGTAAGTGTTCAGGTACAACAGGTGATGTGGATCAGCCAACAGCTCAGAGTTACTTCAATTTTGAGAAAATCTGTCAGCTTTCTAAGGATGATGAATTATCAGTTTAAGAGGGAGATTTATCAAAGCTTGGAGAGAGATAATCCGGAGAGAGATAAAGTACCAACCAATCAGCTTTTGTCATTGAACAGGCTGTGTTTGAAAACTGAGAGTTAGGAGCTGCTTGGTTGGTACTTTATCTTGTCTTTATCCATACCTCCCAACATGACCCTCTCCAGGAGGGACACAATGCTCTGCTTCTGGACTTTTCTCTTAATTTATGATTGCCGGCACTTGTGTTGAACAGGTTAATGGATAAGAAAGGTGTTTCAGCACAGGTGATGGCAATCATAAAGTAAGAGAAAAGTCCAGAAGCAGAGCATTCTGTCCCTCCTGGAGAGGGTCATGTTGGGAGGTATGCTTTATCTCTCTCCAAGCTTTGATAAATCTCCCCCTTAAACAGACACTGCTCTTACTGTATGGCTGCATTCAGATTGGCTGATTTTACTTCTGAGTTTCTGCAAGTAAAGCATTTCAAAAGTATCTGGATGCTGGAGTGTTGTCTGCAATGGGAGCCTCCATCTTGTACAATGGGGGTCATTCTGAGTTGATCGCTAGCTGCCGTTGTTCACTGCGTAGCAATGTGAAAAGAAAATGGCTAATCTGCGCATCTGTATGCACCGCTATGCGTACGCGCTTTGTACGGGTACAAAGTCCTTTGTGGTTTTGCACTGTTTCTAGCGACGATTCCAATCGCACAGCCGAATGCAAGGAGATTGACAGGAAGTAGGAGATTCTGGGTGTCATCTGACCGTTTTCTGGGAGTGTTTGGAAAAACGCAGGCGTGGCCAGGCATTTGCTGGGCGGGTATCTGACGTCATTACCACGTCACTCGTCGCAACAATCATTGCACAGAATAAGTAACAACAGGGCTGGTCTTATTCTGCACAAATGTGTTTGCTGCCGCTCGGCTGCACAGCCGTTCGCACTTCTGCAAAGCGAAAATACACTCCCCTGTGGGCGGCGACTATGCGTTTGCACGGCTGCTAAAAGTAGCTAGCGAGCAATCATCTCGGAATGAGGGCCAATAACTATAACCATCAACGTACAGAGATTTCCTGGCCTCTAGGTAGCGTGACTCCACCTGCTGCTTTACTATATTAGTGCTATCGCTGCTGCCGCGGCTGCTTCTATGTAAGCAGCAGCGATACCTCTTCCAACCACATCTAAATCTGGCCCATGAATAAAGAACAAAACAGCAAATGTAAATTAAAACAAATTCTACCTTAGGAAGATGTCCTTCAGAAATTAAAACTTACATTCTTCTTGTAAAATGATCAGTTTAGCTTCTTCTATATCTCACGTTATATATGAGTTAGGGGGCATCGAGACTGTCATTATTACATGTCACTTCTGTATGTTTAAAGATTTTTGTTTGATTTCTTAAAGTAAACGTAGAAATGCACTTTCCCATAGATGTGCTGCAAGTGTGTAAATGGGAGGTACAGTATAGGGGTGGCACCTCAGGGGTCATTCCGAGTTGATCGCACGTAGCAACTTTTTGCTGCTCATGCATAGCAACTTTTTGCTGCTCATGCAATCAACCTGACGCCGCCTATGGGGGAGTGTATTATAGCATAGCAGGGCTGTGAACGCTTGTGCAGCCCTGCTATGCTAAAAAAAGTTTAAAGTAAAATAAGACCAGGGCTGCAGTTACTCACCCAGTGCGACACATCCAGCAATGAAGGTCCTGGTCCTGACATCAGACATCGCCCTCCAAATACCTCGACGCGCCTGCGTTGGACTCACCACACCCAGAAAATGGTAAGTATCCGCCCTGGATCGCCTCCCGCCTGTCCGTCTTCTTGCGATCGCCGCTGCGATCACATTTCTCGCTGGCGGCGTTGCCCGGCGACCGCGTGTGCATTGTGTCCGCCGCGCATGCGCATTTCCGACCCGGTCGCACCGCAGCTAAGAACCGCTCAGGTATAATAGAAAATACAAGTGCATTTGTAACAAAGCATGTAACGTACCTATAAATTCAGCCTCTTAATCTCTTTACTGCGTTCAAATAACCCTACGAAGCTCAAATCCACTCTAAGCAAGGAATAGCCTCTATCTGTCCAGCTTATCTTATCTGCAAGTACAAACTTAGGCGCCCATACAAAAGCCCCTATCATGACCTGCAGATCTTTAAACAGGTGTATTTGCGCAAGTCGTCATGTGATGTCATAAAAGAGCGTGGAATTGCGCATTTGTACTTTCAGACCTGACCATTCATGCATCCTATTTCTTAACAACCCTAGCCCACTTCATTCATTCCGAATAATTTGGGGTTTAACTCCTTCATTTTCGCGCTGCAGTTGAGACTCCAACTGCTAATTGAAGTATTGATGGGAGATTGAGGCAAGTTTCCACAGGCATGGTCTCCCATCCATCCTCATACATGGGCCCGAGGAGGAATCCGTCAGGCAAAAGAGAGCAGTCAATATTCATTAGTGTGTGTAGCTTTTGAGTGGCAGAGCGGCCCTTCACATCCCAACACGGCCCCCCCGGGGGACACGCTGCCGTTATACACCAGGCGCTGCCTATCCTCCACTTTCCTTCTCTGTTTATACTTATTTGTAATTAAATAAAAGCTGCAGATACCCCAAAGGAATGAGGGGGGGTTAAGAGGAGAGAGATGAGCATCAATATCATGTTTTCCTATGGAGGATATGTGTATACAGCATTATCACACAGTTATGTCCTGAGAATCTCCCCGCTGGACATTTACGCCTATACATTGGGTTTTTGCACATACTGTGACCCAGTCAGTGGTAAGAGGGGTCAGGGTCCATTGGAAAAAAAGAAATAACCAAATCCCAGGATCTAATAATCCTGGGAGGAGCATGGATTTATATGAAATGTCATAGTAAAGGGATACTTAAACATTTGTATGAGTTCTCCCTAACATTTGTTGTATTTCTAGATTTTTTTGTATGTTTATAAATTAAAAATTTTTTTTTTTTTTTACTGATTCTGTGTATTTTGTGTGGTGCTCTGCCTACTATTTTATACTATAACACAATTTTTTAAATGTTTTTAACAAACTTAAAATCAAGCAAAATCAAGTTCTGTATCTGGTAATGGGAACAAGTACGGAATGGGATGAGAGGAACAGATATTGGGGAAAGCAAAAAGGGATTAAGTTGGGAAATGTAGAGTTTTAACTACTTAGCAGGTGCAGTCACAAGGAGTGGGGGGATCCTTTGCCATTTGTGGGTGGGGGCAATGTCACTGGGGTATCTATTGCCACTGGAGGTTGGTGGGGTGGTGTTACAATGGGGACATATTGACACTGGGGGTGTACTGGCTCGGTCACAGCCCGGTCTGGCAGTCACGGAGGGAGGAAACACCTCCAAATGGGACTGCCTTGTGTCATACTTGCCTACTTTTCTGTCGTCGTCCCCCCTTCCGGAGGAGGCAGCGCTGCAGGCGCATGGGTGCGTGGCCTGCAGCAAGATGAGCTGGTGGGTAAGTCCGGGGGAGTGGCATCATGATTGCGTCATTGTGGCTCCGTCCCCTTATACAGTGCCGAGAAAATAGGCACTGTATAGTGGGGGGCGGAGTTACAATGACGCGATTCAGCGCAAATCGCATCATCAGATGCCCACTTGTTTTCTGCTGTGGGCATTCGAGGGGGCTGGCAGGGAAAGCGGAGATTTGACCACCTGTATGGGGGGCTTGGAGGGCCACCCAATTTTCGGGAGCCTCCCGGCCATTCTGGAAGGGTAGACAAGTATGCCTTGCGTGTCTGTGACTGACAGGTAGGTCTTCCAGTAGGAAGTCACCACCAGTCACAGTGAAGCCAGTGCAATCCCAGACTGCATCTGTCTCACTGACACTGAGCGGAGGTGGTGGATTTTACTGGGGGGGGGGGGGGGGGGGGTTGCAGTCCATAGGTAAAATTCGGTCCTGAGTAGGATAGAAGCGGCAATGGAACAGTATTTTTCCTTTGTGAGGGAAAGATCAAGCAATTACTTCTGACAGCTTAATCTAGTAATGTGTCTGTGAGATGGGTGATGGATGCTGAGCAACATATTCTAGTAGAACACAAAAACATAAAACTTAGATGTGTGTCTCTAGGTCAGGCATTCCCAACCACGGTCCTCAAGGCACACCAACAGTGCAGGTTTTAGTGATATCCAGGCTGCAGCACAGATGGTTAAATCAAAATAGCTCAGCTACTAATTAAGTCACCTGTGCTGAAGGCTGGATATCACTAAAACCTGCACTGTTGGTGTGCCTTGAGGACCGTGGTTGGGAATGCCTGCTCTAGGTGAATAGGACGCTATATACACTTCTACCTGTAGTCAGTGCAGCAATGCTGTCCAGCTCTGCAGCCATCCCTTCTGCTAAAGCCATCTGGTTTCAGATTCCCTCCTTTATGAAATTCCCATTTGTTAGAGTCCAGCAAATAGCTACATTAGGGAAAGGTGCTGAATTGTGTAAGTGGCTGAGTCTGTTTAGATAACCCCATCATGATGTCATGACCAGTGGCGGATTTAGGGGGGGGGGCACCAAGGCACGTGCCCCCCCTGTCATTTTTAGTTGATTTTTGTATTGCTGCGGGCAGTGCGGGGGCGCCACTGATTTAGTGCAGACTGACATGCGGACGAGCGTCCGCATGTCAGTCTGCGGTCTTGTTTCCTCCCCTGCTGTTAGGAGGGACACGGAGGGCACAGTGCACGCCTCCCTGTGTCCCTCCTGGGTCTCCGGCGGCCGCGGGTCTCATAAAGGAAGTGCCGTTCGTGAGCACTTACTTTATTAGAGTGACCCGCGGCCGCCGGAGACACAGGAGGGACACAGAGAGGCGTGCACTGTGCCCTCCGTGTCCCTCCTAACAGCAGGGGAGCGGCGGCGGCGGCGGAGGAAGCGGGGGGGACGCACTGAGGGGGCATATCTGGCACTGGGGGGGAATATCTGGCACTGGGGGCATATTTTAGCAGAGAGGGAGGGGGGGGGGGGAGAATATCTGGCACTGAGGACATATATGGCACTGGGGGGAATATCTGGCACTGGGGGCATATATGGCACTGGGGGGGGGGAATATCTGGCACTGGGGGCATATGTGGCACTGGGGGGGAATATCTGGCACTGGGGCATATGTGGCACTGGGGGCATATATAGCACTGGGGGGGATATCTGGCACTGGGGGCATATGTGGCACTGTCGGGGAATATCTGGCACTGGGGGCATATGTGTACCTGGCACATGGGGGGGGCTATATTTGGCACTGGGGGCATGTGAGTACCTGGCACCGTGGGGGAATATCTGGCACTGGGGACATATGTGGCACTGGGAGCACAGCCCTAGCAACAAGGACTACCTCCTAGCAACGAGCATGACACCCAGTGCATGAAACCCCTGGCAACGAGCATGACACCCAGTGCATGAAACCCCTGGCAACGAGCATGACACCCAGTGCATGAAACCCCTGGCAACGAGCATGACACCCTGAGCATGAAAACCCCTGGCACCGTGCATGGAACCAAGAGCATGAAACCCCTGGCAACGAGCATGACACCCAGTGCATGAAACCCCTGACAACGAGCAGGTATTTGAAAAGTAATTAGAAGCCTTACTGTAGGACTTAATGTGTAATGGGCATTACGGTGTGTGGCATAATGTATCACGGACATTGCGGTGTGTGTCATAATGTGTCACAGGCATTACGGTGTATGGTATACTATATCGCTGGCATTGTGATATGTGGTATAATGTCTCAGGGTCATTGCAGTGTGTGTCATAATGTATCACGGACATTGCGGTGTGTGTCATAATGTGTCAGGCATTACGGTGTGTGGTATACTATATCACGGGCATTGTGGTATGTGGTATAATGTCTCAGGGTCATTGCAGTGTGGCATAATATATAACGGGCATTGCGGTGTGTGGCATAGGGTATAACGGGCATTGCGGTATGTGTCACAGGCATTACGGTGTATGGTATACTATATCACGGGCATTGTGGTATAATGTCTCAAGGTCATTGCAGTGTGTGGCATAATGTGTCACAGGCATTGTATGTGCTATAATGTATCGGGCATTGCAGTGTGTGGTATAATGTATCACGGACATTGCAGTGTGTGTCATAATGTGTCACAGACATTGTATGTGCTATAATGTATCATGGGCAGTGCAGTGTGTAGCATAATGTATAACGGGCATTGCAATTCCTGTCATAATGTGTCACAGGCATTATAGTGTGTGGCATAATGTGTCGGGGGCATTACGGTGTGTGGCATAATGTGTCGGGGGCATTACGGCGTGTGCATACTGTGTCGTGCATTATTGTGTGTGGCATAATGTCTAAGGGCCATTGCAGTATGTGGCATAATGTATACTGGGCATTACTATAAGGAGGGAAAATGACAAATAATGTAAGGGGCATGAATCAGGATTATTTTTCTTTCCTGTGGTGGCCAACGTCTGGGCGTGCAGGTTGCAAAACTGGGGTATAAGGTAGTCTTTTCCTGCAATACCACGCCCATTCCAACGAAGCCACGCCCATTCCAACGAAGCCACGCCCCTTATGGTGCCCCCCCCTGTAATTTTTTTCTGGATCCGCCCCTGGTCATGACTCATGACAGCATTGAATGATAATGTTACTTTTTGTAAAATTATTTGTTTTAATTGTTGCCAAAATATATATATTTTTTTATCATAACATTGCTAGGTTGTGTGTTAAGTATGAATGCTCTTCGGACTCATACACATGTATGCAAACGTAGCATAAAAATATTTGGGGTCTATTCATGAAGCAATGAAAAGTGTGGAGAAGTGAGCCAGTGGAGAAGTTGCCCATTGCAACCAATCAGCATTGAAGTAACATTTATAATTTGCCTACTATACAATTGTACGGAGCAGCTGATTGGTTGCCATGGGCAACTTCTCCACAGGCTCACTTCTCCAACCTTTTCACTGCTTCATGAATAGACCTCTGTGTCATTAGAGCAATTTTGGCCTCCTCCGGAAGCGGCCTCCTTTTAGTAGAAGGTATTAATGGTAGGCATGAGTCAAGTAAACCAGCAGCTGTCCTGTGGTTTGTCAGAAGAGGTAAATACAGAGGGATCTGCATGTCTCCACCCCTATTTCCTCAGATGTGGTTTCATCTCTAATAATAAGGAGTCCACATTGGTATGCAGGGCTCCTAGGTGTGTTTCTAGCCACCTCCCAATAACACTAATAGAGAGCCTGATTTTATGTATGCAATGCCCACCTCTGTGCCCACCTCTCCCAACAGCAACCAGCATGAAACCAGCCTCTCCAGCGTCCTCTCTGTGCTCTGTCACCTGTGGCCAGCGCCAAATTGTAGCCTGTGTGCCTAGCTCTGTGCCCACCTCTCCCAACAGCAACCAGCATAAAAAAACAGCCTCTCCCAGCATCTCCTCTGGTCCCTGGGCGATGATATCAGCTGCCAGTGCCCAGGAGGGCCAATTAGCTGCTTTTTGGAAATTCCCAGATCAAAAATCCTGGGTAAGAGCTGTTTCCACAGCAGCACATCCGGGAAAGACCCACAAAAAAATCCTGCTTGTGACCAGGGTAAAAATCCCAGGTCACTTTACCCGGGATTTTTTACTTGTAGCTGTTTCCACTGACAAAAAATCCCAGGTAGGTGCGCGTTCATGTGAAAAAGGGGTATTACTTTTCTTTTTTTCAGATTTTAGTGTTCTTTGTTGCCTGTCATACACATGTCAGCGTCCGGAGTCTTACCGGTACGCTAGGGCCGCGTGGCTGGCTTCCTTGGCGATGTGCGGGCAGCGGCGGAGGTGGGCTGCTGCGCCGGATCCGTGGGCAGCAGTAGCGGCGGTGAGGGGGTCCGCTCGTGGCGGCGGGACGCCGCTACAGCGGGTCGCTCTTGCTGAGCTGTTGCTTGGAGACCAGGGGCAGTGAGCAATGTGGCTTTGCAAAAAGGTCTGCATTACTGGGCGCCGCCATGTTGGAGACCAAGTTTTAAGCATAGTTCCTGTTTCCTGTCTCTTCCAGCCAATCCAGGGGAAGTTCTCCCTATAAAAGGAGTCTGGTTTAGGACAGGGACGCCAGTGCTTCAAGTTACAACCCTGTTGTAGGTGCTTTAGCCTGTGCTCCCAGGATTCCTGCTGTATTCTGGTTCCTCCTGATCCTGCTTGGTCGGTTCTCTGTTGCTGCTGCAGCCCTGCCGTTTCTAGCCTGCTACTGCCTGTGGAAGTGCTCCTGGAAAACCCGGTCCAGTAAGACTCTTTGGGCACAGTCGGCCCCGGGTCTTCTGCCTCGTCTTTCAAGACACACTCCACAGATCTCCTTCACCAGCTACGCCTTTGTACCACCGACCACAGCCTGCAGATTATTATCTTCAGCCTCGTTTTCCAAACCACAGTCCACAGTCCTTGTCTCCAACCACCATCCACAGTTCCACAGTTCATCATCTACAGTCTCGTCTTTCAAATCACAGTCCACAGTTCTTCGCCTCCAGCCACGTCTTTAACCATCATGCTACTGCCTCGGTTCTCTACCTCTGCCCTGTACTTAATAAATACTTTCCATTGACTCTCAAACCCCGCCTACGTTCTTCATTGCTCCGTGTCCCATGCGAAGGAACTATATCCAGCCCCCTCATGTGGTTCATTCACAGCCTGCTACCTCCTCGGTCAAATCTCAGCTGTCGGATCCTCAACCTCTGCTAGATGTGACAGTAAGCACTGGCCTTATGGATTCGACGGGTGATCAGGCCTCAGCAGGGGATTCAACTGCAGATATCTGGTCTCGCTTAAGTAAGCAGGAGGCCACACAATCTCAAATTGTGCAGTTCATGCAGAGTATGTCCGAACGTCTCGATTCTCTCTGTGTTGCCATGACGGCCCCTCAAGTATCTACAGCTGCTCCCACATTAGCACCTCCGGTCCCGCTTCCTCCTGTACCAGTACCACTTCCACGGTTGCATTTGCCAGCTCCCAGTAAATTTGATGGGAATCCAAAACAATGCCACGGGTTTCTTAACCAGTGCGAAATCCAGTTCGAACTACAGTCGGCCAACTTCCCATCAGCACGAACCAAAGTAGCCTATATAATTTCTTTACTTACCGGGCAAGCATTGGAATGGGCTTCACCTTTGTGGGAGAGGATGGATCCCATCTTATCTAACTATCCAGAATTCGTGGCCACCTTTAGAAGAATCTTTGACGAACCGGGCAGGGCTTCTGCCGCCTCATTGGTGATCCTGCGCCTGCGTCAGGGCACACATACGGTCAGTCAGTACGTGATCCAGTTTCACACCCTCTCCTCAGAACTGAACTGGAATGAGGAGGCTCTCATTGCAGCTTTCTGGAGCGGTCTCTCCAAAAAGATCAAAGATGACCTCGCAACTCAGGACGTACCTGATAAGTTGGATAAACTAATTTCTTTATGCAATAAGTTAGACCTGAGGTACAGAGAACGCTGTATGGAGAGGTTGCGGTCAGATCGCCCTAAGCCTAGAGTTGTTCTTCCACCAACACCATCATCATCACCAACTGCGGAAGAACCCATGCAGATTAATCGCT
This sequence comes from Pseudophryne corroboree, assembly GCF_028390025.1. Lineage (NCBI taxonomy): Eukaryota > Metazoa > Chordata > Amphibia > Anura > Myobatrachidae > Pseudophryne > Pseudophryne corroboree. The sequence goes on from NC_086451.1 coordinate 387,492,594, forward strand.
CCCACCTCTCCAATGAAGAACATCAGAGACGGCGACAAGGGAACCCCTGCCTGTATTGTGGTGCATCTGATCACTTTGTTAAAACTTGCAATCTACGTCCGGGAAACGCCCGCTCCTAGTTTGTGCTGGAGAGGTCAAGCTAGGAGAATTCTCAGAATTACATACCAAGAAAGAGTCTGTCCTGCTAACCCAATTGGAGCTCTCCTCTTCTTCTCTTCTCATCCATGCACTACTCGACTCTGGAGCCGCCGAAAGCTTCATTACGTCAGCTCTGGTCAAACGATCTGGAATACAAACGGTTCCTTTGGATCGTACCATTTCTGTTACCGCAGTGGATGGAAGTTATATCCCTGAGGGTATTATATCCTTTCGTACTATTCCTCTCAAGATGAAGGTCGGAGTTCTCCATTCAAAAGAAATATCTTTCCTTGTAATTCCTAAAGCCTCTCATGAACTAATCCTAGGGTTTCCATGGTTAATCAGACACAATCCCCACATAGATTAGCAAACTATGGATGTTCTCTCTTGGGGACAAGACTGCTTTCAGAACTGTTTACCTTCAGTTAGACCTCTCTGTTCTTCCAGCCCCTCCAGCCTTCCTGTGGAGTACCAAGCTTTTCAAGATGTTTTCAGTAAGCATGGGGCGGACACCTTGCCTCCGCATCGTACTTGGGTTTGACCCATTGAGCTAGTACCTGGTAAGACTCCTCCCCGAGGTCGAATTTACCTTCTCTCACTACCCGAGACACAGGCCATGTCGGAGTATATCCGGGAGAACTTGGAGAAAGGGTTCATCAGGTCTTCTACATCTCCGGCCAGAGCGGGGTTTTTCTTCGTCAAAAAGAAGGATGGGGGGTTGAGGCCCTGTATTGACTATAGAGGTCTCAATGACATAATAGTTAAGAACAGATATCCGTTACCTCTGATTCCAGAACTGTTCGACCGTGTTAAAGGAGCTACTGTATTTACTAATTTGGACTTACGGGGGGCCTACAATCTTATACGTATTCGCCCAGGGGACGAATGGAAGACGGCATTTAATACCCGCGATGGCCATTACGAATACCTGGTAATGCCTTTTGGCCTATGTAACGACCCAGCCGTCTTTCAAGAGTTCGTTAACGAAATCTTCAGAGATCTCCTCTATGACTGCTTGGTAGTGTATCTGGATGACATCTTCATTTTTTCTAGGGATCTGAAAACCCATCAGGAACAAGTCAAAGAAGTGTTAACTCGTTTACGAAGGAATCAGTTATTCTGTAAGTTAGAGAAGTGCACCTTTGAAGTACCCACGATTCCTTTCCTCGGTTACATTCTTTCAGGGCAGAGGATACAGATGGACCCCGCTAAAGTCCAGGCGATTCAGGATTGGGCACTTCTAGCTACCCTTAAAGGAATTTAACGTTTCCTGGGGTTTGCTAATTTCTACCGAAGATTCATTCAAAATTATTCTTCTGTCATAGCTCCTATAACCGCATTAACTAGGAAGGGAGCCGATCCTGCCAAGTGGTCTCCGGAGGTTTTGGAAGCTTCTTCATCTTTAAAGGAGGCCTTCACGACTTCTCCAGTTCTTCGACAACCCGATCTCAGCCGTCCGTTCTTGGTGGAGGTTGATGCCTCTACTGTAGGAGTAGGAGCAGTATTATCCTAGCTTTTCAAAGACAATAAGGTCCATCCTTGTGCGTTCTTCTCACGAAGATTCTCCCCCGTTGAACAGAATTACGCTATTGGAGAACAGGAATTACTGGCAATTAAGTTGGCCTTTGAGGAGTGGAGGTATTTGTTGGAGGGAGCTCAGCATCCAATTTCGGTGACCACGGATCACAAGAACCTCCTGTATCTACAGTCAGCCCGATGTCTTAACCCACACCAAGCAAGATGGGCACTCTTTTTTTACCCGTTTTAATTTTAAACTCAGTTACCGACCAGGTTCCCTCAACAAAAAGGCAGATGCATTATCTCGCTCCCTAAGTTCAGAAGAACCCTCTGACCGTTCAAAAGAGCATTTTATCCTGGAATCCACCTCTTTTTCTGCAACTAATACCTCTCCACTTCCTCCTCCAGGGAAGATCTTCGTTGCACCAAATCTTTGCAAAAAACTTCTTACATGGGCTCACTCCTCCTCCTTCATGGGCCATGCGGGCGGTCATAAGACACTTAAATTCATTCAGCGCTCCTACTGGTGGCCTCATCTCAGGACTGATGTTCAGGAATTCGTAGCTGCCTGTCCAAAATGTGCCCAGCATAAAAGTCCCAAAGGTCCACCAGCTGGGTTACTCCATCCTTTGCTGGTACCACTAAGACCATGGACGCATATTTCTATGGACTTTATTACAGATTTACCTACGTTTGGTGGGCAGAACACCGTGTGGGTCATAGTTGACCGATTCTCTAAAATGGCACACTTTGTTCCTCTGGCTAATCTTCCATCTGTATCCCAGTTGGCAAAATTGTTTATAGCAGAGATCTTTCGACTCCATGGTCTACCACAGGAAATTGTGTCTGATAGAGGTCCTTAATTTATGGCCAAGTTTTGGAGATCTCTATGTTCTGCTCTTGGCGTGAAATTAAACTTCTCAGGATAACATCCCCAAACGGATGGTCAAACAGAGAGAGTGAACCAGGATCTGGAGACTTTTCTGCGTTTATTCATGTCCTCCTCACAGGACGACTGGCTGGACTTCCTCCCGTTCGCAGAATTTGCCCATAACAATCTTTATCACTCTGCCACAAAATCTTCTCCATTCTTCATTAATTATGGTTACCATCCAAGAGTTCCTGACTTCCAACTTCTGCCTACACTCGAGGTTCCTGCCGCAGAGTCAACACTTCGACAATTTACTGAAGCCTGGAAACAAGTTCACAATACTTTGCTCAAAACATCCAAGAGATATAAGACCTATGCAGAACTGAAACGAAAAGCTGTACCAAGCCTTAAGGTAGGAGATCGGGTTTGCGTTTCCACACGTAACCTAAGATTAAAGGTTCCTACAAAAAAGTTTGCTCCCAGATTTATTGGGCCTTACCCAATCGAAAAAGTGTTGAATCCTGTGGCTTACAAAGTGAAATTACCTCTGCAGTTAAGAATTCCTAATGTAACATAGTAACATAGTATCTAAGGTTGAAAAAAGACAATTGTCCATCGGGTTCAACCTATTTGTGGTCTCCTATGCACGATTATTTTGTCTAAAATTTTTACTGAAGTTGCTGACTGCCGTTCCGATTAACCCCTCTTTTGTTATAATAACCATAGTGCGTGACTATGCCCCGTAACCCTGGATATCCTTATCCATTAGGAATTGATCTAACCCATTCTTAAAGGTGTTGACTGAGTTGGCCATTACAACTCCCTCAGGCAGGGAATTCCAAACATGTATCGTCCTTACCGTAAAAAAGCCTTTACGCCGTATTGTGTGGAATCTCCTCTCCTCTAACCTGAGCGAGTGTCCACGAGTTCTCTGTGTTGATCTAACCAAAAACAGGTCCTGCGCAAGATCTGTATATTGTCCCCTTATATATTTGTAAATGTTGATCATGTCCCCTCTTAATCTCCTCTTTTCCAGTGTAAACATGCCTAGTCTTGCAAGCCTTTCCTCGTATTCCAGCGTCTCCATACCCTTAATTAGTTTGGTCGCCCGCCTTTGAACCTTTTCTAGCCCCAGGATATCCTTTTTGTAGTATGGTGCCCAGAATTGTACACAGTATTCATATTTCATATTTCTCTCTTAAAACCATTGGTACTTAATCGGTTCAGAGCCGCTCTGCCTAAATCACCCAAGATCCAATCAGCACATGGAGACGAATTTGAGATTCACAAGATCCTCGATCCTCGCAGACGTTATGGGCGCATCCAGAACCTTGTTGATTGGAAGGGGTATGGGCCAGATTAGAGATCTTGGGTAGATGCAGAGGATGTCCATGCTCCAAGTCTTATTCGGACATTTCATGCCAAGTTTCCAACTAAACCACATAGGTGTCCAGAGTCCACCCGCAAAGGGAGGGCTACTGTCAGCGTCCGGACTCTTACCGGTACACTGGGGCCGCGGGGCTGGCTTCCTTGGCGATGTGCGGGCAGCGGCGGAGGTGGGCTGCTGCGCCGGATCCGTGGGCAGCAGTAGCGGCAGTGAGGGGGTCCGCTCATGGCGGCAGGACGCTGCTACAGCGGGTCGCTCTTGCTGAGCCGTTGCTTGGAGACCAGGGGCAGTGAGCAATGTGGCTTTGCAAAAAGGTCTGCATTACTGGGCGCCGCCATGTTGGAGACCAAGTTTTAAGCATAGTTCCTGTTTCTTCCAGCCAATCCAGGGGAAGCTCTCCCTATAAAAGGGGGCTGGTTTAGGACAGGGACGCCAGTGCTTCAAGTTACAACCCTGTTGTAGGTGCTTTAACCTGTGCTCCCAGGATTCCTGCTGTATTCTGGTTCCTCCTGATCCTGCTTGGTCGGTTCTCTGTTGCTGCTGCAGCCCTCCGTTTCTAGCCTGCTACTGCCTGTGGAAGCGCTCCTGGAAAACCCGGTCCAGTAAGACTCTTAGGGCACAGTCGGCCCCGGGTCTTCTGCCTCGTCTTTCAAGCCACACTCCACAGATCTCCTTCACCAGCCACGCCTTTGTACCACTGACCACAGCCTGCAGATTATTATCTTCAGCCTCGTTTTCCAAACCACAGTCCTTGTCTCCAACCACCATCCACAGTTCCACAGTTCATCATCTACAGTCTCGTCTTTCAAATCACAGTCCACAGTTCTTCGCCTCCAGCCACATCTTTAACCATCGTGCTCCAGCCTCGGTTCTCTACCTCAGCCCTGTACTTAATAAATACTTTCCATTGACTCTCAAACCCCGCCTACGTTCTTCATTGCTCCGTGTCCCATGCGAAGGAACTATATCCAGACCCCTCAACTGGTTCATTCACAGCCTGCTACCTCCTCGGGCAAATCTCAGCTGCCGGATCCTCAAACTCTGCTACACGGGACAACACACAGACATTAGAAAACAATGGCCTAAACGTGAATCTCTTATTACTGGGCAGAAAAATGTGTTAAATACCCGTTTAGTGGATTCTGAAAAAGTCTATTTACCTCCACTGCATATTAAACTAGGACTGATGAAACAATTTGTAAAAGCAATTGATTAAAAACTCTGCTGCATTTATGCTTTTAAAATCGATTTCCAAAAGTAAGTGATGTAAAACTGAAAGAAGGAATTTTTGTAGGGCACAAATAAGATCAGTAATTGATGAAACTTTTCAGGACCTCTTAAATCCACTGGAAATAGCAGTCTGGTTGTCATTCACAAATATCTGTTCTTGTTTTCTTGGAAATCATAAAGCAGAAAACTATTGTGATATAGGGTCTATTTACTAAGCCTTGGATGGAGATAAACTGGACCGAGATAAAGTACCATCCAATCAGCTCCTAACTGCCGTGTTACAGGCTGTGTTTGAAAAATGACAGTTAGGAGCTGGTTGGCTGGTACTTTATCTCCGTCCACTTTATCTCCATACAGGGCTTAGTAAATAGACACCTTAGTGAGTGATCTAGTGACTTTGTGCAAAGTAGAGATGAGCGGGTTCGGATTTACTCGGTTGTTTACGCCAGCATTATCGCCATTTCTTATTTTCTGGATTTTTCTTATTGGCTAACCAAAACACATGATGTCCGATAGCCAATAAGGAGATTCGGGTAAATCTGAGTAAATGCGAATAAAATCGAACCCGCTCATCTCTAATGCAAAGCCTCACTCAGTGGCAAACGCAGGATTTGCATGGGGGGGGTTTCCAGAACTGGGCGGAGCCAATCACGGGGGTGGGGACTGAGGTGACCCAGTATATGCTGGGTCCGTAAAACTAGTGTGTCTGTGTGTGTGTATATATATATATATACATATATATATATATATATATATACATACATATATCTACACACATATATATATATATATACATACACACATACATATACACATATACATAGCATATTAAACATATATACATACATACATACACATACATATATATGTACACACACATACAGTACACATATATATACACATGTATATATATATATATATATATATATATATCAATATCATGTGTGTGTGTGTGTGTGTGTGTGTGTGTGTGTGTGTGTGTGTGTGTTTATATGTATGTATGTATGTACATGTGTATATATGTATGCACATGGATATATATGTACTATAATTAAAATAAAGTAAACTTTTATTGCACTTACAAGTGCCACCAGGAAGACAGTAGGCTGCAGAGGACGCTAGACAGCCATTAATAATACTCATGCAGCTGGGGGAAAAAAAAAAAAAAATTTTTTTAGTGGAGGGGGGTTTCTGGGTGCTCGGAACCCCCCCCCCCCCCCCTGGGTGCGCCACTGCACCTAGAAGACTTCTTCCCAGACAATCGGTATCCAGATGCTAGGTTGACAGTCAATGAGTCGACATGAAATGGTCAGCATGCATATGGTCGCATTGGTCATAAGGTTGACCGGGTTAAATTGTTGACACGACATATGGTTGACATGAGTTGTTTTAGAATTAAAAAAATGTCATACTTTACCATCCACGGGGAATTCAATTGGGAATGGTAATTGGTGCGAGCGCAGCGAGGCACCTTGCCCAAAGCATAGCGAGGGAAGTGGTACACTAATTGTGGTTCCATATTCTGGAAGCTAAAATTTGACACCAAAAAACCCATGTCGACCTTTTTCATGTATCGACCATTTCTGCATCAACCTTTACACTTGTCGACTTTTCTCACATTTTGACCTTGTGCACATCGACCATTTGATGTCAGCCTAGACACTGATGACCTTTAGACTGTTGACCTATCATATCATAACCCAGAAAATCCCAAAGGCAAAATATGCCCAAAAATGATCATCTACAGCTTTTTAGGTCAGCCATCATGAGGTGTATATTTATCATTTAGACTTACGTAAGTACTAATGTAATAAAACTTTAACAAAAAAAAAAAAACTGCCTGATGGAAAAAATCGGAATGCATATATGAATCAGCAGGAAAAATACATTAGGTTCAGTTTATTTAGCTCTTGTGAAATTTTTTAATTTTTTTTTTTTGTAGACCGATGTTATCAGAGGATCTGTGACCACTGCTGCGCATTTGTACGCAGATGCTGATATTGATAGTGGGTGTACGCCAGGCATGTCCAAACTGCGGCCCTCCAGCTGTTGTGAAACTACATATCCCATCATGCCCTGACACAATTTTGCTGTCAGAGAATGCTAAAGCTGTGTCAGGGCATGCTGGGATGTGTCGTTGGAGGGCCGCAGTTTGGACATGCCTGGTGTACAGCATCTGCATATTTTTGCATATTTTCGTACAGAATCACAGCTGCTGTGCGTCGGTGTGCTTCAGCCCAGATTCCTTAGTTTCATATAGTATGGGTCAAAGCTGTGAAGCAAAATGTTATTCAGTTATCTAGAGTTGTGTACATCATATGTCACTCAATACTGTTGAAATCTGCATCTCTAGAAAGCTTGTCTTGAGTAATAAAGAGATACACTCCTATTAGTGCAGTATTGAACTTTTGAACATATGTGATTACAGGGTAATGTGGCTGTGTCTTTATGCTGTGTAGGGTCTAAGAGAGGGATTCCCAACCTCAGTCCTCAAGGCACACTAACAGTCCAGGTTTTTGTGATATCCATGCTTGAGCACAGGTGACTTAATTAGTACCTCAGTTATTTTGATGTAACCATCGTTGCTGAAACATGGATATCACTAAAACCTGTACTGTCAGTGTGCCTTGAGGATCGGAGTTGGGAATGCCTGATCTAAGAGACATATGCTGAAACCTCTGAAGACTTTGTATAATTTGTGATATGAACAATGTTACAATAAGCATACTGGCATTACATTCCTATGCACCTGTCTCCATACATATTTGTATTTGATTCCGTTACCTATGGAGTGTGGTTTGTAAAAGCATTGCACTTATGTAAGGTTTATTTAGTTTACTGTAGTGATCAAATTTTATAATAAAGTTTATCCTATTACTCCATACAATTTCTATCTAAAACATTATCTTTATATAATCTTTATATAGCTCCCGTTGTAACTCCTCGTCATACTCCATATAACCCTCTCATATAACTTCTCCTTTGTACCCAGCCTATTATTCCTTATATCCTCTTCCTAATTCCTTTCCTGTTACACCATATACACCAGTGGTTCCCAAATTGGATGCTGTGACACACTGGGCTACCACGGCTTGGAACACTGTAGGATTGACACGGCTTGGTGGTCCAGCACCATATAAAATTAATAATGGTCAATGAGGTAGGCCAAACCAGAGCTGATGGCTGCCCATCATACAATATGTGGACAAACATGAGCATAGCCACCACATAACTGAACTTAAGGACGACAGAAAAGCAACATTTCTTTAATTTCATATTTGGAATTAATTTCCCAATAAGAAACTTCTGGTCTAGGGGTGCCATGAACAAAGTCCTGACACTCTAGGGCGCTGTGATACAAGAAAGTGTGGGAAGCACTGATATACCCCATATATCCCTCTCACAGCTGTGTATCACAGACCGTGGGCTTTACATGCAACAGTAGGTCATTGCTTGCCTTCTCTTGCATCCGTTTATAATGCAGAAGCCAGAGAGGGTGCTAAGTACAGTGAAGAGAAACTTTCCACGCTACTTCTACCTCTACTCTCACTCGTACAACCATCATACAATGAGGGGACCCGGACAGAAAATGTGATTCATCCTATATTCTAGTCATAGTGCCTCATATTACTCCATATGACCCTTCCTTTAGTTTTGTACCTGTCTGTTTCTCAGGTAGCATTGAGTACAGCTGTCCTGTGGTGAATGACTGTGAAATCACTAAAAGGCGGAGGAAGTCTTGCCAAGCCTGTCGCTTCCACAAGTGCCTGAAAGTTGGGATGATGAAGGAAGGTAAGTGCCTAGAGAGCTGCAGACATGTCTATCACTGCGGAGTGGTGAACGGGGATAGGTTCTAGTGCTGACAATTCCCCTGATTCTTCACCCTGGTTAAACACTTTACAGCTGTATTGACCTCATTGATTGCTATTACAATGAGTGCACTGGATTGTAAAAGGCATCTGACTTCTGAAAGTCTGTTACAGGATAAGTGACAGGATATCTGACTAGGGATTGGCTTTTCATGTGCCTGGAATTGATGTAGATGCTGATATCATGTAAGGTTTCAGCAAATGGGTCGTTTATGTTTTGGGAGTGAACAGTATCTGACAGCCTGTCTTACAGGAAGGGGCGTAGTTAGTACTTTGTGGGTCCCATAGAATCATGTTGAAGTGGTCCTAATGTTCATATAGAGACACCTCTCTCCACAGCAGTTGTTCTTGTTTTTTATGTTTATTATTAATGGCTAATTCAGTTTATACCCCATATAAGTGCCCTAATTCATTGTATGCCCCATAGTAGTGCCCTAATTTATTTTATGCCCCATAGTAGTGCCCTAATTAATTGTGTGCTCCATAGTGGTGCCCTAATTCATTTTATGCCCCATAGTAGTGCCCTAATTCATTGTATGCCCCATAGTAGTGCCTAATTTATATTATCCCCCATAGTAGTGCCCTAATTAATTTTATGCCCCATAGTAGTGCCCTCATTCATTTTATGCCCCATAGTAGTGCCTAATTTATATTATGCCCCATAGTAGTGCCCTAATTAATTTTATGCCCCATAGTGGTGCCCTAATTAATTTTATGCCCCATAGTAGTGCCTAATTTATATTATGCCCCATAGTAGTGCCCTAATTAATTTTATGCCCCATAGTGGTGCCCTAATTAATTTTATGCCCCATAGTAGTGCCCTCATTCATTTTATGCCCCATAGTAGTGCCTAATTTATATTATGCCCCATAGTAGTGCCCTAATTAATTTTATGCCCCATAGTGGTGCCCTAATTAATTTTATGCCACATAGTAGTGCCCTCATTCATTTTATGCCCCATAGTAGTGCACTGGTTTACATTATGCTATGCAGTACACCCAGTTAATATTATGCCACACTGAAATGCTCCCAGTTCATATTACGCCAAATTGTAGTGCTCCAAGTTCCATTATGCCGTTATACCTAAAAGCATTAAACATAGGCCTAATTCAGACCTGATCGCAGCAGCAAAATTGTTCTTTAATAGGCAAAACCATGTGCAGTGCAGGTGGGCAGATATAACATGTGCAGAAAGAGAGATAGATTTGGGTGGGGTGTGTTCACACTGAAATCTGAATTGCAGTGTAAAAATAAAGCAGCCAGTATTTACCCTGCACAGAAACAAAATAACCCACCCAAATCTAACTCTCTCTGCACATGTTATATCTGCCCCACCTGCAGTGCACATGGTTTTGCCCATTAGAGAACAATTTTGCTGCTGCGATCGGGTCTGATTTAGGCTCTTGAAGCGTGGCCACTTTAGATGGTTTATGTTAACGTGCATGAAACTCATGTTCCTAGGCGTGAGGCTGGATCGGGTGCGAGGCGGAAGACAGAAGTATAGACGTCCAGTGGAGGTCGAGACTCCGGATCCCTGCTCTTATCTCACTCTCCATCATACATTTCCCGGAAAGAAGACAAGTAGGTTTTCGGGGGACATAAGAGATATTAGGTTGTTGACAATAGTAGAACAATGTGACGCACACATGTCAGGATATGCTCACTGTTACCCCTTATTGGTTTTGATCTCTTACAGCAAACAAAGTGGTGTCGCATCTGATTTTGGTTGAGCCCGGAGAGGTATTTGCAAGCCCTGAACTTGATCTTCCAGAGAGCAGCCTACACACACTGACCACTCTCTGTGAGCTCATGAACCGCGAGCTGCTCGTCACCATTGGCTGGGCCAAGCACGTCCCAGGTACAGCCCTCCTACTCCCTATAAATGTCATAGATTAGTCATCTGATCAAACCTGTATGAAACAAAATACTAAATATCTTCAAACTAATTTTTTTTTTTTTTTGCAAAAAACTGACATCTTTTGATGGCTGGATCGTGTGGGCCCTACACACTGGCGGTTTTGCTGTTAAGGTGCCCAATGGGCGATACAGCCGACCCGGCGGGGCCGCGCATCGTTCATCGTTTGTGCAGACACACTGAAAGATATGAACGATAACGAGATCGTTCATATCTTTCAGTGTAATCGCTAAGTGTGTAGGGCCCAAAAGCTTCTTATTGCTGAATGGAAGGTGGGGGAGTCACAGACCTTATTTGTCAGTAACATTGAAAATTAGATTTCAGGGGTAATCAGAGTATGTGATCTTCTGATTTAGAGAAACAAAAAAAAGGTAAATGTAATAATTTTGAGACATGGATGTGCCAGGAATCGGGAGTCTGCCTATACCTCCATGATGGGACAAAGTAACCAAATGCTCTTTATACAGGAAAGTGCAGTTATAATAAGAGATGAATTCAACCATCAATGGGGGTAATTCTGAGTTGATCGCAGCAGCAAATTTGTTAGTAGTTGGGCAAACCATGGCCCTCATTCCGAGTTGTTCACTCGTAAGATTTTTTCGCAACGGAGCGATTAGTCGCAAACTGCGCATGCGCAACGTTTGCAGTGCGTCTGCGCCAAGTACATTTGCAAAAGAGTTTGGTATTTTGCTCACGGCCTAATGAAGAAATTTCATCGTTGAAGTGATCGGAGTGTGATTGACAGGAAGTGGGTGTTTCTGGGCGGAAACTGGACGTTTTATGGGTGTGTGTGAAAAAACGCTTGCGTTTCTGGGAAAAACGCGGGAGTGTCTGAAGAAACGGGGGAGTGTCTGGGTAAACGCTGGGTGTGTTTGTGACGTCAAACCAGGAACGAAACTGACTGAACTGATCGCAGTTGCAGAGTAAGTCCCGAGCTACTCAGAAACTGCTAAGAAGTGTCTATTCGCAATTCTGCTAATCTTGCGTTCGCAATTCTGCTATGCTAAGATTCACTCCCAGTAGGCGGCAGCTTAGCGTGTGCAATGCTGCTAAAAGCAGCTAACGAGCGAACAACTCGGAATGAGGGCCCATGTGCACTGCCTGTCGGGGGGCAGATATAACATGTGCAGAGTTAGATTTGGGTGGGTTATTTTGTTTCTGTGCAGGGTAAATACTGGCTGCTTTATTTTTACACTACAATTCAGATTTCAGTTTGAACACACCCCAGCCAAATCTACTCTCTCTGCACATGTTATATCTGCCCCCCCCCCCCCCCCCCCCTGCACTGCACGTGTTTTTGCCCATTAGCTAACAAATTTGCTGCTGCGATCAACTCTGAATTAGGCCCAATGTTACTACTCAATGGATATAGGGCCTAATTCAGACATGATCGCAGCAGCAAAATCTTTCTCTAATGGGCAAAACCATGTGCACTGCAGGTGGGGCAGATATGACATGTGCAGAGAGAGTTATATTTGGGTGGGTTATATTGTTTCTGTGCAGGGTAAATACTGGCTGCTTTATTTTTACACTGCAATTTAGATTTCAGTTTGAACACACCCCACCCAAATCTAACTCTCTCTGCACATGTTATATCTGCCCCACCTGCACTGCACATGGTTTTACCCATTAGTGAAAAAGTTTTCTGCTGCGATCAGGTCTGAATTAGGCCCATATAGTTTGTCCATTTGATGCCAGGATTGCGATGGTTGCCAATAGGGTGGCCAATCCAGTGGCGTAACTACTGCCCCCGCAGTCCTCGCGGTGGCTTGGGGGCGAGGGGCTGCGGGGGCGCCACTGATTTACAGCAGACTGACATGCGGACGAGGGTCCGCATGTCAGTCTGCTTTCTCCCTCCCTCCGCCGGTTGTTGCAGGGACACGGAGGGCACAGCCGCGCCTCCCTGTGTCCCTCCTGCTGCATCATCTCCGGCGGCCGCGGGTCTGATAGGGAGAAGTGCCGTCCGTGAGCTCTAATTGGCTCACGGACGGCACTTCCCCCTATTAGACCCGCGGCCGCCGGAGATGATGCAGCAGGAGGGACACAGGAGAGGCTGTACCCTCCGTGTCCCTCCAAAAAGCGGCGGCGGGGGGGGGGATGATATCTGGCACTGGGGGGAATAACTGGCAGGGGAGGGATATCTGGCACTGTGGCATTGTCTGGCACTGGGGGCATATATGGCACTGGGGGGGGGATATCTGGCACTGGGGCATTATCTGGCACTGGGGGGGAATATCTGGCGGGGGTGGGGGGGGTGGATGTCTGGCACTGGGGGGAATAACTGGCAGGGGGGGGATATCTGGCACTGGGGCATTATCTGGCACTGGGGGGGAATAACTGGCAGGGGGGGATATCTGGAACTGGGGCATTATCTGGCACTGGGGGCATATATGGCACTGAGGGGGAATATCTGGCAGGGGGGGGATATCTGGCACTGGGGGCATATATGACACTGGGGGGGAATAACTGGCAGGGGGGGATACCTGGCACTGGGGCATTATCTGGCACTGGGGGCATATATGACACTGGGGGGGAATATCTGTCAGGGGGGGGGATATCTGGCACTGGGGCATTATATTGGCACTGGGGGCATATATGACACTGGGGGGGAATAACTGGCAGGGGGGGGGGATACCTGGCACTGGGGCATTATCTGGCACTGGGGGCATATATGACACTGGGGGGGAATAACTGGCAGGGGGGGATATCTGGCACTGGGGCATTATCTGGCACTGGGGGCATATATGGCACTGGGGGGGAATATCTGGCAGGGGGGGATATCTGGCACTGGGGCATTATCTGGCACTGGGGGCATATATGGCACTGGGGGGGAATATCTGGCACTAGGGGCATATATGGCACTGGAGGGGGGGGAATATCTGGCACCGGGGGCATATATGGCACTGGGGGGGGGGATATCTGGCACTGGGGGCATATATGGCACTAAGGGGGGGGGGGTGGCATATCTGGCACTGGGGGCATATTTGGCACTGGGGGGAATATATGGCACTGGGGGCATAGCTGGCACTGGGGGCATATGTGGCACTGGGGGGGGAATATCTGGCACTGGGGGCATATGTGGCACTGGGGGGGTATATGTGTACCTGGCACATGGGGGGGGGGCTATATTTGGCACTGGGGCATGTGAGTACCTGGCACCGTGGGGGAATATCTGGCACTGGGGACATATGTGGCACTGGGAGCACAGCCCTAGCAACGAGCATGACACACAGTGCATGAAACACCTGGCAACGAGCATGACACACAGTGCATGAAACACCTGGCAACGAGCATGACACCCAGTGCATGAAACACCTGGCAACGAGCATGACACCCAGTGCATGAAAACCCCTGGCACCGTGCATGGAACCAAGAGCACGAAACCCCTGGCAATGAGCATGACACCCAGTGCATGAAACCCCTGACAACGAGCAGGTAATTGAAAAGTAATTAGAAGCCTTACTGTAGGACTTAATGTGTAATGGGCATTACGGTGTGTGGCATAATGTATCACGGACATTGCGGTGTGTGTCATAATGTGTCACAGGCATTACGGTGTATGGTATACTATATCGCGGGCATTGTGATATGTGGTATAATGTCTCAGGGTCATTGCAGTGTGTGGCATAATGTATCACGGACATTGCGGTGTGTGTCATAATGTGTCAGGCATTACGGTGTGTGGTATACTATATCACGGGCATTGTGGTATGTGGTATAATGTCTCAGGGTCATTGCAGTGTGGCATAATACATAACGGGCATTGCGGTGTGTGGCATAGGGTGTAACGGGCAGGGCATTGCGGTATGTGTCACAGGCATTACGGTGTATGGTATACTATATCACGGGCATTGTGGTATAATGTATCACGGACATTGCGGTGTGTGTCATAATGTGTCACAGACATTGTATGTGCTATAATGTATCAGGGGCATTGCAGTGTGTAGCATAATGTATAACGGGCATTGCGATTCCTGTCATAATGTGTCACAGGCATTACGGTGTGTGGCATAATGTGTCACGGGCATTACGGTGTGTGGCATAATGTGTCGGGGGCATTACAGTGTGTGCATATTGTGTCGTGCATTATTGTGTGTGGAATAATGTCTAAGGGCCATTGCAGTATGTGGAATAATGTATACTGGGCATTACTATAAGGAGGAAAAATGACAAATAATGTAAGGGGCATGAATCAGGATTATTTTTCTTTCCTGTGGTGGCCAACGTATGAGCGTGCAGGTTGCAGAACTGGGGTATAAGGTAGTCTTTTCCTGCAATGCCACGCCCCTTTATGCGAAACCACGCCCATTCCAATGAAACCACACCCCTTATTTTGCCGCGCGCGCCTTAGGCGCGCGCATATTTATTCCTTTCTTGCTCCCAATTATGTAGCATGAAGGATGGGGGGGGGGGCGCCGAAGAATTTTTTGGCTTGGGGGAGAAAAATTTCTAGTTACGCCACTGGGCCAATCCCAGGCCATTTTTTCAATCTCGGGAATCAGGGTGGAAAAATTATCATTCCCGAGATTCCCGGGATACCTGGGATTGGTTCCCTTCATTTGCAAACACCTGGCAGCAGTGTCCACAACACAACACCATTCATTATGTGCAAATTTCCATCCTCTGACAGGTTACTTTGCGATAATAACCAGGAATATTGCAATTAGTGATGAGCGGGTTCGGTTCCTCGGAATCCGAACCCCCCCCGAACTTCACCCATTTTACACGGGTCCGAGGCATACTCAGATACTCCAGTATTGCTCGGTTAACCCGAGCGCGCCCGAACGTCATCATCCCGCTGTCGGATTCTCACGAGATTCGGATTCTATATAAGGAGCCGCGCGTCGCCGCCATTTTTCACTCGTGCATTGGAAATGATAGTGAGAGGACGTGGCTGGCGTCCTCTCACTTTGTTTCAGAACTTTCAGGGGGCTGCAAATATCTTTATTCTGGGGACCAGCAGTATTATAGGAGGAATACAGTGCAGAGTTTTGCTGACCAGTGACCACCAGTATTATACGTTCTCTGCCTGAAAAACGCTCCATATCTGTGCTCAATGTGCTGCATATATCTGTGCTCACACTGCTTTATTGTGGGGACTGGGGACCAGCAGTATTATATAGGAGGAGTACAGTGCAGAGTTTTGCTGACCAGTGACCACCAGTATTATACGTTCTCTGCCTGAAAAACGCTCCATATCTGTGCTCAGTGTGCTGCATATATCTGTGCTCGCACTGCTTTATTGTGGGGACTGGGGACCAACAGTATTATATAGGAGGAGTACAGTGCAGAGTTTTGCTGATCAGTGACCACCAGTATTATACGTTCTCTGCCTGAAAAACGCTCCATATTTGTGCTCAGTGTGCTGCATATATCTGTGCTCACACTGCTTTATTGTGGGGACTGGGGACCAGCAGTATTATATAGGAGTACAGTGCAGAGTTTTGCTGACCAGTGACCACCAGTATTATACGTTCTCTGCCTGAAAAACGCTCCATATCTGTGCTGCATTGTAGTATATAGTAGGAGTACAGTGCATAATTTTGCTGACCACCAGTATATAATATATAGGAGTACGGTACAGTAGGCCACTGCTCTACCTACCTCTGTGTCGTCAAGTATACTATCCATCCATACTAGGGAGGCCAATCCCGGGATCGGGATCGGCGGGATCCCGGGATTTAGGCCCAAAAACGTCCGGGATTCAATCCCGGGATTGGAAGCTCCAATCCCGGGGATTGAGGGATCAGCGTTGAGCGTCCTCAGGACGCTCAGACGCTGCCTGGCTCTTTCCTCCTGTCTCCCCCTGCGCAGCGTGACCTGTGCCTGTGAGGTCACGCTGCACTGTCAGCACCCGCAGAGCCGGAAAGTACGGCGGGCTTCACCCGCCGCCTCGTCCCGGCTCCCCCTGCATTCACCCGCCGCCTCCTCACGGCTCCCCAGCGCTCACCCGCCAGCTCCCCAGCACTCACCCGCCGGCTCCCCTGCACTCACCCGCCAGATCCTCCTCACCCGCTACTTCTCTATGCAGGTTTGTAGTTTTTTTTATATGTCTGCAGGGCGAGTGGGGAGGAACGGGGCGACGGCCGGACACAGTGTAAAGCCAATCCCGGGATCCCGGGAATCCCGGGATTGACCATTTTTCAATCCCGATACCCGGGATTGAAAAAATGGCCCGGGATTGGCTTCCCTAATCCATACCTGTGGTGCATTTCAGTTTTGCACAGTTTGCTGACCACCAGTATATAATATATAGCAGTACGGTACAGTAGGCCACTGCTCTACCTACCTCTGTGTCATAAAGTATACTATCCATCCATACCTGTGGTGCATTTCAGTTGTGCGCAGTATATGTAGTAGTAGGCCATTGCTATTGATACTGGCATATAATTCCACACATTAAAAAATGGAGAACAAAAATGTGGAGGGTAAAATAGGAAAAGATCAAGATCCACTTCCACCTCGTGCTGAAGCTGCTGCCACTAGTCATGGCCGAGACGATGACATGCCATCAACGTCGTCTGCCAAGGCCGATGCCCAATGTCATAGAGAGCATGTGAAATCCAAAACACAAAAGTTCAGTAAAATGACCCAAAAATCAAAATTAAAAGCGTCTGAGGAGAAGCGTAAACTTGCCAATATGCCATTTACGACACGGAGTGGCAAGGAATGGCTGAGGCCCTGGCCTATGTTCATGGCTAGTGGTTCAGCTTCCCATGAGGATGGAAGCACTCATCGTCTCGCTAGAAAAATGAAAAGACTTAAGCTGGCAAAAGCACAGCAAAGAACTGTGCGTTCTTCTAAATCACAAATCCCCAAGGAGAGTCCAATTGTGTCGGCTGCGATGCCTGACCTTCCCAACACTGGACGGGAACAGGTGGAGCCTTCCAACATTTGCACGCCCCCTGCAAGTGCTGGAAGGAGCACCCGCAATCCAGTTCCTGATAGTCAAATTGAAGATGTCACTGTTGAAGTACACCAGGAGGAGGATATGGGTGTTGCTGGCGCTGAGGAGGAAATTGACAAGGAGGATTCTGATGGTGAGGTGGTTTGTTTAATTCAGGCACCCGGGGAGACACCTGTTGTCCGTGGGACGAATATGGCCATTGACATGCCTGGTCAAATTACAAAAAAAATCACCTCTCGGTGTGGAATTATTTTAACACAAATGCGGACAACAGGTGTCAAGCCGTGTGTTGCCTTTGTCAAGCTGTAATAAGTAGGGGTAAGGATGTTAACCACCTCGGAACATCCTCCCTTATACGTCACCTGCAGCGCATTCATCATAAGTCAGTGACAAGTTCAAAAACTTTGGATGACAGCGGAAGCAGTCCACTGACCACTAAATCCCTTCCTCTTGTAACCAAGCTCCTGCAAACCACACCACCAACTCCCTCAGTGTCAATTTCCTCCTTACACAGGAAAGCCAATAGTCCTGCAGCCTGCTGCAGGCCATGTCACTGTCAAGTCTGACGAGTCCTCTCCTGCCTGGGATTCCTCCGATGCATCCTTCAGTGTAACGCCTACTGCTGCTGGCGCTGCTGTTGTTGCTGCTGGGAGTCGATCGTCATCCCAGAGGGGAAGTCGGAAGACCACTTGTACTACTTCCAGTAAGCAATTGACTCTCCAACAGTCCTTTGCGAGGAAGATGAAATATCACAGCAGTCATCCTGCTGCAAAGCGGATAACTCAGGCCTTGGCAGCCTGGGCGGTGAGAAATGTGTTTCCGTTATCCACCGTTAATTCACAGGCAACTACAGACTTGATTGAGGTACTGTGTCCCCGGTACCAAATACCATCTAGGTTCCATTTCTCTAGGCAGGCGATACCGAAAATGTACACAGACCTCAGAAAAAGAGTCACCAGTGTCCTAAAAAATGCAGTTGTACCCAATGTCCACTTAACCACGGACATGTGGACAAGTGGAGCAGGGCAGACTCAGGACTATATGACTGTGACAGCCCACTGGGTAGATGTATTGCCTCCCGCAGCAAGAACAGCAGCGGCGGCACCAGTAGCAGCATCTCGCAAACGCCAACTCGTTCCTAGGCAGGCTACGCTTTGTATCACCGCTTTCCAGAAGAGGCACACAGCTGACAACCTCTTACGGAAACTGAGGAACATCATCGCAGAATGGCTTACCCAAAATGGACTCTCCTGGGGATTTGTGACATCGGACAACGCCACCAATATTGTGCGTGCATTACATCTGGGCAAATTCCAGCACGTCCCATGTTTTGCACATACATTGAATTTGGTGGTGCAGAATTATTTAAAAAACGACAGGGGCGTGCAAGAGATGCTGTCGGTGGCCCGAAGAATTGCGGGCCACTTTCGGCATTAAGCCACCGCGTGCCGAAGACTGGAGCACCAGCAAACAGTCCTGAACCTTCCCTGCCATCATCTGAAGCAAGAGGTGGTAACGAGGTGGAATTCAACCCTCTATATGCTTCAGAGGATGGAGGAGCAGCAAAAGGCCATTCAAGCCTATACATCTGTCAGGTCAGGTCATTCCCCTCATCAGGCTTTTGCAGAAGAAGCTGGAGACATTGAAGGAGGAGCTAAAACAGAGCGATTCTGCTAGGCATGTGGGACTTGTGGATGGAGCCCTTAATTCGCTTAACCAGGATTCACGGGTGGTCAATCTGTTGAAATCAGAGCACTACATTTTGGCCACCGTGCTCGATCCTAGATTTAAAACCTACGTTGGATCTCTCTTTCTGGCAGACACAAGTCTGCAGAGGTTCAAAGACCTGCTGGTGAGAAAATTGTCAAGTCAAGCGGAACGTGACCCGTCAACAGCTCCTCCTTCACATTCTCCCGCAACTGGGGGTGCGAAGAAAAGGCTAAGAATTCCGAGCCCACCCGCTGGCGGTGATGCAGGGCAGTCTGGAGCGAGTGCTGACATCTGGTCCGGACTGAAGGACCTGCCAGCGATTACTGACATGTTGTCTACTGTCACTGCATATGATTCTCTCACCATTGAAAGAATGGTGGAGGATTATATGAGTGACCGCATCCAAGTAGGCACGTCAGACAGTCCGTACGTATACTGGCAGGAAAAATAGGCAATTTGGAGGCCCTTGCAGAAACTGGCTTTATTTTACCTAAGTTGCTCACCCTCCAGTGTGTACTCCGAAAGAGTGTTTAGTGCAGCCGCTCACCTTGTCAGCAATCGGCGTACGAGGTTACTTCCAGAAAATGTGGAGAAGATGATGTTCATCAAAATTAATTATAATCAATTCCTCCGCGGAGACATTCACCAGCAATTGCCTCCAGAAAGTACACAGGGACCTGAGATGGTGGATTCCAGTGGGGACAAATTAATAATCTGTGAGGAGGGGGATGTACACAGTGAAAGGGGTGAGGAATCAGACGATGAGGAGGAGGTGGACATCTTGCCTCTGTAGAGCCAGTTTGTGCAAGGAGAGATTGATTGCTTCTTTTTTGGTGGGGGCCCAAACCAACCAGTCATTTCAGTCACAGTTGTGTGGCAGACCCTGTCGCTGAAATGATGGGTTTGTTAAAGTGTGCATGTCCTGTTTATTCAACATAAGGGTGGGTCGGAGGGCCCAAGGACAATTCCATCTTGCACCTCTTTTTTCTTTCATTTTTCTTTGCATCATGTGCTGTTTGGGGACTATTTTTTTGAAGTGCCATCCTGCCTGACACTGCAGTGCCACTCCTAGATGGGCCAGGTGTTTGTGTCGGCCACTTGTGTCGCTTAGCTTAGCCATCCAGCGACCTTGGTGCACCTCTTTTTTTCTTTGCATCATGTGCTGTTTGGGGACTATTTTTTTGAAGTGCCATCCTGTCTGACACTGCAGTGCCACTCCTAGATGGGCCAGGTGTTTGTGTCGGCCACTTGGGTCGCTTAGCTTAGTCACACAGCTACCTCATTGCGCCTCTTTTTTTCTTTGCATCATGTGCTGTTTGGGGACTATTTTTTTGAAGTGCCATCCTGTCTGACACTGCAGTGCCACTCCTAGATGGGCCAGGTGTTTGTGTCGGCCACTTGGGTCGCTTAGCTTAGTCACACAGCTACCTCATTGCGCCTCTTTTTTTCTTTGCATCATGTGCTGTTTGGGGACTATTTTTTTGAAGTGCCATCCTGTCTGACACTGCAGTGCCACTCCTAGATGGGCCAGGTGTTTGTGTCGGCCACTTGGGTCGCTTAGCTTAGTCACACAGCTACCTCATTGCGCCTCTTTTTTTCTTTGTATCATGTGCTGTTTGGGGACTATTTTTTTTAAGTGCCAGCCTGTCTGACACTGCAGTGCCACTCCTAGATGGGCCAGGTGTTTGTGTCGGCCACTTGGGTCGCTTAGCTTAGTCACACAGCTACCTCATTGCGCCTCTTTTTTTCTTTGCATCATGTGCTGTTTGGGGACTATTTTTTTGAAGTGCCATCCTGTCTGACACTGCAGTGCCACTCCTAGATGGGCCAGGTGTTTGTGTCGTCCACTTGGGTCGCTTAGCTTAGTCATCCAGCGACCTTGGTGCAAATTTTAGGACTAAAAATAATATTGTGAGGTGTGAGGTGTTCAGAATAGACTGGAAATGAGTGGAAATTATGGTTATTGAGGTTAATAATACTGTGGGATCAAAATGACCCCCAAATTCTATGATTTAAGCTGTTTTTGAGGGTTTTTTGTAAAAAACACCCAAATCCAAAACACACCCGAATCCGACAAAAAATTTTCAGGGAGGTTTTGCCAAAACGCGGCCGAATCCAAAACACGGCCGCGGAACCGAATCCAAAACCAAAACACAAAAAATGTCCGGTGCACATCACTAATTGCAATGGTGGCAACGCTGCCACTATTCAATAGCCATCTCTACTTATAATCACAATTATTAATGTAATAAAATGTTAGTGACATATGTAATAAAGATAACCCCAACGTGCCCTTGTGACTTTTTAACAAAGAAGTGAAGTTTAAAAAAGTTAAATTCTTGGCAAAAATATTAAAAGTTTAAGCGAAGGGACATTAAAGTAACAGTTGGCTGGATTTTGACACCACATTTACATTATTTGATAATGTCCTGGTGGACCTACCATCCTGCTTATGGTCACGCAGTGTCAGACTGGGGCATGAAGGGCCCACCAGGGAAATGCAATCACAGGGGCCCACTAAGGGATGTTGCCATATTCTGGAAGGGGTGTTGCCACGTGATCAGAGAGGAGTGGACAGCTATTATAGGAGCCACCTAGTATAGTATATAAAGAAAAAGAGCTCTACCTCACTGCCGACTTCAAGCTGTTGTGTATGTGCCTGGGTTACACTGGGAGAGAACAGTAGTATATGTGCCTGGGTTACACCAGGAGAGAGCAGAAGTATATGTGTCTGGGTTACACTGGGAGAGAACAGTAGTATGTGTGCCTGCGTTACACCAGGAGAGAGCAGTAGTATATGTGCCTGGGTTACACTGGGAGAGTACAGTAGTATATGTGCCTGGATTACACTGGGAGAGAACCGTAGTATATGTGCCTGGGTTACACCAGGAGAGAGCAGTAGTATATGTGCCTGGATTACACTGGGAGAGAACCGTAGTATATGTGCCTGGATTACACTGGGAGAGAACCGTAGTATATGTGCCTGGGTTACACCAGGAGAGAGCAGTAGTATATGTGCCTGGATTACACTGGGAGAGAACCGTAGTATATGTGCCTGGGTTACACCAGGAGAGAGCATTAGTATATGTGCCTGGATTACACTGGGAGAGAACCGTAGTATATGTGCCTGGGTTACACCAGGAGAGAGCAGTAGTATATGTGCCTGGATTACACTGGGAGAGAACCGTAGTATATGTGCCTGGGTTACACCAGAAGAGAGCAGTAGTATATGTGTCTGGGTTACACTGGGAGAGAACAATATATATGTGCCAGGGTTACACCAGGAGAGAGCAGTAGTATATGTGTCTGGGTTACACTGGGAGAGAACAGTAGTATATGTGCCTGGGTTACACCAGGAGAGAGCAGTAGTATATGTGCCTGGGTTACACTGGGAGAGAACAGTAGTATATGTGCCCGGGTTACACCAGGAGAGAGCAATAGTATATGTGCCTGGATTACACTGGGAGAGAACCGTAGTATATGTGCCTGGTTTACACCAGGAGAGAGCAGTAGTGTATGTGCCTGGATTACACCAGGAGAGAACAGTAGTATATGTGCCTGGGTTACACCAGGAGAGAGCAGTAGTATATGTGTCTGGGTTACACTAGGAGAGAACAGTAGTATGTGTGCATGCGTTACACCAGGAGAGAGCAGTAGTATATATGCCTGGATTACACTGGGAGAGAACCGTAGTATATGTGCCTGGGTTACACCAGGAGAGAGCAGTAGTATATGTGCCTGGATTACACCAGGAGAGAACAGTAGTATATGCGCCTGGATTACACTGGGAGAGAACAGTAGTATATGTGCCTGGATTACACCAGGAGAGAGCAGTAGTATATGTGCCTTGGTTACAGCTGGAGAGAACAGTAGTATATGCATCTGGGTCATACCGGGAGAGAGCAGTACTATACGCTCCTGGGTTACACCTGGAGAGAACAATAGTATATGTGCCTGAGTTACACCTGGAGAACAGTAGCAAATGTACCTGGGTTACACCAGGAGAGAACAGTAGTGTATGCGCCTGGGTTACACCAGGAGAGAACAGTAGTATACGCACCTGGGTTACACCGGGAGAGAACAGTAATATACACACCTGGGTTACACCAGGAGA
Source organism: Pseudophryne corroboree (assembly GCF_028390025.1). Taxonomy (NCBI): domain Eukaryota; kingdom Metazoa; phylum Chordata; class Amphibia; order Anura; family Myobatrachidae; genus Pseudophryne; species Pseudophryne corroboree. The sequence continues at coordinate 387,516,253 of NC_086451.1, forward strand.
GAGCAATAGAGTTAGCAGTAGTATACGTTCCTGGGTTACACCAGGAAAGAACAGTAGTATACGCGCCTGGGTTACACTGGGAGAAAACAGTAGATACAAGTAATGACCCCAGTAGTGTCAGATATACATAATGACCCAGTATAGTGCCAGATACACAGATGACCCCCAGTAGTGCAGTGCCAGATACACATATGCTCCCAGTAGTGCAGTGACAGATACACATATGCCCCAGTAGTGCCAGATACACATACACCCCTAGCAGTGCCAGATACACATACGCCCCCACAAGTGCCAGATACACATACGCCCCCACAAGTGCCAGATACACATATGCCCCAGCAGTGCCAGATACACATACACCCCCAGCAGTGCCAGATACACATACACCCCCAGCAGTGCCAGATACACATACACCCCCAGCAGTGCCAGATACACATATGCCCCCAGCAGTGCCAGATACACATACGCCCCCAGCTGTGCAGTGTCAGATACACATATGCTGACCCCAGCAGTGCCAGATATACATGTGCAACCCCCAGCAGTGCCAGATACACATATGATGCCCCCAGCAGTGCTAGATACACATATGACCCCACAATGCCAGATACACATATGCTGCCCCCAGCAGTGCCAGATACACATCTGACACATGCCCCCACAGTGCCAAATACACATATGCTGCCCCCAGAAGTGCCAGATTCACAGTGCTGCTCACCGGCGCCGCCTGGGCTCTGCTGCCGCTCCCGCTGCCTACTGCTCCATCTGAGGGCTGGGGATAAGAGCACAGCGCGCGCCTTTCCTCCCCTCAGTCCGACTCTGTACAGTCACCGCCCCGGGATCACTTGTTGCTCCCCGTGACTGAGGGACGAGGAGAAGAGCGTGAGCCTTTCCTTCCCTCAGTCTGACTCTGACCGCAGATGTTCCTGGGATTCTCTAAGCACCGTTGGCCTAGTTATGCTGAGTTGCCTGCACCCCAAATCGCAGGTGTAAAATGTGTACAATAAAAATAACACAATTGCTGTCATATGCAAAGTTGCAAATACTACAAGGTTCATGCAGGGCAGCACCAGTTGGTTATGCTCCTGGTATGTGCCAGGCATCTATCTGATTGCCTGGCTTATGTAGGGCCCTCAAGAGTCCCACCCCCTCTGGAAAGAAATAAAAAAATACTATTGCGGTGCGCCACACTTTACAGGGAGACATTTGTCCCCAGCTACGCTATGTTACTCTTTACTTCTGTAGCTGGCACACTACTGCATAAATTCCCTGTAGCCTGTGGATTAAGACCATGCTCAAACCAATATACTACAGTTATGAACCATATGCCATTCTCACATACCCTCTAAAATCAGGTTTTACTCGTGCTACTAAGTACTTACCAAATATTCACCCCCTCACATATATTGGTGCCCATACACTTGTGAGATATTAGGTGCTATCCTTCGATTTCAACAGAGGCCGCTCCCACTCTGCGGTGACGTGCCCATCACGTGATTACCATGAGATCTATCGCATGGTAATCACTTTGACAGTTCAGGTGCGATTTCATCGCACCTGAACTGCCGGTGCGATGCCCCGCAATGTTGCGTCGTGGGGCATCACACAAGTGTATGGGTACCATATCACTCAACGCCGCCACCTGGGTTCACCTGCTGCTCCCGAGTCCGACACTTGTTGGCCCCACCCTCCTACAAAAGAGGGCATGGCTAATACTCGGCAGGGCCTACAAGTGAGTTCACTGGCTCCCCGGTGGCCCAGTCCGAGCCTGTGGTCATGCAAAGTATTGTTACAGGATATTTCTAGGAAAGGGCATTGACCAATGAAGGTTAGCAAGCATCACTGGTTTGCCACTGATGGACAATGGTTTTGCCATCAACGGTGGAGGTCTGATGGTTCTCCGCCATCAATGGCAGATAGTGTGGCAATATTTTGTTTACCCCCAGAGCAGGGGTAACAGAGCATAGCTCTTCCCCTAACATGCCGCTTAGCTGCTGCTCTCTCTTCCCTGATTGTGCCGTCACTCACCGGGTCTCCAAACAGTGCCTGCCTGTTTCCCGGCAATGGTTTCTTGCCAACGATGAGAAGCACCAATGGCACAATCAATATTAAACTATTCAATAGCCATCCCAAGGCAGTTCCCAAAGGTGGAAAGGGTATATGTCCCGACGTATACGCTAGGCATTTAAATAGGTGTGTTTTTACACAACACAACACAACACACCACACTGAGGGCCTGATTTATAGGTGCACGCTAAGCCGATGTGTGTGCAATTTTGTTTTACTGCGCATGTATCTGGTTAGCACTGCGCATGTACTGCAATTGGTTACCGATAGTGGCTGCAGAGTGAATTTAGATGCAGTGGGGGCATTCAGATGCAATTGCGATTTTCAGCATTTTGGACCCGTTCTGCAAGGGATGACTTGCTCGGTGTCGCCCCTTGGTGGGTGCTTTGATCCAACGCAGCTCAAGTCACCACTGCAGCAGGAGGCATCTGCATGTACTAACTAGATGCTTCCTGCTGCATTTACATACAGCAAATCCAACCGGACCTGAATGACCCCCCATGATTGTGCATTCGTGGAAGGTAACAGGGGGTTCTTAGTCAAATGCAGGAGCATCACGACCATTTCAGGTGTGCCGCATCCAGCGACTGCATCTATGCATGCAGTTCAACTGGCCCCCAGCGGCTTAGTTCCACCAGAGTCATTCTGAGCAACTGTAGTATTGGAAGTAGGAAGTTAAATGGTGTGACTGATGTTGCCATGGCAGATAAGAGACGCAGCCGGTAGGCGTGTCTATACAGATTACATCGGCTGTGGCATTAGCATATTTTACAGTACCGCTGCGTGTGAATACTCAGTTGCGAAAGCAATAGCGTCCACTCTGAATCAGACCCTGAGTCCTAGAAAGAGAAAAGAGACACATAGGTGTCAGCAATAAAAAGACAAATTTGAAAGATTTGACAATGGGAGATTGGAGAAAAGGAAACATTCGTACAGTGACTACATCCCAGAGATTTCTCGGTTCCTGAATTAAAAGAACAAAAAACCATCAGTGTGGGCAGTAAAAGTGCAGGATGGGATGAATAATTTCCTGTGATGAATCCTCATGAGCGTTGGGTTAACAAGATCTTGTGGCGGCCGCTGATTCCCCTCCGAGTCGGCATCTGTACTATCAACTCTCACATCTGTTGAGTGGCTCCCAAGAAGGACACAGATTATCATCTCCAAATGAATAGTATTCAGGGTCTCTTCACCATTTGTGACACCACACAGTCCCCTCCTCCTGTGATAGCAATCTCCAATATTTCCCAATTAAATGGAGCACTCAATATATAAAGAAACAATTGTACGGCCTTGGTGTGAGAGAGACAGGTAATGGAGGCTGACACCACAAAGAGGAGCTAATTGAAAGGAATGGAGGTACGTGACAGGGCAGCGGGATCACGCTGACAGTCACAACAACACTCACCCAGATTGCAGTGAAGGTTACTGATGAAGGTGGAATTTGCTGCTGATCAGAGATATCTACCTAACTATACAATACGTATATGTGCTCATTAACTGTAAATGGTATAATATGTTTCTGCAGATATGTCCTAGTTTCTTGTTGTTATCATGCATAGATCTTATTATACCTTTGTGTTAGTCCTCCTCATATTACCTCATAAAATGTGTATTTTGTGTAGAATTCCCATTTATTCCCATTACTACACATACAATTTCTTTCTTTTATTTTCCTATTATTCCATCTATATTCTACCTGTTTCATACTCATCCCATTACTCTGTTATCCCTTCCTATAACTATTCATATTACATCACTTGTTATCCCTTCCTTATAGATTCTCTTGTTATGCCATATAACATATCCCTATGACAACTCCTAATATTCTATATAAACCGTGACAATCGCTCCTATTGCTCATTATAACACCATGTAATTCCTCCTGTTATGCTACACACTATAGGCATAATACAGGGGTGTATGGAAATCAGCTATATGTGTCCCTGAATTGTGTGTATGGAAACAAAGTGCATATTCATCACATGCAGAGCTGTAGGAATATAGTGGTGCTACCGCCTCTATGTGTGATCTTGGTGTGATATTAGCCATCATCATCAGTGCATACTCCTACCAGCACAATAAAAGATGCAAAAGACACGCCTCCAAAGTGCGCACGTGCCCCAGCCCAATACTGGATACAAGAGACACACCTCCAAAGTGTGCACGTGTGTCACATCCCAATACTGGATGCAATAAAAGCACCTCCAAAGTGCTCATGTGCCCCAGTCCAATACTGGATGCAAAAGACACACCTCCAAAGTCCAATACTGGATGCAAAAGACACGCCTCCAATGTGCGCATGTGCCCTAGCCCAATACTGGATGCAGAAGACACACCTCCAAAGTACAATACTGGATGCAAAAGACACACCTCCAAAGTCCAATACTGGATGCAAAAGACACGCCTCCAATGTGCGCATGTGCCCTAACCCAATACTGGATGCAGAAGACAGGCACCCAAAGTACACACATGCCTTAGCCCTATATTTGTGCAAAAGACACGCCTCAAAAGTGCGCACATGCCCCAGCCCTGGTAGGCTACCGAAAATCGTGTGGCATTCTCAGCCACCAAGAAAAGAAAGCAAGTCTTCTGATACTGGCCAAACAACCCCCCCTCCCCCTCCCCCTCCCCATGCCCCCCTCTTTCCCTCTCATCTGCCTGCTTGCTATGCGAAAGTGGGTGGGGCGATGATACGATTTGCGCTGAATTGCGCCATCCTAGCCATGCCACTGCACCGCCAATTTATACCGATGACCCCCCTCCTGTTGAGCCAACCAGGGCAGCCAGAAAGTTGGCAAGTATGGTTCTACCAAACTGCACCTATATCTCCTATGAGTCCATAGAAACCAACACTGTAGCATTATAGTACTCTACATAACCAGTCCCTAATAGAACTTCATATAATCTCTGCCTATTACACTGTGTATTTCCTACCTGCAACTAATTTCTTTACTCCTTATAACTTCCTTTTAACTCTGTCCTTTTCCCCTTAACCTAACCCTAAAATTGACCTATAATTTACTTGTGTGCCTCTTGATTAGGTTTCTCCGTCCTGTCACTGGTGGACCAGATGGCCCTTCTGCAAAGCGCATGGATGGAAGTCTTGGTCCTGGGCATCGTCTATCGCTCTTTACAGATGAACGATGAGCTGGCAGTGGCAGAAAACTTCCTTTTGGGCAGGGAACAGTGCCGCAGCTCTGGCCTCCTGAACCTTCATTCTGTCCTCCTACAGCTGGTCAGGAAATATCGAAAGACAAAGTTGGACAAGGAGGAATTTGTCACTCTGAAAGCAATGGCTCTCGCCAACTCAGGTACTGGGCATCACGTCTGGCCAGGGGTGTAGCCAGAACTTTGGGGACCACCATAGCCAGATTAAGGGGGACACACAGGGCATACTGTACCCCGGGCCCCCCTGTGTCAGGGCCCCCTCGGCCAAAGCACACTAGCTTTCCCTCTTAATGCGAGAGCCAGCATGTGAGCAGGACAGTATGCAGTGCAGGCAGAGACACAGGAATATCATGTTTAATGAGCTACCGATGGAGTTTTTTGACCAGAGGAGAGATAGGAGGGTGGAGAGAGCTGTAAGTGACACAGGGATCCCAGCTTCTCCTCCTCCCTGCTTAGGTGTCTGAGTCCTGTGTAAACTTTGATGCAACTAAACCATTTGGGTCTAGAGATAGAGACACACACTGAGTCCTCCTGAGTCCTGTCCCAGTGTGTAAGTAGTACAGATGCTAATCTTGCATGTGACAAGATAAATTATTTTATTTTTCTATGTGTATTTTACGGTTGTCTAAGTTGTCTTTGTTCTACTACAAGAACATTTTATAAAATTGTTGTCTCTCAATTAGGTGGAGCTACTGTATAAACGGTACCCAGGCATTATTAAACTATTAATTTAAAACTAATATACACCTTTGGTTTAAATTTAATATACACAATCTATACCTCCCACCATGACCCATTCCAGGAGGGACAACATGCTCTCTACCTGGACTTCCTTCTTAATTTATGATTGCAAACACCTGTGATGAAGTACCTTCTTATCAATTATATAGTTCAATACAGGTGATGCCAATCATATATGAAGAGGGAAATCCAGGTATAGAGCATTTTGTCCCTCCTGAAATTGGACATGTTGGAAGGTATGCACAAACTATAATACATCCCCCACCTTCCACCGGGACCCCCCTGTCTTAAGTGCCCCGGGCACCCCCAAGGCTAAATCCGGCCCTGGGGACCCCAAAGCAACATTTTCAACTATATGAGTCAGGGGCCTGCTATGTCTTCGGACCTTATATCCATGGCACCCACTGTAGCTACACTACCATGCATCTGCCTCTCCCTTTTACCCAACACATTGTTTTAATAATTACATTAATAAAATTCACACTCTAGTTATCCATCTATCTTCTCATTCCACCAGTAGAGTAGCACTACTATGACTTCATGCAGGAGCTGGACCCACAGTAGGCTACTGAAACTACTCTATAAAGTAATAATTACAGTGAGTGGATTAAAAATTGGTTGAATGAGGGACACCAGCCATATAGAAAGCACGGTCATATACACACTCATGCATTAATTAAGCAAATAATATTCAGGCATGATTAGGGTCATGTGTAAGAATGGTGGTCTGCCCTGATTGAATGTAATTATGGCTATCATGGCTGTAAAAAGAGACCTCTGCAACTTTGAAAGGTGGGTGTCTGCTGGGGCGCTTTCGCAGGAAGTTCAATGACTACAACTGCTCAACCTGATGATGTCTTTCTGACAGTGCCTAAGTGGATGTCAGCCTGGAAATCCGAGAGGAAAACGTCACCAGCAAATGGCAACAGCTGGTGCAAGTACAAACTCCTGGATTATGATATCCATTCATTGACTCAGGGGCGTATCTAGAGAGGAGGGGCCCCATGTGCAGTCTCCGGGTGTGGGCCCCCTCCTCTCCCGTCCCATAGCCGGCAGCAGCGCTGTTAGCGCTCTGTCTGAGAGCTAGAGACTCTGGCACAGTGCCAGAGTCTACAGCGCATGCGCAAGTGTCTAAAAAACTGGCGTGGCAGCCATTTTTTTCGGAGACCTGCGCATGCACTGTAGACTCTGGCACTGTGCCAGAGTCTCTAGTGCTCAGACAGAGTGCTAACAGCACTGCTGCGGCTGCTGACTACGGGACTCGGTAGAGGAGGGGACCAACACCCGGACACCAGAAAGGTAAGTATATAGAAGAAATGGGTGCAGCGTGTGCCCTATGGACCCAGGGACCTATGTTCACCGCACACACTGCACCCATTATAGATACGCCACTGCATTGATGAGCCTAATGTGGAGAAACTATTTCTGCAAAGAGAAATAGTCCCACAATGTCATAGGGCAAATTTTCCTGACATTGGTTGGGTGCAGAATGATATTCTGGTGCTGAATGCTCCTATGTTGCATTTATTTCTTGATGGGAACGGTATCTTCCAAGATACGAGATAGGAGCACTGCTAGCTAGTGATTAGATGAGCATTATACTGATGTAATATACTCGTCATAGTCTTCAGAGTCACCAGATCTGAACCCAATGGAATGTTTATGGGAGATTCTAGAACAATTCCGGAGAAAGTGTATTCTACAGTCATTTGAGTAACTTTATTCTGGGAGACTGGTGCAGCATCCCTGCAATACAATTTCACTCATAGACTCAATACCGTGTCACATTCAGACTGGATGTGTCTGGTAGGACAACAATCTATTAGAATGTATATTGGTATCTCCATTTTGTGACAACTACCTGTAGCCAGAGGTATTAGGCCGAGTTGTAGGAGTTACATAACAAATGGCCTTGCAGGATTTCATTAAACGTCTGCCGTTTTGGAAAGTTCACAGTGGGTTCTAGTGTTGTATAATGTGTTGTTTTTTTAATATTGATGTGATACCTCATTTGTTTTGTCCTTCATGTGATTTATGCCTTTGTAGTGGATACGGCATTTAATGCTTACTTCGTTGGCATTTGGGTGTGCTGATGGGAAACATTATCTCTAAGATTGATGTTTTCAGATGTGACGCATTAATGTAAGATACACTATTCACTGCCGTTCTGTTAGAAAGTACACAATTACCTCCCCGATGTACTAGACAGACTAAGGTCTTCCAATGTCTTGAGAATAGTGCCATATAGGGATCTGGTAGAGGTAGAAAAAAGCAGAGGATGCAGTCACCTGAGCTTATCCTGTTTCTATGTAGAATTCTGTACCTCCCAACTCACCCAATTTTAGTACTGATCAGGGCACCTGTTATGATTCCCGTACTCCAGACCAGAGGTGATCTTATGGCAGAGGTCTGAGTACTGGGAAGATATGCTGGTTGTGGGAGCAGGAGAGCCTAGTAACCCCTGGCGCCCTAACTCCGTTGTCTCGCCCGTGTTATCAGAAATCCCCTGCGAGACTATGGTTGCTTGAGCCCATGGCAGCCGCGTTCGAAGGGCGGATTATGTCTGCCCAACCCCGATGCCCCCGCAGGTCTTAATGGGAGACAAAGGGAAATCCGAGACAGGGTGATAACAAGGGGCCCTCTGACTAAGCAACCAGGCCAGGGGTTACAAGCTAACTAACTTAAACCAAAGGTATGTGCGGACTAGCCGCCAGGGAAAAGGACAACCAAAGATCCACTGATCCGTTACTCCTATCCAGCACCGCTGGATACCAGAGTGGATCTGTGGGAGCGGAATCCTCCGCAAAAGCTCCAGAACACAAATAAACTAAATAATAAACAGTAAGCGGACAAGCCGCAACACACGGCTGCGCCGCGACTCACGAACACCACAGGATGTTAAAGGTGCTCGGTCAGACTCCAGGAATAGATGACAAACTTCCGAGTACAGGATCACTGAGGACAGGAACAACCGGATTGAGCAGGACTGGAAACTCTCTGTAGCTGACACAGGCAAACAGGAAGCTATCACCGGCGTCTGTAAGAAGTCCTGAGAGTGCCTTTATTCAGGAACCCTCCAATCAGGATCCAGACAAGGTAATCTCAGGTAATGCCGTGCAGCTTGCATGCTGCACGGCCAGCACACCAAAATATAATTAGAACAGACCCAGCAACGGGGAACGCGGCCGAACGTGGCGTCCCCGTTGCTAAGGTCAGAGCGGCTCCGTGCGCCCGGCGTCTAGCGTTGCCAGGGAGCCGGCGGCTGTACGCGCACGGCGTCCCTGGTTGCTAGGCGCCGGGCCGCACCGACGAGCGGACCCCGGCGCCTAACAGTACCCCCCCCTTGAGGAGGGGTCAAGGAACCCCTAAAGCCAGGTTTCTGAGGAAATTCTCGAAAAAATGCCCTTTTGAGCCTCGGGGCATGAAGATCCTCATCCAGGACCCAAGACCTTTCCTCTGGCCCATAACCTCTCCAATGTACCAAAAAATAAAGCCGACCCCGGGACAGCTTGGAATCGAGAACCTTCTCCACCAAGAACTCCTGCTGACCCTGTACATTTATTGGTGATCTCCCCTGAGATATTTTACGAGGAAATCTACTAGACGAAACATATGGTTTCAGCAATGAGCAATGGAAGGTATTTCCGATCCGCAAAGTTTTTGGTAAACGTAACCGGAAAGCAACTGGATTGACTTTTTTGATAATGTGAAATGGTCCAATAAATCTAGGACCCAATCTGGCTGAGGTTTGTCGAAGTTTAATGTTGCGAGTCGACAACCACACCCTGTCTCCTACTTTAAAAGTGCACGGCCGCCGGAGCCTGTCAGAAATTTTTTTTCCCCGGAATGCTGCTTTTCTGAGAGCCAGGTGCACTTTTCTCCAAATAAGTTTAAGATGAGAGGTCAGGGCCAGAGAGGAGACAGAGGAATGTTGAAAAAATGAATTAGCTCTGGGGTGAAAACCAAAAACTGCAAAAAATGGAGACACATTGGTGGAGGAATGACAGGCATTATTATAAGCAAACTCCGCCAATGGAAGAAACTCAGACCAGTCATTTTGGAGTTTGGCCGAGTACAAACGCAAATATTGTTTTAGAGATTGGTTAACTCGCTCAGTCTGCCCATTGGATTGGGGATGATAGCCGGACGTTAAAGATAATTTCATCTTTAACGAAGCACAAAAAGACTTCCAAAATTGTGCAATGAATTGTGGACCCCGATCAGAAACAATATCAGTGGGTAAGCCATGGAGTCTGAAAACATGGCGGAGGAACAAGACTGCCAATCCCTGGGCAGATGGCAATCGGGGAAGAGCAATGAAATGGGCCATTTTGCTAAAACGGTCCACTACCACCCATATGACTCGGCATCCGGCTGACAGAGGGAGGTCCACCACAAAATCCATGGAGATATGCGACCATGGCCTAAGAGGAACATTCAAGGGCATAAGTTGACCTATAGGCAAAGAACGGGGAACTTTATGCTGTGCACAGACCTGACACGAAAAAACAAACTCTTTAATGTCTTTGGAAAGACCAGGCCACCATACTGAGCGGGAGACTAATTCCAAAGTCTTAGCGATTCCCGGATGCCCGGCAACCTTGCTATCATGAAACTCCGTCAAAACAGTTGCTCTCAAAAACTCAGGGACAAAAAGACGACCAGCAGGAGTATTTCCAGGAGCTTGATGTTGAAGCAGCTTTAACTGGGTAAATACATCCTGTGTGAGGCCTGCCCGAATGACTGAAGACGGAAGTATGGGAGTAACAGGACTGTTGTCTTGAACTGGAAGAAAACTGCGTGACAGGGCATCTGCCTTAGTATTCTTGGAACCTGGCCTGAAGGTGATAATGAATTTGAAACGAGTAAAAAATAAAGCCCAACGAGCCTGCCGGGCATTCAGTCGTTTAGCTGATTCAATGTATTGAAGATTTTTGTGATCAGTCAAAACTGAAATGGTATGAGTCGCTCCTTCAAGCCAATGCCTCCACTCCTCGAAAGCCCATTTAATAGCCAGCAATTCCCGGTTACCAACATCGTAGTTGGATTCTGCAGATGAGAATTTCCTGGACATAAAGGCACAAGGATGTAATTCAAGGGAATCCGGATCCTTCTGAGAAAGGATAGCCCCTACTCCAACCTCCGAGGCATCAACCTCAACAATGAAAGGCAATTCTGGGTTGGGATGTCTAAGGACAGGGGCTGAGACAAAGGCTTGTTTCAAGGCCTGAAAAGATAACTCAGCTTCACGTGACCAATTGGTAGGATCTGCTCCCTTCTTAGTCAGTGCCACAATGGGAGCAACTAGGTCAGAGAAAGAGTGAATAAATCTTCTATAGTAGTTCGCAAACCCTAAAAAGCGCTGAATTGCTTTTAAGTTGGTGGGTTGCGCCCAACTAAGGATGGCTTGGAGCTTCTTTGGTTCCATACGGAATCCCCGAGGGGAAATAATGTACCCTAAAAAGGATACCTCCGTGACATGAAATTCACACTTCTCCAGCTTGGCATATAGGTGATTTTCACGTAATTTCTTTAGAACCTGACGCACCTGGGTAACATGTTGTTCTACAGAGTCAGAATATATCAAAATATCGTCTAAGTAGACTACAACGAATCTTCCAAGAAATTCACGGAGCACATCGTTAATGAGATCCTGGAAAACTGCCGGAGCGTTAGACAGGCCAAATGGCATAACCAGATACTCATAGTGGCCTGACTGAGTACTGAGTGCCGTTTTCCACTCATCCCCTGACTTGATTCTGATGAGGTTATATGCTCCTCTCAGGTCAATCTTAGAAAAAATCACAGCCGAACGTAGCTGATCAAAGAGGACAGAGATCAGCGGCAGAGGGTAAGTATTCTTTACTGAGATTTTATTCAAAGCTCTAAAGTCAATGCAGGGTCTGAGTGAACCATCCTTCTTCTCTACGAAGAAGAAACCTGCACTTAAAGGGGATTTAGATGGCCTGATAAATCCTTTCCCAAGGCTTTCTTTCACATACTCATTCATGGCCACAGTTTCAGGACCAGACAATGCATATAACCTTCCTTTAGGCAACGTGGCACCAGGAATTAGCTCAATGGCACAATCATAAGGCCTATGGGGAGGCAGAATATCCGCATTGCCCTTGGAAAATACATCAACAAAATCCTGGTATTCCCCAGGAATGGGTGCGGGAACGGCGGCAGCTACTCGGATAGGAAGCGTAATACATTCTTTATTACAGATGGTACCCCATTGTAAGATCTCCCCCGACTGCCAATCAATGATGGGATTATGAAAGGCCAGCCAAGGGTGACCCAGAACCACAGGAACTGCTGGACAATGGGTAAGGAAAAACTCAATCTTTTCAGAATGCAGAGCTCCTACCGAGAGTAAAACAGGAGGTGTGCATAGAGAAATAACCCCATTGGACAAGGGACTCCCATCTAAACCATGCATGGTGACACACCTACCCAAGGTTAACTGAGGAATACCTAAGGCCTTGGCCCAAGTTAAATCCATAAAGTTCCCTGCAGCTCCACTGTCCACAAAAGCAGAGACCGAGGAACAGAGGCTGCCAAAGGAAACTTTAGCAGGAACTAACAGTGAATTATTTGAGGAGATAAGCTGCAGACCAAAGTGAACCCCCTCACAACTCACTTGGTCAGGAAGTTTCCCGACTTGTTCGGACAACTACGGGCAAAATGTCCCTTACCTCCACAGTATAAACAAAGACCAGAATTTTGCCTCCTGGTTCTTTCTTCAGGAGACAATTTGGAAAGACCTATCTGCATAGGCTCCTCCATGTCTACAGGAATGGAAAGAACACAAGGAGTAGACCCGACAGATGCCCCTTTTTCAGCCCTCCGCTCTCTGAGCCGACGATCTATCTTAATAGAGAGCTCCATGAGTTTATCGAGAGTCTCAGGAGCGGGATACTGAAGGAGACTGTCTTTTATAGATTCAGATAAGCCGAGGCGAAACTGACTGCGTAGGGCTGGGTCATTCCATCCACAGTCGTTCGACCAACGGCGAAACTCCGTACAATAACTCTCTGCGGGATTCCTACCCTGTCTAAGAGCACGCAACTGACTCTCAGCGGACGCCTCTCTATCAGGGTCGTCATACAATAGCCCTAAATATTTTAAAAAGGCGTCTACAGACGATAAGGCCGGATCGTCTGTCTTTAAACCAAAAGCCCAGGTCTGAGGATCCCCCTGAAGCAGAGAAATAATAATTCCAACCCGCTGAGCCTCCGTACCTGAGGAGACTGGTCTTAAACGAAAATAAAGTTTACAAGACTCTTTAAAATTAAAAAACTGTTTTCTATCCCCAGAAAAACGGTCAGGCAGATGCATTTTTGGTTCAGGGATGACCCTCGGGGAAGTCCGTAACAGATCTTCCTGTGACCTCACCCGGAGGGACAGATCCTGAACCATCTGAGTAAGTTCTTGAATCTGACTAACTAGAAGCTGGCCAGGATTTGGCCCAACACCGGCGGGATTCATGAGGCCGACAAAATCTCCCAACTGAATAAGTGAAAAAAAAGATTAACTCCTGTTAATTTAAATTTTTTCTTTTGTCTGGCCGGTGATAATGTTATGATTCCCGTACTCCAGACCAGAGGTGATCTTATGGCAGAGGTCTGAGTACTGGGAAGATATGCTGGTTGTGGGAGCAGGAGAGCCTAGTAACCCCTGGCGCCCTAACTCCGTTGTCTCGCCCGTGTTATCAGAAATCCCCTGCGAGACTATGGTTGCTTGAGCCCATGGCAGCCGCGTTCGAAGGGCGGATTATGTCTGCCCAACCCCGATGCCCCCGCAGGTCTTAATGGGAGACAAAGGGAAATCCGAGACAGGGTGATAACAAGGGGCCCTCTGACTAAGCAACCAGGCCAGGGGTTACAAGCTAACTAACTTAAACCAAAGGTATGTGCGGACTAGCCGCCAGGGAAAAGGACAACCAAAGATCCACTGATCCGTTACTCCTATCCAGCACCGCTGGATACCAGAGTGGATCTGTGGGAGCGGAATCCTCCGCAAAAGCTCCAGAACACAAATAAACTAAATAATAAACAGTAAGCGGACAAGCCGCAACACACGGCTGCGCCGCGACTCACGAACACCACAGGATGTTAAAGGTGCTCGGTCAGACTCCAGGAATAGATGACAAACTTCCGAGTACAGGATCACTGAGGACAGGAACAACCGGATTGAGCAGGACTGGAAACTCTCTGTAGCTGACACAGGCAAACAGGAAGCTATCACCGGCGTCTGTAAGAAGTCCTGAGAGTGCCTTTATTCAGGAACCCTCCAATCAGGATCCAGACAAGGTAATCTCAGGTAATGCCGTGCAGCTTGCATGCTGCACGGCCAGCACACCAAAATATAATTAGAACAGACCCAGCAACGGGGAACGCGGCCGAACGTGGCGTCCCCGTTGCTAAGGTCAGAGCGGCTCCGTGCGCCCGGCGTCTAGCGTTGCCAGGGAGCCGGCGGCTGTACGCGCACGGCGTCCCTGGTTGCTAGGCGCCGGGCCGCACCGACGAGCGGACCCCGGCGCCTAACAGCACCTTTGTGCCATGGGTGGGGAAGTTGGGTGGTATCTCCCATTCACTACATAGCATAGGACATCTATCCAGAGCAGAATTAAGACATTGGCAGGGCCAGAGGCACTTAAGACAGGTGGACCCCTTTGGTTTCAATTTAGGAGAATTCAGAGCGCATCTTGGTGACCATTATACAATACAGAGAGCATCTTAGTGTATGTCATACAATACAGAGTGCATCCCAGTGACCGTTCTACAATACAGAGAGCATCTTAGTGGTCATCACACAATAAAGAGAGCATCTTTGTGACCGCCACATAATACAGAGACCATTATATTGTACACACCACCCGTCAGTCGACACAAGGAGGACAAAGCAACTGAAAGTTTAAATGCCGCCACCACACACACACACACACACACACACACACAACGCGGCTTCTTCTGTGCTTCACCATGGGGCTTCTATTGATTTAGAGATAAAGAGTTCCACCCTCTATTGCTACCTTTCAGTATAAGTTAATGGGCGGGATGTACTAATGTACATCGCCGCCCATCGCCGCCCTGCGCCACGATGCTGATCGCATATGTACTAACATATGCGATCAGCATTGCGGAGGACAGCTCTTCCGATAAGAGCTGTCCTCCGCGATGCGCAGCGGCAGCCTGACTTCCGGGATTCGGCCCCAGAAGTCAGTCTGCGCATGCGCGGGGTGACGGGGGCGGCCGCAGGGCATGCTGGGAGGGATCCGATCGGATCCCTCACACAGCGCCGCGGAGAGAAGCCCCATAGGCTTCTATGGATGTACGCCAGCTAAAGCTGGCGTACCCCGCCGCGGCGCTGACCTGGCGGCCGGGGCTTAGTACATCAGGAAATGCGGTAAACAGGGAGTTTACCGCATTTTCTGTTTAGTACATCCCGCAATAACTCAGTCTTAACGAAGCCAGACATTTACTGTATTAATAAAAAGAAAATAATTGTTACTACTGTATATCAAAAAAATAAATTAATTGTAAAGCAAGTATAGTGCTGCCCATTCAATTCTGCAGCCCTGGATCCTATCCTGTTTGAACTGATACAGGAAATATCTAATTGATTGGGGAATTATACAGAGACCGCCATCTATGATCCATTACAAACTCTCCTGCATATTGGATCTAAATATATAATGTGCGTTTGCACTAATCAAGTCTTAAACAAGATACATGAACGCATCTTACAAACCATACATTAAATGAGGTTGCTGATTAATTCACAGAAAATGATTATATTATTATACAGTAGCGTCACTACTAAGCCAGTCTCTGTTTTACGCAGCACATTTTAATTTACGTTTGTGCCATGTGATTAGATGGTGCAACATGGAACGCCAAGCTGCGTTTTTACTGATAATTCTGACACAAATAGCAATATTTATATATAGTGCAAAGCATACACATTAAAACTCCATGGGGCCTTAAACTGGGTACACACTGGGACGATGGGTATTTGTTACGACATTGGGGGTAATTCCGAGTTGATCGTAGCTGTGCTAAATTTAGCACAGCTACGATCAGGCGGTCAGACATGCGGGGGCACGCCCAGCACAGGGCTAGTCCGCCTCGCATGTCAGTGCCGGCCCCCCTCGCAGAAATGCAAAAGCATCGCACAGCGGCGATGATTTTACATTTGAGGAGTAACTCCCGGCCAGCGCAGCTCCTGCGGCTGGCCGGGAGAACCTCTTCGCTGCCCCGGGTCGCAGCGGCTGCGTGTGACGTCACGCAGCGTGGCCGGCCCGCGCCCCATAAACGGCAGCTTAACGCCGCCGTCCAGCCCCCTCCCGCCCAGCGACCGCCTCTGCCTCAGAGGCGATCGCTAGGCAACGACGGCCTTCGGCCGTCTGACATGCGCAGTTCCGACCCGATCGCTGCGCTGCGATAAACTACAGCGAGCGCTCGGGTCGGACCCCCATTGGAACGAATCCCCGTCAGCCCAGGACACCCGTACACACTGGGGCGATGTTAATGAAGGATGGTACGAACGTGTTCCATCCTTCATTAACATAACACAGGACACTAGCGACACTTGGCTTCATGTGCAGCACATCAAACCAAGCGTCTGTCGCATGTGACCGTTGGAGCACGCAGTCCTGGGTCCACACTGCGCAATGTAAGCGATATGTCGCACCAAAACAGCATTTTGGTGTGACATTGCTCCAGTGTGTACTCAGCCTTAGGCAATATGCTGATTTGGATCCCTTTCCTTTTGTCAAAAAGAAAAAAGACATATAGAAAATTAGGGTAATCTGGCCTTTCAGCTCACACTGGTAACTGCCCTAGCTAGCCCATAGTCTAAGTTGCCAAGTAGGTGTTCCAACTATAGACAAACTTTTGCCTTCAAGTCCATCTATAAAAAGAGATCCATCTGATTTCCCCATAAATATGTATAGAAATGTTAGTTTGGAGATAGATCACAATTTAGCTGGAACTTAGAGGCGGCCATGATTGGTGGATTGGCCTCTGGAGAGGTCACCTGTCCACTAATATGGCTTCCTAGTTCCTCTTGCTCCTGTGAGGCTTGAGCCACAAGATATTGCAACCGACAGCTGTCACAGGCTTTTACAAATAGACAGCCGTGTGTTATTGATGGCCGCCTCTTGGACTCTGGCATGGCCGATCAATAATGTCCTGAGGTGTTTTGTGTGTGGGATGGATCGGAACAAAAGAGAACAGGAGAGGGGTGGGAGGGGGCTGCTATCCTCGCAGAGTAAGCAAATGCTTTGAAGCCTCGAGCGATCCATTCACCAAATGGATTTGCTTAATTTAGATTTGCGTCAGTGCTTTATTTGGCTGCAAACACTTTCCCTGAAACTTTTGATTTTCAGTTTGTGATAATAAAGATCTGAGCTATGGATACAAAACAGATTCTGTTGGGTATTTACTGTATAAATAAATAATTGCAGTATCCCTCCCCTTGACTTATGGAATGTCCATGTGACATGTACCCGAATCCTTTTCCAGTAAAAATATAATATTATCGTCACATTGTGCACTGCGGGGGTTATTCAGACCCTATGGCAACTGCTACGGAATGCGCAAAGTACCAATTATCATAACTTTGTGCATGCGCAGGACACGTTCTTTGTGTGAGCAACCGGGTCCTGCAATGAAGGTAGCAGGACACCAACACACTATCAGTTATTGACAGTCTGCTGCCTTCTGTGGGGTGGGGAAGGGGCACGATAGCCTCCATTTAGAGGGAAGGAAGAGGCCAGGGATCTCAGACGTAGGACAGAGATTTCCTGGCTTCTTCGACGGGCGGCATACGTGGCACCCAGGGGTGCCGTAAGCCGCCCAGTGGTGAGTGAGATATCTGATGCTGCATCCTAGGGCACAGGTCAGGTCACTACTGCAGCAGGGCGCATCTGCTTATAATAAACGCTTACAGCGCTTATAATAAACCACACAGCGCTATCACTATTGCTTCCGTTCCTAGGTAGCAGCAATGACAGCAACCCCAACCACACCTGAATCAGGCCCAGTGATATACAATACTCCTTTCATGCCTATTTTGGCAGCTACAGATGTATCCTTATGCATCTTTGCTGAGGTCCGCATGTCAGTCTGCTGTAAATCAGTGGCGCCCCCGCAGCCCCTCGCCCCCAAGCCACCGCGAGGGCTGCGGGGGCAGTAGTTACGCCACTGAAACAGCCCCAGGGCTGTATCAACCCATGGCCTAGGCCAGGCATGTCCAAACTGCAGCCCTCCAGCTGTTGTGAAACTACACATCCCAGCATGCCCTGACACAGTTTTGCTGTCAGAGAATGCTAAAGCTGTGTCAGGGCATGCTGGGATGTGTAGCTTCTTAACAGCTGGTGGGCCGCAGTTTGGACATGCCTGTCCTAGGCTATCAGGTATTTTGGGCCCCTTCTGGCACTTCAGTCTTTCAACCCACTACAAGTGACGTTCAGTATTCACATGGACACCAAATACCAACTTGAAATAAAATTTGCAGACCTCTTTGTTTTTTTTCACATCATTCTTCCTTTTTTTCTCTTTTGAAATAGCACTATTGAACTATTGGTACCCCCTGATCTAGAGATGAGCGGGTTCGGTTCCTCTGAATCCGAACCCGCCCGAACTTCATGTTTTTTTACACGGGTCCGAGCGACTCGGATCTTCCCGCCTTGCTCGGTTAACCCGAGCGCGCCCGAACGTCATCATCACGCTGTCGGATTCTCGCGAGACTCGGATTCTATATAAGGAGCCGCGCGTCGCCGCCATTTTCACACGTGCATTGAGATTGATAGGGAGAGGACGTGGCTGGCGTCCTCTCCGTTTAGAAATAGATAGGAGAGTGAGAGTGAGACACTTCATTTACTGGAGCTTAGGAGGAGTACTCAGAGAGTGCAGAATTTTGCTGATAGTAGTTAGTTAGTTATACTAGTGACTGACCAGTGAGACCACCAGTGCAGTTTTATTATTATTTAATATAATCCGTTCTCTGCCTGAAAAAAACGATACACAGTGACTCAGTCACATACCATATCTGTGCTCAGCCCAGTGTGCTGCATCATCTATGTATAATATCTGACTGTGCTCACACAGCTTAATTGTGGGGGAGACTGGGGAGCAGTTATAGGTTATAGCAGGAGCCAGGAGTACATATTAAACAGTGCACACTTTTGCTGCCAGAGTGCCACTGCCAGTGTGACTGACCAGTGACCTGACCACACTGACCACCAGTATATTGTGATTGTCTGCCTGAAAAAGTTAAACAATCGTCGTGTGACTTGTGTGGTGTTTTTTTATTCTATAAAAAACTCATTCTGCTGACAGACAGTGTCCAGCAGGTCCGTCATTATATAATATATACCTGTCCGGCTGCAGTAGTGATATATATATATTTTTTATATCATTATTTATCATCCAGTCTATACTAGCAGCAGACACAGTACGGTAGTTCACGGCTGTAGCTACCTCTGTGTCGGCACTCGGCAGTCCATCCATAATTGTATACCACCTACCCGTGGTTTTTTTTTCTTTCTTCTTTATACATACTACATCTCATTATCATCCAGTCTATATTAGCAGCAGACACAGTACAGTACGGTAGTCCACGGCTGTAGCTATCTCTGTGTCGGCACTCGGCAGTCCATCCATAATTGTATACCACCACCTACCCGTGTTTTTTTTTCCTTTCTTCTTTATACATACTACATCTCATTATCATCCAGTCTATATTAGCAGCAGACACAGTACGGTAGTCCACGGCTGTAGCTACCTCTGTGTCGGCACTCTGCAGTCCATCCATAATTGTATACCACCTACCCGTGGTTTTTTTTTTCTTTCTTCTTTATACATACTACATCTCATTATCAACCAGTCTATATTAGCAGCAGACACAGTACGGTAGTCCACGGCTGTAGCTACCTCTGTGTCGGCACTCGGCAGTCCATCCATAATTGTATACCACCTACCCGTGGTTTTTTTTTTTCTTTCTTCTTTATACATACTACATCTCATTATCATCCAGTCTATATTAGCAGCAGACACAGTACGGTAGTCCACGGCTGTAGCTACCTCTGTGTCGGCACTCGGCAGTCCATCCATAATTGTATACCACCTACCCGTGGTTTTTTTTTCTTTCTTCTTTATACATACTACATCTCATTATCATCCAGTCTATATTAGCAGCAGACACAGTACGGTAGTCCACGGCTGTAGCTACCTCTGTGTCGGCACTCGGCAGTCCATCCATAATTGTATACCACCTACCCGTGGTTTTTTTTTCTTTCTTCTTTATACATACTACATCTCATTATCATCCAGTCTATATTAGCAGCAGACACAGTATGGTAGTCCACGGCTGTAGCTACCTCTGTGTCGGCACTCGGCAGTCCATCCATAATTGTATACCACCTACCCGTGTTTTTTTTTTCTTTCTTCTTTATACATACTACATCTCATTATCAACCAGTCTATATTAGCAGCAGACACAGTACGGTAGTCCACGGCTGTAGCTACCTCTGTGTCGGCACTCGGCAGTCCATCCATAATTGTATACCACCTACCCGTGTTTTTTTTTTCTTTCTTCTTTATACATACTACATCTCATTATCAACCAGTCTATATTAGCAGCAGACACAGTACGGTAGTCCACGACTGTAGCTACCTCTGTGTCGGCACTCGGCAGTCCATCCATAATTGTATACCACCTACCCGTGGTTTTTTTTTCTTTCTTCTTTATACATACTACATCTCATTATCAACCAGTCTATATTAGCAGCAGACACAGTACGGTAGTCCACGGCTGTAGCTACCTCTGTGTCGGCACTCGGCAGTCCATCCATAATTGTATACCACCTACCCGTGGTTTTTTTTTTCTTTCTTCTTTATACATACATCATCTCATTATCAACCAGTCTATATTAGCAGCAGACACAGTACGGTAGTCCACGGCTGTAGCTACCTCTGTGCCGGCACTCGGCAGTCCATCCATAATTGTATACCACCTACCCGTGGTTTTTTTTTTCTTTCTTCTTTATACATACTACATCTCATTATCATCCAGTCTATATTAGCAGCAGACACAGTACGGTAGTCCACGGCTGTAGCTACCTCTGTGTCGGCACTCGGCAGTCCATCCATAATTGTATACTAGTATCCATCCATCTCCATTGTTTACCTGAGGTGCCTTTTAGTTGTGCCTATTAAAATATGGAGAACAAAAATGTTGAGGTTCCAAAATTAGGGAAAGATCAAGATCCACTTCCACCTCGTGCTGAAGCTGCTGCCACTAGTCATGGCCGAGACGATGAAATGCCAGCAACGTCGTCTGCCAAGGCCGATGCCCAATGTCATAGTACAGAGCATGTCAAATCCAAAACACCAAATATCAGTAAAAAAAGGACTCCAAAACCTAAAATAAAATTGTCGGAGAAGCGTAAACTTGCCAATATGCCATTTACCACACGGAGTGGCAAGGAACGGCTGAGGCCCTGGCCTATGTTCATGGCTAGTGGTTCAGCTTCACAGGAGGATGGAAGCACTCAGCCTCTCGCTAGAAAAATGAAAAGACTCAAGCTGGCAAAAGCAGTAGCACCGCAAAGAACTGTGCGTTCTTCGAAATCCCAAATCCACAAGGAGAGTCCAATTGTGTCGGTTGCGATGCCTGACCTTCCCAACACTGGACGTGAAGAGCATGCGCCTTCCACCATTTGCACGCCCCCTGCAAGTGCTGGAAGGAGCACCCGCAGTCCAGTTCCTGATAGTCAGATTGAAGATGTCAGTGTTGAAGTACACCAGGATGAGGAGGATATGGGTGTTGCTGGCGCTGGGGAGGAAATTGACCAGGAGGATTCTGATGGTGAGGTGGTTTGTTTAAGTCAGGCACCCGGGGAGACACCTGTTGTCCGTGGGAGGAATATGGCCGTTGACATGCCTGGTGAAAATACCAAAAAAATCAGCTCTTCGGTGTGGAAGTATTTCAACAGAAATGCGGACAACAGGTGTCAAGCCGTGTGTTGCCTTTGTCAAGCTGTAATAAGTAGGGGTAAGGACGTTAACCACCTCGGAACATCCTCCCTTATACGTCACCTGCAGCGCATTCATAATAAGTCAGTGACAAGTTCAAAAACTTTGGGCGACAGCGGAAGCAGTCCACTGACCAGTAAATCCCTTCCTCTTGTAACCAAGCTCACGCAAACCACCCCACCAACTCCCTCAGTGTCAATTTCCTCCTTCCCCAGGAATGCCAATAGTCCTGCAGGCCATGTCACTGGCAATTCTGACGATTCCTCTCCTGCCTGGGATTCCTCCGATGCATCCTTGCGTGTAACGCCTACTGCTGCTGGCGCTGCTGTTGTTGCTGCTGGGAGTCGATGGTCATCCCAGAGGGGAAGTCGTAAGACCACTTTTACTACTTCCACCAAGCAATTGACTGTCCAACAGTCCTTTGCGAGGAAGATGAAATATCACAGCAGTCATCCTACTGCAAAGTGGATAACTGAGGCCTTGGCATCCTGGGTGGTGAGAAACGTGGTTCCGGTATCCATCATTACTGCAGAGCCAACTAGAGACTTGTTGGAGGTACTGTGTCCCCGGTACCAAATACCATCTAGGTTCCATTTCTCTAGGCAGGCGATACCGAAAATGTACACAGACCTCAGAAAAAGAGTCACCAGTGTCCTAAAAAATGCAGCTGTACCCAATGTCCACTTAACCACGGACATGTGGACAAGTGGAGCAGGGCAGGGTCAGGACTATATGACTGTGACAGCCCACTGGGTAGATGTATGGACTCCCGCCGCAAGAACAGCAGCGGCGGCACCAGTAGCAGCATCTCGCAAACGCCAACTCTTTCCTAGGCAGGCTACGCTTTGTATCACCGGTTTCCAGAATACGCACACAGCTGAAAACCTCTTACGGCAACTGAGGAAGATCATCGCGGAATGGCTTACCCCAATTGGACTCTCCTGTGGATTTGTGGCATCGGACAACGCCAGCAATATTGTGTGTGCATTAAATATGGGCAAATTCCAGCACGTCCCATGTTTTGCACATACCTTGAATTTGGTGGTGCAGAATTTTTTTAAAAACGACAGGGGCGTGCAAGAGATGCTGTCGGTGGCCAGAAGAATTGCGGGACACTTTCGGCGTACAGGCACCACGTACAGAAGACTGGAGCACCACCAAAAACTACTGAACCTGCCCTGCCATCATCTGAAGCAAGAAGTGGTAACGAGGTGGAATTCAACCCTCTATATGCTTCAGAGGTTGGAGGAGCAGCAAAAGGCCATTTAAGCCTATACAATTGAGCACGATATAGGAGGTGGAATGCACCTGTCTCAAGCGCAGTGGAGAATGATTTCAACGTTGTGCAAGGTTCTGATGCCCTTTGAACTTGCCACACGTGAAGTCAGTTCAGACACTGCCAGCCTGAGTCAGGTCATTCCCCTCATCAGGCTTTTGCAGAAGAAGCTGGAGACATTGAAGGAGGAGCTAAAACAGAGCGATTCCGCTAGGCATGTGGGACTTGTGGATGGAGCCCTTAATTCGCTTAACAAGGATTCACGGGTGGTCAATCTGTTGAAATCAGAGCACTACATTTTGGCCACCGTGCTCGATCCTAGATTTAAAGCCTACCTTGGATCTCTCTTTCCGGCAGACACAAGTCTGCTGGGGTTGAAAGACCTGCTGGTGACAAAATTGTCAAGTCAAGCGGAACGCGACCTGTCAACATCTCCTCCTTCACATTCTCCCGCAACTGGGGGTGCGAGGAAAAGGCTCAGAATTCCGAGCCCACCCGCTGGCGGTGATGCAGGGCAGTCTGGAGCGACTGCTGATGCTGACATCTGGTCCGGACTGAAGGACCTGACAACGATTACGGACATGTCGTCTACTGTCACTGCATATGATTCTCTCAACATTGAAAGAATGGTGGAGGATTATATGAGTGACCGCATCCAAGTAGGCACGTCACACAGTCCGTACTTATACTGGCAGGAAAAAGAGGCAATTTGGAGGCCCTTGCACAAACTGGCTTTATTCTACCTAAGTTGCCCTCCCACAAGTGTGTACTCCGAAAGAGTGTTTAGTGCCGCCACTCACCTTGTCAGCAATCGGCGTACGAGGTTACATCCAGAAAATGTGGAGAAGATGATGTTCATTAAAATGAATTATAATCAATTCCTCCGCGGAGACATTGACCAGCAGCAATTGCCTCCACAAAGTACACAGGGAGCTGAGATGGTGGATTCCAGTGGGGACGAATTGATAATCTGTGAGGAGGGGGATGTACACGGTGATATATCGGAGGATGATGATGAGGTCGACATCTTGCCTCTGTAGAGCCAGTTTGTGCAAGGAGAGATTAATTGCTTCTTTTTTGGTGGGGGTCCAAACCAACCCGTCATATCAGTCACAGTCGTGTGGCAGACCCTGTCACTGAAATGATGGGTTGGTTAAAGTGTGCATGTCCTGTTTATACAACATAAGGGTGGGTGGGAGGGCCCAAGGACAATTCCATCTTGCACCTCTTTTTTCTTTAATTTTTCTTTGCGTCATGTGCTGTTTGGGGAGTGTTTTTTGGAAGGGCCATCCTGCGTGACACTGCAGTGCCACTCCTAGATGGGCCCGGTGTTTGTGTCGGCCACTAGGGTCGCTTATCTTACTCACACAGCTACCTCATTGCGCCTCTTTTTTTCTTTGCGTCATGTGCTGTTTGGGGAGGGTTTTTTGGAAGGGACATCCTGCGTGACACTGCAGTGACACTCCTAGATGGGCCCGGTGTTTGTGTCGGCCACTAGGGTCGCTTATCTTACTCACACAGCTACCTCATTGCGCCTCTTTTTTTCTTTGAGTCATGTGCTGTTTGGGGAGGGTTTTTTGGAAGGGACATCCTGCGTGACACTGCAGTGCCACTCCTAGATGGGCCCGGTGTTTGTGTCGGCCACTAGGGTCGCTTATCTTATTCACACAGCTACCTCATTGCGCCTCTTTTTTTCTTTGCGTCATGTGCTGTTTGGGGAGGGTTTTTTGGAAGGGACATCCTGCGTGACACTGAGTGCCACTCCTAGATGGGCCCGGTGTTTGTGTCGGCCACTAGGGTCGCTTATCTTACTCACACAGCTACCTCATTGCGCCTCTTTTTTTCTTTGCGTCATGTGCTGTTTGGGGAGGGTTTTTTGGAAGGGACATCCTGCGTGACACTGCAGTGCCACTCCTAGATGGGCCCGGTGTTTGTGTCGGCCACTAGGGTCGCTTATCTTACTCACACAGCTACCTCATTGCGCCTCTTTTTTTCTTTGCGTCATGTGCTGTTTGGGGAGGGTTTTTTGGAAGGGACATCCTGCGTGACACTGCAGTGCCACTCCTAGATGGGCCCGGTGTTTGTGTCGGCCACTAGGGTCGCTTATCTTACTCACACAGCTACCTCATTGCGCCTCTTTTTTTCTTTGCGTCATGTGCTGTTTGGGGAGGGTTTTTTGGAAGGGACATCCTGCGTGACACTGCAGTGCCACTCCTAGATGGGCCCGGTGTTTGTGTCGGCCACTAGGGTCGCTTATCTTACTCACACAGCTACCTCATTGCGCCTCTTTTTTTCTTTGCGTCATGTGCTGTTTGGGGAGGTTTTTTTGGAAGGGACATCCTGCGTGACACTGCAGTGCCACTCCTAGATGGGCCAGGTGTTTGTGTCGGCCACTAGGGTCGCTTAGCTTAGTCATGCAGCGACCTCGGTGCAAATTTTAGGACTAAAAATAATATTGTGAGGTGTGAGGTATTCAGAATAGACTGAAAATGAGTGGAAATGATGGTTTTTGAGGTTAATAATACTTTGGGATCAAAATGACCCCCAAATTCTATGATTTAAGCTGTTTTTTAGGTTTTTTGGAAAAAAACACCCGAATCCAAAACACACCCGAATCCGACAAAAAAAAATCGGTTAGGTTTTGCCAAAACGCGGTCGAACCCAAAACACGGCCGCGGAACCGAACACAAAACCAAAACACAAAACCCGAAAAATTTCCGGCGCTCATCTCTACCCTGATCCCCCCCCCCCCCCCCCCCCCATTGACTTAGAAAGCACAAACCTCAGCTGACTAGTAGTATGCCCTGCTACAGCGCAACGTGCAAAGTGCCTTTAGCCATTGGAATCCTAGGCGCAGATAACAGTGCTTTAGCAAAAATAATTTGACTGGCCCCTAGACCCTGCGGGGCCCCTAGGCTACAGCCTAGTTAGCCTAATGGATAATATGTTCTTGATCAGCCCCAATAGCTGCAAATGTTTGAAGAGATATGAGCAGATGAGCAGTACAGTAACTCACACGACACTTTCTTTTTCTGATATAGGGGTCTATTCAATTGATGTCGGATCCTTTCCAACGGAAAGGATCCGACATTTCAGTATTCAATTTGCAGCCAAATCCGACAGGTTTTGGCTGTTTGCGACAATGCCAATCCGACTTTTTTTAAAGTCGTATTGACATTTTCTGAAACGGGGCTAAAACCTGTCAGATTTGGCTGCAAATCCGACAAAACACGTGGATCCGCGGCTCTTCCGCCGATCAACGTGTTTTCCAACAAGTTGGAATTACTGACTTGTCGAATAAATGGCAGTTTGATTGAATTGGTTGAACCTGGATTTTATTCTGACTTAAATTGAATAGACCCAATAGTGTCATATTTTAAGTCATATAAGTAATCAATTTATAAAGGTTTATCACATTGCTCTAGAATTATAGACTGTTATATCGCCAATCCAGCACAATTTGAAGCTCGCTGCAGTTTTAATTCATAGATATAAAGGGTACAATAATATCTACTTGGGCTGTATGTTGTAAGGAAACATGGGGAGAGGTTTGTGGTAATTTGCGGTGTTGAAATTGTGTCGTTCTGCAGAAGTGATTGCTGCGACTACGTCCACAAGACTAATCATTTTATAATTAAATATCCCATCAGTTGTATTGATTAGTGAATTCCTAATTGGTTGCTATTTAAATCAGACCCACTCCTACTTTCTACAACTGGGAGTAAAAAAAATAGATGAAAAGCATTAGATGGATGATTTTAACATTATCTGGGATTAACTGATGTCAAAGTGGGAAGAATGGAGATGGCTAAATTTAAAAAGTATAAATATGTTGTTGTTTAATTAGTTAATGCTGGCTGTGAGACAGGAGGAACTAGGAAAAAAATCCATTGTGCAGGGTTACACTGAAAAGCAGTTTCACCATATAATCTTATAGATCAGACAATGCATTACATATACGCTATGTAGAAAAAAGTGATTGGACACTGACAGCAAATAGATCAATGAGATTTTATTGATGCCAGTACTTTGTAGGTCCACCACGTGCAGTCATTACTGCAGACACCCTTCTTGGCAAACTGTCCACAAGTTCCTGGACAACAGCAGGCGGTGTGTTTTACCAATCTGCCTTAAGTACAGTGACCAACTGCGACACTGAAGAAAGTCGAGTTAGTCTAGAACACACCCGTCGCTCCAATTCGTCACAGAGATTCTCAATGGGGTTAAAATCTGGACTCTGAGCTGGCCAGTCCATCCGGGTTACCAAATTTTCTGTATACCAGTCCAGTATCGCCCTGGAAACATGACATCGCGCAGCCTACGATGAGCCCCTTTTCAAACTCGGTTAGTTCCTTCCGAGAAGCTATTTCATTAGCAAATGATCTAATAAGTGCCCCTCTACCATTTTATACCTTCGTTTGTCCATATACCTGGATTGTTGTGCTGCAGGAGCGCACCATTTCAATTGTGCATGTGTGTGTGTGTTTGGGGTTCCAGTCACTTTTGTGTACATAGTTTAGTTTAAGAATCTATAATTTACTGATTGTTCATCTTGACAATTATTATATTATTATTTTATGTCAAAACAAACCCAAGAGGTGTACATATAATTAGGATTACCATAATATCCCTTTAAACCGGGACCCCCATGAATTACACAGATTCTATAGCTGATTAAACCAGGTCAAATGCAGGCTTGGATTAAGCCAGCCACAGAACCTGTGTAATTCATAAGTGTCAGTTTAAAGGGACAGTGTGGACAGCCTATATATAACACGCATCACTATTCTAGGTCATCATACAATGGTCTTTAATTCTCTTCTCACTCAATATAGAGCCTTTATCATAATCACAAATTTGCAATTCCTGTGGATAAAGTAGAGACAGATTGTACAATTTCTGCATTTATAGTAAACATAAGAGCCAGCGGAGAAGTTAGCCACGGCAACCAATCAGCTGTTACGTATAATTTTATATAATATGCACTTTATAAATGTTTTCTTAACACGGATTGGTTGTCATGGGCAACTTCTCCATTGGCTCACTTTTCCACTAATTTTACTGCTTTATGAATAGACCCCTAATAGTAGCAGTAGAGTAAAACATATAACTCAGAGCAGTGTATCCCAAACCTGGTACTCACAGCCCACTCACATTACAGACATTAAAAGTATCCATGCCTCAGCCATAGGTGTGCGCAGGGGGGGTGCCTGGTGCGCACAGGCACCCCCTAATGCCTGGCACCTCGATCTCACATGCCTGATGCAGCGATCGCCGAGCAGGCTGATTACTGTCCCCTCTGCGCTGCACCCTGTCAGGACTGCATTACTGACCAGACGCCTGGGTTAATCAAGGATGCCACCGCCCACCCGTCACACCCGCCACATGCCCACCTCTCTCCTTCTATGCTATGCCAACTCCAGACACTGATGAGGATCAGCATGCAGCCAGCGTTCCTCTTAGGAAGACAAATTCAATACTGGCAGGCGGCCGGCAGCAGCATTGACATGTCACTCGTTTTTCCAGCAGCAGCAGTACTAGTCTGCGACTGTCAGTGTCAGTGAGTGACTGACTTGTAAGTAAGCTGTTGCAGCTTGCAGGGGAAAGAGAGGGGCAGCCAGACCAGGCTGAGGAGGAGCAGTGTAATTGCAGTGAGTGTCATCATGGGTGTTTGTTTGGAGCACACCACAACATCTGACAATGTATCTGCTTTATTAGGAATGGCACAAGGGTGGATATTTTATATTGCGTTGACGTCAATAGATGGTGCTAGACATGCCCAAAAGGCGGTGCTAGACACACCCCTCCGACAGTGCACCCCCTAATAAAATGTGCTGCGCACGCCTATGGCCTCAGCACAGGTTTGTAAATCAAACTGACTGATGTAATAATGAAATCACCCATGTTCATGCATGGATCTGTACCTTTACCAGTGTTTCCCAACTTGAGTCCTCAAGGCACACTAACAGTGCAGGTTTTCATAATGTCTGTGCTTGAGCACAGATGTTTAAATCAAAATAACTGAGTCACCTGTGATCAAGTATGGCTATCCTTAAAATCTGGCCTGTTAGTGTGCTTGAGGACCGTGGTTGGGAACCCCTGACCTAGACTGTGAGTGGACCATACAAACCAAGGTCTATTTACTAAGCCTTGGATGGAGATAAAATACCAGCCAATCAGCTCCTGTTATTTTTCAAACACAGCCTGTGACATGGCAACTAGGAGGTGATTGGCTGGTGTTTTATCTCCGTACACTTTATCTCCATCCAGGGCTTAGTAAATAGACCCCCCAGCTGGGAAACACCAAGAGGAAAGGGTCAATATAATGGGAAAAACAAGAATTTGAAAAGTTACGTCCAGGCTGATTTCTAAGCTCATCTGTTTCTCTCTCACAGATGCCAGCAACATTGAGAATGCTGAGGCTATTCTGAGCCTACAAGATCGTCTTCACGAGGGCCTGCAGGACTATGAGAGGGAGCACCACACTGAGGACCCTCACCGATCCGGAAAACTTCTCATGACCTTGCCCCTTCTCCGCCAGACCGCAAACGAAGCTGTCCGCACCTTCTGCCAGATTCGGATGGAAGGGAGAATCCCAATGCACAAACTCTTCCTGGAAATGCTGGAGGCCAAGATGTGACTGTTCTGCTACCACCAGGAAGTAGCCACATTGGATTGAGCCATGAACCCCGGATGAATGGACTTCCCACAGCAGCTTTATTTAAACTATGGCGGAAAAAAAAAAAAAATCAGACAGATTCCACTCAGTATTTGCAAACTCTGGGTAGACTTAAACGGCCAATTGGGTTCTAACTGTAGTCAGTCTGTACATTTGACTGGCTGTCCCTTTGGAGGACTTGATGTTGGGCTGAAGGACAGATTATCACACACATTTCCTATCTACTGTATATAGAATTGAGGTGTAGGGTATAAACACTAGCACTGTCAGTCTTCAGAAAACGGACCTTGTCTTAAGACGTATGGATTTCAGGTGGTACCACAGAAATATAACATTCATGAAAACTGCCATCGTTTTGTGTCTGCACCTATAGATATTGCTCATTGTTTGTGAAAGCATTAACAAATGCCGAACATCATATATATAGAATTATACATTTAGCTCTACGGTCCTACACAGAAAGAGCTTGCAACCCCACCTGACAACCAAACTTCCCAGGGTATGATGTCTCTCGCATGGTGGCTGACGATCAGAAGAATTTTGTTTATTTATGCACAGATAACCAAGATGCAGCTACTCAGTTGGATGAAGAATCAAATTCTCTCATAATTGTTTTTTTATCGTTCCAGAACAGGGAAACTTTACTGCAAAAGTACAATACAGTGTCATACCTCCCAACTATCACAATGTTGTGGACACTGTACCACAGTCCCACTCGCAGGCTTCAGTGTCCCGCAGGCAGGGGGAAGTTTGTGGAAGCAATCATCCAGCTGAACTGAATAGATGTCATGTGTACACAATTTATTCACAGTGCAGGGAGAGCCTGGGGGGCAGCGCAGCAGCTTTGGGCGTGATGGGTATGCCCCCCAGAGTGCCAAACTGGAAGTGTGTCACAAGGCCACAACCTCTTCTTGTTAGGCCATGCCCCCTCCTTGGCACTCAGAGTTCCGACTGCTGACTGTACAATGTTGGGAGGTATCCAGGAGGGTCTGTAGCAAGCCTGCAACTGTTGTTATTATTATTATTATTATACATGATTTATAAAGCGCAATCTTATGCAGTGCTGTATATAGGGTGGATCAACTTCTCCACTGGCTCACTTCTCCGCTCTTATCACTGCTTAGTAAATGCCCCCCTATATTTATTTTCTTGCCCGAATTCAGTCAACCAAACAGAATTGTGGGAGGGAGCTGGAGTACCTGGAGGAAGGCCACACAAACACAGAGATCACATAAAAACTCCACACAGATAGAGACTTGGGGGGAATTGAACCCAAGACTTCAGTGCTGTGAGGCAGTAATACTAACCACTTTGCTAATCATGCTGTCCATATGCAAGTTATGGCTGCGGGAAGTGGATTCTCTGAAGGCCTCTCTGGAAAAATGGTTAATAATGAAGCCTATAGACTCCAATCACTAATTCAATCTAAAAGTGGCAGTAGCTATCTGGGCCAAGCTTGGTAAATGTAATATTTGTAATCATCATGGAAAGCTATGGGGACTGCTGCCAAGATTGGAAAGAGTGGGACTTCATAATAAATAGCAGAAATAAAATAATGTGATTAATCGGGTATGGGTTGTTGGGTCGACAGTCATTAGGTCGACCACTATTGGTTGACATGGTCATTAGGTCGACAGGTCAAAAGGTCAACATGAGTTTTTTACTTATTTTTGTGTCGTTTTCTTCGCAACGTGACGGGGGAACCCCTATTAGTGCACCGTGTCCCCTCGCTCCGCTGCGCTCGGCACAGGTTACCGGTCCCTATTGTAGTCCACGTGGATCATAAAGTAAGAAAAAGTCCAATTTTTTTTTTAAGTGAAAACTTCATGTCGACATTTTGATCTGTCGACCTAGTTCAAGTCGACCTAATGCATGTCGACCAATAGTGGTCGACCTAATGCATGTTGACCTAAGTGGTGTCGACCTAATGACCGTATCCCGATTAATCCTCAAAACATGGATTTACACAAGTTTTACACTGAATGTTAGTGCCGCCCCTAAATTTTCAGCTCCAACCTGCCAGAAGCAGCTTCATAAATATAGCTCCATCTCAGTGCTCATGATGTTCTCATTATCTTATTAGCAATGCTCCTCACAGTGGGCGGGATGTACTAATGTACATCGCCGCCCTGCGCCACGATGCTGATCGCATATGTACTAACATATGCGATCAGCATTGCGGAGGACAGCTCTTCCGATAAGAGCTGTCCTCCGCGATGCGCAGCGGCAGCCTGACTTCCGGGATTCGGCCCCAGAAGTCAGTCTGCGCATGCGCGGGGTGACGGGGGCGGCCGCAGGGCATGCTGGGAGGGATCCGATCGGATCCCTCACACAGCGCCGCGGAGAGAAGCCCCATAGGCTTCTATGGATGTACGCCAGCTAAAGCTGGCGTACCCCGCCGCGGCGCTGACCTGGCGGCCGGGGCTTAGTACATCAGGAAATGCGGTAAACAGGGAGTTTACCGCATTTTCTGTTTAGTACATCCCGCCCAGTGACTGCAGAAAATAGGATTTTGGTACTTACCAGGTAAATCCTTTTCTTTGAATCCATAGGGGGCACTGGAGTACTCTTGGGATATGGACGGGCGTAGCCGAACAAAGGCACTGAATATTCAAATTTAGGACTCTCCCCCCCTCCATATCCCCAAGTACCTCAGTGTACTTTGCCAGTGTTTTTTACTGAGCGAACAGGATATAAAGAGGTTGACAATGGAGAATACCTATAACATAACGGACAACAACAATGTTGACCCATAACCATATTGTCAACTAAACAGTTGACACCATAACCGATAGCCCTTTATAATTTGAACCCATCGGTGAAAATGTGTTACCATAAGCTCCTCTGAGCTTAATATCAATTACGGAAAATTTGTTACCCTAAGCTCCCTTGAGCTTAAAACAACCCAGGTAAAACTGCTCTGGGTGGGCGTCCAGTGCCCCCTATGGATTCAAAGAAAAGGATTTACCTGGTAAGTACCAAAATCCTATTTTCTTTATCATCCACTAGGGGTCACTGGAGTACTCTTGGGACGTACCAAAGCTTCCCTCGTGGGCGGGAGAGCTGTTTGATACTTGTAACAGTAGGCAGCCAAAGCTAGATGCTGATGGCTTCACCATTCATATGTAAAAGTGCACAAACGTGGTGCACTGAAGGCTATGTAGCCGCGTAGTAGACGCTCCACGACCCGCTGGGTCTGACATTCCCACAGAACCTGTGGGATGAACTATTACTGACGTAGGCGATTGTAACTTAGCCGTAACGTAAGCCTGACTTGTAGTCATTATTATTATCCAACTGGATAATGTCTGCTGAGAAACTGGCTAACCCCAGTTTGCAGTATCATATAGAACAAACAACGTATTCATATCACGTACTGTAGTCGTTTGGTACATATATAAACGCGTAACGCTTGTACCACATTCAGAATTTTAGAATGTGCTGTCCCCACAGGAACCACTATTGGTATATTGATGTGAAGAATACGAAAGCGGTTTTCGTCCGAAGATCTGCTTTGTCATGAGAAAACTCAAATACGGTGGCTTGGAATACAAGGCACCCAAATATGAAAACAAAATCCTTGCCGAAGCACCCTTGCCGAAGCCAAGGCTAGAAGAAAAATGTTTTCCAAAGTGAGAAACTTAATCCCCATTTGTTGAAAGGGTTCCAAAATATGAAACTGTAAGAAAATCTGAACCCAACCTGAAATCGCCTGGCGCTGTAGGTGGGATAAATAGAGTCTGAGCTTTGGTGACACCTTGTAGAAAGATGTTTACAGACGCAACTAGAGGCAAACGCTTTGAAAATAAGTTTACCACACAGATACCTGCACTCTTAGTGCAGATGAACGCAGTTTTCCATCCCATCCCGTTTAACAGAATACGGGTAACTTGAAGGATGATGTTGGAAACTTCCGAAGTTTACAACTTATGTAAGCACACGAAAAATTTTAAAATTTTTAATAATGAGCTGCCTTAAGCGGCTTACTATTTCGTAACATGGTTGGTATAACCGATACTGTAATGCTCTATTTTTTTTTTATTTTTTTTTTAAGAGGGCGGTCTGAACCCTCACCCCGTCAACCGCAGCTGCGGTACATAGATAATAGGTACCTAGGTAACTATGGGTAAAAGAACGTTCCCTGATGTAACAGGTTGGACGTATTATGAGCGGGCCAAGATCGTGTGCAAGTATTCCTTGAAAATTCGAGAAGCAAACTTCTCTGAAACCCATGAGATACCACCAGTATGACTGTGACGAACTGTCTTCTGATCCGTTTTGGCAACGAAGAAAGAAGCGGAAAATGGTGGAGCCAAATACACGATGCTGAATAACCCCATGAATGTGATGTACACATACTGAGCTTTTGTAATTGTGGCGAGATGCCCTCATGTATACTTGAGGGTAACCCCCTTCTGTGGACTTACATCTGAAACACCTGTGGATTTAATGTCCAGTTTTTAAGATCCAAACCCTGACGGGTGAGATCGTCTGTCTAACAGATGTCCACTCACGGATTGATCTTTTGACATTTTCACATAATGGCGTTCTGAGCCATTGAAGATTTGAGTTACCTACCGCCTTGCCATGCGGCTTATTGGTTCTCACTGGTTGTTGAGTATGCAACTGCCGTTGCTTTGTTTGACTGCTTAAGGGCAGCGTGAGCCAGGCATGAAAAAAACAAAACAAAATTAAATTACATGAAACTTACGGTTGTTCCTCTCCACGGAAATCTTTAGTAAAAAGTGAAAGATTTATTCGTTCTGAAGAGAAAACCAGAGTCTATCCTTGGTCAGACTGAAAGCGAATTATTTATTGCATTGTAAAATGTTCTAGGACATTTATCTCTTGCATTGTAAAATGCACAGAGTTCTAGTACATTTATCGACAGCAATCTGTCGTGTTTTAGAACCTTTGCGTTGATTTTAACTACAAATCCTGACTCTCTGTGACTGTCGTCTAGAGTATACGCACCCTTGTCCCTCTGTGGGACACGCGAGTGAAGGGTGGCGAACTAAATTGAAAACACATCTTATTCTTAATAAGTAAATACACCAATGTACCGCTAGTGTGCGTGTACTTTTGTTCTTGCTGGTGTAGTAGGTAAAAGTCGTTGATTTACCGTATTTATAATCTTACCTAGGAATTGACATCGTTTAGACAGACTTAGATGTGATTGTTTTCAAACTTAATCTGCTACTGTAGTATACCTTAGTAGCGCAAGTTAGAGGAACTTTGTTAATACATAGTTCGTATGTGAGATGAGCTATCATTCCAACATCACTGTAGCAAATACCGGAAGCGATAAGCAACGGTAGAAATGAAATGTTAATGGTTGTGGCGATTTGCAAACGCTAGAACCTGTGATGAAGAAACCGGACTGGGTAAATACGCATTGTGAAGATCAAATGCAATTATACAATTTTGTGGCTTCAATAAGCAAAAACTAACTGCAGAAAATCCATTTTCTAACTGTAGTAAATGACTTGCTGATTGATATTGCAACGGAGCTGTTTGATTTTGCTCAAACAGAGGGGAATAAGTAACTGTGACTCTGTTGGCGTACTATTGCCTGGTTTATAAACCAGCAAAGACTAAATGACAACCTGCCAAACCGTTCAACAGAGGCAGTTTTGTCTTTAAGCTGTAAACAGCTGAGACATATATAAGTTGAAGTCATGAAACCTCGCAAATGTAACATGTAAAGACGCGCTTCCACAATTGTAAAAGAGGTCATCAAACCACTGGCTTGCTGACTGTAACGTCCTGTCGTTACAAGGCGTGACTGTTTTTGTATAAAGGGATAAAACGCCGTAACAAGTATACTGTATGCGGTAATGGCTGAATATCATAAAGGAATAAAAATGCCGTTACAAGTATATCAAATTTAGGAGCAAACAAGCTCTGGCCTTGTCGCGCTTAACTAGCGACAATGAAAATAACCGGCGTTATCAGAAGCTTTTCAGCTATACTCTGCCGCTTCTTTTAACAGTGATCGGCATGGTTTCATACATAGATTCTAGTGACCCAAATATATCCTGGGTTTTTATAATGTTTGACAGAAACTCATCAACCCATGACGGATCGCGTCCTTTTGGCAACGAATATGTATGGTTATCCAAAACCCCGCACTATCTGAGTGCTGGACTACTGTACCGTTCTCACTCGTATTTATCGGTGTGAGATTGACATAGAATCGTGCATTAAATTATAAGACCAGTGAAATAAACACTCTGGTAGCCAAAGGAAAATTAGCCCTTTGGAAAGACTGTCTTTTGTTAGAGCTGGCGGAGTAATTCCGAGACTCCGATTACTGCTCTTTTAATTTGAATTGCCAATTTTATAAAAGTATTTTTAGTCTGCACTATAGCCTTACTTGCTATGTAGACAGACACCATAATAGGCAACAGACAGACACTTGCACGACTTAATGAAATTATTATATGGCATATATATATATATATATATATATATATATGTTATTGCTGAACTGCATATTTATATGAATGTACGGAAATCCTTAGGAACCTAAAGTATTCTTTATGTGAAAAACAGTTCATATTGGCATATGAAACCCGAAGCAAATTCCTACCAACACCCCTGCGCCTTCTGGTGGCTTAGAGATGTAGGGCAGGAATGTTCTAGAATTATCTTGAACTAAAAATTCCCACCAACACCCCTGCGCCTCCTTGTGGAGTAAAGGTGTATGGCCGGAATGTTCAGGAATTATAAGCTGGAAAAACAGCAATAATTAAAATGGCCGTTTTGCTTTCACTGAAATTCACAGTACAGGCAATTTATAGCCTTAATAGCCTTTTATACCGTTAATATATATAGCGTATATGTTATTACAGATCTATTATACAGTAAACACATACACTTAGTTAACCATACACTTAGTTAACCTCCAGTTACTATAAATCCAGCCTGCAGTGAATGTATTATATTGCAGTCTTAACAGAAACCCTTAGGTTATGATAGGCTATTAACTGCTTAACAAACTTTTGTTAACTCCTTGCAGCCTTTCATATCTGCTGCTATGGCCATATACTCCCCCCTCACCCCCCCTTGCAGCTGCGCTGCTTGTAAGGTAACTTCCACCCCATGTTACCTGCAGCGGTGCCGGGAGAGCAGGAGAGCGCAGAGTATAGCTGCGGCGACTTCAGACCTCAGTGACCGGATATGATACGGCGTCGCTGGCTGTCTGCCGAGTAGCTGGCTCGGGCGGCGCTGTGTACAGCGGTGGCCGGGTACCAGCGTTGGGAGAGCGGCCGGCGTCTGATTGACGTGCGGCCGCTCTGAGCTGTGCTCCGGAGTAGCTGGCTCGGCCGGCGCTGTGTACAGGAGAGCGGCCGGCGTCTGTGATTGACGTGCGGCCGCTCTGAGCTGTGCTTCCGGTCTTAGCGATGGGAGAGCGGCCGCCGTCTGTGATTGACGTGCGGCCGCTCTGAGCAGTGCTCCGGAGTTCTGCCGAGTAGCTGGCTCGGGCGGCGCTGTGTACAGCGGTGGCCGGGTTGGGAGAGCGGCCGGCGTCTGATTGACGTGCAGCCGCTCTGAGCTGTATTAGTGCTGGGAGAGCGGCCGGCGTCTGTGATTGACGTGCGGCCGCTCTGCTGCTAGGTAGTGCGGCGGCTGGAGCGGGTGCAGGGAGATATTCAGCGGTATGAGCGGCGGCTGTAATCGCTGTGGCCAACATAAAATAAACACTTTCCCCACACTGCAGGGCGGCAGCGTGAGCTGACCGCCCTGACCCACCATACCTTGTGCTGCAAGCTCCGTCCAGCTTGTGACGACTTCTCATGCTGGCTGTGACGGGGCTTCTGTATGTAAGCTCTGTCCAGTTTGTCAGTCATCTTGGCTGTGACGGAGCTTCTTTCTGTAAGCTCCGTCCAGTTGTTTTCCGTGCAGCTTGCATTAACCAGCTGCCTGTGGCTGTGAGGGTGCTCTTTGTGAGGACCGACACGCCATGCGCTGCCTTATAGCGCCTGTGGCTGTGAGGGTGCTCTTTGTGAGGACCGACACGCCATACGCTGCCTTGCAGCGGCACCATCCCGGACCCAAGTTTTTCCAGAAACTGGGACGGGAAGTGTAAAAATAAAAAATAAAAATAAAAATAAAAATCTTCTGAAAAGTGGCCATTGCCACAAGCCGATGATCATGCTGTGAGCACCGAAAAAACACTGGCAAAGTACACTGAGGTACTTGGGGATATGGAGGGGGGGAGAGTCCTAAATTTGAATATTCAGTGCCTTTGTTCGGCTACGCCCGTCCATATCCCAAGAGTACTCCAGTGACCCCTAGTGGATGATAAAGAAAAAGTATTCTGTGACCATGGGCCTAATTCATGTTTGTAAGGAAGTGCATAGGCGCAAGCAAGCAGCTGTGCAGTTATGTGTAATTAGAATGCGATGCAGCAGGAGGCATCTGTAGGAGGTAGACACCTCCTGCATGTATCTGCAAGATCCAAGTGCTGCATCTGAGGACATTTGTAGGCTCGGTGGCTGGCTGCGTTCTCCGCAGCTTCTGTTCCCTCTCTATAGGTGTGGTCTCTGTCAATCGGTATGCCGACTGTCGGGCTGTTAAGCGGGCGGGATCCCGACGCCGGTATAGTGTCCGGCAGGCATGATTACAGCCCGTGATTCTCTCCCTGGCTTACATACTGTAGATGTTATCGCAAACATTGCCCCAAATTACTTACCTGATCACACAGTTGTCACAGGTACCAGGCTGGCCTCACCTGACCTCACCTGTTGACAATCATGATGGGTTCGGTATGATTTACCGGCGGCCGGGATGCTGACCGTCAATATACTGACAGCGGCATCCCAGCCACCAGTATGCCGGCAGTGGGTCGAGCGCAGACCGTCCCCTTGCAGGTTCACTGAATTCGCCATACTGCGGGCTCGGTGGCTCACTGCGCTCGCCACAGGTTCTATTCCCACTCCATGGGTGTTGTGGACACCCACAACTGGGAATAGCCCCTGTGCGCCAGGATTTTGGATGTTGGCATTGTCGTCTGTCAGAATTCCGGTGTTGGTATACTGATCACCGGGATCCCGACTGCTGGCGAATTAACTGCATCCCATCATGAGTGATATTATCTAAGGCACAGGTTCTCAAACTCGGTCCTCAGGACCCCACACAGTGCATGTTTTGCAGGTCTCCTCACAGAATCACAAGTGAAATAATTTGCTCCAGCTGTGGACCTTTTAAAATGTGTCAGTGAGTAATTAATACACCTGTGCACCTGCTGGGTTACCTGCAAAACATGCACTGTGTGGGGTCCTGAGGACCGAGTTTGAGAACCCCTGATCTAAGGTGACGGTAACAATTATTAATATTAACCCCACATTATACAGAATGCAATGGTGAACTGACACTGACACTGAGACACACACACACACACACACACACACACACACGCAAATAAAACACTTTTTTTTTAAATTAAAAAGATTACCTTAACGTACATTCAAGACTTGTATAACAATCATTTATTTTTTCAGAGAATCAAAAGGCATTGAAATTTTATTGGAAATACTATTTAAAAAATAAGCTGCAATATTATATTGTATTATATATACGCATACATACGTACGTACTGTACATACATAAATCCTAGATTGCTGCTTTATCTATGCACGAAAATTGTAACAGAGGGAGAGCAGCAAAGAGTTAAAAATCAGTGTGAAAACTGATAGAAAATCGAAGCCCCCAAATTAAGATGATGTGTTTGTTAATTAGTAGAGATCGTTAGTGCCTGGCTAATCATTACTGGAGCTGGCAAGCATCAGATACTCTGGTGTGAGTGGAGGTGCATAACAAAAGTGTATTTTCCATTCTAGAGCAGCAGTGGGGATGAGAGTTAATGAATAATTCTTAATGCTGATTAAACCTCAGTCATATCCCACAGCCACGATTTATACAGCCCTCGCACCAAGAGTCACTTACACACAATCGGCTAAATGTATTAGCCCCTGGGTTCCGGAGGTGTGGGGATTTTGTACGAGTCGGCCTGTTTTATTAAAGCAGCTATTGTTTACAAGGCAAAAACAGGTTGGTTTTGCCTAGTAAATGATTGCTGCTTTACAAAATCGGTTAGACTTGCACAAAATTCACGTACCTCCGGAACTCGGAGGCTAATACAGGTTGAGTATCCCTTATCCAAAATTAAAAATCCCACATTTTTGGGTCCCATACTGATATGTATATATGTGTCATTATCTATCAATTTATCTACATATATCTATACATATAATAGATTGAATGTATATGTCATTATCTCAGTATGGGGGCCAAAAATGGGGAATTTTGAATTTTAGATAAGGGATACTGAACTGTACATTTAGCTGCATATCTGATCACAGCCCAGTCATCACAGCATTGGTAATACCATTTACATAACTTTCAACATTTCAATACCATTTCCAGTAATATTGTGCTATAGGACAGGTGATACTGTGTGTGCCATGGTGACAGTTCTGGGTTTCCATCCCACCGTGGTGCAACCACTGGAATATAC
This sequence comes from Pseudophryne corroboree, assembly GCF_028390025.1. Lineage (NCBI taxonomy): Eukaryota > Metazoa > Chordata > Amphibia > Anura > Myobatrachidae > Pseudophryne > Pseudophryne corroboree. Next base: position 387,556,752 of record NC_086451.1, read on the forward strand.
ATCCAAAATCAAAATCCACTTCTGCTGCTTTAAAAAAAATATGAAAAAACATAATAAAATTGCTATCAAGTATACAGAAAAGTAATGCTGGGGGTGCTAAAGTTAACTTTGCTTCAGTGGCACATGCAGGGGGGGTTTCCGAGCACCCAGAATCCCCCCCTCCACCAAAAATAAATAAATATATATATATATATATATATTTGTTTTGCTGCATGAGTATTAATGGCTGTCTAGCGTCCTCTGCAGCCTGCTGTCTTCCTGGTGGCACTTGTAAGTGCTTAATAAAAGTTTACTTTATTTTAACTATAGTACATATATATCCATGTGCATACATATATACACATGTATATACATACATATATAAACACACACACATGATATATACACATGCATATATATACGTGTACTGTATATATACATATGCATGTTTAATATGCTATGTGTGTATATATGTGTAGATATATATATATATATATACACACATAGTCACACACACACACACATTTTACGGACCCAGCATATACTGGGTCACCTCAGTCCCCACCCCCGTGCTTGGCTCCACCCAGTTCTGGAAACCCCTCCCATGCAAATCCTGCATTTGCCACGGAGTTTATATACAGAGTAAAGAAAGACACTGAGGTTCACACTACGCACATGCAATAAAAGAAGTACTGTACATTTGCCAGTACTTTCATAACAAAATGCATGGTCAATTACAGATGTAAAACAATATATATATTTCCTATAATACCAGCAGACGAGAAGCCGGCTATCAGTTAGTGATGTGCACCGGAAATTTTTCGGGTTTTGTGTTTTGGTTTTGAATTCGGTTCCGCGGCCGTGTTTTGGATTCGGGTGTTTTTTTTACAAAACACCCTCAAAAACAGCTTAAATCATAGAATTTGGGGGTCATTTTGATCCCATAGTATTATTAACCTCAATAACCATAATTTCCACTCATTTCCAGTCTATTCTGAACACCTCACAATATTATTTTTAGTCCTAAAATTTGCACCGAGGTTGCTGGATGGCTAAGCTAAGCGACCCAAGAGGGCGGCACAAACACCTGGCCCATCTAGGAGTGGCACTGCAGTGTCAGACAGGATGGCAGATTTAAAAAATAGTCCCCAAACAGCACATGATGCAAAGAAAAAAAGAGGCGCAATGAGGTAGCTGTGTGACTAAGCTAAGCGAACCAAGTGGCCGACACAAACACCTGGCCCATCTAGGAGTGGCACTGCAGTGTCAGGCAGGATGGCACTTCAAAAAAATAGTCCCCAAACAGCACATGATGCAAAGAAAAATGAAAGAAAAAAGAGGTGCAAGATGGAATTGTCCTTGGACCCTCCCACCCACCCTTATGTTGTATAAACAGGACATGCACACTTTAACAAACCCATAATTTCAGCGACAGGGTCTGCCACACAACTGTGACTGAAATGACTGGTTGGTTTTGGCCCCCACCATAAAAGAAGAAATCAATCTCTCCTTGCACAAACTGGCTCTACAGAGGCAAGATGTCCACCTCCTCCTCATCGTCCGATTCCTCACCCCTTTCACTGTGTACATCCCCCTCCTCACAGATTATTAATTCGTCCCCACTGGAATCCACCATCTCAGGTCCCCGTGTACTTTCTGGAGGCAATTGCTGGTGAATGTCTCCAGGGAAGAATTGATTCTAATTCATTTTGATGAACATCATCTTCTCCACATTTTCTGGAAGTAACCTCGTACGCCGATTGCTGACAAGGTGAGCGGCTGCACTAAACACTCTTTCGGAGTACACACTGGAGGGGGGGCAACTTAGGTAAAATAAAGCCAGTTTGTGCAGGGGCCTCCAAATTGCCTCTTTTTCCTGCCAGTATACGTACGGACTGTCTGACGTGCCTACTTGGATGCGGTCACTCATATAATCCTCCACCATTCTTTCAATGGTGAGAGAATCATATGCAGTGACAGTAGACGACATGTCAGTAATCGTTGGCAGGTCCTTCAGTCCGGACCAGATGTCAGCACTCGCTCCAGACTGCCCTGCATCACCGCCAGCGGGTGGGCACGGAATTCTTAGCTTTTTCCTCGCAGCCCCAGTTGCGGGAGAATGTGAAGGAGGAGATGTTGACGGGTCACGTTCCGCTTGACTTGACAATTTTCTCACCAGCAGGTCTTTGAACCTCTGCAGACTTGTGTCTGCCGGAAAGAGAGATACAACGTAGGTTTTAAATCTAGGATCGAGCACGGTGGCCAAAATGTAGTGCTCTGATTTCAACAGATTGACCACCCGTGAATCCTGGTTAAGCGAATGAAGGGCTTCATCCACAAGTCCCACATGCCTAGCGGAATCGCTCTGTTTTAGCTCCTCCTTCAATGTCTCCAGCTTCTTCTGCAAAAGCCTGATGAGGGGAATGACCTGACTCAGGCTGGCAGTGTCTGAACTGACTTCACGTGTGGCAATATCAAAGGGTTGCAGAACCTTGCACAACGTTGAAATCATTCTCCACTGCGCTTGAGTCAGGTGCATTCCCCCTACTTTGCCTATATTGTAGGCAGATGTATAGGCTTGAATGGCCTTTTGCTGCTCCTCCATCCTCTGAAGCATATAGAGTAGGGGTGGGCAACAGGCGGCCCGCGGACCGATCCTGCCTGGCCCGCTGTGCCCCACCAGAGTGCAATGACAAGCGGCCCGACATGCCGCTTGTCATTGCACTGCTCTCAGACGCGGCGCCGCTGAGGAAATCCCGGTCACGTCACAGTGTCAGCTGCCCGGGATTTCCTCTGTTATCATGCGCTGGGAGGCACAGGGGGTGAGCAGGAGCGGCGGCCGAGAAGCGGCGGCCAGTGAGGAGAGGAAGCGGCGGGCAGCGAGCGGGAGCAGGAGAGGCCACATCAGCAGTGACTCCGGCCGTCAGCAGCGCAGATCATCGGACAGCGGGGATCGTCTGCCACTGTGACAAACAGGTAAACCCCCTGTCCAGCCAGCCCCTGGATCACTGCTTAAGCTGCCATGTAGGTTTAGGGGTGGGGAGGGAGGGGAGTTAAAAACTGCAATATGGGTTTAGGGGAGGGGGGGGACAGGGGGTAGGGACTGTCTGCCGTAATGTGTAAAAAGGGGGCGCTGTCTGCCGTAATGTGTAAAAAGGGGACGCTGTCTGCCGTAATGTGTAAAAAGGGGACGCTGTCTGCCGTAATGTGTAAAAACGGGGGCGCTGTCTGCCGTAATGTGTAAAAACGGGGGCGCTGTCTGCCGTAATGTGTAATAACGGGGGCGCTGTCTGACGTAGTGTGTAAAAAGGGGACGCTGTCTGCCGTAATGTGTGAAAAGGGGGACGCTGTCTGCCGTAATGTGTGAAAAGGGGGACGCTGTCTGCCGTAATGTGTAAAAAGGGGGACGCTGTCTTCCGTAATGTGTAAAAAGGGCACGCTGTCTGCCGTAATGTGTAAAAAGGGATCTCTTTTTGAGTATTTTGTGTGTGGCCCTCGAATATTCGCTGGAAGTGTTAAGCGGCCCCCCAGCTGAAATAATTGCCCACCCCTGATATAGAGGGTTGAATTCCACCTCGTTACCACCTCTTGCTTCAGATGATGGCAGGGCAGGTTCAGGACTGTTTGCTGGTGCTCCAGTCTTCGGCACGCGGTGGCTGAATGCCGAAAGTGGCCAGCAATTCTTCGGGCCACCGACAGCATCTCTTGCACGCCCCTGTCGTTTTTTTAAATAATTCTGCACCACCAAATTCAATGTATGTGCAAAACATGGGACGTGCTGGAATTTGCCCAGATGTAATGCACGCACAATATTAGTGGCGTTGTCCGATGTCACAAATCCCCAGGAGAGTCCAATTGGGGTAAGCCATTCTGCGATGATGTTCCTCAGTTTCCGTAAGAGGTTGTCAGCTGTGTGCCTCTTATGGAAAGCGGTGATACAAAGCGTAGCCTCCCTAGGAACGAGTTGGCGTTTGCGAGATGCTGCTACTGGTGCCGCCGCTGCTGTTCTTGCTGCAGGAGGCAATACATCTACCCAGTGGGCTGTCACAGTCATATAGTCCTGAGTCTGCCCTGCTCCACTTGTCCACATGTCCGTGGTTAAGTGGACATTGGGTACAACTGCATTTTTTAGGACACTGGTGACTCTCTTTCTGAGGTCTGTGTACATTCTCGGTATCGTCTGCCTAGAGAAATGGAACCTAGATGGTATTTGGTACCGGGGACACAGTATCTCAATCAAGTCTCTAGTTCCCTGTGAATTAACGGTAGATACCGGAAACACGTTTCTCACCACCCAGGCTGCCAAGGCCTGAGTTATCCGCTTTGCAGCAGGATGACTGCTGTGATATTTCATCTTCCTCGCAAAGGACTGTTGGACAGTCAATTGCTTACTGGAAGTAATACAAGTGGTCTTCCGACTTCCCCTCTGGGATGACGATCGACTCCCAGCAGCAACAACAGCAGCGCCAGCAGCAGTAGGCGTTACACTGAAGGATGCATCGGAGGAATCCCAGGCAGGAGAGGACTCGTCAGACTTGACAGTGACATGGCCTGCAGGACTATTGGCTTTCCTGTGTAAGGAGGAAATTGACACTGAGGGAGTTGGTGGTGTGGTTTGCAGGAGCTTGGTTACAAGAGGAAGGGATTTAGTGGTCAGTGGACTGCTTCCGCTGTCATCCAAAGTTTTTGAACTTGTCACTGACTTCTGATGAATGCGGTCCACGTGACGTATAAGGGAGGATGTTCCTAGGTGGTTAACGTCCTTACCCCTACTTATTACAGCTTGACAAAGGCAACACACGGCTTGACACCAGTTGTCCGCATTTCTGTTGAAATAATTCCACACCGAAGAGGTGATTTTTTTTGTATTTTGACCAGGCATGTCAATGGACATATTCGTCCCACGGACAACAGGTGTCTCCCCGGGTGCCTGACTTAAACAAACCACCTCACCATCAGAATCCTCCTTGTCAATTTCCTCCCCAGCAACACCCATATCCTCATCCTGGTGTACTTCAACAGTGACATCTTCAATTTGACTATCAGGAACTGGACTGCGGGTGCTCCTTCCAGCACTTGCAGGGGGCGTGCAAATGGTGGAAGGCGCAACCTCTTCCCGTCCAGTGTTGGGAAGGTCAGGCATCGCAACCGACACAATTGGACTCTCCTTGGGGATTTGTGATTTAGAAGAACGCACAGTTCTTTGCTGTGCTTTTGCTATCTTAACTCTTTTAAGTTTTCTAGCAGGAGGATGAGTGCTTCCATCCTCAGGTGAAGCTGAACCACTAGCCTTGAACATAGGCCAGGGCCTCAGCCGTTCCTTGCCACTCCGTGTCGTAAATGGCACATTGGCAAGTTTACGCTTCTCCTCAGACGATTTTGATTTAGATTTTTGGGTCATTTTACTGAGCTTTATTTTTTTGGATTTTACATGCTCTCTACTATGACATTGGGCATCGGCCTTGGCAGACGACGTTGATGGCATTTCATCGTCTCGGCCATGACTAGTGGCAGCAGCTTCAGCACGAGGTGGAAGTGGATCTTGATCTTTCCCTATTTTACCCTCCACATATTTGTTCTCCATTTTTTAATGTGTGGAATTATATGCCAGTAATAGATCAATAGCAATGGGCTACTACTATATATACTGCGCACAACTGAAATGCACCACAGGTATAGATGGATAGTATACTTGACGACACAGAGGTAGGTAGAGCAGTGGCCTACTGTACCGTACTGCTATATAGTATATACTGGTGGTCAGCAAACTGTGCAAAACTGAAATGCACCACAGGTATGGATGGATAATATACTTGATGACACAGAGGTAGGTAGAGCAGTGGCCTTCTGTACCGTACTGCTATATATATATATATATATATATATATATATATATATATATATAGTTATACTGGTGGTCAGCAAACTGTGCAAAACTGAAATGCACCACAGGTATGGATGGATAGTATACTTGACGACACAGAGGTAGGTAGAGCAGTGGCCTTCTGTACCGTACTGCTATATAGTATATAAGGGTGGTCAGCAAACTGTGCAAAACTGAAATGCACCACAGGTATGGATGACGACACAGAGGTAGGTAGAGCAGTGGACTACTGTACCGTACTGCTATATATATATATATATATATATATATATAGTTATACTGGTGGTCAGCAAAATTCTGCACTGTCCTCCTACTATATACTACAATGCAGCACAGATATGTAGCGTTTTTCAGGCAGAGAACGTATAATACTGGTGGTCACTGGTCACTGGTCAGCAAAACTCTGCACTGTCCTCCTACTATATAATACTGCTGGTCCCCAGTCCCCACAATAAAGCAATTAGCACACTGAGCACAGATATTTGCAGCACACTGAGCACAGTCAGATATGGAGCGTTTTTCAGGCAGAGAACGTAGATATTTGCACTTGCAGCACACTGAGCACAGATATTTGCAGCACACTGAGCACTGATATTTGCAGCACAATTTGCAGCCCACTGAACATAGAAACTGAGAGGACGCCAGCCACGTCCTCTCACGATCATCTCCAATGCACGAGTGAAAAATGGTGGCGACGCACGGCTCCTTATATAAAATACGAATCTCGCGAGAATCCGACCGCGGGATGATGACGTTCGGGCGTGCTCGGGTTAACCGAGCAAGGCGGGAGGATCCGAGTCTGCCTCGGACCCGTGTAAAATGGGTGAAGTTCGGGGGGGTTCGGATCCCGAGGATCCGAACCCGCTCATCACTACTATCAGTATACCAACAGCAGCATCCCGTCTGCCAGAATACTGGCAGAGAGACTCCTCGCCACGCAACGGGCTTGGTTGCGAGCGGTTCTATTTCCACTCAGTTGGTGGCGTGGACACACCAACCGAATGGGAATTACGGGCAGGTGTCGGCATCCTGACAGTTGGTAAAATGCCGGTTGTGGGGATTCCGGCATCGATCTTCTGAACGCCGGGATCCCAACAGCCAGCATTTTTACTGCACCCCCTATATACCTGTATATATCTTTTAAAAAGCACTGTGAGGACATTCAATCTTATTGAATTCTTATAATATTTAAGAATGTATATAGTAGTTCTCAAGAAGTGTGATAAATGTAAATCTCCTTAACAAGCCTAAAGTACTTGCCCTTTTACCTATAATTCTCTTAAAATAGATACACACTATACATTTATCTGTCAGATAATCTGGAATGAAAATCTGGTAATGGATGAGAGCAAATTACAATCTATCATTTGTTCCCAAACACTGGAAAATGAACAAAATCTATTGTTTATACCAGGGGTTCTCAAACTCGGTCCTCAGGACCCCACACAGTGCATGTTTTGCAGGTAACCCAGCAGGAGCACAGGTGTATTAATCACTCACGGACACATTTTAAAAGGAACACAGGTGGAGCTAATTATTTCACTTGCGATTCCGTGAGGAGACCTGCAAAACATGCACTGTGTGGGGTCCTGAGGACAGAGCTTGAGAACCTGTGATTTATAAAAATTGGTTAAACACAAATTCAACCAACTTGGATGAACAACAGTTTTCCAGTGTTTGGGAACAAAATGATAGTTTGTAATTTGCTCTCATCCATTACCAGATTGTCATTCCAACCAGCTAGATCTGGCAGATTATCTGTCAGATAATTGTATAGTGTGTACCTAACTTTCCACAATAACCAAATACATGCCTAAAATCATAAAAGGAGATTTATGGTAAGAACTTACCTTTGTTACATCTCTTTCTGCGAGGTACACCGGGGTCCACAGGGATAACATCTGGGTGTAGAGTTGGATCTTCATCCAAGGCACCAACAGGCTAAAAGCTTTGACTGTTCCCAGGATGCATAACGCCACCTCCTCTATAACCCCGCCTCCGTGCACAGGAGCTCAGTTTTATTAACTAGTCCAATGCAGTAGCAGGTAAAAGACGACAACCGTTAGTAGCCACATTCTCACGGCAGGAGAAGGTATCAGCGGCTAATGCCATACAAACCCAAAGAAGCTAAGTGCGTCAGGGTGGGCGCCCTGTGGAACCCAGTGTACCTCGCAGGAAGATTTAACAAAGGTAAGTTCTTACCTTAAATCTCCTTTAATGCAGCGGGGTACACTGGGGTTCCACAGGGATAACATCGGGGATGTCCTAAAGAAGTTTCTCATGGGAGGGGACGCACTGTAGCGGGCACAAGAACCCAGCGTCCAAAGGAGGCATCCTGGGAGGCGGAAGTATCGAAGGCAAAGAACATTATGAACATGTTCACTGAGGACCACGTAGCCGCCTTGCACAATTGTTCAAGGGTCGCACCAAGGCGGGCCGCCCAAGAAGGTCCAACAGACCGAGTAGAATGGGCTTTGATGGTAGCAGGAGCTGGAAGGCCAGCCTGTACATAAGCATGTGCAATCACCATTCTAATCCATCTGGTCAGGGTCTGCTTATTAGCAGGCCAGCCACGTTTATGAAAACCAAAAAGGACAAAAAGAGAATCAGATCTCCTAAGGGAAGCAGTGTTCTTCACAAATACGGAGAGCCCGTACCACACCCAAAGACCACTCTTTGGAGGACAAACCTGGAAAGGTAAAGGCAGGAACCACAATCTCTTGGTTAAGGTGGAACGATGACACCACCTTAGGTAAATAACCAGGGCGAGTTCTAAGAACCGCCTGGTAACGGTGAAGAATCAGAAAAGGTGACCGACAGGACAAGGCACCAAAGTCTGAAACCCATCTAACAGAGGCAATAGCCAGCAGAAACAAGACCTTCACAGTAAGCCACTTAAGGTCCACAGCCTCAAGAGGTTCAAACGGAGACTCTTGTAAGGCATCCAGAACAACCGACAAATCCCAAGAAGCCACAGGCGGGACATAGGGAGGTTGAATCCATAACACACCCTGAGTGAATGTATGAACATCAGGCAGATTCGCAATTTTTCCCTGAAACCATATCAACAAGGAAGAAATATGCACCTTGAGGGAGGCCAGACAAAGACCTATGTCCAGGCCCTGTTGCAGGAAGGCCATAAGTTTGCAATTACTGAACTTGTATATGTCATAATTATTAGTTGAACACCAGGCGAAGTAAGAATTCCAGACCCTATGGTAAATCCGAGCAGACGCCAGCTTACTGGCCTTCAACATAGTTTGAATGACCACCTCAGAAAACCCTCTGGTCCTCAGGATGGAAGCTTCAAGAGCCATGCCGTCAAAGCCAGCCGGGCCAAATCCTGGTAGACACAAGGGCCCTGAAATAGGAGGTCTGGGCGCTGCGGAAGTAGAAGAGGACGCTCTATCGAGAGACCCTGCAGGTCTGAGAACCAATGCCGTCTGGGTCACGCTGGAACGATTAGAAGTAGTATTCCTTCTTCTTGCTTGAACTTCCTTATCACCCTGGGCAGAAGTGACACCAGAGGGAACACGTACGGCAGCCGAAAGTTCCATGGAATTGCCAGTGCGTCCACGAATGCTGCTTGAGGATCCCTTGTCCTTGCCCTGAAGACCGGAACCTTGTGATTGTGTCGAAAAGCCATCAGGTCTACATCTGGTAGGCCCCACTTGTCCACTAGGAGTTGAAAGACTTCTGGATGAAGACTCTACTCTCCGGCACGAACGTCCTGACAACTGAGGAAGTCTGCTTCCCAGTTGAGAACTCCCAGAATGAACACTGCCGATATGGCTGGCAGATGGCGTTCCGCACACTGAAGAATCTTTGACACTTCCATCATTGCCATGCGACTTCGAGTGCCGTCCTGATGATTTATGTACGCCACGGTGGTGGCGTTGTCTGACTATACTTGAATAGACCTCTTCTGTACCAGAGGCAGGGCTAGTGTCAACGCATTTAACACCGCCCGCAATTCCAGAATGTTTATCAGGAGGAGAGATTCCTCCCTGGTCTACCGACCCTGAAGAGAGTGTTGCTCCAATACTGCGCCCCAACCCCACAGACTGGCATCCGTCGTTAAAAGGACCCAGTTGGAGATCCAGAAGGGACGACCCCTGCTCAGTTGCTGGTCCTGTAGCCAACAGGCCAGTGACAAGCGGACCTCCGGAGTCAAAGAGATCATTTGAGTTCTGATCCGGTGAGGTAGGCCGTCCCACTTGGAGAGTATTAACCTCTGCAGAGGGCGTGAATGAAATTGAGCGTACTCTACCATGTTGAAAGCAGACACCATGAGGCCTAGTACTTGCATCGCCGAGTGTATCGACACACGTGGGCGAGAGAGGAAGCATCTTATCTTGTCCTGAAGTTTCAGGACCTTCTCCTGAGACGAAAACAACCGCTGGTTGTGGGTGTCCAAAAGCGCTCCCAGGTGCACCATGCTCTGAGCAGGGACCAGGGAAGACTTCTTTCAGTTGATGAGCCACCCGTGGGCTTGCAGGAATTGGACCGTCAGCTCCAGATGACGAAGGAGAACCTCCGGAGAGTTCGCCAGGATCAACAAGTAGTCCAGATATGGCAGGATCCTGATACCCTGACGGCCGAGTAGAGCTGTCATGACCGCCATGACCTTGGTGAAGATCTGTGAAGCCGTGGTCAGACCAAAAAAAGGCCTCAAATTGAAAATGTAGGTTGTCTATAGCAAACCGCAGGTATTGCTGATGCGACGCTGCAATAGGTATATGCAGGTAAGCATTCTAAATGTCCAGGGATACCATATAGTCCTTGGGCTCCAAAGCCAGAAGAATAGAGTGAAGAGTTTCCATATGGAATTTTTAAACTCTCACAAATTTGTTCAAAGACTTGAGGTTGAGAATGGTCCGGAAAGATCCATTCGGCTTTGGAACTAGGAACATTGTTGAATAGTACCCCCTGCCTCTCTGAGTTAGAGTCACCGGCACTATCACTCCCATGTCCAGGAGGGATTGTACCACCAGATGGAGTTTGTTTTTACTGGGTCTGAAGGGACGTTTGTTGAGCAAAACTGGCGAGAGGGACGTTTCTTGAAAGAGATGGCGTATCCGTGAGCGACAACTTCCCTTACCCAGGCGTCTGAAGTGGTCTGTAACCATACCTGAGCAAACCGTAGAAGTCGGCTTCCCACCCTGGGATCCCCACCCCGTCATGCAGCAGGCTTATTTGTTTTGGAAGCAGGCTGAGGGGCAGCCCAGGCACGTTTAGGTGTGGGCTTAGTGGATTTGGAAGTGCAAGCCTGTTTTGGGTACTCCTGACCCCTTGCTTTACTTGGAGGTCGAAAGGAACAAAAGGAAGTACTCTTAGCCTTCTGAGCTGAAGGAGTAGTACTAGGTAGACATGCAGTTTTAGCAGATGCTAAGTCAGCAACAATCTTATTGAGGTCTTTCCCAAAAAGAATGTTTCCCTTAAAAGGGATCACCTCCAAGGTCTTTTTAGAGTCCAGATCTACAGACCAGGACCACAACCAGAGAATCCGGCGAGCTAGAATAGACGTAGTAGACGCTTTGGCCGCCAGCATACCTGCATCAGATGCCGCCGCCTATATTATGAGAGGCTGTAATAATATATGAAAGACACTGTCTAGCATTATCAGGAAAATTAGATGGTAGTTCCACTTCAACTTCCTGAACCCAGGCCGCTATGGCTTTAGCAGCCCAAGAGGCCACAATAGTAGGCCTATGCACATCTCCAGCAAGAGCATAAATAGATTTCAAGCAACTCTCTACTCGTTTATCCGTCGGTTCCTTCAAAGAGGTGACGGTAGTGAGAGGCAGAGCAGATGACACCACCAGACGCGTGACCTGTGAGTCCACCGGCGGTGGTGTTTCCCAATTTTTACTTAACTCTGCAGCGAGAGGATAACGAGCTAGCATCTGCTTAGACAGGAAGAATTTCTTTCCTGGATATTCCCAGGATTCCTGACGTATGTCAACTAAGTGGTCAGAATTAGGTAAAACTAATTTAGTAACCTTCTGACGCTTAAACTTATCTGGTTTCTTAGAGGTAGCTGGGGGTTCTTCGTCATCATCAATTTGAAGAATCAGCCTGATAGCCTCCAAAAGGTCAGGAACATCCACCTGTGTAGTAGACTCCCCATCAGAAGCATCTGCATCAGTGTCTTAGGGGTCAGTATATGCGCCATCTTCATCAGATGAAGTATCTGAAACATGAGTGGATTGTAAGGAAGTTATGGCCCGTTTTGACGACTCCTTGGTCTTAGGCGGGCGAGGGTTAGGATTTTGCTTGGCCAAAGATGGATTTAATTGCTATACCTGAGAGGACAGAGTATCTGCCCATGGCGGATTAACAGCAGGGACAGTATGTGGCTGTAATGGCACAGGAGGTCCCATAGGGGGCACAAGTCTAGTTACAAGCGTAGTCAGTAAATTAGAAAATGTAGCCCACGGCGGGTTATGATTTGCCCCTGTTGCTGTGCACTGACTAAGGGGTATAAAACCCCCTGTACCTGAACCCTCAGATGCAATATTTTCTTCAGAGACATCTATGGCATTATCACTGCAGGGTGCAGGATTAGCCATAGAATTATCACCCTGTGTAGCTGACATGATATGAAAGCGTAACCGTAGGGCGAAATAGTACAATATAAGCAAAGTACCTTATAAAAATCCCCCTGTATAGTGTGACTGCAAGCAGAGCACACACAGAGAATTTAAGAGGTATATCATACCTCCCAACTGTCCCAATTTTCGCGGGACAGTCCCGTTTTTTTGGGACTGTCCCACTCGCGGGCCACAGTATCCCGCGGTGGGGGGGCAGTTGGGAGGGTCCTGCACTCTCTGCTCTGCTAAGCAGAGCAGCAGTGAATAGACTCTATTCAGTGCAGATAGGAGGAGAGGGGACATGCCAGCAGCTCACAGAGCGCTGGACATGCCCCCTCAGTGACAAAAATGGGGGCGTGGCTTGCGATTGTGAGTCACCCCGTGAAGCCACGCCCCTTTTCATAGTCCACACCCCCTTTCAGGAGCTTCGCCGCGCGTGTGTCCCTCTTTACCTAGGAGGAAAGTTGGGAGGTATGGTATATGGTGACTGTAAAACACAGAGAAAAATACCAAAGGAGTATATCCTATGAAACACTATATTATGTGAAAACCCTGAAGCACTTAGCCCACCCTCAGGGTACAGAATATAGGGATAGCAGTATATGTGAGATACACAGAATGGAAATCACACAGCAGCTATTGGCACACACACAGTCACATTACAATGCAGAAATGATCACAAATAATATTTTAAACCTACCGGTAAATCTTTTTCTCGTAGTCCGTAGAGGATGCTGGGGACTCCGTAAGGACCATGGGGAATAGACGGGCTCCACAGGAGACATGGGCACTAAAAAGAACTTTAGGTATGGGTGTGCACTGGCTCCTCCCTCTATGCCCCTCCTCCAGACCTCAGTTAGAGAAACTGTGCCCAGAGGAGACGGACAATACGAGGAGAGGATTTTGTAAATCCAAGGGCAAGATTCATACCAGCGACACCATTCACACCGTATAACATGGGAGATACGAACCAGTCAACAGTATGAAACAAAACCAGTATCAGTCCAAAACTGATCCAACTGAAAAATTTCTCTTACGTCCTAGAGGATGCTGGGGACTCCGTAAGGACCATGGGGATTATACCAAAGCTCCCAAACGGGCGGGAGAGTGCGGATGACTCTGCAGCACCGAATGAGCAAACATTAGGTCCTCATCAGCCAGGATATCAAACTTGCAGAATTTTGCAAAAGTGTTTGAACCCGACCAAGTTGCTGCTCGGCTAAGTTGTAATGCCGAGACGCCCCGGGCAGCCGCCCAAGAAGAGCCCACCTTCCTAGTGGAATGGGCCTTAACCGAATTCGGTAACGGCAATCCAGCTGTAGAATGAGCCTGCTGAATCGTGTTACAGATCCAGCAAGCAATAGTCTGCTTAGACGCAGGAGCGCCAACCTTGTTGGCTGCATACAGGATAAACAGAGCCTCTGTTTTCCTAACCCGAGCCGTTCTGGCAACATACATTTTCAATGCCCTGACCACATCCAGGAACTCGGAATCCTTCACGTCCCTTGTAGCCACAGGCACCACAATAGGTTGGTTCATATGAAAAGAAGAAACCACCTTAGGCAAAAATTAAGGACGAGTCCGCAACTCAGCTCTATCCACATGGAAAATTAGATAAGGGCTTTTGTGAGACAAAGCCGACAACTCCGACACTCGTCGCGCCGAAGCCAAGGCCAATAACATGACCACTTTCCAAGTGAGATACTTCAACTCAACTGATTGAAGCGGTTCAAAACAGTGAGACTTAAGAAACCGTAACACCACGTTAAGGTCCCATGGTGCCACCGGAGGCACAAAAGGAGGCTGGATATGCAGCACCCCCTTTCATGAAAGTCTGGACTTCCGGAAGAGAAGCCAATTCCTTTTGAAAGAAAATGGATAGGGACGAAATCTGAACCTTAATGGAGCCTAACTTTAGGCCCAAATTCACTCCAGTTTGCAGGAAGTGGAGAAAACGGCCCAGATGGAATTCTTCCGGAGGAGCAGTCTTGGCTTCATACCAAGACACATACTTCCTCCAGATACGGTGATAATGTTTCAATGTCACCTCCTTCCTAGCCTTAATCAGAGTAGGAATGACCTCCTCCGGAATGCCCTTCTCCGCTAGGATCCTGCATTCAATCGCCATGCCGTCAAACGCAGTCGCGGTAAGTCCTGGAACAGACAGGGCCCTTGTTGTAACAGGTCTTCCCTGAGAGGAAGAGGCCACAGATCTTCTGTGAACATTTCCTGAAGATCCGGATACCAGGCCCTTCGAGGCCAATCTGGAACAATGAGAATTGCCTGAACTCCTCTTCGTCTTATGATTCTCAGTATTTTTGAGATGAGAGGAAGAGGAGGGAACACATAGACCGATTGAAACACCCACGGTGTCACCAGTGCGTCCACTGCAACCGCCTGAGGGTCCCTTGACCTGGCGCAATATCTCGGAAGTTTCTTGTTGAGACGTGAAGCAATCATGTCTATTTGAGGCAGTCCCCACTGACTTGCAATCTCTGCGAAGACTTCCTGATGAAGTTCCCACTCTCCTGGATGCAGATCGTGTCTGCTGAGGAAGTCTGCTTCCCAGTTGTCCACTCCCGGAATGAAGACTGCTGTCAGAGCGCTTACATGACTTTCCGCCCATCAAAGAATCTTTGAGGCTTCTGCCATCGCCACTCTGCTCCTTGTGCCGCCTTGGTGGTTTACATGAGCCACTGCTGTGATGTTGTCTGGCTGAATCAGAACCGGTAGACCTTGAAGTAAGGTCTGCGCCTGACGAAGGCCGTTGTATATGGCCCTTAATTCCAGAATGTTGATGTGTAGACAAGACTCCTGGCTTGACCACAGACCTTGGAAGTTTCTTCCCTGTGTGACTGCTCCCCATCCTCGGAGGCTCACGTCCGTGGTCACCAGAACCCAGTCCTGGATGCCGAACCTGCGACCCTCTAGAAGGTGAGTACTCTGCAGCCACCACAGGAGAGACACCCTGGCCCTGGGGGACAGGCGGATCATCTGATGAATCTGTAGATGTGACCCGGACCACTGAAAAGTCCTGGCATGGAACCTGCCGAATGGAATGGCCTCGTAAGACGCCACCATTTTTCCCAGCACTCGAGTGCAGTGATGTACCAAAACCCTGTCTGGCTTCAACAGGTCCTTGACCAAGCTCTGAAGTTCCTGGGCCTTTTCTTTTGGAAGAAAAACCCTCTTTTGTTCCGTGTCCAGAATCATGCCTAAGAAAGGCAATCGGGTCGTTGGAACTAACTGTGACTTTGGTAGGTTTAGGATCCAACCGTGTTGTTGCAATACCCTCAGGGAGAGTGATACGCTGTCCATCAATCGTTCTCTCGATCTCGCTTTTATCAGGAGATCGTCCAAGTATGGGATAATTGTGACACCCTGCTTGCGCAGGAGCACCATCATCTCTGCCATTAATTTGGTAAAAATCCTCGGGGCCGTGGAAAGCCCAAACAGCAACGTCTGAAATTGGTAATGACAATCCTGCACCACAAATCTCAGGAACGCCTGATGAGGTTGATAAATGGGGACATGAAGGTATGCATCCTTTATGTCTAGGGACACCATATAATCTCCCCCCTCCAGACTTGCGATGACCGCTCTGAGCGATTCCATCTTGAACCTCTTCAAGTATAGGTTTAAGGATTTTAAATTCAGAATGGGTCTGACCGAACCGTCCGGTTTCGGGACCACAAACAAGGTTGAGTAATAGCCCATCCCCTGCTGAAGCGGGGGAACTTTGACCACCACTTGTTGAAGGCACAACTTTCGAATTGCTGCCAGAACTACCTCCCTCTCTGGGGAAGAAGTCAGCAGTGCCGATTTGAAAAACCGGCGAGGAGGCACCTCTTCGAATTCCAGCTTGTACCCCTGGGAAACAATGTCTATTGCCCAGGGATCCACCTGAGAGTGAACCCAGACCTGGCTGAACAGACAAAGAAGTGCCCCCACAGGAGCGGACTCCTCCCGCGGTGCCCCAGCGTCATGTGGTGGATTTAGTAGAAGCCGGGGAGGACCTTTGTTCCTGGGAACTGGCTGTAGTTGGCAGCTTTTTCCCCTTGCCCTTACCTCTGGCAAGAAAGGAAGATCCCCGAGCTCTCTTGGATTTATGCGACCGAAAGGACTGCATCTGATAATGTGGCGCTTTCTTAGGCTGTGAGGAAACATAAGGTAAAAAAGTTGATTTACCTGCAGTAGCCGTGGAAACCAGGCCTGCGAGACCTTCCCCAAACAATTCCTCACCCTTGTAAGGTAAAACCTCCATATGCCGTTTTGAATCGGCATCACCCGTCCACTGTCGCGTCCACAGTGCTCGCCTGGCAGAAATCGCCATAGCGTTCGCTCTGGACCCCAGTATGCCTACATCCCTCTGAGCCTCTCTCATATAAAGGACCGCATCCTTAATATGGCCCAGGGTCAATAAAATAGTTTCCTTATCCATTGTATCCATATCAGTAGATAAGGTATCGGTCCACGCTATAACAGCGCTACAAACCCAGGCCGACGCTATTGCCGGTCTGAGTAAGGTACCGGTATGAGTGTAAATTGACTTCAAGGTAGTTTCCTGCTTGCGATCCACATGATCTTGGGGAGGATTCCCACCGTATCCTGTCCTTGATCGGGAAAGGATACGCCATAAGAATCCTTTTGGGAATCTGCAGTTTCTTGTCTGGAGTTTCCCAAGCACTTTCAAATAACTCATTTAATTCAAAAGAAGGTGGAAAAGTAACCTCAGGCTTCTTTTCTTTAAACATGTGGATTTTTGGATTAGGCACCGCGGGGTCATCTATAATATGCAGCACATCCTTTATAGCAATAATCATATAATGAATACTCTTTGCCAATTTTGGCTGCAACCTCGCATCATCATAATCGATACTGGATTCAGAATCTGTGTTGATATCAGTGTCAACTACCGGAGAAAGTGGGCGTTTTTGAGACCCCGAAGGCCACTGTGCAGGGCCGGTGCAAGGTTTCCCAGCACCCTAGGCAAACCATATGCTCTCTCCCCCCTCCCCATCCCCACCACCCACACACACACACACACACACACAGTTTCACAGCCGTCAAATAGGGAAACGCCCCCACCAAAAAAATCTGTAAAAACTATGCGCAATATTTTGCAGAGACCCCCAGGAATGTTATAGTGTAAATATATATATATGGTGTTTGGATAGATAGATAGATAGATAGCCTGCCTACAGATGGATCGGCCCAGTTGAACAATATAATTGTTTTTACCAGATGGAGTGGATAATACCCCTTACAGACCACCTGAGGCGGGTCGCACCCGGGACCCTGACACAGGAGCTTTCAGGGTGCGACCCGCCTCAGGCTGGGTTGGTGAAGTCATCGGTGACGCAGCGGGGTCAGTGCTTGGAGATCACGCTGGGTGAATTAGTGGGAGCTGCAGAGCGCAGCTCCTCAGGCATTTCCCTTCCCATGGGGCTTGCAGATAGAGCTGGCCTGGCCAAGTCAGAAGCAGTGTCGCCTGAGTGCAGGTATGTGTCGCCTGTCAGGGGGTGCCAGTGGTAGCGGCGGGTCGAGTAGGGGGATCGGGATGCAGGCATCTTTAATAAATGATGCTGGCCGGGTGAGCACTCTCTGAACCGGCGGGGGTGGGCAGCGCCTATATTAAAATAAGAATTTACTTACCGATAATTCTATTTCTCGTAGTCCGTAGTGGATGCTGGGAACTCCGTAAGGACCATGGGGAATAGCGGCTCCGCAGGAGACTGGGCACATCTAAAGAAAGCTTTAGGACTATCTGGTGTGCACTGGCTCCTCCCCCTATGACCCTCCTCCAAGCCTCAGTTAGGATACTGTGCCCGGACGAGCGTACACAATAAGGAAGGATTTTGAATCCCGGGTAAGACTCATACCAGCCACACCAATCACACCGTACAACTTGTGATATGAAACCCAGTTAACAGCATGATAACAGAGGAGCCTCTGAATAGATGGCTCACAACAAGAACCCGATTAGTTAACAATAACTATGTACAAGTATTGCAGACAATCCGCACTTGGGATGGGCGCCCAGCATCCACTACGGACTACGAGAAATAGAATTATCGGTAAGTAAATTCTTATTTTCTCTGACGTCCTAGTGGATGCTGGGAACTCCGTAAGGACCATTGGGTTTATACCACAGCTCCAAAACGGGCGGGAGAGTGCGGATGACTCTGCAGCACCGAATGAGAGAACTCCAGGTCCTCCTCAGCCAGGGTATCAAATTCGTAGAATTTTGCAAACGTGTTTGCCCCTGACCAAGTAGCTGCTCGGCAAAGTTGTAAAGCCGAGACCCCTCGGGCAGCCGCCCAAGATGAGCCCACCCTCCTTGTGGAATGGGCTTTTATTGATTTAGGCTGCGGTAATCCTACCGCAGAATGCGCCAGCTGAATAGTGCTACAAATCCAGCGCGCAATAGACTGCTTAGAAGCAGGAGCACCCAGCTTGTTGGGTGCCATCAGGATAAACAGCGAGTCAGTTTTCCTGACTCCAGCCGTCCTGGAAAAATAAAATTTTCAGGGCCCTGACTACGTCCAGCAACTTGGAATCCTCCAAGTCCCCAGTAGCCGCAGGCACCACAATAGGTTGGTTCAAGTGAAAACCTGAGACCACCTTCGGGAGAAACTGAGGACGAGTCCTCAACTCTGCCCTATCCATACAGAAAATCAGATAAGGCCTTTTACATGACAAAACCGCCAATTCTGACACACGCCTGGCCAAGGCCAACAGCATGACCACTTTCCACGCGAGATACTTTAGCTCCGTGGTTTTAAGTGGCTCAACCAATGCGACTTTAGGAAATCCAACACCACGTTGAGATCCAAAAAGTGCCACAGGAGGCACAAAAGGAGGCTGAATATGTAGTACTCCTTTAACCAAAGTCTGAACTTCAGGCAGTGAAGCCAGTTCTTTCTGGAAGAAATTCGACAGAGCCGAAATCTGGACCTTGATGGACCCCAATTTGAGGCCCAAACGTCACCCCTGCTTGCAGGAAGTGCAGGAATCGACATAGTTGAAATTCCTCCGTCGGGGCCTTCATGGCGTCCCACCAAGCAACAAATTTTCGCCAAACGCGGCGATAATGTCTTGCGGTGACATCCTTCCTGGCTATGATCAGGGTAGGGATGACTTCCTTCGGAATACCCTTTTCCTTTAGGATCCGGTGTTCTACCGCCATGCCGTCAAACGCAGCCGCGGTAAGTCTTGGAACAGACAGGGTCCCTGCTGCAGCAGGTCTTGAAGTTCCGGGTACCAAGCTCTTCATGGCCAATCCGGAACCCCGAGTATGGTTGTCACTCCTCGCCTTCTTATTATTCTCAGTACCTTGGGTATGAGAGGTAGAGGAGGAGACACATAAACCGACTGGTACACCCACGGTGTCACTAGAGCGTCCCCAGCGATCGCCTGAGGGTCCCTTGACCTGGCGCAATATCTTTTCAACTTCTTGTTGAGGCGGGACGCCATCATGTCCACCCGTGGTCATTCCCAACGGTTTACCCGCATTTGGAAAACTTCTGGATGAAGTCCCCATTCTCCTGGGTGTAGGTCGCCCATCGGAGAATCCTTGTGGCTTCTGCCATCGCCATCCTGCTTCTTGTGCCGCCCCGTCTGTTTACATGGGCGACCGCCGTGATGTCGTCTGATTGGATCAGTACCGGCTGGTTCTGAAGCAGGGGCCTTGCTTGGCTTAGGGCATTGTAAATGGCCCTTAGCTGCAGAATATTTATGTGAAGCGAAATTTCCTTGGAAATTTCTTCCCTGTGTGACTGCACCCCAGCCCCGAAGGCTGGCATCCGTGGTCACCAGGACCCAGTCCTGTATTCCGAATCTGCGGCCCACTAGTAGATGAGCCCTCTGCAGCCACCACAGCAGCGACACCCTGTTTCTTGCTGACAGGGTTATCCGCTGTTGTATCTGTACATGGGACCCGGACCATTAGTCCCACAGGTCCCACTGGAACGTCCTTGCGTGGAGTCTTCCGAATGGAATTATGCTTCGTACGAAGCTACCATTTTTCCCAGGACTCGTGTGCATTGATGTACCGACACCTGTCCTGGTTTTAGGATGTCTCTGACTAGAGATGACAACTCCTCGGCTTTTTCCACTGGAAGAAACACTCTTTTCTGGTCTGCGTTCAGAAACATTCCCAGGAACAGAAGACGTGTCGTCGGGACCAGCTGTGACTTTGGAATATTGAGAATCCAGTCGTGCTGTTGTAGCACTTCCCGAGAGAGTGCTACCCCCACTACCAACTGTTCTTTGGACCTCGCCTTTATCAGGAGATCGTCCAAGTACGGGATAATAAAAACTTCCTTCTTGCGAAGGAGTATCATCACTTCGGCCATTACCTAGGTAAAGACCTTCGGTGCCGTGGACAACTCCAACGGCCGCGTCTGGAACTGATAGTGACAGTCCTGTACCACATATCTGAATCTTCTGATATAAAAGTTCAAGTATTTTAATTTCAAGATGGGTCTCACCGAACCGTTGCGGTACCACAACCACTGTGGAATAGTAACCCCTTCCTTGCTGAAGGAGGGGCACCTTGACAATCACTTGTTGTGATTATAGTGTTGAATATCCACCAACACCGTCTCCCTGGCAGAGGGAGGTGCCGGTAAGGCAGATTTTAGGAAACGGCGGGGGGAAGAACGTCTCGAACTCCAGCCTGTACCCCTGAGATACTACTTGAAGGACCCAGGGATCCATGTGAGAGAGCCCACTGTCCGCTGAAATATCTGAGACGGGCCCCCACCGTACCCGGGTCCGCCTGAGCAGCCCCAGCACCATGCTGTGGACCTACCGGACGCAGGGAGGACTTCTGCTCTTGGGAACTAGCTGTGTGTTGCAGCTTTTTCCTCTACCTTTGCCTCTCGGCAGAAAGAATGAGCCTCTAGCCCTCTTGCTTTTCTGGGGCCGAAAGGACTGTACTTGATGATACGGTGCTTTCTTTTGTTGTGGGGTAGCCTGTGGCAACAAAATTAATTTCCCAGCAGTAGCTGTGGAAACGAGGTCTGAAAAACTATCCCCAAACAGTTTTACCCCCTTATAGGGCAACTTCCATGTGCCGATTCGAGTCGGCATCGCCTGACCATTGCCAAGTCCATAACCCCCATCTGGCGGCAATGGACCTAGCGCTTATTTTTGATGCCAGCCGGCAAATATCCCTCTGTGCATCACGCATGTATAAGACCACGTCTTTTATATGCTCTATTTTCAACAAAATATTGTCCCTATCCATAGTTATTTTCCGACAGGGAATCTGACCACGCAGCGGGAGCACTGCACATCCATGCCGAAGCAACGGCTGGTCGCAATATAATGCCCTAGTGTGTGACCATATCTTATAGGGTAACCTCCTGCTTTCTATCAGCAGGTTCCTTCAGGGCGGCCGTACCCGGAGACGGTAGTGCTACCTTTTCTGATAAGCGTGTAAGCGCTGTATCTACCCTATAGGGTGTTTCCCCGCGTGACCTATCCTCTGGCGGGAAAGGGTACGCTGCCAATAACCGTTGTAGAAATTATTAATTTCTTACCGGGGGAAGACCACTCTTCCTCACACACCTCATTTAATTTCTCAGATGCAGGAAAAACTACTAATAGTTTTCTCTCACCAAACACAATACCCTTTTATGTGGTACCTGGGGTATAATCACAAATGTGTAATACATTTTTCATTGTCTCAATCCTGTAACGGGTGGACCTATTTGGAGGGTACACCAGTCTCATCGATGTCGACACTGGAGTCAGTATCCGTGTCGACATCTGTGTCTGTTATCTGAGGTAGCGGGCGATTTTAGAGCCCCCCCGTGACATTTGAGACGCTGGAACAGGCACAAGCTGAGTAGCCGGCTGTTCCGTGTCGTCGACCTTTTATGTAAGGAGTTGACACTTTCACGTAATCCTTCCATAAGTTCAACCACACCGGTGTCGACCCCGCAGGGGGTGACAACATATTTACAGGCATTCGCTCCGCCTCCACCTCATTATCCTCCACATACCTGTCGACACAGCCGTACCGACACACAGCACACACACAGGGAATGCTCTGATAGAGGACAGGACCCCACAAAGCCCTTTGGGGGTAACCTCCTGGGAGAGTATGCCAGCACACACCAGGGCGCTATATATCACAGGGATAGCACCTATAAAAAAGTGTTTTCCCTTATAGCTGCATATATATTGTATACTGCGCCTAAATTGTGCCCCCCCTCTCTTTTTAACCCTTTCTGTAGTGTATTAACTGCAGGGGAGAGCCAGGGAGCTTCCCTCCAACGGAGCTGTGAGGGAAAAATGGTGCCAGTGTGCTGAAGGAGATAGCTCCGCCCCTTTTTCGCGGACTTTTCTCCCGCATTTTTATGGAATCTGGCAGGGGTTAATATACATCCATATAGCCCTGGGGGTTATATGTGATGTATTTTTGCCAGCCAAGGTGTTTATATTGCTGCTCAGGGCGCCCCCCCCAGCGCCCTGCACCCTCAGTGACCGGAGTGTGTGGTGTGCATGAGGAGCAATGGCGCACAGCTGCAGTGCTGTGCGCTACCTTGGTGAAGTCTGATGTCTTCTGCCGCCGATTTTCCGGACCTCTTCTTGCTTCTGGCTCTGTAAGGGGGCCGGCGGCGCGGCTCTGGGACCGGACTCCGAGGCTTGGCCTGTGTTCGGTCCCTCTGGAGCTAATGGTGTCCAGTAGCCTAAGAAGCCCAAGCTGGCTGCAAGCAGGCAGGTTCGCTTCTTCTCCCCTTAGTCCCTCGATGCAGTGAGCCTGTTGCCAGCAGGTCTCACTGAAAATAAAAAACCTAAAACTAACTTTTTCTAAGAAGCTCAGGAGAGCCTCCTAGATTGCACCCTGCTCGGTCGGGCACAAAAATCTAACTGAGGCTTGGAGGAGGGTCATAGGGGGAGGAGCCAGTGCACACCAGATAGTCCTAAAGCTTTCTTTAGATGTGCCCAGTCTCCTGCGGAGCCGCTATTCCCCATAGTCCTTACGGAGTTCCCAGCATCCACTAGGACGTCAGAGAAATTATGGTGGCTATGTTTTATTTTTATATGAAAGAGGTGTGTGTGTGTGTGTGTGTGTACAGTATGTATACTATACTGTGTGTCTGCTGTGTGTGTGTATGTAAGTATGTTGTGTGTATGCAGGGCTGATATCAGAAATTGTGGGACCTGGGACTGACCAAATAAGCAGGGCCCCCCTCTGGGTGAGAACAGTGGTACAGAGGCCGGCGGTGCTGTGAATAATGTGGGTGTTGCTACTAAGACGGCACAGGCGCGCAGAGCGAGTCTCCAGTGAGTATACTACAAGGCTGCAACTCCACACCCTGTCCGTGTGCTTAGACATTACATGGGACGCCACTAGAGGTTTTATCCCCATCCTGGACTGACGTTTACAAAGGATGTTTCACACGTAGGTATAGGGGAACATAGGCTCTGGATGTTAACGGTGTTCTCTAAAAGTTCAGATAATTCCCACTACTAGTGGGTACCCCTAATAGTGGGAGTATACTACTGAGGAAGGTATACAGTGGAAAGGGTAGTCACAAGTGACCAACCCGACGGTGAGCGCGTGACTCCACTGATTTTAATAAAATACACTATCATTTACAGTGCAAAATCCAGTATAATGAATTAAAGATTACCATTCACACACATGTGACATAACATCACCACTTCCCGTCGTTTCACATTCCAAATTCACACCAAACATTGGCCCTCATTCCGAGTTGTTCGCTAGCAGATTTCGGACGCATTTCTGCTATTAAGTGAAAAGACAGCATTTCTGCGCATGGTTCGCAATGCGCCCGCGTGGCGGACTTTCACATCATCCATTGTACTTTCACACAAGCTTGAACGACGCTTTTCAAATCGCACTACACGCCGCTGAGTGATTGACAGGAAAGGGGTGTTTCTGGGGGGTAACTGGTCGATTTCAGGGAGTATGAGAAAAAACGCAGGCGTGTCAGATACAAATGCAGGCGTGGCTGGGAGAACGCTGGGCGTGTTTGTGACGTCAAATCAGGAACTGAATGGTCTGAAGTGATCGCAAGGAAGGAGTAGGTCTGGAGGTACTCAGAAACTGCACAGTCTTCTTTTGCTGCCGCACTGCAATGTTTTCGGTCGTACTTTTGCTAAGCTAAGATACACTCCCAGAGGGCGGCGGCTTAGCGTTTGCACGACTGCTAAAAGCAGCTAGCGAGCGAACAACTCGGAATCGGGGCCATTACACAGTCCTCTACAACATAGGGTATATAAAAGTCAGAAATACACAGTAACATATTAGACAGAAACATAAATATTTTCTTATGTAGCTGCTGTTTGTGGTTTCTAATAGCAGTACGGGTGCGGAATGAATGACCGCCAGACGGGACGCCAACTGTAAAAATACAGACGCCAGCATTCTGATTTGTGAAATCCCCACAGGGGTGATTTTAGTGATCTAACCCCTGTCCCCTAACCCTCCGTACCCGCAGCCTAACACTAACCTCCCCCTGCTGGTGCCTAACCCTAGCTCCCCCATCCCCGCAGCCTAAACCTAATCCTCCCCCCTTAGTTCCTAAACCTTACCTCCCCACAGTGGTGACTGACTCTAACCCCCCTGGCCACAGCCTAACCATTAACTTCCCACCCACCCCTGCAGCCTAACCCTCACCCCTCTGACGTTGGCTAAACCTAAACCCCCCCAGCACTAATGAGAGCTCCGGCGGCTATACTTACAGCGGTCGGGATCCTGGCTGTTGAAGTTTAGGCATTGGTATTCTGACCCTGTTGGAATTCCGATGTTGGGATTTTGATCGGTGTCGGGATACCGGCGTTGGTATTTCAGCAGCCGGGATCCCGACAGCCAGGATATTAACCGCATCCCAGCAGTACCACCCTATTGATTGCAGTGCAAAACTCCTATCAGGACGAGGGCTGTGCTAGTGCTGCTGCCATGTATGTGACATGACCCACAGCCTGAGAAAGTGGAGATAAATACAACCTCCCCATGTTTATCAGGGATGCTAGAAAACATGGAAAAGATGTACATTGCACTACACACCCTGCCATAAAATGAGCTATGTCTCACACATGGTTGCAATGCAGGTATGGTTGAGAGAGCTTAGACAGAGTGATGGGGGTGGGGGAGTAGCAGGTAAAGTTTCATGTCTGGAGCAGAGCCAAGTAAAGTGTTTAAATCCAGACCTGGAACGGCACCTGGGCTGGTTCCCTCTTCCTCCTGTATGGTGCTGCTGCTTGCTAGACTCTGCTGCATGGATTGTGTGGCTCCTCCCACCTCACTGATATGATGGGCACATCTTCACTTGGACCCACAGACAAGCTGCACGCTGCCACTGTATTTAGTGAGGCAGTTTGGTAGTAGTGTCTCAAGGAACCCCCCCCAACCCGAGCGATCGCGGCCCGCTAAGCCCCGCCCCCTCGTGGAAAAGGGGCGGATCCTGATTTTTGTGATTCCCTTCGGGGAATAATAAAACTTACCCCAGTCCAACTCACTGGCCTGGACACAGGAAAGCACCCAGCAGCCACCATCAGAGACTCGGTAGCATCTAGATAGACACAACCTCAGAGACTCCAGCACAAGGGGAAGTGCTTGCTGGGGAGGAGGAGCTGTAGCATGAGGGGGCGGAGTTATTCTGAAGAGTGGAACAGCCCGCCCTGCACCCCTTACTAGGAGGAATCCGAAATGCAGCCGGCTCTTAAGTGTCTCTCAATGGTTGCGGTGCCTGCAGGCGTACCAGCTACAGCAGGCTGGCGGCCCAGAACTAATCCACAGTTAAACACAGCTGTCATTCAGGCCCCTGTTTGGCCGGGCCCGGGACTCAACACAGGATTGGGAGGGTTAAGACTGCAGGCAGCTGCAGAACAGCAATGAAGCAGCGTCGAGTCAGCGCGGGGCACCCTGGAGCACAAAGCGTCACAGTGGGCGGCCGGTGAGTCAGTGGCGCCGGACCCTCACCAAGGTGCTGCTGTCAGCTGCAGTCATAGGTAACAGTCAGCAGCGGCTGGCGTACTCTGCCCTTACCTTTCTGCCGCTCCTATTTAACGGCCCTTGAGCGAGCTTTGGGAGTGGTCTAGCACTGACCTCCTCGTATGGGGAGGGGAGAATCGGGCCGCCCCTCAAGTCTCGCCGCCCATAGGCAGCTGCCTAATGGAAGCGCCGGCCCTGCCCCTGTGACATAGGGAAAGGCAGGGTATGACCCTCTGTACTGTCCCTGGACTCTGCTTTGTCCAAACGTTTGTGCAATAAATTCATATTTGCATTTAAAATATTCCACATTTCCATCCAGTCATGTGTCGGTGTTGCCGAAGGAGACACCACACTCATGCGCTCCACCTCATCCCTAGGAGAGCCTTCTGCTTCAGACATGCCGAGACGCACGTACTGACACACCACACACTCAGGGAAGACTATCTGGAGACAGTTTCTCCGCAAGGCCCTTTGGAGAGACAGAGAGAGAGTATGCCAGCACACACCCTGCACCAATAACCCTGGGGAAAAAAATTACCCAGATACAGCGCTATTTGTATATTCACTGCGCCAAATTATGTGCCCCGTCCCCCCTTCTTTAAAACCCTCTGTCACTGGTGATCAGCAGGGGAGAGTCCAGGGAGCCAGCTTCTCAGCGTGTGCTTGTGGAGAAAATGGCGCTGGTGAGTGCTGAGGGAGAAGCCCCGCCCCTCAGTGCGCGTTACCTCAGTGAAGATCTGAAGTCTTCTGCAGCCTCTGAAGTCTTCTGCCTTCCTATACTCACCTGGCTTCTATCTTCCGGCTCTGCGAGGAGGACGGCGGCGCGGCTCCAGGACCTGCTAGGGGAGACCTGCGTTCTGACTCCCTCTGGAGCTAATGGTGTCCAGTAGCTTAAGAAGCAGAGCCTAGCATTTAAGTAGGTCTGCTTCTTTCTCCTCAGTCCCACGATGCAGGGAGTCTGTTGCCAGCAGAGCTCCCTGAAAATAAAAAACCTAACAAAATACTTTCTTTTCAGGAAGCTCAGGAGAGCTCCCTGTAATGCACCCAGTCTCCTCTGGGCACAGTATTAAACTGAGATCTGGAGGAGGGGCATAGAGGGAGGATCCAGTGCACACCCATTCCTAAAGTTCTTTTTAGTGCCCATGTCTCCTGTGGAGCCCGTCTATTCCCCATGGTCCTTACGGAGTCCCCAGCATCCTCTAGGACGTAAGAGAAAATAATAAAACTGCACTGTACTAGCAATTAAGTAACTGCACTACAAAGTAAAGCTACGTATAAATAAAGATATAACAATGCACAGTAAAGACTGGATCTATATCACAGGGTACCTGTACTAAATAACCCTGAATGTATGCACTTGTTCTTAACTTACACTGTCTAAAGACATGTAGAATACTTAAGTGTCCTGGAAATGCACAGCGCTGATGATGCAGGCGGCTTTACAGAGGAGACATTGCCAAGCAGTCCCAAAGTCAGCTCAGCATGTGTGTAATGGCGCCCAAACGCTGACAGGGAATGAGGGAGGCAGAGAGAAGCAGCTCCAGGACGGGAACATTAGCAGTAAATGGCGCCTGGGGCTGGGGGAGGGGCTACAGGTCAGAGCTGAACGGCGGGCGGGCCACAGCGGCTGCGTGACGTCTCACGCAGCCGCTGCGGGCCAGGGAGCGATGAGTAGCTCCCGGCCAGCATGCTAAAGCTGCGCGATGCCTTTGCACTTCTGCGGGAGGGGGGCCGGCACTGACATGTGGGGTGGGATAGCCCTGCGCTGGGCGTCCCCCCGCATGTCAGTGTGAATGATCGGAGCTGTGCTAAATTTAGCACAGCTACGATCATCTCGGAATGACCCCCAATGTCGTGCAAAGTAAGGGAAACAGATTTGTAACACTGAGGTCGGATGACACTGCTTCCAGCTCTTTTCACCAGGACAGAGCTCTTATCTACTGGGAAGAGCATTTTAATTGTCATGTGAAAACATTTTCACATTGCGAAAGCGGGTGAAAATATTTATCACATCCGCATTGAAAATGCAGATTGTGATAAATATACCCCTTCACCTTTAAATCAAATACGCATTTGGGGACTTTTACAATAAAATGATATAAAAAATTATTTGCACATAAATTTATTGGTTTTCAGTAAACAATAGATTTTTAAATATTAGGAATACAGATGTATCCTTATACCCCTAGTGCAGACCTGGCAAACCTGTGGCTCTCCAGCTGTTGTAAAACTACAAGTCCCATCATGCTTTGCCACAGTTTTGCTATTAAGGAATGCTAAAACCGTGGCAGGGCATGCTGGGATGAGTAGTTTCACAACATCTGGAGAGCCACAGGTTGGCCAGGCCTGCCCTAGTGTGTTTTCACTGCATGGTGTGAGATGCTTGGTGCGACTTAGAGGCTCCACCATGTGTAACCAAGCGAACTTTTCATAATGTTTGGTCTTTGTTACATCGTAGCCACACACAAAGCTAGGTTCCCACTTCTGTTATAAAATATGTATGAAGTCGCAGATTAGGCGTAATGAACGTAGGCGGGCGGAATGGATGAAGCCACTAGTATTGGAACCTTTTTACACAGATCTGGCACTAAGTCGCACACAGAAGTACGAGTACTGCCAGTCCCAACGGTCAGGGTACTCTTGCAATGTGGTTTTGTAGCTTTAGCATTGCAAATAAAATACACTTGTCACGGCTAATGTCGCATAGTCCGTAGCACGCGAAACGGGAATATTTGGGGCGATTAGAGTAAAAGGTGTATGAGGACTCATCTGTATAAGAAAGATCTACAGTCCACAATTACAGTGGTGATCATAAACTGCCACCTTGTGGACATCTGATAAATTACAACTGACAATATAGAAGTATAAGGACAATTTGGCTCAGATTCTGGGTCAGAATCAGAATCACTTTATTGCCAAGTATATCAGTGCACAATACACAAGGAATTTGTTTCAGATAGCCACCGCTCTCAGACAGTATACACACATAACAAGACCAAAACACACATGGGGAATAGCAGCATGATCGGTACATAGATAAAACCCCAATCGCCGGGAGATGTGTCCCTATGATTTTCTCCGCTGCCCCCACTATTCGCTGTAGTCTGTTCCTGTCATGAGCTGAGGCCGAGCCAAACCACACTATTATCGAGGTGCAGATAACGGATTGGATAACAGCTGATTAGAAGAGCACCAGGAGTTCCTGCGGCAGTTTGAACTTCTCTTCCTAAGTTGGCGTAAGAAGTACGCAAAAGTAAAGGCAGCAGTGTCTATTGGAGGCCGCCCGTCTGTGGGTTTATGCAAATATAGCTACAAACGTCTTCCCTTGTGTATATCCTTGTGGCCAAATGTGCAAGATCTGAGACACCTACTTTTGCATCTGTACATGCTGTACTTAGGGTTGCACCTCATCCCTTTAATTCTGGACACACATCAATTATGCAGGTTCTGTGGCTGACTAAAACCAGGTGAAATGGAGTCTTGAAGTCAGCCAGCCCAGAACCTATGTAATTAATATGTGTCCAGAATTAAAGGCATGAAGTGGCAACCCTAGCTGTAATACCAATAGGTGCAGCTTCTTTATCTATGAGCCTAATTCAGAGTTGATCGCAGCAGCAAATTTGTTAGCAGTTGGCCAAAACCATGTGCACTGCAGGGAAGGGGGGGGGGGGGGGGGGCAGATATAACATGTGCAGAGAGAGTTAAGGGGGGGGGGGGGGGTACACGCGGAGCGATGTTCAGCTAATTTCTAAGCAACCTTGCTAGGTTGCTTACAACATCGCTCCATGTGTAGGGGTGCCGGCGACAGCGATGCACAGTCCTGCGCGTCGCTATCGCCAGTGCTAGATTGGCCAGGATGCAGGCACAACTAGCAGGTCGCTCATTACACCGCTGGGTGAAATGAGCGGCCCCCCGTGTCCGTCCACCCCTCGCTCAGCACATCGCGCTGTGCTGAGCGGGGGGAGAGATGTGTGCTAAGCAGTCTGTGCTAGACCGCTCAGCACACATCTCTGGGGAAATCTCCCCGTCAGTACGGCCCTTTAGATTTGGGTGGGGTGTGTTCAAACTGAAATCTAAATTGCAGTGTAAAAATAAAGCAGCCAGTATTTACCCTGCACAGAAACAATATAACGCACCTGATCTATCAAGGGTTTCTTTGCTGGAGAAATGGATGTTTTTACTTGCTAAAGCAGGGATGGGGAACCTTCGACCCTCCAGCTGTTGTTGAACTACACATACCAGCATGCCTTGCTACAGTTTTGCTATTTGGCCATGCTAAAACTGTTGCAGGGCATGCTGGGATGTGTAGTTCAACAGCTGGAGGGCCGGTTCCCCATCCCTGTGCTAAAGCATCAAACTTTATTTGGCGGGGCAAACGAGACAGGCTAGAGAGAGAAGTCAAAATGTGATTGGGTGGACCCTAGAGTGCCACTAAGTAACATAAAAGCATGTGCAATCCTATGGATAATATCTTGTAAGGAAAACAGATCTGTAACATTGGGGCTAATTCAGACCTGATCGCTACTGGGCGTTTTCGCACAGCAGCAATCAGGACTGAACGGCGCATGCAGAGGCATTCGCTGGGTGGGAAGGGGTGGGCCGGCAGTGTTTGGCCACCGTTTTAGGGGCGCTGTCCGGGCAATGCAGGCGCGCCCGGACCGTGCGGGGGGTGCTGCGACCCGGATAGCCGCTGCGACCCTCACAGTGATGAGGAGTTACTCTTCAAGTACAAAAGCATTGCCGCTGTGGGATGCTTTTGTACTTGTGCGATGGGGTCAGGCCTGAGATGCGGGAAGGACTAGCCCTGTGCCGGGCATCTCACCGCATGTCAGGGAAGCTGATCGTAGATGTGCTAAATTTAGCACATCTACGATCAGGTCGGAATTAGCCCTATTGTGAGATCGGATCGGGATTTAAGATGTTGCAACTGTCAAAGGTAAATAACGTAACAAACAAAAAGAGAGAAAATCAGTAATGTATTGTCCACATTCTTACTGTAGCAGATATAGGGTGTTATTCAGATATGGTCGCAGAGTTTGAAATTTTAGCAAAATCGGTGACCACTAAAATCTGATGCTGGAAGCCGCCCCGCGATCGCATCACAATTTAATTGCGATCGCAATGCAAAAGCCTCAAATTGAGGTTGACCCCTGCATACGCAGCATGGCTGCATAGGCAGGGGGCACAGCCACCATGTTTCCAATCGCGAGACACGCAGGCGACATTATAGGCCGGCCCCGAAAATGGCCATGACATGCCTGCATTTCCTGGTGCACTCCCCCTCCCCCCCCCCCCCCCCAAAGCTGTGTCACCAACCCCGGGTGCCCGCCGACTGTCAATCATATGATTTATTGCGCACTGCAGCACATAGCAACATAACGAGTGCACACTAGACCAGTGGTTCTCAAACTGTGCCGTGGCACCATGGCGTGCCTCAGGACACTTACTCAGGTTCCCTGGTTTGATGGTCCAGGACCAATTAAAATTATTTATGGTCAATGTAATAGGCAAAACCAGCGCTGGTGGCTGCCAATCATAAAATATGTGGCCAAACATAAGCAAATCTTGTCCCTCACCACACAAGTAAACCTAAGGGTGACATATAAACACAATGTACTTAATTTATTATTTCTTTTAAAATTTCTCAATGAGAAAATTTTGGCCTAGAGGTGCCATGAAAAAATAAGAATTTACTCACCGGTAATTCTATTTCTCGTAGTCCGTAGTGGATGCTGGGAACTCCGTAAGGACCATGGGGAATAGCGGGCTCCGAAGGAGGCTGGGCACTCCAGAAAGATCTTAGACTACCTGGTGTGCACTGGCTCCTCCCACCATGACCCCCCTCCAAGCCTCAGTTAGGTACTGTGCCCGGACGAGCGTACACAATAAGGAAGGATTTTGAATCCCGGGTAAGACTCATACCAGCCACACCAATCACACCGTACAACTCGTGATATGAAACCCAGTTAACAGTATGAAACAACAGAGCCTCTCAACAGATGGCTCAACAATAACCCGATTTAGTTAACAATAACTATGTACAAGTATTGCAGATAAACCGCACTTGGGATGGGCGCCCAGCATCCACTACGGACTACGAGAAATAGAATTACCGGTGAGTAAATTCTTATTTTCTCTGACGTCCTAGTGGATGCTGGGAACTCCGTAAGGACCATGGGGATTATACCAAAGCTCCCAAACGGGCGGGAGAGTGCGGAAGACTCTGCAACACCGAATGAGAGAACTCCAGGTCCTCCTCAGCCAGGGTATCAAATTTATAGAATTTAGCAAATGTGTTTGCCCCTGACCAAGTAGCAGCTCGGCAAAGTTGTAAAGCCGAGACCCCTCGG
This sequence comes from Pseudophryne corroboree, assembly GCF_028390025.1. Taxonomy (NCBI): domain Eukaryota; kingdom Metazoa; phylum Chordata; class Amphibia; order Anura; family Myobatrachidae; genus Pseudophryne; species Pseudophryne corroboree. The sequence continues at coordinate 387,589,536 of NC_086451.1, forward strand.
GCAGCCGCCCAAGATGAGCCCACCTTCCTTGTGGAATGGGCATTGACAGATTTTGGCTGTGGCAGGCCTGCCACAGAATGTGCAAGCTGAATTGTATTACAAATCCAACGAGCAATAGTCTGCTTAGAAGCAGGAGCACCCAGCTTGTTGGGTGCATACAGGATAAACAGCGAGTCAGATTTTCTGACTCCAGCCGTTCTGGAAACATATATTTTCAGGGCCCTGACCACGTCTAACAACTTGGAGTCCTCCAAGTCCCTAGTAGCCGCAGGCACCACAATAGGCTGGTTCAGGTGAAACGCTGACACCACCTTAGGGAGAACTGGGGACGAGTCCTCAATTCTGCCCTATCCATATGGAAAATAAGATAAGGGCTTTTACATGATAAAGCCGCCAATTCTGATACTTGCCTGGCCGAAGCCAAGGCCAATAACATGACCACCTTCCACGTGAGATATTTCAGATCCACGGTTTTTGGTGGCTCAAACCAATGTGATTTTAAGAAACTCAACACCACGTTGAGATCCCAAGGTGCCACAGGAGGCACAAACGGGGGCTGAATATGCAGCACTCCTTTTATAAATGTCTGAACTTCAGGTACTGAAGCTAGTTCTTTTTGAAAGAAAATCGACAGAGCCGAGATCTGTACCTTAATGGAACCCAATTTAAGGCCCATAGTCACTCCTGCTTGCAGGAAATGCAGAAATCGACCTAGTCGAAAATCCTCTGTTGGGGCCCTTTCGGCCTCACACCATGCAACATATTTTCGCCATATGCGGTGATAATGATTTGCTGTAACCTCTTTCCTGGCTTTAGTAAGCGTAGGAATGACTTCCTCCGGAATGCCCTTTTCCTTCAGGATCCGGCATTCAACCGCCATGCCTTCAAACGCAGCCGCGGTAAGTCTTGGAACAGACAAGGCCCCTGCTGCCGCAGGTCCTGTCTGAGTGGCAGAGGCCATGGGTCCTCTGATATAAATTTTTGAAGTTCTGGGTACCAAGTTCTTCTTGGCCATCTACGAGTATCGTTCTTACTCCTCGCCTTCTTATTATTCTCAGTACCTTTGGTATGAGAGGCAGAGGGGAGAACACATAAACCGACTGGTACACCCACGGTATTACCAGAGCGTCCACAGCTATCGCCTGAGGGTCCCTTGACCTGGCGCAATATCTTTTATAGCTTTTTGTTGAGGCGGGACGCCATCAAGTCCACCTGTGGCCTTTCCCAATGGTGTACAATCCTTTGGAAGACTTCTGGAGGAAGTCCCCATTCTCCCGGGTGGAGGTCGTGTCTGTTGAGAAGAACTGCCTCCCAGTTATCCACTCCGGGAATGAACACTGCTGACAGTGCTAACACATGATTTTCCGCCTATCGGAGAATCCTTGTGGCTTCTGCCATCGCCATCCTGCTTCTTGTGCCGCCCTGTTGGTTTACATGGGCGACTGCCGTGATGTTGTCTGATTGGATCAGTACCGGCTGGTTTTGAAGCAGAGGCCTTGCCGGCCTCAGGGCATTGTAAATGGCCCTCAGGTCCAGAATATTTATGTGTAGGGAAATAACCTGACTTGACCAAAGTCCCTGGAAGTTTCTTCCCTGTGTGACTGCCCCCCAGCCTCAAAGGCTGGCATCCATGGTCACTAGGACCTAGTCCTGTATGCCGAACCTGCGGCCCTCTTGAAGATGGGCACTCTGCAGCCACCACAGTAGAGATACCCTGGTCCTTGGAGACAGGGTTATCAGCCTATGCATCGGAAGATGCGATCCAGACCACTTGTCCAACAGGTCCCTCTGAAAAGTTCTTGTATGGAACTTGCCTAATGGGATTGCTTCGTAGGAAGCTACCGTTTTTCCCAGGACTCGCGTGCAATGATGCACCGCTACCTGTTTTGGCTTCAGGAGGTCTCTGACTAGAGATGACAACTCCTTGGCTGTCTCCTCCGGGAGAAACACTATTTCTGGTTTATGTCCAGAACCATCCCCAGGAACAGTAGACGTGTCATAGGAACCAGCTGTGACTTTGGACTGTTTAGAATCCAACCGTGCTGTTGCAGCACTTTCCAAAATAGTGCTACCCCGACTACCAACTGCTCCTTGGACCTCGCCCTTATAAAGAGATTGTCCAAGTACGGGATAATTACAACTCCCCTTTTTTCAAAGGAGTATCATCATTTCGGCCATTACCTTGATAAAACACCCTCGGTGCCATGTACAGTCCAAACGGCAGTGTCTGGACTTGGTAATGGTAATCCTGTACCACAAATCTGAGGTACTCCTGGCGAGGATGGTAAATGGGGACATGCAGGTAAGCATCCTTGATGTCCCGGGATACCATGTAATCCCCCTCATCCAGGCTTGCAATAACCGCCCTGAGCGATTCTATCTTGAACTTGAGTTTTTTTATGTATGTGTTCAAGGATTTTAAATATAAAATGGGTCACACCGAACCATGTGGTTTCGGTACCCCAACCCATGTGGAATAGTAACCCCGTCCTTGTTGAAGTAGGGGCACCTTGAGTATTACCTGCTGGGAATACCGCTTATTAATTGCCTCTAGCACAGCCTCCCTGCCTGAGGGAGTTGTCAGCAAGGCATATTTTAGGAAACGGCTGGGGGGAGACATCTCGAATTCCAGCTTGTACCCCTGAAATACTACTTGAAAGAAACAGGGATCCACCTGTGAGCGAGCCCACTAATTGCTGAAATTTTCGAGACGGCCCCCCACCGTACCTGGCTACACCTGTGGAGCACCCGCGTCATGGTGTGGACTCACAGGAGGCGGGGGAAGAATCTTGATTCTGGGAACAGGCTGACTGGTGCAGCTTTTTCCCTCTACCCTTGTCTCTGTACAGAAAGGAAGCGCCATTTGTGTCTGTGAGGAAACCTGAGGTCAAATTATTTCTTCCCAGCAGTTGCTGTGGATACGAGGTCCCAGAGACCATCCCTAAATAATTCCTCACCCTTATAAGGCTCTCTATGCGCTTTTTAAGTCAGCATCACCTGTCCAGTGACAGGTCTCTAATACCCTCCTGACAGAATGGACATTACCTTCATTTTGGATGCCAGCCGGCAAAATATCCCTCTGTGCATCCCTCATATATAAGACGACGTCTTTAATATGTTCTCATATTAGCAAACTAGTATGCTTGACAGGGTCACCGACCACGCTGCAGCAGCACGATCTGCAGGTTTCAGTCTAGTACCTGAGTGTGTAAATACAGACTTCAGGATAGCCTCCTGCTTTTTATCAACAGGTACCTTCAAAGTGGCCGTTCCTAAAACGGCCTTGCCACCTTTTTTGACAACCGTGTGAGCGCCTTATCCACCCTAGGGGATATCTCCCAGCGTAACTTATCCTCCTGGCGGGAAAGGGTACGCCATCAGTAACTTTTTATAAATTACCAGTTTCTTAACGGGGGAACCCACGCTTTTCACACACTTCATTTATTCATCTGATGGGGGAACAAAACACTGCCTGTTTTTTTCTCCCCAAACCTAAAACCCATTTTTAGAGGTGCTTGGGTTAATGTCAGAAATGTATAACACATTTTTTATTGCCGGGATCAAGTCACGGATGTTCCTAGTGGATTGTGTATATGTCTCCACCTTGTCGACACTGGAGTCAGACTCCGTGTCGACATCTGTGTCTGCCATCTGAGAGAGCGGGCGTTTTTGAGCCCCTGATGGCCTTTGAGACGCCTGGGCAGGCGCGGGCTGAGAAGCCGGCTGTCCCACAGCTGTTACGTCATCCACCCTTTTATGTAAGGAGTTGACACTGTCGGTTAATACCTTTCACCTATCCATCCACTCTGGTGTCGGCCCCACAGGGGGCGACATCACATATATCGGCCTTTGTTCCGTCCCATATAAGCCTCCTCATTCAACATGTCGACACAGCCGTACCGACACACCGCAGACACACAGGGTATGCTCTAAACAAGGACAGGACCCACAAAAGCCCTTTGGGGGGACAGAGTGAGAGTATGCCAGCACACACCAGAGCGCTATATAATGCAGGGACTAACTGAGTTATGTCCCCTATAGCTGCTGTTTTTATATATAATGTATTTTGCGCCTAAATTTAGTGCCCCCCCCCCCCCCCCTCTCTTTATTAACCCTTTTCTGTAGTGTAGACTGCAGGGGAGAGCTAAGGAGCTTCCCTCCAGCGGAGCTGTGAGGGAAAATGGCGCCAGTGTGCTGAGGAGATAGGCTCCGCCCCTTTTTCGCGGCCTATTCTCCCGCTTTTTATGGAATTCTGGCAGGGGTATTTACCTCATATATAGCCCCTGGGGCTATATATTGAGGTATTTTAGCCAGCCAAGGTGTTTTTATTGCTGCCTCAGGGCGCCCCCCCCAGCGCCCTGCACCCTCAGTGACCGAAGTGTGAAGTGTGTGAGAGGAGCAATGGCGCACAGCTGCAGTGCTGTGCGCTACCTTGGTGAAGACAGAGTCTTCATGCCGCCGATTTTCCGGACCATCTTCTTGCTTCTGGCTCTGTAAGGGGGACGGCGGCGCGGCTCCAGGACCGAACATCAAGGCTGGGCCTGCGGTCGATCCCTCTGGAGCTAATGGTGTCCAGTAGCCTAAGAAGCCCAATCCGGCTGCAAGCAGGCGAGTTCGCTTCTTCTCCCCTTAGTCCCTCGCTGCAGTGAGCCTGTTGCCAGCAGGTCTCACTGAAAATAAAAAAATCTAAGACTATTACTTTCTAAGAGCTCAGGAGAGCCCCTAGTGTGCATCCAACCTCGGCCGGGCACGAAATCTAACTGAGGCTTGGAGGGGGGTCATGGTGGGAGGAGCCAGTGCACACCAGGTAGTCTAAGATCTTTCTGGAGTGCCCAGCCTCCTTCGGAGCCCGCTATTCCCCATGTTCCTTACGGAGTTCCCAGCATCCACTAGGACGTCAGAGAAATTAAGCTTTACTCACCGGTAAATCTATTTCTCGTAGTCCGTAGTGGATGCTGGGTACTCCGTAAGGACCATGGGGAATAGACGGGCTCCACAGGAGACTGGGCACTTCTTTAAAGAAAAGATTAGGTACTACATCTGGTGTGCACTGGCTCCTCCCTCTATGCCCCTCCTCCAGACCTCAGTTAGGGAAACTGTGCCCGGAAGAGCTGACATTACAAGGAAAGGATTTAGAATCCAGGGTAAGACTCATACCAGCCACACCAATCACACCGTACAACTCGTGATAACTATACCCAGTTAACAGTATGAACAACAACTGAGCCTCATTAAACTGATGGCTCAGAACAAAAAACCCTATAGTTTGTTTTTGTTTTTTTCAAATAATGTTTATTGAGTTTTCATAAATGAAGTAACAAACATTTGTAGTAGACAAATTATGGACCAACATGGTCAATCATGGGTAGGTATAATTGGGTCAGAAAATGTGACATAATTGGAACATATAGTTATCTTATGGAGGACCCATGAACTTATTGTGTAAGATGTAAGTCCATACAATCTTAGGGTTGACCTCTAAATTTAACATAACAGAGAAAACAGAGTAAGAGAAGAGGGGGAGAAAGGGGAGAGGGAGAGGTGGGGTAGGAGTGGTCAATGCCTAGCTATATGATCACTGGGCTCGTATATTCTAGTGTAGTTGATATCAATATGCATGGAAGACATTTTAATGGGGGAGGGATATAGTGGCATAAATCTATATTTGGATATATGAGATTAGCAATTTTCTTATTGATACAGATCAAGATCAACCGCCGGATACAGTACTCCAACATCATAACTCATCAGAGTATATAGTCAAGGTGTCATTTGCTCTTTCCGATGTAAGTGCCAATCAGTGGAATCAAATCTGGAAAAGATCTGTTCTTGAGCTGCATGTGAAAGAGTATTAATATAGGGGCTCCACCGTTTGTAGAATTTTTTTCACACCTCCTTCTGAGTCAGCTATAGTAGAAAAACGTTCTATATATAAAACCTTGAGGAGTATAGTGTGTACTGCTGACAGAGTTGGGGTGTGTTTGGATATCCACTTCTGGAGAATAACCTTTTTTGCAATGGTTACTAGCATAGTTAGGAATGGGTGAAGGTGTGTTTGGGATATGTCTAAGTCCCATACCGAGAAGTTTGTCAGTAGTAATGCCTGTGGATGTAGTGTAGCCTTTATTCCAAGATCATTGTTAATATATTGCACTATTTTATTCCAGAACTTTTTAATGATACCACATTCCCAGAAGTTGTGGAAAAAGGTTGCCGAAGAGTGAAAGCATTTCATACAACTTCCAGTCTCTTCCTCTACGAAATGTCGTCTCTGTGCCTGGGAGATATATGCCCTGTACACAGTTTTAACATGAATCTCTTGTAAAGAGGATGTCTTCAGTATTTGTAATGTTTTATCATAATGTTGGAATATGTATTCCGAATTTGTAATGCTTGGAATAAATCTACACCAAGAATTTGCAATTTTGTTTTGTAATTTGTCGCGTGTGGTATTGAGTAAGTCTTTGTATAGGTATCTGGTTTTGTATGGGCGGGAGCGTGAAATATTCAGCAATGGAAAGAGAGGGTCGGACAAGGTGGTGTCACTCATCGCTGGGGGCAACGAGTTAATGTAGTGTCGCATTTGGAGGTAAGCATAGAAGTGTGAGGCATGTAAACCAAATCTCTCTTGTAAAGAGAGAAATGATAATAGAGTTCCACCTGGGTCAAATACGTCTGCAATTTTCTTTATGCCTTTTAATTGTAGGCGGTGGAAGATTGCATCCTCCATGCCTGGTAAGAAGAGTGGATTACCCCACAGAGGTAGAAAATGAGAATACATTGGGTTTCTAGATAATTTCCTGTTAGTTGCACCCCAAGACAGGTAAATGTCTCTGAACAGCACATGGAAACGTATTTTGTCTGGGATCATGGAGCTGGGTGTGTGTAGTAAAGCGCAAGGAGAAAAAACCCTATAGTTAAGCAATAACTATATACAAGTATTGCAGAATTCCGCACTTGGGACGGGCTCCCAGCATCCACTACGGACTACGAGAAATAGATTTACCGGTGAGTAAAATCTTATTTTCTCTGACGTCCTAGTGGATGCTGGGTACTCCGTAAGGACCATGGGGATTATACCAAAGCTCCCAAACGGGCGGGAGAGTGCGGATGACTCTGCAGCACCGAATGAGCAAACTCAAGGTCCTCCTCAGCCAGGGTATCAAACTTGTAGAATTTTGCAAACGTGTTTGATCCCGACCAGGTAGCAGCTCGGCAAAGTTGTAAAGCCGAGACCCCTCGGGCCGCCGCCCAAGAAGAGCCCACCTTCCTCGTGGAATGGGCTTTGACTGATTTAGGATGCGGCAGTCCAGCCGCAGAATGTGCAAGTTGAATCGTGCTACAGATCCAGCGAGCAATAGTCTGCTTTGAAGCAGGAGCACCCAGCTTGTTGGGTGCATGCAGGATAAACAGCGAGTCAGTTTTTCTGACTCTAGCCGTCCTGGAAACAGATTTTCAGGGCCCGGACTACATCCAGCAACTTGGAAGCCTCCAAGTCCCGAGTAGCCGCAGGCACCACAATAGGTTGGTTCAAATGAAACGCTGATACCACCTTAGGGAGAAATTGGGGACGAGTCCTCAATTCTGCCCTGTCCATATGGAAGATCAGATAGGGGCTTTTACATGACAAAGCCGCCAATTCTGACACACGCCTAGCCGAAGCCAAGGCCAAAAGCATGACCACTTTCCACGTGAGATATTTCAACTCCACGGTCTGAAGTGGCTCAAACAAATGTGATTTTAGGAAATCCAACACAACGTTGAGATCCCAAGGTGCCACTGGAGGCACAAAAATAAGAATTTACTTACCGATAATTCTATTTCTCGTAGTCCGTAGTGGATGCTGGGGACTCCGTCAGGACCATGGGGAATAGCGGCTCCGCAGGAGACAGGGCACAAAAGTAAAAGCTTTAGGATCAGGTGGTGTGCACTGGCTCCTCCCCCTATGACCCTCCTCCAAGCCTCAGTTAGGATACTGTGCCCGGACGAGCGTACACAATAAGGAAGGATTTTGAATCCCGGGTAAGACTCATACCAGCCACACCAATCACACTGTACAACCTGTGATCTGAACCCAGTTAACAGCATGATAACAGCGGAGCCTCTGAAAAGATGGCTCACAACAATAATAACCCGATTTTTGTAACAATAACTATGTACAAGTATTGCAGACAATCCGCACTTGGGATGGGCGCCCAGCATCCACTACGGACTACGAGAAATAGAATTATCGGTAAGTAAATTCTTATTTTCTCTGACGTCCTAAGTGGATGCTGGGGACTCCGTCAGGACCATGGGGATTATACCAAAGCTCCCAAACGGGCGGGAGAGTGCGGATGACTCTGCAGCACCGAATGAGAGAACTCCAGGTCCTCCTCAGCCAGGGTGTGCCCCTGACCAAGTAGCAGCTCGGCAAAGTTGTAAAGCCGAGACCCCTCGGGCAGCCGCCCAAGATGAGCCCACCTTCCTTGTGGAATGGGCATTTACATATTTTGGCTGTGGCAGGCCTGCCACAGAATGTGCAAGCTGAATTGTACTACACATCCAACTAGCAATCGTCTGCTTAGAAGCAAGAGCACCCAGTTTTTTGGGTGCCTACAGGATAACAGCAAGTCAGTTTTCCTGACTCCAGCCGTCCTGGAAACCTATATTTTCAGGGCCCTGACAACATCTAGCAACTTGGAGTCCTCCAAGTCCCTAGTAGCCGCAGGTACCACAATAAGCTGGTGCAGGTGAAACGCTGACACCACCTTAGGGAGAAACTGGGGACGAGTCCGCAGCTCTGCCCTGTCCGAATGGACAATCAGATATGGGCTTTGTGAGACAAAGCCGCCAATTCTGACACTCGTCTGGCCGAGGCCAGGGCCAACAGCATGGTCACTTTCCATGTGAGATATTTCAAATCCACAGATTTGAGCGGTTTAAACCAATGTGATTTGAGGAATCCCAGAACTACGTTGAGATCCCACAGTGCCACTGAAGGCACAAAAGGGGGTTGTATATGCAGTACTCCCTTGACAAACTTCTGGACTTCAGGAACTGAAGCCAATTTTTTCTGGAAGAAAATTGACAGGGCCGAAATTTGAACCTTAATGGACCCCAATTTGAGGCCCATAGACACTCCTGTTTGTAGGAAATGCAGGAATCGACCGAGTTGAAATTTCTTCGTGGGGCCTTCCTGGCCTCACACCACGCAACATATTTTCGCCACATGTGGTGATAATGTTGTGCGGTCACCTCCTTCCTGGCTTTGACCAGGGTAGGAATGACCTCTTCCGGAATGCCTTTTTCCCTTAGGATCCGGCGTTCCACCGCCATGCCGTCAAACGCAGCCGCGGTAAGTCTTGGAACAGACATGGTACTTGCTGAAGCAAGTCCATTCTTAGCGGCAGAGGCCATGAGTCCTCTGTGAGCATTTCTTGAAGTTCCGGGTACCAAGTCCTTCTTGGCCAATCCGGAGCCACGAGTATAGTTCTTACTCCTCTACGTCTTATAATTCTCAGTACCTTGGGTATGAGAAGCAGAGGAGGGAACACATACACCGACTGGTACACCCACGGTGTTACCAGAACGTCCACAGCTATTGCCTGAGGGTCTCTTGACCTGGCGCAATACCTGTCCAGTTTTTTGTTCAGGCGGGACGCCATCATGTCCACCTTTGGTCTTTCCCAACGGTTCACAATCATGTGGAAAACTTCCCGATGAAGTCCCCACTCTCCCGGGTGGAGGTCGTGCCTGCTGAGGAAATCTGCTTCCCAGTTGTGCCATTGCCCTCCTGCTTCTTGTGCCGCCCTGTCTGTTTACGTGGGCGACTGCCGTGATGTTGTCCCACTGGATCAATACCGGCTGACCTTGAAGCAGAGGTCTTGCTAAGCTTAGAGCATTGTAAATTGCTCTTAGCTCCAGTATATTTATGTGGAGAGAAGTCTCCAGACTATATCACACTCCCTGGAAATTTTTTCCCTGTGTGACTGCTCCCCAGCCTCTCAGGCTGCCATCAGTGGTCACCAGGACCCAGTCCTGAATGCCGAATCTGCGGCCCTTTAATAGATGAGCACTCTGCAGCCACCGCAGAAGAAACACCCTTGTCCTTGGAGACAGGGTTATCCGCTGATGCATCTGAAGATGCGATCCGGACCATTTTTCCAGCAGATCCCACTGAAAAGTTCTTGCGTGAAATCTGCCGAATGGAATCGCTTCGTAAGAAGCCACCATTTTTCCCAGGACCCTTGTGCAATGATGCACTGACACTTTTCCTGGTTTTAGGAGGTTCCTGACTAGCTCGGATAACTCCCTGGCTTTCTTCTCCGGGAGAAACACCCTTTTCTGGACTGTGTCCAGAATCATCCCTAGGAACAGCAGACGTGTCGTCGGAAACAGCTGCGATTTTGGAATATTTAGAATCCACCCGTGCTGTCGTAGAACTACTTGAGATAGTGCTACTCCGACCTCCAACTGTTCTCTGGACCTTGCCCTTATCAGGAGATCGTCCATTTTCTTTGAAGAAGAATCATCATTTCGGCCATTACCTTGGTAAAGACCCGGGGTGCCGTGGACAATCCAAACGGCAGCGTCTGAAACTGATAGTGACAGTTCTGTACCACGAACCTGAGGTACCTTTGGTGAGAAGGGCAAATTGGGACATGGAGGTAAGCATCCCTAATGTCCAGGGACACCATATAGTCCCCTTCTTCCTGGTTCGCTATCACTGCTCTGAGTGACTCCATCTTGATTTGAACCTTTGTATGTAAGTGTTCAAATATTTCAGATTTAGAATAGGTCTCACCGAGCCGTCTGGCTTCAGTACCACAATATAGTGTGGAATAATACCCCTTTCCTTGTTGTAGGAGGGGTACTTTGATTATCACCTGCTGGGAATACAGCTTGTGAATTGTTTCCAATACTGCCTCCCTGTCGGAGGGAGACGTTGGTAAAGCAGACTTCAGGAACCTGCGAGGGGGAGACGTCTCGAATTTCCAATCTGTACCCCTGGGATACTACTTGTAGGCTCCAGGGGTCCACTTGCGAGTGAGCCCACTGCGTGCTGAAACTCTTGAGACGACCCCCCACCGCACCCGAGTCCCCTTGTACGGCCCCAGCGTCATGCTGAGGACTTGGTAGAAGCGGTGGAGGGCTTCTGTTCCTGGGAATGGGCTGCCTGCTGCAGTCTTCTTCCCTTTCCTCTATCCCTGGGCAGATATGACTGGCCTTTTGCCCGCTTGCCCTTATGGGGACGAAAGGACTGAGGCTGAAAAGACGGTGTCTTTTTCTGCTGAGATGTGACTTGGGGTAAAAAAGGTGGATTTTCCAGCTGTTGCCGTGGCCACCAGGTCCGATGGACCGACCCCAAATAACTCCTCCCCTTTATACGGCAATACTTCCATGTGCCGTTTGGAATCTGCATCACCTGACCACTGTCGTGTCCATAAACATCTTCTGGCAGATATGGACATCGCACTTACTCTTGATGCCAGAGTGCAAATATCCCTCTGTGCATCTCGCATATATAGAAATGCATCCTTTAAATGCTCTATAGTCAATAAAATACTGTCCCTGTCAAGGGTATCAATATTTTCAGTCAGGGAATCCGACCAAGCCACCCCAGCGCTGCACATCCAGGCTGAGGCGATCGCTGGTCGCAGTATAACACCAGTATGTGTGTATATACTTTTTAGGATATTTTCCAGCCTCCTATCAGCTGGATCCTTGAGGGCGGCCGTATCTGGAGACGGTAACGCCACTTGTGATAAGCGTGTGAGCGCCTTATCCACCCTAAGGGGTGTTTCCCAACGCGCCCTAACTTCTGGCGGGAAAAGGTATACCGCCAATTATTTTCTATCGGGGGAAACCCACGCATCTTCACACACTTCATTTAATTTATCTGATTCAGGAAAAACTACAGGTAGTTTTTTCACACCCCACATAATACCCTTTTTTGTGGTACTTGTAGTATCAGAAATATGTAACACCTCCTTCATTGCCCTTAACATGTAACGTGTGGCCCTAAAGGAAAATACGTTTGTTTCTTCACCGTCGACACTGGAGTCAGTGTCCGTGTCTGTGTCGACCGACTGAGGTAAATGGGCGTTTTAAAGCCCCTGACGGTGTTTGAGACGCCTGGACAGGTACTAATTTGTTTGCCGGCCGTCTCATGTCGTCAACCGACTTTGCAGCGTGTTGACATTATCACGTAATTCCCTAAATAAGCCATCCATTCCGGTGTCGACTCCCTAGAGAGTGACATCACCATTACAGGCAATTGCTCCGTCTCCTCACCAACATCGTCCTCATACATGTCGACACACACGTACCGACACACAGCACACACACAGGGAATGCTCTGATAGAGGACAGGACCCCACTAGCCCTTTGGGGAGACAGAGGGAGAGTTTGCCAGCACACACCAAAACGCTATAATTATACAGGGACAACCTTTATATAAGTGTTTTCCCTTATAGCATCTTAATATATAATCATATCACCAAATAAGTGCCCCCCCTCTCTGTTTTAACCCTGTTTCTGTAGTGCAGTGCAGGGGAGAGCCTGGGAGCCTTCCCACCAGCAGTTCTGTGAGGGAAAATGGCGCTGTGTGCTGAGGAGAATAGGCCCCGCCCCCTTTTCGGCGGGCTTCTTCTCCCGTTTTTCTGACAACCTGGCAGGGGTTAAATACATCCATATAGCCCCAGAGGCTATATGTGATGTATTTTTAGCCAGTATAGGTACTTTCATTGCTGCCCAGGGCGCCCCCCCCAGCGCCCTGCACCCTCAGTGACCGTTGGTGTGAAGTGTGCTGAGAGCAATGGCGCACAGCTGCAGTGCTGTGCGCTACCTCATGAAGACTGAGAAGTCTTCAGCCGCCGATTTCTGGACCTCTTCTCTCTTCAGCATCTGCAAGGGGGTCGGCGGCGCGGCTCCGGTGACCCATCCAGGCTGTACCTGTGATCGTCCCTCTGGAGCTAGTGTCCAGTAGCCTAAGAAGCGAATCCATCCTGCACGCAGGTGAGTTCACTTCTTCTCCCCTAAGTCCCTCGTTGCAGTGAGCCTGTTGCCAGCAGGACTCACTGAAAATAAAAAACCTAATAAAACTTTTACTCTAAGCAGCTCTTTAGGAGAGCCACCTAGATTGCACCCTTCTCGGCCGGGCACAAAAACCTAACTGAGGCTTGGAGGAGGGTCATAGGGGGAGGAGCCAGTGCACACCACCTGATCCTAAAGCTTTTACTTTTGTGCCCTGTCTCCTGCGGAGCCGCTATTCCCCATGGTTCTGACGGAGTCCCCAGCATCCACTTAGGACGTCAGAGAAAGGGGGCTGAATATGCAGCACTCCCTTAACAAACGTCTGAACTTCAGGCAGCGAAGCCAGTTCTTTTTGGAAGAAAATAGACAGGGCCGAAATCTGGACTTTAATGGATCCCAATTTTATGCCCATAGTCACTCCTGACTGTAGGAAGTGCAGAAATCGACCCAGCTGAAATTCTTCTGTTGGGGCCTTCATAGCCTCACACCAAGCAACATATTTTCGCCATATGCGGTGATAATGTTTTGCTGTCACATCCTTCCTAGCTTTTATCAGCGTAGGAATGACTTCAACCGGAATGCCCTTTTCCATCAGGATCCGGCGTTCAACCGCCATGCCGTCAAACGCAGCCGCGGTAAGTCTTGGAACAGACAGGGCCCCTGCTGTAGCAGGTCCTGTCTGAGAGGCAGAGGCCAAGGGTCCTCTGAGATCATTTCTTGTAGTTCCGGGTACCAAGTCCTTCTTGGCCAATCCGGAACGTTGAGTATAGTTCTTACTCCTCTCTTTCTGATTATCCTCAGTACCTTTGGTATGAGAGGAAGGGGAGGGAACACATAAACCGACTGGACACCCACGGTGTCACTAGAGCGTCCACAGCTATCGCCTGAGGGTCCCTTGACCTGGCGCAATATCTTTTTAGCTTTTTGTTGAGGCGGGACGCCATCATGTCCACCTGTGGCCTTTCCCAACGATTTACAATCAGCTGGAAGACTTCTGGATGAAGTCCCCACTCTCCCGGGTGGAGGTCGTGCCTGCTGAGGAAGTCTGCTTCCCAGTTGTCCACTCCCGGAATGAACACTGATGACAGTGCTATCACGTGATTTTCCGCCCATTGGAGAATCCTTGTGGCTTCTGCCATCGCCATCCTGCTTCTTGTGCCGCCCTGTCGGTTTACATGGGCGACCGCCGTGATGTTGTCTGACTGAATCAGCACCGGCTGGTTTTGAAGCAGGGGTTTTGCCTGACTTAGGGCATTGTAAATGGCCCTTAGTTCCAGAATATTTATGTGTAGGGAAGCCTCCTGACTCGACCATTGTCCTTGGAAGTTCCTTCCCTGAGTGACTGCCCCCCAACCTCAGAGGCTTGCATCCGTGGTCACCAGGACCCAATCCTGTATGCCGAATCTGCGGCCCTCGAGAAGATGAGCACTCTGCAGCCACCACAGCAGAGACACCCTGGCCCTCGGGGACAGGGTGATCAGCCGATGCATCTGAAGATGCGATCCGGACCACTTGTCTAACAGATCCCACTGAAAGATCCTTGCATGGAACCTGCCGAATGGAATTGCCTCGTAAGAAGCTACCATCTTTCCCAGGACTGGCGTGCAGTGATGCACCGACACCTGTTTTGGTTTCAGGAGGTCTCTGACCAGAGATGACAACTCCTTGGCCTTCTCCTCCGGGAGAAACACCTTCTTCTGTTCTGTGTCCAGAATCATACCCAGGAACAGCAGACGCGTCGTAGGAACCAGCTGCGACTTTAGGATATTCAGAATCCAGCCGTGCTGTTGTAGCACTTCCTGAGATAGTGCTACTCCGACCAACAACTGCTCCCTGGACCTCGCCTTTATAAAGAGATCGTCCAAGTACGGGATAATTATAACTCCCTTCTTTCGAAGGAGTATCATCATTTCGGCCATTACTTTGGTAAATACCCTTGGTGCCGTGGACAGACCAAACGGCAACGTCTGGAATTGGTAATGGCAGTCCTGTACCACAAAACGGAGGTACACCTGGTGAGGTGGGTAAATGGGGACATGTAGGTAAGCATCCTTGATGTCCAGTGATACCATGTAATCCCCCTCTTCCAGGCTTGCAATAACCGCCCTGAGCGATTCCATTTTGAACTTGAACTTCCTTATATAAGTGTTCAAGGATTTCAAATTTAGAATGGGTCTCACCGAACCGTCTGGTTTCGGTACCACAAACATTGTGGAATAGTAACCCCGTCCCTGTTGAAGGAGGGGAACTTTGATTATCACCTGCTGGAGGTACAGCTTGTGAATTGCCGCCAGTACTACCTCCCTGTCCTGGGGAGTAGCTGGCAAGGCTGATTTGAGGTAACGGCGAGGGGGAGACGTCTCGAACTCCAGCTTGTATCCCTGAGATACCACTTGTAGAACCCAGAGATCCACCTGTGAGCGAACCCACTGGTCGCTGAAGTTCCGGAGACGGGCCCCCACCGCACCTGGCTCCACATGTGGAGCCCCAGCGTCATGCGGTGGACTTAGTGGAAGCAGGGGAGGATTTTTGTTCTTGGGAACTGGCTGTATGGTGCAGCTTTTTCCCTCTACCCCTGCCTCTGGGCAGAAAGGACGCGCCTCTAACCCGCTTGCCTTTCTGAGGCCGAAAGGACTGTACTTGATAATACGGTGCTTTCTTAGGCTGTGTGGGAACCTGAGGTAAAAAAGTCGACTTCCCAGCTGTTGCTGTGGATACGAGGTCCGAAAGACCGTCCTCAAACAATTCCTCACCCTTATAAGGCAAAATTTCCATGTGGCTTTTAGAATCAGCATCACCTGTCCACTGCCGAGTCCATAATACTCTCCGGGCAGAAATGGACATTGCATTAATTCTAGATGCCAGCCGGCAAATGTCCCTCTGTGCATCTCTCATATATAAGACTACGTCTTTAATATGCTCTATGGTTAGCAATATAGTGTCCCTGTCAAGGGAATCAATGTTATCAGACAGGGAATCAGACCACGCTGCTGCAGCACTACACATCCATGCTGAAGCAATAGCAGGTCTCAGTATAGTACCTGAGTATACAGGTACTATACTGAGTATACACAGACTTCAGGATAGCCTCCTGCTTTCTATCTGCAGGCTCCTTTAAGGCGGCCGTATCCTGAGAAGGCAGTGCCACCTTTTTTGATAAGCGTGTGAGCGCCTTGTCCACCTTAGGGGATGTCTCCCAGCGTAACCTATCCGTTGGCGGGAAAGGGTACGCCATTAGTAACCGCTTAGAAATTACTAGTTTCTTATCTGGGGAACCCCACGCTTCTTCACACAATTCATTTAACTCATCAGATGGGGGAAAAGTCACTGGCTGCTTTTTCTCCCCAAACATAATACCCTTTTTTGTGGTAACCGGGTTAATGTCAGAAATGTGCAACACATTTTTCATTGCCGTAATTATGCATCGGATGGCCCTAGTGGATTGTACATTTGCCTCATCCTCGTCGACACTGGAGTCAGACTCCGTGTCGACATCTGTGTCTGCCATCTGAGTTAGCGGGCGTTTTTGAGCCCCTGATGGCCTCTGAGATGCCTGGGCAGGCGCGGGCTGAGATGCCGGCTGTCCCAAAGCTGCGTCATCGAACCTTTTATGCAAGGAGTTGACACTGTCGGTTAATACCTTCCACATATCCATCCACTCAGGTGTCGGCCCCGCAGGGGGCGACATCACACTTATCGGCACCTGCTCCGCCTCCACGTAAGCGTCCTCATCAAACATGTCGACACAGCCGTACCGACACACCGCACACACACACTGGGAATGCTGACTGAGGACAGGACCCCACAAAGTCCTTTGGAGAGACAGAGTATGCCAGCACACACCAGAGCGCTATATAACAGAGGGATATACACTATACACCAAGTGAATTTTCCCCTTATAGCTGCTTATATCACAATTTGCACCTAAATTATGTGCCCCCCCTCTCTTTTTTACCCTTTCTGTAGTTGTATACTGCAGGGGAGAGCCTGGGGAGCGTCCTTCCAGCGGAGCTGTGAAGAGAAAATGGCGCTGGCTGTGCTGAGGAAGATAGCCCCGCCCCTTCAGCGGCGGGCTTCTCCCGCTCTTTATAACGTTAATGGCGGGGGTTTCTGCACATATACAGTGTTATACACTGTATTATGTGCTTTTTTGTGCCAAAAGGTATACTAATTGCAGCCCAGGGTGCCCCTCCCCAGCGCCCTGCACCCACCAGTGACCGGAGCGTGTGGTGTGCTGTGGGAGCAATGGCGCACAGCTGCAGTGCTGTGCGCTACCTTATTGAAGACCGGAGTCTTCAGCCGCCGATTTTCTCCGGTTTCTTCCGTCTTCTGGCTCGGCAAGGGGGACGGCGGCGCGGCTCTGGGAACGGACGATCGAGGTCGGGCCCTGTGTTTGAGCCCTCTGGAGCTAATGGTGTCCAGTAGCCTAGAAGCACAAGCTAGCTGCAAGCAGGTAGGTTTGCTTCTCTCCCCTAAGTCCTACGTAGCAGTGAGTCTGTTGCCAGCAGATCTCACTGAAAATAAAAAACCTAACAAATACTTTTCTTTATAGTGAACTCAGGAGAGCCCACTAAGTGCATCCAGCTCAGGCCGGGCACAGATTCTAACCGAGGTCTGGAGGAGGGGCATAGAGGGAGGAGCCAGTGCACACCAGATGTAGTACCTAATCTTTTCTTTAAAGAAGTGCCCAGTCTCCTGCGGAGCCCGTCTATTCCCCATGGTCCTTACGGAGTACCCAGCATCCACTAGGACGTCAGAGAAACACAAACTGATACTCTAGGACGCTGCGATTCAAAAAAGTTTGAGAACCACTGCAGTCTGTTCCGCCGGATCGGACGACATATGGTCTAATGTGTTCCCAACTTTAGTATATAGATCCTTTAAATCTGTCCCCTCACTCCAGGGAGGCCACAGCCGATGCAGGGTATTCAGGAGGAGGGGGTTACACTAAGTCAGGTGGGTGGGGGCAGTTGTGCCATGATTCCATCACACAAAGCCACTACTCATGGCTTTGCAAAGTTGAGGGGAACACACAATAACGTAATTCAGCATGAGTGACATAATCTGGTCACTTGAACAACATACTTCACATACTGTTCCGAGCGTCCAGGAAAGCAATGAGATTTGGATGCCCAGGAGAGTAGATAAGTGTGTGTTATGTCTACATGTCTTCAGGGCCCGATCAAGAGTTCTGACCACCCTAAACCACAGGTTCTCAAACTCGGTCCTCAGGACCCCACACAGTGCATGTTTTGCAGGTCTCCTCACAAAATCACAAGTGAAATAATTTGCTCAACCTATAGACCTTTTAAAATGTGTCAGTGAGCAATTAATACACCTGTGCACCTGCTGGGTTACCTGCAAAACATGCACTGTGTGGGGTCCTGAGGACCGAGTTTGAGAACCTATGCCCTAAACTATAAAGTACATAGTGCCCTCCCCCAGTTACACACTTAATGGGCTAGAGAAGAATGTAGTATCAAGCTCCTGTCCTCTCCCAACCAGTCACTGCATCAGCTGCACACCCTTATTGCATGTATCGGATTGCACTGGTGTTGTGGACACCAGTGCTGGATTAAGACCAGATATGGTTCTAGGCAAGATACTGGGGGTCATTCCGAGTTAATCGCTCGCTAGCAGTTTTTAGCAGCCTTGCCAACGCATTGTCGCCGCCCACTGGGAGTG
The DNA here is from genome assembly GCF_028390025.1 of Pseudophryne corroboree. Classification (NCBI taxonomy): domain Eukaryota; kingdom Metazoa; phylum Chordata; class Amphibia; order Anura; family Myobatrachidae; genus Pseudophryne; species Pseudophryne corroboree. The sequence continues at coordinate 387,608,238 of NC_086451.1, forward strand.
TATTTTTGCTTTGCAGAAGTTCGAACGCTTGTGCAGCAAAGCGCCTGCAAAATCCTTTTGTGCAACACAAGACCAGCCCTGTAGTTACTCTTCGTGTGCGTTGATTCCAACGACGGAGGGACGGCTTTTGACGTCACACGCCCGCCCAGCCACGCCTGCGTTTTTCTAAGCGCTCCCTGAATGCGGTCAGTTGACACCCAGAAACGCCTTCTTTCGGTCAATCTCCTTGCGACCGGCTGTGCAATTGGAATCATCGCTAGAACCAGTGCAAAACCACAATGGACTTTGTACCCATACGACGCGCGTCCGTATTGCGGAGCATACGCAGATTAGCCATTTTTTTCACTGATCGCTACTCAGCGAACAACGGCAGCTAGCGATCAACTCGGAATGACCCCCACTGACCCAACCCATCCCCCAAATGTATATATTCTCCACGCACATCTCCATGTTAGGGATCCAATCAACTCCCTTCCAGCACCCCCCGCGGTGCCCGAAACTAGGAAGTCCCGTCATCGCAAAGGCAGCTCTTGCTGTCCTTTGCAATACTAATCGCATGTTAGTACATATGCGATTAGTATCAATGCAATGTGTGTCAGGATGCATCACAAATGCTTAATACACCCCACCTTATATCATCATCTACAGTATGAGTGTTGTGTTCCCATGATTCTACCAGGCCAGTTGGAGAGAGTATTAGAATAAAAGGGGATATATGGATATGGCGGTGTAAGGCACATAGGGGTAAACTTACTGAGCAGAGCTTCTCAGAGCTGCCACGTCTTCAGTGGTTCTAGCTGTTCGTTTAAAAGGGCAATAATATTAAATAAAGCTGCCAGCATTTTCCATGCATTAAAATAAAAGAGTAATCATATATTAGCACTTTTTACTTTGTAATATGGTTCGCTTCTTACTCTGCATAAACCCCTGGATGCATGACAAAATAAGGTCCACTAATATAATGGATTGCTGTGCAGCGCTAGCCATGGTCATTTACAGATATTACCTGTACCCCCAAAGCAGATCAGCTCCCAGACATAGCTACAGCCTGTTGCCTACTGTCAGAAAACTTTAATTTGCTGATCTTACTGTAGTTTATTACACTGCCCTGGAATACAACCTATTCGGTGAGCTCTCTGCACTGGCTACAATCAGAGAGATCCGCATTACTGCAAGTCAGTTTTATGCAACAAGCCGCCCTCCAGCCGCTGTGTAACTACACATCCCAGCATGCCCTGCCAGTGCTCTAATAGCAAGACTGGAACAGGGTATGCTGGGATATGTAGTCCCACAGAAGCAGGTGGGCTGTTTGATGAATACCCATATTGCTGTAGGTCACCTGGGAGTGGGGGAAAATAACCTTCAACGAATGTTGAAAAGGGTCACAAATGCAAATTATCAGACGCTGAACATCCCTGTAAATTAAATAAGAGCATATAAACAAAAAAGTTTTTTTTAATTGTTCATATTCTAGAAAAAGGTTTGACTGAAGAGTAGAAACAGATATTAAAATACAAACAACAATAAAATAAATGCCTAGTGGCACGAATATCGATTAATGCAATGTGCTGAAAACTATACTGTCCTAATTAGAGAGGAGATTCTGACAGCGACTCCCAATTTCCGTCAGGTACAGTGAGACTCACAGGAGTATACAGGACCAATAATAAAATAATTGTTACCCTGTAATGACAGCAATGTCAATGCACAGGATTTTTTTTCTTTTTTTAAACAGACCAAAAAAACAGTAAAATAAATAACTATATAGGTATTGCTTCCTACTTAATATGACGGGTAAATTTTAACCATAACTGAAAAGGGCAGAAGCCCAGCAAGGTCACCATAATCTCTGAGATACAGGTGGCAGTGGACTAAAGGGCCTTACAGACGGGAAGATGTGGAGTGAGATGTGTGCTGAGCGAGGGGGGGGTGTGGCCGCTCACTTCACCCAGAAGGTGAAATGAGCGATGTGCTACATTGTGCTTAGCATCGGCGATAGCAGCACATGGGGCCACACATCACTATCACTGGGGGGCATACACACGAAAGATCCGTGCTTAAAACCTAAGCAATCTAGTCAGCTTGCTTAGATTTTAAGAACGGATCTCTCCGTGTGTACGGGTGGTCTTCAGTATGCCGACTGTCGGGATCCCGGCGCACAGTATACCGGCACCAGAATCCCGACAGCCGACACTTTTTCTCCCTCGTGGGAGTCCACGACCCCCCTGGAGGGAGAATAAAATAGCGTGGCACAAGCCACCGGGCCCGCAAGGGGCTCATTTGCGCTCGCCACGCTGTCGGTATGCCGGCGGTTGGGCACCCGGCGCCAGTATACTGGTCGCCGGGAGCCCGGCCGCCGACATATCATACTACACCTGTGTGTACTCCGCTTAAGAAACACAACCAAAAGCATAACAGGAAATGGAATTCTGGGAATGTACAGAATGTAGATAAAAACAAAAACCTACAAACAGGAGTTTTAAGATGCATTTTTTTGTAATGGTAACAAAAACATCTGTGTATGTGAAGCAGGATGGGGCTCATATGAAGGCCAAAACGCCATCATGAGGTACAACCTCCTAAAAATCTATTTAATTTTTTTGTGACCCTGCCAGAGCTGCATCTATATATTAATAATAGAAGGCTGACTTTTACAAGCAACATATTTCTAGGATGGGGTTGTCTGAATAGTGCACATCATACCAAATTAACGTTCTTGGTCCGTAAATGTGCAGAATTATATTGGCGTTGTAATTGGTTGCCTCGTTTCAGAGTTATGTGGCAAAATATCTACCAGTCATCTACAATGCATTACCATTGTGCTCTCGAAAATGTGACGGTGAACACTGCCTATGCACCTGGAAAATGTGACCTGCTGAGAGGTCTGGAAACTGTGACAGTTATTTGCAGCAACCATTAAGCAGGGATTTTTCGACTCCTAAGTGTGTGAAAAGGGGTAAAATGTTCCTGCCCAGCAAACCATTGCCCAGTTTAAACTGGGCGCATCAGCTAGTGGTGTCTAAATGCTGTAAAACTGGTCATAGTGAGTAATACAGTGACATGTCAAACAATAAGTACTAAAGTTACGAATGGCAGTTATTACCAAGATGGTGCCAACTGGTGGCAAAACACAATAAAACCTTTTGCCTGTATATATACTTTGTAGCTTGATCATGGATGGCATTTCAAGGATTTGCGAAGGGTGAATGGTTCTGAGGTTACATAGGTGTAAGGGGGGGCAGTTGTTTCAAGGAGACGTGTATTGTACTCTTGACATAAAACTTAAGATCTGCATCCTGTAATACCTGGACGGATACACAATGTAACAGACATCTCCTCAAGCGTTGGCATAATGCTCAGAGCAGAAGTGGCACTTGGAGAAGGCACTGCCGGGTAATGCCATTCAGGCTCACTGTTCTTAGAAGGCACAAACTGTTATTAGGGGTGCACGCAAACCTGGAACTTGTTTCTGAAACAGTGGAGCGCCTCTTTTCCATCCCGCCTCTTCAATGTGCTACGATAAACCATTTTGGCACAATGAATAAATAAACAATAGTATTGGTAAAGGGCTTAGATAAAGGAATGCACAGTAAACAGACTTTTTTTATGAATACATGGAGCTTCTACAGACCAATGCTTTCTACGATGCTTTGTAATTATGCACGCTCAGCTCTGCAATGCCAGCTACTAATACTATCAATATATTCGAGGACCATAATAGGACTGCCAACACTAATGGCACTTTACTTGTCCATCAGCCAATTAGCCCCACCTCAGCTTTTGCCAGCATTAGAAAGAGGTCTCATTCAGCCTGGGCTTCTGGGGGAGCTTAGAAGGCGAAGATGAAGGGGTGGAACTATCAGCAGAGGATGTGGAGGATGGTGACGGAGCAACACAGAGAGGTGAAGGTGAAGGAGGAGCAGGGGAGGCTGGTCGCCTAGCTGGTACAGAACCCCATGGTGTCTTGGCCCTGGGAGTGGTCACCTCCGTGCTGGATCGGCGTGACTCAGGCTGGTGGGACTCTGTGAAACGAGCAAGCTCTTGGCAGCGCTCCACAAAACTGCCACCGACACTGGGAGATGGCGGATCAGAAACCATGCCCAAACCTTGGGACTCGGCTCTTGATTGGATGCTTGCAGCTTTACTGGCTCTTGTGCTGGAATGAGGCTGTGTGTCCGACTTGTGCAAAGAACTATGGCTCCCGGAGAGATGCGGCTGCAAACTGCACAGAGAGGCCCAGCCTTCAGAGTGGCGGGATGTCACAAGCTGGGGGCGATGTGAGGTGGATAACACGAGTCGGGAGAATCTATCACGCGTGCTGTCACTGAGCTGGGACTGTAAACTGCAAGATGGAAACAAAAACCAAGAAGGGTTAATGAGCCAGTTGCATAAAGCCAGTGCTCTCGGCAGAGGTGGGAAAAGGCACAAAGAAGATGACACTTTCCACACTTCAGGCACATGTTCTTCCCAAGAACTGAGCGTAAATATATTATGAGGCAATGAGAAAAGATAACAATTGCAGTTCAAAAGGAGAAGTGGCGCTTCAGTGGAACCTAAACAATAGTAACAGATTGCAGTAACAAATGGATATTCATGGAATTCAGCATCCAAAATGATCTACCTAGATCATAAGAACATTGCCTAAACTTACAGGTAAATAGAGATCAGATTGGTGTGCCAAAGAGTTCATTCTGTAGACCAGAGGTTCTCAAATGCGGTCCTCAAGGCACCCCAACGGTCCAGGTTTTAAGTTTATCCATGCTTGGCCACAGGTAACTTAATTAGCACCTCAGTGAATTTGATTTAACCACGTCACCTGTGGCCATGCATGGATAAACTTAATACCTGGATCGTTGGGTTGCCTTGAGGACCGCGTTTTGAGAACCTCTGCTGTAGACAGCTTCAAGCAGCGAGACACTTCACTATGTTCCTTGCCTATCTCAGAATATTGGAGTGTACATCTACAGGGCAAGCAATCATAGCCAGCAAGCAAATGCGGCAGCAGCGCGCAGCTTCATTACATAATTTATTCTAAATGTTGTGGCTGAAGCACTGGTAAAATCTTATTATATGAAACTGATACTCTGGTTATGATTCGAGCCACTGGCTGGTTGAGAAGAGGAAGAAGGGTGGGGGTTCAAGGTAACTGGAACCCCCCATCCCCGTATTTGCCTATGAAATACACAGGGACATTATCCTTCTCCTCAGAACACACTGTATTCTAGAACTGCACAGATTTAATTTTTCTGCTGTTGGTATAACATCAGAATGTACCTGGCTATTGATGCACGACGGTTAGCAGTATGGGATACTGATGTGGCGGGGCTCATTTCGGGGGTACGGGTCAGAGCCAGGTCACACTGCTCCAGCTGTTCCAGCAGCTCTTCCTGAGTAAGACCCCCCAGCTCTGCAGAAAGGGAGGAGGAGACAAGTAATAGCAGGGGAAGATACAGACAAAAAAGTTCATTAAGAGTTGGTGCACATGTTAGTGGGAAGGGGACTACACAGAAAGTAAGGAGGAAGGGGGAGGAGTTGGAGGTCAGACCAACAAATAAGTTAGCGGGAATGTGGATGCCCATCTAGGAGACAGCGAAGCATAAGCAGAGACTCAAAAGGCCAGCAAAAGTGGTTGGCACCTTCAAGTTATGAAGTCTCTGTAGAAGGAGAGAAGGTCACAGATGTGAGTAGAAGGTCAGAATGGCAATTGAGGAAGCCTCTGACAATCAGAAGTTGGATATGCACATACCTCGACTTTCCCCATTGTTTGCCACCTCCATAGCAGTGGTCAGATCCCACATCTGAAGGCATCCACTGGCATGGCCAGTGAAAAGATAGCGTCGTGGGCGGGAACCAATGCGGCTGGAGCCCTCACACTCATGGACGGTGAAGGAAGTGATAGGGGTGCAGTCCACAGACCGGACCTCACAGATCCTGATAACAGAGTAACACAGTGAGGAAGCAATTAGACAAGGAGAAAGAAGACTCATTTCCTGGCCAGCTTGTATAATAAATAAAAGTTAGATCTGTGTATCTTCATCTGGTGGCATAAAAGTGTACACTGTTCTCTGCATGTGTGTACATTTATACCACTGTGTGTGGTTGGCAGTAAGGAGATTACCTCTTCCCAGTGGAGGACAGGCGGACGTAGACTATGTTGGAATCAGGAACAACACGCTGAATGAAGACCTGCTGGTCATCTCGTTCGCCAAAAGGACCTGCAGATAAATCAATGCGGGGTAAGACCGTATGAGCACTACAGTGGCATAGACATACTCCAGGAACCACATTACATTTTTTGTGGGTATTTCTAAACATCTCAATAGGTCTACATTTTCTCCTAACCTGCAATAACTGCTACATGCTACTCAGTTCTGCAATAAAACAACTGGATGACCATTCAAAAACAATTTTGGCAGTGGTAATGCACAGATAGGTGGATGGCTTCACAACTACTGTACACATTGGCAAATACACACACACACACACATATATATATATATATATATATATATATATATAAAAATAAATAAATAAATAAATAAATAAATAAATAAATAAATAAAGGGGAGGGTACCCAATAGCACTAAGAGAATGAAAGAGCAGCACTGTAGAAGAACCTCCTGTTAGCAAAGGAGTAAACAGCAAACAAACCGATCTGAGGGAGCTTACATGTATGGTACGGTTTCGATAATATTAGTACATCAGTTTAAAACAAAACAATTTTCAATTACATAGAATAAAATGTATTCATAAAAGTACAGAATAAAACATAGTACGTCTGTGTGATTTTACAGAGGACGTCTTTGCATATATCCAGTTTTACATTCAGTTTTTAGTGTATTTCTTTGTTGAAACATACGATACAGAAGTAGAACAATAGATTGAATCCAACGCGTTTCATCCCTATCGGGACTTCATCAGGGGTATCTCAACAATGGTCTAAAATGATGGCTATGGAATGCAGATAAGTGTCTATCACTGAACTTTAGTAGATGTAGAACAGCCTTCTGCACATATAATATATGGATATGCAACAAGGGTGATGTGCTCCTCTCAGAGTTCAGTGATTCACTGAACTAAAAAAGGACCATTGTTGAGATACTGCATATTAGTGTATGGACACTTTTTTCCGTAATGGAGCCACATCATGCTGAGATTTTTCATACTAGTTATTAGTCTGGTATCATATCCAGATAACCTGGTTTTAACAGAGGTTTATACATTTCATCAGATTTTCTTCACATCATTGTATGAGCATTTTGCTAAAGTACCCCTGATGAAGTCCTGATAGGGACGAAACACGTTGGTGGATTCGATCTATTGTTCTACTTCTGTATCGTATGTTTCAACAAAGAAATACACTAAAAACTAAATGTAAAACTGGATATATCCGAAGACATCCTCTGTAAAATCACAAAGACGTACTATGTTTTATTCTGTACTTTTATGAATACATTTTATTCTAAGTAATTGAAAATTATTTTGTTTTAAACTGATGTACTAATATTATCGTAACAGTACCATACATTTTGAATTTGGACTAATAAATGGTTTGTGTGCTACATCATAATAGACATCCAGTACCCCTGCAGTCAATGATTCTAATGTCTGTAAACATAAGAGTTAATGAACTTATATCTCTTTTCACTAAATGCACCAATAATGTATTGTTATATTTGGATACATTATTATATTGGGTTTATATTAAGGGGAAAGTCTTTCAAAGAATGTACGAAAGGAGCTCCTTGACCGTTTAACCTTACTTGTGTACAAGTGGGACAGCCTTATAAAGGTTTAGTGATCACTGAATGCAAGTGCAATATGTATTTTTTTATTAATCATTAAACCTGGGATAGGCCTCCTATCGTTCCCATCTATCGCATTATAACTTTACATACTTAACTTCTTCCATCAGTGTGCCAGGGGAGCTCTGGGACTCTTGTGGATCCCTATAATAGTGCAGCTGGACTATGCTTTGTAAAAGTATTGCAGCAAGTGTTCCGAGGGATTTGACTGTTATTAGGAGTCATGTTAAGACTGATAAGAAACCAGTTAAACCATAATCACGTGTCCTCTCTCAAATTAAGTTAGATCTCGACTCGTGGTCCAACCATATTATCTCCTAGACACTGTAGGTTGTGTTAACTCTGAAAATGAACGTACTCCCCAGGCTCCTTTACTGTTCTCAAATTTTCCCAATTTATGTCCCTCGCATGTATTTAAATGTATACAGTTCCATACTTCCCCATCTTGGCAGGCAAGCATCCTCGCATGTGACTTAAGTTACTTCAACGTTCCTCAAGGGAAGGTGGGACTCGGCATGCCAAATATAAAAATATAATATATGGCCACTCAGCTGGTTCAGTGTGTATTATGGTGCAAACCTGAAGCGCAGAAAATCTGGTCAGTGACTGAAGCTGACAGTCTGGGGCTGACTACTGTTTGACCCCTCCTCCAGCTCCCTAAGCCACAACGCCCCAAACTCACTGTTTCTCACCCAACAGTAGCTCCCGTCCCAATTATGATTTTCCATAACACTAACTTCCCTCCAGACACGTCCACAAATTCCACCCTATGGAGGATGGGCAGTATCGGACACTTTTCCATTGCTTTCAGACATCCAATCCAAGCTTGTCATTCCCTCTAGAGTTTTTTTTTTTTTTACCAATTCCTCCAGCTTAGACACTTCCACTCTAAGGTTAAATACACTCTCTCTTACAGATCCCTCACGACAATGGAAGCACTCAGATTTAGGCAATCCTCAACAAGAGTCTACTCTCTTTCCTATACTCTGAGCTTATTGAGGGGTCAGCTTCTACCTGTGACACTCATGAGACGGCATAGGAAGCAGCTTAAGAGGAAGAACTGGATGAGGATGACTGGACAGAAATTTGGGAGAATGCTGCTCAGGTCAATTTGTGTTAAAGTAAAAGAGAATGTCTATAAATGATTGTATAGATGGTAGCATGTGCCATCTTGCCTACGCAAAATGTACGCAGATACATCAAAAAGATACTGGAGAGGGGGTGCATCTGAAGGCACTTTCCTTCTCATTTGGTGGACGTGTCCTAAACTCTCAAATCACTGGCACGACAGCATCAATTTAATTTCTAATACTCTCCAAACCCTTGTGCCAGCACCAAAACAAGTTACTACGTCACATAGTTGAGATATGACAAGTCATGGCAGCAGGTGATTGGAAAAAAAACTGTCCCTCCAAACAATGTCCCAAATTTGGTACAAATATCGTATGGAATTTGCGACTAGGATAATCAATTCCTCTAATAAATTCCTTTTACTAAAGTCTGGAGTCCCTGGCTCACATTACACTACTCTTCCCCATTTGAGTTAGGTTTAGACGCCATGTTGACCGGATATGACTTCATCCATGTGTCTTTTCTTCTTCCCCCTGTTCTATGGGGGTAATTCCAAGTTGATCGCAGCAGGATTTTTGTTAGCAATTGGGCAAAACCATGTGCACTGCAGGGGAGGCAGATATAACATGTGCAGAGAGTTAGATTTGGGTGTGGTGTGTTCAATCTGCAATCTAATTTGCAGTGTAAAAATAAAGCAGCCAGTATTTACCCTGCACAGAAACAAAATAACCCACCCAAATCTAACTCTCTCTGCAAATGTTATATCTGCCCCCCTGCAGTGCACATGGTTTTGCCCAATTGCTATAAAAAATCCTGCTGCGATCAACTTGGAATTACCCCCTATTATCGCTCTCTGCACTCTCACACATTTCAACATCGATATCTCCCCCCCCCCCCCCCTTTTACCACCTTGTATTAAAATTGGTCACTATGCTAAAGGTTTGAACTTGGTTTAAAGTCAGTTACAGTGCATCCGAAAAGTATTCAGAGCACTTCACTATTTCCACATTTTGTTATGTTACATCCTTATTCTAAACTGGAATAAATTAATTTTCCCCTCAAAATTCTACACACAATACCCCATAATGACAACATGAAAAACATTTTTTTTTTTTTAGTTTTGCAAATTTATTAAAAATAAAAAACTAAGAAGTCACATGTACATAAGTATTCACAGCCTTTGCTCAATACTTTGGTGATGCACCTTTGGCAGCAATTATAGCCTCAAATGTTTTTGAATATGAGACCACAAGCTTGGCACACCTATCTTTGGGCAGTTTCGCACATTCTTCTTTGCAGCACCCCTCAAGATGTGTGCTTAGGGTCGTTTTCCTGCTGAAAAATGAACAGTCGCCCCAGTCTGAGGTCAAGAGAGCTCTGGAGCATGTTTTCATCCAGGATGTTTCTGTACATTGCTGCATTCATCTTTCCCTCTATCCTGACTAGTCTCCCAGTTCCTGCCGCTGAAAAACATCCCCACAGCGTGATGCTGCCACCACAATGCTTTACTGTAGGGATGATATTGCCCGGTAATGAGCGGTGCCTGGTTTCCTCCAAACATGATGCCTGGCATTCACGCCAAAGAGTTCAATCTTTGTCTCATCAGATCAGAGAATTTTGTTTCTCATGGTTTGAGAGTCCTTCAGGTGCATTTTGGCACACTCCAGTCGGGATGCCACGTGCTTTTTACTAAGGAGTGGCTTTCGTCTGGCCACTCTACCATACAGGCATGATTGGTGGATTGCTGCAGAGATGGTTGTCCTTCTGGAAGGTTCTCCTCTCTCCACAGAGGAATGCTGTAGCTCTGACAGAGTGACCATTGGGTTCTTGGTCACCTCCCTGACTAGGGCCCTTCTTCCCTGATCGCTTAGTTTAGACGGCCCGCCATCTCTAGGAAGAGTCCTGGTGGTTCCGAACTTCTTCCATTTACGGATGATGGAGGCCACTGTGCTCAGTGGGACCTTCAAAGCAGCAGATCTTTTTCTGTACCCTTCCCCAGATTTGTGCCTCAAGACAATCCTGTCTCGGAGGTCTACATACAATTCCTTTGACTTCATGCTTGGTTTGTGCTCAGACATGCACTGTAAAGTGTGGGACCTTATATAGACAGGTGTGTGACTTTCCAAATCATGTCCAATCAACTGAATTTACCACAGGTGGACTCCAATTAAGCTATAGGAACATCTCAAGGATAATCAGTGGAAACAGGATGCACCTGAGCTTAATTTTGAGCTTCATAGCAAAGGCTGTGACTACTTACGTACATATGATTTCTTAGTTTTTTATTTTTAATACATTTCTCAAAAAAACTTTTTTCCCCAATGTCATTATGGGGTATTGTGTGCAGAATTTTGAGGGGGAAAATAAAATGTATTCCATTTTGGAATAAGGCTGTTACATAACAAAATGTGGAAATGTTTTCACCATTTATTATCACCTTCCAATAACTTTTATGAAGAAAGAAAGCAGTTGGGCAAGGCCAAACCTGGTGGGAAACACAAATTCCACTACTAAGGAAGCAGCCTTGTCCTATTAACATGTGGATGATAAACAATAGATATAGCGGTCTATGTACTAAGCCGTGGAGAGAGAGAGAGGAGAGAGAAAAGAGAGAGAGGAGAGAGGAGAGAGGAGAGAGAGAGGAGAGAGAGGAGAGAGAGGAGAGAGAGAAGAGAGAGAGAGAGGAGAGAGAGGGAGGAGAGAGAGGGAGGAGAGAGAGAGGGAGGAGAGAGAAGAGAGAGAGGGAGGAGAGAGAAGAGAGAGAGGGAGGAGAGAGGGAGGAGAGAGAAGAGAGAGAGGAGAGAGAGAGGAGAGAGAAGAGAGAGGGGGCGAGTGGAGAGAGAGAGAGAGAGAGACAGAGGGGGGAGAGAGAGGGGAGAGAGGGGGGAGAGAGAGAGGGAGAGACACACACACACACACACACACACACACACACACACACACACACAATCAGCTCCTAACTGCCATGTTACAGGCTATGGGGGAGATGTACTAAGCAGTGAAAAGTGTGTAGAAATGAGCCGGTGGAGAAGAACCAATCAGCTGTTCTGTATAATGTTATAATATGCAAATTATAGATGTTACTTCAATGATCATTGGTTGCCATTGGCAACTTCTCCTCACTTTTCACTGCTTAGCATATCTCCCCCTTCGTTTAAAAAATGACAGGAGCAGATTGGTTGGTACTTTATCTCCATTCACTTTATCTCCAAGTCTTAGCACATAGACCTCAAAAACTGAGACAAACAGATTTGTTAGCAGGACCATCCTACTGCATTCTAGGAAAACATCATCACTCCCATATGCCTTCTAAAACCACATGACACAATGATATTTACCAATATCATTCCCCGCGCTGCAGCCGGCATGCCCATCAATATCCTCTAAGGAAAGTATTTTAAAAGATGCCAGAGGAGTGGATCCAGGCTGGGTGGAGATCATACCACGGAAGCGCGTTACTGTCCATGTGCGCACATGGTTATTATCCGCACAAACTAAGACATAAGCAAACACATAATGAAACAGTGTGTATGTGACATGCATCACAATATGTATAAATATGTAATTGTTATTTGTAACCCAGGAAGTGCCCATCAGATGGCATCATTCTATACATGTTACAATGCTAGTAATGTAAAAAATGTGGCAGTGCTTCATCAGGACCAGCTTGGCTCCTGCATTATGTTGCCTGTTCCTACACACAGCTCCCATGGTTTATCCAAATACACAAGGACAACCAGAGAACAGAGTCTAAACCAAGCCTTGTGCCTTGTCCTGTATTTCTGGCTGTGGTTTATGATGGATTGTAGTACACATGGCATTTTAAACACTTACAGCGAGGTGTAATAGCATACGAGATTGGTCGACATCCTGCAACCTCCGTCAATCTAAAGCTGGGTACACACTGGCCGATATATCGGCCGTTCTATTGAACGTCCGATATATCGCGGGTCCGTCGGACAGGGTATACAAGCGATAGGTCTGTGAACTCAGTCATTCACAGACCTATCGCGTCGGGCCTGCTGCACAGCCACGGCCAATATATCGTTAGATATAGTCGCACGTCGGTCTGTGTGTACGACCGCTTGTACACAAGCTGCAGGAGTCAGCGGTGACTGACAGCTGAACTGGCCGGGCGTATGCCCACCCAGTTCATGTAGTCAGTCCCCGACGGATCGAGCAGTGTGTATGCACAGCACACTGCCCAATCCGGCTTTAGATATAATCTGTAGATAAATCTTAAAGGTGTGCACCCAGCATAAGGCATTTTTTTAAAGCGGCAGTCAATTACAAGGCATGGTTTTTCCTTATACTTGACTGCCGCTTTAAAAAAACGTCCTAGATTGGTTGGCATCCCGCAACCTCGGATGCTATTACATCTCGCCTTTAGTGCAGATATTTAGGTATGTGCTGGGAACAGAAAACCTGGAGACTCCAAGCTGCACATCATACAATTTGTCAGCAAAGGATTAATAAAAATTACTAGCAAGGATTATTGTGCACATATGTAGAACATTGGTTACCTGAGATGAGGTGTCTCTCGGACAGCATAATCTTGGTGACTGGGCTGCGGTGGACTGTAAAAGTCTGGAAAAGTTGGGGGCCAGACCCAACAGTCTCTGGATGCTGAACTATAACCCTGACAACACCAGAACTTGTACCGTATGCAATCTCAATCCAGTTACCACTGTCACCTGCAGAGAACAGACCAATGAATGAAATGAGACAATTACAGAGGTCGCTTAACAGGATGAAGACAGAATCCGGGAATGAAGGAGTCTCCTGCTCAGTTATACAGGTGAGCAGATATGGAGCAGTGCAGTGTCCTCTATATACGGGACGGGACACAGAGAGGGGTGCATGACTCTTATTTTTTGTATGAGGAGACACAGAGAAATAATAATGTGTCTCTTACTTGTTTTGGGAGTGAGGTAGACACTGAGGGCGGTTATAGCATCCTCTGTGGGGTCACGGTACAACTCCGTAACAAGCAAATCGTTGTCCTTCATGCGCAGAGGGAATTTCTGGACATCTGTGGGTAGAGAAAGAAACATTTTCAATAGAGAATGTACTTATTTGTATTGTTACCTTTACAGTCACATGGAACAGCCCCAATTTATGCAGACATCTATAAAAAAATAAATAAAAAAAAAACACACAACAGGAGACATAAGAAATGACTGCGAAAGTCTGCAACACAGGAAGCCACAACCTGGACACTTACCTACATAGTAGATAGATCCATTGTTACACCCCAGCAGGAGGAAGGAGCCGGCTGTGTCATAACTGTTTATGGGCACCACGTCCTGAATCTATCACAAAATTGGGAATTTAGGTGGTCTCGCAGAAAGAGGGGCTACACATGTATACAAGTGCTGCATAGATAATATGAAGAACATGAGAAGACCAAACCAGGGATTCACTGTAATTCTGGAGCCCTTCGGATAGCCATTTTTCATGGAATCGTATTAGTTTGCTAGGACTGACGCACGCCCTGAAGCACTGCCTGCCTTTATGATCATGCCAATGGAAATAGCCATCATCAACATTTTGTATAAATTACACAGAGAACTGAATATTGCTAATCCTATTCGATTGTACCGTTTCTTAGATGTTAAAGTCTATAAAGTCTCTGTGATAGTAAAACATACAGTACCGCCTAAAATAGAGCATTCTCCTTAGGGTGCAGTTCTGTCTAAGTTGTTGTTTCAATGAACCCTATAAAGCAGGAGTGTAATAGTAAATGGTGGGGGGGACACAAATCTGTTGAGCGTGGAGACACACCAGAATCTAGAATTGCTCACCTGCCAATGTTTGGTTACCGCATTCCATACTCCAATTTTTCCAGTGTGGCTTGTGGCTATTAACTGATTGCCCACAAAAAACAAGGCTTCTGCTGGTACCCCAAGACTAAAAATCCCTGAAACAGATGTAGTTTGGGATGCTTTAGGGATGGAAAAATAACCCAACATGAGAAATCAGTTCACCACTGCTGTACATCTTATAATGTTTATTTCTCTCCATGCAGAAATCTGGGAAGAACAAGGACCCCTGGTCTAAAGATCTTCTTCGTTAAACCCCCACAGAGTATCCTAGGTTCAAAGCAATAGTGGTGGCCAGCAGGTTGGAATAGTCTGCGGATTCTTAATTTGGGTAATATCCTTCTAATCCTACAGTATTTGCATGCAATTGAACTACAGTATAGCTGCATTCTTTCTAAAAAGCAAACAACAAGCTACTGCTCCCCTAACCTTGGGCTGACTATTCTGAGACATGCTACATTTGGCTAATTACTAACATTAAGCAATTCCTTCTTCAGTACCTGCCTATTAAATATTTTTTTAAGGGCAAGGTATTTACAATAGCAGTGTGTTTTTGACTGTACTGGACGGTAATTCTTTATTTTTAATGTGGTTACTGACATATGTGTGTCTGAGTTTTATAAATCTATGTAAATTTTAAAAGCAGAAATCATACTGCTTAAATACCAGCGCTTTTCATTCTTTTAAGATTTTCTTTTATATCCTAGATTCAATTCTCCTGCTGATGAACATCGGTCTCTTTCTTCCACCCTATCCTGCCTGTCTGCCTTCATCTTCGGCAGTCTCACCTATTTCACTCCCGCTGCCGTCACCGGTGATGGCCCATAGGATAATCTCACTGCAGGAGGATACTGCCAGCATCTTGTCATTGTCTCCCAGAGACCCTCCAATAGTTTTGGCGTTCAGTGCCACCCGCTCAATCACCCAGTCCAGACAGGGGCTAGTAAATATCAGCTGCCAGCCAGAGGTCTCCTTCATTCTAAAAATAACAGAAACACATGGTGCAACCTTTTAGTCGAGACAGTAAAATACACCAGGAGCGAGAGTTCCTCATCATCTATTATTTTAAACATATTTGTCAACGGAGTTGGGGGGGGGGGGAGAATGTGCACTGGCAGCATCAAATAAACAACTGAAACAATGTTTAGAAATGTCCAAATTGGGTTACTGCCTGCTGAGATTTATGTGACCCATTATTCAACACTGCATATGTTGAAGGTATATTTGAACTTGCTGCTGCGTGCTGTAATATAATTAGCTCATACTCCATGTATGAGGAGTCAGAGCAGATGAGATAGCCCAATATTACCTGTAACAGACTATGAACTGAGCAAAGGCCACTGCAATCCAATTATGATGCCCACAGATGATCCGAACCATGCCGGGATCACTGGAAATCCCTGGACGGAAAGAGTTTAACATTAGATAAGTTTAAAATGTCAAAATGTGTCAGCATTTTTAAATTTTTATATGTTTAACCCATGATGCATACATTATATACAGTTTATACTATCCATGTAATAAATGGCTATAAACCCATGTAAGTGTATTACATACATTAAATATGTAGGTGACTGTCTATCACGTGAACCACCCATGTAATGTGTGAACGCTCTCTTGTATACCATCTAGGTAATGTTTTTTTAAGTCCCTCTCCTACATATCATGCAAGCTTAGTGATGGCATCTCATGTATATTATCCATGTATTATGTGCATGGCCTCGTCTCAAGCACAAAACCAATGTACTATAATGTCATCTGACCAACATCCCACACACTGTGATCGGTAAATAGGATTCCATGGGTGTAGTATGGTATGCCGGTGGCTGGGCTCCCGGTGGCCAGCATACTGGCGCTGGAATCCTGACCGCCGGCATACCGACAGCTGGGCGAGTGCAAATAAGCCCCTTTGCAGGCTCGCTGCGCTCGCCACGCTGCGGGCCCGGTGGTGCGCACGCTATCTATTCTCCCTCCAGGGGGGTCGTGGTCACCCAAGAGGAAGAAAAGGTGTCGGTATGCCGGGATTCCGGCACTGGTATACTGAGCGCCGGGATCCCAACAGCCAGCAAACTGAAGACCACCCGGATTCCATCGCATGTTTCAATCACATCTTTCAGACTGAATACAACATGTATATAACAGAACACAAACCTCCCCCGCTTCCATAATTCCTCTCATCTAACAGACGTCCAAGGATGCCAGCACCCCCCAGGTTGGGCGGCATGGTGTTACTTCTCCGGACCGGTGCCCGTTCATTCCCGCCACTCCTAGAGCCGACCTGCAGCCCGGACACACTGTGCCGATTCCTCCGCTTTGCTGGGAACACTGCAATGCAACACACACTGTGACTGGCAGCAGAGTGTACTAATAATTTAAGAGCCTATTACCTCATCAGAACACAGTTGAGGTTTCGATCCCTTGTTCAGGCCTTTGTCATGACACAAGGCTCAAAATGTCAGGACTGGGCGTTTTAATGGTTGGGTCTTGACAAAGACCTGCATGTTTTCTGTTGTGGTAATAAACTCTTACACTTGTTTTCTACCAAATAGCAAGTGCTGTCCTTTCTGTTTTTTATACATAGAAGTGTACATAGGAGGTTTTTTTTTTTTAAATGTCTACTGGTCCATTAACAAGGAAGTCCTTTGAATGATAATCACGTTTAATTGTCAGTAATGCCTACGAACAATGGGGCAGATGTATTAACCTGGAGAAGGCATAAGGAAGTGATAAACCATTGATAAGTGCGAGGTGATAAACGCACCAGCCAATCAGCTCCAATATGCAAATTGGCAGTTAGGAGCTGATTGGCTGGTGCGTTTATCACCTTACACCTATCACTGGTTTATCACTTCCTTATGCTTTATCCAGGTTAATACATCTACCACTCTGGTGCAGTAATGACAGCGAGTTGGTGACAATACTAGCCCATAATTAAGTTTGTCAACTTTTTAAACACAAGACAGACAGGAAGGGTGACAAATACAATATAACGGGCTCAAAAGGTAGATTAACTAATACCCCTTTTCCACTAGCTTTAAAAACACGGGTAACTGCGCGGAGGCGTGCATTTACCCGTGATTTTTCCTAGTAGAAAAGGGTCCCCCTGCAAATTCCCGGATCAAATGATCCGGGAAACCTACCCGGGTAGCTTGCCGGGTTGAACACGTGTTCAACCCGGTAAGCTGTGTAGTGTGAACGGAAGCAGTGTCAAGGCGACACAGCTCCCGTTCACAGCGAATGGAAGAGCGGCGCTGGGAGATCATGTGATCTCCCAGCGCCGCCCCTGCCGCATCAGCAGCAGCATCACCAACCCGGCAATATGCCGGGTTGGTGAGCGCTGTGGGAAAGGGGGCTGTAGCACGGGTTACAGCCGTGTCAGGCTCCCGGCTGCGACCCGTGCTACAGATGGAAAAGGGGTTTAAGTTGACCATCTGTAAACAAGAGTAAGCCAAACCTTGCTGGAAAGGGTCCAGAGAAGACACGGATAACAGTTGATAAAAGTCACTTACCTGGGGGTGGGAGGTATCCATTGAATAGCACACTCCCACATGACGAGCGTTCCAACTCCTCGCACAGCTGTAAACGTCTCACTGGAATAAGGGACATAGTAGTGAGGAGTGGTGACAACTGACTAAGAAAAGCAACAAATGCAGGGAAAAGAAAAGGGTTACCTAATGGGGTGATGCCATAAAACTCTGCCTCATGTAGCAGCAAGGAGCTGTTCACACCTCTGGAAGACACCAAGCATACAGAAAGCAAGAGTGATGAAATCCTAGATTGCAGTGGGGTACCATGCTCACACATATGTCCACTTCACACACCAACCTTGTATCAAGTTCTTTGGTACGCAGAAAGTTCAGTATTGGTGCAAACACTATAGGGTCTCTGTCTATGAAGATCTGAGGTGACACAAGGAGGGCAATATTTAAGAACTAGCATTAACGTGCTCCAATTCTATAAATAGAGGTCACACAGATACCATTTTAATATAAGGAATTTATTATTGGGATTTTATTTAATACAAGGAATTTAATTGAAATTATTCTCTCTTTAACTCACAGCTCCAGTTTCATCCTTTAGGGAGGAGATACGACCACTGAGAAGGCTGGGAAAGAAAAAGATCATTAAATGAACTGTTTGTTCCTGGAAATCATTTATCAACTTTTTGTGACAGCTACACAAAAAAAACCCACCACCAGTGTTCTTTAATGGGATAATGTATGTGTAAATGGAACATAAAAACAAGTTTTATGGTAAAAACTTACCCTTGTTAAAACTCTTTCTGCGAGGTACACTGGGCTCCACAAGTCTGGACAATGGGGGTGTAGAGTAGGATCTTGATCCGAGGCACCAACAGGCTCAAAGCTTTGACCTTCTTCCCAAGATGCATAGCGCCGCCTCCTATATCACCCCGCCTCCCAGCACAGGAGCTCAGTTTAGTTAACCAGCCCAATGCTGTAGCAGGAAAAGAGACGACAACGGTTAGTAGCCACATACACCACACTCTCACGACAAGAGAAGTGTCAGCGGCTAATGCCATATCAACCCAAAGAAGCTAAGTGCGTCAGGGTGGGCGCCTTGTGTACCTCGCAGAAAGAGTTTTAACAAGGGCAAGTTCTTACCATAAAACTAGTTTTCTGCTGCGGGGTACACTGGGCTCCACAAGTCTGGACAATGGGGATGTCCTAAAGCAGTTCCTTATGGGAGGGGATGCACTGTAGCGGGCACAAGAACCCGGCGTCCAAAGGAAGCATCCTGGGAAGCAGCAGTATCGAAGGCATAGAACCTTATGAACGTGTTCCCGGAGGACCACGTAGCCGCCTTGCACAATTGATCAAGGGTCGGACCACGTTGGGCCGCCCAAGAAGGTCCAACAGACAGAGTAGAATGGGCCGTAATGTGAGCAGGAGCTGACAGACCAGCCTTCACATAAGCAGGCGCAATCACCATTCTGATCCACCTGGCCAGGATCTGCTTGTGAGCTGGCCTGCCACGTTTGTGAAATCAAAACAAAGAGAGAATCAGACTTTCGAATAGAAGCAGTTCTCTTCACATAGATACGGAGAGCCGACCGCTCTTTGGGAGACAAATCAGGAGACACAAAAGCTGGAACCACAATCTCCTGATTAAGGTGGAACGAAGAAACCACCTTAAGCAAATATCCGGGACGAGTCCTAAGAACTGCCCGGTCACGGTGAAAAATCAGATATGGGGAACTACAAGACTAAGGCACCCAAATCCGACACTCTTCTAGCAGAGGCAATAACCAACAGAAACACCACCTTAAGGGAAAGCCACTTAAGGTCAGCTGAACCAAGAGGTTCAAATGGAGACTCTTAAACGCCTCCAAAACCACCGACAAGTCCCAAGGAGCCACAGGCGGGACATAGGGAGGTTGGATACGCAACACACCCTGAGTGAAAGTATGAACATCAGGTAAAGTCGCAATCTTTATCTGAAACCACACCGACAAGGCAGAAATATGAACCTTGAGGGAGGCCAGACGCAGGCCTAAATCTAGGCCATGCTGCAGAAAAGCCAAAAGTTTGGCTGTACTAAACTTGGAAGCGTCATAATGGTTAGATGCGCACCAAACAAAGTAGGAATGCCAGACCCGATGGTAAATCCGAGCAGAGGCCGATTTCCGGGCCCGCAACATAGTTTTAATGACCTCTTCAGAAAAACCCTTAGCTCTTAAGACGGAAGTTTCAAGAGCCACGCCGTCAAAGACAGCCGGGCTAGGTCCTGGTAGACACAGGGGCCCTGAACGTTGTGGAAGTAGAAGTGGACGCTCTGACGATAGGCCTTGCAGGTCTGAGAACCAGTGCTATCTGGGCCACGCCGGAGCTTTGAGAAGCAGATTTCCTTTTTCTTGCTTGAACTTCCGAATTACCCTGGGCAGGAGTGACACCGGAGGGAACACGTACGGCAGCCGAAACCTCCACAGCACTGCCAGCGCATCCACGAATGCTGTTTGAGGATCCCTTGTTCTTGCTCCGAAGACCAGAACCTTGTGATTGTGTCGAGACGCCATCAGATCCACATCTGGAAGACCCCACCTTTCCACGAGGAGTTGAAACACTTCTGGATGGAGGCCCCATTCGCCGGCATGCACGTCCTGACGACTGAGAAAGTCCGCTTCCCAATTCAGGACTCCCGGAATGAATATTGCCGATATTGCCGGTAGATGGCGTTCCGTCCAACGTAGAATCCGTGAGGCTTCCTTCATTGCCAAACGGCTTCGAGTGCCGCCTTGATGATTTATGTAAGCCACTGTGGTGGCGTTGTCAGACTGTACTTGAACAGGACGGTTCTGAATCAAATGCTGGGCTAGGTTCAACGCATTGAAGACCGCCCGCAATTCCAGAATGTTGATCGAGAGGAGAGATTCCTCCTTGGTCCACCGACCCTGCAAGGAGTGTTGCTCCAGCACCGCGCCCCAACCTCTTAGACTGGCATCTCTCGTCAACAGGACCCAGTTGGATATCCAGAAGGGACGGCCTCTGCATAATTGTCGGTCCTGGAGCCACCAGAGCAATGACAGACGGACCTCCGGAGTCAAAGAGATCATTTGAGATCTGATCCGGTGAGGCAGGCCGTCCCACTTGGCTAGAATCAGCTTCAGGAGGGGGCGAGAATGGAATTGAGCATACTCCACCATGTCGAATGCTGATACCATGAGGCCCAGCAGCTGCATTGCCGAATGTATCGACACTTGCGGACGAGAAAGGAAGCAACGAATCCTGGGGGTCATTCAGAGTTGTTCGCTCGCAAGCTGCTTTTAGCAGCTTTGCACACGCTAAGCCGCCGCCTACTGGGAGTGAATCTTAGCTTCTTAAAATTGCGAACGAAAGATTCGCAATATTGCGATAAGACATCTCTGTGCAGTTTCTGAGTAACTCGAGACTTACTCTGCCAGTGCGATCAGTTCAGTGCTTGTCGTTCCTGGTTTGACGTCACAAACACACCCAGCGTTCGCCCAGACACTGCTCCGTTTCTCCAGCCACTCCCGCGTTTTTCCCAGAAACGGTAGCGTTTTTTCACACACACCCATAAAACGGCCAGTTTCCGCCCAGAAACACCCACTTCCTGTCAATCACATTACGATCACCAGAACGAAGAAAAAAACGTGAGTAAAATTTCTAACTGCATAGCAAATTTACTTGGTGCAGTCGCAGTGCGGACATTGCGCATGCGCACTAAGCGGAAAATCGCTGCAATGCGAAGAAATTTACAGAGCAAACAACTCGGAATGACCCCCCCTGTCCTGAAGTTTCAGGACTTTCTCCTGAGACAAGAACAACCTCTGGTTGCGAGTGTCCAACAGCGCTCCCAGATGCACCATGCTCTGAGCAGGGACCAGGGAGGATTTCTTACAGTTGATGAGCCACCCGTGGGCTTGTAGGAACCGGACTTTCATATCCAGATGACGCAAGAGAAGATCTGGGGAATTTGCCAGGATTAACAAATCGTCCAGATACGGCAGTATCCTGACCCCTTGACGGCGGAGTACCACCATCATCACCGCCATAACTTTTGTGAAGACTCGCGGAGCCGTTGTTAAACCAAAGGGTAACGCCCGAAACTGGTAATGGAGGTTGCCAATAGCGAACCTCAGGTATTGTTGATGTGACACTGCTATAGGAATATGCAGGTAAGCATCCTGTATGTCCAGGGAGACCATGTAGTCCCCAGGATCCAAGGCCAGAACTATAGAGCGAAGGGTTTCCATACGGAACTTGGAAACCTTCAAAAACTTGTTCAGTGCCTTGAGGTTGAGAATGGGCCGAGAGGACCCATTCGGTTTCGGGACTAGAAACAGCGGAGAATAGTACCCCCGGCCCCTCTGAGCAAGAGGCACCTGTACTACGACTCCTGTATCCAGGAGGGTCTGTACCACCGAATGCAAAGTGTTTGCCTTTATCTGGTCCGACGGGACGTCTGTCTGGCAAAATCGATAAGGGGGGCGGTTTTTGAAGGCTATGGCGTAACCTCGAGTGACGACTTCCCGTACCCAGGCATCTGAAGTGGTCTTCAACCAATCCTGGGTATACCCTAGAAGCCGGCCCCCCACCCTGTGATCCCCCAGGGGGAGGCCAGCCCCGTCATGCGGCAGGCTTATCGGTCTTGGCTGCTGGCTGACGGGGAGCCCAGGCTCTTTTGGGCTTCGGCTTACCAGGTTTAGAAGTGCGGGCCTGCTTATGGTACGCCTGACCTTTTGCTTTACCTGAAGGACGAAAGGGGCGAAAGGACGTGCCTTTGGCCTTCGACACAGAAGGAGCTGTATTAGGCAGACAGGCAGTTTTGGCAGTAGCCAAGTCAGCCACTATCTTATTTAAGTCCTCCCCAAACAGAATATCCCGCTTGAAAGGGAGTACCTCCAGGGTTTTTCTAGAGTCCAGATCCACAGACCAGGATCTCAGCCACAATTATCCTGCGAGCCAGGACTGACATAGTAGAGGACTTGGCTGCTAGGATACCGGCATCAGAAGCCACCTCTTTAATATAGCGAGAAGCTGTGACATTATATGACAAGCATTGTCTAGTATGGTCAGAGGAGATTTCAGCTTCTAACTCCAAGGCCCATGCTTCAATAGCCTCTGCCGCCCATGTAGCTGCAATAGTGGGCCTTTGTGTAGCACCCGTGAGGCTGTAAATCGCTTTCAGACAACGCTCCACACGTTTATCCGTAGGCTCATTCAGAGACGTGACGGTAGTGACAGGTAGAGCAGAGGAAACCACCATCCTAGCCACATGTGAGTCTACTGGAGGAGGCGTTTCCAAATTCTTAGACAGCTCTGGCGCGAGGGGATAGCGAGCCAGCATCTTTTTTTGGAGGCACAAACTTCGTACCCGGGCTTTGCCAGGGTTCCTGACGTATATCCACTAGGTGGTCAGAGTGAGGTAAAACTTGTTTAATCATCTTCTCACGCTTGAACCTATCTGGTTTCTTAGGAGGAACGGATGGCCCGGGATCATCCGTAATCTGCAGAATTAACTTAATAGCCTCCACAAGATCAGGAACATCCACATGTGAACTACCCTCCCCATCAGCCGTATCTGAGTCAGAACCTGTGGGGTCAGTGTATGTGCTGTCTTCATCAGACGAGATGTCACTGGATTGTGAGGAGACGAGCGCTCGCTTAGAGGACCTCTTGGACTTAGGCGAGCGTTGGTCAGACTTTTTAGTAGTCAGGGACTGGTTGAACTTCTTTTATTGAGCAGATAAATCGTCCGCCCACGGCGGGTTAGCTGCAGGGACCACATATGGTTGTACCGGCATTGGGGGTCCCATAGGGGGTGTTAGTTTATGAACTAGCGTATGCAGAAGCGTGGAAAAAGCGGCCCACGGAGGGTCAGTATGTGCCTCCGTTGCCACAGTCCCACTGGGGGGCAAGGAGCCCCCAGAACCAGAGCCCACAGCTGCTACATTCTCCCCATATGTGCCTGTGGCTTCAGCAACACCAGCAGTGTGTTCCGCCCCAGAACCGTTACCCTCAGAAGCAGACATGATATAACTTGCAGTATGAGGTAACACAGTACAATTATTAGCAGCACTATATCCCTAAACCCAAACCCCTGCGCAGTGTAGTCAGCACCAGCAGAGATAAAGGAGAGATATGGTGACTAAATCACAGAGAAAAATACGTAATACAGTATATCTTTGTGAAAATCCTATAATAACACCTGACGCACCAAGCCCCCTCAGGTTATAGAATATAGGGATAGCAAGTTGAGTGAAAGACACGAGATCGACACCACTCAGCTATCAATGCACACACAAATAGTCACTGTTTGTACAATGCAGAGGTTATTACAGACAATAATACTGCACTGGACTAGCTTACACAGCTATATAGTCAATAGATATAACACTACACAGTAAGAAAATAGGATTTTACTTACCGGTAAATCTATTTCTCGTAGTCCGTAGAGGATGCTGGGGACTCCGTAAGGACCATGGGGAATAGACGGGCTCCGCAGGAGATAGGGCACTTTAAGAAAGCTTTGGATTCTGGGTGTGCACTGGCTCCTCCCTCTATGTCCCTCCTCCAGACCTCAGTTAGAGAAACTGTGCCCAGAGGATATGAACAGTACGAGGAAAGGATTTATGTAACCTAAGGGCGACATTCATACCAGCCACACCAATCACACCGTATAACTTGTGAGAAACTATCCAGTTACCAGTATGAACAAGTAACATAGCCTCGGTTCAAAACCGACCAACTATAACATAACCCTTATGTAAGCAATAACTATATACAAGTCTTGCAGAAGAAGTCTGCACTTGGGACGGGCGCCCAGCATCCTCTACGGACTACGAGAAATAGATTTACCGGTAAGTGAAATCCTATTTTCTCTAACGTCCTAGAGGATGCTGGGGACTCCGTAAGGACCATGGGGATTATTCCAAAGCTCCCAAACGGGCGGGAGAGTGCGGATGACTCTGCAGCACCGATTGAGCAAACAGGAGGTCCTCCTCAGCCAGGGTATCAAACTTATAGAACTTTGCAAAGGTGTTTGACCCCGACCAAGTAGCAGCTCGGCACCGTTGTAGTGCCGAGACCCCTCGGGCAGCCGCCCAAGAAGAGCCCACCTTCCTAGTGGAATGGGCCTTAACCGATTTAGGCAATGGCAATCCTGCCGAAGAATGCGCCTGCTGAATCGTGTTACAGATCCAGCGAGCAATTGTCTGCTTTGAAGCAGGAGCGCCAACCTTGTTGGCCACATACAGAACAAACAGAGCTTCAGTCTTCCTGATCCTAGCTGTTCTGGTCACGTAAATCTTCAAAGCCCTGACCACATCCAGGGACTCGGAGTCCTTCAAGTCCCGTGTAGCCACAGGCACGACAATAGGTTGGTTCATATGAAAAGATGAGACCACCTTGGGCAGAAATTGAGGACGAATCCTCAACTCTGCCCTATCCACGTGAAAAATCAGGTATGGGCTTTTATATGATAAAGCCGCTAATTCCGAAACATGCCTTGCAGAAGCCAAGGCCAACAACATGACCACTTTCCAAGTGAGGTATTTCAACTCCACTGTTTTGAGTGGTTCAAACCAAGGTGACTTGAGGAAACTTAATACCACGTTAAGATCCCAAGGCGCCACCGGAGGTACAAAGGGAGGCTGAAGATGCAGCACTCCCTTCACAAAAGTCTGTACTTCAGGAAGAGAAGCCAATTCTCTTTGAAAGAAAATGGATAAGGCCGAAATTTGGACCTTTATGGACCCTAATTTTAGGCCCAAATTCACTCCCGTTTGAAGGAAGTGAAGCAGACGGCCCAAATGGAACTCCTCCGTAGGAGCAGCTCTGGCCTCACACCAAGAAACATATTTCCGCCATATACGGTGATAATGTTTCGATGTCACATCCTTCCTAGCCTTGATCAGGGTAGGAATGACCTCCTCCGGAATCCCTTTTTCAGCTAGAATCCGGCGTTCAACCGCCATGCCGTCAAACGCAGCAAGTCTTGGAACAGACAGGGCCCCTGCCGCAACAGGTCCTGCCTTAGAGGAAGAGGCCACAGATCTTCTGTGAGCAACTCTTGCAGATCCGGATACCAAGTCCTCCTTGGCCAATCTGGAACAATGAGAATTGTTCTGACCCTTCTTAGTCTTATTAATCTCAACACCTTGGGTATGAGAGGCAGAGGAGGAAACACATAGACCGATCTGAACACAAATGGTGTCACCAGAGCGTCTACCGCTACCGCCTGAGGGTCTTTTGACCTGGTGCAATACCTCTTTAGCTTTTTGTTGAGACGGGACGCCATCATGTCTATTTGAGGCAGTCCCCACCGATCCACGATCTGTGTGAAGACTTCTTGATGAAGTCCCCACTCTCCCGGATGCAGGTCGTGCCTGCTGAGGAAGTCCGCCTCCCAGTTGTCCACCCCCGGGATGAACACTACTGATAAAGCGCTTACATGGCCTTCCGCCCAGCGCAGAATCCAGGTCGCCTCTGCCATGGCCACTCTGCTCCTTGTGCCGCCTTGGCGGTTTACATTTGCCACTGCCGTGATATTGTCCGACTGAATCAGAACCAGTTTGTTCTGAAGCCATTCCTCCGCCTGGCGTAGGGCGTTGTAAATGGCCCTTAACTTCAGGACATTGACGTGGAGACAAGTCTCTAGACTTGACCAGAGACCTTGGAAATTTCTTCCCAGTGCGACAGCCCCCCAACATCGGAGGCTCGCATCCGTGGTCACCAAGATCCAGTCCTGAATGCCGAACCTGCGACCCTCTAGGCGGTGAGCACTGTGCAGCCACCACAGGAGAGATACCCTGGCCCTGGGAGACAGGGTGATCCGTTTCTGCATATGTAGATGGGACCCGGACCATTTGTCCAATAGGTCCCATTGGAAAGTCCTCGCATGGAACCTGCCGAAGGGGATGGCCTCGTATGAAGCCAACATCTTCCCCCAGAACCTTTGTGCAATGATGCACCGAAACCTTTTTTGGCTTTAAAAGGTTTCTGACCAGGGCTATGAGCTCCTGAGCCTTCTCCACCGGAAGAAAAACTCTTTTTTGGTCTGTGTCTAGAATCAGGCCCAAAAAGGTCAGACGCGTTGCAGGTACTAGCTGGGATTTCGGTAAATTGAGAATCCAGCCGTGCATCTGCAACGTCCTCACGGACAGAGACACGCTGTCCAGCAACTTCTCCCGAGATCTCGCCTTTATAAGGAGATCGTCCAAGTACGGGATAATTGTGACTCCCTGCTTGCGCAGGAGCATCATCATTTCCGCCATTACCTTGGTGAAACTTCTCAGGGCCGTGGAAAGACCAAACGGCAACGTCTGAAATTGGAAGTGACAATCCTGTACTGCAAATCTCAGAAACGCCTGGTGAGGGGGGGAAATTGGAACATGAAGGTACGCATCCTTTATGTCCAGGGACACCATCCAATCCCCTCCCTCCAGGCTGGCGATGACCATTCTGAGCGATTCCATTTTGAACTTGAACCTCTTCAAGTACAGGTTCAGGGATTTTAGATTTAGAGTCTGACCGAACCGTCCGGTTTCGGTACCACAAACAGGGATGAATAATAACCCTCTCCTTGCTGGAGATGAGGAACCTTGATTATCACCTGTTGAATGTACAATTTGTGAATTGCCGCTAACACTAGCTCCCTATCTGACGGGGAAGCCGGCAGAGCCGATTTGAAAAACCGGCGAGGGGGCATGTCTTCGAATTCCAGTCTGTATCCCTGGGAAACAATCTCTATTGCCCAGGGATCCACCTGTGATTGAACCCAGACATGGCCAAAAAGACGAAGACGTGCCCCCACTTGATCTGACCCCCCCCGGAAAGCCCCAGCGTCATCATGCTGTGGACTTTGCGGAAGTAGGGGAGGACTTCTGCTCCTGGGAACTAGCTTTTTCCCTTGCCTTTACCTCTGGCAACGAAGGACGATCCTCGTACCTTCTTGTTTTTATTGGAACGAAAGGACTGCATTCGATAATGTGGTACCTTCTTAGAATGCTGCGGGGGAACATAAGGTAAAAAATTCAATTTACCGGCCGTAGCAGTAGAGACTGTGGGGTAAATTTACTAAGATTCGTATTTTCCCGTTTCAGGTCAAAGTTCAATCACGAATGACATCGAAAGTGTAAAACTGCAACTTTTTGAATTGATTACGACTAATTTACTAAGCTGTCGTATTCGGGTTTTTCTTTTGTTCCGATGTCGATGTCATTCGTGGTTTTTTTTCTATTTTTACGGCAGTGATTAGCAAAACACTGCCGACTTTTTTACAATGAATCTCGGCCGGATCTGTGTGATCCGTGCTGGGGTTCATTTTTTTTGTTTTTTTTAAATTAAACACTGTCAAATATTTAAAAAAAAAATTGCGTGGGGTCCCCCCTCCTAAGCATAACCAGCCTCGGGCTCTTTGAGCCGATCCTGGTTGCAGAAATATGGTGAAAAAATTGACAGGGGTTCCCCCATATTTAAGCAACCAGCATCGGGCTCTGCGCCTGGTCCTGGTTCCAAAAATACGGGGGACAAAAAGAGTAGGGGTCCCCCGTATTTTTAAAACCAGCACCGGGCTCCACTAGCTGGACAGATAATGCCACAGCCGGGGGTCACTTTTATATAGTGCCCTGCGGCCGTGGCATCAAAAATCCAACTAGTCACCCCTGGCCGGGGTACCCTGGGGGAGTGGGGACCCCTTCAATCAAGGGGTCCCCCCCCCCAGCCACCCAAGGGCCAGGGGTGAAGCCCGAGGCTGTCCCCCCCCATCCAATGGGCTGCGGATGGGGGGGCTGATAGCCTTTGTTGTAAAAGAAAAGATATTGTTTTTAGTAGCAGTACTACAAGTCCCAGCAAGCCTCCCCCGCATGCTGGTACTTGGAGAACCACAAGTACCAGCATGCGGCGGAAAAACGGGCCCGCTGGTACCTGTAGTACTACTACTAAAAAAATACCCAAAAAAACACAAGACACACACACCGTGAAAGTATAATTTTATTACATACATACACACATACATACATACTTACCTTATGTTCCCACGCAGGTCGGTCCTCTTCTCCAGTAGAATCCAAGGGGTACCTGTTGAAGAAATTATACTCACGAGATCCAGGGGTCCAGGGTCTTCGGGGAATCCAGGTGTAATCCACGTACTTGAAAAAAATAACAAAACGGACACCCGAGCCACGCACTAAAAGGGGACCCATGTTTGCACATGGATCCCCTTTTCCCCGACTGCCAGAAACCCACTCTGACTGATGTCTAAGTGGGTTTCTTCAGCCAATCAGGGAGTGCCACGTTGTAGCACTCTCCTGATCGGCTGTGTGCTCCTGTACTGAGTGACAGGCGGCACACGGCAGTGTTACAATGTAGCGCCTATTCGCTCCATTGTAACCAATGCTGGGAACTTTCTGCCCTGCGGTTGACCTAAAGTGACGTCACCGCTGAGCAGAAAGTTCCCAGCATTGGTTACAATGGAGCGCATAGGCGCTACATTGTAACACTGCCGTGTGCCGCCTGTCACTCAGTACAGGAGCACACAGCCGATCAGGAGAGTGCTACAACGTGGCACTCCCTGATTGGCTGAAGAAACCCACTTAGACATCAGTCAGAGTGGGTTTCTGGCAGTCGGGAAAAGGGGATCCATGTGCAAACATGGGTCCCCTTTTAGTGCGTGGCTCGGGTGTCCGTTTTGTTATTTTTTTCAAGTACGTGGATTACACCTGGATTCCCCGAGGACCCTGGACCCCTGGATCTCGTGAGTATAATTTCTTCAACAGGTACC
Organism: Pseudophryne corroboree; assembly: GCF_028390025.1. Taxonomy (NCBI): domain Eukaryota; kingdom Metazoa; phylum Chordata; class Amphibia; order Anura; family Myobatrachidae; genus Pseudophryne; species Pseudophryne corroboree. The sequence continues at coordinate 387,638,197 of NC_086451.1, forward strand.
CCTTGGATTCTACTGGAGGAGGACCGACCTGCGTGGGAACATAAGGTAAGTATGTATGTATGTATGTAATAAAATTATACTTTCACGGTGTGTGTGTCTTGTGTTTTTTTGGGTATTTTTTTAGTAGTACTACTACAGGTACCAGCGGGCCCGTTTTTCCGCCGCATGCTGGTACTTGTGGTTCTCCAAGTACCAGCATGCGGGGGAGGCTTGCTGGGACTTGTAGTACTGCTACTAAAAACAATATCTTTTCATTATCACAAAAGGCTATCAGCCTCCCCATCCGCAGCCCATTGGATGGGGGGGGACAGCCTCGGGCTTCACCCCTGGCCCTTGGGTGGCTGGGGGGGGGACCCCTTGATTGAAGGGGTCCCCACTCCCCCAGGGTACCCCGGCCAGGGGTGACTAGTTGGATTTTTGATGCCACGGCCGCAGGGCACTATATCAAAGTGACCCCCGGCTGTGGCATTATCTGTCCAGCTAGTGGAGCCCGGTGCTGGTTTTAAAAATACGGGGGACCCCTACTCTTTTTGTCCCCTGTATTTTTGGAACCAGGACCAGGCGCAGAGCCCGATGCTGGTTGCTTAAATATGGGGGAACCCCTGTCAATTTTTTCCCCATATTTCTGCAACCAGGATCGGCTCAAAGAGCCCGAGGCTGGTTATGCTTAGGAGGGGGGACCCCACGCAATTTATTTTAATAAAATAACAACTTTCCCACCCCTTCCCACTGATATACATGCACGGATCTCATGGATCCCTGCATGCCTATCCAATCACGGAAAAAAAAAGCAGGTCTGTTTTTTTTTTTGCACTTTTTTACGAGTTGTAATTTTTCACGGCAGTGTTTTTTTTTTTTTTTGCTTTGCACTTCTTAGTAAATTACCGAGATTCATACTTAAACAGCCGCGTTTTGACCGATGGTGTATTCATTCGTAATTTTTTTCTTGGACTTGCAAAAAATTACGAATGCCCTCATCACTGCCGTGATTATTGCTTAGTAAATTACCGAGATGACACTTTGATGAAAAAACGGCATCTCGGTCAAAATCGGGAGCTTAGTAAATTTCCCCCTAGGTCCGAGAGGCCTTCTCCAAACTCCTCCTCCCCCTTGTAAGGCAATGACTCCATATGCCGCTTTGAGTCGGCGTCTCCCGTCCACCGTCGGGTCCATAAGAGCCGCCTAGCAGAAATAGACATAGCGTTTATTCTAGAGCTTAGTAAACAAATGTCTCTCTGAGCATCCCTCATATACAAGGCAGCATCTCTGATATGCTCCATGGTCATTAGAATGGTATCCCTATCTAAGGTGTCCATCTCCATAGATAAGGAGTCTGCCCATGCCACGACAGCACTACAAACCCAGGCCGACGCTATAGCCGGCCTAACTATAGTTCCTGAATGTGTGTAAATGTGCTTCATGGTAATTTCCTGCTTGCGATCAGCAGGATCCTTGAGGGAAGCAGTATCCGGAGAAGGCAGTGCCCCCTTCTTGGATAAGCGTGTCAGCGCCTTGTCTACTTTAGGCGCAGATTCCCATCGTATCCGATCCTTCTGTGGAAAAGGATACGCCATGAGAATCCTTTTGGGAACATGGAGTCTCCTATCCGGAGATTCCGAAGCCTTTTCGCATAATTCGCTTAGCTCAAATGAGGACGGAAACGTGACCTCAGGCTTTTTCCCTTTATACATGTGAACCCTCGTGTCAGGGACAGGGGGTCCCTCCGTGATATGCAAAACCTCTTTTATGGCAATAATCATGTACCTAATACCTTTTGCCGGCTGTAATTTTGCATCCTCATAGTCGACACTAGAGTCAGTATCTGTGTCAGTATCTGTTTCAGTGACCTGGGATATGGGGCGCTTTTGAGACCCTGAAGGTCCTGGCACCACAGGGACATGCACGGACTGGCTACCTGACTGATCCCTAGCTTCAGCCTTGTCTAATCTTTTATGCAGGAGATTTACATTTGCATTCAAGACATTCAGCATATCCACCTAGTCCGGTGTCGGCGTTGCCGACGGCGACCTGACATTCAAGCACTCCCCCTCCACATTAAGTGAGCCTTCCTCATCAAACATGTCGACACACACGTACCGACACACTGCACACACCCAGGGAAACTTTTTCTGAAGACAGTATCCCCTGAAAGGCCCTTTGGAGAGACAGAGAGAGAGTATGCCAACACACACCCCAGCGCAACAACCTGGAGACCAACACAGAATGCTTTTCCCCAGCAGCGCTGTATTATACTTTATCCGCCAATTATGTGCCCCCCCCCTCTCTTTTTAAACTCCCTTCACCGTGTGTAAGCAGGGGAGAGTCCGGGGAGCTTCCTCTCAGCGTTCTGTGGAGAGAGAAATGGCGCTGGTGAGTGCTGAGGGAGAAGCCCCACCCCCTCGGCGGCGGGCTTCTGTCCCGCTCAAAATCGTGTAAAATAGCGGGGGCTCAATTATATACATGTACAGTGCCCAGCTGTACATGTATATACTTATTTGCCATCTAAGAGGTGTTATTATTGCTGCCCAGGGCGCCCCCCCCTGCGCCCTGCACCCATACAGTGACCGGAGTGTGTGAGGTGATGTGTAGCAATGACGCACAGCTGCAGTGCTGTGCGTTATCTCTGTGAAGCTGAAGGCTTCTGCCGCCTGAGACGTCTTCTTGCTTCTGTTCTTCTGGCTCTGTGTGGAGAACGGCGGCGTGGCTCCGGGGGTGGACGCCCAGGACGAACCTTTGTTCACCCCCTCTGAAGCTAATGGTGTCCAGCAGCCGAGGAAGCAGATCCTATCAGTTAAGTAGGTCCGCCCCTCTCTCCTCAGTCCCTCGATGCAGGGAGCCTGTTGCCAGCAGTGCTCCCTGTGAAAAAGTAAAAATCCAAACAAAAATGCTTTCTGTAGCAGAGAACTCAAGAGAGCTCCCTGCAGTGCGCCCTTCATCCTATGGGCACAGTGTAAAACTGAGGTCTGGAGGAGGGACATAGAGGGAGGAGCCAGTGCACACCCAGAATCCAAAGCTTTCTTAAAGTGCCCTATCTCCTGCGGAGCCCGTCTATTCCCCATGGTCCTTACGGAGTCCCCAGCATCCTCTAGGACGTTAGAGAAACTGGATGTATATCACAGGGTAATTGTACTATAAACCCCTGACTAAATGCACTCTTTCTTACTAACACTGACTAAAAATGCAGGTAGAATACTTAAGTGTCATGTAAATTCACAGCGCTGACAACCAGGCGGCTTTACATAGGAGGATTTGCCCAAGCAGTCCTAGGAACAGTGAGCTGAGGAGTAATGGCGCCGCAGACACTGACAGGGAGTGAGGAAAAGACAGAGATGCAGATCCAGGGCGGGAACACTTGCTGGAAATGGCGCCCTGGGGCTGGGGGAGGGGTTTCAGGTCTAAGCCTTATCCCCCTTGCTGGCAAAACCACTGGGTACTGTGGGCGATATTAAAATCGGTTTTAAGAGAAAACCTGACCTGCGCCCATGCCCTGGTGATCTAGTGGGATCGCCTGTATCCACAGTGCCCACCGCCAGAGCACGCGGCCCGCCTCCCACTGACCGCGATAAAGACCGGGTCCCGCGAGCGGGACCCACTTACCACCTCCCGAAACGCGGCCACGCGATCCTGGAGAGCCCCAGCCATGTGTGTCTAACATGAAGAAAACCGGAGCCTCCGCTGTAGATACCCGGAAACCAGGGCTCGGGAGTCTACAGCGCCGCTGGGGAGAGCTGGAGCTGCAGCAGTGAATGTCACAAGACATTTACCACCGCTGCTGCCCTTGAAGTCTTCACTTTTTACCTCATGAAAAGCTTTTCTCAGGGCTGCTTGGAGCAGCCCCTCTGTTAAGTGCCTGCTTACTGCAGCACCAACTGACAAACTAAGCTCCTGTGCTGGGAGGCGGGGTGATATAGGAGGCGGCGCTATGCATCTTGGGAAGAAGGTCAAAGCTTTGAGCCTGTTGGTGCCTCGGATCAAGATCCTACTCTACACCCCCATTGTCCATACTTGTGGAGCCCAGTGTACCCCGCAGCAGAAAGTAGTGAATTACGCAGCAACGTACAAGATCTAATGAGCTACAAGACCTGATTTTACAGGAATGGCAGCTGTAGGAATAAAATTTAAATGGTCGCTGTTACCAATTATTAGGTCACATTATGCTAAAACATATATTATACAATACCTGGAAAAGAATGTGTCAGAGGCCCACGTCAAGGTCTGTCTAGAAGTGCTAAACCTATGTGACAGAAAAAATGTTTTATTATTGGTCGGAAGATACTGGTCAGGCATGTTGTACCATCAATACCAAATACCATTCTCTATCTCATATTTCATTAGAAATCAACCCATGAGTCTTGACTTGAATTGACTTGTCCCCTTCATCTAATTTTTCCACATTAATACATTCTACCAACCTATCCTGCCGAACACACTTATTTTTATTTCCCAAATGTGGCCTACCCAAACCTATACGGTATCCGTTAAATTTGCCGGCTGTCGGGATCCCGGCGGTCAGGATACAGACGCCGGAATCCCGGCAAAACAGGACTATTGCAACTCGTAGGTGTCCAGGACACCCATAGAGTGGGAATAGATCCTGTGGCGAGTGCAGCGAGACACCGAGCTTGCTGCGTGGCAAGCAAGACGTCGTTGTCGGGATATGGACAGCCAGCATCCCGCCTACCGGTAAATTTAATGTACTCCACCTACACAGTGCATCCGGAAGTATTCACATCGCTTCACTTTTCCCACATTTTGTTATGTTACAGCCTTATTCCAAAATGGAATAAATTCATTTTTTCCCTCAGAATTCTACACACAATACCCCATAATGACAACGTGAAAAAAAGTTTGAGATTTTTGCTAATTTATTAAAAATAAAAAAAGAAGAAATCACATGTACCTAATTATTTACAGCCTTTGCCATGAAGCTCAAAATTGAGCTCAGGTGCATCCTGTTTCCACTGATCATCCTTGAGATGTTCCTACAGCTTAATTGGAGTCCACCTGTGGTAAATTCAGTTGATTGGACATGATTGGAAAGGCACACACCTGTCTATACAAGGTCTCACACTTGACAGTGCATGTCTGAGCACAAACCAAGCAAGTCAAAGGAATTGTATGTAGACCTTCGAGACAGGATTGTCTCGAGGCAGAAATCTGGGGAAGGGTACAGAAAAATATCTGCTGCATTGAAGGTCCCAATGAGCACAGTGGCTTCCATCATCCGTAAATGGAAGAAATTCGGAACTACCAGGACTCTTCCTAAAGCTGTCCGCCCGTCTAAACTGAGCAATCGGGGGAGAAGGACTCTAGTCAGGGAGGTGACCAAGAACCCGATGGTCACTCTGTCAGAGCTACAGCTTTCCTCCGTGGAGAGAGGAGAACCTTCCAGAAGGACAACCATCTCTGCAGCAATCCACCAATCAGGCCTGTATGGTAGAGTGGCCAAACTGAAGCCACTCTTAGTAAAAAGCACATGGCAGCCCACCTGGAATTTGCTAAAATGCACCTGAAGGACTCTCAGACCATGAGAAACAAAATTATCTGGTCTGATGAGACAAAGATTGAACTCTTTGGCATGAATGCCTGGCGACATGTATGGAGGAAACCAGGCACCGCTCATCACCAGGCCAATACCATCCCTACAGTGAATCATAGTGGTGGCAGTATCATGCTGTGGGGATGTTTTTCAGCAGAAGGAACTGGGAGACTAGTCAAGATAGAGGGAAAGATGAATGCAGCAATGTACAGAGACATCCTGGGTGAAAACCTGCTCCAGAGACCTCTTGACCTCAGACTGGGGCAACGGTTCCTCTTTCAGCAGGACAACGACCCTAAGCACACAGCCAAGATATCAAAGAAGTGGCTTCCGGACAACTCTGTGAATGTCCTAAAGTGGCCCAGCCAGAGCACAGACTTGAATCCAATTGAACATCTCTGGAGAGATCTGAAAATGGCTGTGAACGGACACTTCCCATCCAACCTGATGGAGCCCGAGAGGTGTTACAAAGAGGAATGGGCGAAACTGCCCAAAGATAGGTGTGCCAAGCTTGTGGCATCATAATCAAAAAGACTTGAGGCTGTAATTGCTGCAAAGGTGCATCAACAAAGTATTGAGCAAAGGCTGTGAATACTTATGTACATGTGATTTCTTAGTTTTTATTTTTTAAATCACAAAAGTTTATTGACAAGAGGAATACAACGACATATGAAAGCAGTGGGCACTCTTGAAGCATAACAGAACTAGTATACATAGCAGATTGAGTGCAAGAGTGTGTCCTCATGTTATCTGTTCTATTATATTTACTTTATTATTTTATTTTATTTTTTATTTTAGACAATTCCAAAAACAGTCGAGAGTTAAGAACAAGATTAGGGAATAGTATAGAATATTCCAAAGGACAAACATTGGGATCCTTGAGAGGATTTGTAGGAGGTTACCGAAAGGGTTATGTGGAAGAAGAAGGAAGAGTAGAGTAGAGAATTAGGGAGGAGAGAGAGTAAGAGGAAGAGAGAGAAAGAAGAGAAAAAAAAAAAGGGGGGGGGTAGAGAAGCAGAAACAAGTCACGAACAAGGGGGGAGCGAGTCGGAAGAAGAGTCTCGTGGGGAGAAGAAAAAAAAAAAAGGGGGTAAGGCGAGCTAGGAGAGACCTGGGAGAGGTACCTGGAATTTAGTGTACCAAGCTGTCCATACGCCGTGGAATTTATCCACTGTGTTGTTCATCAAGGAGGAAAGATATTCCATTTTAGCTACAAACCAAATGCGGTTCATGAGTTCTGGACGGGTTGGAGGAGTGGAGAGTTTCCATGATTTAGCAATCTGGAGTTTAGCTGCACAGGCTATGTGCATAACTAGTTTGTTTTCCGGTTTGGAAAGCTGGCAGGCTGGGGCACACAGGAGCAACGTCTCAGGGGATAAGAGGGGGCAGTCCGGGATAAGCGACTGGATAAGGGTACGGACCATAAGCCAGAAGGAGGCTAATCTCGGGCAGTTCCACCAGATGTGAAAATAAGTGCCTATTTGACCACATTGGCGCCAGCAGAGGTTAGAAGTGTTCGGATATATTTGGTGTAGGCGCTCGGGGACCAGATACCATCGCGTGTAAACTTTGTAGGAGTTCTCCTTAATGGAGACGCTAATAGAACATTTAGAGATATTCAGTCGGATAGATTCCCACTTGTCATCTTCCAGGGGTGTCCCCAAGTCGGTATCCCAAGCAAGTTCATGTGCCATGCGGGGGGACTCAGCTGGAGTCAAAATAGAGTGATACAGATTAGATATAGTGCCTCGGTCCATGGGGCGATACATGCAAAGGCGCTCCATCGGAGTCGGGATGTTAGGGATAGGCGTTTTCCTGGTTGAGGACATAACGAAATTTCGAATTTGAAGGTATTGATAGAAATATGACGTCGGGAGAGAGTGCTTTGTTTGAAGGTCTGCGAATGAGTACGGTACATTGTTGTGAAGTAGATGATGATAGCGTGAGACTCCTGCTCTGGACCATTTGGAGGCAAGTTGGTGGGATCGGCCCGGTGAGAAGGAGGGGTTGTTCCAAATGGGGGTTAGGGGAGAGGGAGTTGTGTGGAGTGAAAGTTTAGATTTTAGCGAGTCCCACACAGATAGTTAGGGATATTGTTGGCACTGGCTGAATGGTTTTAGGTCTGTGCGGGCGGGGGAGCCATGGAAGGTGAGATACCGAGTCGACCTGAGCCAGATCACTCTCCAGGTCCACCCATCTTCTTGTGTGCCGTGGAGAGTGCCAGGCGACAAGCTGACTGAGTGCCGTGGCGTGGTAGTATCTTGCCAGCGAGGGAAGGCCTAGACCTCCACATGAAGAGCTCTGCTGGAGGGTCTCCCTACGCAATCGTGGCTTCTTGTCATTCCATATGAATTTACCATATTGGGTCTGGAGGGAGGATAGAACCCGAGGAGGGACCGGGACAGGGAGAGTCTGGAAGAGGTATAGTAACTTGGGAATGACGTTCATCTTAATGGCGTTAATCCTGCCGATCCAAGAAATGAAATGTTTTTTCCATCCTAAAATGTTTTGAGATATTTCCTTGAATAAGGGTGGAAAGTTGGCATCATAGAGAGAGTGGTAGGATTTGGTGATTTGAACCCCCAAATATTTAATGGAGGTATGACGCCATGCATAAGGGAAGTTGGCTTTCAAAAGGTTTAGGGTATTGAGAGGGATGTGTAGCGGCAGAGCCTCTGACTTGTCGTTATTCACCCTATATCCAGAGAGATCCCCGTAGAGAGTTAATTCCTTGAAAAGATTGGGTAAGGAAATTAACGGGTTAGTGAGGGTGAGGAGGACGTCATCCGCAAAGAGGGAAAGTTTGTATTGTGAGTCTTTGATAGAAAAGCCCGTAATGTCCGGATTAAGACGGATGCGACAGGCGAGAGGCTCAATTATCAGAGCGAAGATGAGAGGCGACAGTGGACATCCCTGTCGTGTACCATTGGTGATGGCGAAGGTGTCCGAAAGAATTCCATTAGTTAGCACAGAAGTGGAGGGGTTGTGATAAAGTGCCGATATTGCTTGGAGAAATTTCCCGCAGACACCAAAGCTGCGGAGTGTTTGATCAAGGAAGGCCCACGAAACCCTATCGAAGGCTTTTTCCGCGTCTAATGCCAATAGAAGAGAGGGGAGCTTGACTGAATTAGCGTGATGGATCAGGTTGATGGTGCGTCTGGTATTGTCTAGAGCTTGGCATGTGGGGACAAATCCGACTTGGTCGGGGTGTATAAGGGATGGGAGAAGAGGGTTCAGGCGTAGGGCTAGAATTTTTGCAAAAAGTTTCAGGTCTGTGTTGAGAAGGGATATAGGGCGATAATTAGAGACCTGCTGGTGATCCTTACCAGGTTTGGGAATAACAGTGATTAGTGCTCTAGTAGTTTCACTGTGAAATAGTTCCCCGTTAAGGATTTTATTAAAGGTAGACGTCAAGTGGGGGACCAGATCACATTCGAATGTTTTATAGTACGCAAAAGGTAGGCAGTCCGGTCCCGGGGCCTTAGAGGGTTTCTGAAGTTTAAGAGCAGCCGATACTTCCTCGTCGGATATAGGCTTACATAGTGCAGTGGTTGAGGGAGCATCCAACTGTGGGAGAGAGCATGAGGTCAGGAAATCGGAAATTTGCATATTTGAGTCAGGAAGGGAAGACGAACTGCCGGGGGAGTTATATAAGCGGGCGTAATAATCTTTAAAAATAGAGTTAATGTCTGAGGGTTTATAGTGGGTGTTGCCATTAGAGTCCTTAAGTGAGACTATGGAGGAGAGGGCTTTTCGTGCTTTTAACCTATTTGCCAAGAGGGCATCAGCCTTGTTGCTTTTCTCATAAAATCGTTGGTTCAGCCAACGGAGGGATTTATCTATCTTTTCTGTGATTAGTGCATTGAGGGCTGCCATAAGCTGTTTGTAGTTCGAGTCCGTGGGGCTGCGCTTATGAAGAGAGTCTAGGTTTTGGACCTGGTCAGTGAGATCCTTGAGTAATGTCTTATGTTCCCTATTGCGATGAGATGCATAGCTGATTACATGGCCTCTAAGGACAGCTTTGTGGGCTTCCCAGACTAATGGGGAACATCCTGATTCAGGATTGTTAAAATAAAAATATTCCCTGAGCAGCCCGGCCATCTTGGATTTGAAGGAGGGGATTTTAAGAAGTGTCTCGTTGTTTACCCTTAACCTACAGTCCCTCGTCTCTCAATCATACAATTGGAGATTTCCAGCGTATCTCACGAAATCCTCTGATTTTTGCACCCACCTGGAACAAACATTCCAGAACTATGTAGCAGATAATAGTACACATATAGAGGATATCAATTTGTTTTGGTCAGCTTCGAAGCCAGTGATCCGAGGACATATTATGGAATACGTCTCTAGGAGACGCAAGCGGCTTGCGACCCAAATACGGGACCTCGCTTGTAACCTGACCAAAACCTATGACACACTTTTGTTGCAGGACTCACCCGGCAACAGGCAGGCCTATCTTGCTGCTAAGCAAATGTATGACTCACTATGTACGGAGCGGGCGAGATTCTCGTATGATCTACAACGGAATAGATTTTTTCGAGGGGGAAATAAATCCGGGAGGCTATTGGCGAACTTGGTACGGTCTTACTCCGCTCCTTCTCGTATCCCCCAACTAATCACAGACTCGTCTACAACCATCTTTGATACCCCCTCAATATCTGAGGCCTTCTTACAATATTATAACACTCTCTATGAAGCCCCCCCGGATCATCCGACTCTTGGAACACAATTCCTTGAGAGGGCAAAACTACCTGTTTTAACGGAAGAGGAAAGACAATCCTTAACTGAACCGGTCACAGAACCGGAACTACTTTCCCTGATTAACTCATTACCCAATGGTAAGTCAAGTTTTGAGGGAAGGGAAAGATTTGGACTGTGGGTGGCGCACTGTAATTATGTGAACAATCGCATAAAATATAACTTTTATTAGTATTTATTTAAAAACGCTGATAACTGTGAAATATTAAAACAAATCCAGACAAGTGCAAGACACAGTGCAACATATACATAAAAAACACACTCTCTTGCTCCAATGTGTTGTGCAAAGTCAAATATATTAGGTATTTACTGTAGTAGGTTCTATGACCTTATACCAAATTCATACGGTGTTGTCAGATAGTTATCCCAATTAATGGCTGGATATAGTTAGTGCGAACAGCAGTATATTGTCCACATGTGTAATTTCCAATCCTAACATACGTCAGGTAAGTGTACTGTTGTTCCTAAATTCCTGTCCATTAGAGAGAAAACAGATTTGTAAAATTTTCTTCAAATACCACATGTATTGGTGCATGCATTCTAGGAGATGCCGTTCTATATCCAAACAGTGTGGCACTCTCAGTCACTGCCGTCAGTGCCGCTGTACTGTTATGTACATTAATAGACGTTCTCAGTCTCTGCTGTCAACGTGCTTGTATTAATGTTATAAATGACACTTATTCATCAAGTTCATTATTCAATACCAATTTCACTTGAATTATTTATTTGTGGTATATTAATCTTGGCATAAGTGGAATATATGCGTTCTCACTCTCAGCTGTCAACGCAAGAAAAATTATCTTCTAAATGCCACCCTCCTATATATGCATGCTGCTGGTTTATTGGCGTTCTCAGTTTTTACTGTCAACGTCTGTATAGAACTACCAGCTTATAACTCTCATTCATGTGGTCAAATGTACTTGTTAAATAATTGTCAGTTGACACTTACTATCTTACTCTTCATTGGACTAATCATTACACTTTAACGACCGTGATAATACACTTTATCTGATGTTGTCCAAGGTCGCTTGACCAAGTAATGTTTCTCACATGTAGTATTTAGTTTATTGGAAAGTCATCACTGATGGTGTCATGCAAATCTCATTATCTATATCATATATATATAGTTTATTTGCAATGGTGATTACTTGCATTGTGTTTGAGTATTCAAAACTGACACAGGTATCTCTTATGTACTCTGCCTGTCAGTATGAACATGATAGGCCCAGCAGTAGCAGTAGTATGTCTGTTACTAAAATTAACAGCTTTTGAAATTCAATCCAGCCACACTCCCATTATGCTATTCACACATATATTGTTAATTAAGTTCTACTATAAGTCACAAGTGCTGGTAAAGTGACTGAGTTCCACTATCTAAGCCCTATTAAATGTGAAGGCTTTGTATGTGGATTGTAATCAGATACATGTGTTGCACTGAGCTATACTAGCAATGTTGCTGTCTCGCACAGCTGTGAAGACAGATCTTGTTACTATGTTGCAGCTGTGTCCTTATGACACATGGATTCCCAATACATAGCTTCAGTATTAGGAATGTGAATAGCAAACAATTCCCAGCTGACAACTATTCAATATGCTTGTTTGTTAGATAATTAGCTGTTAATTCATTCAATTAGTAGTCAGCTGTTAATTCAGCTGCAAATGTTTGTAAGAAACGCTATATATGACTCACAGGTAAATGTGTATTTAAAGCATAAAGCTCTATGACGGCTATATTGCTGTCTTTGAATAGCTTAAAGTCAAGTTCTATCACTGTATGTAGGCTGTAATTGACACATGTATAGCTGGTGAGTTTCCCCAGTGTCCGGTATTGCTGCACTGGCTCACCAATAGCTGGGCTGGGTATGTGGGTCTGATTGACTGCCCTAATCTATCAGTTCTCGTTCTATATGCTGCTCAAACACATTGCATTGCTTTCCCTTGTATAAGCAGTTCGCACTCCTAATCTCTGACTAACACCACATGACTAAATTGCACATAACATTAAACACATGAGCCTAGTGTGAAGACGCCGACGCGCGTTTCACAGTTTACTTTTCGTCAGGGCTAACCAGACTGCTTCCTTCGGTCTGACTTTAACGATTGAGCCGCACCAATCCTGGGGCTCATTCCTAATCATGTGACCTAATTGCATTGACGTGATGCGGCTCCCACAACTCGGGATCTGGTGTTATTCTAAGTCCGATCACATGCTTCATTCTGACCAATCCTGATCCCGATTTTGCGTATGCTAGAGGGAGAGCTTCATACAACGTGTCTGTCTCCAGTATGGACTGTCCGAGAAATTGTAAATGATCGTCACCCCTGTTTGTATTATTCTACAAATTGTTTGTAACGCTGACTCGTTAATATATTTGTATGGGTGAGAATTCCCTCGTCCTGGTGTCACTTTCATATCATTAGTTGTGTGCATGTGAATAAAATAAAGTGCAGTGAAAAATCGTGAAAAAAATATGTTAAAATATGTGAATAAAATGAAGTGAAATATTGTGCTGTGAACAATGTGAACAAGCTAACATGCACTTATCTAACATGCATGTACATGTGAATTAAATTAATTGCTGGGATTGTAAATTCAGTATGTATATGAAAGAGAAAATGTATTAATTTATATAATGATTGTGCTAGAGAGTGCTAAAGTGTGTGATTTGTGTAATTTATTAGTGTACTAATAAAAACATTAAATAAATAATTAATTAAGTATAATATGAAATAAATATCATTTTGACTGTTGTGATACATATACCAAAGTATATTGAAAGTGATCACATTATTAATGTAACCCATAATTGTCATCTACTTATATTGTGATTTATAGGTTATTGTGATATATTTTATGAATGTGATGTATCATTACTCCTGTAATGTTATTTCGTCCTTCCACTTTATGTTAAGGGAATGTTATTGTGTTATGTTCCACTATATTATGATGGGGACACCATTATCTTATCATTTATTAATTACTAATTTCTCTATGGATCTGTTTTACTAGTTTGTCTCGGTCTAACCCTCTATCAAAGATTGAATATCTGTATTGATTATATCGGTCCAGATCTTCTATTCTCTCTTGTGATCCGTTTTTTGAACTGCATCGGAAATTATGTAGTTTAAGGGGATAGTTCTATAGTCATAATCAATATTCAGGTAAGTGGTTACTACCTATCCCTATATTCCAGCGGTTATCGGGAGTATGAGCCTTATCTAAGAAAAGACGTGTCAACGTGGAGTCAAGAGTTCAACCGTACACTGTTTTAGTCCTGTGTAGATATCTTCCATCATTAGTTGGGAAGATAACTTATCCCCAGGGTGAGAGATGAGTATCATATTCATTCAGCCCTATGTATTATCATATATTCTCTCAGTCTGACCCTCTATCAAATACTGGATATCTGTATTGATTATATCAATTTCAGATCATCTTTTCTCTCTTATGATCCTTTATAATTTTACATCTCCAGTTTTGGCCTGCATCAAAAATTACGTTGCTTGGATGGATAGTTCTCTATCCGTAATCACTGTTTGGTAAGTGGTTACTACCTATCTCTTTACTCAGGCAATTGTCAAGGATATAGGTCTTATGTGAAGAGGGACAAGTAAGTATAGTATCAGGGTTTTAAACGTATGTTTGTTTAATCCTGGGAGAATATTTTCCAGTATCAGTTAGAAAGCTATTTTATCCCAGGAATGGAAGATAACTGTTGTATTCATTCAGTCCTCTGGGTTGCATACTGTCCATCAAAAAAATAAGTTTGGTCTCCAGTTTGAGCAACTCATTGTCCATATTGCCCCCTCTGATACCTAGCTGGATTCGTTGCATCCCATAGGCTTTCAAGCCTCCAGTGTCACTTCCATGATGGTATAGGAAGTGTTTCGCCACTGGTGTTAGTGTTCTGAATCTTTCAGCATCCTTTTTCGCATTTCTGATGCTATTAGCATGTTCCAAAATTCTGACTTTTAATGGGCGAATGGTTTTACCAATGTATCTTTTGCCACATGGGCATTCTAGATGATACACCACGCCCATTGTGGTACAATTAATGAAGTTCTGGATCAGCCATTTTTTGCCAAATTTGTCTGTGTATGATTGCTTAGATGTCATATATTGGCATGCTTTACAGCGACCGCATTGGTACGAGCCTTTTTTACTGTATAGTTGTCTAGAAGGGGCAGCAAGATGGCTCTGCACGATTAGATCCTTCAAATTCTTGGATCTCCTCCAACTGCTCTGTACGCGGTTAGGTAGAACTTGCTCCAGAACCTCATCCGTTTGCAGTACCGACCAATGCTTCTGTAATATACCATTGATCTCATTCCATTTGGGATTAAATGTGCTCACAAATCGGACTGGTTCTTCCTTTTGAAGTCTGATCTTGGGGGTTAAGAGTGACTCTCTTGTGTGTAATCTTACATTGTTGACCGCAGATTTAATAATCTTATTGCTATATCCCCGTTTCTTTAAACGGTCACAGGCCTGGATTTCTCGTTCGTGATAGATTACATCATTTGAACAATTCCTTTTTGTACGAAGCAGTTCTCCCTTAGGGATAGCTCTAATCGTTGAGGGTAAATGAGAGCTACTGGAATGCAAAATACTATTTGTCGCTGTTGTTTTGCGAAAAATATCTGTACTGATCCTGCCATCGCTCTCTATTTTGATACTGAGGTCCAGGAAATGAATTTCCTTCTGATCTTTCTCCCCTGTCAGCTTCAGATTAAGGTCATTATTATTCAGGATAGTAATAAATTCCTCCAACATCTCTGCTTCTCCCTCCCAGACCATCAGGATATCGTCAATGTAGCGAAGATACAACAGGATATGTTGTGTGTATTCCTCCAAGTTTTCATTGAATACATGTTCCTTCTCCCACCATCCCAGGTAGAGGTTGGCATACGATGGGGCACAAGCTGTCCCCATCGCTGTCCCTCTAACCTGGAGGTAGAAGGTCTCTTCGCTAATAAAGTAGTTTCTTGTTAGTATAAACTGTAACAGGGAAATTAAGAACTCATTAAACTCATAATGGGTTCCCATGTTCAAAAAGTATTTAGTGGCTGCCAAACCCTTGTCGTGATCAATACTCGTGTAGAGACTTTCGACGTCATAGGTGGCCAGCCACGTCCCTTGGTTGACTGTCATATCCTGCAGTTTGTTCAATACATCCATAGTATCCCTGGTGTAGGAAGGCAATGTGAGCACATGATGTCTAAGATACTGGTCAACGTATGTGCTTGCCTTTTCGGTTAGACTGCCTACACCAGAGACAATAGGTCTACCGGGGGGAGTTCTCTCATCTTTATGCACTTTTGGCAAAAGATATAGAGTTGCCACTCGTGGGTTGTCTGTTTTCAGAAATTCATAATCTTTTTTCTTTATAATCCCACTTTGATATGCTTTCAAAATGATAGAATTATATACACTAAGAAAGTTTTTGGTGGGATTAAATATCAGTGGTTTGTAACAGTCCTGATCGTTTAATTGTCTCCTTAATTCCGCAACATACATATGTTTGGGCCACAATACGATGTTACCCCCCTTATCTGAGGGTTTAATAACAATGTCTTGCCATTTGATGATTTCTTGTAAGGCTGCTCTCTCTCCCCTTGTCAAATTGTCGTTGTGCGGTTGAAATTACTGTGTACGTGTGAACATGAGGTCCAAATCTCTGGAAACCAGGTCATAAAAAACTTTTGCTGATGGAGAGATTTTATACTCCGGAAAAAAGGAGGATTTGTTCTTAAGTTTAAGAGGATCAAATGGAGAGGGGGCAAGGGGAGGTTCATCCCCTGTTTCTAATTCTTCCAATATCTCAAGGGCTATTTGGTCCTCAGTTGTTAATGATGTTACCAATGTCTCCTGAGAGGGGATAGATTCTAAGGTTGGATGGTTTTCTCTCCACTGCTGTTGTGTGAAAAAGAATTTTTTCAGTAATATTTTCCTCATAAAGAGTTGTAAGTCCTTTTCGCATTCGAATCTATCAGGTCTGTGTGTAGGTGAGAAGGACAGGCCCTTACTCAGAAGATTAATTTGATCTGCAGTGAGGGTCTTATCAGACAGGTTGATGATGCGTAATGTGTCATCATTATTTATCGCTTTCTCCTCTGTTCCCTGGGTTCTTCTCTCCAATCCCTGCTGTCGCGCTTTCTTCTGACCCCCCTTCCCCCTCCTGATCTTAACTCTTCCATATTGGTGTGATCCTGGACCCTTCTTGGGGTTTGTTCTAAAAAATCCCTATTGTAGGGTCTTCTCCTAGTCTGTAAATCTTCTCCTTCTGAGGACTCAATGTCTGAGGTTGTATAATTCAATTGATTATTAGTTTTGCTGTTCCTTGGTGGATAGGACTTCCACCTATAGACTTTGTCCTGGGCAAAATCATTTTTATCTCTAGAAAGTTTCTTTTTCTTTCTCTCTATGATCTCCTGTTCCATGTCCTCCACATCTTTCTTATACTTATTATATGTGGCTTGGAATTTTTCCACTGTTTCGAATCTTTTTAATTTTTCCCCCAGAGCAGAGATCTCTTGTGCATATTGGGTTAACAGGATTTCATCGTGTTTAATTAGTATTTTAATCAACTCCCTAGAGCATTGGGTCAATGTCATTTCCCATTCCTTCTTTAGCTCTGCGTTTGCCAGTTCAAATGTCGGGAATACTCGTGGTCTTAGCCCACGTGGGGTGATATTATGTTTGATGTAACTGTCAAACATCAAGCGATTCCACCACGTTTTCCCTTGCTTGATCAGTATTTGTTTCAAAGAAAAAAGGTCATCTGACCAATCTCTGTTAGATGAATCTACATTATAGATTTCATTCCCAAAGGTTGAATCCAGACTGTTTTTCAATCTTTCTCGTCTATCATCTAGGTCCTTTGTCAGACTGAAGGAGGACATTCTGGTATATTGAATCAATAAAAATTTTATTATTAAGTCGTTATTTGCGAATATCAATTGCAATGCGTGATTAACTGTGCTAGTAGAGATTAGAAATGCTGAAGTCTCAGCCTTAACAATTGAATAAAAGGGAAAAGGGAAGTGGAAGATCTACTGCACTAGTATATATATATCTTTAAATTGAATTTAAATCTAAAGAGAACCCCATTTCATATTATGCCACTTTTGAATCTGGTCACGTATTGTGGGGGTGCTGCCACACCATATATGTTGCCAACATATAATAAGTTTTGAGGGAAGGGAAAGATTTGGACTGTGGGTGGCGCACTGTAATTATGTGAACAATCGCATAAAATATAACTTTTATTAGTATTTATTTAAAAACGCTGATAACTGTGAAATATTAAAACAAATCCAGACAAGTGCAAGACACAGTGCAACATATACATAAAAAACACACTCTCTTGCTCCAATGTGTTGTGCAAAGTCAAATATATTAGGTATTTACTGTAGTAGGTTCTATGACCTTATACCAAATTCATACGGTGTTGTCAGATAGTTATCCCAATTAATGGCTGGATATAGTTAGTGCGAACAGCAGTATATTGTCCACATGTGTAATTTCCAATCCTAACATACGTCAGGTAAGTGTACTGTTGTTCCTAAATTCCTGTCCATTAGAGAGAAAACAGATTTGTAAAATTTTCTTCAAATACCACATGTATTGGTGCATGCATTCTAGGAGATGCCGTTCTATATCCAAACAGTGTGGCACTCTCAGTCACTGCCGTCAGTGCCGCTGTACTGTTATGTACATTAATAGACGTTCTCAGTCTCTGCTGTCAACGTGCTTGTATTAATGTTATAAATGACACTTATTCATCAAGTTCATTATTCAATACCAATTTCACTTGAATTATTTATTTGTGGTATATTAATCTTGGCATAAGTGGAATATATGCGTTCTCACTCTCAGCTGTCAACGCAAGAAAAATTATCTTCTAAATGCCACCCTCCTATATATGCATGCTGCTGGTTTATTGGCGTTCTCAGTTTTTACTGTCAACGTCTGTATAGAACTACCAGCTTATAACTCTCATTCATGTGGTCAAATGTACTTGTTAAATAATTGTCAGTTGACACTTACTATCTTACTCTTCATTGGACTAATCATTACACTTTAACGACCGTGATAATACACTTTATCTGATGTTGTCCAAGGTCGCTTGACCAAGTAATGTTTCTCACATGTAGTATTTAGTTTATTGGAAAGTCATCACTGATGGTGTCATGCAAATCTCATTATCTATATCATATATATAGTTTATTTGCAATGGTGATTACTTGCATTGTGTTTGAGTATTCAAAACTGACACAGGTATCTCTTATGTACTCTGCCTGTCAGTATGAACATGATAGGCCCAGCAGTAGCAGTAGTATGTCTGTTACTAAAATTAACAGCTTTTGAAATTCAATCCAGCCACACTCCCATTATGCTATTCACACATATATTGTTAATTAAGTTCTACTATAAGTCACAAGTGCTGGTAAAGTGACTCTGAGTTCCACTATCTAAGCCCTATTAAATGTGAAGGCTTTGTATGTGGATTGTAATCAGATACATGTGTTGCACTGAGCTATACTAGCAATGTTGCTGTCTCGCACAGCTGTGAAGACAGATCTTGTTACTATGTTGCAGCTGTGTCCTTATGACACATGGATTCCCAATACGTAGCTTCAGTATTAGGAATGTGAATAGCAAACAATTCCCAGCTGACCACTATTCAATATGCTTGTTTGTTAGATAATTAGCTGTTAATTCATTCAATTAGTAGTCAGCTGTTAATTCAGCTGCAAATGTTTGTAAGAAACGCTATATATGACTCACAGGTAAATGTGTATTTAAAGCATAAAGCTCTATGACGGCTATATTGCTGTCTTTGAATAGCTTAAAGTCAAGTTCTATCACTGTATGTAGGCTGTAATTGACACATGTATAGCTGGTGAGTTTCCCCAGTGTCCGGTATTGCTGCACTGGCTCACCAATAGCTGGGCTGGGTATGTGGGTCTGATTGACTGCCCTAATCTATCAGTTCTCGTTCTATATGCTGCTCAAACACATTGCATTGCTTTCCCTTGTATAAGCAGTTCGCACTCCTAATCTCTGACTAACACCACATGACTAAATTGCACATAACATTAAACACATGAGCCTAGTGTGAAGACGCCGACGCGCGTTTCACAGTGTATATGTTGCACTGTGTCTTGCACTTGTCTGGATTTGTTTTAATATTTCACAGTTATCAGCGTTTTTAAATAAATACTAATAAAAGTTATATTTTATGCGATTGTTCACATAATTACAGTGCGCCACCCACAGTCCAAATCTTTCCCTTCCCTCAAAACTTATCTTATATGTTGGCAACATATATGGTGTGGCAGCACCCCCACAATACGTGACCAGATTCAAAAGTGGCATAATATGAAATGGGGTTCTCTTTACATTTAAATTCAATTTAAAGATATATATATATATATATACTAGTGCAGTAGATCTTCCACTTCCCTTTTCCCTTTTATTCAATTGTTAAGGCTGAGACTTCAGCATTTCTAATCTCTACTAGCACAGTTAATCACGCATTGCAATTGATATTCGCAAATAACGACTTAATAATAAAATTTTTATTGATTCAATATACCAGAATGTCCTCCTTCAGTCTGACAAAGGACCTAGATGATAGACGAGAAAGATTGAAAAACAGTCTGGATTCAACCTTTGGGAATGAAATCTATAATGTAGATTCATCTAACAGAGATTGGTCAGATGACCTTTTTTCTTTGAAACAAATACTGATCAAGCAAGGGAAAACGTGGTGGAATCGCTTGATGTTTGACAGTTACATCAAACATAATATCACCCCACGTGGGCTAAGACCACGAGTATTCCCGACATTTGAACTGGCAAACGCAGAGCTAAAGAAGGAATGGGAAATGACATTGACCCAATGCTCTAGGGAGTTGATTAAAATACTAATTAAACACGATGAAATCCTGTTAACCCAATATGCACAAGAGATCTCTGCTCTGGGGGAAAAATTAAAAAGATTCGAAACAGTGGAAAAATTCCAAGCCACATATAATAAGTATAAGAAAGATGTGGAGGACATGGAACAGGAGATCATAGAGAGAAAGAAAAAGAAACGTTCTAGAGATAAAAATGATTTTGCCCAGGACAAAGTCTATAGGTGGAAGTCCTATCCACCAAGGAACAGCAAAACTAATAATCAATTGAATTATACAACCTCAGACATTGAGTCCTCAGAAGGAGAAGATTTACAGACTAGGAGAAGACCCTACAATAGGGATTTTTTAGAACAAACCCCAAGAAGGGTCCAGGATCACAC
Organism: Pseudophryne corroboree; assembly: GCF_028390025.1. NCBI lineage: Eukaryota > Metazoa > Chordata > Amphibia > Anura > Myobatrachidae > Pseudophryne > Pseudophryne corroboree. The sequence goes on from NC_086451.1 coordinate 387,658,801, forward strand.
CAATATGGAAGAGTTAAGATCAGGAGGGGGAAGGGGGGTCAGAAGAAAGCGCGACAGCAGGGATTGGAGAGAAGAACCCAGGGAACAGAGGAGAAAGCGATAAATAATGATGACACATTACGCATCATCAACCTGTTTGATAAGACCCTCACTGCAGATCAAATTAATCTTCTGAGTAAGGGCCTGTCCTTCTCACCTACACACAGACCTGATAGATTCGAATGCGAAAAGGACTTACAACTCTTTATGAGGAAAATATTACTGAAAAAATTATTTTTCACACAACAACAGTGGAGAGAAAACCATCCAACCTTAGAATCTATCCCCTCTCAGGAGACATTGGTAACATCATTAACAACTGAGGACCAAATAGCCCTTGAGATATTGGAAGAATTAGAAACACGGGATGAACCTCCCCTTGCCCCCTCTCCATTTGATCCTCTTAAACTTAAGAACAAATCCTCCTTTTTTCCGGAGTATAAAATCTCTCCATCAGCAAAAGTTTTTTATGACCTGGTTTCCAGAGATTTGGACCTCATGTTCACACGTACACAGCAATTTCAACCGCACAACGACAATTTGACAAGGGGAGAGAGAGCAGCCTTACAAGAAATCATCAAATGGCAAGACATTGTTATTAAACCCTCAGATAAGGGGGGTAACATCGTATTGTGGCCCAAACATATGTATGTTGCGGAATTGAGGAGACAATTAAACGATCAGGACTGTTACAAACCACTGATATTTAATCCCACCAAAAACTTTCTTAGTGTATATAATTCTATCATTTTGAAAGCATATCAAAGTGGGATTATAAAGAAAAAAGATTATGAATTTCTGAAAACAGACAACCCACGAGTGGCAACTCTATATCTTTTGCCAAAAGTGCATAAAGATGAGAGAACTCCCCCCGGTAGACCTATTGTCTCTGGTGTAGGCAGTCTAACCGAAAAGGCAAGCACATACGTTGACCAGTATCTTAGACATCATGTGCTCACATTGCCTTCCTACACCAGGGATACTATGGATGTATTGAACAAACTGCAGGATATGACAGTCAACCAAGGGACGTGGCTGGCCACCTATGACGTCGAAAGTCTCTACACGAGTATTGATCACGACAAGGGTTTGGCAGCCACTAAATACTTTTTGAACATGGGAACCCATTATGAGTTTAATGAGTTCTTAATTTCCCTGTTACAGTTTATACTAACAAGAAACTACTTTATTAGCGAAGAGACCTTCTACCTCCAGGTTAGAGGGACAGCGATGGGGACAGCTTGTGCCCCATCGTATGCCAACCTCTACCTGGGATGGTGGGAGAAGGAACATGTATTCAATGAAAACTTGGAGGAATACACACAACATATCCTGTTGTATCTTCGCTACATTGACGATATCCTGATGGTCTGGGAGGGAGAAGCAGAGATGTTGGAGGAATTTATTACTATCCTGAATAATAATGACCTTAATCTGAAGCTGACAGGGGAGAAAGATCAGAAGGAAATTCATTTCCTGGACCTCAGTATCAAAATAGAGAGCGATGGCAGGATCAGTACAGATATTTTTCGCAAAACAACAGCGACAAATAGTATTTTGCATTCCAGTAGCTCTCATTTACCCTCAACGATTAGAGCTATCCCTAAGGGAGAACTGCTTCGTACAAAAAGGAATTGTTCAAATGATGTAATCTATCACGAACGAGAAATCCAGGCCTGTGACCGTTTAAAGAAACGGGGATATAGCAATAAGATTATTAAATCTGCGGTCAACAATGTAAGATTACACACAAGAGAGTCACTCTTAACCCCCAAGATCAGACTTCAAAAGGAAGAACCAGTCCGATTTGTGAGCACATTTAATCCCAAATGGAATGAGATCAATGGTATATTACAGAAGCATTGGTCGGTACTGCAAACGGATGAGGTTCTGGAGCAAGTTCTACCTAACCGCGTACAGAGCAGTTGGAGGAGATCCAAGAATTTGAAGGATCTAATCGTGCAGAGCCATCTTGCTGCCCCTTCTAGACAACTATACAGTAAAAAAGGCTCGTACCAATGCGGTCGCTGTAAAGCATGCCAATATATGACATCTAAGCAATCATACACAGACAAATTTGGCAAAAAATGGCTGATCCAGAACTTCATTAATTGTACCACAATGGGCGTGGTGTATCATCTAGAATGCCCATGTGGCAAAAGATACATTGGTAAAACCATTCGCCCATTAAAAGTCAGAATTTTGGAACATGCTAATAGCATCAGAAATGCGAAAAAGGATGCTGAAAGATTCAGAACACTAACACCAGTGGCGAAACACTTCCTATACCATCATGGAAGTGACACTGGAGGCTTGAAAGCCTATGGGATGCAACGAATCCAGCTAGGTATCAGAGGGGGCAATATGGACAATGAGTTGCTCAAACTGGAGACCAAACTTATTTTTTTGATGGACAGTATGCAACCCAGAGGACTGAATGAATACAACAGTTATCTTCCATTCCTGGGATAAAATAGCTTTCTAACTGATACTGGAAAATATTCTCCCAGGATTAAACAAACATACGTTTAAAACCCTGATACTATACTTACTTGTCCCTCTTCACATAAGACCTATATCCTTGACAATTGCCTGAGTAAAGAGATAGGTAGTAACCACTTACCAAACAGTGATTACGGATAGAGAACTATCCATCCAAGCAACGTAATTTTTGATGCAGGCCAAAACTGGAGATGTAAAATTATAAAGGATCATAAGAGAGAAAAGATGATCTGAAATTGATATAATCAATACAGATATCCAGTATTTGATAGAGGGTCAGACTGAGAGAATATATGATAATACATAGGGCTGAATGAATATGATACTCATCTCTCACCCTGGGGATAAGTTATCTTCCCAACTAATGATGGAAGATATCTACACAGGACTAAAACAGTGTACGGTTGAACTCTTGACTCCACGTTGACACGTCTTTTCTTAGATAAGGCTCATACTCCCGATAACCGCTGGAATATAGGGATAGGTAGTAACCACTTACCTGAAAAATATCATTTTGACTGTTGTGATACATATACCAAAGTATATTGAAAGTGATCACATTATTAATGTAACCCATAATTGTCATCTACTTATATTGTGATTTATAGGTTATTGTGATATATTTTATGAATGTGATGTATCATTACTCCTGTAATGTTATTTCGTCCTTCCACTTTATGTTAAGGGAATGTTATTGTGTTATGTTCCACTATATTATGATGGGGACACCATTATCTTATCATTTATTAATTACTAATTTCTCTATGGATCTGTTTTACTAGTTTGTCTCGGTCTAACCCTCTATCAAAGATTGAATATCTGTATTGATTATATCGGTCCAGATCTTCTATTCTCTCTTGTGATCCGTTTTTTGAACTGCATCGGAAATTATGTAGTTTAAGGGGATAGTTCTATAGTCATAATCAATAATTTCATATTATACTTAATTAATTATTTATTTAATGTTTTTATTAGTACACTAATAAATTACACAAATCACACACTTTAGCACTCTCTAGCACAATCATTATATAAATTAATACATTTTCTCTTTCATATACATACTGAATTTACAATCCCAGCAATTAATTTAATTCACATGTACATGCATGTTAGATAAGTGCATGTTAGCTTGTTCACATTGTTCACAGCACAATATTTCACTTCATTTTATTCACATATTTTAACATATTTTTTTCACGATTTTTCACTGCACTTTATTTTATTCACATGCACACAACTAATGATATGAAAGTGACACCAGGACGAGGGAATTCTCACCCATACAAATATATTAACGAGTCAGCGTTACAAACAATTTGTAGAATAATACAAACAGGGGTGACGATCATTTACAATTTCTCGGACAGTCCATACTGGAGACAGACACGTTGTATGAAGCTCTCCCTCTAGCATACGCAAAATCGGGATCAGGATTGGTCAGAATGAAGCATGTGATCGGACTTAGAATAACACCAGATCCCGAGTTGTGGGAGCCGCATCACGTCAATGCAATTAGGTCACATGATTAGGAATGAGCCCCAGGATTGGTGCGGCTCAATCGTTAAAGTCAGACCGAAGGAAGCAGTCTGGTTAGCCCTGACGAAAAGTAAACTGTGAAACGCGCGTCGGCGTCTTCACACTAGGCTCATGTGTTTAATGTTATGTGCAATTTAGTCATGTGGTGTTAGTCAGAGATTAGGAGTGCGAACTGCTTATACAAGGGAAAGCAATGCAATGTGTTTGAGCAGCATATAGAACGAGAACTGATAGATTAGGGCAGTCAATCAGACCCACATACCCAGCCCAGCTATTGGTGAGCCAGTGCAGCAATACCGGACACTGGGGAAACTCACCAGCTATACATGTGTCAATTACAGCCTACATACAGTGATAGAACTTGACTTTAAGCTATTCAAAGACAGCAATATAGCCGTCATAGAGCTTTATGCTTTAAATACACATTTACCTGTGAGTCATATATAGCGTTTCTTACAAACATTTGCAGCTGAATTAACAGCTGACTACTAATTGAATGAATTAACAGCTAATTATCTAACAAACAAGCATATTGAATAGTTGTCAGCTGGGAATTGTTTGCTATTCACATTCCTAATACTGAAGCTACGTATTGGGAATCCATGTGTCATAAGGACACAGCTGCAACATAGTAACAAGATCTGTCTTCACAGCTGTGCGAGACAGCAACATTGCTAGTATAGCTCAGTGCAACACATGTATCTGATTACAATCCACATACAAAGCCTTCACATTTAATAGGGCTTAGATAGTGGAACTCAGAGTCACTTTACCAGCACTTGTGACTTATAGTAGAACTTAATTAACAATATATGTGTGAATAGCATAATGGGAGTGTGGCTGGATTGAATTTCAAAAGCTGTTAATTTTAGTAACAGACATACTACTGCTACTGCTGGGCCTATCATGTTCATACTGACAGGCAGAGTACATAAGAGATACCTGTGTCAGTTTTGAATACTCAAACACAATGCAAGTAATCACCATTGCAAATAAACTATATATATGATATAGATAATGAGATTTGCATGACACCATCAGTGATGACTTTCCAATAAACTAAATACTACATGTGAGAAACATTACTTGGTCAAGCGACCTTGGACAACATCAGATAAAGTGTATTATCACGGTCGTTAAAGTGTAATGATTAGTCCAATGAAGAGTAAGATAGTAAGTGTCAACTGACAATTATTTAACAAGTACATTTGACCACATGAATGAGAGTTATAAGCTGGTAGTTCTATACAGACGTTGACAGTAAAAACTGAGAACGCCAATAAACCAGCAGCATGCATATATAGGAGGGTGGCATTTAGAAGATAATTTTTCTTGCGTTGACAGCTGAGAGTGAGAACGCATATATTCCACTTATGCCAAGATTAATATACCACAAATAAATAATTCAAGTGAAATTGGTATTGAATAATGAACTTGATGAATAAGTGTCATTTATAACATTAATACAAGCACGTTGACAGCAGAGACTGAGAACGTCTATTAATGTACATAACAGTACAGCGGCACTGACGGCAGTGACTGAGAGTGCCACACTGTTTGGATATAGAACGGCATCTCCTAGAATGCATGCACCAATACATGTGGTATTTGAAGAAAATTTTACAAATCTGTTTTCTCTCTAATGGACAGGAATTTAGGAACAACAGTACACTTACCTGACGTATGTTAGGATTGGAAATTACACATGTGGACAATATACTGCTGTTCGCACTAACTATATCCAGCCATTAATTGGGATAACTATCTGACAACACCGTATGAATTTGGTATAAGGTCATAGAACCTACTACAGTAAATACCTAATATATTTGACTTTGCACAACACATTGGAGCAAGAGAGTGTGTTTTTTATGTATATGTTGCACTGTGTCTTGCACTTGTCTGGATTTGTTTTAATATTTCACAGTTATCAGCGTTTTTAAATAAATACTAATAAAAGTTATATTTTATGCGATTGTTCACATAATTACAGTGCGCCACCCACAGTCCAAATCTTTCCCTTCCCTCAAAACTTATCTTATATGTTGGCAACATATATGGTGTGGCAGCACCCCCACAATACGTGACCAGATTCAAAAGTGGCATAATATGAAATGGGGTTCTCTTTACATTTAAATTCAATTTAAAGATATATATATACTAGTGCAGTAGATCTTCCACTTCCCTTTTCCCTTTTATTCACCCAATGGTAAGTCCCCTGGCCCGGATGGATTTGGGGCGGAGTATTATCGAATTTTGGCCCCCCATCTGGCACCTCATTTATTATCCCTTTTCAATGCACTGTTGGAGGGAAAACCTCCCCCTATGGGATTTGGAGATGCCAGAATTGTGTTGTTTACGAAACCGGGAAAAGATCCCCGATATACTCGATCTTACAGACCAATATCATTATTGAATCAGGACGTGAAGCTTTTCACAAAACTAATTGCAATGAGACTTCAACCAATCCTGAATAGGGTCCTACATCCTGCTCAAACAGGGTTTGTCAAAGGTAGAACCTCAGTTCATAATATCCGCACACTGATTGCAGCAATGTATAGTGCACAACAAACTGCCTGCCCCAACGCCCTTATAGTTAGTTGTGACGCCGATAAGGCGTTTGATCGTGTCTCTTGGTCTCATTTGCTTCGTATTTTTCATGCCCAGCAATTCGGTGAGGAATTCATTCATCTGTTCAAAATGTTGTACACACTACCTCAGGCACACCTGACTGTAAATGGCTTAAACTCGTCTGCCTTTACGTTAGGTAGAGGGACCCGTCAGGGATGCCCTCTTTCCCCCCTGCTATTCAATCTAGCCTTAGACCCATTGATACGTCATTTTATACAAGATCCTACTTGGCAAGGTATTAGGGTAGGTAACAACGAAGTTAAGGTATCGGCTTTTGCTGACGACCTGTTATTATATTTTGCTGACCCCAAACAGGCATTTCCATCGTTACTGACCACACTGCATGACTTTAATTTAATTTCTGGATTTCTTATCAATTTTGATAAGACAGAGGCGCTGGCGTTGGGAGGGGAGGCGGCACGGGATTGGGGCGATTCATTTCCCTTCAAATGGGCCCACAGTTACTTAAAATATTTGGGTCTTCGCATCCCGCCACTCCTCACTGACCTGTATACGGTGAACTTTTCTTACCACATTACCCAAATGACGAATGATTTTTTGAAATGGCAATATCTCCCTATTTCTTATCTGGGTCGGTGTCATCTATATAAGATGATCTCCTTCCCTCGACTACTCTACCCAATCCAGATGCTCCCATTTATATTGTCCAAACAAGATGTCCATTCTATTAACAAAGCCCTTACTAAATTTATTTGGGCAAACAAACGTCCCCGCATCTCACTTATTAAACTAAAACAACCCCTCTCACTTGGTGGTATTAATCTCCCCTGTCCTGAAGACTATTCCCTAGCCGCCAACTATAGATATGCTCTGGATTGGATAGGGGATCGTGACAATTTCGTTAATGGAGCTTTGGAACAGGCTCTCTCACCTCAACACACACTAGTACACTTGTTGCATTTTGCTGCTATTCCCCATCAACATGACAGACTTCATAATCCATTAATATATACGCCATGTATAGCTTGGCGTAAACTCAGGAAACGCCTAGGCCTATCCCTAACGGATTCTTTATTTCAGCCTGTGTGGCGTAATCCGCGCTTTCAGGGTGGAGAAGATAATAGGATTGTTCACGGTTGGCATCTCCAGGGTCTCTCCCTTCTATATCAATTTTTGAATACAGAATGCTCCGCAATATTGACTATAGCACAACTAAAAGACAAATTCCCCACTCTTAATTTTCCCCTGTTTGCCTTTTTCCAAATCCGTAGTTTCGCCACTAGCATAATATCACGACTACACCCTCCTGATCGCACCTTTCCCCTGGATGGTCTGGTACGACAGTCCCCGGGAGCACCGTATAATACTTCTTTAATATATTCTCACACTAGGCGGAGGTTGGATCTATCTAAGCTCACAACAGGGATGGCCAAATGGATAGACGACTTCCCAGACACCGATCTTCTGACGGTGATTCGGTGGTGTGGTTTACTAAATAAACAACTAGTCTCATCTTCCTATGCAGAGATGCACTTTAAGATATTACATAGAGCCTACTACACCCCTAGACTTAGGTTCCTCACTGGAGTATCTGACAACTCTTTATGTTTTAAATGTAACTCCCCCGATGCAGATATTATTCATTGTCTCTGGACATGCCCGGTAGTACAGTCATTTTGGATGGCAGTCCAAACCTATATTAATATGGAACTTCGCATCTCCTTTAATATCACAATGGCCTGGGCTTTCTGGAACTCCGTGCAGACCCAGGATCCCCCACATTCCAAAGGAATGAAATTACTGTTGGCTCGTGTGGCTGCTGCAGCAAAGAAAACTATTCTATCCCAATGGATAAATTCGGAGCCGATACCCCTCTCCCAAATGGACTGGGTTGATTGTTCCCTGGATGCGGAGTCGCGCGCCCCCAAATTTTTTGACATTTGGTTACCCTACTTACATACGCTGCCAACTGATACCAGGGAATATGTGCGCAGAGTAGTTAGGTTAACAACGTGGTATAATACGGAATCTCTCATTCAAGGCTCACTCCCCTTTTAAACCTGTCAACTGTTACTACATTCCCCCGTTTGATATGTATATGGTTGATTGTCCTCTTAACCTTGCCTATACGGACTAAAGTTTTGGTTCAGCTTTTTGATTGATAATGTCTGTACATCGCAGTGATTGATACATCCTCGCAAACATTGTGACATATGACCTGTATTTTATTACATGTTCCCTTCTCAATAAATATATATTTAAAAAAAAAAAGAAGTGTCACGTTTAGGCGCCAAGATGGGCGGGAAGTTGGGGCGTCTAACAGATCGAATGCGGACGCGATGGAGGAGTGGTCCGACCAGACATTGGGGATAATCGAAGAGGACAGAATGTGGTTAGAGGCCGGGGGGCTGCAGAAGAGATAATCTAGTCTGGAGTAAGATTGATGGGGGCAGGAAAAAAAAAAAGTATAGTCCTTGGAGGATGGGTTAAGAGCACGCCAAGTGTCGAAGAGAGATGCCTCTTTAATAAGTTTGGAGAAGGTGTCGGATATATGACAGGTGCGGGGGTGCTTCTGGGGAGCGGATTTATCTAGCAGAGGATCTAGAACTGCGTTGAAGTCCCCTCCCAGGAATACATAGCCCGCTCTGTGTCTCTGGAGGGCTTTGAAAAATGATCTAAAAAAACGTTGTTGGCCCGTGTTGGGTGCGTATAGGTTGGCTATAGTTACATCCAGGTGTCCCAGCCTGCCGACCAGAATGATATACCTCCCCTCTGTGTCAACATGAACCGAGCTTTGGGTGAAGGGGAGTTTGTTGCTTATCAGAATAGCGACTCCATTGTGCTTAGATTCACTTGAGGAGTACAACACAGTGGAAAATCGTCTGGAAGATAGATTGGGGTGACCATTACGCTTAAAATGTGTTTCTTGAAGCAGAACTATATCTGCGCGTAGGGTGCGGATTGTACGGAACAAATGAGAGCGTTTATGGGGCGTGTTAAGGCCCCGGACATTCATAGAGGCAATGGTGAAGGGCATGGTGCTGGAAGCAGGGAGAGTTTGGGTGAGGTAATGAAAAGGGAGATCAGTAGGAGGCCAACTCGTTCGCTCGGGAGAGTTTAGGAAAAATATTTAAAAAAGGGGGAAGAGAAAGAAAAAGAGGAGAGAGGGAGAAAAAGAGGAGGGGGGAAGAGAAAAGAAAATACCAAAAGACCCGAGAGAAAGAATTATAGACGGGTAGGAAAAAAAATAAAAATAAACAAAACAAAAAAAAGTAAGAGTAAAAACAGGTTACTCAATACAGAGGAGATTGGTACTCCTGCAGTTAGGACTTAGTGGTCCAGGGAGGCGAGGGAACCAAGGTTCCGTGTCGCCAAAAAGGAGTAAGAAAAAGTAAATAAAATTGGGGGGTGGTGAAGATCTAAATGAGTAGAGAATTATCACACGTAAGGAGGAGAACAGAGAATATACGCACAATCCGAGAAGAGAGGGGGTAAGACGACAAACAAAATGTGCACTAGAGTGTAAGAGACACGAGGTGGGGCGGTGTCCCCTGGGTGAGGGGGGGGGAGGGAGAGAGGGAAAAAAAAAAAAAGGAAAAAAGGGTGCGAGGGTGTATGGGAGGAGGATAGAGACAATCAGCGCCTGAAAATACATTGAATACTTATTGTTTGGAGATACCAGATATTTTACGGCATACATCTATACACACTTGTCTTAACCTGCGGGATCGACCAGCACAGGGGGCCCACAGTGCAACTTGTGGAGTCTAGGAGGGAGCCAGCGGTGAAGCTGGTTAGATATGTGAGACCCCTGCGCCCGTGGACCGCACCTGAAACCATAACAGATAAAACTTGAAAACGTGAAAACGTTGGGACTGCAGGAGAAGAGAGACCTAATAATGCGTGGTGCTGTCATTATAACCGTGAGCAACTAAGAGAGAGATATTAAGTCCCTAAGCTGAGAACAAACTAACAATAGGAGGTAAAATGGGGCGTAGGGTTGCGGTAGGATTTAACCTCAATTGAAAGTAGCATGAGGGGCTAGGGGCGGTTGCCAAGAACCAGAGATTGGCCACCCAGGCTACTATAAACATATGGAGCCTAGTGAATTTGAACTGCTTCAAGGAGTGACCTCGAGGTAGTTACAGAAAAAGAACAAAAAGCATCATGGGGTAGGGGTGGGGGGGTGGGGGGAAAGGGATGAGAAATTAAAGAAAAAAATATATAATTAAAATAATAATAATAATAATTATAATAATTATAATAATAATAATAAAGGGGGGGGGGGGGCGGGGAAAGGGGTATGTGGGGGGAGGTGTGAACACATGCATTACATGAACACAACATTGAAATCCTTGCAGTCATATCATCGTATAACAGTGTAACAGTATAACAAGGGGTGTGATCCCCCAACAACAAACAGTCAATGAAAGGTTATACAGATGTCTGAGGGGGGAAGTATGCATATTGATGTAGACTGTTCAGGGGCTGAAGTAGTTATCGACGGATTGGAACAAGGGCTCGTTGGATAACAACCAACCTAACGCATCTTCCAATTTTAAGTTGAGTGGCCTGCTCCAGCGGGGGGGCCAGCCTCCTCTATATGCGAGAGCAGGTCTCTGCCCTCCCGGGGATCTCTGATGATGACCGTCTTTCCCTGGAGGTCGACGATTAGCTTGAAGGGGAAGCCCCATCGGTATCGGATGTTCCGGTCCCGTAGTGCCTTTGTGAGATCACGGAGTTCTCTCCGTTTAGCTAAGGTCAGAGGGGCCAGATCTTGGAAGAACTGAAGTTTAGAAGAATTGTAGAGTACATAAGGCTTTCCACGGGTAGAGTTAAGGACCCTTTCCTTATCCTTAAACTTGAGGAAGCGGAGGACCACATCGCGAGGAGGTTCGCCATCCCTAGGCTTAGAACGAAGGGCACGGTGAGCCCTCTCCAGAGGGATCTGTATAGCCCCCAGGTCCGGGATCAGGAAGGAGAATAGGTCGTGGAGATAAGGTTCGAGGTTATCCATACTGACGGATTCCGGGATGTTGCGAATGCGTATATTGGATCTGCGTTCGCGGTTCTCAAGGTCCTCGTTTTTAGTGCGAAGCTCTGACAATTCTGAGGCAATGTGGTCCAGATCGCGCCCCGTATCATTTAGAGCTTTTTGGAAATGGTCCTGACGGGATTCCATTTTTGAGGCTCTGGAAGCAAGGGAAGAGATGTCCGTTTTGATGGAGGCCACCGCCTTGTCCAGTTTGGACTCCAAGGAGTCCTTCAAGTCCGAAATAAGGGAGCGGAGAGCTAAGATATCATCTTTAGTGGACGGAGCGGAAGGCGGAGTGACGGAGTTATCCATTGAATCGTGAAGGGGGGAGGGGAGACCCCTAGGTTGGGTATTCTTGGTGCCCCTGGTAAAGTGTTGAGAGATATCAGCACCCCCTTGTTTAGGAGTCTTGGACGAAGATTTCTGCATGTGGATTGTACCAGTGTAGGATATTATACTATGAAATGTGATCCGTCAGGGGAGATAAGGAGTCAGATGCGAAACAGAACAAAACAAACAAAAAAAAAAAAAAAGGAGGGGGACACCCAGGGGGGGGGGGGACCGCGCTCCTCACTTTCAGGCAATCATAGCGCCGGGGACTGGCAAGGCGGGAATGTCTGCAAGAAGGATTCCACGTCCAAGGTAGTAGGGAGTCCCCTGGTTAAGGACCCCTCCGTTGTTGCGGACCGGGGGGTGTGAGTCCTGAGTAATGAAGCAGGCCAGGCAATGGTGTCTTCAGTGCAGGTCAGGTGACAGTGGAGTCCCACCGGGGACAAGAGTCGGAGTCACCGGGGTCAGGGCGGAGCAGGACGAGGATTCCAGCACCCGGAGTGTGATGTCCGGGGCCCTTGGTGGCTCTGCAGTCCCCCGGGAGCAATCAGACCTGTTTATGGGGTCGGTGCGCGCAGAGGTAGGGACCAGCAGTTAAGTCCTGGGACAGGGGGGGGATCAAATTATAATGTGGTGGGAGAGTGCCACTGAGGACTTATGGTAGTAGCCGCTCACTAATCCCTTTATGGTTTTGTGGCTCCCCGTTGTTCTGCTGCAGACCCACAGCCCCCTCCGTGCGCCCCTGTATCCCAGTGCCGGCAGAGGGTCCCCCCTTAGTTTTTATTTTTAATAAATGTGCCATTTGTATTGTGTGTAGAATTTTGTGCCCTTGAAAATTTAAATATGCCCTACTCACTGATTAGGTGCAGGGTGCTAGAGTGAACACTACCCTAATATAACATATGACCATGCACAAACTCATTCTCTCCTGGCGACATTTATCCACACCAACTTTCCCCTTTACTTCCTGGGTGTACTCTCACACCTTCGGCAGGATGTAATGGAGTCCGAGTTGGAACGTTTTTTAAAGGGGCAATAATTTACAAGGCTTGGTTTTAACCCTTTAAACAAAACGTCCAAGATCGGTCGACATCCTGCACCTCTAGCGAACTCGGACTCCATTATATCCCTCCGCTTAAGTTGCCAAGTCCTAGATTAATTCCTTCATATCCTCACACTAAATGAACACCCTTGACTAGTCTTTAGAACCTGAGAATATCACTTTAAATAGGGACAGTTGATGGCTGCACACTCCCATCCTGTACACCTCTTATAATTTGCAAGGAGTAGGGGTGACCCAACACGTTTCCTCTTATTTAGATGTCACACAGAGCCTGCCCGGGCATAGGCCATATAGGTGAATGTACAGGGTGTCACTGCTTCAGGGGCACCCAGCCCCACATAATTTATGGGGAAGCAGGTAAAATCCTGTCATGGGTACCAAACTGCTCACGGCTGGCTTTGCACAGAAGTACTCTCCCTGAGCCACCGATGCATTCAGCAAATCAACAGGACATGCTGCATTCTTCCACCATCCCCACAGCAGGGTCCACTACACGGCATTCACCAAGCATAGGTGTATAGGTCATTGGTACGGCCCCATCTGGAACACTGTGTCCAGTTCTGGAGAGCATATCTCCAGAAGGATATAAATAAATACACGAGAGTGTACAAAGAAGGGCAACTGAAATGGTGCATGGCCTACATCACAAAACTTACCCGGAAAGGCTAAAAGATCTTAACATGTATAGTTTGGAGGAGAGAAGGGAAAGGGGGGACATGATAGAAACTTTCAAATATACCAAGGGTCTTAAAGTTCAGGAGGGAAACATTCTTCAAAGGAAAATAAGTATGATGCGCCCTATACACTGGGCGATATTACTGAAAGATATGAATGATCTCGTTCATTAATGAATGAGATACCGTTCATATCTTTCAGTGTGGAGGCACCAGCGATGAACGATGCGCGGCCCCGAGCTCGTTCATCGCTGGTGCCCCATCGCTTGTGCATGCAGGCCAATATGGACGAGATCGTCCATATTTGCCTGCACTGCTATGGAGCCGGGTGACCGGGGAGTGAAGAAACTTCACTCCCTCCGTCACTGCCCTCCCGCCGCCGGGTCGCCCGTCGGCCATATACGCCGTCGGGCAGCTCGGCGGCGGATCGACAAATGTGTAGGGCCCATTAGAACTCGAGAACATACACTGAAACTGGAGGGAGGCAGGTTCAGGGGAAATTTAAAGAAAAATTACTTCACAGAAAGGGTAGTGGATAAGTGGAACAGCCTCCCAACAGAGATGGTAGAGGCTAGACTGTAGAGCAATTTAAACATGCTTGGGATAGGAATATGAATATCCTTACAAAGAATTAAAGGTTCAAAAAGGGTTGAGATGACCTAAAGGATAAAAAAAAGGGGGCAGACTAGATGGGCCAAGTGGTTCTTATCTGCCGTCAAATTCTATGTTTAAGCAATGAGTGCAGCACATACACAACAGACGCTCAGGGAAAGCACGTGTGTGTGTGTATAATATTATATATATATATATATATATATATATATATATATATATATATATATATACACACACACAATTTTTTTTTTAATCATTATTATTTATTTATTAACTGAGCTACTAATTAAGTCACCTGTGCTGAAGTCTGGATATCACTAAAAATAAGAATTTACTTACCGATAATTCTATTTCTCGGAGTCCGTAGTGGATGCTGGGGTTCCTGAAAGGACCATGGGGAATAGCGGCTCCGCAGGAGACAGGGCACAAAAAAGTAAAGCTTTTACCAGATCAGGTGGTGTGCACTGGCTCCTCCCCCTATGACCCTCCTCCAGACTCCAGTTAGGTACTGTGCCCGGACGAGCGTACACAATAAGGGAGGCAATTTGAATCCCGGGTAAGACTCATACCAGCCACACCAATCACACCGTACAACTTGTGATCTAAACCCAGTTAACAGTATGATAACAGAAAGAGCCTCTTAAAGATGGCTCCTTAACAATATAACCCGAATTTGTTAACAATAACTATGTACAGTATTGCAGATAATCCGCACTTGGGATGGGCGCCCAGCATCCACTACGGACTCCGAGAAATAGAATTATCGGTAAGTAAATTCTTATTTTCTCTATCGTCCTAAGTGGATGCTGGGGTTCCTGAAAGGACCATGGGGATTATACCAAAGCTCCCAAACGGGCGGGAGAGTGCGGATGACTCTGCAGCACCGAATGAGAGAATTCCAAGTCCTCTTTTGCCAGGGTATCAAATTTGTAGAATTTTACAAACGTGTTTTCCCCCGACCACGTAGCTGCTCGGCAGAATTGTAATGCCGAGACCCCTCGGGCAGCCGCCCAAGATGAGCCCACCTTCCTTGTGGAATGGGCCTTAACAGATTTAGGCTGTGGCAGGCCTGCCACAGAATGAGCAAGTTGAATTGTGTTACAAATCCAACGAGCAATCGTCTGCTTAGAAGCAGGGGCACCCAACTTGTTGGGTGCATATAGTATCAACAGCGAGTCAGATTTTCTGACTTCAGCCGTCCTTGAAATGTATATTTTTAAGGCTCTGACAACGTCCAACAACTTGGAGTCCTCCAAGTCGCCAGAGGCCGCAGGCACCACAATAGGTTGGTTCAGGTGAAACGCTGATACCACCTTAGGGAGAAAATGCGGACGAGTCCTCAGTTCTGCCCTATCCGAATGGAAGATTAGATAAGGGCTTTTATAAGATAAAGCCGCCAATTCAGATACTCTCCTGGCGGAAGCCAGGGCCAGTAACATAGTCACTTTCCATGTGAGATATTTAAAATCCACCTTTTTCAATGGTTCAAACCAATGGGATTTGAGGAAATCTAAAACTACATTTAGATCCCACGGTGCCACCGGAGGCACCACAGGAGGCTGTATATGCAGTACTCCTTTAACAAAAGTCTGTACCTCAGGAACTGAGGCCAATTCTTTTTGGAAGAATATTGACAGGGCCGAAATTTGAACCTTAATAGATCTCAATTTGAGACCCCTAGACAATCCTGATTGTAGGAAATGTAGGAAACGACCCAGTTGAAATTCCTCCGTCGGAACACTCCGATCCTCGCACCACGCGACATATTTTCGCCAAATGCGGTGATAATGTTTCGCGGTGACTTCCTTCCTTGCCTTAATCAAGGTAGGAATGACTTCTTCTGGAATGCCTTTCCCTTTTAGGATCTGGCGTTCAACCGCCATGCCGTCAAACGCAGCCGCGGTAAGTCTTGAAAGAGACAGGGACCCTGTTGTAGCAGGTCCCTTCTCAGAAGTAGAGGGCACGGGTCGTCCGTGACCAACTCTTGAAGTTCCGGGTACCAAGTCCTTCTTGGCCAATCCGGAGCCACTAGTATTTCTTACTCCTCCTCACCGTATAATCTTCAATACCTTTGGTATGAGAGGCAGAGGAGGAAACACATATACTAATTTGTACACCCAAGGTGTTACCAGTGCGTCCACAGCTATTGCCTGTGGATCTCTTGACCTGGCGCAATACTTGTCCAGTTTCTTGTTGAGGCGAGACGCCATCATGTCTACCATTGGTCTTTCCCAACAGTTTATTAGCATGTGGAAGACTTCTGGATGAAGACCCCCCTCTCCCGGGTGTATATCGTGTCTGCTGAGGAAGTCTGCTTCCCAGTTGTCCACGCCCGGGAAGAACACTGCTGACAGTGCTATTACGTGATTCTCCGCCCAGCGAAGAATCTTGGCAGCTTCTGCCATTGCACTCCTGCTTCTTGTGCCGCCCTGTCTGTTTACATGGGCGACCGCCGTGATGTTGTCCGACTGAATCAACATCGGTTTTCCTTGCAGGAGTGGTTCCGCCTGGCTTAGAGCATTTTAGATTGCTCTTAGTACCAGAATGTTTATGTGAATAGACTTTTCCAGGTTCGTCCATACCCCCTGGAAGTTTCTTCCTTGTGTGACTGCTCCCCAACCTCTCAGGCTGGCGTCCGTGGTCACCAGGATCAAATCCTGTATGCCGAATCTGCGGCCCTCCAATAGATGAGCCTTTTGCAACCACCACAGAAGATATACCCTTGTCCTTGGCGACAGGGTTATTCGCAGGTGCATCTGAGGATGCGACCCTGACCATTTGTCCAACAGATCCCTTTGGAAAATTCTTGCATGGAATCTGCCGAATGGAATTGCTTCGTAAAAAGCCCCCATTTTTCCCAGGACTCTTGTGCATTGATGTACAGACACCTTTCCTGGTTTTAGGAGGTTCCTGACAGGTCGGATAACTCCTTGGCTTTTTCCTCGGGAAGAAAAACCTTTTTCTGAACCGTGTCCAGAATCATCCCTAGGAACAGCAGACGTATCGTCGGAAAACAGCTGCGATTCTTGGAATATTTAGAATCCAGTCGTGCCGTCGAAGAACTACTTTAGATAGTGCTCTTCCGACCTCCAACTGTTCTCTGGAACTTGCCCTTTTTAGGTCGTGCAAGTAAGGGATAATTTAGATGCCTTTTTTCTTTGAAGAAACATCTTGTCGGCCATTACCTTGGTAAAAAGGCCCGGGGTGCCGTGGATAATTCAAACGGCATCGTCTGAAACTGATATTGACAGTTCTGTACCACGAACCAGAGGTACCCTTGATGAGAAGGACAAATTTTGGACATGGAGGTAATCCTTGATGTCCAGGGACACCATATAGTCCCCTTTTTTCCGGTTCGCTATCACTGCTCTGAGTGACTTTATCTCGATTTGAACCTTTTATGTAAGTGTTCAAAACATTTTAGATTTAGACTATGTGTCACCAAGCCGTCTGGCTTCAGTACCACAATATAGTGTGGAAAAATAATACCCTTTTCCTTGTCGTAGGAGGGGTACTTTGATTATCACCTGCTGGATATACAGCTTGTGAATTGTTTCCAATGCTGCCTCCCTGTCGGAGGGAGCCGTTGGTAAAGCAGACTTCAGGAAGCTGCGAGGAGAAGATGTCTCGACTCTCCAATCTTTACCCCTGGGATAATACTCGTACGATCTAGGGGTCAACTTGCGAGTGATCCCACTGCGCCCTGAGACTCTTGAGACTACCCCCCCACCTTGAGTCCGCTTGCACGGCCCCAGCGTCATGCTGAGGACTTGGCAGACGCGGTGGAGGGCTTCTTTTCCTGGGAAAGGGCTGCCTGCTGCAGTCTACTTCCCTTACCTCTATGTCTGGGCAGATATGACTGGCCTTTTGCCTGCATGCCCTCATGGGAAAGGAAAGATTGAGGCTGAAAAGACGGTGTCTTTTTTAGCTGAGATGTAACTTGGGGTAAAAAAGGTTGGATTTCCCAGCTGTTGCTGTGGTCCCCAGGTCCGATGGACCGACCCCCAAATAACTCCTTCCCTTTATACAGCAATACTTCCATCTGCCGTATGGGATCTGTATCACCTGACCACTGTCGTGTCCCTGACATCTTCTGGGAGATATGGACAACGCACTTATCTTGATGCCAGAGAGCAAATATCCCTCTGTGCATCTCACATACATATATATAGAATGCATCCTATTAAATGCTCTACATGAATAAAATATTTTCAGTCAGGGAATCCGACCAAGCCAACCCAGCACTGCATCTCCAGGCTGATGGCGATCGCTGGTCGCAGTATAACCACCGTATGTGTGTATATACTTTTTAGGATATTTTTCCAGCTTCCTATCAGCTGGCTCCTTGAGGGCGGCCGTATCTGGAGACGGTAACGCCACTTGATAAGCGTGTGAGCGCCTTATCACCCTAAGGGGTGTTTCCCAACGTACCCTAATTTCTGGCGGGAAAGGGTATAACGCCAATATTTGCTATCGGGGTAACCCTACGCATCATCACACACTTCATTTTATTTTATCTGATTCAGGAAAAACTACAGGTAGTTTTTTCACTCCCACATAATACCCTTTCTTGTGGTACTTGTAGTATCAGAAACACGTAACACCTCCTTCATTGCCCTTAACGTGTGGCCCTAATGAGAAATACGTTTGTTTATTCACCGTCGACACTGTATTCAGTGTCCGTGTCTGTGTCTGTGTCGACCGACTGAGGTAAATGGGCGTTTTTAAAACCCCTGACGGTGTTTCTGAGACGCCTGGACCGGTCCTAATAGATTGTCGGCCGTCTCATGTCGTCAACCGACCTTGCAGCGTGTTGACATTCTCACGTAATTCTCTAAATAAGCCATCCATTCCGGTGTCGACTCCCTAGAGAGTGACATCACCATTACAGGCAATTTCTCCGCCTCCTCACCAACATCGTCCTCATACATGTCGACACACACGTACCGACACACAGCACACACACCGGGAATGCTCTGACAGAGGACAGGACCCACTAGCCCTTTGGGGAGACAGAGGGAGAGTCTGCCAGCACACACCAAAAACGCTATAATTATATAGGGACAACCTTATATAAGTGTTTCTCCCTTATAGCATCTTTTATATATATACAATATCGCCAAAATCAGTGCCCCCCCTCTCTGTTTTAACCCTGTTTCTGTAGTGCAGTGCAGGGGAGAGCCTGGGAGCCTTCTCTCCAGCTTTTCTGTGAGAGAAAATGGCGCTGTGTGCTGAGGAGATAGGCCCCGCCCCTTTTTCGGCGGCCTCGTCTCCCGCTATTTTTGAAGTTAGGCAGGGGTTAAATATCTCCATATAGCCTCTGTGGGCTATATGTGAGGTATTTTTTGCCTCTAATAAGGTTTTTATTTTGCCTCTCAGAGCGCCCCCCCCAGCGCTCTGCACCCTCAGTGACTGTTGTGTGAAGTGTGCTGAGAGGAAAATGGCGCACAGCTGCAGTGCTGTGCGCTACCTTTATGAAGACTCAGGAGTCTTCAGCCGCCGATTTTGGACCTCTTCTCTCTTCAGCGTCTGCAAGGGGGCCGGCGGCGCGGCTCCGGTAACCATCCAGGCTGTACCTGTGATCGTCCCTCTGGAGCTAGTGTCCAGTAGCCAAGCAGCAAATCCACTCTGCACGCAGGTGAGTTCACTACTTCTCCCCTAAGTCCCTCGTTGCAGTGATCCTGTTGCCAGCAGGACTCACTGTAAAGTAAAAAACCTAAGCTAAACTTTCTCTAAGCAGCTCTTTAGGAGAGCCACCTAGATTGCACCCTTCTCGTTCGGGCACAAAATCTAACTGGAGTCTGGAGGAGGGTCATAGGGGGAGGAGCCAGTGCACACCACCTGATCTGGTAAAAGCTTTACTTTTTTGTGCCCTGTCTCCTGCGGAGCCGCTATTCCCCATGGTCCTTTCAGGAACCCCAGCATCCACTTAGGACGATAGAGAAACCTGCACTGTTGGTGTGCCTTGAGGACCGTGGTTAGGAATGCCTGCTTTACACCGTTACACACATACTACATGAATGCTATTCATTATAATGCATAAGAATCCACTGAGTTTTTCCATATACTGCAACGCTTCCCAACTACAAGTGTGATTACTTGAAAAGAGTGACACAGGCATTGTGGTCCAATGAGGTGCCATGGCCACCCCTTGTGCGAGTTCTATTGTCACTTTCATTATATATATAATCCACCCTTAGACCCTCTCACACTATTGTCCCCAAACACCAGTCACTCCCCACCCATCACCACACTGCGTCCTGTCCCACTCACATTGCTGCCATACTTACCTCTTCCCCCCAACATTGAGGTGTATGACATCCCCACTCCGGCCTCCCGACCCGGCCATGCCCTAGTCACCCCCGGCGGCCTCCTCCTCCCCTTCACACCGCCGCCGCCATTCTTCCGGCAACACCGAGCAGCCAGCCTGCTACAGCGCACAGCCCTTACGCTGCCATTGGCTGCAGTTCCCCGTCAATTAACGATAGCTCCCGCCCAGTTCATTCAGCAGAGACCAGTCTGCACACGTGACCCGTCGCTGGACGCCACGCCCAATTCCTGTCCTCTCCAGGTTTCGGCACCGGGCGGGACCGCACTCAGCGCAGCCCAGTAGCTGACCTCACCCGGGCAGGGCGGTCATACATTTACTGCAGTGGTGGTATACGGGTCATGTGTCTCACCCTGATATATGTACATACATGCACACTACTGCGGGCATGTAATACATGTATGAATGCTAACAGTCTGTCAGTGCCTGGGATAGTTGGACTGGGATCCCTATGGAAGTCTTTAGGTCTGGGAGGTCACTTTATCAGTTCTTTAAAAGATTCTTTACATAGAATAAAACATGACTCATTCTTATGATATATGAGGGCATAAGTAACCTCCATCATTTCATAGCTGGGAACTTTCCATAAGATGTCTAGAACTTACATCATTGAAAACACCCCAAAATAATACAGTGGGCCTGAGTCAGACGTACTGTATGTGAGATTTGGGGATGTTTTTTCAGCCTCATGCTGCATTTATGTTGGGCATGCACATCGTCTGTTTCAGTCGTGTGCCAGATGTGTTACTGGCTGCATACGACTAGGGGGCCAGCCGCTGTAATGAGTGTGCCCACGCTGCCAAAATACAGTAAAGGTCCGTACACATTAGACAATGTCGCTCTGTGAGCGACGTCTTATGTTTCTCCTCCCGGGCCGGCCGGTCGGCGGCCGACTATACACACTGAGCGATATGACCGCTCATATCGCTCAGTGACGTCACGCCTCTGCCAGGGGTGGTAGTCATGTGACCGCCGGTCGGCTGACCGACAGTCACATGACCTCCTCCGTGAGCCCGACGGCTCACTTTCCCGATGGTCGGCATGCCGACCAACAGGGACTATTTCCACTCGTGGGTGTCCACAACACCCATAGAGTGGGAATAGAACCCGTGGTGACCGCAGGTCGCCACCGAGCCCGCAGCGTGGCGAGCGCAGCGAGCCCGCAAGGGGCTTGCAGCACTCGCCCCTCCCCGCCGGGATCCCGGCGTCGGTATGCTGCCGGGATCCCGGCGTCGGTAAGGTGACCGGCGGTCTCCTGACCGCCGGTCACCCGTACTACACCCCTCTGCCAGCTGTGCATGCAGGTCCTGGACGACAGTCCAGATCCTGCATGCATGCCCTACCGACAGCGACGATCATTGCCGACCCGCGGGGCCACGCATCGGTCGTCGCTGGCGGCATACACACTTGCCGATAAAATGAACGACGTCGCTCAGAGAAGGGGAAAATGAGCGACGTCGCTCATTTTATAGGCAAGTGTGTATGGGCCTTAAGGGCGTATAGCCGCCAGTTATGACTAATATGGGCAACAAAAGTTACAAATGTAGATGCTTCAAGGGGTATTGCTGGCGTTATAACCCTGGTGTGACTTGCATACCTATTAAATACCCATTAAAGGCACGCAGAAAGAACGCTTCATATCAGCTGGGGAAGGGGAAGCCTGCACATGTAAAGTGTGCCGTCTGTGCAAAAGTGTCAGCGTTACATCCTCATACCAGATTAGAAATGACCTCTCTCATTAACATAACTTCAGGTTTTCTGATATACAGCTAGAATTATTGTCATTTTTTACGTCAAAAATATTACCAGACATCAATTCGGGGCCGTCTTGATTAAAGTATAAAATGAAATACAATCTACACTAGCTCAGTTTGACTCATACAGTAATTTAAGTCCTTCCGCAGGGTGGAAATAGCTGTGCCCCCTTCTGCACAATTTGGAATGCCCTAAAATGTGACAAGTGCACCCCTTTAGCTTTCTTAACAAAATAAGTTTTAGCTTACTTAATATGTGAATGTTGTATTTTGTTATATTTTCTTTTCTTTTGTATGGTGCTTCCGCTATTCATTCTCTATAGTATATTTTGGTTTCTCCTTATAGTTTTGTTCTGCTGATTCGCGCCGCCGACCCCCTTACAGATGCCGAAAAGCGAAGAGGTCCAGAAACCGGCGGCAGAAGACTTTTCAGTCTTCATGAGGTAGCGCACAGCACTGCAGCTGTGCGCCATTGTTGTCACACACTTCACACCAGCGGTCACTGAGGGTGCAGGGCGCTGCAGGGGGCGCCCTGGGCAGCAATGAGAATACCTTGTTCTGGCTACAAAAATACAT
The DNA here is from genome assembly GCF_028390025.1 of Pseudophryne corroboree. Taxonomy (NCBI): domain Eukaryota; kingdom Metazoa; phylum Chordata; class Amphibia; order Anura; family Myobatrachidae; genus Pseudophryne; species Pseudophryne corroboree. The sequence goes on from NC_086451.1 coordinate 387,681,848, forward strand.
CACATATAGCCCTTGGGGCTATATGGATGTATTTAACCCCTGCCAGGTCTCACAAACTCCGGAGAAGAGCCCGCTGAAATAGGGGGCGGGGCCTATCTCCTCAGCACACAGCGCCATTTTCCTGCTCAGCTCCGCTGCGAGGAAGGCTCCCAGGACTCTCCCCTGCACTGCACTACAGAAACAGGGTAAAAAAGAGAGGGGGGGGCACTTTTTTATGGCGTTTTTTTATATATATTAAGCTGCTATAAGGGAGACAACACTTCTATAGGGTTGTTCCTATATATTTATAGCGCTTGGGTGTGTGCTGGCAAACTCTCCCTCTGTCTCCCCAAAGGGCTAGTGGGGTCCTGTCTTCGATAAGAGCATTCCCTGTGTGTCTGCTGTGTGTCGGTACGTGTGTGTCGACATGTATGAGGACGATGTTGGTGTGGAGGCGGAGCAATTGCCGGTAATGGTGATGTCACCCCCTAGGGAGTCGACACCGGAATGGATGGCTTTATTTATGGAATTACGTGATAATGTCAGCACATTACAAAAATCAGTTGACGACATGAGACGGCCGGAAAACCAGTTAGTACCTGTACAGGCGTCTCAGACACCGTCAGGGGCTGTAAAACGCCCTTTACCTCAGTCGGTCGACACAGACCCAGACACGGACACCGAATCTAGTGTCGACGGTAAAGAAACAAACGTATTTTCCAGTAGGGCCACACGTTATATGATCACGGCAATGAAGGAGGCTTTACATATCTCTGATACTGCATGTACCACAAAAAGGGGTATTATGTGGGGTCTGAAAAAACTACCTGTAGTTTTTCCTGAATCAGACGAATTGAATGAAGTGTGTGATGAAGCGTGGGTTAACCCCGATAGAAAACTGCTAATTTCAAAGAAGTTATTGGCATTATATCCTTTCCCGCCAGAGGTTAGGGCGCGCTGGGAAACACCCCCTAGGGTGGATAAGGCGCTCACACGCTTATCAAAACAAGTGGCGTTACCGTCTCCTGAAACGGCCGCCCTCAAGGATCCAGCAGATAGGAGGCTGGAAACTACCCTGAAAAGTATATACACTCATACTGGTGTTATACTGCGACCAGCCATCGCCTCTGCATGGATGTGCAGTGCTGGGGTGGTTTGGTCGGATTCCCTGACTGAAAATATTGATACCCTGGATAGGGACAGTATTTTACTGACTATAGAGCATTTAAAGGATGCATTTCTATATATGCGAGATGCACAGAGGGATATTTGCACTCTGGCATCGAGAGTAAGTGCGATGTCCATATCTGCCAGAAGAAGTTTATGGACGCGACAATGGTCAGGTGATGCGGATTCCAAACGGCATATGGAAGTATTGCCGTATAAGGGGGAGGAATTATTTGGGGTCGGTCTATCGGATTTGGTGGCCACGGCTACAGCCGGGAAATCCACCTTTTTACCTCAGGTCCCCTCCCAACAGAAAAAGACACCGTCTTTTCAGCCGCAGTCCTTTCGTTCCTATAGGAACAAGCGGGCGAAAGGACAGTCATATTTGCCCCGAGGCAAAGGAAAGGGTAAGAGAGTGCACCAAGCAGCTTCTTCCCAGGAGCAGAAGCCCCCCCCCCCCCCGGCTTCTGCAAAGCCCTCAGCATGACGTTGGGGCTTTACAAGCGGACTCAGGGGCGGTGGGGGGTCGACTCAAGAATTTCAGCGCACAGTGGGCTCACTCACAGGTGGACCCCTGGATCCTGCAGATAATATCTCAGGGTTACAGGTTGGAATTCGAGAAGTCTCCCCCTCGCCGGTTCCTAAAGTCTGCTCTGCCAACGTCTCCCTCAGACAGGGCGACGGTATTGGAAGCCATTCACAAGCTGTATTCTCAGCAGGTGATAGTCAAGGTACCCCTCCTACAACAGGGAAAGGGGTATTATTCCACACTATTTGTGGTACTGAAGCCGGACGGCTCGGTAAGACCTATTCTAAATCTGAAATCTTTGAACCTGTACATACAAAAATTCAAGTTCAAGATGGAGTCACTCAGAGCAGTGATAGCGAATCTGGAAGAAGGGGACTTTATGGTGTCCCTGGACATCAAGGATGCTTACCTGCATGTCCCAATTTGCCCTTCACATCAAGGGTACCTCAGGTTCGTGGTGCAAAACTGTCATTATCAGTTTCAGACGCTGCCGTTTGGATTGTCCACGGCACCTCGGGTCTTTACCAAGGTAATGGCCGAAATGATGTTTCTTCTACGAAGAAAAGGCGTATTAATTATCCCTTACTTGGACGATCTCCTGATAAGGGCAAGGTCCAGGGAACAGCTGGGGGACATAGTAGCACTAACCCAAATAGTGCTGCAACAGCACGGGTGGATTCTGAATTTTCCAAAATCTCAATTGACCCCGACGACACGTCTGCTGTTCCTGGGAATGATTCTGGACACGGTTCAGAAAAAGGTGTTTCTTCCGGAGGAGAAAGCCAAGGAGTTATCCGAACTTGTCAGGAACCTCCTAAAACCAGGGAAAGTGTCTGTGCATCAATGCACAAGAGTCCTGGAAAAGATGGTGGCTTCTTACGAAGCGATTCCATTTGGCAGATTCCACGCACGAACTTTTCAGTGGGATCTGCTGGACAAATGGTCCGGATCGCATCTGCAGATGCATCAGCGGATAACCTTGTCGCCACGGACAAGGGTGTCTCTTCTGTGGTGGTTGCAGAGTGCTCATCTGTTAGAGGGCCGCAGATTCGGCATACAGGACTGGGTCCTGGTGACCACGGATGCCAGTCTGAGAGGCTGGGGAGCGGTCACACAGGGAAGAAACTTCCAGGGAGTATGGTCAAACCTGGAGATGTCTCTTCACATAAATATACTGGAGCTAAGAGCGATTTACAATGCTCTAAGCCTGGCAAAACCCCTGCTTCAGGGTCAGCCGGTGTTGATCCAGTCGGACAACATCACGGCAGTCGCCCACGTAAACAGACAGGGCGGCACAAGAAGCAGGAGAGCAATGGCAGAAGCTGCAAGGATTCTTCGCTGGGCGGAAGATCATGTGATAGCTCTGTCAGCAGTGTTCATTCCGGGAGTGGACAACTGGGAAGCAGACTTCCTCAGCAGACACGATCTACACCCGGGAGAGTGGGGACTTCATCCAGAAGTCTTCCACATGATTGTGAACCGTTGGGAAAAACCAAAGGTGGACATGATGGCGTCTCGCCTCAACAAAAAACTGGACAGGTATTGCGCCAGGTCAAGAGACCCTCAGGCAATAGCTGTGGACGCTCTGGTAACGCCGTGGGTGTTCCAGTCAGTGTATGTGTTTCCTCCTCTGCCTCTCATACCAAAAGTACTGAGAATTATGCGGCAAAGGGGAGTAAGAACGATACTCGTGGCTCCGGATTGGCCAAGAAGAACTTGGTACCCGGAACTTCAGGAGATGCTCACGGAAGATCCGTGGCCTCTACCTCTAAGACGGGACCTGCTTCAGCAGGGACCGTGTCTATTCCAAGACTTACCGCGGCTGCGTTTGACGGCATGGCGGTTGAACGCCGAATTCTAAGGGAAAAAGGCATTCCGGAAGAGGTCATTCCTACACTGGTAAAAGCCAGGAAGGAGGTGACTGCACAACATTATCACCGCATTTGGAGAAAATATGTTGCGTGGTGTGAGGCCAGGAAGGCCCCCACGGAGGAATTTCAATTGGGTCGATTCCTACATTTCCTGCAAACAGGATTGTCTATGGGCCTCAAGTTGGGGTCCATTAAGGTTCAAATTTCGGCCCTGTCGATTTTCTTCCAGAAAGAATTGGCTTCAGTTCCTGAAGTCCAGACTTTTGTAAAAGGAGTACTACATATACAGCCCCCAGTTGTGCCCCCAGTGGCTCCGTGGGACCTTAATGTAGTTTTGGATTTTCTCAAATCCCATTGGTTTGAGCCACTCAAATCGGCGGATTTGAAATATCTTACATGGAAAGTAACCATGCTACTGGCCCTGGCTTCAGCCAGGAGAGTGTCAGAATTGGCGGCTTTATCGTATAAAGGCCCATATCTGATTTTCCATTCGGACGGGGCAGAACTGCGGACGCGTCCTCATTTTCTGCCTAAGGTGGTGTCAGCGTTTCACCTGAACCAGCCTATTGTGGTGCCTGCGGCTACTAGCGATTTGGAGGATTCCAAGTTGCTGGACGATGTCAGGGCATTGAAAATATATATTTCAAGGACGGCTGGAGTCAGAAAATCTGACTCGCTGTTTATACTGTATGCACCCAACAAGCTGGGTGCTCCTGCTTCTAAGCAGACGATTGCTCGTTGGATTTGTAGCACAATTCAACTTGCACATTCTGTGGCAGGCCTGCCACAGCCTAAATCTGTCAAGGCCCATTCCACAAGGAAGGTGGGCTCATCCTGGGCGGCTGCCCGAGGGGTCTCGGCATTACAACTCTGCCGAGCAGCTACGTGGTCGGGGGAGAACACGTTTGTAAAATTCTACAAATTTGATACCCTGGCTAAAGAGGACCTGGAGTTCTCTCATTCGGTGCTGCAGAGTCATCCGCACTCTCCCGCCCGTTTGGGAGCTTTGGTATAATCCCCATGGTCCTGACGGAGTCCCCAGCATCCACTAGGACGTTAGAGAAAATAAGATTTTACTTACCGATAAATCTATTTCTCGTAGTCCGTAGTGGATGCTGGACGCCCATCCCAAGTGCGGATTGTCTGCAATACTTGTACATAGTTATTGTTACAAAGAAATCGGGTTGTTATTGTTGTGAGCCGTCTGTTCAGAGGCTCCTACGTTGTCATGCTGTTAACTGGGTTCAGATCACAAGTTGTACGGTGTGATTGGTGTGGCTGGTATGAGTCTTACCCGGGATTCAAAATCCTTCCTTATTGTGTACGCTCGTCCGGGCACAGTATCCTAACTGAGGCTTGGAGGAGGGTCATAGGGGGAGGAGCCAGTGCACACCACCTGATCCTAAAGCTTTTACTTTTGTGCCCTGTCTCCTGCGGAGCCGCTAATCCCCATGGTCCTGACGGAGTCCCCAGCATCCACTACGGACTACGAGAAATAGAATTATCGGTAAGTAAATTCTTATTTTAACTATACATCCATGTCTTTAATTGCATTTGGTTAGTGACTGCTCTTGTCCTGAAGCGTCCTGAAGCATGCATTAAGCACAGTACTGCTGAGTGAAGTTTCCTCCCACCTCTTACCCCTGTTACAAAGAGTTAAATGACAACAATTCTAACTTCATACACAAAAGAGGAGCCTGCAGCAGTTTGGGGAGGGGAGGGGTTGAGCTTGTCTGTGGACTGGGAGGGTGGGTTTGAGCAGTACAGCAAGGCTCCCATCCAATCTGTAGCAGCTGGGTGTCTTGTTACTACTTCCCTACTTGACATGAGTTCGGTGTTTGCAGAAGTTGGGGGAATCAGGAATAAAGGTGCAGGATAAACACTACATCTGGTTGTTTGTCCAGGTAAGTGTGTGTTTTCATTACCTACCTATGTTGCTTATGGATGGATTTTCCTTTTTGTTCTGTTATTGTCTATTTTTGAATTTACTCTAGTAATTACTGTAATAAGAACATGGTTTTCTTTTTCATAATAAAAAGCCATATGATGTCTGTTACGCGCTTCTCACCGTTGGGTTGGAGCAAGTACAAACTGAGGCAAAAAAACAAACAAAAAAAAACCTATGTTGCTAAGTTGCTTATGGATTAGAGAGCCAAGGTAGAGCCATGGGTGTAACATAAGATTGGCAATATTTGATGTATTGACAGGATCTGTCATTGTGTTTACTGATTGTGAAGTAGCCAGCAGAGGAGTGCTCTGCTATATTCCGCACTACACTGTCTCATTATAAACCTTTTAGCTAGTATAAAGTTACAGAGAAGATTGTTTTATTACACTATTAGTTTCTGCGCCGCACAGTGGAGTGGTATTATAAACGTGCAACAGATTGGCAGATATATTTAGTATTAGGCTCTTATATTGTATGTCAATTTCTTAGTACAGTGATGTAATTTTATTTTTCCATTAGATTGCAAGTTCTGCTGTTTTGCCTCTTCTGATTTAGACTGCAATCTTATCAGGAAAGGGATTTTTTGGTGAGAATTCTGTTTTGTACCGCCTGACATAACCGTGAAGTCTGCTTGCGCACATTACTGTTGATTACAGTAGACAAGCTTCCCTAATGTTCCCGTGCACCTTTATGGGGTGTGATGGAAAACTCAGCAAAAATACTAGTCGTGAATTGCCTTCGGCCACACATTGTGGATGCAATTTTGTGGACATCAGGCTGATATTCAATTAGCCGCGGTGATTTACTGCTGCTAATTCACCCCCCTGGGGCTATCCAGTTACCCCCAAAGCAGGCCCTCATCAGGGATTTAGTTTTGCCTGCCTCGGGCGATAACCAGGCAATTCTTTTGCAAAGGTAGCTGCGAAAGCACATAAGTGGTCATTCCGAGTTGATCGCTTGCTACCGTTTTTCGCTGCGCATCGAACCGGTTACTACTGCGCATGCATATGCACCGCAATGCGCAAGCGCGTCGTACGGCTACAATGTGGATCGTTGCTGAGCGATGGATTTAACAAAGAATCCATTCGCACAGCCGATCGCAAGGAGATTGACAGGAAGAGGGCGTTTGTGGGTGACAACTGAGCTTTTTCTGGGAGAGGTGCAGTGAACGCAGGCGCGTCGAGGCGTTTGGAGGGCGGATGTCTGACGTCAATTCCGGGACCTGCAACGCTGGATTCACCGCACATGGTAAATAACTCTTACCCTGGTCTTGTTCTACACAAAACGTTTTTTGCATAGCAGGGCTGCACAAGCGATCGCAGCCTTGCTATGCAAAAATACACTCCCCCATAGGCTGCGTCTAGTCGATCGCACGGACTGCAAAAAGTTGCTACGTGCGATCAACTCGGAATGACCCCCATTATTCCTAGTGGTGTCTGATTTTTGCTTGGAGGCTGGTAATGTTCATTACTGTGGTTTATTATACTGATGTGTATATTACCCACAATACAGTCTGCACTGATACATGGGGCTGGATGTAATAAAGTCCGAGTTCAGCAGCCGTGCGGGTCGCCAGCCAAACTAGGATGCTTTTTTAAAGGGGGGTGTACACGGGAGAGATGTGTGCTGAGCGAACCGCTCAGCACACATCTCTTCCGCCGCCCAGCACAGCGTGATGTGTGCTGAGCGATGCTGGGGGAGGACGAGGGCCGCTCATTTCACCCAGCGGGGGAAATGAGCGACCTGCTAGATTGGCCTGCATGCAGGCTCAATCTAGCAGCGGCGATAGCGATGTGCAGGGCCGCGCATCGCTATCGCTGAGGGGGCTACACACGAGTGATCTGTGCTTAAAATCTAAGCAATCTAGTCAGATTGCTTAGATTTTAAGCATGGATCTCTCCGTGAGTACCCCCCTTAAAGGGGCAATCATGTACAAGACATGGTTTAGCCTTGTACATGATTTCCCTTTTTGAAAAAAGGTTAGTTTTAGGCTGCCGAAAGGGAGGATTAGGGTTAGGGGAACATTGGGGAAAGGTAAGTATACTTAACTTGTCCCTATAGGGATTCTCGCCATCGGGATGCTGTGGTCGGTATTTTGACTGCCGGTATATTGAACCCAACCCGCCGTGATATGTTAGTCGGGACAGATGAATATGGTTAAATACAATTCAAGTGTTTTCTTGAAGGGGACGACACAGGGTCTTATTCATGTTTTAGTAAAGCAAAAATACAAGCAACTGGGCAAAATCATGTTACACTGCAGATGGGGCAGATGTAACATGTGCAGAGAGATTTTAGAATTGGGTGGAGTGCGTTCAAAATGAAATCTAAATTGCAGTGTACAAAATAAAGCTGTCTAACATTTGTGGGCTACATGCAAAAGTAGCAGGTATTTACCCTGCACAGAAAGAATCAAAATATATTTGCTTCCCTTGCATAGCAACGTGGTTTGTTCCAGACACAGTGACTTGCTTTCTTTTTGCTTTACTTACAAAACATGAATCAGGCCCAAAGGCTCTTTGTGACCAGTAACTTTATGAATTTTTTTTTTTTTTTTTTACTAGCTACCAATAGGGGTGCGTAGACCAAATGAGCGAATAAACAGTAATGATCCCAGCCAGATATAGGTCGGATTTGAATTACTCCTCCCCCCCCCCCCCCCCCCCCCCTCCCAATAAATGTATCTTGACTTTATAGGGGAAATTCACGTGAGTGCCCATCGGAGGAATTCAACTGTCGTCGCCCCTTCTTGGGCGCGAGTGCATAAGTGACGGGTTTAGCCGTGAAGAGCGTGCTTAGGGAGGACTGAAACCTCCTGTGGAGCAGAAGGGTGTAGAGCGGCTAAACCAGTTTAAAGTACGGCTTTCGGTGGCGAAAGTGCCGACTTATCGCACATCTCATATCGCACCTCAGGAGTTTGTGAGCTGAATATGTCCCCTTGCGGCTAGTAACGCCCAAACAGAGCTCCGTTCCGTGCCATCTAGTGGGTGCTGTATCGCCCCCTCTGTCAATCATCAGACTGCACTAATGACACCAAGGGGGTTATGTAAAAGATTCCACCCTTATAACTGAAAGGTGCCTTAAATTTAGCGGAAATCTTGCCGAAATCCCGCGGTTTCTGTAAAATTCGGAATCTATTGTATAACCCCCCGCCCCCCCTCCGCAAGTCTACCAATGTACGTGTATAGAAGTGGACTAGTTTCATGTTGCTAAGAATACGCAAAAAGTGTGACTGAGACCTGGAATCTACAAAGATTACAGTGCAGAGAGCCCTAGTCACAATGCACTGGAGTGCGATTTTGTTGTTTGTTTTAACTTGTGTGACAGTAGCTGAAGACTTAACGTCATCAAGCGTATATTTACATAATTAATATTGTATTTTAAAACAGCTGGTGAATTTCTGGGTGTATGGTTTATAAAATTCAAGTTGGTTTGTATAAGGATGTGTATGCACTTCTTAACCTCTATTTTTTTTAGTTTAGCCTAGTATTCCAAACGTAGCGCGGTAGCAGCTGTTTTAAAGAAATTCGGTATACATTCACTGTATGTTTACTGAGCATTTTGGAAGGGCTTTATATATTTTTAAACAAACAGAAATTACATTGTTAAAGGGCTTTCAGAGTCTTGATAAAATAAACCTACAAAGATGTACTTGGAAAGCCTTGTATGTGGGTATCATCCGCAAAACACAGCTAGGAGGAATTGCACAAGGAAGAGAACTAAAGCAAAACAAACTCTTGCCCACACATGTGTACATACACCTATACCATCCTAATGTATCTGGTTTTTCACTCTTGTTTATGGGGCGCTGTGAAATGATTGCTTACATTCCTTACCTATGGGGGTCATTCCGAGTTGATCGCATGCTGCTGATTTGCGCAGCGATCAGGTAAAAAATGGTAAAACTGCGCATCCGTATGCATCGCAATGTGCACGAGTGTTGTACGGGTACAAAGAGCATCGTTGCTGTGCAATGCTTCTAGCGACGAATCCATTCGCACAGCCGATCGCAAGGAGATTGACAGGAAGAGGGCGTTTATGGGTGTCAACTGACCGTTTTCTGGGAGTGGTAGGGAAAACGCAGGCGTGGCCGGCCGTTTGCAGTGCGGGTATCTGACGTCAATTCCGGGGACTTGGTCGCTGGAATCATCGCACAGGATAAGTAACTAAAGGGCAGGTCTTGTTTTTCACAAAATGTTTTTGTACCGCTCGGCTGCACAGGCATTCGCACTCCTTCAAAGCAAAAATACACTCCCCGGTGGGTGGGGACTATGTGCTTGCACGGCTGCTAAAAGTAGCTAGCGAGCGATCAACTCGGAATGAGGGCCCATGTGCCTGCAGCCTAGCAGAGCTGCTAGTGACATTGACAAATTTACATATGAGAGAGAAGTTTCAGGACGTTAAATCCACACTGATATTGAAAATATAACTGCTACCATGGAGTGAGAATTTTACCTACAGATGGAGCCTTGCTCATCTAGCCTTCTTTGCTGCGCCTAGGTGCACCATGGCTTATTAGCATAAGCCTTATTAGCATAAGCCTTATGAGCATGGCTCCATCTGTATGCACCCATATTTCCTATTTGTAAATCTTCTAAAGGAAACTTCCGGGAACTTCTCAGATATTGGAACCCAAGCTTGCACTACTCACATGGCTGTCTGAGTAGACGAGATGGACCTCACAGTTTACACGGATGGCACCATTTTTATGCAGATTGTGTTATTGGCTGCACTAATAGTATATCTGGAGACCTGTCACAATATTCATGCAGACAATGGAATTACTAGAATCCTGAGGCACTTTGTCACTGGAATGTGCTAATCTGTAACGGTTATCTCAGCACACAGATAAACAGGTCTGTTACAAGGCTGGTATTTTACTGAATGTGTTCTCGCTACCTCTCTGATGTCACTTTATACCTCAGTGATGTCACTAATTGCTAGTAGATTCATGTGCTACATCATCATGGCGGGAAACACTGCTTACCTCCCAAAGAGGAAAATAGGGACATAAGCCAGGAAAATAGGGACATAAGCCTTCATATGGTCCTCTCAAACCATGCCTAGTTCTGCCAACCATGGCCACATTATCATGCAGACTGGCAGCCACATAACTTTAGAAATCTGAGGGGACCTGCACTGTTAGGAGGTTAGAACATTGCCACCCAGTGGTCAAATTATTGTTAAAAAATACAAAAACATAATAGAATGTTTTGGGGTTTTTTTTTTGGGGGGGGGGGGGGGGGGGGGGGATGAAACAGCAATGCCTTTTCTGGTGCTTGTTTACGTTGTGTCACCAAGCTGCTGCTTTAGACTGCTGTTACCTGATTCATCTTTTAAATCCAGTAAAATAAAAATACTGCATAAATCCTTTATATATGAAAAACAAGTCTTGTTATTTTCTGCATAAATAAGAGTCCGCAACGGGCCTGATCCTGAGATTCGCGCAGCGTATATGCCGCATGCACTTGGATGATTGTTTAAAGTCTGCGCATGCGTCCCAGTTAAGCAGCGCATGCGTGCCGATTGTTGGCATCTAGAGACGCAGTACAGAATCGAACATACGGTCTGTGTAATTGAGTGGGTGTTGGGCAATAGAGACAGCCGCTCTTGCAAAGTCTCATTTTTCAGCATAAGATCATTTTAAACACATAAAACCATTTTAAAAACATAGCACCCATGTCATTAGAGAGACTATTAAGACCTTTCTTTTATTAAATGTTATTGTGTCTCCAGTCTCTTTAATTTTTCAAATGTTATTTTGTTTCCCTCTCCTACCTACGTTTTAGTTTTAAGATTTGTTTTCTGACCGTACAGTTTATTTCCCCTTGAAAAACTTGTGTTTTACTCCAGACAGCTGTATAGAGCAGCTTAGTCACCAGCGATAAAGAATATATACAATGTAATTGAAAACAAGATCACTGTGAAGAAATCTTTATATGCTTCAAGTAGTGTCCAAACCTTAGTAGTGCATAGGGATTTGTGAGTCTGTTTTATGCACGTCTTTTGCCTGTATGTTGTGACCATGTGTTCGGTAATAGGCATGCGGAGACTCGTATACTCTGGAAGTATGTCACTGGTATGTACTAACCAGTCACTATCATATAGGAGGAAGTTGGGAAAATATATAAGCCCCTCCCACCAGCAACATGTCACCAGGTGTGGCAGATGATACACAGATCTGTCTCATGGATAGTAATCATTCACAGGAAATGCAACTTAAATTCACCTATCCGGTTTAAAAATATGCTCAGTTATGCTCATACACTGATTATTTCCAGACTGGACTACTGTAATCTCCTCTTAACTGGCCTCCCTGACAATTACCTCTCTCCACTCCAATCTATCCTCAATGCTGCTGCCCGGCTCATCTTCCTCACCAAACGCACTACGTCTACCTCCCCTCTCCTACAGGCCCTCCACTGGCTTCCCTTCCCTTTCAGAATCCAATTCAAACTTCTCACACTCACTTACAAAGCCCTTACCCACTCCTCTCCCATCTACATCTCTGACCTTATCTCCCTTTACTCTCCCACCCGTCCTCTTCGCTCTGCTAATGCACGCCGACTCTCCTGTCTTCTGATTACTTCCTCCCACTCCTATCTCCAAGATTTTTCACGTGCTGCTCCCTTTCTATGGAATTCTTTACCTCTCCCCCTCAGACTCTCCACCTCTCTACAAAACTTCAAACGGGCTCTTAAGACCCATTTCTTTACCAAACCTAGCCAAATCTCAACATAACCCTCTGTTCCACGCTCTCTATGTACCCCATCTGTGTCATCCCTGTCTGTCTACCCCTCCCCTTAGAATGTAAGCTCTCACGAGTAGGGCCCTCTTCCCTCATGTGCTTATACTTTTCTTACTTTAATAATCCTCAACTGCCCAGATCCCACAGTTTTTTGACCACCTGGAACTTAACTCTATGTTTACTGGTGTGGTTATGCTTAGTTGCCCTGTACTTGTCCTATATTGTCTTCAACTGTAAGTCACTGTTTTCCTATTTTTTATGTGCATTTGTACTCGGTAATTGGGCACTGCGGAACCCTTGTGGCGCCATATAAATAAAGGATAATAATAATAATACCTTTCACAAGACACTGCTAAAACCTTAATCCACGCTCTCATTATCTCCCTTACTGATTGTTGCAATAGCCTTCTTACTGGTCTTACCAAAAAGAGACTCTCAGCATTGCAATCCATTCTGAATGCAGCTGCGAGGCTAATCTTCCTTGCTAGACGTTCATCGTCTGCAGATCCACTCTGTCAGTCCCTCCATTGGTTACCTGTATTCTACCGTATTCAATATAAAATACTTTTACTCACACACAAGGCCATTAACCAAACTACGCCAACGTACATCACTTCTCTTATCTCAAAATATCTCCCAACCCGTCCCCTTCACACTTCACAAGATCTACGTCTCTCATCCACACTCATTACTTGCTCCCATGCACGATTGCAGGACTTTCTTCGGGCTGCACTCACACTGTGGAATGCCCTACCACGTACAATAAGACTCTCCTCTAGTCTCCAAACCTTCAAGCGTTCCTTGAAAACTCACCTCTTTAGGCTAGCTTATCAAATTCCAGAACCACTCACATTACCTGCATAAGCTTTCCTATCCAATTATATCCCCACTGTACAGTCCACACATATCCGCCACATATTTTCTCTTTCTTCACTTTACCTTCCTCCTGACCCTGGTTCATCATTGCTGTGTTGTGATATCATACAGCCCACCAAGAACCTTTGCAATCTGGTGGACAACTACTGTATGCAATAAATAGCACCTATCCTTGTGTATTAATGCCTCTCCTCACAGATTGTAAGCATGCGAGCAGGGCCTTCCTACCTCTGACTGTTTGTTATTACCCAGTTTTGTCTTATTATGGTGTCCGGTTGTAAAGCACAACGGAATTTGCTGCACTATATAAGAAACTGTTAATAAATAAATAATAGTTATGATACGGGATATGGTTACAGTTCTTGGGGCTCAGAGTTGCCATCAACATAAACACTGTGGTACCTGAAAGAAATTACTGTTTGGATACAAAAACAGCATTGTGTAAAAACACAAATTACACAATTATTACAGAATCTACGGTCAAGAGAGTCTGTCTTAGGAGTTGGGGGTTCATAGGGGGTGGTTTGTTTAGTGCTGTTGACCCTTGTAATCATCCCCCAAATTTAGGGGAAAGATGTGGCCATGAGTCTCCACCTTTGAGGCAAATGAAGATACAGTTCTCTAGTGAAATCTCTAGTTCAGGCATTCTCAACCTCGGTCTATAAGGCACACTACACAGTGCAAGGTTTAGTGACGTCTAGGCTTCAGCACAGATGGTTAAATCAAAATCACTGAGGAGGTACTTGTAAGTTACCTGTGCTCAAGCATGGATATCACTAAAACCTGGACTGTTAGTGTGCCTTGAGGACTGAGGTTGGGAATGCCTGATCTAGTTGATCTCAGGGAAAAGGACACCCACATCCTTACGGCACAGGGGTACTGATATTGCAGCTCTTACCCAGGAGGAGTGAGAGTCCGATAACCAGAGGAGTGAGCAGCCCTTAAGGGTCATTCCCATACGGTTCAAATGTGAGGGGGGGGGGAAATCTAAATCATAAAGTGCTTAATGTTAATAATTGCTGTCAATAAATAAATAAGTCCCATCCTTATGGTCAGATATATAAAATTCTTGGCTAGCAAAGAACTATGGCAAAGAAATGTGTCCCCAGAGCCAAATGTGCCATGCTGTGGGTATCCGGACTCTAGGTCGACATTAAGTATGTCGACACAGGAAATATGTCGACACGGCCGTTAGGTCAACATGGACCGAGTTTTTCATTATTATTTTTTATTTTATTTTTTCATTTTTTTTAACCTTTTTATACTTTACGATCCACGTGGACTACAACTGGGAACGGAAACCTGTGCTGAGTGAAGCTGTATCGGAGTAAGGTACCTTGCCTGAAGCATGGCGAGCGAACGCGGTGCACTGACTGGGGTTCCCTGTCACTTTACAAAGAAAACAACACAACAAAAACCAGTGTTGACATTTTCCATGTCGACCTAATGGCAGTGTCGACCTAGTCACTGTCGACCAATAGGTGTCGACCTAGACACTTGACCCTGAGTCCCATACCCCATGATGTGTGCCATTAAAAGCAAATGGTGAAGGCCCCCATCCCATGTGTACGTTAAGACATCCCCTGCTAATTATGGCCCTCATTCCGAGTTGTTCGCTCGCTGCTAATTTTAGCAGAATTGCTAATAGGCTAAAATCCGGCAGTTCTGCGCATGCATATGCATCTCAGAGCGCACGCGCTAAGCAAATTTACACAAAACTATGCTATTTTACTCACGGGTGAATTAAGCTTTTCAATCGCTCTGCTGATTGACAGGAAGTGGGAGTTTCTGGGCGGAAACTTGCCGTTTTCAGGGAGTGTGCTAAAAAACGCAGGCGTGCCAGGTAAAAATGCAGGAGTGGCTGGAGAAACGGGGGAGTGGTGTTCGGATGCTGGGCGTGTTTGTGACGTCAAACCAGGAACTAAACTGACTGAGGTGATCGCAATCTAGGAGTAGGTCTGGAGCTACTCAGAAACTGCAAGGAAATTGCTTTCATTAGCAATTCTGCTAATATTAGCAGAATTGCTAATCTTTCATTAGCAATTGCTAATCATTCGTTAGCAATTCTGCTATGCTAAGATACACTCCCAGAGGGCGGCGGCTTTGTGTTTGCATTTCTGCTAAAAGTAGCTAACGAGCGAACAACTCGGAATGAGGGCCAATATTGGTGGTCATTCCGAGTTGTTCGCTCGCAAGCTGCTTTTAGCAGCTTTGCACACGCTAAGCCACCGCCTACTGGGAGTGAATCTTAGCATATCAAAATTGCGACCGAAAGATTAGCAGAATTGCGAATAGACACTTCTTAGCAGTTTCTGAGTAGCTCCACACTTACTCGGCAACTGCGATCAGTTCAGTGCTTGTCGTTCCTGGTTTGACGTCACAAACACACCCAGCGTTCGCCCAGACACTCCTCCGTTTCTCCAGCCACTCCCGCGTTTTTTCCCAGAAACTGTAGCGTTTTTTCACACACTCCCATAAAACGGCCTGTTTCCGCCCAGAAACACCCACTTCCTGTCAATCACATTACGATCACCAGAACGAAGAAAAAACCTCGTAATGCCGTGAGTAAAATTCCTAACTGCATAGCAAATTTACTTGGCGCAGTCGCACTGCGGACATTGCGCATTAGCGACTAATCGCTCCGTTGCGAGAAAAAAATACAGAGCGAACAACTCGGAATGACCCCCATTGTGTAGAAGAAACTCTGCAATCCTTCTTCCGGGCTAAAGCTTAATCCATGATTAAGAGGAGTTTGGATAATTAGCCTGTACAGCATCCTGGGTTGTTTGTGCAGGGCTCAAGGGATAATACAGCAACTTTTTGTAGAAATGTTCAAGACACAAAGTAGATCTAATAAGTTATTCATTAGGTCACCTGAGACCGTTCATGTCAGAAATTCACCCTGACTGTGCATGGTTTATAACAATAATAATAATAATTAATCATTTTATTTATATAGCACTCTTTCTCCAACAGGACTCGAGACACTTTACAGACATAAAAGAAAAATGCACATAATACAGTTGGTTTAAGAAATACAGCAATAGATCAGCCACACAGACACAAAAGAAAACCTTAAGGACACAGTAAGCATAATGCATGATTGGTGTAGGCATTTTGGGTAATAACTTCCAAGGGTTGTGTATTCCACCCTCACAAGGTACCAGGTGTGGAAGCCATCTTGGGCGCACAGCGTATGATTACCCAGGGTGGAATAGTCTACTCCTAGAAGAGATGACACAAAATGGGGTAATTTCAGAGTCCTAAAGTTCAGAGTAGGGTTCCAACAAAACCACCAGGTCTATGTATTTTTCATCCCCTCCACAAGCGTACCAGATGAGGCAGCCATGTTGGGCGCACTTTGAAGGTTACATTGTAGGAGGTGAGCCATACAAGGGCCCAGTGTATATATGGGAAAACTGACACCTGTGTAGTATTATGATGTACCCTGCATGTAGGGCGCAATGGCAGGGTGTGCAATCAGTGGAGGTACACATTACAGGAAAGGCACACAGTGGGGTGGAAGAAAGAAAACGGGGGGGGGGGGGGGGACAGTTGCAGGTAACCAGTGGCAGAAGAAAAATTGGGATAACATTATTTTGATAAGATTATAGTACGGGTGGGTATGAGAATGTGGGGAGCACATTCAGGACCAATGAGGATATCCCTGCTGAGCCTGGTCGTTGTGCTCTCATCCCACAGTTCCCTGCTCATCTTGAGGGTTAGGCCCAGGGGCAGACTTGATGTTCTCAGCCAGAGAGATGGTGGTAAGCCTGGTGCTGGAGTTCTCATGGTAGAGGTGAGGGGAGGCCACATCATGATCCTGAGTTTTGTGGTTGTAACAGTCCTTCTGTTATCTTGGTGGTTTGCCTTCTGTTTAACACAGGTATAACACTGCCATTGATTTTAGCTGCCACTTTATAACTAGTCACTTCATATACTAGGCAGTGGCACTGCAGCGCCCTAAAGGACTGGCATCCTGACCTATACTGAATAAATAACTATACAGACACATGTTCATCCTGATTACAACCCCCTCCCCCACACAGCATCCCTCCACCTTCAGCAAAAGGTGTTAATCAAATCTAACAAATGTAAGGTCAGTAAACCCCACTCTATCACTATAAGTTTATTGCATAGTACAGTTGTAAATCCATTTAGAACAGCTTTCTAATGTTTTAACCATGCAATGTAAGTTGGAATAGTCTGCAATATTGTTTACCTAGTAATACTTCAGTAAAAGCAGTTGGAATAGTCTGCAATATTGTTTTCCTGTTGATGAGAAGGGGAGAGGAGGAGTCAATTTGAATCGATATCAGTTGAAGATGTAACTAATGACATTCAGGTATAATGCTGCCATTGGTTTTAGCTGCCACTTCCTAACATGTTATAATAGCGAAAGTTTAAGCCGGAATACCTTTAACATGTACAGTATATCACAGAGATGATGCAATGTACGAGGGGAGATTTACTGTGTATATTGAATTGATATAACGTACAGTATATCTGAGGTTTGATGCCCTGTATAATGGGAAATAAATATACTGTGCTGTGTATGTGGAATGGATACAACATGTACAGTATATCAGATGGTGATACACAGTATATATCTCCCATTATATAGGGCACGTGGAATGGATACATGTACAGTATATCAGAGGTGTGATGACATGTATAACAGAGGATATACACTGTATGTGAAATGGATACATGTACAATGTATCGGTGAGGTGGTGTGACTGGATGGATGATACACATGGAATGCATTACACATTTTTCTAGTGACAGTTTGAACGTCGGGAAGGTATTGCTAGCAGTTTCAGGAATTTACAGACATTCTCTGCGAGTTTATTTTGTTTTCACAATTTTTTTTGCATAGTGACCTGTGTGTGGGAATTTTTTTTTCTTGTTAAAGATATAGGTGGTCATTCCGAGTTGATCGCAGCCAGCAACTTTTTGCTGCTGCGATCAATAGTCCACGCCTATGGGGGTGTGTATTTTAGCTTAGCCGGGCTGCGAACGCTTGTGCAGCCCTGTTAAGCTAAAAAAAAAAATCAAGCAAAAGAAGACTAGTCCTGGACATACTTACCCTGTGCGACAATCTCAGCGATGCTGGAGCCGGCTTTGACGTCAGACATACGCCCTCCATTCTCCTGGACACGCCTGCGTTTTACTCACCACTCCCCGAAAACTGCTCCAAACTGTCTTGATCCGCCCTGGAACGCCTTCTTCCTGTCCATCTTCTTTGCGGTCGGCTCTGCGACTGCTTCCTTCGGTAGCCGCGACGTAACTCTGCGACCTCTGTCGCCAGGCAACGTCGCGCACGCGCACTGCGGCCGCCGTGCAAGCGCATTCCGCACCCGTTCGCACCGCAGCAATAAACCGCTGTGTGCGAACGGGTCGGAATGACCCCTGTAGAACTAAGCCTTGTGTTCACCTACTTTTAGCTATCTCTTAACTTTGCCAGGGATGCCTTCACTGCGCCCAATTTCTCCCCACTTCCTCTCTGTTCCTACACAAGTGAGGCCATCTTGTTTCCTCTGTCTATGCACACCAGTGTAAACCTAGGGGTACTTGTGTAAATCGAGGCACGTTAGCTCTTTGTAGTTTTTGTTTTGCACTATATAAATGTCCTCACATGTTTTTTCCCCCCTCTGTCTTTGTTGCACAGTAAAAATACCTTAATTATTAGTCTCCTCAGTCAGGGATAGAACAACCTGAAGCCAATTAGAATATCAGAGTACTCATTGCAGCAGCACAGAGTGTTTCAGGTGATTAGTGTACTAATCTTGTGAGAAGTAGTACCTTTTCCACAGCTGTAAATAATACCACTTTCACACCGCACAAATAACCCGGTATCGAGCCAGCATATTGCCGGGTCAACACGGGTCAGTGTGCGGTGTGAAAGGGGCATAGCCGAAATCCCGGGTCGCCTGACCCGGTAATTCAACCCGGGAATAAAGCAGTGTTATTTCCGGGTTGAATACCGGTTCAGTGGCTGCGTAAACGGGCCCCCGGGTCGATGCGACACAGGACCCGTTCACTACAACAGGGAGAGGCGGCGTGGAGATGATCTCATGTCCCAGTGCCACCTCCACCTCTGCCCCCGCTGCCAGCTCTACCCCCTGCCGCTATGGCAACCCACCCGGCATATTGCCGGGTCAGGGAAGTCAGCGTCCAATATCGGGTCAGGGAAGCCAGCGGCAGCGTCCAAAGCCGGATCCCACTCGGGAAGGACCCGTTTCCAATTCTCGGGTGGGATCCGGCATTGGCAGTGTGAAAGGGGTATTAGAAGACAGCGCTGCATGTGGCCTTATGGGTCTAGTACATTTGTTGTTGGTTTGTTGAATATCTATATTTATGTTTAAAAAGAGCAAACAAAAATAAACATTACTCAATGTAAAAAAAATAAAAAAATAAAAAATATAATGAAGCTAATTAATAAGCCACTTACAAAGGTATTGTAGTTTGCCCATAATACTGTTCTCCTTCTGTTAAATGAAGGTATCATCATATTATTTTGGCACATACTGTAGCAGGTTTCTAGGATGTCGGACTTAACAATATTATATACCAGTGGTTCTCAAACTTTTATTGAATCACGGCACCCCAGAGCATCACAATTTTTTTCACGGCACCCCTAGGCCAAAAGTTTCTTATTGAGAAATTTCGAAAAAAATATTCAATTAAGTAAATTATGTTTATATGCCATCCTTAGGTCAGCTACGTGGTGAGGGACAGGATATGCTTCTGTTTGCACACATTTTATGATTGGCAGCCACAAGCACTGCTTTTGCCTATTACTGTACATTGACCACAAATAATTGAAGTGGTCCTGGACCACAAACTCAGTGCACCCCCGCAAAAGCCTCGCGGCACCCCAGGGTGCCACGGCGGCCAGTTTGAGAACCACTGCTGTGTACAGTTCACATAACTTTCTCTATCGTCCTAAGTGGATGCTGGGGTTCCTGAAAGGACCATGGGGAATAGCGGCTCCGCAGGAGACAGGGCACAAAAAAGTAAAGCTTTACTAGGTCAGGTGGTGTGCACTGGCTCCTCCCCCTATGACCCTCCTCCAGACTCCAGTTAGATTTTGTGCCCGAACGAGAAGGGTGCAATCTAGGTGGCTCTCCTAAAGAGCTGCTTAGAGAAAGTTTAGTTTAGGTTTTTTTTTTTTTCTTTACAGTGAGTCCTGCTGGCAACAGGATCACTGCAACGTGGGACTTAGGGGGAAAGTAGTAAACTCACCTGCATGCAGAGTGGATTTGCTGCTTGGCTACTGGACACCATTAGCTCCAGAGGGATCGAACACAGGCCCAGCCGTGGAGTCCGGTCCCGGAGCCGCGCCGCCGACCCCCTTGCAGATGCTGAAGCGTGAAGAGGTCCGGAAACCGGCGGCTGAAGACTCCTCAGTCTTCATAAGGTAGCGCACAGCACTGCAGCTGTGCGCCATTTTCCTCTCAGCACACTTCACTGGGCAGTCACTGAGGGTGCAGAGCGCTGGGGGGGGGCGCTCTGAGAGGCAAATATAAACCTTATACAAGGCTAAAAATACCTCACATATAGCCCATAGGGGCTATATGGAGATATTTAACCCCTGCCTGACTGGAAAAATAGCGGGAGAAGAACCCGCCGAAAAAGGGGCGGGGCCTATCTCCTCAGCACACGGCGCCATTTTCTGTCACAGCTCCGCTGGTCAGAACGGCTCCCAGGTCTCTCCCCTGCACTGCACTACAGAAACAGGGTAAAACAGAGAGGGGGGGCACATTAATGGCTATATATATATATATTAAAGCAGCTATAAGGGAGCACTTAATATAAGGATATCCCTTGTATATATAGCGCTTTGTGGTGTGTGCTGGCAGACTCTCCCTCTGTCTCCCCAAAAGGGCTAGTGGGTCCTGTCTTCATTAGAGCATTCCCTGTGAGTTTGCGGTGTGTGTCGGTACGTGGTGTCGACATGTATGAGGACGATATTGGTGTGGAGGCGGAGCAATTGCCAAATATGCAGATGTCACCCCCCAGGGGGTCGACACCAGAATGGATGCCTTTATTTGTGGAATTACGTGATGGTTTATCTTCCCTTAAACAGTCAGTTGAGGACATGAGGCGGCCGGACAATCAATTAATGCCTGTCCAGGCGCCTCAAACACCGTCAGGGGCTGTAAAACGCCCTTTGCCTCAGTCGGTCGACACAGACCCAGACACGGGCACTGATTCCAGTGACGACGGTAGAAATTCAAACGTATTTTCCAGTAGGGCCACACGTTATATGATTTTGGCAATGAAGGAGACGTTACATTTAGCTGATACTACAGATACCGTAAAACAGGGTATTATGTATGGTGTGAAAAAACTACAAACAGTTTTTCCTGAATCAGAAGAATTAAATGACGTGTGTGATGAAGCGTGGGTTGCTCCTGATAAAAAGTTGATAATTTCAAAAAAGTTATTGGCATTATACCCTTTCCCGCCAGAGGTTAGGGCGCGCTGGGAAACACCCCCTAAGGTGGACAAGGCGCTCACACGCTTATCCAAACAAGTGGCGTTACCCTCTCCTGAGACGGCCGCACTTAAGGATCCATCAGATAGAAAGATGGAAGTTATTCAAAAGAATATATACACACATGCAGGTGTTATACTACGATCAGCTATAGCAACTGCCTGGATGTGCAGTGCTGGAGTAGTTTGGTCAGAATCCCTGATTGAAAATATTGATACCCTAGATAGGGACAATGTTTTACTGTCGTTAGAACAAATAAAGGATGCATTTATCTATATGCGTGATGCACAGAGGGATATTTGCACACTGGCATCTCGGGTGAGTGCTATGTCCATTTCAGCCAGAAGAGCCTTATGGACACGACAGTGGACAGGCGATGCGGATTCAAAACGTCACATGGAGGTTTTGCCGTATAAAGGGGAGGAGTTATTTGGAGTTGGTCTATCAGACTTGGTGGCCACGGCTACTGCCGGGAAATCCACTTTTTTACCTCAAGTCACTCCCCAACAGAGAAAGGCACCGACCTTTCAACCGCAGCCTTTTCGCTCCTACAAAAATAAGAGAGCAAAGGGCTTGTCGTACCTGCCACGAGGCAGAGGAAGAGGGAAGAGACACCAACAGGCAGCTCCTTCCCAGGAACAGAAGCCCTCCCCGGCTCCTGCAAAAACCTCAGCATGACGCTGGGGCCTCTCAAGCGGACTCGGGGACAGTGGGGGGCCGTCTCAAAAAATTACAGCGCGCAGTGGGCTCACGCGCAGGTAGACCCCTGGATCCTGCAGATAATATCTCAGGGGTACAGGTTGGAATTAGAGACGGATCCTCCTCATCGTTTCCTGAAGTCTGCCTTACCAACCGTCTCTTCCGAAAGGGAGAGGGTGTTGGAAGCCATTCACAAGCTGTACGCTCAGCAGGTGATAGTCAAAGTACCCCTATTACAACAAGGAAAGGGGTATTATTCCACTCTATTTGTGGTACCGAAGCCGGATGGCTCGGTAAGGCCTATTCTAAATCTGAAGTCCTTGAACCTCTACATAAAAAAGTTCAAGTTCAAGATGGAGTCACTCAGAGCAGTGATAGCGAACCTGGAAGAAGGGGACTTTATGGTATCCTTGGACATCAAGGATGCGTATCTACACGTTCCGATTTACCCCGCACACCAGGGGTACCTCAGGTTCATTGTTCAAAACTGTCACTATCAGTTTCAGACGCTGCCGTTCGGATTGTCCACGGCGCCTCGGGTCTTTACCAAGGTAATGGCCGAGATGATGATTCTTCTTCGAAGAAAAGGCGTATTAGTTATCCCATACTTGGACGATCTCCTAATAAGGGCAAGGTCCAGAGAACAGCTGGAGACAGCTTTAGCACTATCTCAAGAGGTGCTAAGACAACACGGGTGGATTCTGAATATTCCAAAATCCCATTTAATCCCGACAACTCGTCTGCTGTTCCTAGGAATGATTCTGGACACGGTTCAGAAAAAGGTTTTCCTTCCAGAGGAAAAAGCCAAGGAGTTATCCGATCTGGTCAGGAACCTCCTAAAACCAGGAAAAGTGTCAGTACATCAATGCACAAGAGTCCTGGGAAAAATGGTGGCTTCTTACGAAGCAATTCCATTCGGCAGATTCCATGCAAGAATATTCCAAAGGGATCTGTTGGACAAATGGTCAGGGTCGCATCTGCAGATGCACCTGCGAATAACCCTGTCACCAAAGACAAGGGTGTCACTTCTGTGGTGGTTGCAGAAGGCTCACCTATTAGAAGGCCGCAGATTCGACATTCAGGATTGGATCCTGGTGACCACGGACGCCAGCCTGAGAGGCTGGGGAGCAGTCACACAAGGAAGAAACTTCCAGGGAGTATGGACGAGTCTGGAAAAGTCTCTTCACATAAACATTCTGGAACTAAGAGCAATCTACAATGCTCTAAGCCAGGCGGAACTTCTCCTGCAAGGAAAGCCGGTGTTGATTCAGTCGGACAACATCACGGCGGTCGCCCATGTAAACAGGCAGGGCGGCACAAGAAGCAGGAGTGCAATGGCAGAAGCTGCCAAGATTCTTCGCTGGGCGGAGAATCACGTGATAGCACTGTCAGCAGTGTTCATCCCGGGCGTGGACAACTGGGAAGCAGACTTCCTCAGCAGACACGATCTTCATCCGGGAGAGTGGGGTCTACATCCAGAAGTCTTCAACATGTTAATAGACCGTTGGGAAAGACCAATTGTAGACATGATGGCGTCTCGCCTCAACAAGAAACTGGACAAATATTGCGCCAGGTCAAGAGATCCACAGGCAATAGCTGTGGACGCACTGGTAACTCCTTGGGTGTACCAGTCAGTGTATGTGTTTCCTCCTCTGCCGCTCATACCAAAGGTATTGAAGATCATACGGCAAAGAAGAGTAAGAACAATACTAGTGGTTCCGGATTGGCCGAGAAGGACTTGGTATCCGGAACTTCAAGAGATGCTCACGGACGAACCGTGGCCTCTACCTCTGAGAAGGGACCTGCTACAGCAGGGTCCCTGTCTTTTTCAAGACTTACCGCGGCTGCGTTTGACGGCATGGCGGTTGAACGCCAGATCCTAAAAGGGAAAGGCATTCCAGAAGAAGTCATTCCTACCTTGATTAAGGCACGGAAGGAAGTCACCGTGAAACATTATCACCGCATTTGGCGAAAATATGTAGCGTGGTGCGAGGATCGGAGGGTTCCGACGGAGGAATTCCAACTGGGTCGTTTCCTACATTTCCTGCAATCAGGATTATCTATGGGTCTCAAATTGGGATCCATTAAGGTTCAAATTTCGGCCCTGTCAATATTCTTCCAAAAAGAATTGGCCTCTGTCCCTGAGGTCCAGACTTTTGTCAAGGGAGTACTGCATATACAGCCTCCTGTGGTGCCTCCGGTGGCACCGTGGGATCTAAATGTAGTTTTAGATTTCCTCAAATCCCATTGGTTTGAACCATTGAAAAAGGTGGATTTGAAATATCTCACATTGAAAGTGACTATGTTACTAGCCCTGGCCTCTGCCAGGAGAGTATCTGAATTGGCGGCTTTATCTTATAAAAGTCCTTATCTAATCTTCCATTCGGATAGGGCAGAACTGCGGACTCGTCCGCATTTTCTCCCTAAAGTGGTATCAGCATTTCATCTGAACCAACCTATTGTGGTGCCTGCGGCCACTAGCGACTTGGAGGACTCCAAGTTGTTGGACGTTGTCAGAGCCTTAAAAATATACATTGCAAGGACGGCTGGAGTCAGAAAATCTGACTCGCTGTTTATATTGTATGCACCCAACAAGTTGGGCGCACCTGCTTCTAAGCAGTCGATTGCTCGTTGGATTTGTAACACAATTCAACTTGCACATTCTGTGGCAGGCCTGCCACAGCCTAAAACTGTAAAAGCCCACTCCACAAGGAAGGTGGGCTCATCTTGGACGGCTGCCCGAGGGGTCTCGGCATTACAACTCTGCCGAGCAGCTACGTGGTCGGGGGAGAACACGTTTGTAAAATTTTACAAATTTGATACCCTGGCAAAGGAGGACCTGGAGTTCTCTCATTCGGTGCTGCAGAGTCATCCGCACTCTCCCGCCCGTTTGGGAGCTTTGGTATAATCCCCATGGTCCTTTCAGGAACCCCAGCATCCACTTAGGACGATAGAGAAAATAAGAATTTACTTACCGATAATTCTATTTCTCGGAGTCCGTAGTGGATGCTGGGCGCCCATCCCAAGTGCGGATTATCTGCAATACTTGTACATAGTTATTGTTAACTAATTCGGGTTATTGTTAAGGAGCCATCTTTAAGAGGCCCTTTCTGTTGTCATACTGTTAACTGGGTTTAGATCACAAGTTGTACGGTGTGATTGGTGTGGCTGGTATGAGTCTTACCCGGGATTCAAAATGCCTCCCTTATTGTGTATGCTCGTCCGGGCACAGTACCTAACTGGAGTCTGGAGGAGGGTCATAGGGGGAGGAGCCAGTGCACACCACCTGACCTAGTAAAGCTTTACTTTTTTGTGCCCTGTCTCCTGCGGAGCCGCTATTCCCCATGGTCCTTTCAGGAACCCCAGCATCCACTACGGACTCCGAGAAATAGAATTATCGGTAAGTAAATTCTTATTTTCTTCAAGCCACTCACATACACATTGTGCTGTACATTTATTCAATAGATAACCATAGATATTCTCTACAGGTACTATCACAGGGACACTGCTGATTTATCAGGACATTTGCCTGCAGATGCAGGGAGTTATTTAAGATTTTACTTATTTGCATTAACATACCCTTAAAAAACACACACTTTGAATCCATGAGAAACATAGCGCTAAGGGATAGAATTCTAACATATGTATACTAATGGAAACTACTCATAACAGACTATAAAGCAGTTTAGCATAGATGGTACAATACGCTATCGGGTGTACTTGACTCCACTTTTCTTGCAGATGTATTCTATTTGTATCCGAGATCGGGTGTGGTTCATCAAATCGACAGTGTCTAGGTCGACAATGTTTAGGTCGACCACTATAGGTCGACAGTCACTAGGTCGACATGGATGGAAATCGACAGGGTTTCTAGGTCGACATGTGCTAGGTCGATATGTCTAAAGGTCGACATGAGGATTTTTATTTATTTTTGGTGTCGTTTTCTTCGTAGAGTGACCGGGATCCCAAATTAGTGCACCGCTTCGCTCGCCATGCTTCGGGCATGGTGCCTTCGCTACGCTACCGCTTTGCTCGGCACACTTTACCGTTCCAATCGTAGTCCACGTGGATCGGTAAGTATGAAAAAATTCAAAAAAAGAAAAAAAATGTGAAAAAGTCATGTCGACCTTTAGACCTGTCGACCTAGCACATGTAGACCTGTCGACCTTCCATCCATGTCGACCTAGTGACTGTCGACCTATAGTGGTCGACCTAAACATTGTCGACCTAGACACTGTCGATCTTCAAACCGGATCCCCCGAGATCGCACAGCTCCCATTTGTACGCACAGTACATACTATAACTCTCCTCATGAATATGTATATCTATAGACATCGGTAGGAAGTAAAAGCAGCAAACCTTTCAGGAGGGACAGAAGGTTGCCGTTCTCACACTGGGGGATTTTTCAGAAGACAGCTGTACTAATGCTAAATAGTGACTTCTGGGTTTATGGCCTGGGAGTCCTAATGAGCGGTCCTCGCCATGTGCAAGCAGCGGGGGGATGGAGAGGATCCCTCTCTGGGGACTTGTTGCAGAATAATACATTTTAGCTTTCCTGAGCTTGCTGCATATGGTACATAACAGCCCCATAGAATTGTACCACAATACAACCATTTGTATTGCTGTAAACCTCCAAAAACTGCCGTATCCTGAGGTTTGACCTAATTTTTTAGTTTACCACATCCAGCCCTTGTATTAGGAATGGTAGGTGTCAAAGGTGATGAGCTGCATGTACTGAGGGGTGGTGGTGGGGGAATTGGAGGTGATGTGCCACTTGAACTAAGAGGGGGACGAGTGGTCGGAGGTGATGTGCTGCTTGTACTGAGGGGGAAAGAAGGAGGTGTGCTGCTTGTACTGGGGGGGGGGGGGGGAGAAGGAGGTGTGCTGCTTGTACTGGGGGGGGGGGGAGAAGGAGGTGTGCTACTTGTACTGGGGGGGGGGGGGAGAAGGAGGTGTGCTGCTTGTACTGAGGGGGAAAGAAGGAGGTGTGCTGCTTGTACTGGGGGGGGGGGGAGAAGGAGGTGTGCTGCTTGTACTGGGGGGGGGGGGGGAAAGAAGGTGTGCTGCTTGTACTGTGGGGGGGGGGGGAGAAGGAGGTGTGCTGCTTGTACTGGGGGGGGGAGAAGGAGGTGTGCTGCTTCTACTGGGGGGGGGGGGAGAAGGAGGTGTGCTGCTTGTAGTGGGAGGGATAGAAGGAGGTGTGCTACTTGTACTGGGAGGGATAGAAGGAGGTGTGCTGCTTGTACTGGGAGGGATAGAAGGAGGTGTGCTGCTTGTACTGGGGGGAAAGAAGGAGGTGTGCTGCTTGTACTGGGGGGAAAGAAGGAGGTGTGCTGCTTGTACTGGGGGGAAAGAAGGAGGTGTGCTGCTTGTACTGGGGGGAAAGAAGGAGGTGTGCTGCTTGTACTGGGGGGATAGAAAGAGGTGTGCTGCTTGTACTGGGGGGATAGAAGGAGGTGTGCTGCTTGTACTGGGGGATAGAAGGAGGTGTGCTGCTTGCACTGGGGGGATAGAAGGAGGTGTGCCTCTTGTACTGGGAGTGATAGAAGGCGGTGTGCCTCTTGTACTGGGAGTGATAGAAGGCGGTGTGCCTCTTGTACTGCAGTGGCATGTGGTGAGCCCAGTGGCTGGTGAGGCACTGCAGCCATAATGTCTGCTGTTTCCCGCCGATGCCCGCCACCGCACCCAAGCCAATGCCTGCTACCACCGCTGTCCCTGGGTCAGTGGGAGACAAAGAAAGGCAGTTGGCGATTCCAGGGAGAAGCAGTGGGTGATGCTAGGGAGAGGGTGACAGGGAGAGGGTGATAGCAGTGGGTGATGCCAGGGAGAGGATGATGCCAGGGAGCTGGTGACAGCAAGAGGGTCACAGGGAGAGGGTGACAGCAGTCTGTGCCAGCTGTGGGTCACAGGGAGAGGGTGACAGGAAAATATTGATACAAGGGAGTTAGTGACAGGAAGAGGGGGAGAGGGTGACTGCAGTTGGCTTCAGCTGTGGGTGACGAAGAGAGGGTGACGCCAGGTAGAGGGTGACATCAGTCGGTGCCAGCTGTGGGCAACAAGGAGAGGTTGACGCCAGGTAGAGGGTGACAGTGAGAGGGTAGAGCAGTCTGTGCCAGCTGTGGGTAATGGAGAGAGGGTGACGACAGGGAGATGGTGACAGCAGTCGGTGCCAGTTGTGGGTGACGGGAAGAGGGTGACGCCAGGGAGAGGGTGGCAGGGAGAGTGACAGCAGTCGGGGCCAGCTGTGGCTGATAGGGAGAGGGTGACAGGGAGAGGGTGACAGCAGTCACTGCCAGCTGTGGGTGATGTCGAGAGGGCGACGCCAGGGAGAGGGTGACAGTGAGAGGGTACCAGCAGTTGGTGCCAGCTGTGGGTTACAGCAGTCGGTGACTGTGAGAGGGTGACAGGAAGAGGGTGACGCTAGGGAGAGCACATTACTGTCCCACTCTACCAGCAGTATAGAATACAACATAAGGAGTACAGCCCTGAGCCTTGGGTCCCTGATAAAGCATGGGTGACCTCAGCCCATTACAAACTAAAGTACCCGCCACTGTCCCCCGCCGCACATAGGCGTGCGCAGCACATTTTATTAGGGGGTGCACCATCGTAGAGGCATGTCTAGTACTACCTACCTACTGGGCATCTCTAGCAACACCTATCAGGCGTTTCTAGCACCGCCTACTGGGTGTGTCTAGCACCGCCTATTGGCATTCTTTTCTATTCATTATGCACCTTACCTATATGGTGGCTTCTCATAACGGGGAACCTCTGAAGAAATGTATCCTTCCTGGGCAGACAGCGTCTTCAGTCGGTAATCACTATTCATGTAGGAGATCACATGATCCGGAAGATGCCTGTTTGTGTAGGAATATAACCAATGTCATAATCATACAACAGAGGTTCAACCAGACTCGTGTCACCTCCTTCCCTCTGCAGCTATCAGCCATACCATTACCCCTTCACTGCAGCTCTCAGCCACACCATCATCTCCGCCCTGCGTCGTCTCTCAGCTACACCATCATCTCCGCCCTGCGTCGTCTCTGAGCCACATCATCATCTCCCATCTGAATCTCTCGTAATACCCCTCACTTTGTCTCTCATTCTTCCCACTTCACTCTGAGCCTCCCACCCTTCTGTCTGTGCCTCTCAGTCGCCCGCCCTTCACTGTCTCTCAGCCTCATCAGTGGAGTTGGTGGGCCCAGCAGGAGAACACGGGCAGGGGGGGGCGGCCGTTCGCGTGGTGTGACGTAATCGGGTCACATCGCACAGTACATTGAGGTGGAGGAGTAGTGTGGAGCAGCGGGCTGGATGGGAGTAGTGGTGCATAGCAGGGGGGCAGGATGGGAGTAGTGGTGCATAGCAGGGGGTCAGGATGGGAGTAGTGGTGTGGAGCAGGGGGTGCAGGATGGGAGTAGTGCGGAGCAGGGGGTGTAAGATAGGAGGAACATTAGTGTGGGGCAAAGGGGCAGGATAGGAGGAGGAGTAGTGCTGAGCAGGAGGAGTAGTGTGGAGCAATGGGGCAGGATAGGAGAAGTAGTGCAAAGAAAGGGGCGGGATAAGAGGAATAGTAGTGTGGATCAGGGAGGTAAGATAGGAGGAGAAGTGTTGGGCAAGGGGGCAGGATAGTAGGAGTATTAGTGCAGAGCAGGGCGACAGAATGAGAGCAGTGGTGCAGAGCAGGGGGGGTAGGATGGGAGCAGTGTTGCAGAGCAGGGGGGGCAGGATGGGAGTAGCGGTGCAGAGTAAGGGGGGTAGGATGGGAGTAGTGGTGCATAGCAGGGGGGCAGGATGGGAGTAGTGGTGCATAGCAGGGGGGTAGGATGGGAGTAGTGTAGTGGTGCAGAGTAAGGGGGGCAGGGTGGGAGTAGTGGTGCATAGCAGGGGGGCAGGATGGGAGTAGTGGTGCATAGCAGGGGGGCAGGATGGGAGTAGTGGTGCATAGCAGGGGGGTAGGATGGGAGTAGTGGTGCAGAGTAAGGGGGGCAGGATGGGAGTAGTGGTGCATAGCAGGGGGGCAGGATGGGAGTAGTGGTGCATAGCAGGGGGCAGGATGGGAGTAGTGGTGCAGAGCAGGGGGGGCAGGATGGGAGTAGTGGTACATAGCAGGGGGGTAGGATGGCAGTAGTGGTCGAAGCAGGGGGGCAGGATGGGAGTAGTGGTGCATAGCAGGGGGGTAGGATGGGAGTAGTGGTGCATAGCAGGGGGGTAGGATGGGAGTAGTGGTGCATAGCAGGGGGCAGGATGGGAGTAGTGGTGCATAGCAGGGGTAGGATGGGAGTAGTGGTATGGGGCAGGATAGGAGTAATGGTGCTGAGCTGGGGGGGGTCAGGATGGGAGCAGTGCTGGGAAGGAGTGGGCAGCAGGGCCGGTTCTAGCCCTTGTGGCGCCCCGGGCGAAAAATAGGGACGTGGCTTCATACAGGGGCATGGTCAGTTGTGCCCCCAGTAGCGCCTGCATTTGTGCCCCCAGTAGCGCCTGCATTTGTGCCCCCAGTAGCGCCTGCATTTGTGCCCCCAGTAGCGCCCGCATTTGTGCCCCCAGTAGCGCCGCTTTTAAAATAAAAATAAAAATGAATACTTTTACAATCCCCGCTTCTGAGTCCCGATCGTTGCAGACCTCCGCCGGCGGTGGACTGCATTACCGGGGGATGGGAGGGCGGGGAGCTAATAGGCGGCCGCACCTGTAGATGTAGGTAAAATACACGCTGTGTCTCGTCGTCGTCCCCTCCATCCCCACGACTGGCCAATTACATCAGTGTTAGTGGCAGGGGCGTGCTTTCATTTAGGCTGAAAGCACGCCCCCTGTCACAGAGGCACTTATACTAGTGCCGCTTCTGCTGATTTTTTTAATGGGCTTTTACTGCCCAATGCTTAGCCCCGCCCCTCACTTCCGGCCATTTAACATTGATAGCGGGAGGCACTGACAGCAGTGCCTCCGAAACAAATTACAGACAGTTTTTTTAGTAACTTAAAAAGATTAAAATAATGTTAAGGCTAAAGCAGATAGTTATGACACAGAATATCTTCTTTACATTATTTTAATCATTAATGACAGGGGAGGCACTGCCTTCCCTGACTGCACGTCCCTGTTGTACTGGTGGATAGAAGGAGGTGTGGTGCTTGTACTGGGGGGATAGAAGGAGGTGTGCCTCTTGTACTGGGAGGGATAGAAGGAGGTGTGCCCCTTGTACTGGGAGGGATAGAAGGAGGTGTGCCTCTTGTACTGGGGGGGGGGGTAGAAGGAGGTGTGCCTCTTGTACTGGGGGGGGGGGAAAGGAGGTGTGCTGCTTGTACTGGGGGGGATAGAAGGAGGTGTCCGGCTTGGACTGGGGGGGGGGGGGTTGGAGGAGGTGTGCAGCTTGTACTGAGGGGGATGGGGATCGGGTGTGGTGTTCCACATGGAAAAAGGAATGTGTAGATGCACTGTCAATCAAAAAGCAGCTTGGAAAAAAGGGGGTTGTGACGCCCCTGAATGTACACAATAGTGCAAAAGGGTAGATATAGAAAACCATTGCTTATATGGATTAGTAAACTGGTAAATAAAGGGGGTAATTCCAAGTTGATCGCAGCAGGATTTTTGTTAGCAATTGGGCAAAACCATGTGCACTGTAGGGGAGGCAGATATAACATGTGCAGAGAGAGTTAGATTTGGGTGGGGTGTGTTAAATCTGCAATCTAATTTGCAGTGTAAAAATAAAGCAGCCAGTATTTACCCTGCACAGAAATAAAATAACCCACCCAAATCTAACTCTTTCTGCACATGTTATATCTGCCTCCCCTGCAGTGCACATGGTTTTGCCCAATTGCTATCAAAAATCCTGCTGCGGAGGGGGCGTGGCCTGGAGGCTGAACTGAAAGGCAGCACATTCTGAGAGCTCCTCAGAATTCAGAGAGTTTTACCTTTAAAAATCACTCCCTGCCTGTAAAAACCCCTCCAAACTTGTTCCCCCTGACGGAGGGAACATTCACCAGCGGTGGGGTAGTGCTGCGGAATCGGGGAGCCGGTCTCCCGGCTCCTGCGGGTTGCGGCCTACCCACCACCCAGAAGCCGGGGCCTAAATTTTGGAGACTCCAGCGGCGGGCCCTACGGAGCTTCAGCGCCATCCCTGAAGCACCCTCAAGTGCCCTGACACAGACCCCCTGGGAGCAGACTTGCATCTCCCCGTGCTGACAAGACGGGGGAGGTGGCGGAGGGGCGAGGAACGGGCCGAGGCGCAGACGCCGGGGACCAGGAGCTCCGGAGACGGCGGCCATTTTAAACCCCCGACCCTGGGACAAGACGGCGGACTCGGGACCCGGCGGCCTCCACCACATCTAGAGGTGAGCTGGCTCCCCAACACACTCTCCCCCCTACCACTGCATGTACATCACGCCAGCGGGCGGACACTGCCAGTTTCTTCGGGCTGGAAACCGGAGGGAGACACAGCACCGCACTTACACCTTCCTCTCTCTGAGGCTGGCCCTCAGTCCCAACCCTGCAGCCTTCTAACTCTCATAAGGGGCATCACCAGCCACAATAAGCTTGGGGGCTCTGGAAACCCTCTGCCCTCTCCTTACCTGACCTGCTGGGTGACACCTAGCTTGTAGATCTTGTCTGGTAGCTGGGGAGCCCCACTCGACGACCATCACGGCTGCTGGCGTCGGCCTTCTCCTCCCTCCCCCTGTCTTAAGATGCGACCGGGCTAAACAGAGTGCCTTCTTCCTGCCACATAAGGGCTCTATACAGACTCCAACACCCCCCCAGTATTAAAAGTTCATATAACTTGCTGAAGGTTTTTGATATTTCCCTTTTGTGCTGGACTTTTCTGTATTACAATATCACAAACCAGTGAGCGCCATCTCCTGGTCTCTGCCTGCAACTACGCCTGCTATATATATTCCAGTCTCCTATGTTATTATCTAGCAGAGAAATGTGCTGCTGACTGCCTATGGGCGCGACCATGGGGGTCTCGTTCTTGTGAATTCTCAATTCCTATCTCGTGATGGATCACTAGCTATTTATGCTATTACTCTGATATGCCCTATGACCTCTCTTAATTTCGGGACTGTCACACATCATGCCTAAGTCCAAAGCCAAGAAAAATACGTCTTCTGCGGAAATTTCCTCCTTTATTTCTAAGATGAAGCCTAGTTCCACTAAAATACCGGCCGTCCCACCGCCCGCCCCGGTTTCAGAATCTGAGGAAGATTCATCTGCCCCAGACCCCTCCATGAAAGATTGCATTTCCTCCATCCTGGCGGAGATGAAGTCGCTGAAACAAGCTTTTCACTCGGAGATCCATAAAGCCATCTCGGGACTTAAGGCGGAAATATCTGATCTTGGGGCCCGCACTAATGACGCTGAACAAAAAATCGACGAAGTCATTGCTTTCCAGCAGGAACTGGAACACTCAGTCTACGTTATGCAGGAGGATATTTACTTGCTCCAAGACCAACAGGAAGACGCAGATAATCGCGCACGACGTAATAACCTGCGCATTAAACACATTCCGGAGTCGGTGGAACCAGTACAATTGGAAGATTTCCTCCTTAGATTTTTCCGACACCTCCTTCCGGACGTCCCGCAGGAACAGTTCCTCCTGGACAGGGCTCACCGGGCCTTACGCCAAAAACCCTCGAATTCGTCCCCTCCAAGAGACGTAGTTCTACGATGTCATTACTTCAAAACCAAGGAAAAAATTCTGACAGCGGCCCGGAATAGAGACTTGTGTATATTTGACACCCACAAGCTAATGGTGTTTCAGGACTTATCCCCGACCACTCTTAAGAGGCGCTTCGACCTGCGGGAGTACACCCAAATCCTCAGGGAAAACCAAATTCGGTACAGATGGGGTTACCCTTTTGCCCTTATTGTGCAACTCGATGGGAAGAGACTGTTGGCACGTTCGAGGGAGGAAGCTCACCGGCTTCTTTCGAGACTTAACCTTTCCCCCCCGAAATCTGATAAACCTGACTCCACACGGGAAGCTCCAGTTCTTCAACGTACTCCAGTCTCACCCCTCCCGCAACGGGCGCCTCGACGCCTTTGGTTGACAGTCCCGGCAAAAACCTCTGTGAGACATGACCCCTCGTGAACATTTCTTTACAGCTGCACTGTCGGGTTACTATATGTTATTTTCTACTGTTTTGTATACTAGCTTAGAGGTGTACGGGTTAATTTTTGCTACAGTGTTCATATATTTGAACATATGTTCTCTTTGTTCATAAGAGTCAAAAATGGTTCATTACGGTTAATTGTTGTTATGTCCCCCCAGGTCGCCCCCCCCCATATATTTGGTTGGTGGGCCCCTTGATACTCGGGGCCATAC
The DNA here is from genome assembly GCF_028390025.1 of Pseudophryne corroboree. Lineage (NCBI taxonomy): Eukaryota > Metazoa > Chordata > Amphibia > Anura > Myobatrachidae > Pseudophryne > Pseudophryne corroboree. The sequence continues at coordinate 387,716,475 of NC_086451.1, forward strand.
CCCCCACCGAGCTAGTATAGTCAGTTTTGAGCATAGGGGAGAACTCCTCTCCCTTAATACCCCATACGGGAGCTCAAACATCCAGACCCGTACGATACGTACAATGGGTCATTGGCTCGGTACGTTATATTTGTTCATTTCTTTTCATTTTGCACTGTTCTTTATGTTTCTATCCTCCTCTTTTCCTCTTCTCTCTCTACCCCCCACTCCTCTCCTCTTCTCTTCCCCGTCCCCCAGGGAGATCATTTATGGGCCCTTTGGGCAATTAGAGTTATGTTTCCACCTGTCCAATCATGTCTGTTAACATAATATCCTATAATGTGAAGGGTCTCAATAGTCCCCAAAAGAGGACCAAACTATTTCTCTTTTTGAAACAGGTGGGGGGAGATCTGGTATTCCTCCAGGAGACACATTTTAAAGGTACTTCCCACCCTGAATTACGTTCTAAACGCCACCCTGTCGCCATACACGCCTGTGATCACTCCCAGAAGAAAAGGGGGGTCGCCATATTAATCCCAGCTCATCTACATCTAGAATCAGAAAAAATTGTTAGGGACAAGCGCGGAAGGTTCCTCATTATAGTAGGCAAGCTTAACAATGTTCCCATCACCCTGGTCAATATCTATGCCCCCAATGTCAATCAAGCCTCGTTTTTCGCCTCCTTAGACTCTAAAATTGCTCAGTGTAGGAAAGGTGACATTTTAATGGCAGGAGATTTCAACACTATACTTCATCATAGTCTTGATCGCTCCAGCTCCCTGCCAACATCTCAGATCCATACACATACCCGCAACTCTCGAGCCCTGCAGTCCCTACTTAAAAATCACTTACTCTTCGATTCCTGGAGGGTCGTCGACCCCTTAGTTAAAGATTACACATTCTTTTCCCCAGTGCATAATCTATACACTAGAATTGATATGATTATGGTAGGAAGAGACCTCACTTCTCGAATCCAGAAATGCTGTATTCATCCAATTACGTGGTCTGACCATGCCCCGATATCCTTATCTTTGTCTGGACTGGCCCGCACTCTTTCCCCCCCCCCTCTTGGTCCCTTAACGATGCCCTCCTCCAACAGACCGATGTGCCGCAACAAGTTACTCAGGCATTGAACGATTATTTTAATGATAACCAAACCCCTGGTATATCGGACATGACCCTGTGGGAGGCGCATAAAGCGGTCCTTAGAGGCCATTTCATTCAGATCGCGGCCAGGCTCACCAAACAGCGCTCCCAAAAGATCTTAGAGCTCTCTGACCAACTCCACCTTCTGGAGGAGGTTCATAAGTCTTCTCTAAGCCCTGCCGATTTAGACAAACTACTTAAAGTTAGGGGTGAACTTAATATGCTGTTGTCTCATAAGACTGAACAATGCCTTAGACGCCTCAACCAGATTTATTACGAAAAAGGGGATAAAGCAGACAAGATCTTGGCCAGGAAGTTGAGGGCTCAGATCTCCTCAAAAAATATCTTATCTATCCGCACCAAACAGGGAACACTAACACACGACCCCGACCGCATTCTAGGTGAATTCGAGGAATTTTATAAGCTATTGTATAATACGGAGGCAGTCCCTTCGTCGTCCTCATCGAGATTCGAGGAGGGGATTAAATCCCTCTTGGATAAGTGTGACCTACCATCACTGAGCAGGTCGACAGTCTCTCAATTAGGCTCAGAAATAACTGTGGAAGAGTTAGATAACGCACTTAAGACTCAGAAATCTGGTAAAGCCCCTGGCCCTGACGGGATGTCAATTATGTATTACAAGAAATTTAAAGGGATTCTACTGCCCCATCTCTGTAGGCTCTTCAATGGCTTCCTCAGAGGTAACCCTCTATCACCCCGGGCTCTAGAGGCACGCATAGTTTTAATTCACAAACCTGGGAAGGACCCCAACTCCTGTGCTAGCTACCGCCCCATCTCTCTACTAAATAACGACATTAAAATCTTTGCCAAAATTCTTGCCCTGAGACTAAACTCAGTTCTCCCGCGTCTGATCCATGCAGACCAGGTGGGCTTCATCCCAGGCCGACAAGCTAGGGACAATACTCGCAGAACCATTGACCTGGTCCATCTGGTCAATAAAGCTAAATTGCCCTCTGTCCTTCTCTCGCTTGATGCGGAGAAGGCTTTTGATAAAATACTTTGGCCTTTCATGTTCGCTACCTTGCGTAGGTTCGGCCTGGGAGGAAGCCTACTCCAGGGTATACAGGCACTCTACTCCAACCCTTCTGCCAGGGTCCGGGTTAATGGTAAAGACTCTCCCCTCTTCCAAATCAATAACGGTACGCGCCAGGGGTGCCCCCTATCTCCGTTAATTTTTGCCATGACCATCGAACCCTTGGCGTGCATGGTTAGGGCTAATCCTGATATTAAGGGCATCACTGTAGGCGATGAGGAGTTCAAACTGTCATTATTTGCAGACGATGTTCTGTTAACTCTGTCTTCACCTAATATTTCTATCCCCAACCTATTTAAAACCCTATCATTATATTCACATTATTCGGGATATCGTATTAACTATTCTAAATCGGAGGCCCTCCCTTTGCATCTCAATGAGGATACCAGATCTCTCCTAGCTACTAACTTTAATTTCGCCTGGCGCTCCAAAAAAATTAAATACCTAGGCGTGTTCATCACAAACTCCTACGACTCCCTATACTCAGAGAACTTCCCAGCCTTATTTAAGTGTATAGAGTCGGACCTTCGGGCGTGGGACAAGCAGATTATAGCCTGGTTCGGACGGATAGTCTCAGTAAAGATGAACATCCTACCCAGGCTCTTATACCTGATTCAAACAATACCCATACGTATTCCCGCTGAGGCCTTAGGCCGAATGCAGAGACTTTTCCTAAAATTCATATGGTCAGGTAAGCCTCCTAGAATTAAGACCTCTACTTTGGTACGTGACCCACTAGCTGGAGGCAGAGGTTTGCCGGACATTCGCAAATATTATCACGCAACTCACCTAAGCCAGGCTGTCGCCTGGTTTTCCCCAGCGCCCCATCTACCCTGGATTCGAATTGAGCGGCTAGCGGCCGGGGTCTCCACTTTGGTATCCCTACTAACGCCGACCAAGTCAGCCCAGACAATGCAAACATGCCCCCCTCCCACTAAATTTACCTGCTCCCTGTGGTGTTTCTGCATTCGGCATTATGGTTTATCCACTTTCCCCTCGCCCATCACTTCCATTTGGGACAATCAAGAATTCCCCCCTGGTTCCACCTTACGGACCCACCCATGGTTCCACCTGAGCCCGCGCCCGGGACTGGTGTTTGACTTCATAGAGGGTTCCTCCTGGCGCTCCCTGCAGTCCCTACGGGACAAATATGATATCCCCCAACCTGTATTTTATGAGTATTTACAAATTCGTTCTTTCCTAAGCTCCCTCTCAAAACCCCAAGTCATACGTCAACTTACCCCCTTGGAACGTTTGTGTATTTATTCTCCCATGCGACAGGGTATTATCTCCATACTTTATGGCTTACTACGTTCTCTGAAAGTAGCGAACATACTCCCCCATGAGCGTAAATGGGAACAGGACCTTGGCCCACCCCCTGCAGAGGACTCATGGGAAATCATCAGGCAAAATGTAGCCCAGTCCTCAATTTCCTCCCTAGTGAAGGAAAATTCTTATAAAGTCTATACTAGATGGTATCGGGTCCCAGCAACACTGCATAAGATTTTTCCCGGGTCATCCCCATTATGTTGGCACGGATGTGGCCAGACTGGAGACTTTAAGCACATCTGGTGGTCTTGTCCCAAAATATGCGCGTTTTGGGCACAGGTGGAAACCCTCATTGGTTCCATTTTCCACTCGCAAGTAGTGTTGGGCCCTTGGTCGGCCCTCCTGGGCCTACCTCTCCCCAACTTTGACACCCAGGCGAGTAGCCTGGTACTCCAAATTTTACACGCCGCTAGATGTGTGATAGCTAAAAATTGGAAAAAAACCATTCCCCCCCCTAGGAGCATGTTGATAGCCAAAATATGGCATATTTCCATGATGGAGAAAATCACGGCCTCCTTACGGGACAGGTCAGAGAAATATAGGAGAATATGGGACCCATGGTTCACCTATACTACGCCCTCTAATACCGGAGTGTGATACCCTCCGTCATATGGTTCTCAATAAGCAAACGAAGTAATATACTGTCCACAGTTATAAATTTTGGTAAAGAGTGCAGTTAGGAGGTGCTACCTCCCTTGATATGGTTTTACCTTGTATGTATGTTACTATGATGATCCCCCACTCTCTCCCACACCCCCTTCCCCTTTCCCCCTCTCTCTCTTATTCTCTTCTTTTCTCCTTCTATCCTTCTCTTCATTTTTAAGTTTAAACACAAAAAATTGTTGTCGATATAGATATAGATATATATATATATATATATATATATATATATATATATATATATATATATATATATATATATATGTTAGCGATGATGTACTTCCCTGTTGATGCTACAATTGGTTATGCCCCACGGGATAACGTGTATGTAATTTTGAATATCTCATTCGGAGTCATCATCTCCTGTTTGTCTTGTACCAGCATATTCGACTTCTCTTCAATAAAAATATATTTAAAAAAAAAAAAAAAAATCCTGCTGCGATCTGATAATGCTGATTTATCCTTAGGAATGAAAGCTATACCTTAAACACACCTTAAATACACTTTACCATGGAGCCGCTGCGGCCGCTATACTTAATACACACTCTACGTACTTTGTTCGCTATTAGCGTACAAAGTCCCGCGCTGTGTACGGACTTAGTGTACAAACGCCGCGGTGACGGTACAAAGTACACACAGCGCGTACACACCCAGAGATACACTGTAAACCCTTAACAGCTATGCAATGCAATGATAATACACTTTAAACCTTAGCAGGGCAATGAAGACACGACCTCAGATTGTAATTAAACCGCTGGGTTCCGACACCACAGCGTATTATTGCTGAAAGGGGGGTTACAATACATACAATACAATATAACAGAGTAAATGGCTACAGTCAATGTTACATACGTGAGTGGTTTCGCCGCGCTACCCAGTCTGGTCCTCCGTCATCTGATAGATAACGTTGTGAGTCTTGTGTCTGACCAGGCCTGCTGCAGGCCCTCTTTATACACTTCATCCAAAACTTAACACAATGGATACTGTAATCTTTGTCCATTGGACACAGGGATGGTCATTTACAGTACAGGAGAGGTCATAGGTCGGTTTGAATAGGTGGGCGATGTCTGTTCCAACTGCTCTTGTGGGTGGTCTCCTCTGGATTCCCGCCGCATACATAATGTACAGTAAATACAGTTTATATCTATATTCTGCTCCTGCACATAACTATCCGCAGGAACACGTGATCTTCCTCAAACCAACACCGGAATGTTACCCTTAAAATACCCTACAGCTGGATACCAAACACCACCTTATGACCTTGTTCTGTCCCCTCCTATTCTGTAAAGGAGAATCCCTTTGTTCTGTTACCATTTAAACTGCTGTTACTTTCTGATGTGGTGCAAGGAGACTATGGGGTAAATTTACTAAGGTGGGAGATTTTTAGAACTGGTGATGTTGCCCATGGCAACCAATCAGATTCTACTTACCATTCATCTAGCTGCTTCTAGCAGATAATAGATATAATCTGATTGGTTGCTATGGGCAACATCACCAGTTCTAAAAATCTCTCACCTTAGTAAATTTACCCCTATGTGTACATTGTGCACTATTTGGATTAAATATGTAATGTGTTTTGATAGCCTTCCATGCGTTCACAAACTCTACCGTAAATACTCATACCACGCGCTAATGCGCAAGACCGCGGGAGCGACCATACGCAAATTGCGGATATGCGCACGCACAGCAGAACAAGTACACGCGCGGAGGCCATTTGTGTGTAGTTTGTACGTGATGTGTGTACTGCAATATTTTTCGACTTTGACAGTCCACCCTTTGGCAGTCACCAATAACTGCCACTATCTAATCAATAAACAGAAAAATATCTACACAATATCTACAGAAGTTTGGATGGTCGGGGGAGAGTTGTAGGTGGGAAATGTATGACCTAGTGGGATAGTAAAAAGCATGTATGTATGAATCCATGTCTGAGGGGCATGTATCATCGTGCCTTATATGTTCTAAATAAGCTTCGAGGTATTGCGAAGTATACATTAAATCCTTCTCATCCCATATCAAGGGTCTGTAAATGGGCCAACAAACACTACCGAGCTCTTTCGGCTTCTTGTTAAAACAAATGGGGTGCACATTTAGTTGATGATACATGGAGGGGGAAACATAAGTTAATGCTAGTATATGTGGACATCACCTGTCGACTATGTGTGCTATTAACTGAAGGTTGCAGAGATGAAGATAAGACCTATAAATAAAATACATCCACATAAACATTTTGGGTAGGGCTGATGTCTTTTTCCGGATGGATGTATCTGGGCAGAGGGGGAGACAAAAGAAAAACGGGTGAAAGAAACAGGCCATGAAATTCATTTGCAATCCTTATCATAACACTGTCTCTATGGATGGGTCATAAATTAAATCTGCTGCTATAACAGCGCCCTCGCCCCTTAGACTCATCAACTTTGTGCCGTACTTGCGCCGCATCAGAATTTGAACACACCTAAATATCAAACCAATAATTATGACGACTCCCAGGATACAAAGGAGAAACTTCCCTACACTCATAATAACATTTTGAGCCCACTCTCCTAAACCTGAGAACCAATTTCGTGGGTTCAACCATGAGACCCAGCCGGTCAGTTCATTACTCCCAGTCGCCAAGGTAAGGTTGTGTTTCCTCCTGAACTCCCACTTCAACTGCAAGATATCATCCATCTTTTGATCGATGATCTCCGTTGGGTCGTCAGTACTGTTCGTAATATACGTACAGCACTTCACACCATATTGAGTTGCCAGAGTAACACAGTACCCACCTGTCACGGCTGTGATATAATTTAGGAACATCCTGTGCTGAATCGGTTCCTTCTTGTAAGCTTGTAACTCCCCGTATACCTGAAGGTGTCGTCATAAATCTCAGTGATATTATCTATCAAGTTCGCTAGCGCATGGATATACCTATAATTTATAATTCCTCTGGCAGTACGGGTGATGTCTAATCCGAGAAGGAATTGAATCCCGGGGGATTCGTGGATCAAATCAGAGGCTGCGTGCTCTGTTCTATCTATGAGGTGTCTCTTGATGTTGTGTTCATAGTGAGTATGAGTATAAGGAGCCTGAGCACTGCGGTGAACGTCTTTCATCTTATCATGGGTTATGGTCATGACCTCTGGTAGTGCTCTCCCAATATAACACAATCCCTCTGAGCTCGGGGCAAGCCACTTGTACGCCTTCCTCCCACATATGAAATAGGCATCATCTGGGAGAACGCAGGGGACAAAATATGACATCACCATATTACAAACTTTCCAAGTAAAGAAACCTATCCCTAGTTTTCCCATCTGCTCAGTACAAGTATCGGGCTGGATGATATGAACACAATACCCTGGCGATACTTTTCCAACCCACATGGTCTTGCTTCCACGAGTATACCTATACCGAAAATACCTCCCACTGTTGGTTATTTGGCGTACAAGTTCAGAGTCTATGGGTATCCTATCGGCTCTGTGTGAAAAGGTCATTGTCTGGTTATTTCACGTCGCTTCCCAATTTCCCGGTTTTCGGTAATTGGAAATATTGAAACATAATAAGGATCTGTCTACATGATACTGGTGGAGCTTCAAACTAGGGGGCCTAGAAATATTGAATTTCTTGTCCACCGGTCTCCCACCCCGTAATTCAAGTACCTCATCTATTGCTAAAGGGTATGGTACTAATCCTGACTTGCTCTGACCTTGAGGTACCTGTGAGCACACCCAGCATTCTGTCTGGTTTAAGACCTTACCCACTAGTGAGTGGTAATCACTCAACGGATGACGGTCCATGTCGATATTAAGGTTGGACTGACATCTCTGGATGCACCCATCCTCAACTATATTCTCACAATTCCTACAAATACAATATTCATCAGACAATAACCCCTCACAGTGCTTTCGAGCTCCCTGACTACCAGAGCGCTTACTGATGCCAGCCTTTACCAAAATGATGCACTGATCCTGAGATCCTACAAATTCATACTTGCCATCAGTACCCATTCCAGATCCCTGCTCGACCTCTCTGGGACCCTCACAAAAAAAACAAACTGTCCTTGTCAAAACCAGAATTACTAATAGAACCCGAAACGCAGTCTCTTGTGATCGATCCATTTCGTTAGGGGAAAGGAGGAAAATAAGAAGGAGAAAAGAAAGGAAAAATGCAGGGGGGGGGGGGGGGTTGAAAAAAGAAAGTGGTACGACAACCGTTCTAGCTCTTGTTACTCTCTGTGCTCAGATGCCCTTCAACAGTCCTGCCTCTCAACTTTCCCGGAACAGACACACCAGTGATACGAGATTCTCTACATTCTGCTCTTTGTCACGAGTTCTCTCCGGGTCAGCGACCTTCTTGCAGTGGGACGAGTGGATCCAAGTCTCTCTTTCGGTGACCTTCAATGCTGTTGTGCTGGTTAACAAGACTTGATATGGTCCTTCCCACCTGTCTATGAGGCAACCTGAGCGTAAGAAATTTCGAATCATCACATAATCCCCAAGTTCAATGTCATGACAATTACTGTTCGGTAGGTCAGGAATCACCAGCTTTAAATTTCTTTGTTGATTTCTCAGCTGCTGGCTCATCCCAACCAAATATTTCACAGTCACTTCATTATTACATTTCAAATCATCCTGGGGGTCTATCATTACATGAGGTTGTCGACCAAAAAGAATTTCAAAGGGTGATAGGTTAAGGGGAGACCTGGGAGTGGTTCTAATGCTGTACAACACTAGTGGCAAAGCTTCTGGCCACGACAATCCAGTTTCAACCATTAATTTGCTCAGCTTGTTCTTAATAGTGCTATTCACTCTCTCCACCTTTGCACTCGCCTGTGGACGGTACGGAGTATGCAGCTTGCTATTAATTCCCATCAGCTTGCACATGACCTGAAAGACTTCACCTGTAAAATGGGTACCCCTATCACTTTCAATTATTCTAGGGATACCATATCTACACACAAATTCCTGCACAATTTTCTTTGCAGTGAACGTAGCAGTATTTGTGGCAGCAGGGAACGCTTCTACCCAGTTAGAAAATACGTCATTACAAACTAACACATATTTTAAATTCCTACAGGGTGGTAACTGTATGAAATCGATTTGTATTACCTGAAAAGGTCTGTCTGTCGGAGGGATATGGGATGGCTCTGTTGGTATCGACTTTCCAATATTCTTCCTCAAGCAAGTAAAACATGTCATTGCTCTCTTACCTGCATGAGAAGAGAATCCTGGTGCACACCAGTAGGCTCTCACCAGCTTACACATACCCTCTTTACCCAGATGAGTCAGACCGTGTGCCGCCTCAGCTAAGCTTGGAAGATATGCTCTGGGGGCCACTGGCTTACCTTGTCCACCTGTCCACAGTTCCGAGGATTCCTGGCCATATCCCTTTGACCTCCAGACTGCCTTTTCCTGTAATGAACACAAATCTTGCATTTCAATTTTGTTTAACTGTTGTGTATTATCAGTTGTGTGAAGTAAACCGTCTGTGGAAAATGAAAAGAGAGGGGAAATAATAAAAAAAAAAAAATTTTTTGTCAGATTTGCGTTCACCATCAGGCTGTCACACCATCATGCATATCTGTGTTGATAATGCTGAAATATCCTTAGGAAAGAAAGCTATACCTTAAACACACCTTAAATACACTTTACCATGGAGCCGCTGCTGCCGCTGTACTTAACACACACTCTGCGCACTTTGTACGCTATTAGCGTACAAAGTCCCGTCCTGCGTACGGACTTTGCGTACAAACGCCGCGCTGACGGTACAAAGTACTCACAGCGCGTACACACCCAGAGATACACCACAAACCCTGAACAGTTATGCAATGCAATGAAAATACACTTTAAACCTTAGCAGGGCAATGAAGACACGACACCAATTGTGATTTTACCACTGGGTTCCGACACCACAGTGGATTATTGCTAAAAGGGGGTTACAATACAATATAATACAATATAACAGAGTAAATGGCTACATTCAATGGTACCTACGTGAGTAGATTCGCTTGCGCTTCCCGTCCCGGTCCTCGGTCATCTGATAGATAAGTTTGTGAGTCTTGTTTCAGACCAGGCCTGCAGCAGCTCTCTTTATACAATTCTTCCAAAAAGCAATACAATAGATACTGTAATCTCTTTGTCCATTGGACACAGGAATGCACATTTACAGTACAGGAGAGGTCATAGGTCGGTTTGAATAGATAGGCAATGTCTTTCCCAACTGCTCTTGTGGGTGGTCTCCTCTGGATTCCCGCCGCATACATAAGGTACAGTAAATACAGTTTTATATCTATATTCTGCTCCAGCACATAACTATCCGCAGCAACATGCGATCTTTCTCAAACCAACACCGGAATGTTACCCTTAAAATACCCTTCAGCTGGATACCAAACACCACCTTATGACCTTGTTCTGTCCCCTCCTATTCTGTAAAGGTGAATCCCTTTGTTCTGTTACCATTTAAACTGTTGTTACTTTCTGATGTGGTGCAGGGATACTATGGGGTAAATTTACTAAGATGGGCGTTTTTTTAAGATGGGATGTTGCCCATAGCAACCAATCAGATTCCAGGTATTATCTTCTAGAAGGTGCTAGATAAATGAGAAGTAGAAGCTGATTGGTTGCTATGGGCAACATCCCATCTTAAATAGAACTCCCATCTTAGTAAATTTACCCCTATGTGTACATTGTGCACTATGTGGATTAAATATGTAATGTGTTTTGACAGCCTTCCGTGCGTTCACAAACTCTACCGTAAATACTCATACTACGTGCTAATGCGCAAGACCGCGGGAGCGACCATACGCTAATTGCGGATATGCGCACGCACGACAGAACAAGTGCACGCAGGGAGGCCATCTGTGTGTAGTTTGTACGTGATGTGTGTACTGCAATATTTTTCGACTTTGACAGTTCACCCTTTGGCAGTCACCAATAACTGCCACCATCTAATCACTAAACAGAAAAACATCTATACAATATCTACAGAAGCTTTGATGATCGGAGAAAGTTGTAGGTGGGAAATGTATGACCTAGTGGCAGGGCCGTTTCTTGGGGCAGGCGAGCAGTGCAACCGCACTGGGCGCCCGCCGCGGCACTAACTGTGGCTCCCTGCTTCCCCCTCCTATTTTTCCCCAAGTAACCCGCTCGGGGGGCGGAGTTTCACGGAATGACGCGGTTGCGTTGTTATGTCACGACGCAACCCCGTCACTCCGCGAAACTCCCCCCCGAGCGGAGTACAGAGGGGGATCCAAGTTAGGAAGAGGGAAAGGTCGGCGCGAGGAGCGACTGGTGAGGCAGGCCGAAAAGCGGTAATCGCCTCTAAGTATTCTCTCTCTCTCTCTCTCTCTCAATGTGTAAAATGGGGACACCTGCCGTAATGTGTGAAATGGGGACTCTTGCCTACCGTAGTGTGGGGATTTAATGTATCAAGGGCATTGCAGTGTGTGGTAGAATATGGTGGAGGGGGCATTACTGTGTGGGGCTTAATATGGTATATTTTTTTTTTTCTTGTGGTGGTCGTGATGTTGGAGCAGGGTCAAAAAAAAAACTGGATTGTGAGGTAGTCTTTTCAGATGAGGCCATGCCCATTTAAATGAGGCCACACCCATTTAGATGAGGACACGCCCCCTTGCCGGGTGCGCGCGCAAGTTTTTTTTTTAATCTAGGTGTGTGTGTGTGTGTGTGTGGGGGGGGGGGGGCGCACATTTTTTTATGTCATGGGGGGGGCGCATTTTTAAATCTCGCACTGGGAGCCAAATTGGCTGGAAACAGCCCTGCCTAGTGGGATAGTAAAAAGCATGTATGTATGAATCCATGTCTGAGGGGCATGTATCATCGTGCCGTATATGTTCTAAATAAGCTTCGAGGTATTGCGAAGTATACATTAAATCCTTCTCATCCCATACTAAGGGTCTGTAAATGGGCCAACAAACACTACCGAGCTCTTGTCGCGTTGTTCCAACAAATGGGGTGCACATTTAGTTGATGATACACCAAGGGGAGACATATGTGAGTGCTAGTATATGTGGATATCACCTGTCGACTGTGTGCTATTAATTGGAGGTTGCAGAGATGAAAATAAGACACGTATCTAAAATACATTCACATAAACATTTTTGTGTAGGGCTGATGTCTTTTCCGGATGGATGTATCTGGGCAGAGGGGGAAACAAAAGAAAAACGGGTGAAAGAAACAGGCCATGAAATTCATTTGCAATCCTTATCATAACACTGTCTCTATGGATGGGTCATAAATTAAATCTGCTGCTATAACAGCGCCCTCGCTCCTTAGACTCATCAACTTTGTGCCGTGCTTGCGCCGCGTCAGAATTCGAACACCTAAATATCGAACCAATAATTATGACGACTCCCAGGATACAAAGGAGAAACTTCCCTACACTCATAATAACATTTTGAGCCCACTCTCCTAAACCTGAGAACCAATTTCGTGGGTTCAACCATGAGACCCAGCCGGTCAGTTCATTACTCACAGTCGCCAAGGTAAGGTTGTGTTTCCTCCTGAACTCCCACTTCAACTGCAAGATATCGTCCAACCTTAGATCGATAATCTCCGTTGGGTCATCAGTACTGTTCGTAATATACGTACAGCACTTCACCCCATTTTGAGTTGCCAAAGTAACACAGTACCCACCTGTCACGGCTGTGATATAATTTAGGACCATCCTGTGCTGAATCAGTTCCTTCTTGTAAGCTTGTAACTCCCTTCCCATATAGCTGAAGGTGTCGTCATATATCTCAGTGATATTATCTATCAAGTTCGCTAGCGCATGGATATACCTATAATTTATAATTCCTCTGGCAGTACGGGTGATGTCTAATGCGAGAAGGACTTGAATCCCGGTGGATTTGTGGATCAAATCAGAGGCTGCATGCTCTGTCCTATCTATGAGGTGTCTCTTGATAATGTGTTCATAGTGAGTGTGAGTATAAGGAGCCTGAGCACGGCGGTGAACGTCTTTCATCTTATCATGGGTTATGGTCATGACCTCTGGCAGTACTCTCCAAATGTAACACAATCCCTCTGAGCTCGGGGCAAGCCACTTGTATGCCTTCCTCCCACATGTGAAATAGGCATGGGACAAAATATAACATCACCATATTACAAACTTTCCAAGTGAAGAAACCAATCCCTAGTTCTCCCATCTGCTCAGTACAAGTTTCGGGCTGGATGATATGAGCACAGTACCCTGGCGATACTTTTCCAATCCACATGGTCTTGCTTCCACGAGTATACCTATACCGTAAATACCTCCCACTGTTGGCTATTTGGCGTACAAGTTCAGAGTCTATGGGTATCCTATCAGCTCTGTGTGAAAAGGTCACTTCCCAATTTCCCGGTTTTCGGTAATTGGAAATATTGAAACATAATTAGGATCTGTCTACATGATACTGGTGGAGCTTCAAACTAGGGGGCCTAGAAATATTGAATTTCTTGTCCACCGGTCTCCCACCCCGTAATTCGAGTACCTCATCTATTGCTAAAGGGTATGGTACTAATCCTGACTTGCTCTGACCTTGAGGTACCTGTGAGCACACCCAACATTCTGTCTGGTTTAAGACCTTACCCACTAGTGAGTGGTAATCACTCAACGGATGACGGTCCATGTCGATATTAAGGTTGGACTGACATCTCTGGATGCACCCATCCTCAACTATATTCTCACAATTCCTACAAATGCAATATTCATCAGACAATAACCCCTCACAGTGCCTCCGAGCTCCTTGACTACCAGAGCGCTTACTGATGCCAGCCTTTACCAAAATTATGGGCTGATCCTGAGATCCTACAAATTCGTACTTGCCATCAGAACCCATTCCAGATCCCTGCTCGACCTCTCTGGGACACTCACCAAAACAAACTGTCCTTATCAAAACCAGAATTGCTAACAGAACCCGAAACGCAGTCTCTTGTGATCGATCCATTTCGTTAGGGGAAAGCAGGATAATAAGAAGGAGAAAAGAAAGGAAAAAATGTAGGGGGAAGTGAAAAAAAGAAAGTGGTATGACAACCGTTCTAGCTCCTGTTACTCTCTGTGCTCAGATGCCCTTCAACAGTCCTGCCTCTCAACTTTCCCGAAACAAATACTCTAGTGTCTCTTTGCTTTGCTCTTTGGACACACAGTTCACTTTGCTCTTTGAACACACAGTTACCAAACCACAAAAACTTGATGAAACTGCACGAGTTCTCTCCGGGTCAGCGACCTGCTTGCAGTGGGACGAGTGGATCCACGTCTCTCTTTCGGCGACCTTCAATGCTGTTGTGCTGGTTAACAAGACTTGATATGGTCCTTCCCACCTGTCTATGAGGCAACCTGAGCGTAAGAAATTTCAAAACATCACATAATTCCCAGGTTCAGTGTCATGACAATTACTGTTCGGTAGGTCAGGAATCACCAGCTTTAAATTACTCTGTTGATTTCTCAGTTGCTGGCTCATCCCAACCAAATATTTCACAGTCACTTCATTATTACATTTCAAATCATCCTGGGGGTCTATCATTACATGAGGTTGTCGACCAAAAAGGATTTCAAAGGGTGATAGGTTAAGGGGAGACCTGGGAGTGGTTCTGATGCTGTACAACACTAGTGGCAAAGCTTCTGGCCACGACAATCCAGTTTCAACCATTAATTTGCTCAGCTTGTTCTTAATAGTGCTATTCACTCTCTCCACCTTTGCACTCGCCTGTGGACGGTACGGAGTATGCAGCTTGCTATTAATTCCCATCAGTTTGCACATGACCTGAAAGACTTCACCTGTAAAGTGGGTACCCCTATCACTTTCAATTATTCTAGGGATATCATATCTACACACAAATTCCTGCACAATTTTCTTTGCAGTGAACGTAGCAGTATTTGTGGCAGCAGGGAACGCTTCTACCCCATTTGAAAATACGTCAATACAAACTAACACATATTTTAAATTCCTACAGGGTGGTAACTGTATGAAATCGATTTGTATTACCTGAAAAGGACCGTCTGTCGGAGGGATATGAGATGGCTCTGTTGGTATTGACTTTCCAATATTCTACCTCAAGCAAGTAAAACATGTCATTGCTCTCTTACCTGCGTGAAAAGAGAATCCTGGCGCACACCAGTAGGCTCTCACCAGCTTACACATACCCTCTTTACCCAGATGAGTCAGACCGTGTGCCACCTCAGCTAAGCTTGGAAGATATGCTCTGGGGGCTACTGGCTTACCTTGTCCACCTGTCCACAGTACCGAGGATTCCTTGCCATATCCCTTTGACCTCCAGACTGCCCTTTCCTGTAATGAACACAAATCTTGCATTTCGATGTTTAAGTGTTGTGTATTATCAGTTGTGTGAAGTAAACCGTCTGTGGAAAGTGAAAAGAGAGGGGAAATAATAAAAATAAAATTTGTCAGATTTGCATTCACCATCAGGCTGTCACACCATCATGCATATCGGTGTCTATGCACAGTCTCCCTTCACCAATATTCTCATTCTCCACCCTTTGTGCATGACCAGGCACACTGCGTAAATACTGGTGTCCTTATGCTGGTGAGATATACTGGATTTGGGCAGAGCTCTGAAAGACCGAGTAGGCATGTGGTGTTTGAACTATAATCCTGTCAGTGAACGTAAGAGATGAAGAGGAAACTTTTGAAGACAAATCGCATAGAGTTTAGTAACATATAAGTTTGTAGAGGCAAAGAATATTTTACAAAATTTGACATCTGGATTTGTCACTACGGGGGAATGATTCTCTACTCGGTCTGCTCCCCTAAAAGAAATTCTATGTGTGTTATATCTCTACTGGGACTATCCCAGCCATCAATCCAGTGTCCTGTCCATTCTAAGTTCATAGGGAACCCGGTATCTTTGAGATAATTTCCTCTACCTGTGATGGACATGCATCTAGAACAGTGAAATGCAACATTGGTCTTCGTGGGTATCCAACATATTTTGTGCTTCCTGGGTGGGAGCACTCTATATGTATACCATCTCTAACAAAACTCCTGTTAAGTTACTTAGAGGTCACTTCTGCTAGAGAGAGAAGCAAAAGTTTAGAGACCTCCTAACCCCAGCAAGTTCTGTCAAAAGGGTAAAGTTGCATTTATTCTGTTCTTCCCATTAACCGAATCTGTGTTCTCTATATGGCTTGTGATTCCTTACTATATGTCCCTTGATCCCGTCTATGTGTTTAATAATGTGGCTTGTTTTCTCTGTCTAGGGGTCTATATTGGCTATGTGTTCTACTACTCCTACAATCTCTGGAAACATGCCCTTCCTTCCTACAAGTGTAACATATCCTAGGTCCTTTCTTACTATCCGTGTTTTGGGGTTTAGGTTGATGAGACTTTGGTGTAAGAGCCTGTATTCTTTCAATCCTCAGCCTCTCCTCCTGCATTCGCTCACTCAAATACACTTTATTTTTCTGTACAGAAAATTAGGATTCATTCAAGTTGGCAGCTTTACCCCCAGAGGCAATTTAAATTTTTTTTATTTATACTAAATTTTGTTTATACTAAATTTATTTAGAAACCGGGTGGTTTGGTGCTATTGTAGCGTGGCTACTGTCCCACCTTTAAACTAAACGAACCTATCGTGTGGTTTTATTATGCGCGCACAACCCTACGCAAGCTTGCGTAATTACGCAACCGTGCGTACCTCTATGCCACGTGTGCGGCCTTGCGCTACGTTCATGCTTTTGTATGCTGTCCTCACGTTCCGTATCACGTATACCAATGTGCGTACGCAATAAAACAGATCACACAACTTCTATAAATGTGAGCAATAAAACTACTATTGCCCACTAAACACAACACAGTTTCTTTCTGTATAATCCTTCACAACTAGGCCAGACTGTGTTTGTGCTTTACGCTTACTTCCTTAAATATTTTTTTTTTTTTTAACTATATAGCAACAAATATCTCCGGTTTCACACAAGTCTAAATGAATCTAGCAATCTGAATGTTATGGCAACAATGTGAGAGAGTATGCAAAGAGTATGGGTGCTGTATACGGTTTTGGCGCCAAAAAGAAATTCACAGATTTTAAATAGCTTTTTTCCTGTTTACCTTACGGGTTCTACCAGCATCTCTACAAACCATACAGAGCAGACGCCATCTAATCAGCAATCAAACACGGTTTTCAGCATCCATCGACCAAGAAAAGGATACGTAGGATACTTTCTGTCCACCCTTTTGCTGATAGATGAAGTCTGCTGTGACCTGTTAAGTAGTAAGTATGTGGGAAACCGGAGAGCCCCCAATTGATAATGCTGAAATATCCTTAGGAAAGAAAGCTATACCTTAAACACACCTTAAATACACTTTACCATGGAGCCGCTGTGGCCGCTGTACTTAACACACACTCTGCGCACTTTGTACGCTATTAGCGCATACAAAGTCCCGTACTGCGTACGGACTTCGCGTACAAACGCCGCGCTGACAGTACAAAGTACTCACAGCGCGTACACACCCAGAGATACACCACAAACCCTGAACAGTTATGCAATGCAATGAAAATACGCTTTAAACCTTAGCAGGGCAATGAAGACACGACACCAATTGTGATTTTACCGCTGGGTTCTGACACCACAGTGGATTATTGCTGAAAGGGGGTTACAATACAAACAATACAATACAATATAATATAATATAACAGAGTAAATGGCTACATTCAATGGTACCTACGTGAGTAGATTCGCTTGCGCTTCCCGGCCGGTCCTCGGTCATCTGATAGATAACTTTGTGAGTCTTGTGTCAGACCAGGCCTGCAGCAGCTCTCTTTATACAATTCTTCTAAAAAGCAATATAATAGATACTGTAATTTCTTTGTCCATTGGACACAGGAATGCACATTTACAGTACAGGAGAGGTCATAGGTCGGTTTGAATAGGTAGGCGATGTATTTCCCAACTGCTCTTGTGGGTGGTCTCCTCTGGATTCCCGCCGCATACATAATGTACAGTAAATACAGTTTATATCTATATTCTGCTCCTGCACATAACTATCCACAGGAACATGCGATCTTTCTCAAACCAACACCGGAATGTTACCCTTAAAATACCCTTCAGCTGGATACCAAACACCACCTTATGACCTTGTTCTGTCCCCTCCTATTCTATAAAGGTGAATCCCTTTGTTCTGTTACCATTTAAACTGTTGTTACTTTCTGATGTGGTGCAGGGATACTATGTGTACATTGTGCACTGTTTGGATTACATATGTAATGTGTTTTGATAGCCTTCCGTGCGTTTACAAACTCTACCGTAAATACTCATACCACGCGCTAATGCGCAGGACTGCGGGAGCGACCATACGCAAATTGCGGATATGCGCACGCACGACAGAACAAGTGCACGCAGGGAGGCCATCTGTGTGTAGTTTGTACGTGATGTGTGTACTGCAATATTTTTGACTTTGACAGTGTCTATGCACAGTCTCCCTCCATCAGTATTCCCATTCTCCACCCTTTGTGCATGACCAGGCACACTGCGTTAATACTGGTGTCCCTATGCTGGTGAGATATACTGGATTTGGGCAAAGCTCTGAAAGACCGAGTAGGCATGTGGCGTTTGAACTGTAATCCTGTCGGTGAACATAAGAGATGAAGAGGAAACTTTGAAGACAAATCACATAGAGTTTAGTAACAGATAAGTTTGTAGAGGCAAAGAAGATTTTACAAAATTTGACATCTGGATTGGGCACTACGGGGGAATGATTCTCTACTCTGTCCGCTTCCCTTAAAATAAATTTTTCTGTGTGTCTTATCTCTACTGGGACTATCCCAGCCATCAATCCAGTGTCCTGTCCATCCTAAGTTCATAGGGAACCCGGTATCTGTGAGTTAATTTCCTCTACCTGTGATGGACATGCATCTAGAACAGTGAAATTCAACGTTAGTCTTCGTGGGTATCCCACATACTTTGTGCTTCCTGGGTGGGAGCACTCTATATGTATACCATCTCTAACAAAACTCCTGTTAAGTTAATTAGAGGTCACTTCTGCTAGAGAGAGAAGCAGAAGTTTAGAGACCTCCTCCTAACCCCAGTAAGTATCTTTACTCAAAAGAGTAAAGATGCATTTATTCTGTTCTTTCCATTAACCGATTTCTGTGTTTTCTATATGGCTAGTGATTCCTTACTGTATGTCCCTTGATCCTGTCTATGTGTTTAATAACGTGGCTTGTTTTCTCTGTCTAGGGGTCTATATCAACTATGTGTCCTACTACTCCTACAGTCTCTGGCAAAATGCCCTTCCTTCCTATAAGTGTAACATATCCTAGGTCTTTTCTTACTATCTGGGTTTTGGGGTTTAGGTTGATGAGACTTTGGTGTAAGAGCCTGTATTCTTTCAATCCTCAGCCTCTCCTCCTGCAGTTCCATACGCCTGGCAATATTCTTATGGTGTTCAATCGCGCACTCTCTAAGACAAGCTACTGTGGCCCCTCTCCAATCAGGCAAAAATGTTTGTACCCTGTCCCTTACTGTCTTATTGAGTCCGTCCATTAGCACAGAGACAGCCACTTCCCTATAATTCACATCGTTCCCTGTATCTGTTACCCCAATGTATCTATCCATTATTTGCAGGGCCCGATGGAAATATTCAGATGTCATTTCATTTTCCCTCTGTTTTATGGATAAAATTTTTCTCCACTTAACATTAATGGGGAAACACAACTCTAGTTGTCTATTAATTCGTTCTAAGTTCTCCTGATTGTGTTTGTCAGTCATAAGACTATCCGACTCTAACCTACAATCAGTGATACATTTTTTGGGTGTCAATATTAGGGGGTAGGCACGCTTTCAAAAATATCCACCAGTGTTTGTTTGTCGGTTCATACGCATTACCCAGATCTCTGATAAATTTCTTACATCTGGCTAAATGCTTCCGAGGGTCGGGGAATTCTGAAATGATTGATCGCAGCTCATCTCTGGGCCACGGGCAATACATTGCATTATTCCTGGTGAGGACTACTCCCTGACTATCGGTTCCCCCATTGGGAGTTACTATCTCCAAGACAGGGTGTAATTCTACCATTCCGTTCCTAATCTTTTTACTGTGAAGTGTTGTTGTCTCTGTGCAATGAACTGTCTCACACTTACCGGTAGCTGTGACCTCACTAGTTCTTTCATTGGGGAATATTGTTACTGCTCTACCTGGTTGGACAGGCCCCACCTGAGTTCCCTGCAAGGTGACTGATTGGAGGAGAGCTGGAATTTGGCTGGATCCTTCATCTTCTTGTGACCTATAACCTTGAAAAGACTTCAAAACAGGATACATCTTGCAAAAATTAGGGTTAATACATTGTTTTTGCATACTACTATCATTTACTGAAATACCATTGACTGTAGCCATCACTTCCCCTTCGACCTGTGTCGACAGTGGTGTGTTTGTGTTCTCATTCCCGCTAAGTTTTGAACCTGTTTTGCGAATTTGTTCTCTTTGCATATCCCCCTCTTGCTGCCATAATTTTAAACAATCATTATGTCTAATCCTTTGTTTTCTGGATTTAAGAAGACATATTTTACTGCTTACATTCTGCAGTACCTCTGGTTCAAAGCTGCCCACCCTAGGGAATGATTCCCTATCATTGTTAGTCATACATACTCACTCATTGCATAAAACTTCTGTGTGTGAACCGTATTTTTCACACATGATAAACCTTGCTGAGCCTTTTGGCCACAATTCTGCCTGAACCCTGTCTAAACGTCTTACTTGAGCAACTGGCTCCCATATTTGTGGGTCTGTTCTAATAACTTTAAAAAATTCCCACAAACACCAAAATACTCAATATAAGTAGATGGTGGAAGTATCCCTGAGCGCCTTCCACTCGCTCTCGCCCACACTGACCAGTACAACGATACACTGTTGGTAGCGGATCGCAATGTACCCATCGTAGGGCTCCTATCAGACCTTACAACACCGTAATTTCTTTCGGTGGAAGTTCTGTTTGGAATATTTTCCTGAGAGAGGCAGCGAAAAATTCCTTTTCGGTATCTTTCAACTGGACTTGTTTGTAGGGTGAAAAACGGAGAAATTAGAGAACTATCCTTCACCCTTTACAGTGAAGCCAACCAGGGAGATTTCCCGACGTTATCAAAGAAAAACCCCTTTGTCTATACAATCACATCTGCGTATGCTCTTCCACAGCGCATATGACACAATGTTATCACGTTGTGCTGTGCAGAACAAACGGACATGCGATGCAATAGCACAGCCTATAGATACGAGTTATCTATATGCCCTACAATTGCTGTAGACCACTTTAGCCTAGACCACTTCAGACCACTTCAGTTCCTAATAACGCAGGGTAGCAAACCCTACGCCACCGGGCCTCTACTAACCCAGTGTTACCACTTCAGACCACTTCAGTTCTTGGGTTCAGTATCCACTCACTCCTGCGTTCGCTCACTCAAATACACTTTGTTTTTCTGTACAGAAAATTTGGATTCATTCAAGTTGGCAGCTTTACCCCCAGAGGCAATTTAAAATAAAAATAAAATATTTATACTAAATTTTGTTTTTTATACTAAAATTTTTTCTTTTTTAGAAACCGGGTAGTTTTGTGCTATTGTACCGTAGCTACTGTCCCACCTTTAAACTAAACGAACTATTGTGTAATCTGTACTTAGCGCCCGTACTCTTACGCAATTTGCATAAACACGCGATCATGCGTGTCTTACGCCGCGTGTGCAGTTCCGTACTGTGTCCGAGACACGTGTACAAAACCGTACGTTCGCAATAGCACAAATCATACAATTCTATAAATGTGAGCAATAAAACTACTATTGGACACTAAACACAATCCACACTTGTTCCGTTTTAACCCTCGTATTACTGGGCCAGAACTGCATTTTGTGATTTTACTCTTACTTCCTTAAATACTTATTTTATTTTTAACTATATAGCAACAAATGTCTCCGGTTTCACACAGGTCTAAATGAATCTAGCAATCTGAATGTTATGGCAACAATGTGAGAGAGTATGCAAAGTATGGGTGCCGTGTACGCTTTTGGCGACCAAAAAAAAAAATTCACAAATTTGAAATAGCTTTTTTCCTGTTTACCTTACGAGTGCTACCAGCATCTCTACAAACCATACAGAGCAGACGCCATCTAATCAGCAATCAAGTAGGGTTTTCAGTGCATCCATCGACCAGGAAGAGGATACGTAGGATACTTTCTGTACACCCTTTGCTGATAGATTACGTCTGCTGTGACCTGTTAGGTAGTAAGTATGTGGAAAACCGAAGGAGCCCCCAATTGATAATGCTGATTTATCCTTAGGAATGAAAGCTATACCTTAAACATACCTTAAATACACTTTACCATAGAGCCGCTGCGGCCACTGTACTTAATACACACTCTACGTACTTTGTACGCTATTAGCGTACAAAGTCCCGTGCTGTGTACAGACTTGGCGTACAAACGCCGCGCTGACGGTACAAAGTACACACAGCACGTACACACCCAGAGATACACTGTAAACCCTTAACAGCTATGCAATGCAATGATAATACACTTTAAACCTTAGCAGGGCAATGAAGACACGACACCAGATTGTAATTAAACCGCTGGGTTCCGACACCACAGCGTATTATTGCTGAAAGGGGGTTACAATACAAACAATACAATATAACAGAGTAAATGGCTACAGTCAATGTTACATACGTGAGTGGTTTCGCCGCGCTACCCAGTCTGGTCCTCCGTCATCTGATAGATAACGTTGTGAGTCTTGTGTCTGACCAGGCCTGCTGCAGGCTCTCTTTATACACTTCATCCAAAACTTAACACAATGGATACTGTAATCTCTTTGTCCATTGGACACAGGAATGGTCATTTACAGTACAGGAGAGCTCATAGGTCGGTTTGAATAGGTGGGCGATGTCTGTTCCAACTGCTCTTGTGGGTGGTCTCCTCTGGATTCCCGCCGCATACATAATGTACAGTAAATACAGTTTATATCTATATTCTGCTCCTGCATATAACTATCCACAGGAACATACGATCTTCCTCAAACCAACACCGGAATGTTACCCTTAAAATACCCTTCAGTTGGATACCAAACACCACCTTATAACCTTGTTCTGTCCCCTCCTATTCTGTAAAGGTGAATCCCTTTGTTCTGTTACCATTTAAACTGCTGTTACTTTCTGATGTGGTGCAAGGAGACTATGTGTACATTGTGCACTATTTGGATTAAATATGTAATGTGTTTTGATAGCCTTCCATGCGTTCACAAACTCTACCGTAAATACTCATACCACGCGCTAATGCGCAAGACCGCGGGAGCGACCATATGCAAATTGCGGATATACGCACGCACAGCAGAACAAGTACACGCACAGAGGCCATCTGTGTGTAGTTTGTACGTGATGTGTGTACTGCAATATTTTTCGACTTTGACAGATCAACTTGGAATTACCCCCAAAATTCACAATGGCGCTCCTACTGACAATGTGGCAGCCTAGAATCACTAAAGGTGAATCCTAAATCACCCAATAAATATTGGAAATAACAAAAAAGTGAACCTTTGGCGCCTTCAGCACACCACTCGCACAGGAAAAAAATATAAAATAAAAAATCAAAGATCCAAACCCAGAAGATAAAGATAGTCCTGTCTTTTTCTTTAACACATCCGTAAATTCCCGAGTTCTCTTTCTCTCTCTTATTCGCAAAACGCGTAAGGGGGTAATTCCAAGTTGATCGCAGCAGGATTTTTTTTAGCAGTTGGGCAAAACCATGTGCACTGCAGGGGGGGCAGATATTACATGTGCAGAGAGAGTTAGATTTGGGTGGGATGTGTTCAATCTGCAATCTAATTTGCAGTGTAAAAATAAAGCAACCAGTATTTACCCTGCACAGAAATAAAATTACCCACCCAAATCTTACTCTATTTGCACATGTTATATCTGCCTCCCCTGCAGTGCACATGGTTTTGCCCAACTGCTAAAAAAAAATCCTGCTGCGATCAACTTGGAATTACCCCCAAAGTTCTTTAATCAGATTTGCTTGCAGAAAACACCCAAAAGAGAAAAATATAAATAACAAAGTGCACGTAGTACATTATCCACGGATAAAAACTGATTTCACATAATACTCCATAAAAACAATAACAGTCCATGCTGGACACTTTGACAAAAATGGAACCGTAACGTTTGTATTGTTTTTATGGAGTGGCCCAATAGAATGCAGTCCCCAATTTTATAAGCACATAGTGATGTCCAAATGCTGTCCCATAGGTGATGTCAGAGAGTACGCAATGAGATTAAATGGTGTCGAAACTTGAAATCCTGGTAGTTCAACTCGTTTCACTGGGTTGTTTTACCCCAGCTTCCTTGTATGTTCCACATGTACTGGGGGACAGGGGAGTCGGAGGTGGTGTTCTGCTTGTACTGAAGGGGGGTTTGAAGGTTATGTACAGCTTGTACTGGGGAGGAGATCGGAAGTGGTGTTGCTGCTGCGATTAGGTCTGTTAGGCCCTTAGGGGGTCATTCTGACCCGATCGCAATCTGCAGTTGTGCGCAGCGATAGGGACGGAACTGCTCATGCGGCGGCGGCGCAGTGCATCGGCGCAGTGCATCTGATTGACAGGCAGAGGCGGGAGGGGGCGGCAAGGCGGCGTTTGGCCGCCGTTTTCGGGGCGCGGTCCAGCCAACGCAGGTGTGGCCGGACCGTGCGGGGGGCAGGCCGTAGCGGCTGCATGACGTCACACGCAGCCGCTGCGCCCCGGGGCAGCGACGAGTAACTCCCGGCCAGCCGCAGGGTTGGCTGGTTTAAACTAATTCAGACCTGATCGCTGCAGCAACATTTTTCTCTAATTGGCAAAAACCATGTGCACTGCAGGGGGGCAGATACTAGTACGATCCAAATGGCTGTCACATGTGTCGTATCTTCTGATCATACATGCAGCCCATATGATCCGTCGTTAATGTTTGCAGAGCGAGCCATGTTTTTTGTGCATCCAATGCATTGTCCAATGGCTCATCCGATCTGCGTCATTGTGAGTGGCATGTCCCTGGACACTTTTTGTGAGACACATGATCGATCGTTAGGGGCGAACGATCAATCGTTAGATCGTTTACACATCATGTGTCATAAAAACACCAAATCATGAGGCCGGGACTGCCAGGGAGCTGTCGGGAGTTCAAGGGAAATCGGGGGATGAGTCGCATTTGATGCTGGTCGTTCTAATGTATGGCCATCATAAGACTAATACTTAACATTAACTTGTTCTTATTTTCAATTTCATCTATCTATGACTGTACTTTGTATGTATTAATATGTTTAGTCTATCTACATATATTCAGATGTAATAGGAATAATAAGCTATAAAAAAATATTTTTTTTGCACTGTTTTAATTAAATAATAAATACATTGAATCATGTATTAGAAAACTTGATCAACCATGTTTTAATGCTTTCTAACATTAAGAATGTTATCAGGCTTTGATTTGATTTATTTTACATATTTCAATAAAACCAATTTTTATTTATTAATTAATTTTTAATTATTTATTTATTTTTTCCCCCAAACTTGGACTCCCAAGAATCCTTTTAGCCACTCCAGTGTCTTCCTATTTTATTGTCTAAGCACGACACTATGGAGATCGAGAGGGTAATACACACTTTTATTTGGAATGGTAAGAGGCCTAGGATTGGCCTTGACAAGCTTTAACAAACCAGATCCAATGGTGGTATTAATTTACCCAGTATTGGTTCTTAAAGCCATTCTGACCATCATCGCTATTTGAGAGATTGGCTTTATAACAAAATACATATGCCAATTTTACCTTGAAATCTGCTTTCTTGAACAACACTAGATTAACTTCATTCTTGTACCAACATGATACCAGTGTCTGTTCAGGCAAACCCATAATGACCGCCTGCAAAGTGTGGAACATCTCGTGTTCCTTTTGATACATAAACCAAATGTTCAAAATGGGGCTGCAGGGTTTAATTTTACTTTATGGGACAGATAGGGTATTAGGGTATTACCTGTGTTCAGCAGCTTATGAATGGCGTGACAGGGAAGCCACTGTTGTTCAAACAGGCGGTAGAGTAATATTCAGTGCTTAGACCCTATTCTTTGGTTTTCTACAGGTCCAACATTATGTGGATGGTCTCTTCAAGGTGCTATCACCATATGACTGTAATAATCCTTTAGATGACTTGTTGATGATGGAGAATCCTTCCTATAGAGCAATTTCAATCCATTATTATTTTATTTCTACTCCGTTAATTATGATACACAGAGGTCGGGTGTTAGCACAATGGAGAGACCAATTCCCATCTTTAACTACAAAGATGTTGAGAGACTTCTATTACATTAAACCCTACAGCATCTTATGTTATTTTTAAACATCTTTCATAGAACATATCTTATCACCTCATCGTAGACATCTGAAAGGAATGACGGAAGATTATTCATGACCTAGGTGCGGCTCTCAAAGGGCAGATTTAACACATTGTTTATGGGCATGTGTGGTAGTATAGAGATTTTGGGCTCCAGTAGGGAATTACTGTATGTCCGTCATCATTTAGCTAATTGTTTACCACTAACCTCTGAATGGGCAATATTTGGCATCTTACCTGAAGGCACCCAAGTGGCGCAAGGGGTACGGAAATTGTTGATGGCTGTAGCTAAAAAAATGTATTCTGCAACTGTGGATACAACGTGTGCTCCCTCCATTTTCTCCTTTTTTGTTTTTCTAAAAAAAAAAGTTTTCATATTTTCAGAATGGAGTGGCTGGAGGCCTCGCTACAGAAGGAGAGGTTTACTGATAAATATTTAGAAACATGGGAGAGTTGCATAGTGACCCTTTCCCGCCCTCTCAAAGAACAGATATGGAAGTGTTTTCGGAATATGTTATCAGAATTAGCTTTATTGGCCAGGTGTACTTGCGTATACTAGGAATTTGTTTTCGGTTTACAGTGCAGCAGACACAAAGTGAACAAATAAACAGGATGGGGGGACATGTGCAGTCTTCAGGTAAAGGAACCATAGGGAACAGAGTGATCATTACATGCAGAGAAATGCAGTAGAGCGACTGGGCGGTCTACCAGGGGGTCGGTTGGTCAGGAGTTCAGCAGGTGGACTGCTTGAGGAAAGAAGCTTTTGAGGCTTCTGTTGGATCTGGTGGTGATGGCCCTGTATCGCCTGCCAGATGGCAGCAGGTTGAGCGTGCTGTGGCTAGGGTGAAGTGGGTCCTTAACTATTCTAGTTGCCCGTTTTTTGGCTCTGGACAAATACAGATCATGGACAGGGGGAAGGTCCGCTCCGATGATCTTCTCAGCTGACCTTACCACTCTTTGGAGCCTGCGTTTATCTCTCTCGCTGGCGGAACTATACCAGGCGATTATCGAGGAGCACAGCACAGATTCTACAATTGCGGAGTAGAAGAGGAGCAGGAGCTTCTGTGGGATATTGAACTTCTTAAGTTGCCTTAGGAAGAACAGCCTCTGCTGTGCCTTTACAATTATGGCCTTTGCATTGAGCCCCCATTTGAGATCTCGGGAGATTGTGGTCCCCAGGAACTTGAAGGAGTCCACTAGCGACACCACGCTGTCGGCTATGATTAGTGGGGGAACTCCATCTGGCTTCTTCCTTAAATTCACAACCATCTCAACAGTTTTGAGTGGGTTGAGCTCGAGGTTGTTGCAGCTACACCACCAGGCCAGCCGATCCACTTCCTGTCTGTACGCCGATTCGTCCCCATCTTTTATGAGGCCGATGACGGTGGTGTCATCGGCAAATTTTATGATCTTAACTGACTGCGACTTGGAGGAAACGCGTGTATATTCCAAGATACCCTCATTTGTCTCACTTATCATTAGATTATGGTGGATTAACACCTTGGTAAATATCCTTTTTCTTACAAATGGATTGAAGGAAGGTGGAGGATGTAGATTCGGGTTCACACCATTTTTCCAGACTTGTTTCTGAAATGACACCAATTTTGAACGTATTGCTAATTTTATTTTATTGATTGGATAAGTGTTCCTTATGAGTGTTCTACTGTACTCATATTGAAATTACATATTTGATGGTTTAAATGTCATGCTTAAAAAAAAAAAAGAAAAAGAAAAAAATCACACAAAAAAAAAAAACTTGTTCCACTATGTACACAGAAACTGGGCTCAAGGGCATTTGTTTCTGATGTTAGAACAAATTCCTGTCACTCTAGTTTGTGGTCAGCTTAAGACTCCAGGATTCTCATAACTGGTCTGCCTTTGTTGAGTGCCTGGCTTCTCAGGGCCTCTCCTGTGAATTCTTGCAACAATTTGAGGTTATTCTTCCACTGATGATGTTCTTAGATCCGCTTCTATGTCACGTCTGGCTGGAGTGTATAAGGGGCCTATTCATTATTAGTTATGATTGTCACATTAAATGTAAGGACCTGACTCACCACGAGTTGCTGTGGCAGAGCTAATTCTATTGGAGTAACTCAGTATTGCTCTGGTACTGGGACCACTGCTGAAAATGTAGCTCTCATGCAAGTCCTACCACTACTGCTTTCCCAGCTAATTAGTAGCTGCAAAGGTTCCTCCGGTGAAGTTTTACTTTGCATGTGTTCACACATGCGTATGGTGAGGTCTAAATGGATTCCTCGTCGCAAATAGGATTCCCTTCCAATAGGAAGGTGGCATTAGTACCGACCAGGGGCATAACTTCATACCAGGTGCCCAGAGGTGGAATAGAAGATGTTCCCTCCCCCCAATGGCTCTGGTTTGCACATGTGCTGACATCCCAGCAACTTGCCAGTCGCACATCTGGGAGAATAAAGATTCCTTATTGTGGCGATAAGGAATGTTTATTTTCGGGTACCGGCTGCAAATGATAATAAATCGAGCTCTTTTTTTTTTTTTTTTTTTTTTTTTAAACTTCAGGTCTCTGAGAGAGACAAAGTACCAGCCAATCAGCTCCTGCCTTACATTTTACAGGCTGTGTTTGTAAAATGACAGGAGTGGATTGGTTGGTGTACTATCTCTCACAATTTTACCTCTCACCAAGATTTGATTAAACCCCCCCCTAAAAAGTTTTATTATAATAATTAGTGCATTTCCGTAAAACAACTTCTCCTCTCCTTTCTTTCAACATATAAGACACAACACAGAGCTCTAGCTCACTATATAACATACACACTTTGATCTAATGGTGGTCATTCCGAGTTGATCGCAACAAGCAATTTTTTACTGCTGCTGCGATCAACTAGTACACGCCTATGGGGGAGTGTATTTTAGCTTAGCAGGACTGCGATCGCTTGTGCAGCCCTGCTAAGCTAAAAAAATTTCAAGCAAAACATGACTAGCCCTGGACATACTAACACTGTGCGACGATCTCAGCGATGCTGGGGCCGGCTTTGACGTCAGACATCCACCCTCCGTTCTCCTGGACACGCCTCCGTTTTCCTTACCACTCACCGAAACTTCAGCCAACGGTCCGGATCCGCCCAGGAACGCCGCCTTTCTGTCAATCTTCTTGCGGTCGGCTCTGCAACCGCTTTCTTCGTAGGACGCAATGTAACCCGGCAACCCCTGTCGCCGGGCAACGTCGCGCACGCGCAGTGCGGCCGCCACGCATGCGCATTCCGGACCCATTCGCACCACAGCAACAAACCACTGTGTGCGAACGGGTCGGAATGACTCCCATTATCACACATTCCAAGACTCTTCAGCTGAAGGGTGCTGCAAAGGGGGTCTGTGTCAGCAGTGACTCTAAGAAATCACTATGAAGGAGAGAGATCTCTCCTAGTTCAGCAGCCCCCGTGTCTATCTTTCTTGGTGCATCTCTGACAGCTGGAGCCCGGAGGCCAGTACCTACAGTCGAGTTCTGAAAACTTTATTTTTGAAGCTTGAAGAATGGATGGTGCCGACATGGACTGATGGTGGATGTGTCTGTTACATAAAACATATACAGGTTGAGTATCCATATCCAAAATTGCGAAACACAGAATATATTGAAATACGGAATTGATTGTGTATGACTACTGCATGACATACTAAAATCTTTGCTTTGTGATGGTTTAATGTGCACACATTTTGTTCAATACAAACAATTAATAAAAATATTGTATAAAATCCGTTTCAAGCTGTGTTTATAAGATGCATATGAAACAAATTAATTTTGTGTATGTACACAAACTTTGCTTTGTGCACTAAATGATAAAAAAATATTGTATAAAATTACCTTCAGGCTTTCTGTATAATTTGTGTCTAAAACGTAAATGCATTACATGTTTAGACTTGGGTCCCATCCAGCGTTGCATAAAGATCGGATTGAAAAAAAAATAAAAAAAATCAAATCATATGTATTTTATTTAAATCGTTTTTTATTGATTTAAAGCAGATTTTTGGGATTTAAGTAGGATTTTTTTTTTTAATAAAACAATTTATTGGAAGATTTTGCAATGGTAATACAGCATTGACATTTCTGCAAAATTGCAATAATAACAGTAATAGAGCAAAAGCCATCTAAAGAGGGGGGGATTGAGGGGGAGAAGAGGGGGTGGGGGGGAACGTGCACCAACACTCCAATGAGGAGCGGAGAAAATAGTTATATAGGCATATTCGTAAACCTAACCAAGAGATAAACATGGTCTTAATGGCATCAACGCTTGGAGACAACACTTCAATCAACTGAAAAACACGTGAAAGGCAGAACAGAGAGACCTATGAGGCCCTGTATCTTTACAAACCACAGGTGAAAGGGGGAGAGCATCGTAAAAACGTAACCACGCTGCCCACGTTTTAGAGAAAGTGGAGGATCTACTCTCCACTATACTAGACAGGAATTCCATCTGATAGGTGTTCCAGATGGTCATTGTAATAGCAGCCATGGATGGAATGGTATCTGATTTCCAGTGAAACGCTATCCTGCACTTCACTGCACTGGTGATGTGCCAGATTAGTCTCTGATCCGCTATCTCTAGACCCTGGATCTCCCGTGGGAGAAGGAAAAAGGAAGGAGAGAAGAGGATCCTAGTGTTAGTGACATTAAAGACTAATCTTTTGACCGCTCGCCATAACGGGGAGATTTCTAGGCATTCCCAAAATATGTGGAGAAGGGTGCCCTCCATCCCACAACCCCTCCAACAAAGGCCCGAAGAAATAGGGACGGGATGGAACTATATACCACCTCGCGTAGATTTTATGAGTTTTCTCTATGTCTCACTGCTGTTGAGGAAACTACAATACCTTGTCTAATTTGGACCCATGTGCCAGCACCCAACTGTTCCTGGAAATCTGTTTCCCAGGAAACCTCATGTTTGGCCAAAGAGGGCTGTTTGTGTTTAAGCATCATCTGATATAGCGTAGAGATAAGACCCTTGGACGGTGGCCGACAGAGGCAGAGCCGTTCCTAAGCAGATCCGGACCATACTCCAACTCTCCGAGACCAGGCAGAGTAAAAGCTACGCAGCTGCAAATATTGGAAAAAACATTGGTGCGATAAGTTGAATCTGTCCCGGAGGGCAGCAAAATCTGGGAATCCTCGTAATGGAGCTATATCATTAATAAACAGTAGATTGTGAGATTTCCAGTTTCTATAATTGTGGAGGCCAATACCCTCAGAGAATTCTGGATTATCCCAAAGGGGGTAAAGCGTGGGAGGGGAGGAGACCAACGAAAAGGTCTTACAAAGCCTATCCCATAGAGTGAGCGTTAAAGCAATAGATGGGAAACGGGTCAAGTCGGGGGGGCCGCTGAGCTCGGGGAATCCAGAGCAACGTGGAAACCGAAGTCAGCTGCGTAAGTGCCGATTCAAGCTGTACCCAATGCCTAGTGGAGCTGTCTACATGCCATTTAGTGGCCTGCGACAATTGAGCAGCATAGTAGTAAAGCTTCAAGTTTGGGACCCCTAAACCTCCCTCTTTGGCCCCACTGTATAAAGTTTTAAGCCGGACTCTAGGTCTCTTGCCAGCCCACAGGAACAGAGACAGCTTTTTCTGTAACTTAATAAAAACATGCAAGGGAATCATAATCGGAAGGGCTTGAAAGAGATAAAGCAATCGGGGCAAAATATTAATTTTTAAAGCATTCGCTCTGCCTGTCCAGGAGATAAACTGTCCCGACCACTTTGTGAGATCCGCTGATATCGAATTGATAAGTCTAGGAAAATTGGAGGTAAACAGTTGGGAGTACTCTGTGGTCCGGTAGATCCCCAGATACTTCATATGGAGGTGTTTCCATCTGAAGGAGAAGCTCGAGGCCAAGGACTGTCTAAGTGGACCAGGTAGGTAGAAATCTAAAACTTCCGATTTCGAGTCGTTAATTTTGAAGTTGGAGATGACACTAAAATCCTGTAAAATCTGGAACAAGTTGGGAAGGGAGATAAGCGGATTAGAGACAGTGAGAAGGATATCATCCGCATATAAGGAGATTTTATATTCATTAGTGCCAACCGTGATACCTGAGACGTCCGGGCAACCACGTATTTTGGAGGCTAGGGGCTCTACCATGAGGGCACAAATTAGCGGGGACAGGGGGCACCCCTGCCTAGTGCCATTATGTATCGTTAAGGGTTGGGAGGAGCAGCCGTTGGCTAGGATGCGGGCCGTGGGGGAGTTATATAGTGCATTAATTCCCGATAGGAAATTATCCCTGAAACCAAATTGTGCCAGGGTCCTATGCATATATAGCCAGGAGATGTGGTCGAAAGCCTTTTCCGCGTTCAAGCCCATGACCATAGAGGGGGTTTTAGAGATATTGATAAATTGGATAGTATCGACTGCTCTTCTAATGTTGTCATAGGCTTGTCTACCCGGCATGAAACCCACCTGATCTGGGTGGACCAGATGTGATATCACTCCAGCAAGACGGTAAGCCAAGATCTTTGCAAATAGTTTTAAATCTGAATTTAATAGCGAAATGGGCCTATAATTACTGCAATTAGTAGGGTCTCGGTCGGGCTTCGGAATAACAACTATTTCAGCCGCAGTAGTGGCCCCATCAAAAGAGGATCCGGACAAAATATCATTAAAAAAGTATTTCAGGAAGGGAGTAAGGGACTGCCGGAATTTCTTATAATACAATGCCGGCAGCCCGTCCGGGCCCGGGGCCGAAAAGTTTTTGAGCAATTTAATTATGGAATCAATTTCTGTATTAGTGATTTACATATTAAGGGAAAGGAGATGCGTTGCCGACAGTTTTGAGTTTAGAGGAACGCATCTATGCGGTTTTGTAATTCCGCAGCTTCAACAGGGTTGGGTAAATTATACAGAGTTTGATAAAACTACTGGAAGCTATTAGCTATCTTTTGAGGGTCGTAGATTGGGTTATTCTGGGCGTCATGAAGACATAGTATCCTACTCCTCTGTTTTCGTGAGCGAAGCCGGGCGGCCAGGAGAGAATCTGCTTTATTGCCCTTAGCATAAAATTTATACTGCAGCCATCTCATCGTTTTGTCAGCTTTAGCAGAGAGAATCTGGTGCAACTGGCCTTTAAGCGCTAAGAGTTTGCTATAGATCGAACATTTAGGATTCTGTTGATGCTTGCGCATAAGAGCTTCGATCTGGCTCTCTAGACTCTCAATAGCTCGTGTATCTTTCAGTTTCTGTACTTTTGCCAGGGAGATAAAATGCCCTCGAATGGAAGCTTTGTGGGCTTCCCAGATTATGGCAGGGGCGACCTCTGGAGTGACGTTATATTCAAAGAAATCATCCAGTGATTTCCTCGTCTGTTCTACATATTCCTTCCTCAGGAGGAGCAAAGAATTAAATCTCGACCAGAAAAAGGAAGGTGGGGGCTGCGACGAGGACAACTGTAGCGAAACCGCTAGATATCAGACCAAACTACAGGAGTTACCCGGGCCTTAGACAGTCCTTGGGTGGAACCACCATCAATCAGGAAAAGATCGATTCTAGAATGGACTCTGGGGGGGACTGAATAGTGAGTATAGGTACGCTCGGAGGGGTATAAAACTCTCCAGGCATCAAATAGTCCCTGTGAGGAGATGGAGTTGACCAATCGTTTGGATTCTGTAATTGTGACAGGGCTCGGCTTCGTAGAGTTGGAGCGGTCCCAGTAAAGATCCGGCACTGCGTTCCAGTCACCTCCAACCACCACCCGACCAGGATTTTTTTTTAATTAATTTTTTAAAGTAAACTTAAATTTTAGATGTTTACAGATTGTTTTAGTAATACATGAAGATTTTTTTTTAAGTAAGAACAGTATTAAAATGAACACAGTAATAGAATAAATACACACTAAACAGTTGCATCAAGAAGTACAATTAGGCTCGAATTTTCACTCAATCAGTTGTTTGAGTCTGAGTCAAACATGTACATGTCTTTGGGAGTAATTCAGATCTGATCGCAGCAGCAAATTTGTTTGCTAATGGGCAAAACCATGTGCACTGCAGGTGGGGCAAATATAACGTGCAGAGAGAGTTAGATTTGGGTGGGTTATTTTGTTTCTGTGCAGGGTAAATACTGGCTGCTTTATTTTTACACTGCAATTTAGATTTCAGTTTGAACACACCCCACCTAAATCTAACTCTCTCTGCACATGTTATATCTGCCCCACCTGCACTGCACATGGTTTTACCCAACTGCCAACAAATTTGCAGCCACGTTCAGATCTGAATTAGGCCCTTTGTCCATGTCCTCACGTTTATTCTCAACAGAAATAGCTCTGTAGCATGCAACCGGCTTAGCTGCTTTTTCATTTCTCAATTTGTTGCGTGTTTTGGATTGTACAAAACCGTACGTTGAAAAATCCTTTGAATTCCTGCACTTGATGAAACTGCGGTGAACATCTGCTTCAGAAGATTTACTACAGAAGTGTCTAACTGAAGTTGAGCTGCGTAGGACATTCACCAGGCTAATGGTTTCATGGATGCACGATAGTTGATGATGACCAGCATAATTTGACGATTATTGTCATGAGCAAACTTTTATAGCAGTCTCAATTTCAGCAGGACTAATGGGCCCTACACACTTAAAGATCTAAGTGAATGATATGAACGTTCTTGTTCATTAATGAACGAGATACCATTGATATCGTTCAGTGTGTAGGCATCAGTGATGAATTATTCGCGGCCCCGCGCTTATTCATCGTTGGTGCCGGGTCGCTTATACATGCAGGCCAATATGGACAATCTCGTCCATATTAGCATGCAGGGCTATGGGGCCGACGGAGTGAAGAAACTTCCCCGCGCCGCCGGGTCGCCTGTTGGCCGTATCCTCTGTCAGGCACCTCAGCAGTCAATCGCCTAATGTGTAGGGCCCATAAGCTTTTTTTTTCCCCTGTACCTAGGATCAAGTATATTAGCCAGCAATGGGCATCTGAGTGCAATTTTAGCTCTTGCCTTTGCCATCTTTATTACAATGATGTGGTGTCCAATCTCTTCAAGATCATCTAACAGCTTCTTCCACACTTTTACGACCTCACTGATTGTGCAGTTGCGTCTTTGTGCACGATCCAGGGCTACAGCTACAGGTTTCAGTTGAGCCAAATAATCTTCAGCACTCCGCTTAATACCAAAGTTATTAACTTTGTTAATAATTTTGTGTGGGCCAGTTTTTCAGAAAGGACTCCAAGCAGTCTGCCCTAGTATTCCAGTGTACGTCACTTGGTAGTATATACTTGGTAGACTCCCTTATACACCATCCATTTTTCTACCTAACTGAGCAAAAAATAAAAAAGGAATGCCCCCACCTACACGTCTATCTCTTTCTAAGCAAAAGTTGTCGTTTTTTAACGTTTTGATTTAAATCCCGATTTAATAATTTGATTAAGATTGTTGATTTAATCATTTGATTTAAATTGTGCAACCCTGGTCCCATCCCCAAGATAACTCAGTATGGGATACAAATAATCAAAAATATGGAATAATCCGATATTCAAAATACTTTTGGTCCCAAGCATTTTGGGTATGGGATACTCAACCTGTAGTAACTACCATATCTGGATGCCTAAAGACCTGTTCACATTGATAAATAGCCCTCTAAGTGGGACATGGTGGAATGTATGGATCCCTACAGCACCGATAACTAATCAGATCACCGATATTTATTGTACTATTGTTACTGTTGTGCTGTATTTTGATATGTCCATCAGAGTATCTGAATGACGTTTAGCTGTAGATGAGGGAATACTGCTGGATTGTATTGAATGGGCTGTGATTAACTTTTCATGGAGCCTTTGTTCTGGCTGTTTTTATTGTTTACTTAGGAATAGTTAAGCAGAAATTTTCGTATAATACTGGGGATGGAGAGAGCATGATAAGCTAGCATTTACTGGTTGCCCATTTAAGTTGCACATCTCTCTCTCTCTCTCTCTCTCTCTCTCTCTCTCTCTTTTTTAATAGAACTTTGCTGCCATCTTGTGGTAATGTTAGAATTAGCAACTTAAAATAACCTTCCAGTGAAGTGATCCTAGGTCTCAGAAATAGGATCCATAATCCACTGAAAATCACTGGTTTGGGATGTGCAGTTCTGCATTACTTGCTCATTTCCAGTGTTCTTTGAGTGGAATAATTCTAATAATGATATCATGTAACTTTCAGTCTGGAGATAACTTGCAGCACCTTGGGGGGGGGGGGAGGGGGGGTTTATTGGAGCAAATTAAATGCAGTTATCCTATCTGATATTCTAATAACCAGACCACTTGCTAACTATTTATCTGTTAAAGTTTAGTCTTACCCCAATGCCGGCTGTTCTTTTGAGCATCTTGATCCATGTCTCCCTCACATTTGTCCCGCATTTACCTACTTGTACAGTCTCCGTCCTTTGTGCTGTCTCTAACTATGGTACTTATGTGATTTTTAGGAGTTGCACATGCTCAGAACCAGTTTGCCTATACCTGCTTGTCCTGTCATGTAACTGTTCTTATTCATGCATATCATTTTATTTTATTTTTTATTTGTCCCTTGCATGTCCGTGGCTGCTGAACTTGTGATGCAAATAAAAAACTTTGATGCAGTTATTATGTGAATCTTGAGCCAAGTTAGTTAATTTTTTTTTTTTACACACAGCGTGTCACCATGTTGGGTCTCATTTGTTTGGCCTTGTTACTTAAATCTGGTGGTTCCAGATGTCTGGGCCGTTGGAATCGTCTTCCTGAAGTCCCAACAGTACCTGTTACATTAGCAATGGTAGACGTGCATTAATTAACAGCAAAAGATATGGCTCGCAGAAGTTGTTGTTGCTGATGATAATATCCAGAGCCGGCCCTAATCAATATGTGGTCCTAGGCAAGATTTTGGCTAGTGCCCCCTAGCACCGCTGCTAGTTCTGCCTCGCACCCCTTTCCCATCATCATCACCTCTCAGTCATAGCAGTCCTCATTCTAGTGCTCCTACCCCCTATATTTTAAATAGGAACAGTGCGCACATTAGGCGCTCAGCCCAAAAAGGGGTGTTTTCTTTTGGGATGGGGCATGGCCACACAATAGTACCCCCAATTCAAATTACGCCACACAGGAGTGCAACGTTATTCACATTATATCATGTAATAGTGTCCCTTCTTCACGTTGCATCACACAGTAGTACCACTTTAACTTATATACATTACTCCTCACTGTAGTGCCCCTTATTCACATTACATTACATCACACTGAATTGCTCCTTATTCACATTACACCACACAGTAGTGCCTTTTTTTATACATTACGCCACACAGTAGAACACCTTATACACATATGCCACACATTAGTAATGCCTTCATACACATAATACCACACAGTAAGGCCCCTTATACATGACACACATTATTAATGTCCTTATAAAAATAATGCAATTTACACGTTATGCCAACCTTTATTAATGCCCTTATACACATGACACACATAATGGCCCTTACACATATGCTGAACAATATTGCACAACGAACCTACCCACACACAGCACTAACACTGTGACTTCTGCCTCTGCTTGGAAACAGATGGGTCATTCCATGTCAGTTCATACAGGCGTGTCCACAACTAGCGAGTCCAATCACGGGATCGGGATCGGCGGGATCCTGGGATGTAGGCACAGAAATGCTGGGATTTGAATCCCGGGATTGGAGCCAATCAGGAGCGACTGCTGCGGCCTCTTCCCTGATTGGCTGTATTTGAAATGCCGCCGCGTTCAGTGTGTCCATGGCTGCCGCCCACCTAATAGTAAGTAGTATTACTTACACCCACCTTCCCTCCGTGCAGTGCTCTCTAACAGCCTCCCTCCCGCGCCGCTACCTACACTAACCCTTCCGCGCCGCTACCTACACTAACCCTTCCGCGCCGCTACCTACACTAACCCTTCCGCGCCGCTACCTACACTAACCCTTCCGCGCCGCTACCTACACTAACCCTTCCGCGCCGCTACCTACACTAACTCTTCCACACCGCTACCTACACAACCCTCCCGTGCAGCCACCTACACCCTCCCTCCAGCGCTGCTCCATATACCCTTCTCCACTGCCCTACACTGATCCCTACTGCAATCCCGGGATCCTGGGAATCCCAGGATTGAAAAAACGGCCCGGGATTGGCCTCCCTATCCACAACCCATCTCAGATTGTTATGACTTTTTTTAAGTTAAAAGAGGATGTCAAAAAAACTATTTCTGCCAAATATCTCGACTGTTTGACAATTAGTTTTTTAAATATAGATTTTTCAATGTATTAAATGATTTACTAATCGCAGCTTCTTTATTCAGTTTAATTAAAATATCACGGGTGTTTATTAAGGAATCACCATGACATTTGGACCCCTAAGGTAACTCTTCCTTCCGAATCCAAAAATCCAAACCAAATTACTTTATCTGCTTTACTTTTCGAGTTACGGTAAAAACACATGTTTTTCGAAAAGACTGAAAAACGCTAGGTTCAATCAACATTCGATATCCCCCCAAAAATGTTGTGCTTAGAGGAGAAAAAAAAATCATGAAGTTGACGTTCAATTATTGTTGTACCGCATACATAATTAACACAAGATACCATGACATTTAAAAACTTAAACAGAACTTGAGTCCATAACTTAAGTTGAGTCAACAATCACATTATCTTTTCCTTGTTTGGAACCTGTTGTAACGGTCTGTCATTTTCCTTATAGTGCCTTTCAGTACTTCCTTGGATAGTGGGCACTTCCATTACACAGGGGACGTAAATAAAAGCAACATAACACTGTAGGCCAGGACAACACATTTGTTGATTGGTTTTGTTTCATGAAGTGTACCAGCACATCTTGTTCCTCGTCATTACATTGAATAATATACCTAATTTATCAGATGTTATTGTACACTGCTGCTATGTATGTTCCAGGTTGTAGATCACTTTTGTGTACATTTTTTGTGACTGTGGTCATAGTGACACTAAAGGCGTTTAGCCACAGTAAATTAACACGGCTAATTGTCCCACCGGGGGCTATTCAATTAGCCCCATAAAGCTGCTGCTTGCGGCCGACTTAAATTTTCACTGAACCTGTGTGTTTTTGGGAGATAATGTATTTTTTTTTTTTTTAAATACAACAATTTTTATTAGATTTTTTTATAGAAATACAAGAACAGGGAAGACCTTCATGATACAGACATACCAAAAACCGGAGAGAAACCGGTATAGTTACAATAATCCATCGTGAGGTGCTTTTAAGCCACATCAGTGAAACCACAGATACATAGTCGGTACTTGTAGGCTTGAGCAAGAGGTAAAGGATAAACAATCTTAACCTACATGAGGTCTAGGAAATGATGAAGACATTACCGACGTGCGTCTTAGCATAAGAAATCACCATATACCTAAGGCTAAGCATACAATTCTACCTGAGGATTCACAGGACATCAGTATACCCGAGAGGTCAGTAAAGAAGACAGACAGGAGGGGGAGAAACAAATGGGGAAAACAAAACAAGTATAATCATATCATGAATGAGTAGCGGCCAAAGAAGTCCTAAGTAAAAATATTAAAGAAGTAATTCAGGCATGGTTAGCCATTCTAACCAAAGAGAAGGTTCAGTACCCATATGGCATCAGACTAAACATACAGCATGGGGTATTAAAATTAATATAATTGCATTTCCTAAGAAAACAGCAGGGGGTCCCAAAGGAACAGTACATGGACCTAGGTTGTCAAGAGGCCCTATCGATTTGTCTATATAGATACCACGTTGTGGTCT
This sequence comes from Pseudophryne corroboree, assembly GCF_028390025.1. Taxonomy (NCBI): domain Eukaryota; kingdom Metazoa; phylum Chordata; class Amphibia; order Anura; family Myobatrachidae; genus Pseudophryne; species Pseudophryne corroboree. Next base: position 387,756,703 of record NC_086451.1, read on the forward strand.
CAAAAAGTTTATAGATGAACGACTGTACATCCGGGTCTAGAGTATCAATATACCTCTCCCACTTCTTGACAAACCGCCTGACCCCCAATTCAATATCAGGAAGAGTAGCACGCCTCTCAAAATAAATAATCCGGAGGGTCATGTGTTTCACAGCCATCAAAGAAGGGGTAGATGGTTTGATCCAATTATTAAGAATTTGTTTCTTGGCAATTGTCAGGATAACAGAGAGTACCGGAACAATGTCTCTATCTTCAGGCCCAAGAGACCACTCCCTAAAATCAAGTAGCAAACAAGCCCTCGGGCGTTTTATTAACCGTAAGTTAAATACTGTGTTGAGATAAGCGACCACCTTGTACCAAAACTTAGATATTTTCCGGCAAGACCACATATTGTGGTACAAGGTGGCACTCTGCGCAGTACATTTGATGCAACAGCCAGTGTCGTCTGGGACCATGTGTGCCCTCTGATTAGGCGCTATATATGCCCTTTGGAGCGTCTTCAAGTGAACCTCTTCCAAAGAGGCAGAGTATAAGAACCTAAAAGTGGGTAAAATGTTATCTAACAATTCAGCGCACGATCCCATATTGGGGATATCTCTGGCCCATGAAGACAACGCGGAATCCCAGAGCCGGTCTCTATATGAGACCCTAAAGGTGTTTCTGAAGTAACTAAGATGGTAAGGACAATCTTTAGTAAGCACCATTAAGGTGCGCAGCGGGTCTGTGGTAGCCTCAGAAATCATTGGGTGAGACTGGGATTGAGCAAAGTGTCTAGCCTGCAGGTACATAAAAAAATCCCGGTGGGAAATACCAAATTTTATCTGGATATCAGAGAAAGAAAGCACTGCGTTGCCTCCTGGGTCGTATATGTCTCTAATAGCTGCGATCCCCTTTTCTTTCCAACTCAAAAAATGTGCGTTATCAAGGCCAGGAAGGAAACATGGGTTACCCCAAAACGTAGTGTGAAGAGAGGTGTCAGGTTTTCTCTGGGCTTTAGTGTGAGTGGCCTGCCATGCTCGATATGTATGCCAAAATAGAATATTATGTTTTATCTCAGATGGGAGACGGGAGTTTGGGGTGTGTAAAAGTGCAGCAGGGGAGAAAGGATGGAATACGGCCAGTTCAAGTGGCAAGTTCGTAAATACTGATCTGCCCCAAAGCCAGTCTGTGATATAGCGGTACATCGCTGCTCTACTAAATAGAACAGGATCCGGGATTCCCATACCTCCCTCTTCACGTAATAGCTGTAACCTAGCGTAGGGGACTCTTGGTCGTTTACCTGCCCATAGAAAATAAGAATTTACTCACCGGTAATTCTATTTCTCGTAGTCCGTAGTGGATGCTGGGGACTCCGTAAGGCCCATGGGGAATAGCGGCTCCGCAGGAGACTGGGCACAACTAAGAAAGATTTAGGACTACCTGGTGTGCACTGGCTCCTCCCTCTATGCCCCTCCTCCAGACCTCAGTTAGGAAACTGTGCCTGGAAGAGCTGACACAATAAGGAAGGGATTTGGAATCCCGGGTAAGACTCATACCAGCCACACCAATCACACCGTACAACTCGTGATACTATATCCAGTTAACAGTATGAACAACAACTGAGCCTCACGAACAGATGGCTCATAACAACAACCCATTAGTTAGGCAATAACTATATACAAGTATTGCAGACAATCCGCACTTGGGATGGGCGCCCAGCATCCACTACGGACTACGAGAAATAGAATTACCGGTGAGTAAATTCTTATTTTCTCTGACGTCCTAGTGGATGCTGGGGACTCCGTAAGGACCATGGGGATTATACCAAAGCTCCCAAACGGGCGGGAGAGTGCGGATGACTCTGCAGCACCGAATGAGCAAACTCAAGGTCCTCCTCAGCCAGGGTATCAAACTTGTAGAATTTAGCAAATGTGTTTGAACCCGACCAAGTAGCAGCTCGGCAAAGTTGTAAAGCCGAGACCCCTCGGGCAGCCGCCCAAGAAGAGCCCACTTTCCTCATGGAATGGGCTTTTACAGATTTAGGATGCGGCAGTCCAGCCGCAGAATGTGCAAGTTGAATCGTACTACAGATCCAGCGAGCAATAGACTGCTTTGAAGCAGGAGCACCCAACTTGTTGGGCGCATACAGGATAAATAGTGAGTCAGTTTTCCTGACTCCAGCCGTCCTGGAAACCATAGATTTTTAGGGCCCTGACTACGTCCAGCAACTTGGAGTCCTCCAAGTCCTTAGTAGCCGCAGGCACCACAATAGGTTGGTTCAAATGAAAAGCTGATACCACCTTAGGAAGAAATTGGGGACGAGTCCTCAATTCTGCCCTGTCCATATGGAAAATCAGATACGGGCTTTTACATGACAAAGCCGCCAATTCTGACACACGCCTGGCCGAAGCCAAGGCCAACAGCATGACCACTTTCCACGTGAGATATTTTAATTCCACGGTTTTAAGTGGCTCAAACCAATGTGACTTAAGGAAATTCAACACCACGTTGAGATCACAAGGTGCCACTGGAGGCACAAAAGGGGGCTGAATATGCAGCAGTCCTTTAACAAACGTCTGAACTTCAGGCAGTGAAGCCAGTTCTTTTTGGAAGAAAATCGACAGAGCCGAAATCTGGACCTTAATGGAACCTAATTTGAGGCCCATAGTCACCCCTGACTGTAGGAAGTGCAGAAATCGACCCAGCTGAAATTCCTCCGTTGGGGCCCTTCTTGCCTCACACCACGCAACATATTTTCGCCATATGCGGTGATAATGGTTTGCAGTCACCTCCTTCCTAGCTTTAATCAGCATAGGGATGACTTCCTCCGGAATGCCCTTTTCCTTAAGGATCCGGTGTTCAACCGCCATGCCGTCAAACGCAGCCGCGGTAAGTCTTGGAACAGACAGGGCCCCTGCTGCAGCAGGTCCTGTCTGAGCGGCAGAGGCCATGGGTCCTCTGAGATCATTTCTTGAAGTTCTGGGTACCAAGCTCTTCTTGGCCAATCCGGAACCACAAGTATGGTTCTTACTCCTCTCCTTCTTATTATTCTCAGTACCTTGGGTATGAGAGGCAGAGGAGGGAACACATAAACCGACTGGTACACCCACGGTTTCACTAGAGCGTCCACAGCTATCGCCTGAGGGTCCCTTGACCTGGCGCAATATCTTTTTAGCTTTTTGTTGAGGCGGGACGCCATCATGTCCACCTGTGGCCTTTCCCACCGGTGTACAACCATTTGGAAGACTTCTGGATGAAGTCCCCACTCTCCCGGGTGGAGGTCGTGTCTGCTGAGAAAGTCTGCTTCCCAGTTGTCCACTCCGGGAATGAACACTGCTGACAGTGCTAACACATGATTTTCCACCCAGCGGAGAATCCTTGTGGCTTCTGCCATCGCCATCCTGCTTCTTGTGCCGCCCTGTCGGTTTACATGGGCGACCGCCGTGATGTTGTCTGACTGGATCAGCAGCGGCTGGTGTTGAAGCAGGGGTCTTGCCTGACTTAGGGCATTGTAAATGGCCCTTAGTTCCAGAATACTACCGTACTACAAAAAGAATATCCTGGAGCTTGAAAAGGTACAGAGGAGGGCGACCAAACTAATTAAGGGCATGGAGACGATGGAATACAAGGAAAGGCTTGAAAGACTAGGCATGTTTACATTGGAAAGGCGGAGACTAAGAGGGGATATGATCAACATCTACAAATATATAAGGGGACAATACACAGAGCTTGCGCGGGACCTGTTTTTGGTTAGATCAACACAGAGGACTCGTGGACACTCGCTCAGGTTAGAGGAGAGGAGATTCCGCACAATACGGCGTAAAGGCTTTTTCACGGTAAGGACAATACGTGTTTGGAATTCCCTGCCCGAGGGAGTTGTAATGGCGGAATCTGTCAACACCTTTAAGAATGGGTTAGATAAATTCCTATTGGATAAGGATATCCAGGGGTATGGTGCATAGTCATGCATTATAGTTACTATAAATAGGGATAAAATGCAATGGCTGACAGCAGCATCAGTCAAAAATTTTAGTCAAATCATCATGCATAGGACACCACAAATAGGTTGAACTCGATGGACAATTGTCTTTTTTCAACCTCAGATACTATGTTACTATGTTACTAATATTTATGTGTAGGGAAGTCTCCTGACTCGACCATTGTCCCTGGAAGTTTCTTCCCTGTGTGACTGCCCCCCAACCTCGAAGGCTGGCATCCGTGGTCACCAGGATCCAGTCCTGTATGCCGAATCTGCGGCCCTCTAGAAGATGAGCACTCTGCAGCCACCACAGCAGCGACACCCTGGCCCTTGGAGACCGGGTTATCAGCCGATGCATCTGAAGATGCGATCCGGACCACTTGTCCAACAGATCCCACTGAAAGATCCTTGCATGGAACCTTCCGAATGGAATTGCTTCGTAAGAAGCCACCATCTTTCCCAGGACTCGCGTGCAGTGGTGCACCGACACCTGTCTTGGTTTTAGGAGGTCTCTGACTAGAGATGACAACTCCTTGGCCTTCTACTCCGGGAGAAACACTTTTTTCTGTTCCGTGTCCAGAACCATCCCCAGGAACAGTAGACGCGTTGTAGGAACCAGCTGCGACTTTGGAATATTCAGGATCCAGCCGTGCTGTTGTAGCACTTCCCGAGCCAGTGCTACTCCGATCAACAACTGTTCCCTGGACCTCGCCTTTATAAGGAGATCGTCCAAGTACGGGATAATTAAAACTCCCTTTTTCCGAAGGAGTATCATCATTTCGGCCATTACCTTGGTAAATACCCTCTGTGCCGTGGACAGACCAAACGGCAACGTCTGGAATTGGTAATGACAGTCCTGTACCACAAATCTGAGGTACTCCTGGTGAGAAGGGTAAATGGGGACATGCAGGTAAGCATCCTTGATGTCCAGTGATACCATGTAATCCCCCTCGTCCAGGCTTGCAATCACCGCCCTGAGCGATTCCATCTTGAACTTGAACCTTCTTATATAAGTGTTCAAGGATTTTAAATTTAAAATGGGTCTCACCGAACCGTCCGGTTTCGGTACCACAAACATTGTGGAATAGTAACCCCGTCCTTGTTGAAGGAGGGGCACCTTGATTATCACCTGCTGAGAATACAGCTTGTGAATCGCCTCCAGCACTGCCTCCCTGTCCGGGGGAGCTGTCGGCAAGGCAGATTTGAGGAAACGGCGAGGGGGAAACGTCTCGAATTCCAGCTTGTACCCCTGAGATACTACTTGTAGAATCCAGGGATCCACCCGTGAGCGAGCCCACTGGTCGCTGAAGTTCTTGAGACGGGCCCCCACCGTACCTGGCTCCGCCTGTGGAGCCCCAGCGTCATGCTGTGGACTTAGAGGAAGCGGGGGAGGACTTTTGTTCCTGGGAACTGGCTGTATGTTGCAGCTTTTTCCCTCTACTTCTGCCTCTGGGCAGAAAGGACGCGCCTCTAACCCGCTTGCCTTTCTGGGGCCGAAAGGACTGTACCTGATAATACGGTGCTTTCTTTGGCTGTGAGGGAACATGGGGTAAAAATGCTGACTTCCCAGCTGTCGCTGTGGAAACGAGGTCCGAGAGACCATCCCCAAACAACTCCTCACCCTTGTAAGGCAAAACTTCCATGTGCCTTTTAGAATCTGCATCTCCTGTCCACTGCCGAGTCCACAATCCTCTCCTGGCAGAAATGGACATTGCGTTTATTTTAGATGCCAGCCGGCAAATATCCCTCTGTGCATCTCGCATGTATAAGACAGCGTCTTTAATATGCTCTACGGTTAGCAATATAGTGTCCCTGTCTAGGGTATCAATGTTTTCCGACAGGGAATCTGACCACGCAGCTGCAGCACTGCACATCCATGCTGAAGCAATAGCCGGTCTCAGTATAATTCCTGAGTGTGTATATACAGACTTCAGGATAGCCTCCTGCTTTCTATTCGCAGGCTCCTTTAGGGCGGCCGTGTCCGGAGACTGTAGTGCCACCTTTTTTGACAGACGTGTAAGCGCTTTATCCACCCTAGGGGATATCTCCCAACGTGACCTGTCCTCTGGCGGGAAAGGGTACGCCATTAGTAACTTTTTAGAAATTACCAGTTTCTTATCGGGGGAAGCCCACGCTTCTTCACACACTTCATTTAATTCATCAGATGGGGGAAAAACCACTGGAAGCTTTTTCTCCCCAAACATAATACCCTTTTTTGTGGTACCTGGGGTAATATCAGAAATGTGCAACACATTTTTCATTGCCGTAATCATATAACGAGTGGCTCTATTGGAATGTACACTAGTCTCATCGTCGTTGACACTGGAGTCAGTATCCGTGTCGACATCTGTGTCTGCCATCTGAGGTAGTGGGCGTTTTATAGCCCCTGATGGCTTTTGAGACACCTGGGCAGGCACGGGCAGAGAAGCCGGCTGTCCCACATCTGTTATGTCGTCAAACCTTTTATGTAAGGAGTTGACACTGTCGCGTAATTCCTTGCACATGTCCATCCATTCAGGTGTCGACCCCGCAGGGGGTGACATCACATTTATCGGCACCTGCTCCGCCTCCACATAAGCCTCCTCATCAAACATGTTGACACAGCCGTACCGACACACCACACACACACACACACACACACACAATGCTCTGACTGAGGACAGGACCCCACAAAGTCCTTTGGGAGACAGAGAGAGAGTATGCCAGCACACACCAGAGCGCTATATAATGCAGGGATACACACTACACACAGTGATTTTATCCCCTATAGCTGCTTTAATACACAGTTTGCGCCTAAATTTAGTGCCCCCCTCTCTTTTTTACCCTATTGAGCCTGGAAACTGCAGGGGAGAGCCTTGGGAGTGTCCTTCCAGCGGAGCTGTGAGAGGAAATGGCGCCAGTGTGCTTAGGGAGATAGCCCCGCCCCCTTCCCGGCGGACTTCTCCCGCTTTTTTCAGGATATTTTTGGCAGGGGATTTTACACATATATAGTCTTGCTGACTATATTATGTGTTTATTTGCCAATATAAGGTACTCTTATTGCAGCCCAGGGCGCCCCCCCCCCCAGCGCCCTGCACCCATCAGTGACCGGAGTGTGTGGTGTGCATGGGGAGCAATGGCGCACAGCTGCAGTGCTGTGCGCTACCTTAATGAAGACCGGAGTCTTCAGCCGCCGATTTTCTGGACGTTCTTCTTGCTTCTGGCTCTGCAAGGGGGACGGCGGCGCGGCTCCGGGACCGGACGACCGAGGCTGGGCCTGTGTTCGATCCCTCTGGAGCTAATGGTGTCCAGTAGCCTAAGAAGCCCAAGCTAGCTGCAAGCAGGTAGGTTCGCTTCTTCTCCCCTCAGTCCCTCGTAGCAGTGAGTCTGTTGCCAGCAGATCTCACTGAAAATAAAAAACCTAAATATACTTTCTTTCTAAGAGCTCAGGAGAGCCCCTAGTGTGCATCCAGTTCGGCCGGGCACACAATTCTAACTGAGGTCTGGAGGAGGGGCATAGAGGGAGGAGCCAGTGCACACCAGGTAGTCCTAAATCTTTCTTAGTTGTGCCCAGTCTCCTGCGGAGCCGCTATTCCCCATGGTCCTTACTGAGTCCCCAGCATCCACTAGGACGTCAGAGAAATCTAGTGAAACACTGTTTAAGAAAAAGGACATCTTTCTCAACAAGGGCAATAGGGAGCATAAGAAGAAAATAAGCAATCTTGGGGAAAAACAACAGATTTAATAACTTCTGCGCGACCCATAAGAGACAAGGGCAGAGACGCCCAGTCTGTAAGGATTTTAGACACCTTGGACAAAATAGGACCAAAATTAACCGCATATAGATCCGGGAGGGAAGTAGGGATCTGAACTCCTAAATATCTAAGACTATCTCGAGCCACTGGGAATCGGGACAGGACCGGGTGTAATGGAAAGAGGGAAGAGTCTCCTGAAAGGAGGAGAAGCTCAGATTTAGATATATTAATTTTGTATCCCGCAAAGGAACCAAATTGTTCAATCAGGGAGGCAATCGCAGGGATGGACGTATCAGGCTGAGAAATAAATAGAAGCATGTCGTCAGCATACAGTGATAATTTTACCATGGTGTCCATTATTTTTATGCCTGTAAATCTGGGAGAATTTCTCAGGGAAACAGCTAGGGGTTCTAAAGCTAAGGCAAATAATAAAGGTGACAAGGGGCAGCCCTGACGTGTGCCACTCTGGATAAGAAAAGGGGATGAGAGGATACCATTCCCCAAAACTTGAGTGGAGGGAGATTCATATAATCGGGAAATAAGAGAGACAAAGTCCTCAGGTGCACCAAAGCGGTGAAGCGTTTCATATAGATGGTCCCAGGTGACCAGGTCGAACGCCTTTTCGGCATCAAGTGACAATAATACATTAGTGTCAGTGGGTTTGGAAAGCTGAAAGGCCTGCATAACAGTCAAGACCTTTCGGATATTGCTCACTGATTGCCGACCCCAGACAAATCCAGTCTGGTCTGTATGAACTATATCAGGGACTATGAATTTGAGTCTATTCGAGAGGATTTTAGTGAACAATTTATAATCCGTGTTTAGAAGGGAGATCGGACGATAAGAACTGGGAGACTCAGGATCCCGGCCAGGCTTCGGGATAACCTTTATGACCGCGGAATTAAAATATTGGGGCAAGGAAGCACCCTGCATAAAATAATTAAATAAGACAGAAAGAGGTTCGCACAGTCTAGTAGATAGAATTTTATAGTAGTCATTGGCAAAACCGTCAGGGCCCGGAGTCTTCCCAGTCTTCAGTCCAGCTATTGCTAAAGAAACTTCCTCAGTGGTGATAGGTGCAAGAAGAGAGGTACAGTGCGACTCTGACATTTGAGGCAGATCAGTAGAAGACCAAAAGCTAGACTTGTGGGTCTGGTTAATAACAGGATGTGCATAAAGAGTGGTATAAAAAGATTGTAGCACCTCAGCAATCTCGGCCGAGGTCCGTACTCTATCCCCACCTTGGGTGAGCAGAGAGTGAATTACCACTTTAGGGTGTCTGCCTTTTAACAAACGGGATAACAGTTTGCCAGACTTATTGCCATATCTGTAAATGCCACAGTCTCTTGAAAATGAATATTTAGCTTCCATTTGAGAAAGGAGGGTATCAAACAGTGTTTTTTGTGTAAGGTACCGTTCCCTAGTAGAAGGGGAGGGGGAGGATTTAAATTCCTGAAAAGAGTGAGTAAGAGCCGCCTGGGCTTCCAAATATTGCGAGTTTAAATCTAAATCCCTTTTTTTTACTATAGGACATAATGTGCCCCCGAATAACTGATTTTGACGCCTGCCAGAAAAGAGCAGGATCATCGCTCAGGGTTTCTCCATTGTGCGTATGATAATCCAGCCACGCTGCATCTAATGAGGAGCGGAATTTCAGAGAGCCACTTAAATGAGAGGGGAAGTGCCAGGAGCGAAAAGGGGATTTTTCTGAGAGGAGCATCAATTTCATCCAGCATAAAGCATGGTCCGAAATACAGATATCCTCAATTTTAGAGTCAGCCACTTTTGAGAAAAAGGAGTCTGATAACAGCAGATAATCAATCCTCGAAAACGTGTGGTGCGCAGCTGAGAGGCATGTAAATTCCCTTTCTAATGGGTAGCATGCGCGCCACACATCCACTAAGGACAACTGCGAGCAAATATAGGGGATACCAATACGTGGTAACGAGGGGGGAGCGCGAGGGGGGGGGGGGGGGATTTATCCAAGGTTAGAGAAGAATATAAATTAAAATCTCCACCCAAGATTATAGGAATTTCAGAGTAGCTTACTGACCATATTCGTATAAAATTGCTTAGAATACTGATTGGGAGCATAGATATTACAAAGTAGGAACCTGGATGCATACAATGTGACATCTGCCAGTACATACCGACCCTGAGTGTCATCTAAAATCGCATGGACAGAGATAGGGACCGTGTGCCGTGCTAAAATAATCACTCCCCTAGCCTTAGAAGAGAAGGAGGAAGAGGCTGCCACAGACCAACCCATAGTGTTCAGTTTTACCACCTCATTTGGCATAAGGTGAGATTCCTGAATGAAAACAACATCCATCCCCACCTTCCGAAGATAGAGCAAAATCTTTCTGCGTTTAGCTGGGGAGTTGATCCCTCCCACATACCACGTGCCGACACTCAAACTAGCCATGCATCAAATGAACTGGGAAAACCTGAAAACCTGTGCAGTAATCATGATATCTACAGCCGCTGAAAAACAGATACAAATCATACCGGGGTGGACACATTAGGAGGAGAAGGGGAGGGGGAGAAGAAAAGAGGGACAGAAACATAGAAAACACACAAAATATAGCATTAACATTGTGAAAGAAAGTCCTGCTAAGGACAATCATAACTTCAGAAAACGAGAACAACCGGTTCAAGCAAGCACAGAGGCCGTCATAGACCGCCAATGAGCCAGCCAGAATTATGAAAACCTTAGGAAAAATGAGGGAGGGAGCGCCCTTACCCACCCTCGGCAACATAATATATGAAAATATACATAGGAAAAATAACAAGAAAATATCAGAGCACACAGAGCATGTTACAGAAAAAGAAAAACGCAGCCTGTCACATAAGAAGTAGGGGGAGATATCTCCGCTAAGCATATATAACCATTCTACAAAACTCCAATTGTTAGAAACTTTTGCGCTATATTATAAATTTATATGATATGGCTGACAAAAATAACAGACTCCTATTGAATTAAAAATATTTAATAATATATGAATAATCATAAAACAAGACCGGTCTTAGTAGTTTAAACATCTAAGATGACAAGTATATATACTTTCCAATAAAAGGAGGTGGACTTAAGCATATTCTGTGCACAGAGGTGTAAAAACTAGCTTTATAGCTAAATGACTTGATTTACAAAGTCAAAAAAATATAGATCAAGTGTAGCTGCTGGTAGAACCCGTATAATAGATGTTTCCAATAGACAGTCACTTTGTATCAAAGTTCCTTTGAATGTAATAATCCAACATAGGTCAGTAAAACGGCTCTCATTTCATTTTACTGACCTATGTTGGATTATTACATTCAAAGGAACTTTGATACAAAGTGACTGTCTATTGGAAACATCTATTATACGGGTTCTACCAGCAGCTACACTTGATCTATATTTTTTTTACTTTGTAAATCAAGTCATTTAGCTATAAAGCTAGTTTTTACACCTCTGTGCACAGAATATGCTTAAGTCCACCTCCTTTTATTGGAAAGTATATATACTTGTCATCTTAGATGTTTAAACTACTAAGACCGGTCTTGTTTTATGATTATTCATATATTATTAAATATTTTTAATTCAATAGGAGTCTGTTATTTTTGTCAGCCATATCATATAAATTTATAATATAGCGCAAAAGTTTCTAACAATTGGAGTTTTGTGGTTAATTGCACTTGGGTGGCCCAGTGCAATTTGATTGACCTGCTAACCCCAGGTCATTAACTTTTTGCAGCTGATTGTTATTTTATCCAAAAGGTTTTTTTTATAGCATTTGATATTAGCGCCTGATAAAAAAGTTTTTTTCTATATAACCATTCTAGAAAGATTACATAGCCACAAAAAGACAACAGATGAATAAGAAAAATCTAAAACAGAAAACAAGGCAAAAATGTTCAGCCCGCTGTATAAGACCAAAGTCTCTTTTGGGGGAAAAAACACCTGCAGCAGATTCTAAATTGGCAGACATAACCGGAAACAGAGAAGTCCAGGAGCAATACTCAGCCATCTCGATCCAGGGTGTCATCCGCCTGAGAGGAGTCGTCATCTGCCTTGGATGCCTCAGAAACATAAGCCTCTGTATCTGCAAGATTTGTAAAGTCCCGGAAAGAATTTCCATCAAACAGGCGTAGTCTTGCAGGGAAGAGCAGAGCAAATTTTTTATTCGCCTTTACCAAACGGGAGCAAAGGGGGGTAAATTCCCGACGTGCCCGGGATACCTCTGCGGAGTAGTCCTGGAAAATGGCCAAACGAGCTCCCTCCCATTGTAAATTCCTATGCCTCCTGGATGCCGTCCATATTGCCTCCTTATGGAGAAAGTTCAGACATTTAAATATAACCACACGTGGTCTGCTATTAGGTGAAGAACGTAGGGGACCCAGTCTGTGGGCTCTCTCAATAACTAAGCCAGTGCATTCATCTTGGATATGCAACAAATCAAGGAGGGACGTTTGTAAAAAAAAGAGTCAAATCAGGACCTTTCAGTGACTCAGGGAGCCCCAGCACCCGAAGATTCGATCTCCTCGATCTATTTTCAAGATCGTCAACCTTGTTCAGCAGCTGGAAGTGAGATTTCTGGAGCTCATCATATCTGTGCTTAAGATCCCCAACATCCTGAAAAGTCTCCCCCAGCCTTTGTTCATTTGTAAGAACAGTCTTAGATAACTGCTTGATTTGGGATTTTAGGTCTTTTACTGCCTGCTGCATTTTAGCAGCATGTGCATCCATGATAGGCTCCATGGCATCCCTAACAGCTCTCACCACATCAGCATAAGTCACTGGAGAGGCAGGGGAACAGTCAGGCTCACCTGAGGGAGAAATGTGTTTTGCAGAAGCCTGTATAATGCTGCCAGCAGCATGCAGACTCGTTTGTGAGCTAGGTGCCGCGGCCATCTTGGATTCCCCCGGCCGTTTTTCAGACCTCGATCTCTGGGCTTTAGGGGGCATGGGGGAGGACAGAGACCTTTCCATCCAGTCCCCAGCACTTTCCCACAGGTAGTGTGCGCCAGGTGCGGAGAAAAGCCGCGAACGGGAGGCGCTGTGTGCTCCGGTTACCGAGGGTGCAGGAGAGCTGCAGCAATCAGCTTCTCCTCACATGGGCGCCGGAACCGTAAGCACTCGAGATAATGTATTTTTTTACAGGCGACCATATTGGATAGCATGTAAAAAAATATGGGTGAAACATCGGGAAAAGTCGCCCAATGTTTTTTCACCTGTAATTGGATACCCCCCAAACTGTGGTTCCTGCTGGCTTCATGTCATCTGATGACAATCAGAATATGTGTAGTTCATCATAACTAATAGGCCAAAATTGGTGATGAGTACGTGTTCCTACCAGTCTTTGCTGTTTCTGGACGGGTATGCAGCTTGGTTTTGCAGTCTTGTATTTCATTTTGTGACACGGAGAAAAACTTTATGCTTTGTATCTTTTAAGCCCAGCTATACTGGTCCAAAGGTGTCAAGATGTGATGGGTTTCCACTGCGTGCAGACAGGTGTGGGTGGCTAGATGTTTACTAGCACCGTCACTAAAGTAGTGAACATACTCCAATTTTAGTAATAGTTCCGCTAAGTGTTTCATAACTACTTTTAATGAAGGCATGTACAGTTATGGCTACATGGTCACAGGTATGACTTATAACACACAGACTCACACAGTTTAAAGTGTCACACAATCATCTTGCCTAAAAAAACAGATGTAGCCACGCTAATCGTTGCCTCGTGGCAAGTGTGCCCGCAAATGCACCTGTATGCACGCCAATGGAAGCCTGTGGAGCGAACGCCGGCTGTGATCAATCGCAGTACAGCACATACGCACTATGCCACGATACGTATGCCGTACACATGCATCGCAGCATAGATAAGCGTGGCTCTATCTGTATACAGCAAATGGGTTAAGTGTTGCTTGTGAAGTGTCCCAGTGGAATCCTTGAATTGCATCCTGACACAAATTAATAATTTTCAACACGTAGCTTATTTTCTGGTCGAATGGCCAGTGTGGACCCACTGCTTATAAACAACTGTGTCCTCCTCATCCATGTCATTATCATGAAAAAGTTTTTCAACTATTCTCTAGTGTTTCCAGACCTGGGCATTTATTACATCAATGACGCATACAAGTTTTTGAGACTGAAGAACAAGCAAGGATTTCGGTTAGGTCTTTGTAGTCCATCTTTAGTGGTGGAGCAACAACCAATATTTTTTTACGTTTTGGTGAGTTTTGCAAACACACAGAATGCATACCTCTAGCAGCAACGCTAACTAACACACCATGTAGGTCGTAAGGAACAAACCTTAGACAATCCAACTTGAATGTCTGGAAAACAGTCTTTGAAAGCAAGATAAAGCTCTTTCAAGTTTACTAGGAGTAGCCTTTTCTGTTTGTGCATTCTTTTTCCTCCTGGAACTTTTACAGAAACACACTTTCTTTCCAGGGCACATCTGAGAATGTTCATCATCTTTGTAAAACTGCTGTACCTGATGAACGATTTGTACAGAAAGGGCTTTCGCTCTATATTTTTCAGGTTCTGCCAGTATGCCATGGGTTTCTTTAAGTTTTCTTGATTGTTTTACCATGTTTTCTATGTCATTAAATAAGTTAGGGACTCAAGTTTAAGTTTTTAAATTTCATGATTGCTTGTGTTAATTATGTATGCGGTACACCAGTAATTGAACGTCAACTTCATGATTTTTTTTTCTCCACTATGAAATCAAGTACCAACTGATTTTTTTGTGTGTGTGGTAGTAATGTATACCTTTGTTAGGCACACACAAAAAAATTGGGATATTTCTGCAGTGGGGTACATTAGTTTCCACAGGGAAACATCAGGGTGTATAAATGGATCTTGATACAGGCACCAACAGGCTAAAGCTTTAGACTGTCCCAGGATGCATTGGGACCTCCTCTATAACCCTGCCTCCAGGCACTGTGAGCTCAGTTTTAGAGTTGGTGCCCTGCAGATCAGGTCACTTAACAGGGGGGCTTCACTGGGCAGCCCTAAAAACGCTTTTTATTAGAAGACTTCAAGGGCCGCAGCACTTATATGTCAGAGTGACATTCTGTGCTGCGGCTCCGTCACCTCCCCAGCGGCGTCGCATACTCCCGCTGGCTCAGTTCCCAGGTACTTGCGGCGGGGACGCTCCGGCATTGGGCACACGGTCACAGCGCTCTCCTGGTTCGCATGGCTGCTACGAAGGTAGGACCCACCATTAAATCGCGTACCGATTGCAGTCTAGGAAGATGGACTGCAACGCTGGCATGGACACTGTCACCGAGCAGTGACCCCACTATATCCACCAGGGCATATGAGTACAGGTCGGGTGTACTAATGCCCACTTTAATAAAACTCCATAGTACAGTACCAGGTGGTGGGGAACGGCATAGGGAAGACTGCGCTTGACCTGTAGCCCCTCTCCCGGCCCAGGGCGCCATCTACTGCTAGTGTTCCCGCCCTGGAGCAGCTGCCTCACACTCTCCCTCACTCCCTGACTGAGACGGTGGGTGCAATCTTCTAAGCATAGCTGTGACTGGTCTCCGGGACTGCAGGGCAAGGTCTCCCCTGTAAATCCGCCTGTACATCAGCGCTGTGATTTTACAGTCACTTAAGTATTCTACATGTCGATATAAAGACCGCGTTAGTTAAGAACAAGTGTACATGTGCCAGAAAAAATTGTACGAGTATTCTAATATATACATCCGGTCTCACACCGTGCTTTGTTATATATACTAGTCCAGTGCAGTTTTATTGTCTTGCTAAAATAATTATCTACATTGTCACTGTGACTGTGTGTGCCTGTATCTGCTGTGTAGATTTCACTTTCAGTGTATCCCAGCTTTAGCTATCACTGTATTCTGTACCCTATGGGACTAGGTGTGTCTGGGTCACATATATAGTGCTGCACAGTATTTACCGTTAAGCAGTGACATGCGGTGAGGTCATTGACTGGGGAGGCACTAAGATATATAGTAACCCCATCAGCACCTCCTGTGTATCATTGAAGTAAGCCAGCACCTCCGGTGCATCACTGACCCGTACATAACCACGCCAGCACCCCCTGTGCATCTCAGACATCTACATAACAACGCCAGCGTCCTCTGTGCATCACTGCCAGTGGTGCAAGTAGAAAAATGTCTTACAGGTACAAAAAATGGGTGTGTCCAAATGCCACATGGGGCGCGGCCAAGGAAAATAAGGGCATGATACACATATGGGTAAGGGGCAGATACACATATGACCCCAATAGTGCCAGATACACGTTGCCCCACAGTGCCAGATACACGTTGCCCCACAGTGCCAGATGTACATTGCCCCACAGTGCCAGATGTACATTGCCCCACAGTGCCAGATGTACATTGCCCCACAGTGCCAGATGTACATTGCCCCACAGTGCCAGATGTACATTGCCCCACAGTGCCAGATGTACATTGCCCCACAGTGCCAGATGTACATTGCCCCACCGTGCCAGATACATAAATGCTCCCACTGTGTCAGATATACATTGCCCCACAGTGCCAAATACATAAATGCCCCCCAGTGCCAGATATGCCCCCAAGTGCCAGATATGCCCTCAGTGCAGATACACATGTCCCTGCAGTGCCAGGTATACATGTCCCCAGTGCCAGGTATACATGCCCCCCCCAGTGCCAGATATGCCTCCAGTGCCAGATATGCCCCCATGTGCCAGGTATACATGACCCCCAGTGCCAGATATGCCTCCAGTGCCAGATATGCTCCCAGTGCCAGGTATACATGCCCCCCCAGTGGCAGGTATGCTCCCAGTGCCGGGTATACAATGTACATGCCCCCCAGTGCCAGATATGCCCCAGTGCCAGGTATACATCCCCCCCGAGTGCCAGATATGCTCCCAGTGCCAGGTATATATGCCCCCAGTGCCAGGTATACATGCCCCCCAGTGCCAGATATGCCCCCAGTGCCAGGTATACTGTACATGTCCCCCCAGTGCCAGGTATTCATGAAGCCGCCGCAATGCTAATCCAGGGTGACTGACCTGCAAGTCCGGCCCAGGCCAGTTGAGGCGGAAGGGAATGTCATCACTAAGAGCAGGCAGGGCTCTCCTGCCGTAGCACACCCCGTTCGTACAGAACAGCGAGGACCGGGAGGGAAGCGCGCACAGCCGCCAGCTCTCCCCTGTGCATCCCAACCGCCAGGTCCCGCTGGCTCCGAGGCTGAAGCTGCTGTAGTGAGAGCTCTACAGTAGCTGGTCCCGGGACCCGCCTCTGCTTCACCGCGCCGCGTGATTGGACCAGCGGATCCAGCACTGGATCCGTTGTCTAATCACATCTGCCTCGCTGACAGGGGCGGGTTTCCCCTGTCAACGAGGCACTTGCAGAAGTGCCGCTTTCCCCTTTGGTTTTAATGGGCTTTTTCAGCCCAGTGCTTTGCCCCGCCCCCCACACTTTAACCTGTTCCTATTGTAAATGGGAGGCACTGCTATCAGTGCCTCCCAAACTACTTCTAATCACTGTAATAGATAGGATAATATAAAGAAATTACTTATGACACAGAATATGTGTCATAAGTATTTTCTTTATATTATTTTAATCAGTAAAGACAGGGGAGGCACTGCCTCCCCTGACTGCACGTCCCTGCCGTTAAGTGTATTCTACTGTGTACTCAGTCACATAATACCGGATTAATTAGCTGGTGTTGTGTACTGTGTACGCTGTCACATACTAGAGGATTTATTTGCAGGTATTGTACTCTGTCTGGCTGTATCATACTAATACGCTCTGCTGTTACATATCTGAGAATGTCTAACAAAAAGGGCGGGAAATCCGAGAACGCTCCTGCATCATGCAGCGCATGCGCCAAGGATTTGCCTGAGGGGGAAGTTTTGTATGAGTGTCTGTGTACTACTTGCCATACATCTCCCAGTCAGTCCGCAGCTCCTGTAACCAATCAGGAGCCACCTTGGGCGACGTTCTCATCTATGTTAAATACGCTTGTGACACGCCTTACGCCCCCTATTGGGACCTCATGTGCCATTACAGTCACATATTGTCCCTATGGTAAATCCGCCTTGGGTGGATAATTTGTCTACCCAGTTGCAGCAATTGAATCAATCCTTGGTTAGACATAAGGCTGCCCCAGGTCACTGTCGTGTCACGGGGTCATCTAAGCGGGCTACTTCCTCCTCGCAATCCACTAATCTCTCAGAAGATTATGATGATGATGATGGGGAGCATACTGTCCTGTCAGACACTGACACAGCTGCTTCTGACAAGGAATCTACAACACAGATTGATGTCCCTGACCTAGTGGTTGCTATTAAGCAGATCCTGCAAATATCAGATGATGATGATGATGATGATGATTCCACTACGGTGTCTAAAAAACCTGATAAGTTTAAACATCAGAAGGTAACTAAAACATTATTACCGCATTCTGACCATTTAGTGGATATACGACGAGAACCCTGGATTACTCCAGGGAAGAAATTCTCCCTTGTCTAAAAGGGGTGGTATTCATGTGACCGCCGGTCAGCTGACCGACAGTCACATGACCTCCTCCACCAGCCCGACGGGTCACACTCGTGGGTGTCCACGACACCCTTAGAGTGGGAATAGAACCCGTGGCGACCGCAGGTCGCCACCGAGCCCGCAGCGTGGTGAGCTTGCTGCACTCGCCCTCCCCGCCGGGATCCCGGCGTCGGTAAGCTGACCGGTGGTCAGGAGACCGCCGGTCAGCCGTACTACACCCGTCTAAAAGGATGGTAGCTCACTATCCTCTCCCTGCAGAGTTGTGTAACAAGTGGGAAAATTCACCGCCGGTGGATTCCCATGTCACCCATCTGGTAGTGACATCTACTCTGCCTGTCACCACTGTCACCTCACTGAAGGAACCGACAGATAAGCATGTGGAGGGATGCCTGAAGTCCATTTACTGTACATAGACCCACTATAGCAGCCTCCTGGGCTGCAAAATGTATTGAAGCATAGGTTCAGGCATTAGAGGATGAGTTGCCCCCGGATATATATGACAATGCCAGACAATTCCTGTGTCATATTACCACCGCCGCCTATTACATACAGGAGGCGTCCTCTGAGGCAGGTGTATTGGCAGCCAAGGCAGCAACTACGTCCATCCTGGCTCGCTGTATTCTGTGGTTGAGGTCATGGAAGGTGGACCTGGACTTTAAAAAGACCTTGGAGGTACTACCTTTTAAGGGAGACATCTTTTTTGGGGAAGACCTCAATAAAATTGTCGCTGACTTAGCATCTGCTAAGACTGCTTTTCTCCCTAATACTACTCTTTCGACAGAAGGCAAAAGGTACCACTTTTCGCTCCTTTCAACGTCAAGGGAAAGCAAAAGGTCAGGCATACCCGAGACAATCTCGTGCTTCCAAAACCACAAAGCCCAAGGCAAAACAATCTTGGGCAGCCCGTCAGCCTGCTTCTAAACACAACAAGCCTGCCGCATGATGGGGCGGGCCTTCCCCTGGGGGACCCCAGGGTAGGAGGCTGGGTGGTCTTCCGTATGCCGACTGACGGGATCCCAGCACACAGTATACCGGCGCCGGGATCCCGACAGCCGGCATACCGACACTTATTCTTCCTCGTGGGGGTCCACGACCCTCCTGGAGGGAGAATAAAATAGCGTGGTGCACGTAGCGCGCCACCGTGCCGTAGCGTGGCGAGGGCAGCGAGCCCGCAAGGGGATCATTTGCTCTCGCCACACTGTCGTAAGCCGGCGGTCGGGCTCCCGGCGCCGGTATGCTGGTTGCTGGGAGCCCGACCACCGACATACCGTAGTGAACCCGGGAGGCTGACTTCTGCGACTCACCCTGGTCTGGTTAAAGACCACTTCAGACGCATGGGTGTGAGAAGTTGTCTCTCACGTGTACGCAGTCTCTTTCAAGAGGCGTCCCCATCGCCAGTTTTGCACCACGGATATCCCTTCGGATCCGTTAAAGGAGCAAGTTCTACAATTGGTTGTGCGTTCCCTTTCCTCTGCCACCTCTGTAGCAGAGAGGCAGAGGATATTACTCGACCCTGTTTCTAGAACCGAAACCCAATGGGTCTTTCAGGCCCATACTCAACCTCAAATCACTGAACAAGTTTGTGAGAGTGTCCAAGTTCCGTATGGAAACACTGCGCTCAATTGTACTGGCCATGGAACCCGGAGACTATATGGTATCCCTGGATATACAAGATGCCTATCTGCATATACCTATTGCCATATCGCATCAGCAATATGTGCGGTTTGCTATTGGCCCTATCAGTTCCAGGCTCCCATGATGTACTCCCCAGTCATCTGCAACTGACGGTAAACTTCCTACAAGCCCACGGGTGACTTATCAACTGGAAGAAGTCCTCGCTGGTCCCAGCTCAAAGCATGGTGCACCTGGGGGCACTGCTGGACACACACGGTCATCGTCTATTTCTGTCTCCAGAGAAGGTCCTGTAGCTTCAGGACAGGATCAGATACTTCCTCTCTCGCCCAAGAGTGTCGATACACTCGGCGATGCAAGTACTAGGCCTAATGGTGTCGGCTTTCGACATGGTGGAGTACGCTCAATTTCATTCCCACCCTCTGCAGAGTTTAAACCTTTCCAAGTGGGATCGGATCAGGTCTCACATGATCTCCTTGACTCTGGAGGTTCGTCTGACAGTGACCTGGTGGCTACATGACCAGCAGTTGAGCAGGGGCCATCCCTTCTGGATCCCCAACTGGATCCTACTGACTACGGATGCCAGTCTGAGGGGTTGGGGCGCAGTGTTGGAGCAACACTCTTTCCAGGGTCGGTAGACCAAGGAGGAATCGCTCCTACCGATAAACATTCTGGAATTGCGGGCAGTGTTCAATGCTTTGTCTCTCACCCTGCCTCTGATACAGAACAGGCCTGTTCAAGTACAGTCAGACAATGCCACCACGTTGGCATACATAAACCATCAAGGCAGCACTCGAAGCCGCATGGCAATGATGGAAGTGTCAAAAATCCTTCGTTGGGCGGAACGCCATCTGCCAGCAATATCGGCAGTGTTCATTCCGGGAGTCCTCAACTGGGAAGTGGATTTCCTCAGTTGTCAGGACGTGCACGCAGAAGAGTGGAGTCTTCATCGGGAAGTCTTTCAACTCCTAGTGGACAAGTGGGGCCTACCAGATGTAGACCTGATGGCATCTCAACGCATTCAGAAAGTTCCGGTCTTCGGATCAAGGACCAGGGATCCTCAAGCAGCGTTCTTGGACGCACTGGCAAATCCATGGAACTTTCGGCTGCCCTACGTGTTCCCTCCAGTGTCTCTCCTGCCCAGGGTGCTACGGAAGTTCAAACAAGAAGGAGGAATAGTACTTCTAGTCACTCCAGCGTGGCCCAGATGGCATTGGTTCTCAGAACTGCAGGGTCTATCGATAGAGCATCCTCTTCTACTTCCTCAACGTCCAGACCTCCTCGTCCTTGTGTCTACCCGGACCTGGCCAGACTGGCTTTGACGGCATGGCTCTTGAAGGCCAAAGGATTCTCAGAGGCAGTTATCCAAACTATGCTGAAGGCCCGCAAACCAGCTTCTGCGCGGATTTATTACAGGGTCTGGAATTCTTACTTCACCTGGTGTGCGTCTAAGAATTACGACGTATACAAATTCAGAACTTCCAGACTTCTGGCTTTTCTGCAACAAGGCCTGGACTTGGGCCTTTGTCTGGCCTCCCTCAAGTTCATATCTCTGCCTTGTCGGTGTGGTTTCAGAGGAAAATTGCGTCTATTCCTGACCTTCATACTTTCACTCAGGGTGTTACAGATTCCGCCTCCCTATGTCTCTCCTGTGGCTCCATGGGATCTGTCTGTTGTCCTGATTGCCCTGCAAGAGTCTCCATTTGAACTTCTTGAGTCAGTGGACCTTAAATGGCTTATGGTCAAGGTCCTGTTCCTGCTGGTTATTGCCTCCACTAGGTCAGACCTAGGCGCTCTGTCCTGTCCTCCACCCTTTCTGATATTTCACCGTGACCGAGCTGTTCTTAGAACTCACCCTGGTTATTTGCCTAAGGTGGTGTCATCTTTCCACCTTAAAGAGCGGTCTTTGGATGTGGTAAGGGCTCTTCGTATTTATGTGGAGAGGACTGCTTCTATTAGGAGGTCAGATACCCTTTTTGTACTTTTTGGTTTTCACAAATGTGGCTGGCCTGCGAATAAGCAAACCTTGGCCAGATGGATTAGAATGGTGCTTGCACATGCTTATGCGCAGGCTGGACTTCCAGCTCCTGCTGCTATCGGAGCCCATTCTACTCGGTCTGTTGGACCTTCTTGGGCGTGAACAATTGTGCAAGGCGGCTATGTGGTCCTCAGTGAACACGTTCATTAGGTTCTATGCCTTCGATACTTCCGCCTCCCAGGATGCTTCCTTTGGATGCCGGGTTCTCATACCCGCTACGGCGTGTTCCCTCCCATGAGTTAGGATATCCGCAATGTTTCCCTGTGGAAACCAATGTACCCCGCTGCAGAAAAGGAGATTTATGGTAGACTTACCATGGTTAAATCTCTTTCTGCGAGGTACATTGGTTCCACAGGAATCCCACCCTGACGCACCTAGCTTCTATGGGTTTGTATGGAATTAGCCGCTAGTCCCTTCTCCTGTTGTGAGAACGTGGTTCTATGTGACTAACATCTACCTTCTCTTTTACTTGCTCCTGCATTGGACTAGTTAATGATACTGAGCTCACAGTGCCTGGAGGCGGAGTTATAGAGGAGGCCCCAATGCATTCTGGGACAATCTGAAGCTTTAGCCTGTTGGTGCCTGGATCAAGCTCCATCTCTACACCCCGATGTTTCCCTGTGGAACCAATGTTACTCGCAGAAAGAGATTTAACCATGGTAAATCTACCATAAATCTCCTTTTAATGTTGATTGAACCTAGCGTTTTTAAGTCTTTTATAAAAAAAGGGCATTTTTACCTTAACTCAAAACGTAAAGCAGATAAAGTAATTTTGGTTTGGATTTTTGGATTCGGGAGGAAGAGTTACCGTAGGGGTCTAAATGTCATGGTGATACCTTAATAAACACCCGTGATACTTCAAATAAACTGGATAAAGAAGCCGTGATTAGTAAATAATTTTAATAAATTGAAAAATCAATATTTAATACACAAATTGTCAGACAGTCGAGCTATTTGGCAGAAATAGTTGTTTTGACATCCTCTCAACTAAAACATTGCTATGTGACTAAAACGCACAAGCAGCTTCTGCTGATTTAAAATGATAATTAGAATGCCTATATTCTGTGTGCGACTGTGGCTGTATCTGCATACGAAATGCTACGTTACAGTGATTTCCAGGCATACACTGTGACATAGCATTTTGTATGCAGATACAGCTGCAGTCACACACAGAATATAGGCATGTCACATATCATTTTAATCAGCAGAATCTGCTTGTGCCCCTAGGCATTCCAAATGCTCTCTAGGAATTTCAGACAGGCACATTTATCATTACTTGCTGCTTTTGGCCAGTTGTGCGTCATGAACTTACACAAAAAAAAAAAAGGATTGGATTTCCTGGGACATTTTTATGTATGCATTTATAAAACAGTCTTTTATACATACAGTGGTTATATTACACATTGCTTTTGTTTTAATCCCACTGGTTTATTGAGTCAGGATAAATTTACCATACCACTACCACTACGGGGCACAAATAGAGCAATTCAATTGTTGCTCTGTTTGGATGCTCATTAGCTGCCGGAGAGACATGTCGGGGAAGATTCCCAGAAAAATGTTTTGGGTTCCAATCAGAGCAATTGAATTGTTGCTCCGAATGGGCTCCCATTACTTTTTACATGCTCAGACAGGATTTAGCGGCATGGAAAAGCAAGTGACTCATCCCCCTTCTCACTGCCTCCTAAGGTGGTGAAAAGAAATGTGTGAAATGTCCATGGTATAGGTGCCCTGACGAGGACTTTAGAGTGGTTTAAACCCTATTAACTGCTAAACCCCGTCTATTTGGGGGTAAAAAGTAATGGTCGCCAATTCCACACAAATACCTGTACTTCTTAGACACGTTCTCAATGCAGCCAGTGGTGCTACTGTTGCTAATTGGGGAAAACAATGGATTCTCCCTCTCCTTCTGCATTGCACAACTCTATCTAGCACACCTATAATGTAGAAGTTATCACTAGCTGTTTACATTAACTCCCTTATCACGAGGCTCATACTTGGACATTTCACAACTGTTCTTTGCTTATGGCCAACAGTCATCTGTGCTTCTTCCCCTAACACTTTCCCCTCCATCCCTTCCTCTGCCTCTCCCTGCCATCCCCTGTTCTTCCTATACCTTAACAGCCGGCCATGGTATCTCCTATTTCTCTGCTCCGTCTCACTCTTAAGGTCCGTGCGCAGTACTTTATATAGTAAACGACGTCGCTCATTTTGACCCTTCGTGAGCGACGTAGTTTACTATAACAACTAGTGTGTACTCTGTAAAAGACGAACGATGTGCTGCCCTGTGTGTCGTTATTGACCCTCAGTCTTGGCCAGGCGGCCCAGCCCAGGAGGGGGACGCACTAGGCGATGTCGCTCAGCGAGCACATTGTCTAGTGTGTACCCACCTTAAATCTACTATTGTTCACGTATGTAAGCAAGTAAATTAAACAAGTAATGGGCACCTGATTGGAGCAACAATTGATTTTTTTTTTTCTGAGTGCCCATTATTTGTAGCAGTTTTATTGTAAAGCTAAATTAAATGGGATCACTGATAATTCTCAGTGATAGAAGCCTTGAGCATTTACCAAAAACCACAGGACAATGCATAAATATAATGTATTAGTATAGTGAAGCTCAAATACAATAATCCTGGCGTCCTGGCTGCATTGTGGTTGGTTTTGCCCCTAGGGATCAGTTAAGGGGGGGTTACACACAGAGATTGCTTAGAAGTTGAGCACGGATCTCTCCGTGTGTATGTCCCACAGCAATAGCGATGCGCTGCCCGCTATGAGACGGGTATTTGGTGGTGGTTGGGGGACTTAGGTGCAATGTGGCAGAGATATGAAGAAGGATGGGCACAGAGGGCAATGTGACTGCTATGGTGGGTGGGGTTCAGAGATGGCGTTTCTTCCTAGCGTTCCATGGACAGTGATATTGCTGTGGAGGGGGTAGAGAGATATAGAGATTGGGTATCTCAGGACAATCTGACTGCAATGAGGGGCAGAGAGAGAGGTCTCGGACAATGAGATTGCTATGGTAGGGCGGGGCAGAGAGATAAGGGGGGTCATTCCGAGTTGTTCGCTCGTTGCCGATTTTCGCAATGAAGCGATTAGGGTGAAAATGCGCATGGTACGCAGTGCGCATGCGCTAAGTATTTTAGCACAAAACTTAGTAGATTTACTCACGTCCGAACGAAGAATTTTCATCGTTGAAGTGATCGGAGTGTGATTGACAGGAAGTGGGTGTTTCCTGGGCGGAAACTGACCGTTTTCCGGGAGTGTGTGGAAAAACGCAGGCGTGCCAGGAAAAAACGCGGGAGTGTCTGGAGAAACGGGGGAGTGGCTGGCCGAACACAGGGCGTGTTTTTGACGTCAAACCAGGAACGAAACGGGCTGAGCTGATCGCAGTGTAGGAGTAAGTCTCGAGCTACTCGGAAACTGCTAAGAATTATTTATTCGCAATTTTGCTAATCTTTCGTTCGCTATTCTGCTAAGCTAAGATACACTTCCAGAGGGCGGCAGCCTAGCGTGTGCAATGCTGCTAAAATCTGGCAATATATAAAGCAGGGATGGGGAACCTTCGGCCCTCCAGCTGTTGTTGAACTACACATCCCAGCATGACCTGCAACAGTTTTAGCATGGCCAAATAGCAAAACTGTAGCAAGGCATGCTGGTATGTGTAGTTCAACAACAGCTGGAGGGCCGAAGGTTCCCCATCCCTGATATAAAGCAAAGGGCTCATGAGGTGATGAGACTGGTATGGAGTGGGGAGGATAGGAGATGGAGAAATAGAACTGGGGCAATTAGACTGCTATTAAGGGGAGGGGGAGCAGAACAATATGGAGGAAGGGGGGCTCAGGGAGCAATGAGACTGTTAAGAGGAGCATAGAGATATGGAGAATGCTTTAGTGGAGAAGGAATAGAGATATGGAGGTAGAGGGCAGTGAGCTATGTAGTGGCAATAATACTAGTGACAGAGATATCAAAGAGGTGTTGAGGGATATATAAAGGGAGAAGTCTCAGGGGGTGATAAGCGCAGGGCCGGTTCCAGGGCTTCTGGCGCCCCGGGCGGCATTGGGGGGCGTGGCTTCATACAGGGGGCGTGGTCATTTACGCCCCCTGTACAGACTGGAATGATGCGCGGTGCGCGATGACGTCATCGCGCACCGCACATCAAAGGTCCTTTCAACGAAGAGAAACTAGACGCGTAGCGTCTAGTTCCCTTCGTGGAGAGGACCTTGGCCGTGCGGTGCGCGATGACGTCATCGCGCACCGCACAGTAAAGGACCTCTCCACGAAGGGAAACTAGACGCGTACGCGTCTAGTTTCCCTTCCCAGCGGCCAGCGGCAGCAGGGTGACAGCGGGGGCCGGGGGGCACACACTGCAGCAGCGGATCTTGCCCTGGTGCGGCGCCCTGCGCCCTCCGGAAGGCGGCGCCCCGGGCAAAAGTACTGCTTGCCCGTGGCAAGATCCGCTACTGGATAAGCGGTTATGGATCGGGGAGGCTAAGAGGTGGAGGTGGGGGCAGTCACTGCCCCTGTCACATGCAGCCCTGTTCTCACTGACACATCACTCATCTCCTGCTATACTCTGTGTTGCTGGGGGACCCTGCTCCTTCCTCTATATAAGCAGCTGGACCAGTCTGAAGCAGGTACAGTATTTCTTCAACATGCTGGAACACAAAGAAGTTGCAGGAGGCCAGGTCTGAACTGTATGACAGATGACCAAGCTTCTGGATGTGTTCATGGGCCAGAAAATCCACCACTTTCCTGGACTTATGAGCAGGCACAGTGTTGTGATGGAGAAGGGCACCACGAGTGCGTGTGGTTGGACAGCGCCTGGAAATGGCTTTCAGCACTTGTGGCAGGCATTGGTTGGTGAACCAGTCCCCAATGATGGTGCACTGCTGCACAAGTGGTAGAGTTGCTACATGACCATTCTTGGCCACTAAAACAGCCACCATCTGCTTGGCCATGCTGCACTTGTGCCTGAACTTCTGTAGCGGCGCACCTCCAACTGGGGTCCAATGGGCCAACTGTTTGGTCTCTCGGTCGAAAGTGTAGTTCCAGGATTCATTGCCACTGATGATCTCCCAGACAGAATTTGTTGACCACCATCACACCTGGCCAGTATGTTGTTGCACCAAGTCACCTGAGCCTCCTGCTCTCTAGTCAGCTGATGGGGCATTTAGTGTTCCCTCTAGAAATTCTAGAGGGCAGGGCGCCGGACTGCGGGGGCATATGTGTGCACCGCGCACACGTCCGAAAAGGTGGCGTGGCCATGCAAAATAGGGGTCGTGGCCATGTAACGTCATTGGAGTGGGCGGTGCGGCCCACAGACGTTACTACAGTGGGTGGCCGGCGGCTTCCCTGTTGGGGGCGTGACCAGCACCTATGGAGGTGCTGGGCTACCCCCAAGCTCTCTCCCATAGTGTGAATGTATACCGTGCGCATGCGCGCGGCATCTTTACACGTTGGAAGGGCAGGAAGCGGACGGCTGTTTTAGCAGGGCGCCGCAGAACACTAGGCACTCTGCATGCAGAAATGTTGTTCAGGCCAAGCTTTTTGTGGAGTATTAAGCGTATAGATCCCGATGAGATGCATATCTCCTTTAAAGAGGACACGGTCATCCTGTTGTCCACCAAAACCATGGCCCATATGGCAGCAATGTTGTCCTTGGTGACGGCGGACACAGATTGGCTGAAGTGCTCTTCATCTTCCCGGGGTCGTCTTCCGTGCTGATATTCTGCAAACCACTCAAACACAGAGGATCGGGATGGCGCTTCTTCCCCAAAAGCTGCTTGTAGTTCGTCAAAACTCTACTGCTGTCACAGACCACTCTAGTAATCGTAGAAGATCATAGCTGTCCTGTGGCCTCTGTTGAGCTCAAGTTCGTGAAGGAAGTGAACCTGCTGACTACTTCGGTGTGCAGTGCTGCTTATACAGTATGATTCTGTGCCTTGACATTTCACAAAAACTTTTTAGTCACAGATTACAGTTCACAACCAGACAGATTGTGTCTACTCTATCTATGCACTGCACATCCGGAAACTTATCGCACATCCCTCGTATTATTACTACTACACTCACCACTACTATTACTACTACACCACTTCACTACTACCACTATCCCTTCAACTCTAACAGGGCCATACTGGGACTAAAAAGAGGCCCTGGCATTTAAAAAAAAATCATAACCTGCACCTCCTGCGGTCTTGTGCTGTCGGTCTACATGCTTCCATACGGTGAATGACTGTTAGCACTCTAAGGGGGTATTCAATTAGTGTCAAAATCGCGTTTTCACTGTATAAATCACAAATTTACCGCAAATGATGGTAAATTTATGAAACCGTCTATTCAATTGTCCGCAACATCGTTTTAGGTGTAGTTTTAACACACATTTCAATTCACCGACTCTGGGCAGGTGATAAAGTTGGGGAAAATCCCTATTTTAAATAACAAATTTCGGGATTTGGTTCTGAACCCCTGGGACACCCCCCTGCATTACTAATTAAGTACTTCAAGGTTTTTTATTATTTTTAATTGCCCAATAATGACATGTCATTTTTTGGGGTGAAAAAGTGCAAAATGATGGCAATTGGGGTACAAAGCATGGGACAGGTTTATTCTTTATTGGGCTGCTTTATTAGTGGGACAAGTGTTTTTAGACTTGCAGGTGGGAGTAATCAGTCTGTTTCCACTTTTTTTTTTAAGTCCCCTAAAGTGACTCAAATATACAGTGTACTTATACCCATTTTCATGTACCCCAAGTATATTTTTAGCACTTATTTTGTGGGGGGGAAATTACTTTCTATTAATTTTTTTTTTTTAAATATGCATATAACCGCTATTTGACCCAATTTAAATACCAGAAATAAGTTTATTAGAACCAATAATAAACTTTTATATAGTTATCCGATGTTAGTTTTCGCTAATTTGCATTTGAAAGGGTGAATTGCGGGAGTATACACACGAAAAATCTGTTTTTGCGGGGAAAAAGATGTGAAAACAGCAATCGCGGTAAATTGCCGCAATTTCAACGCTAATTGAATACCCCCTAATTTGTGGATAGCTCCATCCACCATTCACTGTCTGGTTGCAGGCTGGGAGGCAGGTAGAGAATGACACTCACCATCTGCCCCTGCCCGAAGAACCTCAGAAATTGTGGAGCCCTGGGCAGCTGCCCAGTGTGCCTCTACATTAAGATGGCCTTGGGTTAGGGCAGATTAGATGGGCCAAGCGGTTCTTACCTGCTGTCAAATTCTTTGTTTCTATGTCTTCATGCCCTTGTTGCTATCAATTATTGCAGCGAGCGACTGGTGGAGAGTAAAGCAAGAGCAGTTTCAGGAGATTGTAGGGTGTTGTACTCCAAAACGATCATATCTGATCTTTATTTATAAGGTCTGTCCCAGCACTGGGTGATTGGATTCTAGTGTGTGTGTGTGTGTCTCTCTCCAGTTTGTTTTGTGGGCCGGATGTTTCCGGTATGAGCTATTCAAGCTTCTTTTGCCCCTGTGCACATTATTACACCCCAAGGAGCATTTCATTAGAGGCACCCGGGTGCGACATGCTATATTAGGTCTAGAAAGGGGTATTAGTGTTGTTCTATACTACCTGCTAAATTCCCAAGCATCTGCCAGCCATTAATGATGTTCATTACTCACCCCCTTCATTCACTCAACATTTCTGCCTCAGATATTTCTCTATCGTCCTTGTGGATGCTGGGGTTCCTGAAAGGACCATGGGGAATAGCGGCTCCGCAGGAGACAGGGCACAAAAAGTAAAGCTTTCCGATCAGGTGGTGTGCACTGGCTCCTCCCCCTATGACCCTCCTCCAGACTCCAGTTAGATTTTTGTGCCCGGCCGAGAAGGGTGCAATCTAGGTGGCTCTCCTAAAGAGCTGCTTAGAGAAAGTTTAGCTTAGGTTTTTTATTTTACAGTGAGTCCTGCTGGCAACAGGATCACTGCAACGAGGGACTTAGGGGAGAAGGAGTGAACTCACCTGCGTGCAGGATGGATTGGCTTCTTGGCTACTGGACATCAGCTCCAGAGGGACGATCACAGGTACAGCCTGGATGGTCACCGGAGCCGCGCCGCCGGCCCCCTTGCAGATGCTGAAGTAAGAAGAGGTCCAGAATCGGCGGCTGAAGACTCCTGCAGTCTTCTAAAGGTAGCGCACAGCACTGCAGCTGTGCGCCATTTTCCTCTCAGCACACTTCACACGGCAGTCACTGAGGGTGCAGGGCGCTGGGAGGGGGGCGCCCTGGGAGGCAAATGAAAACCTTTTTTGGCGAAAAATACCTCGCATATAGCCCCCAGAGGCTATATGGAGATATTTAACCCCTGCCAAGATTCACTAAATAGCGGGAGACGAGCCCGCCGAAAAAGGGGCGGGGCCTATCTCCTCAGCACACAGCGCCATTTTCTCTCACAGAAAGCCTGGAGAGAAGGCTCCCAGGCTCTCCCCTGCACTGCACTACAGAAACAGGGTTAAAACAGAGAGGGGGGGCACTGATTTTGGCGATATTGAGATATATATAAAGATGCTATAAGGGAAAACACTTATATAAGGTTGTCCCTATATAATTATAGCGTTTTGGTGTGTGCTGGCAAACTCTCCCTCTGTCTCCCCAAAGGGCTAGTGTGGGTCCTGTCCTCTGTCAGAGCATTCCCGGTGTGTGTGCTGTGTGTCGGTACGTGTGTGTCGACATGTATGAGGACGATGTTGGTGAGGAGGCGGAGAAATTGCCTGTAATGGTGATGTCACTCTCTAGGGAGTCGACACCGGAATGGATGGCTTATTTAGGGAATTACGTGAGAATGTCAACACGCTGCAAGGTCGGTTGACGACGTGAGACGGCCGACAAACTATTAGTACCGGTCCAGGCGTCTCAGAAACACCGTCAGGGGCGTTAAAAACGCCCATTTACCTCAGTCGGTCGACACAGACACAGACACGGACACTGAATCCAGTGTCGACGGTGAATAAACAAACGTATTTCTCATTAGGGCCACACGTTAAGGGCAATGAAGGAGGTGTTGCATATTTCTGATACTACAAGTACCACAAAAAAGGGTATTATGTGGGAGTGAAAAAACTACCTGTAGTTTTTCCTGAATCAGATAAAATAAAATGAAGTGTGTGATGATGCGTGGGGTTACCCCGATAGCAAATATTGGCGTTATACCCTTTCCCGCCAGAAATTAGGGCGCGTTGGGAAACACCCCTTAGGGTGATAAGGCGCTCACACGCTTATCAAGTGGCGTTACCGTCTCCAGATACGGCCGCCCTCAAGGGGCCAGCTGATAGGAAGCTGGAAAGATATCCTAAAAAGTATATACACACATACGGTGGTTATACTGCGACCAGCGATCGCCATCAGCCTGGAGATGCAGTGCTGGGTTGGCTTGGTCGGATTCCCTGACTGAAAATATTTTATTCATATAGAGCATTTAATAGGATGCATTCTATATATATGTACGTGAGATGCACAGAGGGATATTTGCTCTCTGGCATCAAGATAAGTACGTTGTCCATATCACCCAGAAGATGTCATGGACACGACAGTGGTCAGGTGATACAGATCCCATACGGCACATGGAAGTATTGCCGTATAAAGGGAAGGAGTTAGTTGGGGTCGGTCCATCGGACGGCAACAGCTGGGAAATCCAACCTTTTTACCCCAAGTTACATCTCAGCTGAAAAAGACACCGTCTTTTCAGCCTCAATCCTTCCTTTCCCATGAGGGCATGCAGGCAAAAGGCCAGTCATATCTGCCCAGACATAGAGGTAAGGGAAGTAGACTGCAGCAGGCAGCCCCTTCCCAGGAAAAGAAGCCCTCCACCGCGTCTGCCAAGTCCTCAGCATGACGCTGGGGCCATGCAAGCGGACTCAAGGTGGGGGGGTAGTCTCAAGAGTCTCAGCGCGCAGTGGGATCACTCGCAGGTTGACCCCTAGATAGTACAAGTATTATCCCAGGGGTACAGATGGGAGAGTCGAGACATCTTCTCCTCGCAGGTTTCTGAAGTCTGCTTTACCAACGGCTCCCTCCGACAGGGAGGCAGCATTGGAAACAATTCACAAGCTGTATATCCAGCAGGTGATAAATCAAAGTACCCCTCCTACAACAAGGAAAAGGGTATTATTTTTCCACACTATATTGTGGTACTGACGCCAGACGGCTTGGTGAGACATAGTCTAAACTGAAATCTTTGAACACTTACATAAAAGGTTCAAATCGAGATGGAGTCACTCAGAGCAGTGATAGCGAACCGGAAAAAAGGGGACTATATGGTGTCCCTGTACATCAAGGATTACCTCCATGTCCAAATTTGCCCTTCTCAACAAGGGTACCTCTGGTTCGTGGTACAGAACTGTCAATATCAGTTTCAGACGATGCCGTTTGAATTATCCACGGCACCCCGGGCCTTTTACCAAGGTAATGGCCGAAAAGATGTTTCTTCAAAGAAAAAAGGCATCTAAATTATCCCTTACTTGGACGATATCCTGAAAAGGGCAAGTTCCAGAGAACAGTTGGAGGTCGGAAGAGCACTATCTAAAGTAGTTCTACGACAGCACGACTGGATTCTAAATATTCCAAGAATCGCAGCTGTTTTCCGACGATACGTCTGCTGTTCCTAGGAATGATTCTGGGCATAGTCCAGAAAAAGGTGTTCCTCCGGGAGGAAAAAGCCAAGGAGTTATTCGACCTAGTCAGAAACCTCCTAAAACCAGGCCAAGTATCAGTGCATCAATGCACAGGAGTCCTGGGAAAAATGGTGGCTTCTTACGAAGCGATTCCATTCGGCAGATCTCAGGGGATTTGCTGGACGAATGGTCCGGATCGCATTTTCAGATGCATCAGCGGATAATCCTGTCTCCAAGGACAAGGGTGTCTCTTCTGTGGGGGCTGCAGAGTGCTCATCTTTTAGAGGGCAGCACACTCAGCATTCAGGACTGTGTTCTGGGGACCACGGATACCAGCCTGAGAGGCTGGGGAGTAGTCACACAGGGAAAAAATTTCCAAGGAAGTGTGGTCAAGTCTGGAGACTTCTCTCCACATGAATATACTGGAGCTAAGGGCAATTTACAATGCTCTGAGCCTAGGAAGACTCCTGCTTCAAAGTCAACCGGTGCTGATCCAGTAGGACATCATCATGGCGGTCGCCCACGTTATCAGACGGGGCGACACAAGAAGCAGGAGGGCAATGACAGCAAGGATTCTTCGCTGGGCGGAAAATCATGTGATAACACTGTCAGCAGTGTTCATTCCGGGAGTGGGCAACTGGGAAGATTTCCTCAGCATAAATGAATTCCACCCGGAAAAGTGGAAACTTAATCTGGAAGTTTCCACATGATTGTAAACCGTTGGGAAAGACCAAAGGTGGTTATGATGGCGTCCCACCTGAAGCGCCAGGTCAAGAGACACTCAGGCAATAGCTGGGACGCTCTGGTAACACCGTCGGTGTACCAGTCGGTGTATGTGTTCCATCCTCTGCTTTTCATACCCAATGTATTGAAAATGATAGGAAGGAGAGGAGTAAGAACTATACTCGTGGCTCCGGTTTGGCCAAGAAGGACTTGGTTCCCGGAACTTCAAGAGATACTAAGAAGGGTCTTGATTCGGCAAGAACCGTGTCTGTTCCGGGACTTACCGCAGCTGCGTTGACGCCAAGGCGGGTGAACGCCGGATCCTAAGGGAAAGAGGCATTCCGGAAGAGGTCATCCCTACCCTGGTCAGAGCCAGGAAGGAGGTGACCGCACAACATTATCACCACTTAGGTGAAAATATGTGCCAGGGTGTGAGTCCAGGAAGGCTCCACGGAAGAATTTCAACTAGGTTACTTTCTACATTTCCTGCAAACAGGAGTGTCTATGGGTCTCAAATTGGGTCCATTAAGGTTCAAATTTCGGCCTGTTGATTTTCTTCCAGAAAGAAATTGGCTTCAGTTCCTGAAGTCCAGAAGTTGTTAAGGGAGTACTGCATATACAGCCCCTTTGATGTCTCCAGTGGCACTGGGCGATCTCAACGTAGTTTTGGGATTCCTAAAAAATCACATTGGTTTAAACAACTCAAATCTGTGGATTTGATATATCTCACATGGAAAATGACCATGCTGTTGGTCCTGGCCTCGGCCAGGCGAGTGTCAGAATTGGCGGCTTTATCTCACAAAGCCATATCTGATTGTCCATTCGGACAGAGCAAAGCTGCGGACTCGTCCCCAGTTTCTCCTTAAGGTGGTGTCAGCGTTTCACCTGAACCAGCTTATTGTGGTACCTGCGGCTACTAGGGACTTGGAGGACTCCAAGTTGCTGGATGTTATCAGGGCCCTGAAAATATAGTTTCCAGGTTGGCTGGAGTCAGGAAATCTGACTTGCTGTTTATCCTGTATGCACCCAACAATGCTGGGTGCTTCTGCTTCTAAGCAGTCGATTGCTCGTGGGATTGGTAGCACAATTCAACTTGCACATTCTGTGGCAGGCCTGCCACAGTCTAAATCTGTTAAGGCCCATTCCACAAGGAAGGTGGGCTCATCTTGGGCGGCTGCCCGAGGGGTCTCTGCATTACAACTTTGCCGAGCAGCTACGTGGTCGGGGGAGAACACGTTTGTAAAATTCTACAAATTTGATACCCTGGCAAAAGAGGACCTGGAGTTCTCTCATTCGGTGCTGCAGAGTCATCCGCACTCTCCCGCCCGTTTGGGAGCTTTGGTATAATCCCCATGGTCCTTTCAGGAACCCCAGCATCCACAAGGACGATAGAGAAAATAAGAATTTACTTACCGATAATTCTATTTCTCGGAGTCCGTAGTGGATGCTGGGCGCCCATCCCAAGTGCGGATTATCTGCAATACTTGTACATAGTTATTGCTAACTAAATCGGGTTATTGTTGTTGTGAGCCATCTTTTCAGAGGCTCCGCTGTTATCATACTGTTAACTGGGTTCAGATCACAGGTTGTACAGTGTGATTGGTGTGGCTGGTATGACTCTTACCCGGGATTCAAAATTCCTCCCTTATTGTGTACGCTCGTCCGGGCACAGTACCTAACTGGAGTCTGGAGGAGGGTCATAGGGGGAGGAGCCAGTGCACACCACCTGATCGGAAAGCTTTACTTTTTGTGCCCTGTCTCCTGCGGAGCCGCTATTCCCCATGGTCCTTTCAGGAACCCCAGCATCCACTACGGACTCCGAGAAATAGAATTATCGGTAAGTAAATTCTTATTTTTACTCTGTACAGAAAGCCTCAAAAGTTCTTCAATGCAGACTTTACGCAGATAAGAAAACTATAGCCAGGGGGTTTCTGTAACAAAAGTCCGAATACACAATGGTAATTGCAGCAAAGCCAGACAATGCAGCGATCAGGGAGGTAGAGAGGTGTCACATGGACACAATAACAATGAAACATCAGCTTGTCCGGAGAACAATACGGAGAGGGGACCCCACATCTTCTGATCTTTCCCAGCTAAACTGCAGATAATTCATTTTACAGTGAAACCTGCTGTGTTCTTCATGCAACTAACTCAATTGTTTTAGAGGCTGGCAATAAACAACTAAATCCCTTTTAGTGATAAGCAGTACATTTTTCACTGATGCATATAATACTAAATAGAGTACGGTTTTGAGTACATTTTGCAGTCTGGCTATGCTAATGCTTTGTCTGGTGATTATAATAGTGAATGCGGTAAATGGTGATATAATCTTGTAATGTCAGCCTGAGCCTTGCATACAAACACTGTAATAAGATTATGGACAACTTTTATTATAACAAAAATAAATAAATAATACGGACTATATAAAACTTTAGTATTACCAATAACATGGAAAATACATGAATATGGCAATAGAATGTTTTCTGTTTCTGAAAGTGCAATAACAAATACGTACAGTGCTGCTTACTGAGGCTCAGTAATCCTGTAATAAGTTCTGTGTGACTTGTGCAATAAGTTCTGTTTGGCTTGTTCTATGTAATAAGTTCTGTGTGACCTCGGCTATGTAATAAGTTCTGTGTGCAGGGCAGCCATTAGGGGGGGACTATGTGGACTCGTGTCCCAGGCCCTTACAGAGAAGGGGACCCACCCCTGGCTCCTACTGCCAATACTTGTAGAGCTGCACCAGTCTGTGAATCAACAGCAGGCTGATGCGCAGGGGCGCTACTTAAAAAAACAAGCCTTATCTACGCATCCGCTCTCTGTAAACCGTTCCTGTAGGTCCGCAACACTCCACCTATATGTAACGTCACAATGTATGACATCACATGGGGGTGGAGCAATGTAGCAGCATCTCTTTTTGGGGACGGAGGAGCCCTGTCTATTTTGCCAATCCCAGGCCCCACAATTTCTGATGGCAGCCCTGTCTGTGTGACTTGTGGTATGTTGTGAGTTCTGTGTGATTTGTGCTATATAATAAGTTCTGTGTAGCTTCTGCTATGTAAAAAGTTCTGTGTAGCTTCTCCTAAAAAGATGAACCACATTTCAACTTCCAGCGAGCGGTCCGTTTGTGTATTACTCCTTTATGTTTGGTGCAGGCTGTGCTTCCTCTCAGTCACTTACAGCGTGATGTGTTACTATTATAGATATCTATATTTGTCTTGTGGAAAGCTGTGTACACGGTTTACCCTGATATAACATGCTATGGAAACAAGTTATCTTGGCGTGACGCTCTGTGAGAAATATCAGCATTTCCTAGTACAGCCTGCGCCACAGGGACCCGTTGGCTGTCTCTGGTGAACCTGCGTTTGGCACTGTACCCAAATTGGCAGATTAACCCCTTACTTGCTGGGATCACGGGCCTGTTACATGTGCACCACAAAGCATTTGCATAGTCCGTTTGATTATTTTAGACCAAGTTGCTGGGTGCGTATAGGCCCAAAAACTAATAATACTGGTAAACCTCTGGTCGAGACTGATGATCAGACCTTTACCTGGCTGGCGGAAAAGCTGTCTAGCAGATGAATATGATCTGCCAGTGTATTCCAGATACAGCAAGGCTGAACCTCCTACAGTAGGTGCTAAGTCACTCAGGCAGCGCAAACAGCAGCTGTTCAACAGAATTTCCTCAATAAAAACCTAATAAAATATTAGAAAAAGAGCAGCGCTAATGGCTGCTCTCAATGGCTGACTTAACATTTTACAGAATCTATGGACGAACCTTACATACAACCTCCATATTATTTTATTAGAATAGTGGTAACCTTGTTTAATAGAATTAAACAGCTTATAAAATATATTCTTTTTGTCTATGTTGTTCTATTTTATTTGAAGTACAAAAAAAACCCCCCATCACACTAGTCCTTAAGGTGCATACACATGGTGCGATGTAACCTTACGATTTTGACCATATATGAAAATTGTGAGGAAAGTTAGTGCAAATTGCACTGTGTGTACACAGCTTGCGATACCGAGGCACGCTCTTGTGGTGTCGGTATCGCAAGAAAAGATAGACTGTGCAGCCAAGTCAATCTTGACTATGGGGGTCATTCCGAGTTGATCATAGCCCTGCCCCACATGTTAGTAACGCCCCCCCCCTTCCCCTGCAGAAGTGCAGTAGCATCGCACAGCGGCGATGCTTTTTTTGCACTTTAGGAGCAGCTCCCGGCCAGTGCAGCTTTAGCGTGCTGGCCGGGAGCTACTCGTTGCTCCCCAGCCCGCAGCGGCTGCGTGTGACGTCACGCAGCCGCTGCGTCCCGCCCCCCCGCACGGTCCGGCCACACCTGCGTTGGCCAGACCGCGCCCACGAAACGGCGACCAAACTCCGCCGTTCCACCCCCCCCCCCCCCCCCGCCCAGCAACCGCCTCTGCCTGTCAATCAGACAGAGGCGATCGTAGCTCCGCAACAGCCTTCGGCCGTCTGGCACGCGCCGGCGCACGTGCAGTTCTGACCCGATCGCTGCGCTGCGATAACTGCAGCGTGCAATCGGGTCAGAATGACCCCCTATATTGTGTACTATCTAGTACATAGTATAGTCAAAATCTCCCATAGTCAAAATCTCAAGTAAAGATAGTCAGCATCAGTGGTTCAGGGCTCCGGGGAGTTCAGGGGAAGTCGCAAAGTCAAAATCGAAGATAGTCATTATCTCACCGTGTGTATGCACCTTTAGTTAGACCTGTTTATAACCAAGTAATGTCTGTGTATTCATAGGGGGATGTTCAAACAGCAGGGATTACCCCACCTCTGAATTCCCGAAGTTGTGCAGTACTTCATACCTCCATGAGCTGTGAGGTAAAGTCCATGTAAAAAATGGCAAATTTTTTAGGGAAGCCAATATTTGGGGATTTGTGTGATCTGCGCCTGATGCCCTGATTTTTTTTTTTTTTTTTTAAGGTGCGGGAGAAAGGCTATTTAATTGAATAGCCTCTCGCCCACACTATTGGGATTTTAGCCGTTACAGATTCCCACTCTATGGGTGTCATGGACACCCACGAGTGGGTATAGTCCTGTTGGTCAGCATGCCAACCGTTGGGCTGTTCACCGTTCAGGATTCTGGTGTTGGTATAGTGACCGCCGGTCAAATAACCGCAACCCGTACGTATACAGTGCTGTCTATATCCAGCAATCAAATTTAAATGGTGCCCATTTGCCTATCATTATGAGTGCACTGATAACCCCCCCTTCTTGACTACTATAAACACTTATTTGTATAGCGCCAACATAATCTGTTGCGCTGTACAAGTGATTATTTTGAACACTACATAGGTAAATCTGTATATTAGCAGCTGCTGAGTTTTTAATGATCAATGTCTATCAAATTAAACCTAAACATTACTATAGTGTAAACTAAAAGATCTATGCTTACATCTAAACTGCAACCCTCCCAGGCACAATGTGCAGCCACTTCCTGCATTGTGCTACTAATATTGCAGATGTTTGTGAAGGGGTAATGTGTTAACTAGCTGCAGTAATCATATACTGTATGTGGAACAAAGGCCGATAATCCGCGTCTGTCTCCACAGGGCTGCATTGTGTGGTCAGGAAGGACCTGATCATCTACACGGCCAGTTGCCGCCTCTGCTTCACTTAGTACAGAACACATCAGTTGCATCTCCAAGGAAAACATGGTGGTGGAGTTTGCAGTCGTTAGTTTAGCACAAGAAATATGTGATGTTATATGCGGTGTAGTGTGTTTATAAATGGAAGACTTACATTATTATGGCTATAACATTTTAGATAATGACTCAAATGTTCTTTGAAGCTTCTGGGTAGGGAGCAAGATCATATTATTATTATTATTTATGAAGATGCCTCAAAATTCCTCAACACCATGCAGTGGGGAAGGTAGAGCTACTGGGTAACTCCAAGGGGAGATTCAGTTCAATCCGGTGTGATGTCCGGCTGTGTTACTGGCATGTATTACATTCGGCAAAGTGTGCTCATTTTCCTGTGCACCTCTATGGAACTCTGGGTGGTAATTGGGCAAGCCTCCGGCATCCTGTTGCTTTTTGGGTAAAGTGGTCTGGGCAAAAGACGCTATGAATTGCCTAATTGCGGCTACACTCCTTGGCAGCTTATTGCCAAAAATCCCAGCAAACTGCCACAGGGCATTGGCTGGGATGATGCAATTTGCCATGCCAAGTCACCCCCAGCCTGCCATTCTGCACCTGTTGTAGAGTGACGGGGAATATTGATATTAAGAGTCCAATTTCCAATCGATACAGAGCAATAATTGGCCTCTTTGCACTGTTAGAGACATGGGGGGTCATTCCGACCCGATCGCACGCTGCAGTTGTTCGCAGCACAACGATCGGGTCAGAACTGAGCATATGCGCTGGCGCATGCCAGACGGTCGAAGGCCATCGTTACCTAGCGATCGCCTCTGCCAGATTGACAGGCAGAGATGTTCGCTGGGTGGGAGGGGGCGGCACGGCGGTGTTCAGACGCTGTTTTGGGGGCATGGCCCGGCCAACGCAGGCGTGGCCGGACCATGTGGTGGGCGGGCCGCAGCGGCTGCGTGACGTCACACGCAGCCGCTGCGACCCAGGGCAGCAACGAGTTACTCCCAGCCAGCCGCAGGAGCTGCGCTGGCCTGGAGTTACTCTTCTAGTACAAAAGCATCGCCGCTGTGTGTTGCTCTGTACTTGTGCGGGGGAAGGGGGCGGACTGACATGCGGGGCGGACTAGCCCTGTGCTGGGCGTCCCCCTGCATGTCTGGGAAGATGATCGTAGCTGTGCTAAATTTAGCACAGCTACGATCAACTCTGAATGACCCCCATGTTCTGCTGTGTTCAGTGAAGAGGGTCTCAGTGCACATGCGTGAATTATAGACTTTAAAAAAAAAAAATTATTTACAAAATTTCTCTATCGTCCTTGTGGATGCTGGGGTTCCTGAAAGGACCATGGGGAATAGCGGCTCCGCAGGAGACAGGGCACAAAAAGTAAAGCTTTCCGATCAGGTGGTGTGCACTGGCTCCTCCCCCTATGACCCTCCTCCAGACTCCAGTTAGATTTTTGTGCCCGGCCGAGAAGGGTGCAATCTAGGTGGCTCTCCTAAAGAGCTGCTTAGAGAAAGTTTAGCTTAGGTTTTTTATTTTACAGTGAGTCCTGCTGGCAACAGGATCACTGCAACGAGGGACTTAGGGGAGAAGGAGTGAACTCACCTGCGTGCAGGATGGATTGGCTTCTTGGCTACTGGACATCAGCTCCAGAGGGACGATCACAGGTACAGCCTGGATGGTCACCGGAGCCGCGCCGCCGGCCCCCTTGCAGATGCTGAAGCAAACGTATTTCTCATTAGGGCCACACGTTAAGGGCAATGAAGGAGGTGTTGCATATTTCTGATACTACAAGTACCACAAAAAAGGGTATTATGTGGGAGTGAAAAAACTACCTGTAGTTTTTCCTGAATCAGATAAAATAAAATGAAGTGTGTGATGATGCGTGGGGTTACCCCGATAGCAAATATTGGCGTTATACCCTTTCCCGCCAGAAATTAGGGCGCGTTGGGAAACACCCCTTAGGGTGATAAGGCGCTCACACGCTTATCAAGTGGCGTTACCGTCTCCAGATACGGCCGCCCTCAAGGAGCCAGCTGATAGGAAGCTGGAAAGATATCCTAAAAAGTATATACACACATACGGTGGTTATACTGCGACCAGCGATCGCCATCAGCCTGGAGATGCAGTGCTGGGTTGGCTTGGTCGGATTCCCTGACTGAAAATATTTTATTCATATAGAGCATTTAATAGGATGCATTCTATATATATGTACGTGAGATGCACAGAGGGATATTTGCTCTCTGGCATCAAGATAAGTACGTTGTCCATATCACCCAGAAGATGTCATGGACACGACAGTGGTCAGGTGATACAGATCCCATACGGCACATGGATATTGCCGTATAAAGGGAAGGAGTTAGTTGGGGTCGGTCCATCGGACCTGGGGACCACGGCAACAGCTGGGAAATCCAACCTTTTTACCCCAAGTTACATCTCAGCTGAAAAAGACACCGTCTTTTCAGCCTCAATCCTTCCTTTCCCATGAGGGCATGCAGGCAAAAGGCCAGTCATATCTGCCCAGACATAGAGGTAAGGGAAGTAGACTGCAGCAGGCAGCCCCTTCCCAGGAAAAGAAGCCCTCCACCGCGTCTGCCAAGTCCTCAGCATGACGCTGGGGCCGTGCAAGCGGACTCAAGGTGGGGGGGTAGTCTCAAGAGTCTCAGCGCGCAGTGGGATCACTCGCAGGTTGACCCCTAGATAGTACAAGTATTATCCCAGGGGTACAGATTGGAGAGTCGAGACATCTTCTCCTCGCAGGTTTCTGAAGTCTGCTTTACCAACGGCTCCCTCCGACAGGGAGGCAGCATTGGAAACAATTCACAAGCTGTATATCCAGCAGGTGATAATCAAAGTACCCCTCCTACAACAAGGAAAAGGGTATTATTTTTCCACACTATATTGTGGTACTGAAGCCAGACGGCTTGGTGAGACATAGTCTAAACTGAAATCTTTGAACACTTACATAAAAGGTTCAAATCGAGATGGAGTCACTCAGAGCAGTGATAGCGAACCGAAAAAAAGGGGACTATATGGTGTCCCTGGACATCAAGGATTACCTCCATGTCCAAATTTGCCCTTCTCAACAAGGGTACCTCTGGTTCGTGGTACAGAACTGTCAATATCAGTTTCAGACGATGCCGTTTGAATTATCCACGGCACCCCGGGCCTTTTACCACGGTAATGGCCGAAAAGATGTTTCTTCAAAGAAAAAAGGCATCTAAATTATCCCTTACTTGGACGATATCCTGAAAAGGGCAAGTTCCAGAGAACAGTTGGAGGTCGGAAGAGCACTATCTAAAGTAGTTCTACGACAGCACGACTGGATTCTAAATATTCCAAGAATCGCAGCTGTTTTCCGACGATACGTCTGCTGTTCCTAGGAATGATTCTGGGCATAGTCCAGAAAAAGGTGTTCCTCCGGGAGGAAAAAGCCAAGGAGTTATTCGACCTAGTCAGAAACCTCCTAAAACCAGGCCAAGTATCAGTGCATCAATGCACAGGAGTCCTGGGAAAAATGGTGGCTTCTTACGAAGCGATTCCATTCGGCAGATCTCAGGGGATTTGCTGGACGAATGGTCCGGATCGCATTTTCAGATGCATCAGCGGATAATCCTGTCTCCAAGGACAAGGGTGTCTCTTCTGTGGGGGCTGCAGAGTGCTCATCTTTTAGAGGGCAGCACACTCAGCATTCAGGACTGTGTTCTGGGGACCACGGATACCAGCCTGAGAGGCTGGGGAGTAGTCACACAGGGAAAAAATTTCCAAGGAAGTGTGGTCAAGTCTGGAGACTTCTCTCCACATGAATATACTGGAGCTAAGGGCAATTTACAATGCTCTGAGCCTAGGAAGACTCCTGCTTCAAAGTCAACCGGTGCTGATCCAGTAGGACATCATCATGGCGGTCGCCCACGTTATCAGACGGGGCGACACAAGAAGCAGGAGGGCAATGACAGCAAGGATTCTTCGCTGGGCGGAAAATCATGTGATAACACTGTCAGCAGTGTTCATTCCGGGAGTGGGCAACTGGGAAGATTTCCTCAGCATAAATGAATTCCACCCGGAAAAGTGGAAACTTAATCTGGAAGTTTCCACATGATTGTAAACCGTTGGGAAAGACCAAAGGTGGTTATGATGGCGTCCCACCTGAAGCGCCAGGTCAAGAGACACTCAGGCAATAGCTGGGACGCTCTGGTAACACCGTCGGTGTACCAGTCGGTGTATGTGTTCCATCCTCTGCTTTTCATACCCAATGTATTGAAAATGATAGGAAGGAGAGGAGTAAGAACTATACTCGTGGCTCCGGTTTGGCCAAGAAGGACTTGGTTCCCGGAACTTCAAGAGATACTAAGAAGGGTCTTGATTCGGCAAGAACCGTGTCTGTTCCGGGACTTACCGCAGCTGCGTTGACGCCAAGGCGGGTGAACGCCGGATCCTAAGGGAAAGAGGCATTCCGGAAGAGGTCATCCCTACCCTGGTCAGAGCCAGGAAGGAGGTGACCGCACAACATTATCACCACTTAGGTGAAAATATGTGCCAGGGTGTGAGTCCAGGAAGGCTCCACGGAAGAATTTCAACTAGGTTAATTTCTACATTTCCTGCAAACAGGAGTGTCTATGGGTCTCAAATTGGGTCCATTAAGGTTCAAATTTCGGCCTGTTGATTTTCTTCCAGAAAGAAATTGGCTTCAGTTCCTGAAGTCCAGAAGTTGTTAAGGGAGTACTGCATATACAGCCCCTTTGATGTCTCCAGTGGCACTGGGCGATCTCAACGTAGTTTTGGGATTCCTAAAAAATCACATTGGTTTAAACAACTCAAATCTGTGGATTTGATATATCTCACATGGAAAATGACCATGCTGTTGGTCCTGGCCTCGGCCAGGCGAGTGTCAGAATTGGCGGCTTTATCTCACAAAGCCATATCTGATTGTCCATTCGGACAGAGCAAAGCTGCGGACTCGTCCCCAGTTTCTCCTTAAGGTGGTGTCAGCGTTTCACCTGAACCAGCTTATTGTGGTACCTGCGGCTACTAGGGACTTGGAGGACTCCAAGTTGCTGGATGTTATCAGGGCCCTGAAAATATAGTTTCCAGGTTGGCTGGAGTCAGGAAATCTGACTTGCTGTTTATCCTGTATGCACCCAACAATGCTGGGTGCTTCTGCTTCTAAGCAGTCGATTGCTCGTGGGATTGGTAGCACAATTCAACTTGCACATTCTGTGGCAGGCCTGCCACAGTCTAAATCTGTTAAGGCCCATTCCACAAGGAATGTGGGCTCATCTTGGGCGGCTGCCCGAGGGGTCTCGGCATTACAACTTTGCCGAGCAGCTACGTGGTCGGGGGAGAACACGTTTGTAAAATTCTACAAATTTGATACCCTGGCAAAAGAGGACCTGGAGTTCTCTCATTCGGTGCTGCAGAGTCATCCGCACTCTCCCGCCCGTTTGGGAGCTTTGGTATAATCCCCATGGTCCTTTCAGGAACCCCAGCATCCACAAGGACGATAGAGAAAATAAGAATTTACTTACCGATAATTCTATTTCTCGGAGTCCGTAGTGGATGCTGGGCGCCCATCCCAAGTGCGGATTATCTGCAATACTTGTACATAGTTATTGCTAACTAAATCGGGTTATTGTTGTTGTGAGCCATCTTTTCAGAGGCTCCGCTGTTATCATACTGTTAACTGGGTTCAGATCACAGGTTGTACAGTGTGATTGGTGTGGCTGGTATGAGTCTTACCCGGGATTCAAAATTCCTCCCTTATTGTGTACGCTCGTCCGGGCACAGTACCTAACTGGAGTCTGGAGGAGGGTCATAGGGGGAGGAGCCAGTGCACACCACCTGATCGGAAAGCTTTACTTTTTGTGCCCTGTCTCCTGCGGAGCCGCTATTCCCCATGGTCCTTTCAGGAACCCCAGCATCCACTACGGACTCCGAGAAATAGAATTATCGGTAAGTAAATTCTTATTTTTTTATT
Source organism: Pseudophryne corroboree (assembly GCF_028390025.1). Lineage (NCBI taxonomy): Eukaryota > Metazoa > Chordata > Amphibia > Anura > Myobatrachidae > Pseudophryne > Pseudophryne corroboree. The sequence goes on from NC_086451.1 coordinate 387,801,503, forward strand.
TGACTGCGCATATGTGTATTTTTTTTTCTGAGTTTCAAATCTGGCTCGCAATTGTGTTACGACAAAGGGGCCAGTAATTGTGCTGGAAGGGTTCAGTATGATTTGCCGATAGACGGGATGCTGGCTGTCAGTATACCGACAGCAGCATTCTGTCCATCATAATCCTGACACGCCACCAGTAAGGCTCCTAACCCTCCTCTGACCCCTACCCTAACCCTCCCTTGTAGGTTCCTATCCCCTAACCCTCCCTGCTTGGTGCCTAACCCTAATATTCCCTTACTCGCTGCCTAAATCTAACCCTCCTCGCTTGATACCTAACCCTAACCTTCGCTTCTATGTGCCTAACCCTAACCCACCCTCCCTGTTTCCTAACCCTAACCTTCCTGGCCCTGCACTCTACCTCTAACCCCCCTTCTGGTGCCTAAACCTAACCCCCCCTTCCCAGGATGCTGGCATCCTGAGCGACGTCGGTATGTAGACGGGTGTGGTTCATCAAATCGACAGTGTCTAGGTCGACAATGTTTAGGTCGACAGTCACTAGGTCGACATGGATGGAAGGTCAACAGGGTTTCTAGGTCGACATGTGCTAGGTCGACAGGTCTAAAGGTCGACATGAGGATTTTTTTTTTTTGGGTGTCGTTTTCTTCGTAGAGTGACCGGGATCCCAAATTAGTGCACCGCGTCCCCTCGCATGGTGCCTTCGCTCCGCTACCGCTTCGCTCGGCACACTTTACCGTTCCAATCGTAGTCCACGTGGATCGTTAAGTATGAAAAAATTCATAAAAATAATTTTTTTTTAAAAACTCATGTCGACCTTTAGACCTGTCGACCTATAAACCCTGTCGACCTTCCATCCATGTCGACCTAGTGACTGTCGACCTATAGTGGTCGACCTAAACATTGTCGACCTAGACACTGTCGATCTTCAGACCGGATCCCATGTAGACGCCAGCACTGCGCCCTACTTCAGGAACCCCAGCGTCGGTATATCGACCACCAGGATCCCGTCTGTCCGGAAGCTTCCCTGCTGGAATGGGAGTGCATTCACGGAAGTGTCTGTGCATTAAGGGCGTGGTGCAGGCGCGTAGTCTCAAAGTGCGACTAATGGGACTTCCGAAAAGTTTTAAAAAGCAGCCTCCTGGAAGGTTCAGAGCTACAGTCTGTGCGCGCTGACCCTGGTGTAAGTGTAAAGATGATATTGATGGTTGCAAAGTTAATAATGATAATGTTGACTGCTGATCTCAAATATGTTACATCCTTTTATTCAAGTACATTGCAGGACTAGTACATAAGAAGTAGTGTAACCCTGCACGGAACCCTTGTACAGAACTAAAGATGGATTCATGCACAATTGGGAAAGGGGAAGCCTGCACATCTATTTATAATGAAAAAAAAATATCTGTGTCCGCAGTGTAATTGAGATACTCTAAGCCACTTGGGTACTTATTAGCTGCACTATCCAAGTCATTAACTTCAGTATATCTTCATCGTGTGCCGTGATTTTATGCAATTTGTGTACTCTCAGTGAAGCTATGCCTCCAGTCGTAATCCAGTCTCATCGGGGACAGTTGCGACAATTGCACTGACACTAGCAAGCTCCAATGTAATGGGGGTAATTCCAAGTTGATCGCAGCAGGACATTTTTTAGCAGTTGGGCAAAACCATGTGCACTGCAGGGGGGGGGGGGGGGCAGATATAACATGTGCAGAGAGAGTTAGATTTGGGTGGGTTATTTTATTTCTGTGCAGGGTAAATACTGGCTGCTTTATTTTTACACTGCAAATTAGATTGTAGATTGAACTCTCCACACCCAAATCTAACTCTCTCTGCACATGTTATATCTGTCCCCCCTGCAGTGCACATGGTTTTGCCCAACTGCTAACAAATTTCCTGCTGCGATCAACTTGGAATTACCCCCAATGTACGGATATGTCCTCATACAGCTATCCACAATACTCCATGCAGCGCGAGCCGCACCTAGCAGTGTAGCATCTTTTTCACATATTGTGTTTTAATTGCAATGCGACGCCACAAAGACGCTTCATGAGACTGCACCAATAATTGGATCTGCGACACTGAGTTTGAGTCTGTATACGAAGCACAGCTGGACTTGGCGTGAAGAAAGTCACAGCGGCTGCATCAGCGCCTCTTATACAGATTCAGACTCGGTCACACACAGATGTACATGTGTGATACATGAAATGAATCAGTGCTGTCTTGTGAACCAGTTTTATCGCATTCCAATTAAGATGCACATTCAAATGGAAAAAGACAATCGGTGGAAGACAAGTTGTGCGGGTCCTGGCGCGCTGAGAATTGCTGGTTAGCACGACTGCAGCAGGTGTGTAAGAACAGATCTGTATTTCAGTTGTAAAGCGGTTTTAATGAGCGCAGTGGACAAATGCTTAAAGCGTCACAGTCAGTGATTTAAGTCATTTTAATAAAAGCAATATGTTATTAAACTAATGCTCTCTGCTAGTAGGAGTGCTGAGTGAGTAATGTCTGTGCCGCACCATCCTTTACTCAGCACACCTACAGAAAGGACACGGGGGGTAATTCCAAGTTGATCGCAGCAGGATTTTTGTTAGCAAATGGGCAAAACCATGTGCAATGCAGGGGAGGCAGATATAACATGTGCAGAGAGAGTTAGATTTGGGTGGGGTGTGTTCAATCTGCAATCTAATTTGCAGTGTAAAAATAAAGCAGCCAGTATTTACCCTGCACAGAAATAAAATAACCCACCCAAATCTAACACTCTCTGCACATGTTATATCTGCCTCCCCTGCAGTGCACATGGTTTTGCCCAATTGCTATCAAAAATCCTGCTGCGATCAACTTGGAATTACCCCCACTGTCCTAATGTTTGAGTATTTATTAACAAAGAAAACTGAGATGGAAATCAACACTCTTAATTAACAGAATGTATTCTGCATGAAGTGTGAAGTGAGAGGAGTCAGATAATTGTCTGCCGGCCCCTGGGAGGGAGGGGGACATTAGGATGTGATAGGCAGACCTTGCACATCCCTAGTATCACTCCTGCCCTCTTGGTTGTTTGTGGCAAGCTGGGACGAGTCAGACACACACTAGAGCAGTGCTGGGAACTGTGACTCCTGACTTAGCTCAGCCATTGGAATCAGACTGCAAAGCCTGGGTAAGGCACATTGTGTGTGTGTGTGTGTGTGTGTGTGTGTGTATATATGCCTTAAATTAGCGCTTGTGTGTGTGTGTGTGTGTGTATTGTGGTGTGCACGTTGCAAGTGTTTCAGCAATTGTCATATTTGTAGCTATCTTTATATTGTAGCAAGCTAGATGGCTGATTAGTGGCACCTAGGCTCGACAACCTTTGCAGTAAAGGGACACTCTGCCATCCCTGGTAACGCAATAAGGGGCATATTTATTAATTAATTAATTATTTATTGTTGATTATGATTTCTTATCGCTGCTTATCACTGCAATAAGAAATGAATGCAGGAATAATCACATCTATGGGCAGGGCCACTGCAATGTATAAAAGTAACATGAAGGGCTGTAACACACTAGCCGGTTTTCCCCGGATGGCAAAAAGCCGGACAAACTTTGTCCGGCTTTTTGCCATCCGGGAGAAACCGGCAGAGTCTGTCACACAGGACGGCTTTGAGCCGTGTGTAATGCTGTGCGCATGCGCAGCATCAGACACGGCTTCAGAAAAAAACGTTGTGTGTGAAAGCTCCCCTTCACACACACGGTTTACTGGCTCCAAAGACGGCCCGGCAGCCGGACCTTCCAGTGGTGAGATTCGGCTGCAGCCGGGGCCGTGCAGTGTAAAGGGATCCTACCCCTCACACTGTTAACTACAATGCCGGCACGGGATAAAGCCGTCCGGCTTTTTGCCGGCCGGCAAAAGCCGGGTAGTGTGTTTTAGCCCGAACACTAATGATCAGTCACCAAACTGCGCATGTGTGAGCGGCTGTTGCCTGTGGATCCCTCTCTGGGAAAACTCTGCAGTGTGTAGCCCATAGGCTGCAATGGCCAATGCAAACTGAAGATGGAATTGGCACCAGAGGCCAAGCTGCAGTCCCCGTACATACATCCGGGTTATACTTAATATTTGTGGATACCCCCCAAAAATGGGTATTGTCATGTGATATCCTTCAAATATTTATTGATAAATATTCCTCTAAATATGTTGTTACTGTTACATTCTAGTGCTCACACCCTGGAACTTGCATGACTGACTATAAGGGCACAGGATTTTGTGTTTAATATAGGCTACCAGCCAGGTGTACTATGTTATACCGATGCTTGGAATGCTGGTGCCCAGCATACCGGCGCCGGGATCCAGACCGCCGGCATGCTGGCAGAGGGGCTAGTGCAAAAGAGCCCCTTGCGGGCTAGCTGCGCTCACCACGCTGCGGGCATGGTGGTGCGATAAACGCACCATGCTATTTATTCTCCCTCCAAGGGGGTGGCATGGGCACCCCAAGAGGGAGAATAGTTGTCGGTATGCCGGCTGTCGGGATCCCGGTATCGGTATGTTGAGCGTCGGGATCCTGACAGCCAGCATATGGAATGCCTCCCCTACCAGCCACATGTCTAGAGTAGCTAATATTATATTAGTTACTGATGTGCCAACATTATCTATCTATCTATCTATCTATCTATCTATCTATCTATCTATCTATCTATCTATCTATCTATCTATCTATCTATCTATCTATCTATCCCAACATATTCTGTTATGCTGTACAATTGGAAACAAACGTTAATAAGATTAGACTGGGAAGTAAAAACAGATGGACGGAGCCTGTGAGCTTACACTTTATAGGTGTATAGACTTGGGGTACATAAACTCCCAATACCCACAGCAGTTTCCAGATACATGACTGATGTTGTTATGAGTAAACCCAGGCACTGTGATGTGAGTGTTGTGTTTGTGAAGTCCCCACCTTGTGTACATGAAAGCCACCGCACGGATTCCAGGTACAGACACATCTTGTGTTTTGTTTTCTTCTAGTAGAGACTTGAAAGCGTTTTTAGATCTTTAGAGTTAATGTCTGGGCTGTGGTTAGAATTGGGGAAGTGGCCTGGAAGCCTATTAAAGCAATTTAGACATTCAGTATTTAAAGAGCCAGTATATGGTTCCATAGTGACAAATGGACATATACAGTATACTCTATGCTGCAGTTTAGTGGAATGTTGATGCATTGTATTTATGTCCATGCACATAATGATGAAAGCCCAGAAGTAAGTTACTTTTAGCCGCTGATTACTAGTACAAGGAGACTCTTCCAAATGCACATAGGGGGTCATTCTGACCCGTTCGCTCGCTGCTTTTTCACGCAGCAGAGCGAACGGGTCCCTACTGCGCATGCACCGGCGCCATAGTGTGTCCTGGCGCATGCCAGACGGCCGAAGGCCGTAGCAGGGATGCAATCGCCTCTGCCTAATTGGCAGGCAGAGGAGATCGCTGGGCGGGAGGGGGCAGAACGGCGGCATTTGGCCGCCGTTTTGTGGGTGCGGTCCAGCCAACGCAGGCGTGGCCGGACCGAACGGGGGGCGGGCCGCAGTGGCTGCGATGAGTAGCTCCCGGCCAGCACGCTAAAGCTGCGCTCGCCGGGAGCTACTCTTGAAGTGCACTTCTGCGGGGGGGGAATGACATGCGGGGCGGACTAGCCCTGTGCTGGGCGTCCCCCCGCATGTCAGGGAGGATGATCGTAGCTGTGCTAAATTTAGCACAGCTACGATCAGCTCGGTATGACCCCGCATAGTTATCATTATCTTCCAACACAAGGTACTCTTGCATCTATTCATAAATGATTGCTCAGACGAGCATGTTTTCATGTTTGTGTTCTTTTGGCTAATGGGTTTGTACAGATATATAGCAGTAAATTTACTAAGGTGGGAGTTTTTTTTAGAATTGGTGATGTTGCTCATAGCAACCAATCAGATTCTACTTAACATTTATCTAGCTGCTTCTAAAAGATAATAGATAGAATTTGATTGGTTGCTATGGGCAGCATCACCAGTTCTAAAAAAAACTCCCACCTTAGTAAATTGACCCCATAGTGTTCTATTTCTGCATAGTTGGGTAGGGCCTATATAAAGAGTATATATCCATACTTGTATTTTATTTTTATACTTTTTGCACCATTGTTGGTGCTAGTCAGAACTAGTAACAGCACAGTGCCACCCGGATGCCAGATTATCGTCCTTAGTAAGATATTACTTTTATACATATTACTATATACCTTCTTATAGCTTATTCAATAGCGATGCAAAGAGCATTGCAGACTGTAGTAAAAACCCATAGTAATAAACCAGATGTGAGACTGCACCACAAAGCAGACTTGTTGCTATGGGCTACAAAACAACATTGGGGAATTTGTAACAGAACACTGTTGTGATCAGGGTCCTATGAGAGGAATTTGCACCCTCCCCCCTCAGATTCTCCTCTCAGGTGATGGGAGAATGGGGTTTTGTACATGGCTGAACACTCATTATTGCATTGATAAGTGACACTTTTAGATCCTTTGTGGTGAAATCTTCTGTGTTCTTTATTCTGTCTGCCCCCGCCATCACCACACATGTTGCACCACACAGATGGCTCCTTGTCGAATGGTCCTAGACGCTATAAAGAGAACTTAAAACACCTCTGTTAATTACAGTTATACAACTGAGCTAGGAAAATATGTATATAGTGTCCATTTATTCCATCACACTTTTCGGAAACATTAAGTGAAATAAATATATTGAACCTTTTTTATTGAATTATTCCGCTGTTTTGGTAATGGTGAGCTGAACAAACACAGAGAGTAACTCTCTGTCCGCTTCTATCCATATTTAACCACAAAGCTGTGTCTAAAGGCCCATACACACTTGCCGATAAAATGAGCGACGTTGCTCATTTTCCCCCTCCCTGAGCGACGTCGCTCATTTTACCGGCAAGTGTGTATGCCGCCAGCGACGACCGATGCGTGGCCCCGTGGGTCGGCAACGATCGTCGCTGTCGCCAGTGCATGCATGTAGGATCTGGACTGTCGTCCACGACCTGCATGCAGGGCTGGCGGAGGCGTGACGTCACTGAGCGATATGAGCGGTCATATCGCTCAGTGTGTACAGTCGGCCGCCGACCGGCCGGCCTGGGAGGGGAAACATTAGACGACGTTGCTCACAGAGCGTCATCGTCTAATGTGTACGGACCTTAAGACAAGGCTGTAAATCTATGTATGTTACTTATGCAGGGCTGGACAATAAGCGACCATCCAGCTGCTGATGAACTACACATCCCAGCATGCCCACCACACTTTTGGAATGCCCCGATAGCAAGGACCGCTAAATAGCCCACCCCTGTACTAAAGCCTTACAACCACCAGGCGATGTGGATCATTAGATCTACAAGTAAAAGGTCTACAGTCAATAGGTCAACCCCCTCCCCCCCCAAGGTCGACAGGGTCAAAAGGTCGACAGGGTCATTAGGCCGACATGAGAAAGTTAGACAGTAGAAAAGGTCAACAGGGCCAATTCAAAGAAACTCATGTCAGCCATATGTGTGTCGACCATTTGAACCTGTTGACATTTTGTACCTGTCGACCATAAACACTGTCAACCATGTACAAATCGATCTGTTGACCATGTCGACATAATGCATGTCGACCATTTCATGTCGACCTATTGACTGTCTATCTAGACCAGGGATGGGGAACCTTCGGCCCTCCAGCTGTTGTTGAACTACACATACCAGCATGCCTTGCTACATTTTTGCTATTTGGTCATGCTAAAACTGTTGCAGGGCATGCTGGGATGTGTAGTTCAACAGCAGCTGGAGAACCAAAGGTTCCCCATCCCTGATCTAGACACTGTAGATCAGTGGTTCTCAAACTCTGTCCTCGTTACGCCACACAGTGCATGTTTTGCAGGTAACCCAGCAGGTGCACAGGTGAATTAATTACTCACTGGCACATTTTAAAAGGTCCACAGGTGGAGCTAATTATTTCACTTGTGATTTTGTGAGGAGACCTGCAAAACATGCACTGTGTGGGGTCTTGAGGACCGAGTTTGAGAACCTGTGCTGTAGATCTATAGACTGGACACCACCACCAGGACAGTGGGCTATTTCAAATCTCACAAAATTCCAGGTAGCTTCCAGGAAGTTGCCGTCCGTGTTGCTCCATATGATGGAACTGGAAAAGCTGGAGTTTTTGCTTGTTAATATTCCACCTCTAAAACGATCCTTTGTAAATCTCATAAATGACAGTTTTGTATGTCAGGGACTTTTAACTACAGCAGTAAGAAGTTTATTGGCTTCGTAGGGGCAAGGTCACTGACACTGCTGTGTCTTCTCTATAATCCTTCCAGGGATTCCTGCCAGATAGTTTTGCTTCCTTGTCATCTAGTAGAAAAACAAAAAAAAGCAAGCACCTGGCAAAACTATGTGCACTGCAGGTGGGGCAGATGTAACATGTGCAGAGAGAGTTAGATTTGGGTGGGGTGTGTTCAAATTGAAATCTAAATTGCACTGTAAAGATTAAGCAGCTAGTATTCATCCTGCACAGAAACAATATAACCCACCCAAATCTAAATCTCTCTGCACATGTTACATCTGCCCCACCTGCAGTTCAACATGGTGTTGCCCAGTTGCTTGCTTTTTTGGTTTGCTAACAAACCTGAATAAGGCCCTAAATCCTGCAGCCAGCATCTGTAGACACGGTTTGCAAAAGCAATGGTTCTGTTTGAGGTACATTTATATATTGCATTGAAGTGGAGTCTACTCCCAGTCACAGTTCCTCCGTAAATAGACACATAATGCAAGTCTTAGTATTTGTGTGGTGGCCCTGGACACAGCAACTAATAGCGAGTAAGGAAATGAGGCACTTGAAGGGGGCTTTATGCTCTGGTTGGAAAATTCTGGATCATTTAGGACTCAATGAAGCAGAATTATCATCTGTTTGCTCCCTCTGTCAGACAAAGCAATAAAGTCCATTGCAGAGACTGGCTGGTATTGTCGCTGGCAGCGGAGTCTGTTATGGGACTGTGGTGTTATTACTATGAGCTACCTTTAGTGTCGTGTTTGTGAGAACCTTTGTCTCGGGTGTTGCGGAATGGGAGCGCTTTCCTTAAACTTCTTATATGGATTTTTTCATTATTTTATTCATTTTTTTTCTTCTTCCTTTCATCCTCATGTAAATATTGCACACCTTAAAGTCCTAATTTAGCTGAATATAATAGCATACTTAATGCCTCTGTTAGCAACACCAGCGAAATACAGTGGACACCCACCGATACGGGTGGTCCTCAGGTTGCCGACTGTCGGGATCCTGGCGCACAGTATACCGGCGCCGGAATCCCGACAGCCGGCATACTGACAATTTTTCTCCCTCGTGGGGGTCCACGACCCCCCTGGAGGGAGAATAAATAGTGTGCCACCGTGCCCGCAAGAGGCTCATTTGCGTTCGCCACGCTGTCGGTATGCCGGCGGTCTGGCTTCCGGCGCCGGTATGCTGGGCGCCGGGAGCCCGGCCGCCGGCATACCATACACACCCCACAGATACAGTAGACACAGGAAAAGATTTATCAAAGCTGCCAGAGAGATAAAGTGGAGACCGATAAAGAACAGACCAATCAGTTCCTAGATGTATCATGCAGTCGGCTCCGGGAGTTATTTGTGTGGACCCACTTCATCGCCAGATCGCGGTGAAGGGGGTCCTGCTATCAGCCACATGTGTTAATGTTGTTGGTTTCGAAGTGGGAGGGCATTAAATTACCTGTCTGGTGATCTGTGCCTTCCCACGTTCAGCTCTCCTTGTCGGCGTCTGAGTTGGACTGCGCAGGCACCGCCTCTTTCTCCCAGTGTCACCCACGCCTTTGTTGAAAAAAAAACAACTTTATTTTTTGTCTTCTTTTTTTTTTTTGTAAGCACGGTCCCTGGCTGCATATTCCGGCAGCCAGGGACATTGCTATGGTGGGGCAACGTCAGCTATAGCTGTCAAAACCAATAGCTGCAGTTTTCAGAACGTTGCCTCCCCACTTTGGCACCCTATCATATAGCGGCGTGATAATGAGCGCCGCTGTCATTTTGACCACTACCCTGCATTACTACATGCAGGGAACCAGTAACTGCAACACATCACATGCGCCTATCGTTACATCATACATCTTCCCTTGGTTAAAAAAAAAAAAAAAAAAGACAGAAGCTGATTGGCTGGTACTTTATCTTTCTCAATGTTATCTCTCTCCAAGCTTTAATAAATTTCAGAGTGTAGATTTTGGTGTTTGAAAGGCTACATTGGAAACCCTTCCTTCCTGGCCATTGTCACACCATACATTTTCCGGTTTCGAGTATATAGGGGTAAATTTACGAAGATGGGAGTTCTATTTAAGATGGTATGTTGCCCGTAGCAACCAATCTGATTCCAATCTGATTCCAGGTATTATCTTCTAGAAGGTGCTAGATAAATGATAAGTAAAATCTGATTGGTTGCAACATACCATCTTAAATAGAATTCCCATCTTAGTAAATTTACCCCCAGAGTGTGTGTGCTGTATACCTGTATACCTCAAGCAGTGGAGGAGTGGTGACTGAATGGGACCAATCTGATTGTTTTTGATGTTGTTTGCTAGGATACGCAGCTGGACTGACCCTGCAGTGGGACTATGTGTAACGAAACAGAGTCATGCCCGTTTCCAGACAAATATGAAGCCATCCTCTTCCCTATCATCTACAGCAGCGTCTTCATTGTCGGGCTACTGGGCAACCTGACAGCAGCCGGAGTTATTGTCCAGCTAATCAAGGAGAAGAACATCTTGGGTGTCTATCTGGCCAACCTTTGTATCTCTGACCTCATGTACATCTTCACTCTTCCCATCTGGATAGTCTACACAGCCAAGGAGGACTGGCTCTTCGGTACTCTCTGTTGTAAGATCGTGGGCTTCTTCTTCAATGCCAATCTCTACACCACTATCACCTTCCTCAGTTGTATAGCCACAGACCGCTGTATTGCCACAGTCTTTCCACTCCGTTCACGGGCCATTCGAAGCATGAGGAAGGCCTTGGTGACTTGTTTGGTGGTGTGGCTGCTAATCCTCGGATCTCACTGTTACTTCTTGAGCAGAGATGATCTGTTTACCTCGAGCCATAACGTGGAGCTCTGTTATGAGAAGTATCCCATGGAGCAGTGGATGGCTCATCTAAACTATTTCCGAATCTTTGTGGTTTTTCTCATCCCGCTTGTTCTCTTTCTCTTTTCCTACTGCTCTATAATCCGAGTTATTCAGAATGTGTCCACCTTGGAAAGTGAGCATAAGAGGAGGATTACTGGCCTCCTTCTCACCATGACCGCCATCTTTATCATCTGCTACCTCCCTTACCATGTGATTCTCTTTATCCGTTCCTATGTGAGTGACTTCAAATACTGCAGCTGTGAGATTGAGAAGCTTGTCCGCCCAGCATACCGCATCTCCTTTGTCCTCACTAGTATCAGCAGCGCCCTTGATCCTTTCCTTAATATCTTTGTTAGCGATGGAGTGAAGCGGGACCTGATTGTGGAGCTCAGAGCTATCTGGTTTTGTTTGCTACACCGTGGGAAAAAGAACAAAAGCAAAATGAGGTGCCTTAACTTTGTGTGTGATGAGGCAGCAAAGAACAACGGTGCCTTGTGTACGCACCAAACCAACGTGCAGACTAGGTTATAGGCATCACCTGGACCAGGTCTATATTGACAGAGGGAGGGGGTGGTGGAAGCAGTCTTGACAATCCACATGTATCTCTGTAGCAGTGATGTCTTAATCTTCTGACTTGGTAAAATGTAGGTTTTAACTTGAGACTGGTCACACCTGGAGGTCTTTTACAGCCAATGGTCAGACAACCAGATCTGGAATTTAAAACTACAGATAATTGGTGGACTTCTTACCTTCAGCAGTGACGGATATTTATCGCTAAGTGAACTGGACAGATAGAATGCAGAGTATTAGTAGCTGTGAGGAATGTCTGCGCTATTCCTCTGTCTGAGACTGGGGGGAGATGTACTAAGCCTTGGATAGTGATAAAATGGAGAGAGATAAAGTACCGGCCTATCCGCTCCTAGCTGCCATGTTACAGGCTGTGTTTGAAAAATGGTAGCTAGGATCTGATTGGTTGAATGTTGATCTCTCTCTACTTTATCACTCTCCAAGGCTTAGTACATCTGTCCCTGACTATCGTTATTCAGTGTTATGCTTTTCTTTTCATTGCCCCGATATCCCAGATACACTGGACCTTACCATGCAGGAAGTGGGGCGGTCAATTGCCAAGATGTATTGGAATTTGTGTGTGTGTGTATATATATATATATATATATATATATATATATATATATATATATATATATATATATATATATATATATTTGTCTTTTTTTGTTTTGTTGTCCTTTTTTTTCCCATTAAGTTATGATCTGTGCATAGAGGCAGTATTACATAGATAGGGGACATTGTTTCTATCCCCCACACCTCTGAAAATAAACTAATTTTGTATTACTTTCTGGATTACTTACAGTACAGTATGTACCCAGTGAACAAAAGGCTATTCTCTGCTACGAGAGTCTAGGGCTGTACATAGGTGTTTAGCTGGTATCAGAGAGGCCCTGGTTATGGTCCAAAACCATTCATTTTATTGGGTGTGGTATGGAAGGTAGATAGTAACTAGGTCGACATTGTCCATATTGACCACTATTGGTCGACAGTAACTAGGTTGACAGGTGAAAAGGTCGACATGAGTATTTGATGTTTTTTTTGGTGTAGTTTTCTCTGTACAGTGACCGGGAACCCCAATTAGTTCTACCGCTGCACAGGTTACTACTCCCAATCGTAGTCCGCGTGAATCATTAAGTATGAAAAAGTTCAAAAAATAAATGAAAGAAAAAAAGGGGAAAACTCACGTCGACCTTTTGACCTGTCAACCTAGAACATGTTAACCTAGAAACCCTGTCGACCTAGTTACTGTCGACCAATAGTGGTCGACCTAGTTACTGTCGACATAGAGACCGGATCCCCATTTTATTACCTTTCAAAATACAACCAAACCTAAAATACAGATCACTGTCTAATGGAAGTTTTAGTAATAAAATAGAAATAAGTTTTGTGTACAGTATGTGTTTGAGAAACTGCACCTATGTGTGATCATGTGGTGGTCGTGGGGGATGATATGCACTACGCACACCAGACTTCCTGTCTTTTTCTAAGGTCACTACAGGGACTATTTTGGTCTAAAAATGCTTCACTGTTTTACCAAACCGCTGAGCTCCATACAGAATGCAAGGGGTGATGTATCAATCAGTATAAAGGGAGAAAAAGTTGAACATACTGTAGCAACCAATCAGGTTCAAGGTAGCATTTGCAGTCTATAAAATTGTAGGTATAAATTGATTGGGTCCTATGGGCAACTTCTGCACTCTGCGCTGATTAATACATCTTTCCCCCCCCCCCATCCGTGCCAAATTTGATCTCCATTTCTATCAAGCTGTGAGAACTGGTATAGAATAAACATTATACTATATTCAAATATTTCAAGTTGCTGTATAAGTGGTGTGTGTCAGTTTGTGTTGACCTGTGTCTGCATGGATCAATAGGAAGCTTCTGCGCCAGTGTGCCAGGTTGACCCATGTAGGAGCATGAGCCACAGAGGATTTCCACTCTCATTGGTGCCCTGGATACATTCCAATAACAAACATATTTTATGCATTCAATCTTAAATATTTAAATGTAACCTATAAATTATACAAATAAAAAGGAAAAAAAACACAACACATCTAACACTGTATAAGCGAAGGGTTATACTCTTCTGTTGTGTTGGCTTTCATTTTGTATCCCCGGAGATCCTCATAAACCCCGGCATGACGCAGCAACAGTCCTTTCCAAAAGTGCAAAACATGCCCCTGACGCAGCACGGTGCTGGTGTTTGAGACAGCGGGGCTAAAGTGTAGCATCCCCTGGGAGGAACTGGGCAGATTGTGGCTAAGAAAATACCTACTGTATATGCAGAAATTAGATTGGGTCGGGACATGGTTATTTAAGTTAAACAGGTGGAATAAGCACATTTGGGGCCATGATTCATGCTTTCTGTGGGGTCAGAGACAACTTTGTGCCTTGCAAAGTGAGCCGACATCATTCATACACACAAAAGGGGCTGATATGAGAATGACCCCTAATTGTCATGACTGATTTATGAAGCTAAAACAAGCGTTATTGTAAGAGACAAATGGAAATGTTTCATGACATAAATAGGATCAGTCTGTAAACTCTCACAAGCAGGGCCCTCCACCCATTGGTTCTCTCCTTGAACTATCATGATCTCCAGTGCGCTCCCACTCAGTCAGCAACTCTGAAGCCTTCTGTCCACCTACATCAGGGCATTGGGTTATTCAGTGATACTGTTTTGTCATCTTATTGTACTTTTTGTCTGTATTGTCTGTACTTTTTATTTTGTATTCAGTTGACTGTGTTTCACTGTAATTTCTCTTACGTCCTAGAGGAAGCTGGGGACTCCGTAAGGACCATGGGGTATAGACTGCTCCGCAGGAGACATGGGCACTCTAAAGACTTTAGAATGGGTGTGCACTGGCTCCTCCCTCTATGCCCCTCCTCCAGACCTCAGTTAGATCCTGTGCCCAGTGGAGACTGGATGCACTGAAGGGGAGCTCTACTGAGTTTCTCTGAAAAGACTTTTGTTAGGTTTTTTATTTTCAGGGAGCTCTGCTGGCAACAGGCTCCCTGCATCGTGGGACTGAGGGGAGAGAAGCAGACCTACTTAACTGATAGGCTCTGCTTCTTAGGCTACTGGACACCATCAGCTCCAGAGGGTCGGAACGCAGGTCTCACCCTCGCCGTTCGTCCCGGAGCCGCGCCGCCGTCTTCCTCACAGAGCCGGAAGATTGAAGCCGGGTGAGTATGAGAAGATAAGAAGACTTCAGAGGCGGCAGAAGACTTCGATCTTCACTGAGGTACCGTGCAGCGGTAACGCTGCGCGCCATTGCTCCCAACACACACACATACAGAATGCACTGTACGTGTGCAGGGCGCAGGGGGGGCGCCCTGGGCAGCAATTTTTACCTCAAAAACAGCACTAGCACTGGTCTCGGATACTGCGGAGGCAGTATAATATAAAATCCGCGCCAGTATAAAGAAATTGAGCAGGACCGAAGCCTGCCGTCGAGGGGGCGGGGCTTGATCCTCCAGCATTAACCAGCGCCATTTTCTCCACAGCATGCTGCAGAGAAGTGCTCCCGGACTCTCCCCTGCTGAACAATAACGGGGCAAAAACGAGGGGGGGCACATTTATTTGGTGCAGATTGTACATATATTTATATATATAAAACGCTATTTAGGCTGGGACCTTGGTTTCAGTATATTGTGGCGCTGGGTGTGTGCTGGCATACTCTCTCTCTGTCTCTCCAAAGGGCCTTATTGTGGGTCAGTCCCCATATTTATTTATCCCAGTGTGTATGGGGGTGTCAGTACGTGTGTGTCGACATGTCTGAAGCGGAAGGCTCGTCTAGGGAGGATGCAGAGCAGATGGTGGTGGTGTCTCCGTCGGCACAGCCGACACCTGATTGGGTGGACATGTGGAATGTTTTGAATGCTAATGTGGCTTTATTACAGATTGGACAAAGCAGAGTCCCAAGACGAGCAGGGAATTAACCCATGGCTTTTACTGTGTCCCAGGACCCTTCAGGGTCACATAAACGTCCCTTTACCCAGTTAGCAGACACTGATACCGACACGGATTCCGACTCCAGTGTCGACTAGGATGATGCAAGGTTGCACCCATGGGTCGCGAAAGTATTCAATATATGATTATTGAAATAAAAATATGTTTTGCATATCACAGAGGATTCCTCTGTCCCTGACACGAGGGTCGGCATGTTTAAAGGAAAGTAAACTAACTCATCTCATGAGCTGATCGTTTTATTTAAAAAAAAAAAAAAAAAGCTTGGCAGACTCCTGACATTAGACTGCAGGTTCCCAAGGGAATTATTATGGCGTATCCTTTCCCCTCAAAGGACAGGTTATGGTGGGAATCCTCGCCCACGCTGGACAAGGCGCTAAAGCGCTGGTCCAAAAAAGGTAGCATTACCGTCCCCTGATAAGGCGGCTCTATAGGATCCTGCGGATCGTAGGCAGAAATCTACCTTAAAATCAATTTATGCGACTACGGGAGCCCTATTTAGACCTGCAGTAGCATCGGCATGGGTAGGTAGCGCAATTACAGCTTGGGCTGATAACTTGTCTCATGACATTGACACCCTGGATAAAGATAGTATGGTGTTGACCTTAGGTCACATCAAGGGCGCAGCACTATATATGAGAGAGGCTGCAAGAGATATTGGGCTTTTGGGTTCAAGAGCTAATGCCATGGCAGGTTATGCTAGTAGGTCCCTGCAGACCCGTCAATGGTCAGGTCGTGCTGGCTCATAGAGTCATATGGAGGCTTTACCTGGCAAGGGTGAAGTTTTATTTGGGGAGAGCCTCGCGGACCTGGTTTTCACAGCTACCGCGGGTAAGTCGTCTTTTTTGCCTTACGTTCCCCCACAGCAAAAGGAAACACCCTAATAACAGATGCAGTCCTTTCGGTCGCGTAAGTTCAGTATGGGGCGTGGCTTTCTTTCCTCGCCAGAGGTAGAGGGAAAAAGAACACCGGCTATGGCTAGTTCACAGGAAAAATGTCCTCCCCGGCCTCTATGAAATGCATCAAAGAGGAGCTTCCACACCGATTTTCAAATCGGCCTTGCCAGCTACTTCCCCGGAGAGGAAAATAGTTTTGGCTGCTATACTAAAGCTGTGTCAACAGCAAGTGATTATCATGGTTCCCCTAGTGCAACAGGGAAAAGGGTTTCTTCAACCCTATTTGTGGTCCCAAAGCCGGATGGCTCGGTCAGACCAATTCTAAATTTAAAATCCATAAACCTATTTTAAAGATGTTCAAACTCAAGATGGAATCTCTCAAGGCAAGGATATCCAGCCTGGAAAGGGGGGGTTTATGGTGTCACTAGACATAAAGGATGCATACCTTCATGTCCCCATATATCCTCCTCATTGGGCGTACCTGAGATTCGCTGTACAGGACTGTCATTACCTCTTTCAGACGTTGCATTTTGGGCTTTCCACGGCCCCGAGTATGTCTCCAAGGTAATGGCGGAAATGATGGTGCTCCTGCGCAAGCAAGGGGTCACAAGTATCACATACTTGGACGATCTCCTGATATATGCGAGTTCAAGGGAACAGTTATTAAAAACCGTGTCGCTCTCCCTGAGAGTACTACAACAGCACAGCTGGATTCTAAATCTACCTAAGTCGCAGTTGGTTCCGACAACTCGGCTGTCTTTTTTGGGCATGATTCTGGATACAGGAAAACAAAGGGGGTTTTCTCCCAGTGGAAAAAGCCCAGGAACTCCAGAATGATCAAAGACCTGTTAAAGCCAGAGTGTCAGTTCATCAATGCACTCGAGTATTGGGAAAGATGGTGGCGGCCTATGAGGCTATTCCCTTCAGCAGGTTCCATGCAAGGACTTTTCAGTGGGACCTTCTGGACAAGTGGTCAGGGTCCCATCTGCGGATACATCAGAAGATACCCTGTCCCCCAGGGCCAGGTTCTCTCCTTCTTGTTCTCGTTCTCTCTCTCTCTCTCTCTCCTGTGGTGGCTCCAGAGTACTCCCCTTCTAGAGGGTCGCAGGTTCGGCATTCAAGATTGGGTTCTGGTGACCACGGACGCGAGCCTCAGAGGATGGGGAGCAGTCACAAAGGGAAACAATTTTGAGGGAATATGGTCAAGCCAGTAGGCTTGTCTACACGTCAATATACTGGAATTAAGGGCCATATACAACGGCCTCCGACAGGCGGAGAATCTTTTTCGCAACCTACCTGTTCTGTTAGAGTCAGACAACGTCACAGCCGGGGCGCATGTAAACCGCCAGGGCGGGACATGAAGCAGAGCAGCAATGGCAGAAGCCACCAGGATTCTTCGCTGGGCGGAAAATCATGTAAGCGCTCTGTTAGTGGTCTTCATTCCGGGAGTAGACATCTGGGAAGCAGACTTCCTCAGCAGACACGATCTCCATCCAGGAAAGTGGGGACTTCCTCAAATAGACATGATGGCGTCACGCCTCAACAGAAAGCTTCGGACGTATTGTTCCGGGTCAAGGGACCCTCAGGCAGTGGCAGTGGACGCCCTGGTGACACCGTGGGTGTTTCAGTCGGTCTCTGTGTTCCCTCCAGTTCCTCGCATCTCAAGGATATTGAGAATCATAAGCCGAACAAGAGTGCAGGCAATACTCATTGTTCCAGATTGGCCTCGAAGGGCCTGGAGCTCAGATCTTCAGGAAATGATCACAGAAGATCCGTGGCCTCTTCCTCTCAAGGAGGACCTGTTACTACAGGGGCCCTGTGTGTTCCAAGACTTACCGCGGTTACGTTTGATGGCATGGCGGTTGAACACCAAATCCTAGCTAGGAAAGGTATTCAGGATGAAGTCGTCCCTACTCTTATTACAGCTAGGAAGGAGGTAACGGCTAAACACTATCACCGTATCGGGAGAAAATATGTGTCTTGGTGTGAAGCCAAGAATGCCCTAAGGCTGATTCTCAACTGGGTAGTTTTCTCCATTTTCTGCAGTCGGGTCTGGATATGGGCCTGAAGTTAGGCTCCATTAAGGTGCAGATTTCGGGTTTATCTATATTCTTTCAGAAGGAATTGGCTTCTCTCCCAGAAGTCCAGACTTTTGTGAAGGGAGTGTGGCTCATCCAACCTCCTTTTGTGCCTCCAGTGGCACTGTGGGACCTTAACGTGGTGTTACAGTTCCTTAAATCACACTGATTTGAACCTCTTCAAACAGTTGAATTGAAGTTTCTCACTTGGAAAGTAGTCATGGTATTGGTCTTGACATCTGCAAGGCGGGTGTCCGACTTGGCAGCTTTGTCTTACGAGAGCCCCTATCTGATTTTCCATGCGGATAAAGCAGAGTTGAGGACTCGTCCTCATTTTCTGCCTAAGGTGGTTTCGTCATTTCATATGAACCATCCTATTGTGGTGCCTGTGGCTACGGGTGCCTTGGAGGATTCCAAGTCCCTTGATGTAGTCAGGGCCTTAAAGATTTCTATCGCCAGAACGGCTAGGGTTAGGAAAACAGAAGCACTGTTTGTCCTGTATGCAGCCAACAAGGTTGGCGCTCCTGCGTCTAAATGGACTATTGCTCGCTGGATCTGTAACACGATTCCGCAGGCTCATTCTACGGCTGGATTGCTGGTTCCAAAATTCGGAAAAGGCCCATTCCACTAGGAAGGTGGGCTCTTCTTGGGCGGCTGCCCGAGGCGTCTTGGCATTACAGCTTTGCCGAGCTGCTACTTGGTCGGGTTCAAACACTTTTGCAAGATTCTACAAGTTTGATATCCTGGCTGATGAGGACCTCATGTTTGCTCAATCGGTGCTGCAGAGTCATCCGCACTCTCCCGTCCGTTTGGGAGCTTTGGTATAATCCCCATGGTCCTTACGGAGTCCCCAGCATCCTCTAGGACATAAGAGAAAATAAGATTTTAAACCTACCGGTAAATTTTTTTCTCCTAGTCCGTAGAGGATGCTGGGCGCCCGTCCCAGTGCGGAAAAATTCTGCAAGGCTTGTATATAGTTGTTGTTTACATAAGGGTTATGTTACAGTTGAGATCAGTCTCGGGCTGATGCTGTTGTTCATGCTGTTAACTGGTTTAGTATATACCATGTTGTAAGGTGTGTATGGTGTGGGCTGGTATGTCTCTCGCCCTTAGATTAACAAAAATCCTTTCCTTGTACTGTCAGTCTCCTCTGGGCACAGTCCTAACTGAGGTCTAGAGGAAAGGCATAGAGGGAGGAGCCAGTGCACACCCATTCTAAAGTCTTAAAGTGCCCATGTCTCCTGCGGAGCAGTCTATACCCCATGGTCCTTACGGAGTCCCCAGCATCCTCTACGGACTAGGAGAAAAAGATTTACCGGTAGGTTTAAAATCTTATTTTCTCCCTGTACGGCGCTATGGACACTTGATGTCGCCACATAAATGAAAGATAATAATGGTCCTATTGTAATAGTACAATGGATTCTTATTTAACATTGGACGGCTCCATTTACTCCAGCAACCCCATCAAAGTAGCAATTGTGTGCAATGTCCTTAGAAAAGCAATGTGGGTGCACCCGAGGCTAAGCTAGGCAGACAGGTTGGTGCATTCATGCGAAGCTGCGTGTGTCTGGGAAGTTGGGACAAAATATGATCTAGCAAAATTCCATCCAAGGCCAGCCCCAGATATACTAGCACCCAGTGGGAGAAATATGTATTATTTGTATTATTTTTATGTCCCTCACAGGAAAAACAAACCACACACATTTAATCATTGCACCCACAGGAAATAAAATAAAACCCATATTAAAAGGGCAAATTTAATTAGCCTCGTTAATTTAACAGGGGTGAAAAAGGGGGGTAGCCTCAAGCTTTAACATCCAGGGCTATTCGATTAGAGCAACTTTTTCTTGCACGGTAAATTAATCTGTTTTCAGGCATTAACACTTAGAATCATACATGCCGACATCCTGGCTGCTCTCTCCGGGAGAAAGCAGCCAGGTCAGCTCAGCAGGGGGCGGGGCAGGGTTATGACACGCATAGGGGGCGGGGCGGAGGCAGAACAGGGGCAGACTGAGGCAGAACAGGGGCGGGGTTATCGCGGCACATAGTTTAACCCACGCCCCCTGCTATGTAATGCCGCGATTACCGACATTATACAGCAGGGGGCGTTGCTATGATGACGCGATTCAGCAAGAATCGCGTCATCGACTGCCCAGACCGCCCACTTTACTCATTAAGTGGGCAGCCGGGCAGGGGGGCCCCTAAAAAATCGGGAGACTTGCCTGCTCTTCCGGGGGGCCGGGAGGGTCGCCCGATTTTCGGGAGCCTCCCGCCCATTCCGGGAGAGTAGGCAAGTATGTTAGAATCCAGGATAATGTCTTGGGACACTTGCAGGGGTGCCTCGGATTGGTGGTCCAGGACCAATTCAAATTATTTATGGTCAGTATAATAGGCAAAACCAGTGCTGGTGGCTGCCAGTCATAAAATATGTGGACAAACAGAAGCAAATCTTGTCCCTCACCCTATTAACTGAACCTAAGGATGACCTATAAACACAATTCACTTACTGAGAAATTTAGAAATATTATATTAAGAAACTTTTGGCCAAGGGGTGGCGTGAAAAAAAATCTATTACTGTAGGGAGCCGTGACTCAAAAAAGTTTGTGAACCACTGGTCTGCTCCATGTTGTTGTTTTTTTTGTTTTGTTTGCATAAGATAATGGTAATTTGTTGCAGATGTAATTCCTATAGTGCAGGTGGGCTGAGGGATTGTACACAGGATGACTCCCCCTGGCTCAGTCCTCCACCACTGTAGCAGGTGTCGGAGTACAAACAAACGGACACAGAGGAAATTGCTGTAGAGAAGGACGTTTAATCTGTCAACCTGTAAATTGATGTTTTTATTTGGTGTGAAGTCTGGAGCTGGTGACAGTGGGAGTGTGAGCTCAGCCTCAGGGTTGTATAAACATGTAATGCTTACCCTCATGTTACCTCTCTGGCAGGTGCATGGCAATTATATCTGGGAGTTCTCCCATACTTTGTTATTTCTCTTTGCCCAGCTGATTAATTGCTGTCACTTAAGCTTGAACATACATAACAATGATGTCGTCTTGTTTTTTTTGTTGTTTTTCCTTCAAATTTTTACATAGTACCGCTTGGTAAATGTATGTAAATGGCTCTGAACCAAAAAATTATGTATTAAATTGGTTGTCCTCCGTTTGAAATACAGTTTGTAATTGGGCATTCAGAAAGGACACACCAACCTATGCAGTGCCGGTACTCCCATGGGGCAAACCAAGAGCACCAGTTTGCAGCGGGACGCCTAGAGCACAGTATTGATTCACATAATGTCACTCAGTCAGTGTCTTAATAGCCATCTTGCTGAGCATTGGCCACTAGCTTGAAAGGGGGAATAAGCAGGAGCTCCACCCATACTAGACAAGGAGTAGAGGTGCAGCGCAGTGGGGCATTCAAGAAGGGTGAGCATCTAGAACAGCCAAGACCAGGGCCGGATTAAACCTTGGAGGTGCCTGGGGCACTTAAAACAGGAGGAAGGGGGGCCCGGTGGAAGGGGTGTGTATATTTGGGGTGGTCTTCAGTTTGCCGGCTGTCAGGAACCTGGCGCATAGTATACCAGTGCCGGAATCCCGACACCCGGCATACCGACACCTTTTCTCCCTTCTTGGGGGTCCACGACCCCCCTGGAGGGAGAATAGATAGCGTGGCAAGCACAGCGAGCTCGCAAGGGGCTCATTTGCACTTACCCAGCTGTCGGTATGCCTGCGGTCGGAATTCCGTTGCCGGTATGCTGGCCGCCGGGAGCCCGGCCACCGGCATGCCATACTACACCCTATATTTGTGCATACCTCACAACATTACCCATTCCAGGAGGGACAAAATGGTCTCTACCTGGACTTCCCTCTTAATATATGATTGATGTCACCTGTATTGGACTATTTCATTGATATGAAAGGTGTTTCAACACAGGTTATTTCAAGGATGTCCAGGTGGAGCGCATTTTGTCCCTCCTGGAATGGGTCATGTTGGGAGGTATGGATTGTGTATATTCAGTGTAAACCATGGGTCTTCAACCTGCGGCCCTCCTGCTGCTGTGGAACTGCACATCCCAGCATGCCCTGCCACCGTTTTGCTATTAAGGCATGCTAAAACTGAGCAGGGCATGCTGGGATGTGTAGTTTCACAACAGCTGAAGGGACACAGGTTGAAGACCCATGGTTTAAACCAATGGTGTATATTATTTAAGCTAATAGTTCACTAATGGCTGGGTACTGTTTATAGCGCCACCTAATTGAAAAAAAAAAACCTGTATTATACAATTTTCTGCAGTGGGGTACACTGGATTCTACAGGGAATAACATTGGGGTGTAGAGTTGGATCTTGAACTGAGGCTGTGCTTTGACTGTTCCCAGGATGCATTGCACCACCTCCTCTATAACCCTGCTTCCAGGCACTGGAGCTCAGTTTGTAAGTTGGTGCCTGCAGTGCAGGTCACTAACAGGTGGGGCTGGGCTAGGCAGCCCTGAAAAGAGCTATGTAAGAAGACTTCAAGGGCCGCAGCATTATTTATGTCAGTCTGACATTCTGTGCTGCAGCTCCATCACCTCCCCAGCAGCGCTGCATGCTTCCGCGGCCGGGTTCCCGGGTACTTGTGTGACACCCTTAAGTAGGAGTCACTGAAGTCAACAATTTACAGGTAAGTATTAGGAAGTCTAACCCTCTGGTTTAATGTGTTACTTTATCTTTTCTGGTGTTCCTCACCTGGACCTAGTATCTGCAGCTTCTAACAGGCATAAGTTTCACCAGCAACTCACAATATAGTTCAGGATATATTGCACACAGACACACAATTTCTCTATATGAATTTTTATTCTACTGAAACACTTCTATAAATTTTTCTCCGCTGTAGAAATTTGAGATTATCTCATATAGGGGTATATGCAATTGCGGTAGAATTCCCGAAATTGTCGAAAAACTGGACTTTTTCGCCCCCCAAAAAAAATCGACAATGCAATTCAGTACTTTCCGTCAAAAAAACGGACTTTCAAAATTCGACTTTTTGAAATTCGACATTTGTCAAATTCGACATTTCTGCAATGGTACAAATGCAGCAATTCTCCAAAAGTATATTCAATTGAAGTTTGGAAATTCGACAACCGTGCTTTTAGACAGTAAATTCGTCATTTTCAATCCGCCACACTTTGATGGGGGAATCTAATAAAAAAATGTTAAAACATGTTTTTTTGAGTGTTTTTTTTTTTATTGGTAATAGCATATCTATTTATATTAGAAGGGATTAGGTAATCGGTTTGTCTATTTTGGAGGCACAAGTATTATTTATATATTTTTAAAAATATTTGTAAAAAAAATTTTTTTTTTTTTTTTTTAAATGGAATGGTAAAATCCGAAAAAAAATGGCGTGGGGTCCCCCCTCCAAAGCATAACAAGCCGGTCCTGGTTCTAAAAATCCGGGGGGAAAAATGACAGGGGATCCCCCGTATTTTTAAAACCAGCACCGGGCTCTGCGCCTGGTGCTGGTGCAAAAAATACGGGGGACAAAAAGCGTAGGGGTCTCCCGGATTTTTTACACCAGCATCGGGCTCCACTAGCTGGACAGATAATGCCACAGCCGGGGGTCACTTTTATACAGCGCCCTGCGGCCGTGGCATTAAATATCCAACTAGTCACCCCTGGCCGGGGTACCCTGGGGGAGTGGGGACCCCTTCAATCAAGGGGTCCCCCCCCCAGCCACCCAAGGGCCAGGGTGAAGCCCGAGGCTGTCCCCCCCCCCCCCCCCATCCAAGGGCTGCGGATGGGGGGGCTGATAGCCTTGTGAAATTTGAAAGAATATTGTTTTTTCCCAGTAGTACTACAAGTCCCAGCAAGCCTCCCCCGCAAGCTGGTACTTGGAGAACCACAAGTACCAGCATGCGGGAGAAAAACGGGCCCGCTGGTACCTGTAGTTCTACTGGAAAAAAAATACCCAAATAAAAACAGGACACGCACACCGTGATAGTAAAACTTTATTACACACATGTCGACACACACATACTTACCTATGTTCACACGCCGACCTCTGTCCACTTGTCCAAGTAGAATCCACGTGTACCTGTGAATAAAATTATACTCACCTCAATCCAGTGTCCAGATTATAATCCTCGTACTTGGCAAAACAACAAAACGAACACCCGGACCAAACGGACTGAAAGGGGTCCCATGTTTACACATGGGACCCCTTTCCACGAATGCCGGGACCCCACGTGACTGCTGTCACAGAAGGTCCCTTCAGCCAATCAGGAAGCGCTACTTCGTGAGTTCGTGGCACTCACCTGATTGGCTGGATGCGCGTCTGCTGTCAGACAGCATCGCACAGCTCCCTCCATTAGTTTCAATGGTGGGAACTTTGCGGGTAGCGGTGGGGTTACCCGCGGTCAGCCGCTGACCGCGGGTGACCTCACCGCTGACGCAAAGTTCCCACCATTGAATATAATGGAGAGGCTTTGCGATGCGCTGTCTGACAGCAGACGCGCATCCAGCCAATCAGCAGAGTGCCAGGACGTTGCGCTCGCTGATTGGCTGAAGAGACCTTTTTGTGACAGCAGTCACGGGGGGGTCTCTGCATTCGGGGAAAGGGGTCCCATGTGTAAACATGGGACCCCTTTCAGTCCGTTTGGTTCGGGTGTTCGTTTTTTTTTTTGCCAAGTACGAGGATTATTTTAAAAGATCCAGACACTGGATTAAGGTGAGTATAATTTTTTTCACAGGTACCCCGGATTCTTCAGTGACGAGGGGGGCGTGGCAGTCGGCAGGTCAACATAGGTAAGTATGTATGTGTCGGCATGTATGAAATAATAAATAATAAGAAAGAGAGGAGTAAGAACTATACTCATCGTTCCGGATTGGCCAAGACGGACTTGGTACCCGGAACTGCAAGAAATGATCTCAGAGGACCCTTGGCCTCTGCCTCTCAGACAGGACCTGCTACAGCAGGGGCCCTGTCTGTTCCAAGACTTACCGCGGCTGCGTTTGACGGCATGGCGGTTGAACGCCGGATCCTGATGGAAAAGGGCATTCCGGTTGAAGTAATTCCTACGCTGATAAAAGCTAGGAAAGACTGAATATTCCAAAGTCGCAGCTGGTTCCTACGACGCGTCTGCTGTTCCTGGGTATGATTCTGGACACAGAACAGAAGAAGGTGTTTCTCCCGGAGGAGAAGGCCAAGGAGTTGTCATCTCTGGTCAGAGACCTCCTGAAACCAAAACAGGTGTCGGTGCATCACTGCACGCGAGTCCTGGGAAAGATGGTAGCTTCTTACGAGGCAATTCCATTCGGCAGATTCCATGCAAGGATCTTTCAGTGGGATCTGTTAGACAAGTGGTCCGGATCGCATCTTCAGATGCATCGGCTGATCACCCTGTCCCCGAGGGCCAGGGTGTCTCTGCTGTGGTGGCTGCAGAGTGCTCATCTTCTAGAGGGCCGCAGATTCAGCATACAGGACTGGGTCCTGGTGACCACGGATGCAAGCCTCCGAGGTTGGGGGGCAGTCACTCAGGGAAGAAACTTCCAAGGACAATGGTCGAGTCAGAAGGCTTCCCTACACATAAATATTCTGGAACTAAGGGCCATTTACAATGCCCTAAGTCAAACCAGCCGGTGCTGATTCAGTCAGACAACATCACGGCGGTCGCCCATGTAAACCGACAGGGCGGCACAAGAAGCAGGATGGCGATGGCAGAAGCCACAAGGATTCTCCGATGGGCAGAAAATCATGATGGCGTCCCGCCTAAACAAAAAGCTAAAAAGATATTGCGCCAGGTCAAGGGACCCTCAGGCAATAGCTGTGGACGCTCTAGTGACACCGTGGGTGTACCAGTCGGTTTATGTGTTCCCTCCTCTTCCTCTCATACCAAAGGCAATTCAAAGTTCTCCAAGTACCAGCTTGCGGGGGAGGCTTGCTGGGACTTGTAGTACTACTGGAAAAAAACAATATTCTTTCAAATTTCTCAAGGCTATCAGCCCCCCATCCGCAGCCCTTGGATGGGGGGGACAGCCTCAGGCTTCACCCCTGGCCCTTGGGTGGCTGGGGGGGGGGACCCCTTGATTGAAGGGGTCCCCACTCCCCCAGGGTACCCCGGCCAGGGGTGACTAGTTGGATATTTAATGCCACGGCCGCAGTGCGCTGTATAAAAGTGACCCCCGGCTGTGGCATTATCTGTCCAGCTAGTGGAGCCCGATGCTGGTGTAAAAAATACGGGGGACCCCTACTCTTTTTGTCCCCCATATATTTTGCACCAGGCGCAGAGCCCGGTGCTGGTTTTAAAAATACGGGGGATCCCCTGTCATTCCCCCCCCCCCGGATTTTTAGAACCAGGACCGGCTCGAAGAGCCCGAGGCTGGTTATGCTTTGGAGGGGGGACCCCGCGCAATTTTTTTTCGGGTTTTGTAACGTTTTTTCCCGTTTTTTTTAAAATCGGATCAAAATCCGTCAAATCGGCCGTTTTTCGACAGCGGGACTGTCGAATCCGTTTTTTATTGAATATGGTACATTTCGGCACCCACTTGCCGGAATTTGACGGTCGAATTGTGTCGAATTAAAAAACGGGCGAAAAATTTCCGAGATTCGCAGCTAATTGCATATACCCCATAATGGCAATTTAGATTAACCTCAATGTGTATGCTAGTCACATACCATTTTCATGCAAAGAACAATAAAGCACAAGAAACAATATCCACATTTGACAATCCTTACACACTAATATAAAGTTTTAAGCAATCACCTGAAAATACTCTTATAATTGGGGCCCCGTAAAAAACTTTAGTTTTGTAGCTAGCTACATTGAGTATAGTGCACTTTTTAGGAAGTTATATCCTGAGAATAGTTAATACAAGTCTTGGATGAAGGTAGCAATGGATGGATTATAACAAATGAAGTGTAGCTGGTTCTGTCCAACCAGGCAGTTTTGCAACTTCTACTATGGAGCAGCACACTATTTCTAGGCAACTGTGAGTATATCTTGCTAGTCTGGATGTAATATTAACTGATTGTACTGTAGGTGCTATTTTCTTAAAGGAGGCTCTCAGCGATATCCACATGGCTGTGTTACAATTGTGCCACTTGATCCTGACTCATCCTTAAACGCAATGTAGGTAGCTAAGGTGTCTTTGTCCCTGTTAAGAGTAGTGATGTGCACCAGACATTTTTCGGGTTTTGTGTTTTGGTTTTGGATTCGGTTCCGCGGCCGTGTTTTGGATTCGGACGTGTTTTGGCAAAACCTCACCGAAATTTTTTTGTCGGATTCGGGTGTTTTTTTTTCAAAAAAAACCCTAAAAAACAGCTTAAATCATAGAATTTGGGGGTCATTTTGATCCCATAGTATTATTAACCTCAATTACCATAATTTCCACTCATTTCCAGTCTATTCTGAACACCTCACACCTCACAATATTATTTTTAGTCCTACAATTTGCACCGAGGTCGCTGGATGGCTAAGCTAAGCGACACAAGTGGCCGACACAAACACCTGGCCCATCTAGGAGTGGCACTGCAGTGTCCGGCAGGATGGCACTTCAAAAAAATTGTCCCCAAACAGCACATGATGCAAAGAAAAAAAGAGGCGCACCAAGGTCGCTGTGTGACTAAGCTAAGCGACACAAGTGGCCGACACAAACACCTGGCCCATCTAGGAGTGGCACTGCAGTGTCCGGCAGGATGGCACTTCAAAAAAATTGTCCCCAAACAGCACATGATGCAAAGAAAAAAAGAGGCGCACCACAGGTATAGAATGTAGATGGATAGTATACTTAATGACGACACAGAGGTAGGCACAGCAGTGGCCTTCCGTATCGTACTGCTATATATAGTATACTGGTGGTCACTGTGTCAGCAAACTGCAAAACTAAAATGCACCACAGGTATAGAATGTAGATGATATAGTATACTTAATGATGACACAGAGGTAGGTACAGCAGTGGCCTTCCGTATCGTACTGCTATATATAGTATACTGGTGGTCACTGTGTCAGCAAACTGCAAAACTAAAATGCACCACAGGTATAGAATGTAGATGGATAGTATACTTAATGATGACACAGAGGTAGGTACAGCAGTGGCCTTCCGTATCGTACTGCTATATATAGTATACTGGTGGTCACTGGTCAGCAAAACTCTGCACTGTACTCCTCCTATATAATATTAATTATACTGGTGGTCCCCAGTCCCCACAATAAAGCAGCACACTGAGCACAGATATGGAGTGTTTTTCAGGCAGACAACGTATACTGGTGGTCACTGTCAGCAAAACTCTGCACTGTACTCCTGCTATATAATACAGCTGCTCCCCAGTCCCCACAATTAAGCAGTGTGAGCACAGATATATTATGCAGCACACTGAGCACAGATATGGTATGGAGCGTTTTTTTCAGGCAGAGAACGGATAAAACTGGTGGTCACTCCTCCTAACAGCTGCTCCCCAGTCCTCCCCACAATTAAGCAATAAAGCAATCAAGTTCAACAATAAACGCCAGCCACGTCCTCTCCCTATCATCTCCAATGCACGAGTGAAAATGGCGGCGACGCGCGGCTGCTTATAAAGAATCCGAATCTCGCGAGAATCCGACAGCGGGATGATGACGTTCGGGCGCGCTCGGGTTAGCCGAGCAAGGCGGGAAGGTTCGAACCTGCCTCGGACCCGTGTAAAATGGGTGAAGTTCGGGGGGGTTCGGTTTCCGAGAAACCGAACCCGCTCATCACTAGTTAAGAGCAGTCTCTCTATCTCTGGAAGGGCTTGCGATGAGTAGTTGGTGAAACAGGGTTACTGACCTGTACTCCAAAAAGGATACTGTACTCAACTGTTACATTTACACTGTCTGACTGAGAGCAGTACATCAGCTGCAAGCCCCTGTGATATTGAGTCCTGAATCCTTTAAGCTGTCTGTGTAACTAAGACATTATTGTTCCTTACTGCGCTACAAAGTTCTGGCTGTGTGCTGAGAAAACTGCAGCATGTGACTGTCTGCTTCTGCACAGAGGTACTTACTGCGATTTGATGGCTCTTATCAGTCTCATAAAGGGTGTTGGTACTATAGAAACTGGCTAATTTACTGTATAAAACTGTGATCTCTTGTATACCAGGGTATTCAGCAGGGAGTTTGTGACAGTCAATTAGATCATTCAGCAATTACTGAGACTGCTACTATGGAGTGTGAGAATGTATAATCTGCAATGGGGCTACTGGATCTCACTAGAAGTGGCTATTTTGCCTCAGGGCTGACGTAATCTGCTCACCACTCCATAGACACTCTCTTTGTCAGCTGCTGGACTCTGATTTATTGAAGATCAGATAAGGAGTCTCCTTTGGTCACCATGTACACCACCAAATCAGCTCAGCACCTTCTGCTCCTCGGTCCTGTTCCACACTGCCCATCTTCCTAAAATGGCCGCCGCCCAACTGCCAACAGACTCGGCACACGGCTGTTACCTGTCCAAGCGCATGACAGCTATAGCATAGAAAATTTTCTTAACCCTTTCCTGGCTGAAGTCTCAAATCATTTAGCCAGGCTGCATTTTGTAGAGGGGGAAAAAGGGCGCAGAAATAAGTTAAATGTCCGTAGCAACTCTGTTGGGGTGTCGCACTTGCAGCGAAGGCGCATTGGTCATCGGGCACACCACCGCTGACGCTCTCCAGGATCGCATGTCAGGGAGGAGGTAAGAGGGTCCCCCAGGTGGGACCCGCTGGTAAATCGCGGTCCAGTCGTTGTCCCAGGAGACGGACCGCGCCGCTGGCGTGGACACTGTACTGCACAGGGACCCCACTATATCCACCAGGGCAAGGGAGCACAGGTCAGATCTACTAAAATTCGTTTAATATAGGCTCCACAGTACCTGGTGGTGAGGACCAGCATAGGGGATAAGGCGCTAACCTGTAGCCCCTCCCCCAGCTCCGGGCGCCATCTACTGCTGGTGTTCCCGCCATGAAGCTGCATTTCACTCTCCCTCACTCCCTGACACAGATGTTGGCGCCATCTTCATTACTAGCTGGGCTGATCTCCGGGACTGCAGGGCTCTGTCTCCTCTGTAAAGCCGCCTGTCTCATCAGCGCTGTGCATTTACAGGCACTTAAGTATTCTACATGTCATTTTATACAGTGTTAGTTAAGAACAAGTGTACTACTATCTCAATATTTAGTACAAGTATTCTGTGATATACATCCAGTATCTACTGTGCATTGTTATATCTATACCCATACATATTTATATGTAGTTATACTAGTCCAGTGCAGTTTTATTGTTTATATGTAATAACTTCTGCATTGTACATGTGACTGATATGTACAATGCATATTGCCGGGTTGGTGACGCTGACGCGGCAGAGGCGGCACATCATCTCCCAGCGCCGCCCTTCTATACACTGTGAACGGGAGCTGTGTCATGTTTACACTACACAGCTTACCGGGTTGAACACGTGTTCAACCCGGCAAGCAACCCGGGTAGGATTCCCGGATCACTTGATCCGGGAATTTGCAGAGGGGGCCGTTTCCACTAGAAAAAAACACGGGTAAATGCGCGCCCCCGCTTAAATACTCTGTATTGTGTCCTGTGTTTACTGTAACATAACATAGGGGGTTATTTGCAGGTATTGTGTTTGTCTGGCTATATTGTACTGTTACGCCCTAAGGCTACATTCCTTATAATGTCTGCCACACAGGCCGTAAATCCGCGGACGCTTCTGCATCCTGCAGTACTGGCACCACGGATTTACCTGAGGGAGAAGTTTTAGCTGCTGGTTCAGGCGCTGAGTGCCATACATCTCCCAGTCAGCCTGCAGCACCTGTGGCCAATCAGGACCCACCTTGGGCAGCGTTCTCAAGTATGCTAACTACACTTGTGACACGTCTTATGCCCCCTGTGGGGCCTCCTGTGCCAATGCAGCCACATATTGTCCCTGTAGTTAATCCGCCTTAGGCGGACACTCTGGCTACCCAATTACAACAATTACATAAATCTTTGGTTAGACGAAAGTCTATCCGACACCCCTCTGGGGCCAAGAGGTCATCTAAACGGGCCATTTCTTCCTCACAATCCACTAATATTTCGGATAATTCTTCCGATGAGGATGGGGAATACACTGATCCGTCAGACACTGATACAGTTGCTTCTGATGAGGAATCTACAACCCAGGTTGATGTTCCTGACCTAGTGGAGGCTAGTAAGCTAATTCTTCAAATAGATGATGACATTGAGCCTACTACTGCGTCTAAGAAACCTGATAAACTTAAACGTCAGAAGGTTGCTGAAGTAGTCTTACCACATTCTGACCATTTAATTGACATACAACAGGAATCCTGGTCATCTCCAGGAAATACATTTTCCCTGTCTAAAAAGATGCTAGCTCGTTATCCTATCCCTGCGGAGTTGAGTAACAAGTGGGAAACTGCATCGCCGGTGGACTCTCATGTCGCCCGTCTTGTGGTGTCATCTACTCTGCCTGTCACCACCGTCTCCTCACTGAAGGAACCGACGTATAAGTGTGTGGATGGATGCCTGAAGTCTATTTATTCTCTTACTGGTGCGGTACATAGACCCACTATGGCAGCCTCCTGGGCTGCGAAACGAATTGAAGCATGGGTTCAGGCAATTGAGGATGAGCTGCCTCAAGATTTTTCTGACACTGCCAGACAATATCTGTCTTGTATTACCACAGCCTCCCACTATATTCAGGAGGCGGCCTCTGAAGCAGGTGTAATGGCTGCCAAGGCATCTACTACGTCTATCCTGGCTCGTCGAATTATGTGGTTGAGGTCCTGGAAGGTGGACCTGGACTCCAAAAAGACCTTGGAGGTGCTCCCTTGTAAAGGAGACATCCTATTTGGGGAGGACCTGAACAAGATTGTAACTGACTTGGCAACTGCCAAGACTGCGTGTCTCCCAAATACTAATCCTTCTGCTCCGCAGGCTAAGAGTACGACCTTTCGTTCCTTTCGACCTCCAGGGAAAGAAAAGGGTCAAGCATATCAGCAACAGAAAATAAAAAAGAATCACTCGGCGCTGACTTGGCAAGGGATCTCCTGTATAAAAACACTAGTATTCCGGATATGCTGCAGCTTTATCAAGGAGATCACTGAATCTCCAAAAAAGTAAAAAACTGCAAGAAAAATATTAAATAAAGCGCTGCATAGCCGGAATCCTTTCATATTATTTAATCACACAGTATATTGACAAACAACATAAACATGACACACACACATAGACCCGGCCGGTATTAAAATTACCTCAAATTTAGGCTCTTAAAAAAACCATCAACCCATATAAATTTCATATCTCACAGAATGACCTCTAATTCATTCATAACCTATCAATGATGCATCACTGGTATATTGATCAATTAATAGCATGCGTGTAATTAACTAAGGGCCCCCTGATGATTAGAACTTATCCATCAGTTACTTTGCAGCACAAAAGCAATTGAGCTATAATTGTCCACAGCATATGGCATCCAATATTCAGTTACAGTTGTGTCCATATAGGCAGATAGAAAGCTAGGCACATGTGCATCCAGATATTAAGTTAGTTTGTTAGTATAGCCAGCAATGTCCATAACCTAGGTTATATAGGCTTTGGGTTAGTAAGTCACTTTGGTCCACTCAAAATTAACATGGGCATGCAACCATATTATTATACTGCCCTCTAACTGGGGCTCTGATAATCTGTCCTGGACACTGGTTACTGAGCGGGCTTGAATATTTCTCCTGAGGAAGCCGCTGATTGTACAGGCGGAGAAACACGTTGAGAGGTCCAAAGCACATGGACCTGGCATTACGTCTATCTGGGACACTTACATGCAAACGGATCTGAGGTGTGGCGGGACTTAAGGGAGGAGTCGGCTGCAGAGACCCTGACACAGTAAACAACCAGCTGGTCGGTGAGAACCCTTAGCAATCAAGCCCGGAGTCCTCAACTGGGAAGCGGATTTCTTCAGTCGTCAGGACATTCACGCCGCAGAGTGGAGTCTTCATCTGGAAGTCTTTCAACTCATAGTGGACAAGTGGGGCCTACCAGATGTGGACCTGATGGCGTCTCAACACAATCACAAGGTTCCGGTCTTCGGATCAAGGACCAGGGATCCTCAATCAGCGTTCATGGACACACTGGCTATTCCATGGAACTTTCGGCTGCCATACGTGTTCCCTCCAGTGTCACTCCTGCCCAGGGTTCTACGGAAGTTCAAGCAAGAAAGAGAAAACTACTTCTAGTCGCTTCAGCGTGACCCAGACGGCATTGGTTCTCAAACCTGCAGGGTCTATCGATAGATAATCCTCTTCTACTTCCTCAACGCCCAGACCTCCTCGTTCAGGGCCCTTGTGTCTATCCGGACCTGGCCAGACTGGCTTTGACGGCGTGGCTCTTGAAGCTTCAATCCTGAGGACCAAGGTATTCTCCGAGGTGGTTATTCAAACTATGTTGAAGGCCCGCAAACCGGCTTCTGCACGGATTTATTACAGGGTTTGGAACTCTTTCTTCGCATGGTGTGCTGCTAAGAATTATGATGCCTATTCGTTCAGAACTTCCAGGCTTTTGGCTTTTCTGCAACAAGGCCTAGATTTAGGCCTTCGTCTGACATTCCTCAAGGTTTATATATCTGCCTTGTCGGTGTGGTTTCAGAGAAAAATTGCGTCTATACCTGACGTTCATACTTTCACTCAGGGTGTTCTACGGATTCAGCCTCCCTAGGTCCCTCCTGTGGCTCCATGGGATCTGTCTGTTGTCTTAAATGCCCTGCAACAGTTTCCATTTGAACCTCTTGAGTCTGTGGATCTTAAATGTCTTACACTTAAGGTCATGTTTTTACTGGCTATTGCCTCTGCTAGTAGGGTGTCCGACTTACGCGCCTTGTCCTGTCGTTCACCCTTTCTGATTTTTCACCGTGTCCGAGCAGTACTTTGAACTTGCCCTGGTTATCTACCTAAGATGGTATCATCTTTTCATCTTAACCAAGAGATTGTGGTTCCGGCCTTTATCTTTTCTGGTTTGTTCTCCAAAGAGCGGTCTTTGGATGTGGTACAGGCTCTCCGTATTTACGTAGAGAGGACTGCCTCCCTCAGGAGGTTAGATACCCTTTTTGTACTTTTTGGTTTACACAAACGTGGATGGCCGGCGAATAAGCACACCTTGGCCAGATGGATTAGAATGGTGATTGCACAAGCTTATGCACAGGCTGGTCTTCCAACTCCTGCTGCTATCAAAGCCCATTCTACCCGGTCTGTTGGACCTTCATGGGCGGCCTGCCCGCCTAACAATTGTGCAAGGCGGCTACATGGTCCTCTCTGAACACGTTAATCAGGTTCGATACCTTTAATACTTCCGCCTCCCAGGATGCTTCCCTTGGACGCTGGGTCCTTGTACCCGCTACAGTGCATCCCCTCACATGAGGAACTGCTTTAGGACATCCTCAATGTTATTCCCTGTGGAATACCAGTGTACCCCGCTGCAGAAAAGGAGATTTATGGTTGACTTACCATAGTTAAATCTCTTGCTCCGAGGCACTCTGGATTCCACAGGGTGCCCAGCCTGATGCACTTAGCTTATTTGGGTTTGTATGGCATTAGCCACTAGTCCCTTCTCCTGTCGTGAGAATGTGGTTCTATGTGACTAACATCTACCGTCTCTTACCTGCTCCTGCATTGGACTTGTTAATGAAACTGAGCTCCAGTGCCTGGAGGCGGGGTTATAGAGGAGGCGGTGCAATGCATCCTGGGA
Organism: Pseudophryne corroboree; assembly: GCF_028390025.1. NCBI lineage: Eukaryota > Metazoa > Chordata > Amphibia > Anura > Myobatrachidae > Pseudophryne > Pseudophryne corroboree. The sequence continues at coordinate 387,836,862 of NC_086451.1, forward strand.
ACAGTCAAAGCTTTAGCCTGTTGGTGCCTCGGATCGAGATCCAACTCTACACCCCGATGTTATTCCCGGTGGAATCCAGTGTACCTCGCAGAAAGATATTTAACTATGGTAAGTCTACCTTAAATCTCCTTTCTCTGACGTCCTAGTGGATGCTGGGAACTCCGTAAGGACCATGGGGAATAGACGGGCTCCGCAGGAGACTGGGCACTCTAAAAGAAAGATTAGGTACTATCTGGTGTGCACTGGCTCCTCCCACTATGACCCTCCTCCAGACCTCAGTTAGATTTCTGTGCCCGGCCGAGCTGGATGCACACTAGGGGCTTTCCTGAGCTCCTAGAAAGAAAGTTTATTTTAGGTTTTTTATTTTACAGTGAGACCTGCTGGCAACAGGCTCACTGCATCGAGGGACTAAGGGGAGAAGAAGCGAACCTACCTGCTTGCAGCTAGCTTGGGCTTCTTAGGCTACTGGACACCATTAGCTCCAGAGGGATCGACCGCAGGACCCGTCCTTGGTGTTCGTTCCCGGAGCCGCGCCGCCGTCCCCCTTACAGAGCCAGAAGCATGAAGATGGTCCGGAAAATCGGCGGCAGAAGACTTCAGTCTTCACCAAGGTAGCGCACAGCACTGCAGCTGTGCGCCATTGCTCCTCATACACACTTCACACACCGGTCACTGAGGGTGCAGGGCGCTGGGGGGGGGGCGCCCTGAGCAGCAATAAAAACACCTTGGCTGGCAAAATAATCACAATATATAGCCCCAGAGGCTATATATGTGGTAATTACCCCTGCCAGAATCCATAAAAAAGCGGGAGAAAAGTCAGCCGAAAAAGGGGCGGAGCCATCTCCCTCAGCACACTGGCGCCATTTCTCCCTCACAGTTCCGCTGGAAGGAAGCTCCCTGGCTCTCCCCTGCAGTCTGCACTACAGAAAGGGTAAAAAAGAGAGGGGGGGGGGGACTAAATTTAGGCGCAGTATAACTTATAGCAGCTATAAGGGGACATAATTCAGTTAGTCCCTGCATTATATAGCGCTCTGGTGTGTGCTGGCATACTCTCTCTCTCTGTCTCCCCAAAGGGCTTTTGTGGGGTCCTGTCTCCTTTAAGAGCATTCCCTGTGTGTGTGCGGTGTGTCGGTATGACTGTCGACATGTTTGATGAGGAGGCTTATGTGGAGGCAGAGCAGATGCCTATAAATGTGATGTCACCCCCTGCGGGGCAGACACCTGAGTGGATGGACTTATGGAAGGAATTACGTGCAAGTGTCGACTCCTTACATAAAAAATTTGACGACATGCCAAATGCGGGACAGCCGGCTTCTCAGCTCGTGCCTGCCCAGACGACTCAAAGGCCATCAGGGGCTCTAAAGCGCCCACTACCTCAGATGGCAGACACAGATGTCGACACGGATACTGATACCAGTGTCGACGACGAAGAGTCAAATTTAATGTCCACTAGGGCCATTCGTTGCATGATTGAGGCAATGAAAGAGGTATTACACATTTCTGATATAAACCCAGGTACCTCAAAAAAGGGTATTATGTTTGGGGAGAAAAAACTACCAATAGTTTTTCCCCCATCTGAAGAATTAAATGAAGTGTGTGAAGAAGCGTGGGCTTTCCCCGATAAAAAAATTGGTAATTTCAAAAAAATTACTAATGGCGTTCCCTTTCTCGCCAGAGGATAGGTCACGTTGGGAAACTCCCCCTAGGGTGGATAAAGCGCTCACACGTTTGTCAAAAAAGGTGGCACTACCGTCTCCGGATAGGGCCGCCCTAATGGAACCTGCTGATAGAAAGCAGGAGGCTATCCTGAAGTCTATATATACACACACTGGTGTTATACTGAGACCAGCTATTGCTTCAGCGTGGATGTGCAGTGCTGCTGCTGCATGGTCAGATTCCCTGTCGGAAAATATTGACACCCTAGACAGGGACACTATATTGCTAACCGTAGAGCATATAAAAGACTCAGTCTTATACATGAGAGATGCACAGAGGGAGATCTGCCGGCTGGCATCTAGAATAAGTGCATTGTCCATTTCTGCTAGGAGAGGCTTATGGACTCGGCAGTGGACAGGGGATGCAGATTCAAAAAGGCACATGGAAGTTTTGCCTTATAAGGGTGAGGAGTTATTCGGGGATGGTCTCTCAGACCTAGTTTCCACAGCAACAGCTGGGAAGTCAGCATTTTTGCCCCATGTCCCCTCACAGCCTAAGAAAGCGCCGTATTATCAGGTACAGTCCTTTCGACCCCAGAAAAACAGGCGGGGAAAAGGCGGGTCCTTTCTGTCTAGAGGCAGAGGTAGGGGAAAAAAGCTGCAACAAACAGCTTCCAAATCCGCCGCATGACGGTGGGGCTCCACAGGCGGAGCCAGGTACGGTGGGGGGCCGCCTCAAAAATTTCAGCGATCAGTGGGTTCGCTCACGGGTGGATCCCTGGATCCTTCAAGTAGTATCTCAGGGGTACAAGCTGGAATTCGAGGCGTTTCCCCCCCGCCGTTTCCTCAAATCTGCCTTGCCGACAACTCCCTCGGGCAGGGAGGCTGTGCTAGAGGCAATTCACAAGCTGTATTCCCAGCAGGTGATAGTCAAGGTGCCCCTACTTCAACAAGGACGGGGTTACTATTCCACACTGTTTGTGGTACCGAAACCGGACGGTTCGGTGAGACCCATTTTAAATTTGAAATCCTTGAACACATACATAAAAAGATTCAAGTTCAAGATGGAATCGCTCAGGGCGGTTATTGCAAGCCTGGACGAGGGGGATTACATGGTATCCCTGGACATCAAGGATGCTTACCTGCATGTCCCCATTTACCTTCCTCACCAGGAGTACCTCAGATTTGTGGTACAGGATTGCCATTACCAATTCCAAACACTGCCGTTTGGACTGTCCACGGCACCGAGGGTGTTTACCAAGGTAATGGCAGAAATGATGATACTCCTTCGAAGAAAGGGAGTTTTAATTATCCCGTACTTGGACGATCTCCTTATAAAGGCGAGGTCCAAGGAGCAGTTGTTGGTCGGAGTAGCACCATCTCTGGAAGTGCTACAACAGCACGGCTGGATTCTAAACATTCCAAAGTCACAGCTGGTTCCTTCCACACGCCTACTGTTTCTGGGGATGGTTCTGGACACAGAACAGAAAAAAGTGTTTCTCCCGCAGGAGAAAGCCAAGGAGCTGTCATCTCTCGTCAGAGACCTCCTGAAACCAAAACAGGTATCGGTGCATCACTGCACACGAGTCCTGGGAAAAATGGTGGCGTCATACGAAGCAATTCCATTCGGCAGGTTCCATGCAAGGACCTTCCAGTGGGACCTCTTGGACAAGTGGTCGGGATCGCATCTTCAGATGCATCGACTGATAACCCTGTCTCCAAGGACCAGGGTGTCTCTGCTGTGGTGGCTGCAGAGTGCTCATCTTCTAGAGGGCCGCAGATTCGGCATACAGGACTGGGTCCTGGTGACCACGGATGCCAGCCTTCGAGGCTGGGGGGCAGTCACACAGGGAAGAAATTTCCAGGGACTTTGGTCAAGTCAGGAGTCGTCCCTACACATAAATATTCTGGAACTGAGGGCCATTTACAATGCCCTAAGTCAGGCAAGGCCCCTGCTTCAAAACCAGCCGGTACTGATCCAATCAGACAACATTACGGCAGTCGCCCATGTAAACCGACAGGGCGGCACAAGAAGCAGGATGGCGATGGCAGAAGCCACAAGGATTCTCCGATGGGCGGAAAATCACGTCATAGCACTGTCAGCAGTGTTCATTCCGGGAGTAGACAACTGGGAAGCAGACTTCCTCAGCAGACACGACCTACACCCGGGAGAGTGGGGACTTCATCCAGAAGTCTTCCAACTGTTGGTAAACCGTTGGGAAAGGCCACAGGTGGACATGATGGCGTCCCGCCTCAACAAAAAGCTAAAGAGATATTGCGCCAGGTCAAGGGACCCTCAGGCGATAGCTGTGGACGCTCTAGTGACACCGTGGGTGTACCAGTCGGTTTATGTGTTCCCTCCTCTGCCTCTCATACCAAAGGTACTGAGAATAATAAGAAGGCGAGGAGTAAGAACGATACTCGTGGTTCCGGATTGGCCAAGAAGAGCTTGGTACCCAGAACTTCAAGAAATTATATCAGAGGACCCATGGCTTCTACCGCTCAGACAGGATCTGCTACAGCAGGGGCCCTGTCTGTTCCAAGACTTACCGCGGCTGCGTTTGACGGCATGGCGGTTGAATTCCGGATCCTAAAGGAAAAGGGCATTCCGGAGGAAGTCATTCCTACGCTGATAAAAGCCAGGAAATAAGTAACCGCAAACCATTATCACCGTATTTGGTGAAAATATGTTGCGTGGTGTGAGGCCAGGAAGGCCCCTACAGAGGAATTTCAGCTGGGTCGGTTTCTGCACTTCCTACAGTCGGGAGTGACTATGGGCCTAAAATTGGGTTCCATTAAGGTCCAGATTTCGGCTCTGTCGATTTTCTTCCAGAAAGAACTGGCTTCACTGCCTGAAGTTCAGACTTTTGTAAAGGGAGTGCTACATATTCAGCCCCCTTTTGTGTCTCCTGTGGCACCTTGGGATCTCAATGTGGTGTTGAGTTTCCTGAAATCACATTGGTTTGAGCCACTTAAAACTGTGGATCTGAAATATCTCACGTGGAAAGTGGTCATGTTATTGGCCTTGGCTTCGGCCAGGCGGGTGTCAGAATTGGCGGCTTTGTCATGTAAAAGCCCTTATCTGATTTTCCATATGGATTGGGCAGAATTGAGGACTCGTCCCCAGTTTCTCCCTAAGGTGGTATCAGCTTTTCACTTGAAACAACCTATTGTAGTGCCTGCGGCTACTAGGGACTTGGAAGATTCCAAGTTACTTGACGTAGTCAGGGCCTTGAAAATTTATGTTTCCAGGACGGCTGGAGTCAGGAAAACTGACTCGCTTTTTATCCTGTATGCACCCAACAAAATAGGTGCTCCTGCTTCTAAGCAGACTATTGCTCGCTGGATTTGTAGCACAATTCAGCTGGCGCATTCTGCGGCTGGATTGCCGCATCCTAAATCAGTAAAAGCCCATTCCACAAGGAAGGTGGGCTCATCTTGGGCGGCTGCCCGAGGGGTCTCGGCTTTACAACTTTGCCGAGCTGCAACTTGGTCAGGGGCAAACACGTTTGCTAAATTCTACAAATTTGATACCCTGGCTGAGGAGGACCTTGAGTTCTCTCATTCGGTGCTGCAGAGTCATCCGCACTCTCCCGCCCGTTTGGGAGCTTTGGTATAATCCCCATGGTCCTTACGGAGTTCCCAGCATCCACTAGGACGTCAGAGAAAATAAGATTTTACTCACCGGTAAATCTATTTCTCGTAGTCCGTAGTGGATGCTGGGCGCCCATCCCAAGTGCGGATTGTCTGCAATACTTGTATATAGTTATTGCCTAACTAAAGGGTTATTGTTGAGCCATCTGTTGAGAGGCTCAGTTATATTTCATACTGTTAACTGGGTATAGTATCACGAGTTATACGGTGTGATTGGTGTGGCTGGTATGAGTCTTACCGGGGATTCAAAATCCTTCCTTATTGTGTCAGCTCTTCCGGGCACAGTATCCTAATGCTGCATTCACACCGCAAATGCCGGGTCCTACCCGGTAAGACAAACGTGTACTTACCGGGTGGGATCCGGCATTTGCGCTCCGTTGCAGGCTTCCCGACCCGGCAATATACCGGGTCGGTTGCCATGACAACGGAGGCCGCAGCAGCAGCAGGGGCGGGGGTGGAGGCGGCGTCGGGAGATGAGCTCATCTCCAGCGCCGCCTCTCCCTATGCTGTGAATGGGAACCGTGTCGCATCGACACGGCTCCCATTCACACCGCACCTGACCCGGTAATCAACCCGGGTAAAACCCTTCTTTTTTACCGGGTTGATTTACCGGGTCAGGCGACCCGCTAAATCGCCCAGTGTGCTTTCACATCGCACACTGACCCGGTTCGACACGGCAATATGCCGTGTCGGTACCGGGTTATTTGTGCGATGTGAAAGGGGTATAACTGAGGTCTGGAGGAGGGTCATAGTGGGAGGAGCCAGTGCACACCAGATAGTACCTAATCTTTCTTTTAGAGTGCCCAGTCTCCTGCGGAGCCCGTCTATTCCCCATGGTCCTTACGGAGTTCCCAGCATCCACTACGGACTACGAGAAATAGATTTACCGGTGAGTAAAATCTTATTTTTCTTGTAGTGGAACAAAGACAACTTAAACAACCTTAAAATACACCTAGAAAAAGAAAATCTATAATTTATCTTGTCACATTGAAGAATAGCAGCAGCCTCTGTACTACTTACACACTGGTACAGGACTCAGGAGGACTGTGTGTGTGTGTCGCTCTCTAGACCCTCATTAGATAACAGGTTACACGGGACCCAGACACTCAGGTGGGGAGGAGAAGCTGGGATCCCTGGGTCACTTACAGCTCTCTGATCCTCCTATCTCTCCTCTGGTCGGGAAGCTCCATCAGTAACTCATGAAACCTGATACTCCTGTGCTACTGCATACTGTCCTGCTTGCATTCTGGCTGCCTGGTTCTGCTTCTGCAAAAGGAAAGCTAGTGATGTCAGTGTGCTCCGGCCAGAGGGGGAAGCCCGGGGTACAGTATGCCCTGGCCATAATCTAACTATGGCCAGGACCATTTACGTATAACTGTGTGGTGTCTAGTTTGTTAGAGGGTGTGGTAGTAGAGAATTATACCCCTTTCACACTGAAATCCCATGCCCGATCTGGGTTTGTGAACACTGTTTCAAGCCGTGTTATGCCCCTTTCACACTGCAGCTGGGACTTGGGTTAATCCTGGGTTGACCCCTTTCCTACTGTACCCATGTCTGCCACCTTCTACGCTGACGCTGCCTCCTTCTGCCGCCGGGTGAGTTACCAGCTGCCTGCTTCAGCCGCTGTTAGCCAATCAGCAGCTTTTAAACGTAACCCAGGTCGCACCATTCACAATGCAGCTTATATGGGTCCGATATTGTTTATGACCTTGTTCACGACCAGGGTCAAATTCCCGGTCAACTCTGGTTGACTCTTTCAAAACATACCAGGAAACAGGTTGTCCCGGCAATATTCTGGGTCAGTGTGAAAGGGGTATTATTGTGAGTGTTTTGTGTTAGGGGAGTAGGAGCAGAGTTTTTATTATGTAACACATTAAGGTTGTGGCTGTATGGCATTGTAATGTGTTATTAATACATCACAACATTTTAAAAGCAATATTGGGACACAATAACCTCTGTCCTTGAATTACCCAACCCAGTTCTCTTATTTGCCCAAAATATGCCCATGCTGCCCCAAAGCCTGATAGGCAAATGCCCTTCCAGGGTCAGGGAATCAGGGCAGCAATACCAAAATAGTGTCTATTGGTAGGTATGGTCAGTGAGTGCGTCAGTACGTCAGTAAAGCATTGTTCGCTCTAACAATTTCTGTAATGCTTCCACCGTTGAACCATGGAATGGAACGGCTCTGTTACCCGCTGAGAAACATCAGATATTACAAATAAAAGATTGCTCAGTGACATTGAAGGGCTGTTTTATTAACCGTTATTTATATAGCGCACATATGTAACAGTGAATATCTCTCACTGCCTGCCCCAGTGGAGCATACAGTGTATATTCCCTATCACATGGACACACACAGTCAGTTAACTTACCAGTAGGTTTTTGCAGTGTTTGAGGACACCCATACAAATGTAGGGAGACCATACAAACTCCACACCAATACTGTGTTGGTGAGGAATTTAATTAATTTGGCTGCAGGGTCAAAATGCACCCTAGTGTGTGTGTGGGTTTGTAAAGTTAAACTGTAACGTCCCATGGAGCATGGACTGAATGACACGTATTCCCTGTACAGTGTTGGAACGTTATATTGATAACATATAAATGATGATACAGGTTTGTCCCTAAAAACTTCCCTATTTTTATTACTGACCAAGTGAATAATCTATTTTCTCTTCTGTAATCATTGGGCAGTGATGGGCATGAGGCTGGTATGTATTGGGCAGTGTGCGTGCGCAGAACAGTGTGATGGGCATGAGGCTGGTATGTATTGGGCAGTGTGCCTTTGTGCAGGACAGTGTGATGGGTATGAGGCTGGTATGTATTGGGCAGTGTGTGTGCGCAGGACAGTGTGATGGGTATGAGGCTGGTATGTATTGGGCAGTGTGTGTGCACAGGACAGTGTGATGGGTATGAGGCTGGTATGTATTGGGCAGTGTGTGTGTGCAGGACATGTATTGGGCAGTGTGCCTTTGTGCAGGACAGTGTGATGGGTATGAGGCTGGTATATATTGGGGAAGCGATGGATGCGTGGGTCTCCATGGCTACAGCGGGTAAGTCACCTTTTCTTCCCCCAGTTGCACCTGCTGTGAAGAAACCTTTTACTTCAGCAGCATCACAGTCCTTTCGTGTTACTAAAACAAGAAAGGCAAAACCGTCCAACACCTTCTTTAGAGCAGGTCGGCCAAAATCCAAGAAACCTGCTGCTGCAGGTTCCCAGGAACAGAAACCTGCTTCTGGTACACCAAAGTCCTCAGCATGACGGTGGACAGCACGGCCTTTCTGAGGGAGTTCAAATTCAAAATGGAGTCTCTAAGGGCAGTGATATCAGGTCTGGAGGAGGGGGAATTCCTGGCATCCCTGGATATAAGGGATGCGTACCTCCACATTCCGATTTGGCTGCCGCATCAAGCTTAGCTTCGATTCGCACTGTTGGACTGTCACTTTCAGTTCCAGGCCCTACCATTCGGCCTCTCCACACTACCGAGGGTATTCACCAAGGTGATGGCGGAAATTATGGTTCTACTTCGCAGACAGGGGGATGAACATAATTCAATATCTGGACGATCTGCTGATAAAAGCATCATCCAAGGAGAAGCTGTTAAGGTCCATAGCTCTCACGACCCAGCTTCTCAGGGAACATAGTTGGATCCTGAATCTTCCAAAATCACATTTGGAACAAACCAGGAGATTGTCCTTTCTGGGAACGATCCTCAACACAGAAGTGCAGAGGGTTTTTCTTCCAGAGGAAAAAGCGTTGGTGATACAAACAATGGTCCGGGATGTCCTGAAGTCAACCCGGGTGTCTGTTCATCAGTGCATTTGCCTTCTGGGGAAGATGATGGCCTCTTACGAGGCTCCTCAGTACGGGAGGTTTCACGCTCTGTCCTTCCAACTGGATCTCCTGGACAAGTGGTTGGGATCCCATCTACATATGTACCAGAGAATACGTCTGTCGCCAAAAGCCAGGATTTCACTCCTTTGGTGGCTGCAATTACCTCACCTTCTGGAGGGCCGCAGGATCGGGATTCAGGACTGGGTCCTTCTAACCACAGATATAAGTCTCTGGGGCGCAGTCACTCAAGAGGAAACCTTCCAAGGAAGGTGGTCAAGTCTGGAAGCCGGCCTGCTGATAAACATTCTGGAACTAAGAGCTGTCTACAACGGTCTTCTTCAAGCGGCCCATCTTCTGAGAAATCAGACCATTCAAGTGCAGTCGGGTAATGTAACGACAGTGGCTTACATAAACCGACAGGGCGGAACGAAGAGCAGAGCTGCAATGTCAGAGGTAACAAGAATCATCCTCTGGGCAGAAAAACACGCGTTGGCGCTGTCCGCAATCTTCATTCCGGGAGTAGACAACTGGGAAGTGGATTTCCTCAGCAGACACTATCTCCATCCAGGGGAGTGGGGTCTCCATCCGGAGGAGTTCAAGGAGGTAACAGATCTTTGGGGCGTACCCCAAATCAACATGATGGCCTCTCGTCTTAACAAGAAGCTTCGGTAGTATTGTTCTAGGTCAAGGGACCCGCAAGCAGTGGCAGTGGACGCCCTAGTGACTCCGTGAGTGTTCCAGTCGGTGTACGTGTTTCCTCCACTTCCACTCATTCCAGGCAATCCTCATTGCTCCGGACTGGCCAAGAAGGGCTTGGTACGCGGATCTTCAGGATCTACTGCTAGAAGAACCGAGGCCTCTTCCTCTTCGGGAGGACCTGCTGCAGCAGGGGACGTTTGCCTATCAAGACCTACCACGGCTATGTTTGACGGCATGAAGGTTGAACACCAGATACTAGCTTGGAAGGGCATTCCGAACAAGGTTATTCCTACCCTGATACAGGCTAGGAAAGGAGTAACGTCAAAACATTACCATCGCATTTGGAAAAAATATGTATCTTGGTGTGAGTCCAAGAAGTTTCCTGCGGTGGAGTTTCAACTGGGATGTTTTCTCCTCTTCCTGCAAACAGGTGTGGATATGGGCCTGAGGTTAGGATCCATAAAGGTCCAAATTTCGGCCCTATCCATTTTCTTCCAGAAACAGTTGGCTGCCTTCCCTGAGGTTCAGACTTTTTTGAAGAGAGTTCTGCACATCCAACCTCCATTTGTACTGCTTACGGCGCCTTGGGATCTTCACGTGGTGTTGCAGTTCCTCCAGTCGGACTGGTTTGAGCCTCTACAGGAGGATGAGGACAAGTTTTCACATGGAAGGCTGTCACTTTGTTGGCCTTAGCTTCTGCTAGACGTGTGTCGGAGTTGGGGGCTTTGTCATGTAAACTTGATCCATGAAGACAGAGCTGAGCTTTGGACACGTCAGCAGTTTCTTCAGAAGGTTGTGTCGGCATTTCATATCAACCAACCTATTGTGGTGCCAGTTGCGACTGACTCCTCAATTTCATCAAAGTCCTTAGATGTTGTAAGGGCTCTAAAGATTTATGTGAAGAGGACTGCTCGTCACAGAAAATCGGACTCTCTGTTTGTCCTTTATGATCCCCAAAAAATTGGGTGTCCTGCTTCTAAGTAGACTATCTCTCGCTGGATCAGGTTCACTATCCAGCATGCGTATTCTACGGCAGGCTTGCCGTGTCCTACGTCTGTTAAGGCCTACAAGAAAAGTATTTACCGGTAGGTAATTAAAATCCTATTTTATTTTTACTTGGTCTTGTGTCTGGACTCAATAGACTGTCCCCCATCATTTGTACTAAATCCTATTTTGCTGTAAAACTCATGGAGGCAGATGTACTAAATTTTGTTGAGATTACATCATCTTCAGCTATGCAAAGTAAATGCAGGGTTGGGGTGAGGCGCAGGAAAGGGAGTGAAAGGATGAGGAGGCTGGGGTGTTGCATCCCATAAAGAAAACGCCAACGCCGCATATAAACTGTGCACTTATGAAATGTTTCTTCAGAGAACTATGTGGCCAAGTACTGTATGAGATGGAAGTATAGGTAGAGGTGTACAGCAATTAGGGTCACTCCACGTATTTGTTGTTCCAAGATCACCAGATCTTTTGGAACATGTCTTATCATGTAAGTAGTATGTAATCTCCATTTTGGTGACTAGATTGAATATTTAAAATATTGCATGTCTAGCCATATTAACGGGGGGAGGGGGAGCAGAAGTTCACAGTGGCTTCAGTGTTGTGCGGTCAGGGTAGAGCCTCCCCTGTCATACACAAGTACACTCCACAGTTATTTAGAACTTTATAAATATCATCTTTGTATTATTTTAATAATTTTTATAGTCAAAACTCACCAAGTTTGTAGCACTCTGCTGGAAACACAGTGACTGTCAGCGAGAGACCAGAGGTGAGGCAGCTGTAATAATTGCCAGTGCCTCCCCAGGTATTGACCTCACCACACCTCACTGAGGTGTATTATGTATTAAGCTCGGTGAAGTGATAAAGTGGAAGGTGATAAAGGACCAGCCAATCAAATCCTAACTGTCATGCCACAGGCTGGGTTTGAAAAATGACAGTTAGGAGCTGATTGGCTGGTCCTTTACCACCTTCCACTTTATCACTTCACCATGTTTAATAAATCTGCCCGAGTGAATCAGGGCCTAATTTGGAGCTGGCCGCTGCTGCTTTACGCAGTGCAGTTTGCCTATATCGGCAATTGCGCCTCGTCAGCAACGTTTTGGGGCGACTGCATGACGTCACATGCAGCCATTCTGATTAAAAAAATGGCGGCGGGCCGCTTGACAACACAGCCAGGCTGCGCTGTCAGGGGTAAAATTAATTGGATGCATCTGCAATTACATTGTGGGCGCATCTTGAGGCGGGGCCACACATGCTAAGTGGCCTTGCCCTCTGCTGGGCGGCACCCATGTAAGATGACACAGATCTTGCTGCGTATGCAGCGTTCTGCATCCATCTCTGAATAAGCTTAGTTCTGATGATGGGTAAACATCTAGGTTTCCTCAGCCTGTACATGAAGTCAGTTGTTGTAGACTGCTGGAATTATTTGTGAGGTTTTACTTTACTAAGCAAAGTCATTAAGCCAGCATTGTATCTGGTGGAAGGTTTTTAGGTGAATGCTAACAGCGAAGGTTTGCAACCTATACAGAAGCAGACATTGGGGGTCATTCCGAGTTGATCGCTAGCTGCCGTTGTTCGCAGCGCAGCGATCAGGCTAAAAATCGGCATTTCTGCGCATACATACGGGCCGCAGTGCACACGCGTGACGTACTTTCACACATAACTGTGCAGTTTCACACAAGGTCTAGCGACGCTTTTCAGTCGCACTGTTGCTCGGTGAATGATTGACAGGAAGTGGGCGTTTCTGGGTGGTAACTGACCGTTTTCTGGGAGTGTGCTAAAAAACGCAGGCGTGTCAGGCAAAAACGCAGGAGTGGCTGGAGAAACGGGGGAGTGGCTGGCCGAACGCAGGGCGTGTTTGTGACGTCAAAGCAGGAACTAAACAGACTGAAGTGATCGCAAGATAGTAGGAGTAGGTTCTGAGCCACTCTGAAACTGCATGAAAAAATTCAGCACTATTCTGCTAATCTTTCATTCGCACTTCTGCTAAGCTAAGATACACTCCCAGAGGGCGGCGGCCTAGCGTGTGCAATGCTGCTAAAAGCAGCTAGCGAGCGATCAACTCGGAATGAGGGCCTTTGTGCTTACTTGTCACAGCTCTGGATATATAGGGGGAGGGGGGCAAGACTGCACACCCTAGCTACTTGTAATGAGAGTTGCTACCTTGCTGAAAATTTAGGTACTACACATTGAAAGAAAAGATGCAGGTGCACTATGAAAACACTACTATTCAAAATTTAAATACATTTTACAATTAAACATCACATAAGAAGAGGTTATTAGCATAAACTTGGCTAAAGTTATGAGCTTACCCACAATCGTTCAGGTAACCTCATCAAGTAAATCCCTTGGGGGTGCCACGCGCCCAGACGTGAACCCTTACAATGTTAGGGACTTACCCGATACGGTTACCTGGACGTTGTTGGGTATGCCCATAACTTTGGCTAAATTTATGCTAACAACCTAGTTGATGTTTAAATTGTAAAACGTATTTACATTTTGAATAGTAATGTTTGCATAGTGCACCTGCATCTTTTCTTTCTATGTGTTTAGTTCAAGCCTCTCTTTATTGCAGTTGATGGTGGAGGATGACTAAAAAGAGACTAGCATATTGTTTGAATAATACTTGTATTACTCATATACTCGTGACAACTGTACTTTGTTTTGTAGTTCACTAAATTTGTTAATCAAGTTTTATATTTCTTTGTGTTGCTGCAGTAGAAGCAGCGAATATAATAAAAAAGATTCTTAAATTTCAACATGACTTGACAATGTCCTGTATACTCTGTTGCTAACATTCCTCCATTTTCCCCAGCGCGCTATTACCGATCAGCGATACGTTTGTGTGCAGTTTCATTCGTTACTTGTTGTTGTTTTGTTTTTTTCTTTCGACAGTGACCTCTGGTCTTGAGATAATTGGTCTTATACTGTATGTGAGTGGGATGTCTACTATACTGTTACACCAGTGGTTCTCAAACTATAGGATGCCGCAGGGTACTTGCAGGGGTGCCTTGGATTGGAGGTCCAGGACCAATTCAAATTATTTATGGTCAATGTAATAGGAAAAACCAGTGCTTTTGGCTTGCAATCATAAAATATATGGACAAACAGAAGCAAATCCTGTCCCTCACCACACAATTGAACCTACAGATGACATATAAAAACAATTGACTTACGGTAATTTAATATTTCTTTCTAAATCTCTCAATGTGAAACTTTTGGCCTAGGGGTGCAGTGAAAAAAATTCTGATATTCTAGGGCATGGGTTTTCAATTTGCGGCCTTCCAGCTGCTGTGGAACTACACATCCCAGCATGCCCTGCCACAGTTTTGCTATTAAGGCATGCTAAAACTGAGGCAGGGCATGCTGAGATGTGTAGTTTCAGCTGGAGGGTCACTGGTTGAAGATCCATTCTCTTGGGCGCCATGAGTGATTCCACAAAGTTTGGGAACCACTGTGTTATGGGCCCTACACACTATGCGATCCACCGCCGAGCTGCCCAACAGCGGATATGGCCGACGGGCGACCCTGCGGCGGAGGGGCAGTGACAAGGGGAGTGAAGTTTCTACACTCCACCCGGCTCCATAGCAGTGCAGGCAAATATGGGCGAGATCGTCCATATTGGCCTGCATGCACAAGTGACGGGAGACCAGCGATGAACGAGCGCGGGGCCGCGGATCTTTCATCGCTGGTGCCTCCACACTGAAAGATATGAACAGTATCTCATTCATTAATGAACGAGATCGTTCATATCTTTCAGTAATATCGCTCAGTGTGTAGGGCCCATTGGACAATACCACTCTCTGAAAGCAGGCAATGTTTCTGTTTTGTTCTAATTCTGCAGTAAAACTGTTTAACTTGTTCAGGGGTGTAACTAATTTCTACATGTGGTGTAAATGGGCTTAGAAACGCGGGGATGGTTTAGTAATTATTCATCCTATTTGGGTAACTGGAATTGTTTTAATCCGACCTGTTTAGTGCGTCGCTCTGTGGTGTAATATAATAGCCAATCGCAGTTATAGACAATAAGTGGACTTTAGGGGGGGGGGGGGGGTAATAGGGTGTGAGAATCAGAAAGTGAGAAATGTTAGGAGGATTTTCTGTGGTTTTTTTTTTTTTTTTTTTTAAAGTGTCAATCACTTATAAGGCAAAACCAGGCTGATTTTACAATATAAATGAATGCCTCTTTAAAAAAAAACAGGTGCTCCTCCAAAATCTCACATTCTGATTCTCACACCCTATTACATCTCCCCAACCCCCCCCCCCCCCCCTTCAGATGTTCAGTTGTGTGACAATTCCCCCCCCAAATACTCCAACAATAATGCTTTGTTAGGTACACGCAGTACATGAACTATTGGCCAAATATAAACCAGCTTTCAGTTTTACAGTATCACTAAAATTCTGAAGCACAGTTATCCAGAGACTCCAATCACTGTACCAGATTCACTGAAATGTGATTTGACGAAATACAAATATGCGTTTAAATTGAACACCACTGCCCTCTAGTGTCCAAATAAGCAGCCAAATACTATTGCAATTCCATGGGTTGGTCTGCAAATGTATGCTCTCGAGGCAGGTGTCCTTTAACTTTAAATCCAACCTGATGTGCTTGTATACATACATAAATATAAGAGGTAAATGTAATAGGGTCCGAGTTGCGGCACTTCGGGTGAGAATGCCAGTGTTTTTTAAAGAGGCATTCATTGACCAGGCAAAATCAGGTTGGCGAGTCCCGCACCTCCAACAACTCGGACCCTATCACATCTTCCCCCTTATGTTCATGAAAATGTAAATCTTCTACTGACCTAACATAAGTATCACCTTCTGCTGCTGTGAGCCACAATGGTGACAGGGGCCAGTATTGTGCAAGCAGTAAGGAACAGCCGGGCTGTAGTTATTCTATGAAAGGCTGTATTGCATTTGCTAGCGGTCTATATTACATTGTAACAAGGGCTTTAATATGCATAACCCAATTTGGGGTAAATCACAGCTGTCTTGTGTAGGGATTCACATGGGCTGATCCTGTCCACAATAAATAAATGTGGTCGTGTGAGACAGAGCGACTGTAAGGTAACTACTGTATACATGAATGCCTATAGCAAATCTCTTAATGCTTCAGTCAATAGATAACTTGTAGTTTCATGAATATTGGTACAGCTCATAAAACAGCTGCCTCCAGTGTGCGTAGGCATCAGACGCACTTTAATCCGACACCTTTTATATAAATGGGCTTAAGGGCCCTACACATTACCCGACTGGCCGTCGAGCTGCCCGTCGGACGACTGGCGTGCGCGGGGAGGGGGGAATGACGGGGGGAGTGAAGTTTCTTTACTCCCCTCGTCACCTGGCCCCATAGCCCTGCATGCTAATATGGACGATATTGTCCATATTGGCTTAGGTATGAACGAGCCGGCACCAACGATGAACAAGTGTGGGGCCGCACATCGTTCATCGTTGGTGCCTCCACACTGAAAGATATGAACGGTATCTTGTTCATTAATGAATGAGATCGTTCATATCTTTCAGTGGTATCTTTCAGTGTGTAGGGCCTATTATTTGTGATGTTTCCTGTTGTACTGTACCTGGCGTTTTCTTTTTATCTGTTTTTACATATTTAGCTGAAGCTTGATTGAAATTGCCTTGATTAGAACAACAGGACTGATTTTGTCTATGAGATATACTGTAGCTTTCCTCCAGTACAATGGGCTGTGGAGATTTGTAGACTGAGCTTATGCCACATAGGGCTGTCAGACTGCCCTTATGCTGTGTGTTACTCAATAGCAACATCCGCTGTCAGTCTGGTTTTGTATGCACAGCCCATTTATAGAGATTCTTCCTTTATAACACTTGAGTATATTGCACATCTGGCAGTTCTGTACAAGTGACTGTGTTTATTCTGTCATTAGGTTGAGAGCCCGGAACGATTCTTCCATGGCATGTAGCGCTGACTGCGACTATGCTGCAAGGTACGAGTCCACACTCTTCCCTATTATCTACGGACTGGTCTTTATTTTTGGACTGCTCGGGAACTTGGCAGCAATAGGTGTTATCTACCAACATGTGAAGCGAGGCAATGTGCTCGGAGTGTATCTGGCCAATCTATGCGCCTCGGACCTCATGTACATATTCACTCTGCCGGTGTGGATGGCCTACACGGCTAAAGACGACTGGTTGTTTGGTGCCCTCACTTGCAAGATCGTGGGCTTCTTCTTCAATGCTAACCTCTACACAACCATCGCTTTCCTTAGCTGCATAGCTGCTGATCGCTTTGTAGCCACAGTCTTCCCATTCCGGGCCAAGGTGTTACGGACGATGAGAGGTGCTACCATGGTATGCGTTGTGGTTTGGCTGATTATTTTAGGGACACACGCTGTGTTCCTCGGACGGGATGAGCTCTTCAACTCCACTCAGAACGTCAAGCTTTGCTACGAAAAGTATCCAATGGAGCAATGGATGGCTCAAGTCAACTATTTCCGAATCTTTGTAGTCTTCCTCATTCCTTTGATACTTCTAGTGGTCTCATACTGTTCTATTGTCCGTGTGGTTCACCGTAGCCGAGGCTTGGAGAAAGAACAGAAACGCAAGATCATTGGGCTTCTGATGATTATGACAGCCATCTTTGTAATTTGCTACCTTCCGTACCATATCGTCCTTTTCATCCGCTCCTACATTAGTGACCGGAACATGTGCACCTGCGATTTAGAGTTTAAGGTACGCCCTGCTTATCGAATCACCTTCTCCCTTACCAGCCTCAGTAGTGCCTTGGACCCTTTCATTAATATCTTTGTCAGTGAAAGCATTAAGCAAGATCTTCTGAAGGAGGTCAGAGCCGTATGGACTGGGTTCCGGTCCCTTCGTAACACACGGACCTCTCTCAGGCTGGCATCCAGGATTAATGACTACAATACGGTAACAAACCAAGTTGAAAATGATAATCTCCTGTTAGAAAAAAGGGGAGAGACTGCTATTTGAACTATACGGGGGACTTCTGGCTACTATCTGACCGTTCACACATTGAATGAAATGACTTGTGTGTTCTATAGTGGCCATATGACTCTGCTCACATATACCTTATCTAACTACATTTCCAATGTGTGTATTTTATTCCAAAAAGTGATGTGACCAGTATTCAAGCAAGAGACACCCCACAGACATACAAAGTCTTCCATCTTTTATTCCTCTGACAATTATATAACCAGACATCGCCTGTAAAACTCCTGAAAACTGAATTTTATTTAACCTGTTGAACTCGGCCCCATGGGAACATATGTGTTTACATATCTGTATCTTTTTGTAATAGCTGAATATCTGATAAAATAAAATGTAAATTTTTCACTTTCCATTTTTTTTTTTTTTTTTTAAATCCATGTTAGAAAACCGTTCACATCAGCAGGAACAAAATCCATTGGGAGAGGACAGTGCCTACTCATGCATTAAAGTTCTTTTATAACCTATGGCATGCAGTCTCTTGAATAATCCTTGCACACATTGTGGCTAGTCTTTGCTGCTGATCATGAAGAGACCTCCCTACAATAGCCACGGTGTGCTTTCTCTTTCTCACTCCTACAGCTGGTAAAGCACATTCCTGCATTTTCCCAATTTAAGCATAAAAATCTCCGTTCTTTAGGTCACAAGTGACATCATCAAAAAAGACCAGCATGCTTTGTACCTCAGCCAATATGGCTGCCCTGTATGTACCACAACTGCATTTCTTCTAGCAGTGTTTATCATAATGGTACATGCTTGCTAAAAGACACTTTTCTGAAAGAGACCCTTAAAGAGGACAGACTAGTAAGGATTGTTACTGGCCAGGGTTGCTCAGCAATGCATGTTTCCTCTGGTTATGTTTAAATAAAATGAAAGGTATTTTACATGTTTAAAATAAGAATTTACTTACCGATAATTCTATTTATCATAGTCCGTAGTGGATGCTGGGGACTCCGTAAGGACCATGGGGAATAGCGGCTCCGCAGGAGACTGGGCACAAAAGTAAAAGCTTTAGTACTACTGGTGTGCACTGGCTCCTCCCCCCATGACCCTCCTCCAAGCCTCAGTTAGGATACTGTGCCCGGACGAGCGTACACAATAAGGAAGGATATTGAATCCCGGGTAAGACTCATACCAGCCACACCAATCACACCGTACAACCTGTGATCTGAACCCAGTTAACAGCATGATAACAGAGGAGCCTCTGAAAAGATGGCTCACAACAATAATAACCCGATTTTTGTAACAATAACTATGTACAAGTATTGCAGACAATCCGCACTTGGGATGGGCGCCCAGCATCCACTACGGACTATGAGAAATAGAATTATCGGTAAGTAAATTCTTATTTTCTCTAACGTCCTAAGTGGATGCTGGGGACTCCGTAAGGACCATGGGGATTATACCAAAGCTCCCAAACGGGCGGGAGAGTGCGGATGACTCTGCAGCACCGAATGAGAGAACTCCAGGTCCTCCTCAGCCAGGGTATCAAATTTGTAGAATTTAGCAAACGTGTTTGCCCCTGACCAAGTAGCTGCTCGGCAAAGTTGTAAAGCCGAGACCCCTCGGGCAGCCGCCCAAGATGAGCCCACCTTCCTTGTGGAATGGGCATTTACAGATTTTGGCTGTGGCAGGCCTGCCACAGAATGTGCAAGCTGAATTGTACTACAAATCCAGCGAGCAATAGTCTGCTTAAAAGCAGGAGCACCCAGCTTGTTGGGTGCATACAGGATAAATAGCGAGTCAGATTTTCTGACTCCAGCCGTCCTGGAAACATATATTTTCAGGGCCCTGACTACGTCCAGCAACTTGGAGTCCTCCAAGTCCCTAGTAGCCGCAGGCACCACAATAGGCTGGTTCAAGTGAAATGCTGAAACCACCTTAGGGAGAAATTGAGGACGAGTCCTCAATTCTGCCCTGTCCGTATGAAAAATTAGGTAAGGGCTTTTATAGGATAAAGCCGCCAATTCTGAGACACGCCTGGCTGAAGCCAGGGCTAACAGCATTACCACCTTCCATGTGAGATATTTTAAGTCCACAGTGGAAAGTGGTTCAAACCAATGTGATTTTAGGAATCCCAAAACTACATTTAGATCCCAAGGTGCCACTGGAGGCACAAAAGGAGGTTGTATATGCAGTACCCCCTTGACAAACGTCTGTACTTCAGGAACTGAAGCCAGTTCTTTTTGGAAGAAAATCGACAGGGCCGAAATCCGAACCTTAATGGACCCTAATTTTAGGCCCATAGACAGTCCTGTTTGTAGGAAATGCAGGAAACGACCCAGTTGAAATTCCTCTGTAGGGGCCTTCCTGGCCTCGCACCACGCAACATATTTACGCCAAATACGGTGATAATGTTGTACGGTTACATCCTTCCTGGCTTTGATCAGCATAGGGATGACTTCATCCGGAATGCCTTTTTCCTTCAGGATCCGGCGTTCAACCACCATGCCGTCAAACGCAGCCGCGGTAAGTCTTGGAAGAGACAGGGTCCCTGCTGGAGCAGGTCCCTTCTTAGAGGTAGAGGCCACGGGTCCTCTGTGAGCATCTCTTGAAGTTCCGGGTACCAAGTCCCTCTTGGCCAATCCGGAGCCACGAGTATAGTCCTTACTCCTCTCCTTCTTATGATCCTCAGTACCTTGGGTATGAGAGGCAGAGGAGGGAACACATACACTGACTGGTACACCCATGGTGTTACCAGAGCGTCCACAGCTATTGCCTGAGAGGGTCCCTTGACCTGGCGCAATATCTGTCTAGTTTTTTGTTGAGGCGGGACGCCATCATGTCCACCTTTTGGTTTTTCCCAACGGTTCACAATCATGTGGAAGACTTCTGGGTGAAGTCCCCACTCCCCCGGGTGGAGGTCGTGTCTGCTGAGGAAGTCTGCTTCCCAGTTGTCCACACCCGGAATGAACACTGCTGACAGTGCTATCACATGATTTTCTGCCCAGCGAAGAATCCTTGCAACTTCTGTCATTGCCCTCCTGCTTCTTGTGCCGCCCTGTCTGTTTACGTGGGCGACTGCCGTGATGTTGTCCGACTGGATCAGCACCGGCTGACCTTGAAGCAGAGGTCTTGCTAGGCTCAGAGCATTGTAGATGGCTCTTAGCTCCAGGATATTTATGTGAAGTGATGTCTCCAGGCTTGACCACAAGCCCTGGAAATTTCTTCCCTGTGTGACTGCTCCCCAGCCTCTCAGGCTGGCATCCGTGGTCACCAGGACCCAGTCCTGAATGCCGAATCTGCGGCCCTCTAGAAGATGAGCACTCTGCAACCACCACAGGAGAGACACCCTTGTCCTTGGAGACAGGGTTATCCGCTGATGCATCTGAAGATGCGATCCGGACCATTTGTCCAGCAGATCCCACTGAAAAGTTCTTGCGTGGAATCTGCCGAATGGAATCGCTTCGTAAGAAGCCACCATTTTTCCCAGGACCCTTGTGCATTGATGCACTGACACTTGGCCTGGTTTTAGGAGGTTCCTGACTAGCTCGGATAACTCCCTGGCTTTCTCCTCCGGGAGAAACACCTTTTTCTGGACTGTGTCCAGAATCATCCCTAGGAACAGCAGACGTGTCGTCGGAATCAGCTGCGATTTTGGAATATTTAGAATCCACCCGTGCTGTCGTAGCACTACTTGAGATAGTGCTACTCCGACCTCTAACTGTTCCCTGGACCTTGCCCTTATCAGGAGATCGTCCAAGTAAGGGATAATTAAGACGCCTTTTCTTCGAAGAAGAATCATCATTTCGGCCATTACCTTGGTAAAGACCCGGGGTGCCGTGGACAATCCAAACGGCAGCGTCTGAAACTGATAGTGACAGTTCTGTACCACAAACCTGAGGTACCCTTGGTGAGAAGGGCAAATTGGGACATGGAGGTAAGCATCCTTGATGTCCAGAGACACCATATAGTCCCCTTCTTCCAGGTTCGCTATCACTGCTCTGAGTGACTCCATCTTGAATTTGAACCTTTGTATGTAAGTGTTCAAGGATTTCAGATTTAAAATAGGTCTCACCGAGCCGTCCGGCTTCGGTACCACAAACAGCGTGGAATAATACCCCTTTCCCTGTTGTAGGAGGGGTACCTTGATTATCACCTGCTGGGAATACAGCTTGTGAATGGCTTCCAATACCGCCTCCCTGTCGGAGGGAGACATTGGTAAAGCAGACTTCAGGAACCGGCGAGGGGGAGACGTCTCGAATTCCAATTTGTACCCCTGAGATACTACCTGCAGGATCCAGGGGTCCACTTGCGAGTGAGCCCACTGCGCGCTGAAATTCTTGAGACGACCCCCCACCGTACCTGAGTCCGCTTGTAAGGCCCCAGCGTCATGCTGAGGACTTGGCAGAAGCGGGGGAGGGCTTCTGTTCCTGGGAAGAGGCTGCCTGCTGCAGTCTTTTTCCCCTTCCTCTGCCCCGGGGCAGATATGAGTGGCCTTTTGCCCGCTTGCCCTTATGGGGACGAAAGGATTGAGCCTGAAAAGACGGTGTCTTTTTCTGCTGAGAGGTGACCTGGGGTAAAAAGGTGGATTTCCCAGCCGTTGCCGTGGCCACCAGGTCCGATAGACCGACCCCAAATAACTCCTCCCCTTTATACGGCAATACTTCCATATGCCGTTTGGAATCCGCATCACCTGACCACTGTCGCGTCCATAACCCTCTTCTGGCAGAAATGGACAGCGCACTTACTCTTGATGCCAGAGTGTAAATATCCCTCTGTGCATCTCGCATATATAGAAATGCATCCTTTAAATGCTCTATAGTCAATAATATACTTTCCCTGTCCAGGGTATCAATATTTTCAGTCAGGGAATCCGACCAAGCCACCCTAGCACTGCACATCCAGGCTGAGGCGATTGCTGGTCTCAGTATAACACCAGTATGTGTGTATATACTTTTTAGGATATTTTCCAGCTTCCTATCAGCTGGCTCCTTGAGGGCGGCCGTATCCGGAGACGGTAACGCCACTTGTTTTGATAAGCGTGTGAGCGCCTTATTTACCCTAGGGGGTGTTTCCCAACGCGCCCTAACCTCTGGCGGGAAAGGGTATAATGCCAATAATTTTTTAGAAATTAGCAGTTTTTTATCGGGGGAAACCCACGCTTCATCACACACCTCATTTAATTCATCTGATTCAGGAAAAACTACGGGTAGTTTTTTCACACCCCACATAATACCCTTTTTTGTGGTACTTGTAGTATCAGAAATGTTCAAAACCTCCTTCATTGCCGTGATCATGTAACGTGTGGCCCTACTGGAAAATACGTTTGTTTCCTTACCGTCGACACTGGAGTCAGTGTCCGTGTCTGGGTCTGTGTCGACCATCTGAGGTAACGGGCGCTTTAGAGCCCCTGACGGTGTTTGAGACGCCTGGACAGGTATTAACTGTTTTTCCGGCTGTCTCATGTCGTCAACAGTCTTTTGTAAAGTGCTGACGCTATCACGTAATTCCTTCCATACGACCATCCAGTCAGGTGTCGACTCCCTAGGGGGTGACATCACTATTACAGGCAATTGCTCCGCCTCCATACCATTTTCCTCCTCATACATGTCGACACAACGTACCGACACACAGCACACACACAGGGAATGCTCTGATAGAGGACAGGACCCCACTAGCCCTTTGGGGAGACAGAGGGAGAGTTTGCCAGCACACACCAGAGCGCTATATATATATACAGGGATAACCTTATATAAGTGTTTTTCCCTTATATAGCTGCTGTATTATTAATCTGCCAAATTTAGTGCCCCCTCTCTTGTTTTACCCTGTTTCTGTAGTGCAGGGGAGAGCCAGGGAGCTTCCCTCCAACCGAGCTGTGAGGGAAAATGGCGCTTGTGTGCTGAGGAGACAGGCTCCGCCCCCTTCTCGGCGGCCTTTCTTCCGCTTTTTTAAGGAAAAACTGGCAGGGGTTAAATGCATCCATATAGCCCAGGAGCTATATGTGATGTATTTTTAGCCATCTAAGGTGTTTTTATTGCGTCTCAGGGCGCCCCCCCCCAGCGCCCTGCACCCTCAGTGACCGGAGTGTGAAGTGTGCTGAGAGCAATGGCGCACAGCTGCGGTGCTGTGCGCTACCTTATTGAAGACAGGACGTCTTCTGCCGCCGATTTTCCGGACCTCTTCAGTCTTCTGGCTCTGTAAGGGGGCCGGCGACGCGGCTCTGGGACCCATCCATGGCTGGGCCTGTGATCGTCCCTCTGGAGCTAATGTCCAGTAGCCTAAGAAGCCCAATCCACTCTGCACGCAGGTGAGTTCGCTTCTTCTCCCCTTAGTCCCTCGATGCAGTGAGCCTGTTGCCAGCAGGTCTCACTGAAAATAAAAAACCTAAAACTAAACTTTTCACTAAGCAGCTCAGGAGAGCCACCTAGTGTGCACCCTTCTCGTTCGGGCACAAAAATCTAACTGAGGCTTGGAGGAGGGTCATGGGGGGAGGAGCCAGTGCACACCAGGTAGTCCTAAAGCTTTTACTTTTGTGCCCAGTCTCCTACGGAGCCGCTATTCCCCATGGTCCTTACGGAGTCCCCAGCATCCACTTAGGACGTTAGAGAAAATAATTTAGTAAATAATCTTCCTTACCACTTATAGTAGTTTGGTGGCACCCTGTCAAGCAGGGTTCTAGCAGCGTACCAGTCACTTCCCACAATTCAGCAGCGCTCCTAGACAGTGACTGGGACCGAAAATCTAACTGCTGCTGTCTGATATTGTGGTTGGGTAAGATACATCGACAGAGCATGATGAAATGTCTACATATTAGAATGTCGACACATTGTCCCTGGTGACCCAGTGGTGACTTACCTGCTCCTGGCGGCTGCAGCAGCATCTGCCAGGTCCTGGTGGTCATGTGACAATCACTTCTGGGTCAGAGCTCTGATCCTCAGGCGTTCCAGTAAGTAGCTCTCTGCTTTCCCTAACCTTAGCCTTAATGCCTAACCCTAACCAACCGTACCCACAGCGCAGCCTAACCCTAAAGTTGACACTCTGCCAATGCTGACATTTCACCTGTTGACATTCTGAGAATGTTGACGCATTACCTTACGTTGACATTGTTGTTGACCCTTTGCTTCAAGGGAGATATCAGAGGATGTAGTAAAACAGCCCAGCGGCACTAAAGGTGATTGACCAACTTTGCAGTGCATTGGCAAATACAGTGAACAGCAGAACCACCACCAAAATACTATTACTGGTAAGGGACTTTTGGGGAGATTTATCAAAGCTTGGAGGGGGAGATGTAGTAAGCCTTGGAGAGAGATAAAGTACCAACCAATCTGCTCCTAGCTGCCATGTTACAGGCTGTGTTTGAAAAATAACAGGTAGGAGCTGATTGGCACTTTATCTCTCTCCAAGCTTTAATAAATCTTTCCCTTTATTTACTAAAAACTGATTATTATTATTTTTTAATATAGAAAGCCCCATTTAACTAAACTAGAAAGATGGGGGTTGTGTGAGCTTGCAGCGGTAACTGCCACATGCAGCATCGCAGTGCGAGTATGGAAATGGGCGCGTGCAGTGACACAAATATAGACGTCTATTTGCCAACTACATTGTGGAGGATTGTGTTAACCTGCATCGACACAAATAATTGGTTCACCTGTCCATTCACAAAGGCACAATAATGGCCAAGTGATATTGGCGGATCCCAGTCTGTTAGTCTGCCCCATTCTCTTGACTATTGCTTCAGCCCACAAAATGGCTGACTCCACTGTCTAAGGGACAGGTAAACTATAAGTATCATCAGCATGTGGTCTGTTATCATGAGGTTCTAGCAAGATGGTAGGAGTGCTAACTTCTGTCAGATAATGGCGGACTCCTGGCATGCTGTCATGCTATAAGTGCACTCAGATTTCACTGCCCAGTTACCAGACCTGGCTGTAATGTCATTCCTGTACAGGCACAGGGGTTTACATTAAGATAATTCACAGAATATACAACTAGTGTTCTTTGCAGAAATTACTGGATTAGTCCTGGCTGAGACACTGCAGTCTAGTAGAAGGGATTCCATGAAAAAAATAAAGAGCAAAAACCGTAATTTCTGTAGCCCCTATGTGCTCTCCCTCTTATCTCTGAATAACTTGCGCTTTACCCTGAAGGACATGTGTGACACTTTAATAAGAAATTTCCTGGTGCCCTTAATAAAGTGTACCCCACACCAACATACAATGGAAGCAGTCATTTTGTGGGCTGAACAGTCTTTTAGCCTATCGACTCTCTTGGGACTGGTGAAATCACTAGCCCATCATCCAGTCAGAGGCTGCATTCTCGTGGATTTCGGTTCAGCCAGCAAAAGGTCTGTGTACACTTTAGATAAACGTCTCAATGTGCTTATTTAAAAAGAATTGGAAAATCAATCTCTCCACTTGCAGAGCATTATATTTAATATATCTATACATCATACTAGTCCTGAAATGGTTTGAGCTGGGGACATGGAACACAGAAAGCCACAGGCTTGTGATGTGGATTCCAGTGATGGGACCCTCAAGCAATAGATGTTGCAGTGCCTGGGCCAGTATTGCAGTACTGAAATGAGGGATACATTAGTGGCTCATATGGCTGCATAGCTGTACTGTAGTTACCCTCATATATAATCCAGCATATGAAAACGATGACCATTTCAACAAGGGTCACTGTCCTTGGTTACAGGTCTTCAGTTCACCCCAAGAACCCACAATTTTGTAGCAACCACTGAAATATAGAATAGTGTAAATCTGTTCCGACGTGTCCCCTTGCCTTACTGTCAAAGCAAATACAAAACTAAAACTCTCATCCTCTCCTCACAGAGAATGTCTGCTCTCACATGATCCTGATCTTAAAGGAAAAAGAGGGATTCAGACTTTTTAGAAGCAAAGCTCTGAGGTTCTTCCCCTTAACCAGACGATGTGTGTCCTAGAGCTTGCCTGGATCTAAGAACCTGATTCTCATGTACGTTCTGCTAATGACATAGGCCACTTGCTACACGGTTATACAGTTTGGGCCATATATATGCTTGTTCACCAGACTCTAACAGAGCTAGATACATTACACCCGCACGGCACCGGAAGGAGCAGAGAGGGAATGATTTAGGATGGAAGTTTTAGGATAAAATTGTTAAACACACAGTTTTTTTGGGTAGGAAAACTATGTTCAGGAAATGCATAGACATCAAGATTCAGTTTTAAAACGTATCAGAAGGCTCCTTGGGACACCTGTAGAAGGCCTGGAAGGACAATCTCTTCAGGTGTTTGATCACCTCCTGGCTCAGCCTGGAGGCGGAAGTAGTAAAGAAAGAGGGTATTGTAAGTAGCTCCTTGCTCCCCTTGTGGTTCACTTCTTACGGCCCCCCGCACTGGATCTGCGATCAGACTCTCGTTTTATGTTGCCTTCATCTGTAGAGGAGGTAGTGACGAGGGTCTGGCTCCATTTGGCTATCTCGGCATGTTCAGAAACACTGGTGCCTATAGCAGTAATCCAGTTCTTCATCTCCTCCTGTGACAAAAAATGATACGTCCATTAAAGGAGAAGTGGAGATCTGGGTGGGGTTACAAGCATGGTTTTAGAATAAAGGTGGGTACACACTGGAAAGATATATCTGCAGATAGATCTATGGACGGATCGGGCAGTGTGTTGAGCATACACACTGCCCGATCCGTCGGGGACTGACGTCATGAACTGGGCGGGCGTGTGTTCAGCTGTCAATCACCACCGGCCGCTGCAGCATGTGTACGGGCGGTCGGCCGACCGCCGTACACACACAGCGACGCACCAATATATCGTTAGATATATTGGCCGTCGGCTGTGCTGCGGGGCCGACGCGATACGTCTGTGAACGACGGAGTTCACAGACGTATCGGCCGTACACACTGGCCGACGGACCCGCGATATATCGGACGTTCAAGAGAACGGCCGATATATCGGCCAGTGTGTACGGGCCTTAAGAGATTGGCCACTGTCAGACCGTGAAGCCTCAGCTGGGCATGCTACAGTGGTTGCTTTTAGAAGGACACCTGCCACAACTTGACATATTGATTGGACATGGGGGGTAATATTACCTGAATGGGGGGCAACTAGCACTAACAAGTCTTAAGAAAAGTCTACTCATTGTGTATATAAGTGTTTCTGACCTTTAGCACACGAATTTCCACCATAACTTTGTAACCAATTTTTTCTTGCGTCCTAGAGGATGCTGGGGTCCACATTAGTACCATGGGGGTAAAGATGGGTCCACTAGGAGCCATTTGCACTTTAAGAGTTTGAGAGTGTGGGCTGGCTCCTCCCTCTATGCCATTCCTACCAGACTCGGTTTAGAAAATGTGCCCGGAGGAGCCGGTCACTGCTAGGGGAGCTCTACAGAGCTTCTTTAGTAAAAGTTTATTTTAGAGTTTACTATTTTACAGGGAGGCTGCTGGCAACAGCCTCCCTGCTTCGTGGGACTAAGGGGGGGGAGTAGTGTCTGCCCTGCGTGGTCTGAGCCACTATCTCCGCTGACAGGACACTGAGCTCCTGAGGGGATCGCTCACCCCGGCAGCATGCCGCCACCCCCTTACAGAGCCAGAAGATTTGCGGTGAGTCAGACACCGGCCCCCCTAGCAAGCGGAGAGCCGGTGTGAAGATGGCGGCAACAGGGTATGGAGCGCAGTACTACCTGCGCTCCTGGGCTCAGCGGTACATAGTGCGGCGCTGTGAGGGGCGCCCTGAGCCAGCGCCTACACCCTACACTGACCTCTTAAGCCTGTCAGGGTCCCGGGATCGCTGCCAGCATGAATCCTCAGGCCAGTATAATCTCCTGAAGAGCGGGAAGACAGCGCCATTAAGGGGGCAGAGCTTCAACTCAGAGCGGACCCAGCAGCGTTCAGCGCCATTTTCCTGCCTGCAGAAACGCTGTCAGTGAAGTGCAGTCCCTCCCGAGAACGCCAGCTATCTCTTACGGTACCAGGGGGTTGTAGAAGGGGGGGGGGGGGGGGGAGGCTGTGTTAGGACTGTGTAACCTATTAAGGTGCACAGTCAGCGCTGGTTGGGGGTCTCCCTATACTTTGAAAGCGCTGTGTGTGGGTTGGCCCCAATCTCTGTGTCTCTCTTGCCATTCTTGGGGGTGAAACTCTGTCTAGCCTCCCCTGTGTGTGTGGAGCATTTGCAGTTTCCAGTTAGCTATGTCCAGGGACTCTGTGTCATATGCTGCAGAGGATATGTCCTGTCAGGATGATCTCATTCCATGTAATCAGGATTGCCATGTTTTAGCGCAGATACCAGCAAGGGCGCCTGAATAGTTATCCTCATCAAATCTATGATTTCTCAGATTTCTACTAGGGTTGCACAGAATGAACCTGCAAGTCAGGTTTTACAGACCTCTATGGCAGTTTGGTCCAGTTCTGTTACCTCAGGGCCCCCTTCTGTAGGTTCCCATAAACGTGCTCTTGCCCAGATTATGCAAGATGACACGTATACCGATTCTGACACGGCAGACGGTGAGAGGGATATGCTCAGGGGGGCCGCATCTCTTGCTAAAGGGTGCAGTTGATGATAGAGGCTATCAGGGATGTGTTGAATATTGCTGATACAACACCTGAGCAGGTTGAGGAGGCTTACTTCACTGACAATAAGAAAGCCTCGCTAACCTTCCCTGCGTCCAAAGAATTAAATGCTATTTTTGAAAAAGCTTGGGAAAACCCGGAGAAAAAATTCCAGATCCCTAGAAGTTTCTGGTTGCTTTCCCCTTCCCTGAGGAGGATAGGAAAAAGTGGGAAAACCCACCCAAAGTAGACGCGTCTGTATCCAGACTCTCGAAAAAGGTGGTTTTACCTGTCCCAGGATCTACTGCCTTAAAGGAGCTGGCTGATCGCAAAATTGATACTACGCTCAAATCCATATACACGGCTTCAGGGGCGATACTATGTCCTACTATTGCCTGTGCATGGATTTCCAAAGCTATAGTAAAGTGGTCTTCACGTAACATTCAGGATTCTGCATGTTTTATGGTGGAATCCATGAAAGCCCTGGGTTCAATGGCTGCAGAAATCTACCATGTCGGTCTTGGCTCGTCGAGGTTTGTGGCTGCGCCAGTGGCCTGCCGACCAGGAGAGGTGTGGAGACCCTACCCCAGGCATTCCCAACCACGGTCCTCAAGGCACACCAACAGTGCAGGTTTTAGTGATATCCAGGCTGCAGCACAGATGGTTAAATCAAAATAACTGAGGTACTAATTAAGTCACCTGTGCTGAAGCCTGGATATCACTAAAACCTGCACTGTTAGTGTGCCTTGAGGACCGTGGTTGGGAATGCCTGCCCTACCCTATACAGCGGGTAAGTCACCTTTTCTTCCCTCAGCTGCACCTGCTACGAAGAGACCTTTTTCTTCAGCTGCATCACAGTCCTTTCAGGGTTACTAAACCAAGAAAGGCCAAACCGTCCAACACCTTCTTTAGAGGTGGTCGACAAAAATCCAAGAAACCTGCTGCTGCGGGTTCCCAGGAACAGAAACCTGCTTTCAGTACGCCAAAGTCCTCAGCATGACGGTGGACAGCACGGCCTGGAGGTAGGCCGGTGGGAGCGAGACTCAGACATTTCAGTCACGTCTGGGTGTCGTCTAGCCTGGATCCCTGGGTACTCGATATTGTGTCCCAGTGGTACAGGCTGGAATTTCAAGATCTCCCTCCTCACCGGTTCTTCAAATCGGCTTGCCAGCTTTGTCAGCAGACAGAGCTACCCTACAGGGAGCCATCCAGAAGTTGGTGGAGGCACAGATTATTGTACAGTTATTGTACCCAGCTGCAAAACAAAGGTTACTATTCGAACCTATTTGTGGTTCCGAAACCGGATGGTTTGGTCAGGCCCATTCTGAACTTAAAATCACTAAACCCCTTTCTGAGGGAGTTCAAGTTCAAAATAGAGTCTCTAAGGGCAGTGATATCAGGTCTGGAGGAGGGGGAATTCCTGGTATCCCTGGATATCAAGGATGCGTACCTCCACATTCCAATTTGGCTGCCGCATCAAGGTTATCTCTGATTCGCAGTGTTAGACTGTCATTTTCAGTTCCAGGCCCTGCCATTCGGCCTCTCCACAGCATCGAGGGTATTCACCAAGGTGATGGCGGAAATGATGGTTGTCTTCCGCAGACAGGGGGTGAACATAATTCCGTATCTGGACGATCTGCTGATAAAGGCATCGTCCAAGGAGAAGCTAGTCCACAGCTTCTAAGGGAACATGGTTGGATCCTGAATCTTCCAAAACCACACTTGGAAGCTACCGGGGGGTTGTCCTTTCTGGGAATGATCCTCGACACGGAAGTGCAGAGGGTGTTTCTTCCAGAGGAAAAAGCGTTGGTGATACAAACAATGGTCCGGGATGTCCTGAAGCCAGCCCGGGTGTCGGTTCATCAGTGCATTCGCCTTCTGGGGAAGATGGTGGCCTCTTACAAGGCTCTGCAGTACGGGAGGTTTCATGCTCGGTCCTTCCAACTGGATCTCCTGGACAAGTGGTCGGGATCCCATCTACACGTGCACTAGAGAATATGTCTGTCGTCAAAAGCCAGGATTTCACTCCTCTGGTGACTGCAATTACCTCACCTTCTGGAGGGCCGCAGGTTTGGGATTCAGGACTGGATCCTTCTAACCACGGATGCAAGTCTTCGGGGCTGGAGCGCAGTCACTCAAGGGGAAGCCTTCCAAGGAAGGTGGTCAAGTCTGGAAACCGGCCTGCCGATAAACATTCTGGAACTAAGAGCCATCTACAACTGTCTTCTCCAAGCGGCCCATCTTCTGAGAAATCGGGCCATTCAAGTGCAGTCGGACAATGTAACGACAGTGGCTTACATAAATCGACAGGGCGGAACGAAGAGCAGAGCTGCAATGTCAGAGGTAACAAGAATCATCCTATGGGCAGAAAAACACGCGTTGGCACTGTCCGCAATCTTCATTCCGGGAGTAGACAACTGGGAAGCGGACTTCCTCAGCAGACACGATCTCCATCCAGGGGAGTGGGGTCTCCATCCGGAGGTGTTTAAGGAGGTAACAGATCTTTGGGGCGTACCCCAGATCGACATGATGGCCTCTCGTCTCAACAAGTAGCTTCGGCGGTATTGTTCCAGGTCGAGGGACCCGCAAGCAGTGGTGGTGGACACCCTAGTGACTCCGTGGGTGTTCCAGTCAGTGTACGTGTTTCCTCCACTTCCACTCATTCCAAGAGTTCTCAAACTCATAATGAGAACAAGAGTTCAGGCAATCCTCATTGCTCCAGACTGGCCAAGAAGGGCTTGGTACGCGGATCTTCTGGATCTACTGCTAGAAGAGCCGAGGCCTCTACCTCTTCGGGAGGACCTGCTGCAGCAGGGGCCATTCGCCTATCAAGACTTACCACGGCTATGTTTGATGGCATGGAGGTTGAACGCCAGATACTAGCTCAGAAGGGCATTCTGAACAAGGTTATTCCTACCTGATACAGGCTAGGAAAGGAGTAACGTCTAAACATTACCATCATATTTGGAAAAAATATGTATCTTGGTGTGAGTCCAAGAAGTTTCCTACGGTGGAGTTTCAACTAGGACATTTTCTCCTCTTCCTGCAAGCAGGTGTGGATATGGGCCTGAGGTTAGGATCCATAAAGGTCCAAATTTCGTCCCTATCCGTTTTCTTCCAGAAACAGTTAACTGCCCTCCCTGAGGTTCAGACTTTTTTGAAGGGAGTTCTGCACATCCAACCTCCCTTTGTACCGCCTACGGCGCCCTGGGATCTTAACGTGGTGTTGCAGTTCCTCCAGTTGGACTGGTTTGAACCTCTACAAGAGGTTGAGGTCAAGTTTTTCACGTGGAAGGCTGTCACTTTGTTGGCCTTAGCTTCTGCTAGACGTGTGATGGAGTTAGGGGCTTTGTCATGTAAAAGCCCATACTTGATCTTCCATGAAGATCGATCTGAGCATCGGACACGTCAGCAGTTTCTTCCGAAGGTTGTGTCAGCATTTAATATCAACCAACCTATTGTGGTGCCAGTTGCAACTGACTCCTCAATTTCATCAAAGTCCTTAGATATTGTAAGGGCTCTAAAGATCTATGTGAGGAGGACTGCTCATCACAGAAAATCGGAGTCTCTGTTTGTCCTGTATGATCTCAAGAAAATTGGGTGTCCTGCTTCTAAGCAGACGATCTCTCGCTGGATCAGGTTCACCATCAAGCATGCGTATTCTACGGCAGGCTTACGTGTTCTACGTCTGTTAATGCCCACTCTACTCGTAAGGTGGGTACTTCCTGGGCGGCTGCCGGGGTGTCTCGGCATTACAACTCTGCCGAGCTGCTACTTGGTCGGGGTTGAACACGTTCGCAAAGTTCTACAAGTTCGATACTTTGGCCTCTGAGGACCTAAAGTTTAGTCAATTGGTTCTGCAGGAGCCTTCGCGCTCTCCCTCCCGTTCTGGGAGCTTTGGTACATCCCCATGGTACTAATGTGGACCCCAGCATCCTCTAGGACGTAAGAGAAAATAGGATTTTAATTACCTACCGGTAAATCCTTTTTCCGTAGAGGATGCTTGGCGCCCGCCCAGCGCTTTGTGATCCTGCAGTGGTTATTTAGTTCAGTACTGCTTAGTTCTAGGTTGAATACTGTTTTGTTACTTGGTAAGTAATCTTCAGCCATTGCTGATGTTTCAAGCTAGTTAGCTTGGTTTGCCTTGTGTGTGAGCTGGTGTTAATCTCGCCACTATCTGTGTAAAATTCTTCTCTCGAAGATGTCCGTCTCCTCAGGCACAGTTTCTAGACTGAGTCTGGTAGGAGGGGCATAGAGGGAGGAGCCAGCCCACACTCTCAAACTCTTAAAGTGCCAATGGCTCCTAGTGGACCCGTCTATACCCCATGGTACTGTGGACCCCAGCATCCTCTACGGACTACGAGAAAAGGATTTACCGGTAGGTAATTAAAATCCTATTTTGATAGCAGGTCCTAGATCACAAACTTAGTGGCCAGCATACCATAACTATGGAACATGATCTGCAAAATAATAGGATTTTAATACCTACCGGTAAATCCTTTTCTTCTAGTCCGTAGAGGATGCTGGGGACTCCAAAAGGACCATGGGGTATAAACGGGATCCGCAGGAGACATGGGCACACTATAAGACTTTGAATGGGTGTGAACTGGCTCCTCCCTCTATGCCCCTCCTCCAGACCTCCGTTATAGGAACTGTGCCCAGGGAGACGGCCATTTAGAGGAAAAGATTTTTGTTACACTAAGGGTTAGATACATACCAGCTCACACCCCAACACATCGTACAACTGGATTACCAGGAAAACCAGAGAACAGTATGAACGAAAAACAGCAACAAGCTGAACATAACCGATACACAACCTTCGTGTAACCGAAAAACAACAACTAACAATACAACTGCAAGTAACAGTCCGCACTGGGATGGGCGCCCAGCATCCTCTACGGACTAGGAGAAAAGGATTGACCGGTAGGTATTAAAATCCTATTTTCTCTTACGTCCTAGAGGATGCTGGGGACTCCAAAAGGACCATGGGGTCTATACCAAAGCTCCAGACCGGGCGAGAGAGTGCGGACGACTTTGCAGCACCGACTGAGCAAACATGAGGTCCTCATCAGCCAGGGTATCAAACTTGTAGAACTTAGCAAAAGTGTTTGAACCCGAAACGTAGCTGCTCGGCAAAGTTGAAGTGCCGAGACCCCTCGGGCAGCCGCCCAAGATGAGCCCACCTTCCTGGTAGAATGGGCCTTCACTGACTTCGGCAACGGCAATCCAGCCGTAGAATGAGCCTGCTGGATCGTATTACAAATCCAGCGTGCAATAGTCTGCTTGGAAGCAGGATTTCCAATCTTGGAAGCATACAGGACATACAGAGCCTCCGTTTTCCTAACAAGAGCCGTTCTGGCGACATAAATTTTCAAAGCCCTCACGACATCGAGAAATTTTGGCACTGCCACGGCATCCGTAGCCACAGGCACCACAATAGGTTGATTTATGTGAAACGAAGAAACCACCTTCGG
Source organism: Pseudophryne corroboree (assembly GCF_028390025.1). NCBI lineage: Eukaryota > Metazoa > Chordata > Amphibia > Anura > Myobatrachidae > Pseudophryne > Pseudophryne corroboree. The sequence continues at coordinate 387,871,645 of NC_086451.1, forward strand.
CAGAAAGTGTTGACGAGTCCTCAATTCCGCTCTATCCACATGGAAAATCAAATATGGGCTCTTGTGAGACAAAGCCGCCAAGGCTAAAAGCATGACCACTTTCCAAGTGAGAAATTTCAACTCAACCTTTCGCAAAGGTTCAAACCAGTGAGACATAAGAAATTGTAACACCACGTCAAGATCCCACGGTGCCACAGGTGGCACAAACAGAGGATGGATATGCAGCACTCCCTTCACGAAAGTCTGAACTTCAGGAAGGACGGCCAATTCTATTTGAAAAAAAATAGATAAAGCCGAAATCTGCACTTTTATGGAACCCAATTTCAGGCCTGCATCCACGCCTGCCTGCAAAAAATGGAGGAAACGACCAAGCTGAAACTCCTCCGCAGGAGCTTTCTTGGCTTCGCACCACGACACATATTTTCTCCAAAAACGGTGATAAGGCTTTGCCGTGACCTCCTTTCTAGCCTTAAGGAGAGTGGGGATAACTTCCCCAGGAATACCCTTCCGAGCTAGGATTTGGCGTTCAACCTCCACGCCGTCAAACGCAGCCGCGGTAAGTCTTGAAATACGCATGGCCCCTGCAGTAACAGGTCCTCTCTGAGAGGAAGCGGCCAAGGATCTTCTATGAGCAATTCCTGAAGATCCGGATACCAGGCGCTTCGTGGCCAATCTGGAACGACGAGTACTGCCGGAACCCTTGTTCGTCTTATGATCCTCAACACTTTTGGAATGAGAGGAAGCGGAGGGAACACATATACCGACTGAAACACCCACGGAGTTACCAGGGCGTCCACTGCACTGGCTTGGGGGTCCCTTGACCTGGAACAATACCTCTGAAGTTTCTTGTTGAGGCGAGACGCCATCATGTCTATTTGAGGAATTCCCCAACGCCTTGTCACTTCTACAAATACCTCTTGATGAAGAGCCCACTCTCCTGGATGGAGATCGTGTCTGCTGAGGAAGTCTGCTTCCCAGTTGTCCACGCCCGGAAGGAAGACTGCTGACAGAGCGCTCACGTGCTTTTCCGCCCAGCGGAGTACTCTTGTGGCCTCCGCCATCGCCGCTCTGCTCTTTGTTCCGCCCTGGCGGTTTACGTACGCTACCGATGTTACGTTGTCCGACTGAATCAGGACAGGTAGACCTCGAAGCAGGTGTTCCGCTTGCAGAAGGCCGTTGTAGATGGCTCTTAACTCCAGAACGTTTATGTGGAGACAAGTTTCCTGGCTTGACCACTTTCCCTGGAAACTTCTTCCCTGTGTGACTGCTCCCCAGCCTCGGAAACTTGCATCCGTAGTCAGCAGGACCCAATGCTGGATGCCGAACCTGCGTCCCTCTAGAACAGGCTTTTTCAACCAGTGTGCCGTGGCACACTAGTGTGCCGCGACCAGTTGGAAGGTGTGCCACGGAGCCAGAGCAGCTTCCTGCACCTTCAGAGTGAACTATTGGCCCAGGCTCTTCTTAGAGGATCGGTCGTGCTCCGGCCGTGACCTATGCCTTGAAGACCAGGCGGTGTGATATCATAAGTCACGGCCGCCGCATCCCACCAGCCAGCCCACCCGCATAAATACACATCTTCCAGTTCCTGCCTGCATACACAGCTTTCCGGCTCAGTATTCGCAGCACTCCACTATGAACAACCCACACCACTGAGAGACAGGGAGGAGGACAGCTGACTGGTATGGGCTAATATTTGTTATTTTATTTCTCATGTGGGGAGCAATAGGATTTACAGTATGTGGGGAGTAATGTGATTGTTTTTTCTGTGTAGGCCAATGTATGTGTGGAATTTTAATTACTGTGAGGGCCAATGTGTGTGTTTTGTTTTTTTCTGTGGGGAACTTACGGTGTGCCTTGGCAATTTTAAAATATTGTTTGGTGTGCCGCGAGTAAAAAAAGGTTGAAAATCACTGCTCTAGAAGGTGAGAACTTTGCAGCCACCACAGGAGAGAAATTCTGGTCCTGGAAGATAGACTTATTTTCCGGTGCATGTGCAGGTGAGACCCGGACCATTTGTCCAGCAGGTCCCACTGAAACACCCGGGCATGAAACCTGCCAAACGGAATGGCTTCGTAAGCCGCAACCATCTTCCCTAGCACTCGAGTGCAGTGATGAATCGACACTCTTGCCGGTTTCAGAATCTCCTTGACCATGCATTGGATTTCCAGTGCTTTTTCCGCTGGAAGAAACATTCTTTGCAGTTCCGTGTCCAGAATCATGCCCAAGAAAGGCAGCCGAGTTGTCGGAATCAACTGAGACTTTGGCAAATTTAGAATCCAACCATGATGTTGCAGAACCGTCAGGGAGAGTTCCACATTTCTTAGCAACTGCTCCTTCGATCTCGCCTTTATCAGGAGATCGTCCAAGTACGGGATAATTGTGACACCTTGCTTGCGTAGGAGTACCATCATTTCCACCATCACTTTAGTGAAGACCCTCGGGGCCGGGGAAAGCCTAAACGGCAACGTCTGAAATTGGTAATGATAATCCTGCACCGCAAATCTCAGAAAAGCTTGATGTGGAGGATATCTCGGGACGTGTAAGTAGGCATCTTTTATGTCGACTGACGCCATAAAATCCCCCCTTCCAGACTGGAGATCACTGCTCGAAGAGATTCCATCTTGAACTTGAAAGTTTTCAAATACAGATTGAGGGATTTTAGGTTCAGGATCGGTCTGACCGAGCCGTCCGGCTTTGGCACGACAAAGAGGTTCGAATAAAACCCTTCTCCCCGTTGGGACAGGGGTACCGGGACAATGACACTCTGTTGACACAGCTTTTGTATCGCAGCACTCACTACTTCCCTTTCTGGGATAGAAACTGGCAAGGCTGATTTGAAAAATCGGTGGTGGTGGAGGGGGGGGCACCTCCTGAAACTCCAGTTTGTACCCTTGGGACACTATGTCTAATACCCAAGGATCTAGGCCCGAGTGAAACCAGACCTGACTGAAGAGTCTGAGACGCGCCCCCACCGGCACGGACTCCCGTAGGGGAGCCCCAGCGTCATGCGGTGGACTTGGCAGAGGCCGGGGAGGACTTTTGGTCCTGGGAGCCTGACACAGCAGGCAACCTTTTTCCCCTTCCTCTACCGTCTGAAGCAAGGAAGGACGAGCCTCTTTCTTGTATTTATTAGGCTGAAAGGACTGCATCTGATAATGGGGCGCCTTTTTCTGTTGCGCTGGAACATAAGGAAGAAAAGTTGACTTACCTGCTGTAGCGGTAGACACCAGGTCTTCGAGGCCGTCGCCAAACAAGACACGACCTTTATATGGGAGAGCCTCCAGAGCTTTCTTGGAGTCAGCAACAGCATTCCATTGATGAATCCACAGCGCTCTCCTGACCGAGACTGCCATGGCATTGGCCCTTGATCCCAAGAGGCCAATATCTCTCGCCGCATCCTTTAGGTAAGCTGCAGCATCACTGATATAACCGAGAGTCAACAGAATGTTATCCCTATCCATGGTATCCATGTCAGATGCCAAATTATCAGCCCTCTTAGCAATAGCACTACTCACCCATGCCGACGCCACGGCTGGACTGAGGAGTGCACCCGTAGTGACATAAATGGATTTTAATGTCGTTTCCTGCAGGATCCTTGAGGGCAGCAGTGTCGGGAGACGGAAGCGCCACCTTCTTGGACAACTGTGACAGAGCTTTGTCCACATTGGGAGATGACTCCCACTTTTTCCTGTCGTCAGAGGGGAAAGGATATGCCATAAAAATTCTCTTGGGAATCTGCCACCTTTTATCAGGCGATTCCCAAGCTTTTTCACAAAGAGCGTTCAGTTCATGAGAGGGGGGAAATGTCACCTCAGGCTTCTTTCCCTTAAACAAACAAACAAACAAACAAACAAACAAACAAACAAACAAACAAACCCTTGTATCAGGAACAGCAAACACTTCAGAAATATGTAAAACATCTTTAATAGCCACAATCATGTACTGAATACTCAACCAATTTTGGATGTAAACTGGCCTCACTATAGTCGACACTGGAGTCAGAGTCCGTGTCGGTATTCGTATCAGCTATTTGGGTAAATGAACGCTTTTGTGACCCTGAGGGGACCTGTACCTGGGACAAGGCGTCCTCCATGGATTTTCTCCACGTTTGTGTCTGAGAATCAGATTTATCCAGCCTTTTAGACAATAACGCCACATTTGCATTCAATGTACTCAACATATTCACCCAATCAGCAGTCGGCGGTGCCGACAGAGTCACTCCGAAATCCTTCTCTGCGTCCCCAGGAACTTCCTCCGGGGAGGAGCACCCAGCCTCAGACATGTCGACACACTGTACCGACACACACCTACTCACACTGGCTATAGGGGACAGACCCACAGGGAAGCCTATTAGAGAAACACAGAGGGAGTTTACCAGCTCACACCCCAGCGCCCATATAATACTGAAAAATAATATATGATGTGTGCGCTGTTATGATAGCACCAAAATACTGTGCCCCCCCCCCCCCTGTTTTGCTCCCTGTACTTGATCAGGAGAGTGGGGGTCCGGGCCAGCGTCTCTGCAAGTCTGTGAAGAGAGAAAATGGCGCTGGTAAGCTGTGAGGGCTAAGCCACGCCCCCACCTCGGCGCGCTGTAGTCCCGCTCAATTTTTTTATATTTATACTGGCGGGGGCTTATATTTAGTGCCTAGGCACTTATAATATGTCTCTTTAGCCAGTTTTTTGCCTCAGTAACCTGCAGCCCAGGGCGCCCCCCCCTGCGCCCTGTACCCTGTAAGTGCCGTTGGAAGTATGTGTGCGAGCATGGGGCACAGCGCGACCGCTGCACTCTACCTCGTTACTGAAGTCTTCTTTCTTCTATATACTCACCCGGCTTCTTTCTCCAGGCTTCTGTGAGGGGGTTGACGGCGCGGCTCCAGGAACAAGCAGCTAGGCGCACCAAGTGATCGAACCCTCTGGAGCTATTGGTGTCCAGTAGCCTAAGAAGCAGAGCCTTTAACTCAGAAGAAGTAGGTCTGACTTCTCGCCCCTCACTCCCACGAAGCAGGGAGCCTGTAGCCAGCAGGTCTCCCTGAAAATAAAAAACCTAACAAAGTCTTTTCAGAGAAACTCAGTAGAGCTCCCCTAGTGTGTGTCCAGTCTCTCTGGGCACATAATCTAACTGAGGTCTGGAGGAGGGGCATAGAGGGAGGAGCCAGTTCACACCCATTTAAAGTCTTATAGTGTGCCCATGTCTCCTGCGGATCCCGTCTATATCCCATGGTCCTTTTGGAGTCCCCAGCATCCTCTAGGACGTAAGAGAAAATAGGGTTCTAGAGACTGGACCACTGCCTGTTTTTAAGCTGACTGCTGTACTTGACAGACACTTTATAGACCATTAAGCTTAACATATAAAGTGGCTCATTTAAAATAAATAGTTTCACCAATCAATATGTAAATAGTGCAGGTACTGATAAAACGAATCGACAAGGGATATACTGTATTTGTAGAGATACAGCAAACTTCCTGTTCATTGATCCTATTTGATGCACTGTCTTCTGCAGAAAGCAGCTGAAGAATAGCTTGGGTGCCATCTAGTGTCGGCCGCGGGGAGAAAAATAAGAATTTACTTACCGATAATTCTATTTCTCGTAGTCCGTAGTGGATGCTGGGAACTCCGTAAGGACCATGGGGAATAGCGGCTCCGCAGGAGACAGGGCACATCTAAAGAAAGCTTTAGGATCACCTGGTGTGCACTGGCTCCTCCCCCTATGACCCTCCTCCAAGCCTCAGTTAGGATACTGTGCCCGGACGAGCGTGCATAATAAGGAAAGGATATTGAATCCCGGGTAAGACTCATACCAGCCACACCAATCACACTGTACAACTTGTGATCTGAACCCAGTTAACAGCATGATAATAGAGAAGCCTCTCGAAAAGATGGCTCACTACAACAATAACCCGAATTTTTTGGTAACAATAATTATGTACCAGTATTGCAGACAATCCGCACTTGGGATGGGCGCCCAGCATCCACTACGGACTACGAGAAATAGAATTATCGGTAAGTAAATTCTTATTTTCTCTGACGTCCTAGTGGATGCTGGGAACTCCGTAAGGACCATGGGGATTATACCAAAGCTCCCAAACGGGCGGGAGAGTGCGGATGACTCTGCAGCCCCCAATGAGAGAACTCCCGGTCCTCCTCAGCCAGGGTATCAAATTTGTAGAATTTTACAAACGTATTTGCTCCTGACCAAGTAACTGCTCGGCAAAGTTGTAAAGCCGAGACCCCTCGGGCAGCTGCCCAAGATGAGCCCACCTTCCTTGTGGAGTGGGCATTTACAGATTTTTGGCTGTGGCAGGCCTGCCACAGAATGTGCAAGCTGAATTGTACTACAAATCCAACGAGCAATAGTCTGCTTAAAAGTAGGAGCACCCAGCTAGTTGGGTGCATAGAGGATTTCCTGACTCCAGCCGTCCTGGAAACATATATTTTCCGGGTCCTGACAACGTCTAGCAACTTGGAGTCCTCCAAGTCCCTAGTAGCCGCAGGCACCACAATAGGTTTGGTTCAGGTGAACGCTGAAACCACCTTAGGGAGAAACTGAGGACGAGTCCTCAATTCCGCCCTGTCCGAATGGAAAATCAGATAAGGGCTTTTACAGGATAAAGCCACCAATTCTGACACGCGCCTGGCCCAGGCCAGAGCCAACAGCATGACCACTTTTTCTGTGAGATATTTTAACTCCACAGATTTAAGTGTGTCAAACCAATGTGACTTTTGGAACCCAAAAACCACCTGGAGATCCCAAAAGTGCCACTAAAGGCACAAAAGGAGGCTGTATATGCAGTACCCCTTTAACAAATGTCTGAACTTCAGGGACTGAAGCTAGTTCTTTTTTGGAAGAAAATTGACAGAGCCGAAATTTGAACCTTAATGGACCCCAATTTCAGGCCCATAGATACTCCTGTTTGCAGGAAATGTAGGAATCGACCCAGTTGAATTTCCTCCGTCGAGCCTTACTGGCCTCGCACCACGCAACATATTTTCGCCAAATGCGGTGATAATGTTTTGCGGTTACATCCTTCCTGGCTTTGATCAGGATAGGGATGACTTCATCCGGAATGCCTTTTTCCTTCAGGATCCGGCGTTCAACCGCCATGCCGTCAACGCAGCCGCGGTAAGTCTTGGAACAGACAAGGTCCTTGCTGGAGCAGGTCCCTTCTTAGAGGTAGAGGCTACGGATCCTCCGTGAGCATCTTTTGAAGTTCCGGTTACCAATTCCTTCTTGGCCAATCCGGAGCCACTAATATAGTGCTTACTCCTCTCCATCTTATCAATCTCAGTACCTTGGGTATGAGAGGCAGAGGAGGGAACCCATACACTGATTGGTACACCCACGGTGTTACCAGAGCATCTACAGCTATTGCCTGAGGGTCCCTTGACGTGGCGCAATACCTGTCGAGTTTTTCCCAACGGTTTATAATCATGTGGAAGACTTCTGGGTGAAGTCCTTACTCTCCCGGGTGGAGGTCGTGCTGAGGAAAACTGCTTCCCAGTTGTCCACTCCCGGAATGAAAACTGCTGACAGTGCTATCACATGGTTTTTCGCCCCGCGAAGAATCCTTGCAGCTTCTGCCATTGCCCTCCTGCTTCTTGTGGCACCCTGTCTGTTTACGTGGGTGACTGCCGTAATGTTGTCCGACTGGATCAACACCGGCTGACCTTGAAGCAGAGGTCTTGCTAAGCTTAGAGCATTGTAAATGGCCCTTAGTTTCAGGACATTTATGTGAAGTGATGTCTCCAGGCTTGACCATAAGCCCTGGATATTCCTTCCCTGTGTGACTGCTCCCCAGCCTCGCAGGCTGGCATCCGTGGCCACCAGGACCCAGTCCCGCATGCCGAATCTGCGGCCCTCTAGAAGATGAGCACTCTGCAACCACCACAGGAGGGATACCCTTGTCCCTGGTGACAGGGTTATCCGCTGAAGCATCTGAAGATGCGACCCGGACCATTTGTCCAGTAGGTTCCACTGGAAAGTCTTGCGTGGAATCTGCCGAATGGGATTGCTTCGTAGGAAGCCACCATTTTTACCCAGAACCCTTGTGCATTGATGCACTGAGACTTGGTTCGGTTTTAGGAGGTTCCTGACTAGCTCGGATAACTCCCTGGCTTTCTCCTCCGGGAGAAACACCTTCTTTCTGGACTGTGTCCAGGATCATCCCTAGGAACAGAAGACAAGTCGTCGGAACCAGCTGCGATTTTGGAATATTGAGAATCCAATCGTGCTGCCGCAACACTACCTGAGGTAGTGCTACACCGATCTCCAACTGTTCCCTGGATCTCACCCTTATCAGGGAATCGTCCAAGTAAAGGATAACTAAAATTCCCTTCCTTCTAAGGAATATCATCATTACGGTCATTACTTCAGTAAAGACCCGGGATGCCGTGGACCATCCCTACGGCTGCGTCTGAACTGATAGTGACAGTTCTGTACCATAACCTGAGATACCCTTGGTGAGAAGGGTAAATTTTGACATGAAGGTAAGCATCCTTGATGTCCCGAGACATCATGTAGTCCCCTTCTTCCAGGTTTGCAATCACTGCTCTGAGTGACTCAATTTTGAATTTGAACCTCTGTATGTAAGTGTTCAAAGATTTTAGATTTTAGATTTTAAAATCGGTCTCACCGAGCCGTCTGGCTTCGGTACCACAATAGTGTGGAATAATACCCCGTTCCCTGTTGCAGGAGGGGTACCTTAATTATCACCTGCTGGGAATACAGCTTGTGAATGGCTTCCAAAACTGCCTCCCTGTCAGCGGGAGACGTCGGTAAAACAGACTTTTGGAAACGGCGAGGGGAATACGTCTCGAATTCCAATTTGTACCCCTGAAATATTACCTGAAGGATCCAGGGGTCTACTTGCGAGTGAGCCCACTGCGCACTGAAATTCATTGAGAACGGGCCCCCACCGTGCCTGAACTTGTAAAGCCCTAGCGTCATACTGAGAGCTTGGCAGAGGCGGAAAAGGGTTTCTGTTCCTGGGAACTGGCTGATCTCTGCAGCCATTTTCCTCTCCCTCTGTCACGAGCAGAAAAGAGGAACCCTTTTGTCCGCTTGCCAACCAGGACTGCGCCTGATAATACGGCGTCTTATTTTGAGAGGCGACCTGGGGTACATTCCCTTTTTTTTTTTTTTTTTAAGGCAATACTTCCAAATGCCGTTTGGAATCCGCATCACCTGACCACTTTACTGGTATAATTGGACAACGCACTTATACTTGATGCCAGTCGGCAAATATTCCGCTGTGCATCATGCATATATAGAAATGCATCTTTTAATTGCTCTATAGGCAATAATATACTGTCCTTATCTAGGATATCAAATTTCCAGTCAGGGAATCCGACCACGCCAACCCAGCACTGCACATCCAGGCTGAGGCGATTGCTGGTCGCAGTATAACACCAGTATGTGTGTAAATACATTTTAGAACACCCTCCTGCTTTCTATCAGCAGGATCCCTAAGGGCGGCCATCTCCAGAGAGGGTAGAGCCCTTGTTCTTACAAGCGTGTGAGCGCCTTATCCCCCCTAGGGGGTGTTTCCCAACGCACCCTAACCTCTGGCGGGAAAAGGTATACTGCCAATAACTTTTTATAAATTATCAATTGTTATCGGGGGGAAACCCACGCATCATCACACACCTCATTTTATTTCTCAGATTCAGGAAAACTACAGGAAGTTTTTCCTCACCAAACATAATACCCCTTTTTTTGGTGGTATTTATATTATCAGAAGAGTGTAAACTTTTTCCATTGCCTCAATCATGCAATGTGTGGCCCTATTGGAAATCACGGTTGTCTCTTCACCGTCGACACAGGAGTCAGTATCCGTGTCGGCGTCTGTATCTGAGGTAACGGGCGCTTTAGAGCCCCTGTATGAGACGTCTGGACATGCACAAGCTGAGTAGCCGGCTGTCTCATGTCAACCACTGTCTTTTATACACAGCTGACACTGTCACGCAATTTCAACAGTACATCCACTCAGGTGTCGACCCCCCAGGGGGTGACAACACTATTACAGACACTCTACTCCGTCTCCTCATCATTTTTCTCCTCATACATGTCGACACAAACGTACCGACACACAGCACACACACAGGGAATGCTCTGATAGAGGACAGGACCCCACTAGCCCTTTGGGGAGACAGAGGGAGAGTTTGCCAGCACACACCAGAGCGCTATATATATACAGGGATAACCTTATATAAGTGTTTTTCCCTTTATAGCTGCTGTATTGTTTATACTGCGCCTAATTTGTGCCCCCCTCTCTTTTTTAACCCCTTTCTGTAGTGTAGTGACTGCAGGGGAGAGCCAGGGAGCTTCCCTCCAACTGAGCTGTGAGGGAAAATGGCGCCAGTGTGCTGAGGAGATAGGCTCCGCCCCTTTCTCGGCGTCCTTATCATCCGTTTTCTTGTATGTTTTGGCAGGGGTTAAATGCATCCATATAGCCCAGGAGTTATATGTGATGCATTTATTTTAGCCATAAAAGGTTTTCTATCGATTTATTGCGTCTCAGGGCGCTGCCCCCCCAGCGCCCTGCACCCTCAGTGACCGGAGTGTGAAGTGTGCTGAGAGCAATGGCGCACAGCTGCGGTGCTGTGCGCCTACCTTTATCTGAAGACAGGAAAGTCTTCTGCCGCCGATTTTTCCGGACCTCTACGCTCTTCTGGCTCTGTAAGGGGGCCGGCGGCGCGGCTCCGGTGACCCATCCAGGCTGAACCTGTGATCGTCCCTCTGGAGCTAATGTCCAGTAGCCTAAGAAGCCCAATCCACTCTGCACGCAGGTGAGTTCGCTTCTTCTCCCCTTAGTCCCTCGATGCAGTGAGCCTGTTGCCAGCAGATCTCACTGAAAATAATAAACCTAAACTAAAACTTTCACAAAGAGCTCAGGAGAGCCCCTAGTGTGCACCCTTCTCGTCGGGCACAGAAAATCTAACTGAGGCTTGGAGGAGGGTCATAGGGGGAGGAGCCAGTGCACACCAGGTGATCCTAAAGCTTTCTTTAGATGTGCCCTGTCTCCTGCGGAGCCGCTATTCCCCATGGTCCTTACGGAGTTCCCAGCATCCACTAGGACGTCAGAGAAATAATTGAATTCCCCCATAATGTTTTAGGCTGTGAATGACTGTTTATCAGATGGTTTTGCATTTCCCCTTCACTAGCTGATTAATGATGTAATTAGTTTCCATTTTGTTAGTGACTTTGGAATAAAGTGATGATGTACCTCATCTTTTGCTTGAAAGAGGAATTCTCTTCCATCTGTCGACCTACAAGAGGAAAATACATGTTTTTTTACATTTGGTAAAAATTCCCAAATAGCCTGGCTTTTAAATGATCGGTAAAGCTCTTACCTGAGCTTGAAGACAAACTTCTTTTTCTTGTACTCATTGGCCACCTCGCAGGAAGCTCTGTTGAGATTCAGCAGGGGTTCCCCTCCGTGTGTAGCCCCTGAACTCTGGCTCTTTGCGTCCTTATAGACCCCTAAGTCCCCTTTATTTAGCACACAGTACAGGTTTACCCAGGACCTTTGGGGGCCACAAAAAATAAGAATTTACTTACCGATAATTCTATTTCTCGGAGTCCGTAGTGGATGCTGGGGTTCCTGAAAGGACCATGGGGAATAGCGGCTCCGCAGGAGACAGGGCACAAAAAGTAAAGCTTTAGGATCAGGTGGTGTGCACTGGCTCCTCCCCCTATGACCCTCCTCCAAGCCAGTTAGAGACTGTGCCCGGACGAGCGTACATAATAAGGAAGGATTTTGAATCCCGGGTAAGACTCATACCAGCCACACCAATCACACTGTACAACCTGTGATCTGAACCCAGTTAACAGTATGATAACAGCGGAGCCTCTGAAAAGATGGCTCACAACAATAATAACCCGATTTTTGTAACTATGTACAAGTATTGCAGATAATCCGCACTTGGGATGGGCGCCCAGCATCCACTACGGACTCCGAGAAATAGAATTATCGGTAAGTAAATTCTTATTTTCTCTATCGTCCTAGTGGATGCTGGGGTTCCTGAAAGGACCATGGGGATAATACCAAAGCTCCCAAACGGGCGGGAGAGTGCGGATGACTCTGCAGCACCGAATGAGAGAACTCCAGGACCTCCTTAGCCAGGGTATCAAATTTGTAGGATTTTACAAACGTGTTTGCCCCTGACTAAATAACCGCTCGGCAAAGTTGTAAAAGCCGAGACCCCTCGGGCAGCCGCCCAAGATGAGCCCACCTTCCTTGTGGAATGGGCATTTACATATTTTGGCTGTGGCAGGCCTGCCACAGAATGTGCAAGCTGAATTGTATTACACATCCAACTAGCAATAGTCTGCTTAGAAGCAAAAGCACCCAGTTTGTTGGGTGCATACAGGATAACAGCAAGTCAGATTTCCTGACTCCAGCCGTCCTGGAAACATATATTTTCAGGGCCCTGACAACATCTAGCAACTTGGAGTCCTCCAAGTCCCTAGTAGGTGCAAGGCACCACAATAAGCTGGTTCAGGTGAAACACTGACACCACCTTAGGGAGAGAACTGGGGACGAGTCCGCAGCTCTGCCCTGTCCGAATGGACAAACAGATATGGGCTTTTTTGAGAAAAAACCACCAATGTGACACTCGCCTGGTCCAGGCCAGGGCCAAGATCATGGTCACTTTTCATGTGAGATGCTTCAAATCCACAGATTTGACTGGTTTTAAACCAATGTGATTTGAGGAATCCCAGAACTACGTTGAGATCCCACAGTGCCACTGGAGGCACAAAAGGGGGTTGTATATGCAATACTCCCTTGACAAAATTCTGGACTTCAGGAACTGAAGCCAATTCTTTCTGGAAGAAAATCGACAGGGCCGAAATTTGAACCTTAATGGACCCCAATTTGAGGCCCATAGACACTCCTGTTTTCAGGAAATGCAGGAAACGACCGAGTTGAAATTTCTTTGTGGGGCCTTCCTGGCCTCACACCACGCAACATATTTTCGCCACATGTGGTGATAATGTTGTGCGGTCACCTCCTTTCTGGCTTTGACCAGGGTAGGAATGACCTCTTCCGGAATGCCTTTTTCCCTTAGGATCCGGCGTTCCACCGCCATGCCGACAAACGCAGCTGCGGTAAGTCTTGGAACAGACATGGTACTTTCTGAAGCAAGTCCCTTCTTAGCGGCAGAGGCCATAAAACCTCTGTAAGCATCTCTTGAAGTTCCGGGTACCAAGTCCTTCTTGGCCAATCCGGAGCCATGAGTATAGTTCTTACTCCTCTACGTCTTATAATTCTCAGCACCTTAGGTATGAGAAGCAGAGGAGGGAACACATACACCGACTGGTACACCCACGGTGTTACTAGAACGTCCACAGCTATTGCCTGAGGGTCTCTTGACCTGGCGCAATACCTGTCCCGTTTTTTGTTCAGACGGGACGCCATCATGTCCACCTTTGGTATTTCCCAACGGTTTACAATCATGTGGAAAAAACTTCCCGATGAAGTTTCCACTCTCCCGGGTGGAGGTCGTGCCTGCTGAGGAAGTCTGCTTCCCAGTTTCCATTCCCGGGATGAAACACTGCTGACAGTGCTATCACATGATTTTCCGCCCAGCGAAAAGTCCTTGCAGTTTTTGCCATTGCCCTCCTGCTTCTTGTGTCGCCCTGTCTGTTTACGTGGGCGACTGCCGTGATGTTTTTCCCACTGGATCAATACCGGCTGACCTTGAAGCAGAGGTCTTGCTAAGCTTAGAGTATTATAAATTTACCCTTAGCTCCAGTATATTTATGTGGAGAAAAGTCTCCAGACTTGATCACACTCCCTGGAAATTTTTTCCTTGTGTGACTGCTCCCCAGCCTCTCGGGCTGGGCTCCGTGGTCACCAGCATCCAATCCTGAATGCCAAATCTGCGGCCCTCTAGAAGATGGGCACTCTATAACCACCACAGGAGAGACACCCTTGTCCTATATAGGGTTATCCGCTGATGCATCTGAAGATGCGATCCGGACCATTTGTCCAGCAGATCCCACTGAAAAGTTCTTGCGTGAAATCTGCCGAATGGAATTGCTTCGTAGGAAGCCACCATTTTTACCAGGACCCTTGTGCAATGATGCACTGTTTTTAGGAGGTTCCTGACTAGCTCGGATAACTCCCTGGCTTTCTCTTCCGGGAGAAACACCTTTTTCTGGACTGTGTCCAGAATCATCCCTAGGCACAGCAGACGTGTCGTCGGGATCAGCTGCGATTTTGGAATATTTAGAATCCACCCGTGCTGTTGTAGCAGTATCCGAGATAGTGCTACTCCGACCTCCAACTGTTCCCTGGACTATGCCCTTATCAGGAGATCGTCCAAGTAAGGGATAATTAAGACGCCTTTTCTTCGAAGAAGAATCATCATTTCGGCCATTACCTTGGTAAAGACCCAGGGTGCCGTGGACAATCCAAACGGCAGCGTCTAAAACTGATAGTGACAGTTCTGCACCACGAACCTGAGGTACCCTTAGTGAGAAGGGCAAATTTGGGACATAGAGGTAAGCATCCCTGATGTCCCCGGACACTATATAGTCCCCTTCTTCCTGGTTCGGTATCACTGCTCTGAGTGACTCCATCTTGATTTGAACCTTTGTAAGTGTTCAAAAATTTTTTTAGAATAAGTCTCACCTAGCCTTCTGGCTTCAGTACCACAATATAGTGTGGAATAATACCCCTTTTCCTTGTAGTAGGAGGGGTAATTTAATTATCACCTGCTGGGAATACAGCTTGTGAAATTTTTTCCCATACTGCCTCCTTGTCGGAGGGAGACCTTGGTAAAGCAGACTTCAGGAGCCTGCGAAGAGGAAACGTCTCTACATTCCAATCTGTACCCCTGGGATACTACTTGTAGGATCCAGGGGTCCTGTACGGTCTCAGCGCCATGCTGAGAACTTGTCAGAAGCGGTGGAGCGCTTCTGTTCCTGGGAATGGGCTGCCTGCTGCAGTCTTCTTCCCTTTCCTCTATCCCTGGGCAGATATGATCTTATAGGGACGAAAAGACTGAGGTTGAAAAGACGGTGTCTTTTTCTGCAGAGATGTGACTTAGGGTAAAAACGGTGGATTTTCCAGCAGTTGTCGTGGCCACCAGGTCCGATGGACCGACCCCAAAAAACTCCTCTTCCTTTATACGGCAATACACCTTTTTGCCGTTTGGAATCTGCATCACCTGACCACTGTCGTGTCCATAACATCTTCTGGCAGATATGGACATCGCATTTACTCTTGATGCCAGAGTGCAAATATCCCTCTGTGCATCTCGCATATATAGAAATGCATCCTTTAAATGCTCTATAGTCAATAAAATACTGTCCCTGTCAAGGGTATCAATATTTTTAGTCAGGGAATCCGACCAAGCCACCCCAGCTCTGCACATCCAGGCTGAGGCGATCGCTGGTCGCAGTATAACACCAGTATGTGTGTATATACTTTTTATGATATTTTCCAGCCTCCTGTCAGCTGGTCCTTGAGGACGGCCCTATCTATAGACGGTACCGCCACTTGTTTTGATAAGCGTGTGAGCGCCTTATCCACCCTAAGGGGTGTTTCCCAACGCGCCCTAACTTCTGGCGGGAAAGGGTATACCGCCCATAATTTTCTATCGGGGGGGAACCCACGCATCATCACACACTTTATTTAATTTATCTGATTCAGGAAAAACTACTGTAGTTTTTTCACATCCCACATAATACCCTCTTTTGTGGTACTTGTAGTATCAGAAATATGTAACACCTCCTTCATTGCCTTTAACGTGTGGCCCTAATAAGGAATACGTTTGTTTATTCACCGTCGACACTGGATTCAGTGTCCCTGTCTGTGTCTGTGTCGACCGACTAAAGTAAACGGGCGTTTTAAAACCCCTGACGGTGTTTTTTTGAGACGTCTGGACCGGTATATGTCGGCCGTCTCATGTCGTCAACCGACCTTGCAGCGTGTTGACATTATCACGTAATTCCCTACATAAGCCATCCATTCCGGTGTCGACTCCCTAGAGAGTGACATCACCATTACAGGCAATTGCTCCGCCTCCTCACCAACATCGTCCTCATACATGTCGACACACACGTACCGACACACAGCACACACACAGGGAATGCTCTGATAGAGGACAGGACCCACTAGCCCTTTGGAGAGACAGAGGGAGAGTTTGCCAGCACACACCAAAAACGCTATAATTATATAGGGACAACCTTATATAAGTGTTTTCCCTTATAGCATCTGTTTTATATATTTCTAACGCCAAATTAGTGCCCCCCCTCTCTGTTTTAACCCTGTTTCTGTAGTGCAGTGCAGGGGAGAGCCTGGGAGCCTTCCCTCCAGCCTTTCTGTGAGGGAAAATGGCGCTGTGTGCTGAGGAGATAGGCCCCGCCCCTTTTTCGGCGGCCTCGTCTCCCGCTTTTAACGGATTCTGGCAGGGGTTAAATATCTCCATATAGCCTCCGGAGGCTATATGTGAGGTATTTTTAGCCAAAATAGGTTTTCATTTGCCTCCCAGGGCGCCCCCCTCCCAGCGCCCTGCACCCTCAGTGACTGCCGTGTGAAGTGTGCTGAGAGGAAAATGGCGCACAGCTGCAGTGCTGTGCGCTACCTTTAGAAGACTGAGGAGTCTTCTGCCGCCGATTCTGGACCTCTTCTTACTTCAGCATCTGCAAGGGGGCCGGCGGCAAGGCTCCGGTGA
Source organism: Pseudophryne corroboree (assembly GCF_028390025.1). Lineage (NCBI taxonomy): Eukaryota > Metazoa > Chordata > Amphibia > Anura > Myobatrachidae > Pseudophryne > Pseudophryne corroboree. The sequence continues at coordinate 387,888,332 of NC_086451.1, forward strand.
CCATCCAGGCTGTACCTGTGATCGTCCCTCTGGAGCTGATGTCCAGTAGCCAAGAAGCCAATCCATCCTGCACGCAGGTGAGTTCACTTCTTCTCCCCTAAGTCCCTCGTTGCAGTGATCCTGTTGCCAGCAGGACTCACTGTAAAATAAAAAACCTAAGCTAAACTTTTCTAAGCAGCTCTTTAGGAGAGCCACCTAGATTGCACCCTTCTCGGCCGGGCACAAAAATCTAACTGGCTTGGAGGAGGGTCATAGGGGGAGGAGCCAGTGCACACCACCTGATCCTAAAGCTTTACTTTTTGTGCCCTGTCTCCTGCGGAGCCGCTATTCCCCATGGTCCTTTCAGGAACCCCAGCATCCACTAGGACGATAGAGAAAGTGTTGGTATTAGCTAGTATGACACGGATTATACAAAACTTGTTCTAGAACAGTGGCATCCAACATGCAAGCCCTACAGATGCTGTGTCCTCCCTGCCAGTTTTTGCATGCTCTAATAGCAAAACTGTGGCAGGGAATGCTGGGATGTCTAGTTCCACAGCGGCTGGAGGAACGCATGTTGGCTGGCCCTCTTTTAGAACATCGAACTACCCACTACTGAAATGTATAGGCTATCTCCAACAAGTTTTACAGTTCTATATATAAATAATTTCCAGTTATTTCTTGATAATTGCCTCAGAAATTTGCTGGTTCTCAACCTCAGCCTTCAAATTTCCCCAGCAGGTCATGTTTTGTGGATTTCTGTCTATTAAAGCAGGTGGGATAATTACTGACCCAGCAAAACAGATCAGCTCACCTGTGCATGATTAAAGGAAGACACAAAACTGACCTGTGGGTGGTACTTGAGGACTGGAGTTGCTTCAATGTTATATACTGTATACCAGTTCTAGATGATTAAACCATAGCTCTGTTCCCTCAGTAGAACAACGTGCATGCCAGTGCTGCTTGTGTGTACCTGTTTGAGGCCTTTTTGCTGGGACCATCCAGCTCATGTTTCCTGAATAGGTATCCTTCCTGCTGTACTGTATGGGTGGGAGGTGGGGGAGGAGGTGCATTGCTCTGTGCTGGAGCTGAGCGGGATCTCCTTGCCTCACCCGGTGGTTGGTTTGGGTCTTTGGGTCGAGGTCTTCTCCTTGGCTTGGGTCTGTCTCGTGCTCTTGGCCGGTCAGGTCTTGTCGTTCTTTCTTGAAGTTTTTCCACACCATTGGGTAATCGTGCAGGAGAGTCGCGACTCTGCAATGGAGAGAGTGCAGTAGTGAGAATCTGCCGCTGCAGGACAAAACAATATAACATTGTCTTTGTGTAGCACATTGACGTTTACATTGATACACTGAGTACATACTTCAGGGTTGTTCTGCAATGCTTCTTTCTCCTGCAGCTGTTCTACAATGTCCGCAAGTGTTGCCTTCCTAGAGAAATATATGATCAGACCAACAATTACTTGTAATCTCCTAACACACAGACCTCATTACACAAACCTTCTTCCCCCTTCCTCATAAACAGGCAACAGGGCAAATCTTTCACCTTTCCCAATGGGCATATAGACATGGGAGCTAATTCTGAGTCAGGCGGATCTCTGTGCATGGAGGCATGTAGTGCCTGTTTGCATACAGCGCATATGAGAGATTACGCATTTCTCCGGAAGGGTCCACAGGTTATCCACAGGATAACATTGGGATATGATGAAGCGACAGCGGATTTGCACCAATCGGTCAAAGCTTTTCAGCCTCCCAGCATGCAACGGGCCCGTCCATATATCCTCCTGGCTCAGACAAATCAATTTTTTGTTTGGTGCAGCAGGAGCCGGACCATGGTCAATGGGCTACTGGTTTTTAGCAGCCATAAACTTTCTTATTTTATTTTTATAGTCTTAATATTTTTTTGAGTGATCTATCTAAACAGCATCTTATACGTACCTTAGAAAGAGTCGCTCCAACAACTCTCTCCGCCAGGCAGCGACAACGCTTACCCATGAGTACAATGCTGTTTCGGCGGGTGTCTGTGTTGGATATACTAGTAGGTCCAGCAGATGTTACCAGGCTGTGGCCGGATCACGGGGAGAAGGTAAGGCATCGGTTCCGCTTAGAGGGGGAATACGGACACAGCCGCATTGCTTTGGGAGGGGACTACTAAACAGTCGCTGACACGGCTACCACCTCAGGTGCACCACCGCTAGCCCTTAGGGATCATAAGCTCCAGGAGTAGTATGAGGCCGCGATCCCTAGGGTTGATGTCAGCAGTGGGGAGTCAGATGCTCTCCTGGTCGCCCCTCCCCCCCAGTTCAAGACCAGTTTCCTCCGAGTCTCCCGCCATGAACTATTTTCCCGCTTTCATCTGAGATGCTGTGTACTAAGGGACCCAGTCACAGCATAGGCGGCTGTGTGACTGGTGCGTCAGTGTTCACTTGGGCGACTGTGTTCACTATAGGTTCACGGAGCGGCAGTGTACACTAATAGCGTCTGGATCCACTCAGCGTTGGCAGACGTATTGATTGATCCTGGAAGCGGAGTAGGGCTCCCTGTATCCCACTCTACCGAGTATGGGTTATACAGCACTAAGTCTCTACCTTTTGAGTACGAATAGTTGGATAAGTGCATAATGCATACGAGTCTGATAATATTACTGTGGTGTCTTTCGCTATGTGTCTGAATACGGTTAAAACTTTTATAAAGGAATGCAGTAATATGTTTCTCCTACATACTTGAAATGTATCTGTAGTTGATTATGTGCTCATATTGCTTATTATACTAATGTATAACAGCTTCAACAGTAGCCGCTCGCAGAGCAGTTTGGCAACGTACATGGGGGGTCATTCCGAGTTGATCGCTAGTGAAAAATGTTCGCAGCGCAGCGATTAAGTGAAAAAGCGGCACTTCTGCGCATGCGTATGCGGCGCAGTGCGCACGCGCAACGTACTTTCACAACGGCCGATGTATTTTTACACAAGGTCTAGCGACGCTTTTCAGTCGCAATGCCAGCCGCAGAGTGATTGACAGGAAAGGGGAGTTTCTGGGTGTCAACTGACCGTTTTCAGGGTGTGTTAGAAAAAACGCAGGCGTGCCAGGGAAAACGCAAGCGTGGCTGGCCGAACGCAGGGCGTGTTTGTGACGTCAAATCCGGAACTGAACAGTCTGAAGTGATCGCAAGCTAGGAGTAGGTCTGGAGCCGCTCTGCGATCCTTTCGTTCGCACTTCTGCTTAACTAAAATACACTCCCAGAGGGCGGCGGCTTAGCGTTTGCACGGCTGCTAAAAACTGCTAGCGAGCGATCAACTCAGAATGACCCCCATGGAAAGTTGATTCAGAATCTAAAAAGGTTTTGGAGTCTTTACCTTTCGCTGGAGATATTCTTTTTGGTAAAGAATTGACAGATATTTTGGAGTCAGAAGCAGACTCCAAGAAAGTAAAGTTTCCTTCCACATACAAATTCAAACCTAAAGTTCCAGCTTTTCGGCCCTTTTGGTCTCAAGGAAAAGCTAAAGGGAAAAGTGATAGCAAACAGCCCTAATACAACAAGTCTGGAAAGACTAAAAAGCATTGGGCTACCTGAGGACCGGTTGGTAAAACAGAAAATAAGCCATCGGCCTGATGGTACGGGCCTCCAGCTGGGGGGTCGACTTCTTCAGTTTGCTCAGATCTGGCAGCAGTCTACAGCAGATGCCTGGGTGCAGGAAGCGGTATCTCTCGGTTATGCATTTGCCTTCAAGAAACACCCACCCGGTATCTCTCGGTTATGCATTTGCCTTCAAGAAACACCCACCTTGAAGGACTTTTTAGACCAGCCCATCTCGGGTACAGACAAAAGCCAGGGCTTTGCAAGAGGCAGTTCAGAAATTGCTTCAGTCAGGGGTAATCATTCCAGTTGCTCCTACACAACGAGGACAAGGTTTTTACTCCAATCTGTTTCTAGTTCAGAAGCCAAATGGGTCATTCCGGCCCATACTCAATCTCAAAGTGCTGAACAAGTACATTTGGGTACCTCGGTTTCATATGGAGACTTTACGTTCCATCATTTTGGCCATGGAGCCAGGGGATTATACAGTATTCCTGGATATCCAGGATCTTACCTACCTAGTTCCTATAGCACTGTCCCATCCAGGGCCGGTTCTAGCCCTTGTGGCGCCCCAGGTGAAAATAGGGGCGTGGCTTCATAAAGGGGCGTGGTCCGGTATGCCCCCTGTAGACTTGTGCCCCCTGTAGACTTGTGCTCCCGTTTGTGCCCCCTGTAGACTTGTGCCCCTGTTTGTGCCCCCTGTAGATTTGTGCCCCCGTTTGTGCCGCTTACATAAAAAAATAAAAATTAATTAATTAATACTCACCATCCCCGTTCCTGATTCCCGTCCGCTGCTTACCTCCATCTCCATCTCCGTCCGCCGCTCCTCTGATCTATGGGAGAGACGTCATGACGTCTCTCCCATAGCACAGCATAGACACTAGAGGTCAATTATGACCCCTAGTGTCTATGTGCCGCTCCTACAATGCCATGCAGTGCATCGCGCACTGCACAGCTGTGACTGCACAGCACCGGGGGGCACCACCAGTAGCGGATCTTGCTACGGCGGCGGCGCCCCGGGCAAAAATCCTGTGTGCAATTGGAGCAAGATCTGCTACTGGTCCCATCTGTGCTATCTCAGGTTCGCTCCGCTACTGGTCCCATCAGTGCTATCTCAGGTTTGCTATCCTCCAACAGCATTTTCAGTTCCAGGTCCTGCCTTTTGGGTTAGCCACAGCCAAAATTATGGTGGTAATGGCAGCTTATCTGTGCCAGCAGGGGATAAGAATTTGTCCATACCTCAACGATCTTTTAATCCTGCCACAGCCTCAGGAATTGCTCCTGTGTCATCTGCAACAGACAATAACGTGTCTGCAGAAGCACGGGTGGCTCATAAATTGGGCAAAATCGTCTCTGGTTCCGTCACAGCAGATTACTCACTTGGGGGCTATACTGGATTCAAGCCTTCAAAGAGTATTTTTACCTCTGAACAAGATATCCAAAGTTCGGTCAAGAATTCAGGAGCTGCTATACAGTCAAAGGGTATTCAATCACGCAGTAATGCGTGTGATGGGATTGATGGTGTCAACATTCAACATGGTGGAGTATGCTCAGTTCCACTCGAGGCCTCTGCAGTATCTGATCCTTGCCAAATGGAATGGGTTTCATCAGATGATAAAAACGCAGACTATGGTCCTTACGCTGGAAGTTAGGAGGTCATTAGCCTGGTGGCTACAGACATCCCATCTGGACAAAAGGAGACCCTTTTGGATATCAGATTGGGAAATTCTGACAACAGATGCCAGTCTCCAGGGCTGGGGAGCAGTGTCAGGAAGGTTTTGTTTCCAGGGGCAATGGACCAAGGAAGAAGGTTACCTGCCAATAAATATATTGGAATATAAGGCCATATACATGGCACCGATTCAGGCAAAGGATATCCTTCGGGGAAAACAAGTTCAGATCCTCTCGGACAATGCAACAGCAGTAGCGTACCTCAACTATCAGGGAGGAACTCGCAGCCTAAAAACTATGAAGGAGGTAAGTCACACACTAAAGTGGGCAGAACTTCATCATCCAGCCTTGTCCGCAGTGTTCGTTCTGGGAGTCCTAAACTGGGAAGCGGATTTTCAGTCGACACGCCATTCAGGCAAGCGAATGGGCTCTACACCCAGAGGTCTTACAGACTCTAGTCGACAAGTGGGGTTGCCAGAGATAGATCTCATGGCGTCTCATCAGAACAACAAAGTTCTCGCATACGGGTCAAGAACAAAGGATTCCAGAGCGATCTTTGTGGATGCCCAGTCGGTGAGATGGGACTCTTATCTGGCCTATGTGTTTCCTCCAATCACCTTATTACCCAGGGTGGTGAGAAGGATAAAGCAAGGAAAGGGTGGCGTGATACTAATAGCACCGGCTTGGCCTAGAAGACATTGGTACACAGATCTGCAGAGAATGTAGATGGATGTTCCATTCCTGCTCCCTCAACGTCCAGCTCTACTGACACAGGGTCCTTGTTATCACAGACATCTGGATCGACTGTCTTTGACGGCATGGCTCTTGAGACCTCTATCCTGAAGTCAAGAGGATTCTCACAACAGGTAATTCAAACAATGCTCAGATCAAGGAAACCTTCCTCAGCTCAAATTTATCACTGAATTTGGCAAACCTATATTCATTGGTGCAGTGAACGGAAAAAGGACCCTAGGTCTTTCAGAGTTTCCAGGGTCTTAGCATTCCTTCAGGCAGGAATGGATAAAGGTTTGAAGGTGGCTTCCTTGAGAGTGCAAGTGTATGGTTGACTGTATGGTTCCAAAAGATAATTGCCAACTTACAGGATGTGCGTACTTTTTTCCAGGTAATGCTGCGCATTCAACCTCCTTTTGTTCCTCCTAAAGTGCCTTGGGAATTAAGTTTAGTCCTAAAGACCCTTCAAGTTGCCCCATTTGAACCACTTAATAGAGTGGATCTTAAATGGTTGACAGGTAAAGTTCTCTTTCTATTGGCCATGGCGTCAGCTAGAAGAGTGTCAGATTTAGGGGCATTGTTATGTCGTCCTCCATTTCTGGTCTTTTATCCAGATAGAGCGGTTCTCAGAAATAAATCTAGGTATCTTCCCAAGGTGGTGTCTAAATTTCACCTTAAATTGTAGTACCGGCTTTCCAGGAACCGGGCCTTTCTGCGGGAGATGCATCGCTGGACGTGGTCCATGTCGTAAGGATCTACGTGGATCGTACCAGTGCCATCAGAAAGACAGATTCTCTCTTCATTCTCTACGGATTTCACAAGAGAGGATGGCCTGCTGATAAGCTGACACTGGCGAGGTGGCTTCGGATGACTATTTCAGAAGCATATTCTCACGCTAATCTCCCTGTGCCGGCTAATGTCTCTGCTCACTCTACTCGTAAGGTAGGTCCATCATGGGCAGCACAACGTGGCGCTTCAGCAGAACAGATATGTAAGGTCTTCCATTAACACATTCATTAGACATTATGCCGTTGATACCTTTGCCTCTCAGGACGCTGAATTCGGGCGAAGGATTCTCCTGTCCAATCAGGAGTGTCCCCACCACTAAATTGCTTTGGGAAATCCCAATGTTATCCTGTGGATAACGGTATTTCTTTTAAGTTCACAGGATCCACAGGGATCCCACCCTGACACACCTGATTTGAGGATCCTTTTACTCGCTAACCTCTTCCTTCTTGTACGGAAGGGTGTGCATGTGTTTTCTTCTCCCCTGATTAGGGCTATCTATGATGCTCCTGCCTTAAGCTTTGGGAAAACAACTCATTTGTCTAAGCCAGGAGGCAGGGATATATGGACGGGTCCGTTGCATGCTGGGAGGCTGAAAAGCTTTGACTGATTGGTGCAAATCCTCTGTCGCTTCATCATATCCCAATGTTATCCTGTGGACTTAGGAGAAATACCGTTATCAATGGCAAGTTCTTACCGTAACGTATATTTTTGCACATCTGTCCTATACTGAGTCGCATGAAGCTCAGTCTGATCTTCTTTCCGTGAATTTGGCAACAATACTGGCGCACGGAACAGCATTGTCCTGTGGGCATATATCTATAGCTTCATGCGATCCAGGAAGGGAATCCTGTATCTGATGGATGTCTTGCACCTAGCATGGGACTGGCACAAATGCAGGTATTAATGATGACATAGCAGCGGCTTATGTAAAATCAGTGGGTGGCACGGCTTTCCACTTGCAGTCATGCAAACCCCTGCATTAGTCCTACGGATTTTCGAATTAGCATGAGGTAGTAATAAAAGCTTCCGCAGCAGCCGGCAACAACAGCCCCATAGTGTGTGACTCAGAATCAGCCCCGTGGCCTCTACCCTGCTTCTTACACATAGACATTACTTTGAACCTGTAGCAAGTACTTACCCTCCTGGTTTGGGCTCCGGTTCATTCCTTGGTGCTTCTTGCTCGATGGACTCTTGTTTGTCAGCCCTTCTCTCATGCCTGTCCCTCCTCCTTTCCGGCTGCTCCTGTTTTGGAGTTTCTTGCTCACTAGATCCTTGTCTTTCCAACCTCTTCTCATGCCTATCCTTCCTCCTCTTTTCCTCTGGTTGCTCTGGTTTGGCAACCTCATGTTCACTGGACTCCTGGCGTTCCAGTCTCCGATCATGGCGCTCTCTCCGCGCAGCATGCCGACTCAATTTACTATCCGTTTTATCTACAGTCAAGGTTGCCATACCCTGTGCCACTTTAATTTCTGATCTCTCTGCCCGGGATCCTTCCTGAGCTGGCAGCAGTTTCTCTGTCACCCTGGCTTCCACATGGTCTATCTTTGGTTGCAGACGTTCTGGCTTCATCTCCTGCCGTACATAACCCACTCTTGTGTCACCCTTTTCTCCTCTTATTCTATGGCTGTCCAGCTGGACCCCGTTAGGGATGGACAAAGTATCTTTCTGCTCTGATCTAGACTCTGACTTTTCATGGATTGCCTGATGTACAAAGGGTGATGGACGAGTTGAAAAGTCCGTAGTGTCCGAGAAAACTTTTCGGCCGAGCAGTGGGGTTGCAGGCTGCTTGTTCTGCTCTGCTTTCATCTTCTCCAACTTGCAAAGAGAGAGCGATCAGCACATTCTACAATACTGAAATATGGTAAATCACATCCTAGTTAAAAACTTAATGAAGTTCTTACTGTAGTTAGGCGCCTCAATGAGCTGAATCTTTCCTCCCAGACGGCTGCTGTTTTGCGGAAGGCCTCATGTCGTCGGATTAGCTGCTCCACCTCGTCCACGCTATTGCCCAGCTCCGGGCTCTTTACTATGGGCTCCTGGGCAGTTAGCCAGGCTTCAGCCACTCCAGCTTCTTGGGCAAACTGGTGAACTTCAAGCACTATAGTATGAGAGAGAATGACATTAGAGGTGTCCTGTAGTGAATGTCTCCTAGGAAAATCCTGCTGGCTAGCATAATCTTTACTTAAGAGTTGACTACAGTTCTGGTGGGGGGATAGGCGTGCTGTAGACTCTCTCATAACTGGCCATAAGCCTATACGTGGGAGGCGTAAATGAGGTGAGCTTCTGAGTAAATTTCTGTCTATCTGGAAGAGGCCCGATAAAATGTCTAACTTGATTATGGCTCTAAAGATCCAAATATGAACAATTATGATTCTCCCTGAGTCTCTCCATAGGTATCCAGCCAATCTGCAGTGTGGTAGGAAACGTCAGATTCACAGAGTAAAATCTGAGACCTGGTCATAATATTTGAAGAAAGATATTTATATTTGTATTAAATGGGTTATGGTGTAGCACTATATATAGACTGACTTAAATATTCTTATTATAATGATGAATGTATGGCTATTATGGAATATTCCTATAACGTTTTTAGGTTTATGAAATCATTTGTTCCTTTTTCGTAACTCTTTGAGAAAGACAATGTTCATTTAATATATCATATGCAGTGACAATGACAAATATTATACAAAAAAAATTATAATTAAAAAAAAATTGAGACCAAGAACTTTCTTCACAGTTTTTCTGAAGTGTGACAGGAGTGAGTTAAATAAAAGAAATCACATTTTTAATTAAAATGGGATCCAGAAGTGATCATAATTTATACTTTAATGTATTTGATATATTTTGCCTACAATGAAAGCTTTAAATCACACATTTGTACAACGTATTCAATTTGTATATATTGCATATATAGTCATTGAGATAATGTATTGTAGCTTTGTGTGTGCATCCTTGTATTGCTGACACTCAGGTAGACATGCTTTCACAATCCCAGACAATGGTGCTTAACATAGATTAGATTAAAAACTATATAAAACAATTTAGAAATAGACTGTGTTGTCTTATGTTCTATTATAAGACAATAACCACAAATCAGTCCTCATGTAAATTAACTGAAACATACAGTTCACGCTGTAAATTTAGAGTACTACTGCCATCTACTGTCCAAAGTTAGTATTGATTTCTGAGTCTTAAGGAATCAATTATTTCTGTTGAGATTGAATACGCTGTAAAAGGTTTGCAATATGATAAATTTTCACTAATGTGCAAAGAAAAACCATGCTTTTCTCATCCATGAATATTCTAGGAGCATGGTTCAACAAGAGGGATGGCGAATTTGTGTTGCCTATGCTGCAAATTAGGGATTTATTTAATTCTTATATGTCTGAGTCAGTAAATTCCCTATACATTGTTTATATCAATGTGAAATTCTTTATGCCATTATTTCTTTATTGCAAATTTTATTTTACTTTCTATTATTGAAAAGTCACACAAAGAACAGTACACAATGCAGTGCAGGTGTCATACATGAGGATTCCAACCAGGAATATGTAAAGAGCAAAGAAGAAAATAACTGAGTGGGAAGAAGAAACCTGTTCCCACAGAGAGCCGAGGCTCACACAATAATGCTACAATAAGATACATGGAAAACAACCATTGTTAGGGTAAAATAGAATTGAAGCATTGAAAGGTCATAACTTCAACAACCTTCTGACTTATTAGAACAGTATTGCAATCTTGGTAACTTGTAACATAAGGCAATCTAGTGAATGTTTCTATCTACATCACTTGCTATGCCAACTATGTATTTTAATCAGAAAATGAGATCAAGGTGAAAAAAGATTCAAGGGGGTATATTTACTAAGCTCCCGACTTTTTCAGAGTTTGCTTTTTTTTCTAAGTGTCATCTCGGGAATTTACTAAACACAAATCTCGGCAGTGTTGGGGCTATTCGTATTGTTTTTCACGCAGAGGTCACAAATACGAATCAATAGACCATCGGTCAAACGCGGCTGTTATTTGATACAACTCGGTAATTTACTAAGAATTTGTATTCTCAATCACTGCCGACAATAGCCAAACACTGCCGGGAAAGCAAAGAATTCGTAAAAAAAAGCAGTTTTAAAATAGACCTACTTTTTGGTGGTGTGATCAGTGAGATCTGTGCATGCTTATCGGTGGGAAAGGGTCTGAATGGCTTAAATATGTCCCAAAAAAAATGCGTGGGGTCCCCCCTCCTAAGCATAACCAGCCTCGGGCTCTTTGAGCCGGTCCTGGTTGTTAAAATACAGGGGAAAAAATGCACAGGGTTCCCCCATATTTATACAACCAGCGCCGGGCTCTGCGTCTGGTCCTGGTTCTAAAAATACCGGGGACAAAAGACGTAGGGGTCCCCCGTATTTTTAAAACCAGCACCGGGCTCCACCAGCCAGAGAGATAATGCCACAGCCGGGGGACACTATTATACTGGTCCCTGCGGCTGTGGCATTCCCCCCCCCCCCCCCCAACCAGTCATCCCTGGCCGGGGTTCCCTGGAGGAGTGGGGACCCCTTAAATCAAGGAGTCCCCCCCCTCCAGGCACCCAAGGACCAGGTGTGAAGCTCGCGGCTGGCCCCCCCATCCCTGGGCGACCCCAATTAACTTTGCTGTTAGCCGCTAACCGCAAAGTTCCCATCATAGGCTAGAATGGAGCGGTGCTAAGCTCCATTCTAGTTGGTGCGCTACTCCTGATTGACGTCTTTTGTCAACCCGTATTTTTGGAACCAGGGCCGGCCCAAGAGTCCGGTGCTGGTTGTCTAAATACGGGGGGACCCCAGGCAATTTCCCCCCGGTATTTAAACAACTAGGGCCGGCTCAAAGAGCCGAGGCTGGTTATGCTTAGGAGGGGGGACCACACGCAATTTTTTTTTTACACTTTTAACTGTTTAAAGTCTTTTTATACTGTACACAATGAAGCCCTGCACGGATCTCACTGATCCGGCCGGGCTTCACTGTGTTATGTCCGGCAGTGTTTTACTAATCACTCCCGTAAAACACTGCCCAACAATACGAATAACATTGACATTGGAAAATACGAAAAACGAAAACTCTGCAATTTAGTAAATTACAGAAAATTATTTCAAAAAGTTGCAGAAAAATACGACCGATAAAATTCGAGTTTAAACTCCCACCAATTCGGCAGAAACACAAATCTTAGTAAATAAACCACAAGGTCTGAAATAAATGTAACCTTCGCAACCCTTTCATGTCAATCAGATACAGGACTATACCATTAACCCTTTCATGGAGCTGGCACTTGGTTGAAACACTGAACTATTAACCCTGTCAAGGAGCTGGCACTCGGCTGAACCACTGAACCATTAACTCTTCCATGGAGCTCGCAGTCTGCTATAACGCTGAAATGTTAGCCCTTCCATAGAGCTGGCTGCAGGAATTGAGCCTTAAGCTCCTTGTTCACATAGTTAAAAGCTTTCTACAAATAAAGACTCATGCATTTTGCTCTTGTGTCTCCCCCGCATTCATCAGGGGGGCACAAAACTAGAGTGTGGGAGCTGTAAAGGTTTCCACGGCAACTCTAATTAGCTAATAGTTAGGTGTGGAGTGGGAGGGGGGGTACTGCCTGCCTTATTGTTTATCAGGGAGGGAGCTTAAGTAGGACATTTGTGAACCTGAGTTGCAGAAAATGATGAAATGAATGGAAATGTGGTCCCCTGACAGCGTGGTTAGGAATAAGAGAACCCCCAGCACACGTACTTTGCTGCAGCCACTCCCAGTGCTTCTGCCACTTATCCAACAGTTCTCTCTTCTTTGCCATCAACCTGTCCAGACTCTGCTTGATCTGGAGGAAGGAGGGAAATTAACAACAGGGTTCAACAAGCATGCAGAGCATGTAGAAGGCATGTAAAAGCCTCTGACATGTGCGGAGTGATCTAGGGAACCGTGTAATGGTTTTTAGAACTCACATTATAGGCGAGGGACAATAGCATTAAGGGCCATTCACAAGCTCAAGTATTTAGCTCTGTATTAATCTTCAGCCGATGGACATAACATTACATTTACCTTGTCCAAGACATAGGGGTATCTTGGTAATAGTAGAAACCACCCCTATCTGTAGACAATGCCCCAATTTGTTGTATCGTGAGATGAGTCTTACATATTAATAACCACCTACCTCTTCTGATGCCGGCCGCTTGTTTAGGACTAAAGACTTTCCCAGCTCCACACAGTCCGCAATCCTCTTGTTTCGTGCCTCAATTTCACTCTTTAAACCTTGATGATAACTTATTGAAACTTCCACAGAAGACACGTCTCTGGGAACAAAGGATGGTGGCAATTAGAAGACGCTATGTCTGCCAAACTGTCCTGCGAGAGGCAACACTAGCCACTGCCAGATTTAAAGGTCCCACTGAAGACAAAGGAGAGAACCACAGCCCATGTACTCCGCTGACAGTGTTACACACATCACCCATATGTCAGACACTTCAGCATTACATACAAAGTGTTTTATAGGAATTTGAGACAGATATACTGTAGTAAATAAATTAGAAGAGATTGTTATGGATGCAGTCTGCATCAATTTACAAAATAATTGTATGTAGATTGTTTTAGTAACTTATCAGTGTCACCTTATGTTGATGAGAGTTACAAATACTGCACCACGTTCACAAACGTATTTTGTCTTCAACTGATGAAAATACTCAGAGAGTTGTCTTATGTTGTTAACACCACAACTCTACATGTGCAGAAATCCGACTGCTAGGAAACTGGAGAGGGTTATAATGGTTATTCAGAGCCAAGCATCTATCCAACTAGGACAACTAGGATCTATCTGACAACTAGGACAGTTAGAATATTAAACAGACCATCTTGTGTTCCACACAATCATCTGTCATCGCATCCCCTGACATTCCACTGCTCCGCCTCAGCGCACTACACTTTGTATAGGGATTTATTTTATATGCAGATGTTTCCTCTTACATCTTTGCTCCGTGCGCTACAAGTCGCGATACACATAACGCGGGAGTGCCATGTGACTCCGTAGCACAAAGCATCTTTTTTTTGCTTTTTTCCCCCTGTGAAGACGCGTCTTAGACGTAAAGTAATGTAATAGGACACACAAACAGCTTCTGCTGATTAAAATGATATGCAGCATGCCTATATTCTGTGTGTGGCTGTGAATGTATCTGCATACAAAATGCTCTGCTACAGTGTTTTCCTGGAAAATACTGTAACGTGGCATTTCGGATGCAGATAGAGCCACTATTTACACAAAGAATATAGTCATGCTGCATATCATTTTAATCGGCAGAAACTGCTTGTGCGTCCTATTACATTCATTTGCGTCTAAGACGCAATTGTGTGGCGAAAAAATAAAAAAAGACGATCAACGCTACAGAGTCACGCCACGGCATGGCCAACTTCAAGGGCTGTTTAGCATGACTACATCAAGGATGTAAGAGGAGACAACTGTAGGGTCTTATTAATCTTAAAGGAAAACAGGTCACAGAGGTGATAATTCCTCTTTATTCCTAACAGTCAATATAAAAGTTATGCTTTATTCCAAACTTTTATCTTTGATAGTTTTGTTTTAACACTTTGGGGGAATTCAATTGTTTCTCCCCACGGCCACCACTAGATGGCGCCCAACGGAGCAATTCAGTTGCAGGGAGACATATTTCAGCTTGCAGCTCCCCACCCTGCTAGTTAACTGAAATGTGTGAAAAGTGACCTGTTTGGGCGCCCAAACGGCACTTTTTGTGATTGCGCTCATTAGTTTAGTTGAGTTTAGCTGCTTTATGCTGCTAAACCCGACACTGGTGGTCGCGATCGCCGCAATAAACAGCATCAATTGTATATTGCCCCTGCGATCTCCTTTCGGGCAGCGATATCAATTGAATTCCCTCCTTTTTGTACATTCTAAAAAGAAAATATGGCTTAATCCAGGGTGTTATTGGTTGAATTAGCTTCAATTGGCAAGCTATAAATGCCATACACAGACCCAAGTTGTGCAACACAGAGCAGTATCTATGGTTCAATGCTACATACTAAAGGACCAGGACATCAGTAGGAAGCATAATTCATAAATAATTAAGACACGTATGCATTTTTAATCAAATTCAGTCAGTTTTGTCTGTTGTTCTACATTGGTTGGTTTACTCTGCCCATCTGGCTGAATATTGCAATACTGTCATTTACCTGGGCTTCTCTCCTGTGCCAATCTGACAGATGATGCTGTCCATCCAGGAGATCAGGTCCCTGACGAGACCTAGGAACTTCATGCGGTCACTGGTGCTGGTAATCTGCAGGCGGCAGTCCTCGCATGAGGTCAGCAGTTCCTTCCACGAGCGCATTACTTCCTGCTCACTGGTGACAATGGCTGCTGCATTCTCCCCGGCATAGACCGTGCGCAGCTGGGCAGCGTTCTCCTGCAGCTGGCGTACCTGCCCCATCAGAGGGATAGTAAGGCTTGTGGCTGTGCTTAGGCCTGGGTGTATAAGCTCAGGAAACTAGCAACCTCTACATATATTTGGGGACATTTTGTGAAAACTGGTGCTCAGAAAAAGGTGCTGGAAATTTTTTATTTTCAAAACTGCTAAAAAATAAAAAATGATTAACAACTCAATTTTTCATATTCACCAGTCTTCATATGCATACCCCCTATGGAATCTTACTCCTGTAATTAGATATTTATAGGACTGGCAATATTACCAATATAACCCTCACCTGAGTGACAAGGACCTGAATGTCGTGTTCAAAAGAACTAAGAATCCGCTGCAAGGACCCAGCCGAGAGCCGGACCTCCTGTGCCTTCACCTCCGGCACCCTCTGCTTCTTCTCCTCCACCTGGGACAGAACCTCTTTGCAGTCGTTGAAGAATTTATGTAGCTCATGGGAGGCAGAAAGCATCTGGGCCCTTGTCTCCATCAACTCCAGCAAGTCTGCCCAGGCCTCATTCACTCCGTCCTTCCATTCTGCGATCGTGGCTGCATCGGAGTGTCCGTAGTCAATGAGCTCGTCCACCATCTGGTTGACTGCAGAGATGCGCTCATGTCCAATGCTGCCGGTCTCACTGACAAACTCCGTGAACTTCTCCTGGAGAAGCTACAGAAAAACGGAAACATGAGAGCTTGAGAGACGTAAGAAATGGAATTCATTAGAGCTGCCGTTGTAATTATGGAAAATTGTAACTCTGTTCCATCACTCACTTCAAGATTAATATAAGACCCCTGGAGAGGATACTATGGGCCTGCTTCATAGATGTGCGCAAATCTTGTTGCGGTTTGTATGCGGCAGTACTGAGAAAATATGCTAATGCCTATACTGACGAGCCATATGTGACATGATGACCACTTTTCCGTGTTTCTGTATGGAACGCTAATAAATACAAACCACAGATACTAATGGGCCCTACACATAAGACAATATGCCGCAGAGGTGCCCGACGGCCGATACAGCCAACGGGCAACCCGGCGGCAGTGACGTATCTTCACTCCCCCAGTCACCCGGCCCCATAGCAATGCATGCTAATATGGACGAGATCGTCCATATTGGCCTGCATGTATAAGTGACCCGGCACCAACAATGAACGAGCGCGGGGCCGCACATCTTTCATCGCTGGTGCCTCCACACTCAAAGATATGAACGAGATCGTTCATATCTTTCAGTTAAATCGCCTAATGTGTAGGGACTATAAGACTGTTCAATCGTTTGGACCTGCACCTTAAAGATCTATTGCAATATGATAATCCAGGCAACTGCTGTGCAAACTCCAAGGGGGAATGGAATAGAGTGGCAGATGTATTAACCTGGAGAAGGCATAAGGAAGTGATAAACCAGTCATAAGTGCAAGGTGATAAATGCACCAGCCAATCAGCTCCTGTTAATTTACATATTGGAGCTGATTGGCTGGTGTGTTTATCAGCTTGTACTTATCACTGCTTTATCACTTCCTAATGCCTTTTCCAGGTTAATACATCTACCCCAGAGTGTGAAAATCAGGAAGTGCGTGACATCGTCCAAGTTATGACGTAATTTTAAAGCAGCGATCCGTTACACAGCAAAACCAGCCTTGTTTTGCTGTGTAACTGATCGCCGCTTCAAAAATACGCGAGAATTCGGGGGATGTCACGCACTTCCTGGCTCACGCACGCTATGACATCCACCCCGGTGAGGCTATGCAGTGCATTATACATGCACTATATCTAATTGTCACTTACTGTCACATGCTCATAATCTTGGCCCAGCTCTGGAGACCCGGCCACCACCTCCTTCTCTGCTATCCACTGCTCCAGTTCATCCACCTCCCGGCTTAGCTGGAAGAGCCAATACTGCTGCTCCAGGCGTCCCTTCCGCTCCTCCACCAAGTCCTTCAGAGACACGTAGAGCCGATCAATCTGAGACTGACGCCTACTTATCTGCTCACTATGCAAGGACAGTAGTTAGTGCATTAGTCAGGGGCATGGTGCAGGGGTCATTTGCAAAACATCATCTCTAATCATAGTGAATCCACTCTGCAACACAATCTAGCAACAGTTACAGCTGGATATATAAAGGCCGATTCAACTAGCTGTGAGATCCTGGAAGTAGCCTCACAAGTTACGTTGCCGAGTGATGTTAATAGGCAGTAATGAGATGCGAGCAAAAATGAGCAATGTTTTCATTCCCATAATTGCCGTTATTGTGCTCAGAAACATTAGGACAGATGGAAGTAACGTTGTACCTTGGCAAAACCACGGGGCACTGCAGGTGGGGGAGATGTAACGTGCAGCAAGAACATTTATCCAGCATGCGTGGGCTACGTGCACAGGCAGCCAAAAAATGTATTTGCCCCCTTGCATTGCAGTATGGTTTCTCCAGGTGCAAAGTCACTCCTTTTGTTTTGCTCTCCACTCAGAATCAGCCCCACAATGCATAAGGCTACTTGAATTGGACCCTTACAGAGAAGTCTGTTTCTAAGGTTTCAAAGGTATCATTATAACGTTTGAGTCATACCTGGAAGTACCTTCATGTTTCAGACAAACTCTGCCTTGTCCCTCACAAAATGAGTATTTAAGAACTGATATTTTTGTAACCCTTCAGCTATTCTCCAGGACACTGGGAGAGGGACAACGTTCCATTACTTGGCAGTAGTGTGATCTGTACCTAAGTATGGTATTTCCATACCATTACCGGCACTCCTAAATACACAGAAGTATTATGTACACCAGGTGCCTTCCAATGTTAATCCAACAGTATGCAAAAAGAGGAAACGGCACTCACCGGTTTTCACAAGAATAGCAGTCTGGCTACTTCAGAGCAGGTCAACGTTTCATTATTATTTAAAAAAAATTGTCCCGCCGAAATTTTTTAGAATAAAAATGAAACGCTGACCTGCCCTGAAGTAGCCAGACTGCTGTTCTTGAGAAGACCCGTGAGTGCCGCCTCCTCTTTTTGCATTATATATATATATATATATATATATATATATATATATATTTATGTGTACTTGTACTCCATGAGTTGTATGGTGGAAACTATGGGCCTGATTCAGAGATAAAAGGAAGTGTGTTGCCAGGTGGTAGAGGCTAAGACTGTAGAGCAAGTTAAACATGCGTGGGATAGGCATATGAATATCCTTACAAATAATTAAGATTCAAAAAGGTTTGAGAATACCTAAGGATAAAAAAAAGGGGCAGACCAGATGGGCCAAGTGGTTCTTATCTGCCGTCAAATTCTATGTTTCTATGTTTCATGCGCAAGCAGCAATGAATTTCCGTCCAATCTGTAGGAGGGGCGTGCAGGAGACGTCTCAGTAGAAGAGATGCCTCCTGCATGTAACTGCGATCCCAGCACTGCAACCGATTTTGCGATGTTCCATTCAGCTGGCCAACTGAAGGGAAGTCTTCGATGCCAGGAAGTTTGCGCGGGTAGCAGGATGGGGCAGATGAAGCACTTTTAATGCTCTCTCCCCTATAGCCTAATATAGCCTAACATTTTAAAATTCCTTCAATATTTATCCTGGAAGGTGTGCTGCATAACAATGTAATTGCACTCTTATTGTGGCGACATAATCTTAGATCTGAGTGGCAGTAAGAATAGGGGGGGAGGGGGGGGGGGGGGGAGTCAGGTATGTCCTTCTCCATTTGATCACCTGTAGATCTTAACTTGAGTACGACTTGTTCTTCACAGCGAAAAGGGTTAAAAAGGAAGGGATTAGAGATGGGGGATTGTTGGTCCTGAAGAGAAATGCTGGAGTGTGGAGTGTCAGATGGAGTGTGCTACAGAACTCTGCAGTAAGCCAATCAGCTCCTGTTATTTTTCAAACACAGCCCCTGTAGCATGGTAGTTAGGAGCTGATTGGCTGGTACTTCATCACACTTCGAGACTTAGTACATCAACCCCTGCATTTGAAAAATGTCAGGAGCTGATTGGTTGGTACTTTATCTCTCTCCACATTATCTCTCCAAGCTTTGATACATTTTCCCCTGAGAGAGTGATTTCATCTGTCAGATCGGGTGTAGTATGGTATGCCGGCGGTCGGGCTCCCGGCGACCAGCATACCTGCGCCGGGAGCCCGACCACCGGCATACCGACAGTGTGGCGAGCGCAAATGAGCCCCTTGCGGGCTCGCTGCGCTCGCCACGCTGCGGGCACAGTGGCGCGCTACACGCACCACGCTATTTTATTCTCCCTCCAGGGGGGTCGTGGACCCCCACAAGGGAGAATAAGTGGCGGTATGCCGGCTGTCGGGATTCCGGCGTCGGTATACTGTGCGCCGGGATCCCGACAGCCGGCATACTGAAGACCACCCGTCAGATCACTAGGGCATGGGCTGCTGTCTTCTTTCAGCTCAACTGTATATGATATGAACAAGGGGACTGGTGGTTGATAAATATACAGCAGTGTTCATCCCGGGAGTGGACAACTGGGAAGCAGACTTCCTCAGCAGACACGACCTCCACCCGGGAGAGTGGGGACTTCATCAGGAAGACTTCGCACAGATTACAAGTCGGTGGGGACTTCCACAGGTGGACAAGATGTCATCCCGCTTCAACAAAAAGCTACAGAGGTATTGCGCCAGGTCAAGAGACCCTCAGGCGATAGCTGTAGACGCCCTGGTGACACCGTGCGTGTTCCAGTCGGTCTATGTATTCCCTCCTCTTCCTCTCATACCCAAGGTGCTGAGGATAATAAGAAAAAGAGGAGTGAGAACAATACTCATTGTTCCAGATTGGCCACGAAGGACTTGGTATCCAGATCTGCAAGAAATGCTCACAGAAGATCCGTGGCCTCTTCCTCTAAGACAAGACTTGTTGCAACAAGGGCCCTGTCTGTTCCAAGACTTGCCGCGGCTGCGTTGGACGGCATGGCGGTTGAACGCCGGATCCTAGCAGAGAAAGGCATTCCGGATGAGGTCATTCCTACGCTGATAAAGGCTAGGAAGGACGTAACAGCTCAACATTATCACCGTATATGGCGAAAATATGTTGCTTGGTGTGAGGCCAGGAATGCCCCTACGGAGGAATTCCAGCTGGGCCGTTCCTTCACTTCCTACAGTCAGGAGTGAATTTGGGCCTAAAATTGGGTTCCATTAAGGTCCAGATTTCGGCCCTATCCATTTTCTTTCAAAAGGAGTTGACTTCTCTACCTGAAGTTCAGACGTTTGTAAAGGGAGTGCTGCATATTCAGCCCCCTTTTGTGCCTCCAGTGGCACCTTGGGATCTTAACGTGGTGTTGAGTTTCCTGAAATCCCACTGGTTTGGACCACTCAAAACGGTGGAGTTGAAATATCTCACGTGGAAGGTGGTCATGCTATTAGCCTTGGCTTCGGCTAGGCGTGTGTCAGAGTTGGCGGCTTTGTCACATAAAAGCCCCTATTTGGTTTTCCATGCGGATAGAGCAGAATTGCGGACCCGTCCATAATTTCTGCCGAAAGTGGTTTCATCCTTTCATATAAACCAACCTATGGTGGTGCCTGTGGCTACTACTGACTTGGAGGATTCCGAGTTGCTTGATGTGGTCAGGGCTTTGAAGGTTTATGTAGCCAGAACGGCTAGGGTCAGGAAAACAGAGTCTTTGTTTCTCCTGTATGCTTCCAACAAGCTTGGTGCTCCGGCTTCAAAGCAAACTATTGCTCGCTGGATCTGTAACACGATTCAGCAGGCTCATTCTGCGGCTGGATTGCCGCTGCCAAAATCAGTTAAGGCCCATTTCACTAGGAAGGTGGGCTCTTCTTGGGCGGCTGCCCGAGGGATCTCGGCATTACAGCTTTGCCGAGCGGCTACTTGGTCAGGTTCAAACACTTTTGAAAAGTTCTACAAGTTTGATACCCTGGCTAAGGAGGACCTTGTGTTTGCTCAATCGGTGCTGCAGAGTCATCCGCACTCTCCCGCCCGTTTGGGAGCTTTGGTATAATCCCCATGGTCCTTACGGAGTCCCCAGCATCCACTAGGACGTTAGAGAAAATAAGATTTTACTTACCGGTAAATCTATTTCTCGTAGTCCGTAGTGGATGCTGGGCGCCCGTCCCAAGTGCGGACTTCTTCTGCAATGCTTGTATATAGTTATTGCTTCAATAAGGGTTATGTTATGGTTGCATCAGGGTTGGACCTGATGCTCTGTTGTTGCCATACTGTTGACTGGTTGTTATAAACTCATGTTATACGGTGTGATTGGTGTGGCTGGTATGAATCTTGCCCTGGATTACCAAAATCCTTTCCTTGTACTGTCAGCTCTTCTGGGTACAGTTTCTTTAACTGAGGTCTGGAGGAGGGGCATAGAGGGAGGAGCCAGAGTACACCAGAACCTAAATTCTTTCTTAAAGTGCCCATGTCTCCTGCGGAGCCCGTCTATCCCCATGATCCTTACGGAGTCCCCAGCATCCACTACGGACTACGAGAAATAGATTTACCGGTAAGTAAAATCTTATTATCATCCTCTAATATACTGTAGAGTATATATTACACCTTTATGAATGAGGGTTCCCAATCCCTATCAATTGTATATATTAGAAGTGATATTCAGAATAGTTAGCCTTAGTTCTAGGGGGTTTAAGATTCCCCCTGCAGTTTAGGTGGAATGGGGTGCTCAGCCTGCCTGCCAGTGGCTGTACTGCTTGGTCTAACCAGACAATCAGGCTTATGTAATAGGGCCATTTAGATATTAGCTGTGATTACTGCAAGTTGAACGGCTAGTTTAGGGCACAGTACATTTGTGCTAGGAGCCTGTAGCAGCTCAACACACGACCAGAGCCGGCATAAACACTTTCTTGTTATATACTATAATAAAATGAATGAAATCTACTGTATGTAAATAGAGGATGCACTCAGTCAGCAGCTGCCTACTTGAGCATTGTATGTGACCTGTAGGGCTGCTGCTAGGGACTGTCACCATATTGTATTGTGTATACGAGCCCTGTGCCAATAATGGTCCAATCAAAACACACCAACAGATAAGTGAACATGCTGACAGAAGATGGCCGCTATCAGTCTGTGTCAAAGGTCATCATCGGCCTGTACTAACCCACTGTAGTGTCAGCTAGAAGTAGCCTGGCCTCTCCCCACAGGATCTCATCCAAACTGGAGCACTATGGCTGGACTGGTGCATGTGGTTCCCCCATAAGTCTGCTCCCAGTGCTGTTTTCCTATTTATCTGGGCAGAAGCAGTAACTATGCAAATGGTTCCATTTAAAGAGCTGTGAGATGTTCTGCATACACATGCACCTTACTACTTGCATATACACACGTGATGTGGAAACCTAACATCACACAGTAGGGCCTGATCCTGACGCAAAATGGACACATTATTTGCAGTGTGCAAGCATCCAAGGTGACTATTCGCATATATGTACACAAGGGTCAGCAGGATCTCCGATTTTGGCTCACTGGTAACGAGTTGTGTGCAATTAGAATTAGAATAACCTTGATAAAAACACATAGACAGGATTGTGGCTTATTCAGAGGTAAGTGTACGCAAAGGTGCGCCAATTTCAGGTGAATATTGTACTCCCGGAATAGAGCTGGTACAGATGCCTTCTGATAGTGATAATGGGTGCGTTCTCACTTCTGAATCTATAGGGTGGGGTGTGGCCACTAGGAACACGGGCAGAATGCATACCTCCCAACTGTCCCAATTTTTGCGGGACAGTCCTGCTTTTTGGGGGACTGTTCCGCTGTCTCGGCCGCGGTGTTCCGTGGTGGTGGTGGTGGGGGGCAGTTGGGAGGCTCCTGTCACTCTGCTTTGCTTAGTAGAGTAGCGGTGAATAGATGCATGCGCACAGTGTCTATTCAATAGAGACAGAGGGACTGGGGGGATGGTCAGCATCTCACAGAGCGCTGGCCATGCCCCCACAGTCACGAAAACATAGGCCATGCCCCTTTTTTGGGAGGGCGATGATCCCACCTTATGGATCCTTGATGTTGGGAGGTATGCGAATGCAAGCACGCAATGTGTCGGCACATGCAGGAGCTTTTTTTGCACCTTTGAATTAGTCCCTGAGTCTCTCAGAAGGAAAGCTAAGAAGAACTGATAAGTGGGACATACTCAGCACATCAATGTTTCATTAATAAGGATTGAGAGCGTACAATATTGGTGAAGTAAGCCGCTATCTTATACGTCTGTGCCTGGGATAGCTCAGTCTATGTCCTGGGGATGAATGTAAGAGATCTTTAGACTGAAATCAGTAATGTAACGGGCCCTCAGTGGGGTCACCAGGCACTGGCGTCACAAGGTGGGTGTGGCCAACACCCAGGTGTCACCCGCCGAGGGGTGACACCGAAGTGCCAGCTCCTGCTCAGTGACAGGAGCCAGGTGCTGCACTGTAACATTACGTGCAGCAACCTGGCTTCTGTCACCGTGTAGGAGCAGGCAACAGAGACACGCTGATCTCCGGGAGCAGCCCGGACCCCCGGAGTGACGAAAATGCGGGTCAGGGCGCTTAGCCACGCCCCTCCCGCAAAAGCCACGCCCCTCCCGAGGGTGACTGTGTAGCCACGCCCCCTCTTGTGAAGCCACTCCACTTCCACGCCCGCACCGGGTGCAAATGAGGTGAGTGACGCCTCTGTCAGCAGGTCTTCCACTTTAAACAAAGACACATTATTATTATTATTACTACATTTTCTCTGACGTCCTAGTGGATGCTGGGGACTCCGAAAGGACCATGGGGAACAGCGGCTCCGCAGGAGACTGGGCACAAAAGTAAAAGCTTTAGGACTACCTGGTGTGCACTGGCTCCTCCCCCTATGACCCTCCTCCAAGCCTCAGTTAGATTTTTGTGCCCGAACGAGAAGGGTGCATACTAAGGGGCTCTCCTGAGCTGCTTAGAGTAAAAGTTTAAAGTAGGTTTTTTATTTTCAGTGAGACCTGCTGGCAACAGGCTCACTGCACCGAGGGACTAAGGGGAGAAGAAGCGAACTCACCTGCGTGCAGAGTGGATTGGGCTTCTTAGGCTACTGGACATTAGTTACAGAGGGACGATCACAGGCCCAGCCATGGATGGGTCCCAGAGCCGCGCCGCCGGCCCCCTTACAGAGCCAGAAGACTGAAGAGGTCCGGAAAATCGGCGGCAGAAGACGTCCTGTCTTCAATAAGGTAGCGCACAGCACCGCAGCTGTGCGCCATTGCTCTCAGCACACTTCACACTCCGGTCACTGAGGGTGCAGGGCGCTGGGGGGGGCGCCCTGAGACGCAATAAAAACACCTTATTTGGCAAAAAATACATCACATATGGCTCCTGGGCTATATGGATGCATTTAACCCCTGCCAATTTTTCCTTAAAAAAGCGGGAGAAAGGCCGCCGAGAAGGGGGCGGAGCCTATCTCCTCAGCACACTGGCGCCATTTTTTCCTCACAGCTCCGTTGGAGGAAGGCTCCCTGACTCTCCCCTGCAGTCCTGCACTACAGAAACAGGGTAAAACAAGAGAGGGGGGGCACTAATTTGGCAGATAAATAGATACAGCAGCTATATCAGGGAAAAACACTTATATAAGGTTATCCCTATATATATATATAGCGCTCTGGTGTGTGCTGGCAAACTCTCCCTCTGTCTCCCCAAAGGGCTAGTGGGGTCCTGTCCTCTATCAGAGCATTCCCTGTGTGTGTGCTGTGTGTCGGTACTTTGTGTCGACATGTATGAGGAGGAAAATGGTGTGGAGGCGGAGCAATTGCCTGTGTTAGTGATGTCACCCCCTAGGGAGTCGACACCTGACTGGATGGTCTTATGGAAAGAATTATGTGATAGTGTCAGCACTTTACAAAAGACTGTTGACGACATGAGACAGCCGGCAAATCAGTTAATACCTGTACAGGCGTCTCAAACACCGTCAGGGGCTCTTAAGCGCCCGTTACCTCAGGTGGTCGACACAGACACAGACACGGACACTGACTCCAGTGCCGACGGTGAGGAAACAAACGTATTTTCCAGTAGGGCCACACGTTACATGGTCACGGCAATGAAGGAGGTTTTGAACATTTCTGATACTACAAGTACCACAAAAAAGGGTATTATGTGGGGTGTGAAAAAACTACCCGTAGTTTTTCCGGAATCAGATGAATTAAATGAGGTGTGTGATGAAGCATGGGTTTCCCCCGATAAAAAACTGCTAATTTCTAAGAAATTATTGGCATTATACCCTTTCCCGCCAGAGGTTAGGGCGCGTTGGGAAACACCCCCTAGGGTAGATAAGGCGCTCACACGCTTATCAAAACAAGTGGCGTTACCGTCTCCTGATACGGCCGCCCTCAAGGAACCAGCTGATAGGAAGCTGGAAAATATCCTAAAAAGTATATACACACATACTGGTATTATACTGCGACCAGCAATCGCCTCAGCCTGGATGTGCAGTGCTGGGGTGGCTTGGTCGGATTCCCTGACTGAAAATATTGATACCCTGGACAGGGACAATATATTATTGACTATAGAGCATTTAAAGGATGCATTTCTATATATGCGAGATGCACAGAGGGATATTTGCACTCTGGCATCAAGAGTAAGTGCGATGTCCATTTCTGCCAGAAGAGGATTATGGACACGACAGTGGTCAGGTGATGCGGATTCCAAACGGCATATGGAAGTATTGCCGTATAAAGGGTAGGAGTTATTTGGGGCCGGTTTATCGGACCTGGTGGCCACGGCAACGGCTGGGAAATCCACCTTTTTAGAATAATAAAATATTTCCTGTACACCACACACAGCGCAACAATGTCAGATGTTAGAGGGCCGCCCCACGACTAATTACCCCTGTCTAAATGCCTCTCTCCAGACACCACAAATACAAGCGAAAGAAAAAAATAATAGGAGTAGGAAATCACAAGGCGCCACCGATTCAGTATAAGGTACTATATTAAAATCATACGTCCCTTTTTTGTTGCTGAAATTTAATTTCATGCGTCCAGGTTTTCCCTCTTGTTCATTGGACAGATTTATCCATGGATATATAAAATCAGAGGGGAAAAACCATCATGTGCAGATAACATAACATTTATTTATAACATCATGCAAGATGTGAACAGATAGTAATATGAACAAGTAAAATACAGCAATAACAGCCACAGTGGATCCGCAAAATAATTACCAAATGGTCTGAGAACCCAGAAAAAGTTCTCAAACAAGCTCTTTACATCACCAGTGAACCACCCGGATCTGGAAAACTGGGAACAAGGATCTGGATCTTATTAGGCAGGATCTGCTGGATAAGGCTGGTGTAGATGATCAGATAGCCAACGCGTTTCAACTCCTTCCTGGAGTCTTTTTCAAGGCATAATGAACATAACAATACAGTGTCCTATTTAAATGTGTTAGTGGCCAATCATAATGTCCCATCTCGGCGGGATTATCCACACAATCTTGTTTTCCGTAGTCATGACTACCGCTCGTAGCGGATCGTCATTTCCGGTGTCCCTTCTTGCGGATCGTCACTTCCGGCGCGTCCGTGTACCGCATCCCGTAGTCATGGCTGCAGGGTAGCGTCCGGCGCGTCTGACATCGCTTCCGGTTACTTATCACTTCCGCCAAGTCCCCCGTGCGTAGATGACAAAAATTCAAAGTCCCGCACTGGATTACCGAGACCCGGAAATCCATTCCATATAGTATAGATGAGGGAATATGTGAAAGGTCCTTTATAAGACTATATCAACAGTTATAGTGCTGTAAAAAAATAAAATAAACAACGCACATTTAAAAAACAGAAACGGTGTTCCATTTCACCATTTAATGATGAAAAGGAAAAAAAAAACTAGCTTTTAAAACATCTCTAAAAACGACAGATAAAATCCTTATATATAAAACTCACAAACAAAACGATTCTGGAAGGAAAAGAAGGAGAAAAAGACCCCACCAAATTCCTAAATAAACCACTTTAATTCGAAATCTTTGTTCAGACCCATAGGATGAAGAGTCTGATCATCTACACCAGCCTTATCCAGCAGATCCTGCCTAATAAGATCCAGATCCTTGTTCCCAGTTTTCCAGATCCGGGTGGTTCACTGGTGATGTAAAGAGCTTGTTTGAGAACTTTTTCTGGGTTCTCAGACCATTTGGTAATTATTTTGCGGATCCACTGTGGCTGTTATTGCTGTATTTTACTTGTTCATATTACTATCTGTTCACATCTTGCATGATGTTATAAATAAATGTTATGTTATCTGCACATGATGGTTTTTCCCCTCTGATTTTATATATCCATGGATAAATCTGTCCAATGAACAAGAGGGAAAACCTGGACGCATGAAATTAAATTTCAGCAACAAAAAAGGGACGTATGATTTTAATATAGTACCATATACTGAATTGGTGGCGCCTTGTGATTTCCTACTCCTATTATTTTTTTCTTTCGCTTGTATTTGTGGTGTCTGGAGAGAGGCATTTAGACAGGGGTAATTAGTCGTGGGGCGGCCCTCTAACATCTGACATTGTTGCGCTGTGTGTGGTGTACAGGAAATATTTTATTATTCTACCATATATCTTTCTCTCAATTTTTCTGTGCTTAACATAGCAGCAATTATGTTTAAATACCGCGATCAGAGAAGATCGTTGCTCGATAATCTATTTAAAGATGAGGGCGAACATATTGACTTACTAGACGTTAGTTTAGAAAACATCATGAGGAAGCTTGAATTAACATTACTTAAAGAAAATAAAATCTGGTGGGAAACCGTGACGCTAGAAAAATATCTAGCTCACGATCTCATCCCAAGAGGTCTAAAAATCAACAAGAAGGGCTCCTTTGATACTGCCTCTGAGACCTTTAAAGATGAGTGGGACAGGATCATCAACGAGTGCTCCTTTGCCCTAATAAATCTTATCATCAGTGAGAGAAAAAAGGAACTCAGTGAACTAGATGATGAAATTAAAAAACATAAAGACCTTATTACCCCCTTTAGCGATATAACTGACTACAAAGAATTCGAGAATAGAATTGAGATTAACATCAAAAAACAAGAAAAGATCTTGGTAGATAGAAAGATAAGAAAATTTCTTAGGGATAAAAAAGAATCCAACATATCCGAGAAGGAGCCAATAGATATTGCTGACATATCAAATAATTATATAGATGACTGTTCTCCTGATAGACAGAGAACACCACAACGAAACATCGAACAAGAGTGGAGGAGGGTAAACTCCCACCAGAGAGGGAGACCCACCAGGAAGGATAAAAGAAGAGAAATTGATACACCAAATTTTAAAGGAGATAGATTTCTACCAAGAATCTACCAAAACAGGCGAGATAAACCAGGGAATTATCCATATCAACAAGGAAGATTTAGAAGGGATGAGGAGAATCGAAATAAGAACTATCAGGAAAGAGAGAAACATGAAGACCATCCCACTACTAGAAGAAATGGCGGGGAAGGACAGAGAGAAGAAAACGACTGGAGAACCAGAGAAGCCAGACCTACACAATGGAGGAATAGATATGGAGCTTTAAACGAAAGAAAGGGAAACCCACGTTTTTTAGACAAACGAGAGAGGACGACAAGGTGGAAGTAGGACATTTCAGGACCCACAGAGGAAAGAGAGGAGGGAAAAAGAAAGAAAGAAGACAATATACAAAAGAGAGACAGAAAAGAAGAAACCAGCTAAACAAAATAAAAAAGAGGGAGAATAAAAAACCTCTACCCATAGAAAATACATTAGGGTCTAATTCTGAGGGAATAGAAGTGGGAAAGGAAATTCAAGGTGTCAAAATCTTCAACATCAGCACACATGTATTAACAAAGCATGAAAAAAGTGTGCTGGAAAAGGGGCTGAAATATGCACCTTCTGCTTCTATTAACAAATTTGAAACATTTGTGGACATACATAAATTTGTCCGTAAACTTTGTATAAAGAAGTTTTTTGCGACTAAATCACTCATAGGAGATTTTGGCAAAGTGGAGATAACTAATCCAACACCATTCAAACCCAAGTCTGCCTTTTTTCCTGCCCATGTAAAGGGCAATTTTATCGAGACTTTCTGTGAGATGGTGCAGGAGGACCTTAGGAATATAAAACCTAGAGGATTCAAATGCAACCTCTCATATAAAGAAAGAACAGCCCTAAAAGAATTAAGATCCAATAAAGATCTAACGATCAAACCAGCCGACAAAGGCGGAGGAGTGGTGGTCATGAATAGTGAGTGGTACAGTAGAGAACTGGATCTACATGTAAAAGATCAAAGCCAATATTCCAAACTTAGAACTGACCCCACATCAAATATCGTCTCCAAGTTACAAACTCTACTGGAGCAATATAATACCATGGGGGTATTAGAAGACAGAGAAAAAGAATTTATTTTAAATTCAACTCCCACAGTCCCGACTCTATATCTGCTCCCCAAAGTGCACAAGGATGCAAAACATCCCCCAGGTCGACCTTTAGTGTCGGGGATTAATTCTGCTACAGCAAACTTATCAGAATATATTGATTTTTTTCTCCAACCGCTAGTACTAAATAACCCCTCCCACCTCAAAGATACAAAGGATGCTCTACTGTTTCTGTCTAACATCGAGTGGGAAGAGGATTTCGTGTTAATTACAGCCGACGTTAAATCACTCTACTCTATTATAGAACATGATGCGGGTATCCTGGCAACTAAAATCTCTTTGGAGACCAGTTCACTGAAGGAGGAGACTCAGAATTTCATCTTGGAGGGTATCAAGTTCATACTTACCAATAACTATTTTATCGTAGAGAACGATTATTATATCCAAAAGGTAGGCACAGCCATGGGCACCAGGTTCGCTCCCAGTTATGCCAACATTTTTATGGGCAAATGGGAATCGGATTTTGTTTTTAATAACAACCCATTTGGAGCGAACCTGGTGTCCTGGAGGCGTTACATCGATGACATTATATTTATATGGAGGGGAGACAGGTCATCTCTAGATTCTTTCTGTTCCTACATAAACAATAATTCCTTGAATATAAACCTTACGTACACTATAGATAAGGAGTCAGTAAATTTCCTAGACTTAACCATCTACGTCGAGAATAACCGCCTCCACACGAAGACCTTCACGAAAGATACGGATTCCCTGAGTTATATTCACATAGACAGTTGCCACCACTCCAACTGGCTAGACAGCATTCCTCAAGGGCAATTAAAACGCCTAAAAAGGAATTGTACAACGGAAGAGATGTACCAAGAACAAGCCAGCGGTCTACGAGAAAGACTTGAAAGAAGTGGATACAATCAAGAGAAAGTGCTACATGCCATACAGGAGGTCGACAAGATCGACAGGAAGGTCCTTTTAGAAGGAAATAAATCTAGACAATCGAACCAGGAAAAGTTCGAGTGGGCATTTGTCACAAGCTTCAATTCCCAATACAAATTACTAGAAAAATCAGTGAGAAGAAATTGGGATATATTAAAAAAGGACCCAATCATAGGAACATCACTACCGGCACATCCAAGATTCATTTATAAGAAGGCTCCTAACCTGAGAAAGACACTGGTTAAAAGCTATTTACCGCCTAAAAAACGAGATACAAGAATAGCAACACAGGGTTTCCATCGCTGTGGAGCCTGCATTGGATGTAGGGAAATCCCTAGCGATGGATCCAAGAAATTAGAATCTATCTGTATCAATGGGTATACAGTTAAAATTCTGGATTTCATCACATGTAATACAAAGAACGTGGTATATTTTATCCAGTGTATATGTAACCTTTTTTACATTGGACGCACCACCCGACCCCTTAAGATTCGCCTCAGTGAACATTGCAGGAATATTAAAAAAGGCCTTGACACACACGCACTGTCAAACCATTTTAAATCTAAACATGAATGTTCTACTAGAGGAATTGTAAAGTTCGCAGCTATAAAAATAGTGAAAAATAATCAGCGTCAGAGAGACAGTGCAACGCTGCTAGCTAAAAATGAGATGCAACTCATATATGAATGTAATACTCTTCATCCTATGGGTCTGAACAAAGATTTCGAATTAAAGTGGTTTATTTAGGAATTTGGTGGGGTCTTTTTCTCCTTCTTTTCCTTCCAGAATCGTTTTGTTTGTGAGTTTTATATATAAGGATTTTATCTGTCGTTTTTAGAGATGTTTTAAAAGCTAGTTTTTTTTTTTTTTTTTCCTTTTCATCATTAAATGGTGAAACGGAACACCGTTTCTGTTTTTTAAATGTGTGTTGTTTATTTTATTTTTTTACAGCACTATAACTGTTGATATAGTCTTATAAAGGACCTTTCACATATTCCCTCATCTATACTATATGGAATGGATTTCCGGGTCTCGGTAATCCAGTGCGGGACTTTGAATTTTTGTCATCTACGCACGGGGGACTTGGCGGAAGTGATAAGTAACCGGAAGCGATGTCAGACGCGCCGGACGCTACCCTGCAGCCATGACTACGGGATGCGGTACACGGACGCGCCGGAAGTGACGATCCGCAAGAAGGGACACCGGAAATGACGATCCGCTACGAGCGGTAGTCATGACTACGGAAAACAAGATCGTGTGGATAATCCCGCCGAGATGGGACATTATGATTGGCCACTAACACATTTAAATAGGACACTGTATTGTTATGTTCATTATGCCTTGAAAAAGACTCCAGGAAGGAGTTGAAACGCGTTGGCTATCTGATCATCTACACCAGCCTTATCCAGCAGATCCTGCCTAATAAGATCCAGATCCTTGTTCCCAGTTTTCCAGATCCGGGTGGTTCACTGGTGATGTAAAGAGCTTGTTTGAGAACTTTTTCTGGGTTCTCAGACCATTTGGTAATTATTTTGCGGATCCACTGTGGCTGTTATTGCTGTATTTTACTTGTTCATATTACTATCTGTTCACATCTTGCATGATGTTATAAATAAATGTTATGTTATCTGCACATGATGGTTTTTCCCCTCTGATTTTATATATCCATGGATAAATCTGTCCAATGAACAAGAGGGAAAACCTGGACGCATGAAATTAAATTTCAGCAACAAAAAAGGGACGTATGATTTTAATATAGTACCATATACTGAATTGGTGGCGCCTTGTGATTTCCTACTCCTATTATTTTAATCCACCTTTTTACCCCAGGTCACCTCTCAGCAGAAAAAGATACCGTCTTTTCAGGCTCAGTCCTTTCGTCCCCATAAGGGCAAGCGGGCAAAAGGCCACTCATATCTGCCCCGGGGCAGAGGAAGGGGAAAAAGACTGCAGCAGACAGCCTCTTCCCACGAACAGAAGCCCTCCCCCGCTTCTGCAAAGTCCTCAGCATGACGCTGGGGCCTTACAAGCGGACTCAGGCACGGTGGGGGCCCGTCTCAAGAATTTCAGCGCGCAGTGGGCTCACTCGCAAGTGGACCCCTGGATCCTGCAGGTAGTATCTCAGGGGTACAAATTGGAATTCGAGACGTCTCCCCCTCGCCGGTTCCTGAAGTCTGCTTTACCAACGTCTCCCCCCGACAGGGAGGCGGTATTGGAAGCCATTCACAAGCTGTATTCCCAGCAGGTGAAAATCAAGGTACCCCTCCTACAACAGGGAAAGGGGTATTATTCCACGCTGTTTGTGGTACCAAAGCCGGACGGCTCGGTGAGACCTATTTTAAATCTGAAATCCTTGAACACTTACATAAAAAGGTTCAAGTTCAAGATGGAGTCACTCAGAGCAGTGATAGCGAACCTGGAAGAAGGGGACTATATGGTGTCTCTGGACATCAAGGATGCTTACCTCCATGTCCCAATTTGCCCTTCTCACCAAGGGTACCTCAGGTTTGTGGTACAGAACTGTCACTATCAGTTTCAGACGCTGCCGTTTGGATTGTCCACGGCACCCCGGGTCTTTACCAAGGTAATGGCCGAAATGATGATTCTTCTTCGAAGAAAAGGCGTCTTAATTATCCCTTACTTGGACGATCTCCTGATAAGGGCAAGGTCCAGAGAACAGTTAGAGGTCGGAGTAGCACTATCTCAAGTAGTACTACGACAGCACGATTGGATTCTAAATATTCCAAAATCGCAGCTGATTCCGACGACACGTCTGCTGTTCCTAGGGATGATTCTGGACACAGTACAGAAAAAGGTGTTTCTCCCGGAGGAGAAAGCCAGGGAGTTATCCGACCTAGTCAGGAACCTCCTAAGACCAGGCCAAGTGTCAGTGCATCAATGCACAAGGGTCCTGGGAAAGATGGTGGCTTCTTACGAAGCGATTCCATTTGGCAGATTCCACGCAAGAACTTTTCAGTGGGATCTGCTGGACAAATGGTCCGGATCGCATCTTCAAATGCATCAGCGGATAACCCTGTCTCCAAGGACAAGGGTGTCTCTCCTGTGGTGGTTACAGAGTGCTCATCTCCTAGAGGGCCGCAGATTCGGCATTCAGGATTGGGTCCTGGTGACCACGGATGCCAGCCTGAGAGGCTGGGGAGCAGTCACACAGGGAAGAAATTTCCAGGGCTTGTGGTCAAGCATGGAAACGTCACTTCACATAAATATCCTGGAACTAAGGGCCATTTACAATGCCCTAAGTCAGGCAAGGCCTCTGCTTCAGGGTCAGCCGGTGTTGATCCAGTCGGACAACATCACGGCAGTCGCCCACGTAAACAGACAGGGCGGCACAAGAAGCAGGAGGGCAATGAAGGAAGTTGCAAGGATTCTTCGCTGGGCGGAAAATCATGTGATAGCACTGTCAGCAGTGTTCATTCCGGGAGTGGACAACTGGGAAGCAGACTTCCTCAGCAGACACGATCTCCACCCGGGGGAGTGGGGACTTCACCCAGAAGTCTTCCACATGATTGTGAACCGTTGGGAAAAACCAAAGGTGGACATGATGGCGTCCTGCCTCAACAAAAAACTGGACAGATATTGCGCCAGGTCAAGGGATCCTCAGGCAATAGCTGTGGACGCTCTGGTAACACCGTGGGTGTACCAGTCAGTGTATGTGTTCCCTCCTCTGCCTCTCATACCCAAGGTACTGAGAATCATAAGAAGGAGAGGAGTAAAGACTATACTCGTGGCTCCGGATTGGCCAAGAAGGACTTGGTACCCGGAACTTCAAGAGATGCTCACGGAAGACCCGTGGCCTCTACCTCTAAGAAAGGACCTGCTCCAGCAGGGACCATGTCTGTTCCAAGACTTACCGCGGCTGCGTTTGACGGCATGGCGGTTGAACGCCGGATCCTGAAGGAAAAAGGCATTCCGGATGAAGTCATCCCTACCCTGATCAAAGCCAGGAAGGATGTAACTGTGCAACATTATCACCGTATTTGGCGTAAATATGTTGCGTGGTGTGAGGCCAGGAAGGCCCCTACAGAGGAATTTCAACTGGGTCGTTTCCTGCATTTCCTGCAAACAGGACTGTCTATGGGCCTAAAATTAGGGTCCATTAAGGTTCAAATTTCGGCCCTGTCGATATTCTTCCAAAAAGAACTAGCTTCAGTTCCTGAAGTTCAGACGTTTGTCAAGGGGGTACTGCATATACAGCCTCCTTTTGTGCCTCCAGTGGCACCTTGGGATCTCAATGTAGTTTTGGGATTCCTAAAATCACATTGGTTTGAACCACTCACCACTGTGGACTTAAAATATCTCACATGGAAAGTGGTAATGCTGTTAGCCCTGGCTTCAGCCAGGCGTGTATCAGAATTGGCGGCTTTATCCTATAAAAGCCCTTACCTAATTTTCCATACGGATAGGGCAGAATTGAGGACTCGTCCTCAATTTCTCCCTAAGGTGGTTTCAGCATTTCACTTAAACCAGCCTATTGTGGTGCCTGCGGCTACTAGGGACTTGGAGGATTCCAAGTTGCTGGACGTAGTCAGGGCCCTGAAAATATATGTTTCCAGGACGGCTGGAGTCAGAAAATCTGACTCGCTGTTTATTCTGTATGCACCCAACAAACTGGGTGCTCCTGCTTCTAAGCAGACGATTGCTCGTTGGATTTGTAGTACAATTCAGCTTGCACATTCTGTGGCAGGCCTGCCACAGCCAAAATCTGTAAAAGCCCATTCCACACGGAAAGTGGGCTCATCTTGGGCGGCTGCCCGAGGGGTCTCGGCCTTACAACTTTGCCGAGCAGCTACTTGGTCAGGGGCAAACACGTTTGCTAAATTCTACAAATTTGATACCCTGGCTGAGGAGGACCTGGAGTTCTCTCATTCGGTGCTGCAGAGTCATCCGCACTCTCCCGCCCGTTTGGGAGCTTTGGTATAATCCCCATGGTCCTTTCGGAGTCCCCAGCATCCACTAGGACGTCAGAGAAAATAAGAATTTACTTACCGATAATTCTATTTCTCATAGTCCGTAGTGGATGCTGGGCGCCCATCCCAAGTGCGGATTGTCTGCAATACTTGTACATAGTTATTGTTACAAAAATCGGGTTATTATTGTTGTGAGCCATCTTTTCAGAGGCTCCTCTGTTATCATGCTGTTAACTGGGTTCAAATCACAAGTTGTACGGTGTGATTGGTGTGGCTGGTATGAGTCTTACCCAGGATTCAAAATCCTTCCTTATTGTGTACGCTCGTCCGGGCACAGTATCCTAACTGAGGCTTGGAGGAGGGTCATAGGGGGAGGAGCCAGTGCACACCAGGTAGTCCTAAAGCTTTTACTTTTGTGCCCAGTCTCCTGCGGAGCCGCTATTCCCCATGGTCCTTTCGGAGTCCCCAGCATCCACTACGGACTATGAGAAATAGAATTATCGGTAAGTAAATTCTTATTTTATTGATAGGCCGCCACAAGTGGTTTGCCGCACCATACATATGACACACATTAGAACAATACAGGGTACACAGAACCTAACATTACAGTAACAGAATAACTAAAAGAGAGCACAGGTAACAATTAGCAGCACAGTTCTCAGTACTCACTGCAGCCGAGATGTAAGGAAGCCAAGGAGGAATCGGCGTACTACTAGGGGTGGACAGCCGTTGGAAGAGATGAACAGTAGTATGCTTAGCAGGGACGTGCGTGCAAGCGCGCGCACAAGCCAGGGGCGCATGTGCCGCGTACGGGGCGCGTGGGTACTAAAGAGAGGGGAGTGCCGCAAGTCATGGGGGCGTGGACTCGTGGCACGCCTCCATTTCTATGGAGATAGCAGAGGAGGCGGGGGAGCGGCCGGAGCAGAGAGCCGGAGGCTAGCTCTCTGCCTGACAGGAGCGACCCACCAGCCCATCGGCCCTTCTGGCATTAGCCAGAAGTGCCAGATGGGCAGTACGACCCTGATGCTGAGTAAGGGTGAGCTGTAATTGAACTGCAAGAGGGCTGTGAGAACAGGAGGGAAAAGGGCCCTGCTCCAAGGAGCTTGCAATCTACGGGGATGAGGGAAAACTTAGGGGCTCAGTCCAACCCTGTTGGAAACGATTTACAGTCTTTTGCTGTAGTCATGTCTGCAACTATATGCTAATTCTGCGATCAGCCCTACCCCTGGTGTACAGCCGCGCGTCTGACTGTTCAAGGAATGGGACACCCACTTTATGTGACTTTGGGCCTAATTCAGACCTGATCGCTAGCAAGCGATTTATGCGCTGCTGCAATCAGATAGTGGCCGCCTACAGGGGGAGTGTATTTTAGCTGTGCAAGTGTGCGAACGCATGTGTAGCAGAGCTGTACAAACAGATTTTGTGCAGTCTCTGCGCAGCCCAGGACTTACTCAGCCGCTGCGATCACATCAGCCTGTCCGGGATCGGAACTGACGTCAGGAACCCTCCCTGTAAACACATGGACACGCCTGCGTTTTTCCAGACACTCCATGAAAACGTTATGTTGAAACACGCAAACGCCTTCTACCTGTCAACCTCCTTGCGATCGCCCGTGCGAACTGATCCGTCGCACAAACCCATCGCTGAGCGGCGATCCACTTTGTACCCGTGCATAGCAATGCGCAGTTTGGACCTGATCGCCTGCTGTGTAAAAACGCACAGCAGCGACCAGGTCTGAATTACCCCCTTTAGGTGATGCTCGGTGTGGCTTTAGATGCTACCATTAGAGGCATCATCAAAACTATCACCAGCCTCATGCTAGGTGCAGAATCAGAGTATAGCCTCCAATGTAGGTAATTAAAGGACCCTTTTATCATTCTATATTTATGGCTATATCGGGTGTTTTCGGGGGCTAGCCGCAAATATTACGTATCCCCCGAATGTAAAATGGAGGGACAGCAGCAGATATCGGAGATACCTGCTGGGATCCCTCCTTTGCAGCAGGCAGCTGCATCCCCCATAGGTTTCTATGGGAGATGTGATGCTGCCCGATTTACCAATATCTGGAATGCAATGCATTCCGGATATTGGCTACCGTGCCCATTGTAGCCTATGGGCTACAGATCGCATTGCTGGCCGGGCAGAGTGTTCCCCACGAACAATCACCGGAAGTGGCCCCTGTGCTTATGCAGGCGAAGCATCCCTGGCAGCCGCCACAGTGCACTTCAGGGGCGGGCTCCTTTTGGAGTCCCTGTCCTTGCTTGTGCACAATAATACATCCGGGGATAGGATAGCACATTGCAATGCGATCCTGTGCAGTAAGATCCCACCCAGATCGCATTCAATATGTAATCCATGATAAATGAGCCCCTATGAACCTGAGATCGCAACTAGTTATGTGACACACCTGCAACACGCCCGTCAGGCAGTGCATCACTGTGCGGTCTGTTTGGTGCAACATGCGCGATTACAAAAAACAAATATTCGATTAGCACCCCCTGATCTCCCGTCACTTTAGACAGGACACCAGGCGCACATAAAGAAATGAATTGCCCCCTTTATCTACTTAGACACATTTACAGTTGGAAAAAAAAAATCATCCATTTGCCAGAATCAGGCCCTAAGTGAACGGATATCACCTTGCAGCACACCAGCGTCAGGAGGTGAGAATACAGGAATAGGATGAGGGAATATGCAGCCCCCTAGTGACACAGACTATTTACACTGTCAATACAAGACATTATGGGGGATATTCAAATGTTAGAAAAGTCAGTTGGGTGTCTGTTTTTTCCTGTCTATTATATAGGAAAAAACAGACACCCAACTGACTTTTCAAACATTTGAATTCGCCCTTATATGTCATACTTAACATTCATATCTAACATTCAGCCAATCAGATGCTGATCAGCATATTTTGCACCAGAGGTTGTGTACCCCCAAGAAGAGCATATCCTTG
Source organism: Pseudophryne corroboree (assembly GCF_028390025.1). Lineage (NCBI taxonomy): Eukaryota > Metazoa > Chordata > Amphibia > Anura > Myobatrachidae > Pseudophryne > Pseudophryne corroboree. The sequence continues at coordinate 387,926,627 of NC_086451.1, forward strand.
GTTACATAATCACACAATAACTATCCGTGACCTGTGCTTGGCCACCCTTTACCATTCCCGCTCTTCCTCTCGTCAGCGCCTCTGACTACATATGGACAGAGGTATGAGCTTTCTTTTACCTCTTTCAGATTGCAAATGCCGGGTCACACTCAGGAATTGGAAACAGGTCCTTCCCAGGTGCGACCCGGCAGTGGACCCTGAGAACTGGCTTCCCGACCCAGCAATATACCGTGTCGATACCGGGTTATTTGTGCGTTCAGAAAGGGGTCTTTGTGAGCATGTGTGGTACAGAAAGGCATGCTTTATGCAAAAGCATCCAACTCTACATGAACCACTATATGATCTATGCTTCTGTTCCCTGAAAACATAAGCTGAAGTCACACAGCACTGTTGTTGTTCTGTGTGTACCCTGACTGTGTCCTGTTATGGAGAAAGATATGCAATACAGATGACTGTAGGGGAGATTGTCACACTCTCACCTGTCGGGGTGTGCCAGGTCTAGTAGGGTGCGGCACTGCCGGGACAGTTGAGCGATTGTCTCCTCGTAGTTCTCAATGGTCTGTTCCACCATAAGGTGCTTCTTTAGGAGTTGCAGGGTGCTCTGCTCATCCTGATGTGACAGAAAGGCTTTGTTACATATTTGATAAAAAATATCAACACTCAAACCTTGGGGACCACAGATTTACAGGTAGACTACACACACAAGCTATGTTTTCCTTGCCCTAGTAGACCAGCATGCAGTATGGCGAGGACCTGCACCATTCTTGACATACTGGCCACAGCCAGCAACTCACCACTTCCCTCTCCTCCCACTCTCTCAGTGACCCACTACAATCTAGTTTACTTTCACAAATGGCCCTTACTAAGGTCACTAATGATTTCCTCACTGACAAATCCAATAGTCCTTTTTCTCTGTACATCCTCCTTGACCTGTCTGTTGAATGTTATACTGTGGACCGCCCTCTACTACTTCAAATAATCCACTCCTTCAGTCTCCATGACTCTGTCATCTTATGGTTTACCTACCACTGCTCTGTCTCTTCCTCTGACTTCACTTCCCCTCTCTTTCTCTCTCTACCTGTTGTTGATCCCCTAGGGTCTGTTTCTGGTCCTCTTCTTTTCTTCCTTTACACCTCTTCACTTGGAGATCTCATCAGCTCCTTCAGTCTCCAATACGACCTCTAAGCTGATGACACCCAAATTTACCTGTTTCCATCTATCCCTTCTCATGCCTGTGTCTTTCTGCAGTCTCCTCCCGGATGTCCCAGCACTTTCTCAAACTATATATTTCCAAAACCAAACTTATTGTATAACCCCTATGCAGGAAACCCTCACCTCCTCTCCTCTGCTATTTGGTGACATAACCATCCTCACCTCTACCCCCAAGTCTCTTGCCTGGACTCAATCTTCCAATCATGCGGTTTCCACCTCCACAATATCTCTAGAATTAGACCCTTTCTTACCACTGATGCAACCAAAACTTTCAGTCATGCATTTGTCATTTCCCATTTGGACTACAGCAACCTCCTTCTGTCTGTCCTTCTGCTCACCCGCTCCTCCCAACTTCTTTCTCTCCTTACTGCTTACTTCTCCTGGCATTCTGCATCAGTCTCAGCCCTCTGCAACTGCTTCACTGGCTCCCCTTCCATGTAAGAGTGCAGTTCATTCTCAGCACCTTCACATATAAAGCCCTCAGTGGCTCCACTTCCTCCTAAATCTCCAACCGTATTCCTATTTGTTCACACTCCTTCCTGCCCTCTCCGCTCCACCACTGACCATCACCGCAACACTGGTCTTCTCCTCTCTCTGTCCTGCATCCAAGTTTTCTCCTGTGCTGTGCCATTACCTCAGCCCTGCGGACTCTCGCTAAGCAGCAACTGCCCAATCAGTAAGCAGCAGGTGACAGGTGAATGGGCAACCTGCAGCAACTGCCCAATCAAATTCATGTACTGTCAGTATCCAATGTTTGCCTGTGCTTGTGAGAGTGCTTGGAGAAGGAGGGGCATTCTATGGAGGAGAAGCTAAGATAAAAGTGTTATTAAAAGAGGATGAGAATACCTTAGCAATAACATGGGTGATCATACTCTAACCTCTTTTCACCTAATACATGTTGACTAATTACTGGAAGCAAGTTATCTGGCTGTAAACTTTCATTCCACGTGTGGAAGGCACTGTCCTATATTCAGCATGTGACTGCTAGCAGAGGCATCTCAGAAAGCAGATGTGCATGAATTACTGCCTTGTAAGTTCTCACCTTCCCCTTGTCGTTGTTCATCATGACGAGTTCCTGCTCACTCAGCCACGTCTCCACCTCGCCCACATCAAAGTAATATTGCTGCACCTGGTAGTTGATATCCAAGATCTGCTGCCTTCTCTCTGTCTCCTCCCGCAGCATATTCCACATCTCCCGTAGGCTCTCATACCCCATACGTACGCCCTCTGCCTCCGGACTTCGGATACCAGCAATGGTCCCCGCTCGCTCCAAGATGTCATCCACTCGCGGGGAGTGTACCTGGATCTCTCGCCTCAGGTTCTGGTAAGAACAGGACAGAGGAATTGCCATATAGCAAAAACAAACCAATACAGCAAACAAACTAATAAAGCGTGATGGGAAGAGAGAAGAGGACCAACACCAATGCAAACAAGTCATATAAAACAGAAGCAATACTAAGTGAACAATAAAAATGAATGCTAATAACATACTGTCCAGTAGACATAGAGACGCCTCAGTAAATTGATGCAGTATCAAAGGTAACCTAATGCAATGCCAATGGCCAATGGGACAAATACAGACACAAGACCATTCCTCCTACCTATAGATAAAACAAACCCAGTAGAATCAAGAACACTTTACTGGCTAATTCCCCTAACTGTGCGGAGTTTGTATATTCTCCCCATAGTTGCGTGGGCTTCCTCCGGGTACTCCGGTTTCCTCCCAAAATCCAAAAATATACTGGTAGGTTAATTGGCTCCCAACAAAAATTAACCCTAGCGTGAATGTGTCTGTGTGTACATGTGGTAGGGAATATAGATTGTAAGCTCCACTGGGGCAGAGACTGATGTGAATGGGCAAATATTCTCTGTAAAGCGCTGCGGAACATGTGTGCGCTATATAAATAACTGGTAATAATAATTCCAACCAAAAAAGAATCTCCAGTTTTGTGTGAGCTATCTTCCATCCGAGATGACTTTACCCAGCTGACCTCGTGTTGTCAGTGGCCTACAGACTGCCGGTATGAAAGAAAGACTGGGTCGGCAGGAGAGTGGTAGATATAAAGAAAGGTCTTGGCTAAAAAAATAGCATTAAGGGCAACATGTACAGTAGTTAGGGGCACTTGGCAGAGCGAGATTAGGACAACAGGGACTTAAGGTGGGTACACATTAGACGACGTGCTCTACGAGCGACGTTGCGTAGTGTTTCCCATCCCGGGCCAGGGCGGTCGGTGGCAGGACGTACACACTGAGCGATATGATGACCATATTGCTCAGTGACGTCACGCAGTGGCCGGGCCATGTAGACAGCTCTTGGACGACAGTCCAAATTGAGCTGCAAGCACCGCCGACAGTGAGGGTCGTTAACGACCCGCGGGGCCGCGCATCGCTGCTCGGCGGTGGCATACACACTTGCCGAGAAAGTGAGTGACGTCGCTCAGGAAGGGTGAAAATGAGAAGCGTCACTCATTTTCTCGGCAGGTGTGTATGCACCTTAAGGCTACATAATGGTTTGTGTCCCCCTCCACCTCCGCGTGTCACAAAAGTAAGCAAAATATCAAAATGGTTTAGGGTAACCTGGGCCACCGAGTGCCCGCTGGGTCCTTAGCGGCAGTCTAGCTTGCCTAATGGATGTCATTGCTACTTGACTCTAGGCAGGGTAAGAGAGACAGATCTGCTCTAGCTAATCACTGTGCATTGCACTAGTGGTTTGTGACTCTTTACTATCTTTTTTTCCCATTAACCTGTCAAGGGAAACTCAGCGCGGTTCTGGGCAAGTCTATTCCACAGTGGATATCAATGCTGCTCTGGGGTCAAGAGTTTCCTTCTAAGCAGCATGTCTGTGTGTTGTTTGTATGTTCTCCAAGTGTTTCAGAAGGGTTTTCCTAGCTTCCTTCTACACATCATAGATATACTGGTGAGTTAATTAGCTAGTGTGGGCGTTTGTATGATAGGAATAGAGATTGCAAGGTCTACTGGGACCAGGACAGAGCTGTATGATTAAATATTTCCTTTAAAAGCTTGACTTAATATGTAGATGCTATATAAATAAAGGTTAATGATAAAATAGTGTTCCTTATAGGAAGAGGCTGGGAGGGCATGCTGCACATTCTGTGTAGGAGATAACACATGCATTACCTGGGTTTTCTTGATGAGCTGCTGCACGGACTGTAAGCTGCTCCCGTGTTCTTTAGTCATAGCGAGAGGAAGCCTCTCCTGTACCCAGGACTGTCAGAGATGGAATTCAGATGGCATTAATAGTGATACAAGGGAAGTGATGTTAGCACAGTGCTGAACCACAGCGATAGCTCATATCACCATACAAGACAAGGGTCGCCTGAAATGCTCTTACATAGTACCTGTCACTGATGAGTGACATTTGCAGTGATCACTTAGACATCTGTGACTGTTCCATGGTTTACATTAATCTATAGGACAAGGGTTTTATATCGACATGTGGGGTATTCCTGCACAAACAGAAAGCAGTCGTCATGTACTCACAATTTCATCTTCCAGGTCCCGGGTGACTTGATGAACTTCTTTGGAGGCCAGAAGAATCCGTCTTCTTTCTTTCAGGGGCTCGATCAGTCGCACGATCCTAGTGCCAACCTCATTCTGCTTCTCGCTCACAGCCTCTTGGCTCACCACATCCAGCGGGAGAGACGCCATCTGTGCCTGCAGCACCCCCACCTCCTTGTACCATTCCTCCATCTGAGACTCCATTGTCTGCATCAAGGGAGCAAATTCAGAGCCAAGAATCTTGGAGGACATCTCTGGGCCATCAATACACTACAGGCAGTGGTTCCCATACTCCTCTTTCACGGCACCCTAACAGTCCATGTTTTAAGGCTATCCATGGTTGACCACAGTCTGTTAAATGAAAACGACTGATGTACTAAGTAAGTTACCCATGCTGGAGTACGGCTATCCTTACAACCAGGACTGTCTTGGTGCCTTGAAGACGGCGTTTGGGAAACACTGCTTACAGGGCAGATTTAATAAAACTTCTATAAAGAAAACAATGGTAGTGTTGCCCATAGGAACCAATCCGATTGTAGCTATGATAGATCTAATACTTTCTAGCACATGATAGCTATAATCTAATTGGTTCTTATAGGCAACACCTCTACTTTTTCTTTTTGGAATTTTTGATACAACTACCCCTACGGGTCATTTAGCAATGCAAAGCAGTGGGTCCAACGCATAAATGTCATTTTCTGCCTGTTCTTACAGAAGAGCAGACGTGTACAACGGGGTGCATGGATTGGGGGCCAAGATAGCAGCGCTGGCGGTGGTGCAAAACCGTGCATGAACTGGGAAGGCGGAAGCCTTTATTGCTAATTGCAAGAATCCACCTACTTAAGTGCCCATGTGCCAACAGGGAGAATCTGTCTTGTGAATGTGATTATTTTAATGAGATTGAAGGTTGCATGAGTATTTCTTTTACCCTACGCAGAAAGGACTTATTTCTGTTTATACATCCTTGCTGGTGGTGGAGGCAGTCTACACTGTCAATGGGGTGCCTCCTGTACCTTCCAGGGATACTCTTCTCCAGGCAACTGTATAAAAACATCCAACGTCCCACGTTGTCTGGGGTGCTAATGCACAGGCATATAGCCCTCACCCACATAGTATATGGTTAGTATACAGATGTGTCCTCGTACACTATTGTCGCAGCCGCGCCAAACAGCCCTTCATGGTGCATCAGGTTCCGCGCGACTTGGCTCATGTCTTTTTGTGCGAATGGGCATCTTAGTCACAATGCGATGCGGCAAAACCGCAGTGATTAATCTGACGTGCAACACTTGTACATCTGTGTGCGAATGAGTCTGAATCTGTACATGAAGTGCTGCGATGCAGCAGCTGTAGCCTATTTTCCCGCCAAGTTCTGTTGGGCTTCATCTGAGACTTTGTACCGATTTGTGTGTGGTTAGTCACAGCCCGGCATCTGGTAGTATATGGGAGCAATGACAATCAACCAATTGCTCCCAAATACAGAAAATGGTGGACACATTGATTAAATCCATTTGATTTAACATTTTTCGTGTGTGTGTGTGTGTGTGACATACTTGCCTACCTGACCCTCTCCATGAGGGAGAAAAAGGTCTGTTCCTGGACTTTCGTGGTAATGTATGATTGCCATCACCTGTGGTGAAACACCTTTCTTATCAATTAACTAGCTCACCACGGGTGATGGCAATCATACATTACCAGGAAAGTCCAGGAACAGAGCATTTTCTCCCTCATGGAGAGGGTCAGGTAGGCAAGTATGGGTGTGTGTGTGTGTGTGTGTGTGTGTGTGTGTGTGTGTGTGTGTGTGTGTGTGTGTGTGTGTGTGTAGCTTTCGGCTACATTGCTCATTGTGCATAAAGACATTCCTCCTCCAAGCTGCACCACAGAGACATAAAATGTGTCCCATAGGGTAGAACAATGCATTTTCGGGACTCGTGCCAAAAGAGAGCCTCTTGTAAGCATGTGCCTGCACCGCTCATAAGATGACGTGCAGGGTCCTTTGGTAGTGCTGCGGGTGCACTCTTTGCACCCAGGGGAGTTCCCCTGCTGTGTCTTACTAAAGCAGTTTTCCCCATATCCAGTCCTCAGCTCATGTTTTCAGGATTTCTTTAGTCATGCCCTGGTCACTTAGGGTCTAATTCAGACTGGATCGCTGCAGCGGCGGCGATCGCAGTCTGAAGCCCTTTGCGGAGTGCGCTCGTGCAGCGGGCGCACAGCGCGTGTGCACCCCAGCGAGATGCTAACAGCATCTCAGGACTGCGATCACTTCTGTTTGATTGACAGGCCGAGGCGGTCGTGTGGCAGGAGGGGGCGTGTTAACGGCGTTAGAACGGACCGTTGCAGGGGCAGGCCTCGGCATCTGTGTGACATCACATGCAGCCGCTGCGACCCAAGACGCGGCGGGTAGCCGCCTGCCAGTGCAGCTAGGTTGCGCAGGCATAGAGCTACTCGCCGAGTGCGAAAGCATCACCGCTGTGCGATGCTTTTGCATCCTTGCGGGGGCAAGGGGCTTAGGGCCGGACATGCGGGGCGGACTAGACCTGTGCTGGGCGTCCCCCCGCACGTCAGAGAAACTGATTGTAGATGTGCTAAATTTATCACATCTACGATCAGATCTGAATTACCCCCCTTAGTCCACTTGGCTGGGTCAGTAATTATCCCACCTGTTTCCACAGACAGAAATCCTGAAAACATGAGCTGTTGGGGGTACATGAGGACCGGATTTGCGTAGACACTGCACTTGATGAATGACCGCTCTGAGGTGATGCAAAATTCATATCCTGTGCAGGGTGAAAATGATGGTGTGGAAGATATACCTTTGAAATATGTGCGTCTGACACACATTTATCTTATTTCCAGATGTAAGCTCTGTAAGGTGAAAGTTTATTTCTGCACCGTGCCACACAACCAGGGACACGGGTGTACTTACTACACGCATTGCAGGAAACAACCTCACCCTACCGACTCCTTCCATCAGCTGCTGCAATATGCTGACGCTCTGCAATCCCTGCCACCTTGCTCTGCATACTCATGCACTTTGGTGGAGATCACTGGCTTTGCACTTGGTAAATGACCTCCCCTGTTAGGAGCAGTCCAGTACATGAAAATATAAGAGGCTATAATAAGATACAGTGGAGGGAACACTGTGGGCACTGTCCTCTAGTGACCTCCACTTATAAACTATCTGGAAGGATCTCATGAAAGACTTTCTGTAGAAGAAAAGCAGTATTGAACCATGACAGCGGAGATGGCAGTGGAAGGACTCCGGAACCAGGAGAAGAGGAGAGGAGAGTAGAAATGAAAGGATGTAACAAATACACACACAAAAACTACTGTACCGAGAATCAGGCAATGGGCTGGGAAGAAACTGCACTGTGATGTTGGGATGGACACTTGTCTGCGTCATGCTGTTAAAAAGGGAAAATGAGGTGAATGATGCGCATGAGGACGTAGACAGCTGAATTCTGTACTGTGACGTAAGTGTACCTTCCCGAGATGTGGAATGTAAGCTGTGCCTGGAACACGGGATGTAGTAAACAAATAACTTCAGAATGTTGGTACTTACCTCTATATTCAATTCAGCACAAGGTGCCCCCTGAGATCACTACGCACATTACCAGTTAATACGGTAGGAAATCTTTGTTTATTTTCCTGCGCACCTCTATGGGACACAGAGTGCCGTCACTCAGGGGTTCCGGCGGAACTTTGCACACATTGCACTGAATTGAATTGCACCCTTAATGTGTGATAATGACATACAGCGGCCAATCACATATCATCTTGAGACGTTTCGCAGAGTCACGTGACTTGTGACTTACGCCAGTGCCAGTCTTGTGTTGATAGTTACTGGTGACAGCAATTAGAAAAAAATTAGATAATCAAATAAGACTTTCATCCAACATTCCACGTTTTTTTCAAACTCATATTCCAAAATTGATCATAAGATGATATGTAAACTGGTCTATATAATTTTTTTAGGCCACATTTTTTTAGCATTGTAACTTCAGGGCATTAAATAACAATTATGTAAAAAATACATGCTGCCTTGTTGAAAAGATCTACTAACAACATTGACAAATACACATGGAGATGTTGGTATGACCTGAGATGTTCGCCGTTCTATAGACAATTGTTGTGCACAATCAGTGGGATTACCTACAGGAAATATGGTGTGTACAGGAAAATATCAGCAGAATATGTCATTTTATTAGTATTATGTTTTAAATAAAGAAACTTGTATATTCATAGTTTAATAGTCCTTTAAACAAGAATTAATCCTATGACAGTAAAATGTCCCATGATATGATAGGGTATAAAATGATATAAATGGTATACACATTTAGAGGTATATGGAAATCTGTATGTACACACACATTTCTATGGTGTATCTTGATGAATATAGATCTTAATCTAGCGTATACATATGCCCAGTACAAAGATGCAGCCATCACCAACATCAGCAACTAGGAAGCCTGCACCATGTTTAAAGGCTGCATAAAGATACCCCACCTGAAATGCATATCTTAGATATACATGTCGCACGCATTTTAAGGGGTGTGCTTGACTTCTTTATTTAGAAAAAATACAGAGTCTGACGGCCTATAAGAACCACTTGGCCCATCTAGCCTGCCCCTTTTTTAGGTAACTACAACCGTATTTGATCCTTATTTCTTGTACGGATATTCATATGCCTATCCCAAGCATGTTTAAATTGCTCTACTGTCTCAGCCTCTACAACCTCTGGATGGAGGCTATTCCACTTATCTACTACCCTTTCTGTGAAGTAATTTTTCTTTAAAATCCCCTGAACTTCCCTCCTTACAGTTTCCGTGCATGTCCTCCTCTCTCGACCTCTCCCAATGGACTGACTGCTCTACTCATCAGGAGGGCCGCTGCCTTGAGCTTGTATTCACCAGACTATGCACAGTTTCTGAATTCACGAACATTAATTTCCCTCTCTCAGATCACAACCTTATCACCTGCATGTTCTCCTCCATTACGTAAAACTCAAAGTCACTGAAGTCCTCCAATCCTCCTCAAACCCACAGAAATATTAACACAATTAATTTTCACAAACTTTCCACTTCTCTGCAACAACTGATCTTACCTATTTCTGCATTCACTTCTCCTGAGACTGCTGTATCACACCTGCACCAGACTCTAGAAATAGCCCTTGATGAAGTGGATCCAGCAACCCATCACACTCCATGCAGGCCTAGATGTCAACCGTGGCACTCTAAATTAACAAGACGCCTACAAATACTGTCACGTAAAAATGAACATCAGTCGCGTAAATCTCATACTTCAAGTGACTTCCTTATGTATAAGACTGTCCTCATGTATATGACTGTCTAAGACTCCTATCGTAATGCCCTGGACTCTGCCAAATACTGTATATTTCCAAACTCTCATCTCTGCTCAAGCTTCTAACCCTAAGAGACTTTTTAATACATTTAAAACACTTCTCAACGTACCTCACCAAACCCACCAGCCACTATCAATGCGCAAAATCTTGCTTCCAATTTCAAGGATACGACTGATAAGATCCAGGATGAAATGTTATGCTCCTCATCAGCCAGTGACCTGCTCCGTTCCCTACCTGAGCCCTCTGGCACCTTCTGTTTATTTGATCCCACAAATAAAGAGGAAGTATCAACACTCTTCTCATCCTCCCACTCTACTAGCTCTCATCCTAATCCTATACCTTCAAAAATAAGTAAAGCCCTGACTCCTGTGCACATCCCAACCTTAACTAAAATCTGTAAGCTCTCTCTCTCTACTGGTATCTTTCATTCACTGTTCAAGCATGCAGTGATTACTCCCATTCTGAAAAAAACAAAATCCTGACCCTAACTCTCTCTCAAACTACCATCCCATCACTCAGCTTCCATACCCCTCCAAGCTACTTGAGAGACTTGCCTACACTCACCTCACACACTTTCTGAACTCATACAATTATTGGACCCATTTCAGTCAGGGCATCTTTTCCAGCACTCCACAGAGACAGCACTGACAATTAGCCCCGGTAGTGAATTACCGGGGCTAATTGGATATCCCCCTTAAGGGGGGTACTAACGGAGCGATCGCTGCTTAAAATTTAAGCTATCTGACTAGATTGCTTAGATTTTAAGCAGTGATCTCTCCGTGTGTACCCCTCACAGCGATAGCGATGCGCAGCCCCGCGCATCACTATCGCTGGTGCTAGATTGGCCTGCATGCAGGCCAATCTAGCAGGTCGCTCACATCACCCGCTGGGTGAAATGAGTGGCCCCCCGTCTCCCCCCGCACGCTCAGCACACATCGCGCTGTGCTGAGCAGGGGGGAGAGATGTGTGCTGAGCGGTTCGCTCAGCACACATCTCTCCCCACATCTGCCAGTGAGTACTGGCCTTTAGTCTCCAAACCTTCAAGAATTCCCTGAAAACTCGCTATTTCAAGCAAGCTTATCAAAGCTTATCAAATTCCGCTACCGCCCACCTAGCATTTATAAACTTTCCTATCCAATTACATCCCCACTGTGCAGTCCACACATATCCTCACTTATTTTCTCTTTCACATCCTCCTGACTCCAGTTCATCATTGCTGTGTGGCCATATCATGCAGTCCACCAAGAACCTTTGCTTTGCAATCTGGTGGACAATTATGTGTATCAATGTCTATTTTCCTATAGATTATAAGCTTGCGAGCAGGGCCTTCCTACCTTTGTGACTGTCTGTTATTGCCCAGTTTTGTTTTATCATTGTTGTTTCCAATTGTAAAGCACAACAGGACTGGCTACGCTATATAAGAAACTGTTAATAAATAATTAAATAAATAAATAATAAATGTCCTAGTGTTCTAACACTTTTCTACTACTTTGAAGAATGTTCCATCTCCATACCCTTCATGTAAAGTTGTGTAGCATTTTGTATGCAACTCACATTTTTACACAGGGTAAACAGTCCTAATATGTACTCTATACCTAACTCTAAATCAGACCTTAACTGTGCAGTACAAGCCCCTGTACTCGTTACCTGCCATTAACTTCTATAAAGAGGCCGGCTGGCAGAACAGGGAGGAGGCATGTTGTATGTCATAAAATATCTATAAATCAAAAATATAACAGCAGCAAGGGAAAAGATTGCCAAGGTCAGCTGCAGAAGAGCGCCAGGATTCTCCTACAGGAAAGTGCATGTATTCATAATAACATTAGCTGTACAAATATTGTTATTATACATGTAGGTATACACAATAAAAATCTACATGATAGCATTCTTTTCTTAAGAAGTAACCATAATAAAGCTTGGCTGGGGAGGGAGATGCGGGTTATTTAGGCTTGAATTTGCTGGAATAGGTATGACATGATACATAGATCTGTGTGGGGAGATACAGTGGGGAGGAAGGTAGATATGTGTAGAGAGATATAGTGGGGGGGAGGTAGATCTGTGTAGGGAGATACAGTGGTGAGGAAGGTAGATCTGTGTAGGGCAGGCCTGGCCAACCTGTGGCTCTCCAGATGTTGTGAAACTACACACCCCAGCATGCCCTGCCACAGTTTTAGCATTACCTAATAGCAAAACTGTGGCAAAGCATGATGGGACTTGTAGTTTTACAACAGCTGGAGAGCCACAGGTTGGCCAGGCCTGGTGTAGGGAGATTTAGTGGGGAGGAAGGTAGATCTGTATCGGGAGATACAGTCGGGAGGACGGTAGATCAATGTAAGGAGATACAGTTGGGAGGAAGGTAGATTTGTGTAGGGAGATACAGTGTGGAGGAAGGTAGATCTGTGTAGGGAGATACAGTGGAATGGAAGGTAAATCTGTATTGGGAGATACAGTGGGAGGAAGGTAGATCAATGTAGGGGGATACAGTTGGGAGGAAGGTAGATCTGTGTAGGTAGACATAGTGGGGAGGAAGGTAGATATGTGTAGGGAGGGAGGTAGATCTGTATTGGGAGATACAGTAGGGCGGAAGGTAGATCTGTGTAGGAGGATACAGTGGGCAGGAAGGTAGATCTGTGTAGGGAGATATAGTAGGGAGAAGGTAGATCTGTGTGGAGATATATAGTGGCAGGGCTGTCTTAACAGCAGTGTAGGCCCCTGGGTACAGCAATGCACTGGGCCCCCTACCCATCCTCCAGTGGTAGGGGTGGGGGGTGCTATCAGTGGCAGCTTTGAAGTCCCGCGGGTGGTAGGGGGTGTTCTATCTTCCGCTAAGCATGTAGGACCTGGAGCAGTCATTTCTGCTAATTACTCCTTTACTGCACAAATGGGGCTAAACTGTAGAAGGGGGCATTGGGCTGAATGAAGAAGCCCTGGTACATGACTTTTAGGGTGGTAGGGGGTGTTTAATACGTAGGGGAAGGGTGGATAGTGGAGTGGGCTTAATATTTATAATTTTCTGGTGGGAGGGCAGCTTGCTTGACTGCAGATATCTCAAGTTCCTGAAAATATATTTCTTAGCTTTGAACGGGATAAAAAACTAGAGTCCCACTTTTCACAAGGTACTAAGGAATTAGGGCTCAGAGTTCAGGTGCCAGAGCAATTCACCAATGAAAACCTAAAACTGCATATTAGGCGTGTGGAGCTGAAGCAGGGACCAGCTGCTTGAAGGCTGATATTTCTGGTTCTGGGCATAGTAGAGACAAGCTGCCAGTGTCCACCAAAAGGAGAGAGTCGCAGCTTTTGGATTATACCCTCAGAAAAACTCTAAGTCAGACAGAACCCGAGATATCTGGCTGGGAAGAGCAATTAACAGGCTTGGATGGGGACCACTACTTTGAGGTCGGATATCTCCGGTTCCCCATGGCCGATTTTAAAAAATCTGGTACCCCTGGAAAGAGGGGACCCTCAGCTATCAGCCTAGGGCCCTTATACTCCTGGGGCCCTTGGGCAAGAGCCCATTGAGCCCATACGGAAAGACGGCCCTGTATAGTGGGGAGGAAAGCAGATCTATATGAGGTTATATAGTGGGAAGGAAGGTAGATCTGTGTAGGGAGATATAGCAGGTGAAAGGTAGATCTTTGTAGGAAGATACAGTGGGGACGAATGCAGATCTGTTTGGGGATATATAGTGGGAGGAAGGTAGATCTGTGATGGGAGATACAGTGGGGCAGAAGGTAGATCTGTGTAGGGAGATATAGTGGGGGGAAGGTAGATCTGTGTAGGTAGACATAATGGGGAGGAAGGTTGATCTGTGTAGGGAGTAGGTAGATCTGTATTGGGAGATACAGTGGGGAGGAAGGTAGATCTGTATTGGGAGATACAGTGGGGAGGAAGGTAGATCTGTGTGGGGAGCTACAGTAGGGAGGAAGGTAGATCTGTGTATGGAGGAAGACGGATCTGTATTGGGAGATACAGTGGGGCGGAAGATAGGTCTGTGTAGGGAGTAAGGTAGATCTGTATTGGGAGATAGTGGAGAGGACGGTAGATCAGAGTGGAGAGATATAGTGGGGAAGAAGTTAGATTTTTGTGGGGAGATACAGTGGGGTCGAAGATAGATTCGTGTAGGGAGATATAGTGGGGAGGAAGGTAGATCTGTATTGGGAGATACAGTTGGGAGGAAGGTAGATCTATGTAGGGAGGTACAGCTGGGAGGAATGTAGATCTGTGTGGGAAGATACAGTGGGTAGGAAGGCAGATCTGTGTAGGTAGACATAGAGAAGAGGAAGGTAGATCTGTATTGGGAAATACAGTGGAGAGGAAGGTAGATCTGTGTGGGGAGATACAGTAGGAAGGAAGGTAAATCTGTCTAGGTAGAGAGTGGGGAGGAAGGTAGATCTTTGTAGGGAAAAAAGTAGATCTGTTTTGGGAGATGCAGTGGGGAAGAAGGTAAATCTGTGTAGGGAGGAAGGTAGATTTGTGTGGGGAGATACAGTGGAGAGGAAGGTAGATCTGTGTAGAGCAGCGGTCGCCAACCCGTCGCGGGTACCTCGCCGCTGTAATCAGCGTAGCTCGCCCGGCATATAGACATGAATGGGGACTCGGGGAGTGGGCGGTGTGCATGCACGGCTGCGAGCGGCGGGGCATGGCTGTATGCGGCTGTGCGCGGCTAGGCGTGATCGGGCATGGCTGTACGCGGCTGTGCGCGGCCGTACACTGGAGAGCTGGCGGCGCCATTACAGTACCTCCTCCATCTTTGCTCCTGAGTAGCTGCACGCTCCGCACCCCACTCCATCCGGACCCTCGAAATGGGGAGTGCTTGCAGCATTTAGTCTGTGATAGTGATAATACATGGCTTCTGTGTGTGTGGTGTGTATGTGGTGACAGCCGCAATAATCAGCAGAAATGCACGTGTATATTACTGATGAAGCATAATGTGGCTGTGACACATCCTCATTATGCTCCAATATGCTCCATCAGTATACACATGCATTGTGCTGATTTTTGCAGCCATCACCACACCTATTTAGAGTCTAAATAGGTGTGGAAATGGCTGCAATAATCAGCACAATGCATGTGTATACTGATGGAGCACATTAGAGCATAATGTGACTGTACAGTTTGTTTTGGCACTACTGAGGTGCATTATTTGTGTATCTGGCACGGCTGGGGGGGCATTATTTGTGTATCTGGCACTGCTGGGGGGCATTATTTGTGTATCTGGCACTGCTGAGGGGCATTATTTGTGTATCTGGCACTGCTGGGGGGCATTATTTGTGTATCTGGCACTGCTGAGGGGATTATTTGTGTATCTGGTACTGCTGAGGGGATTATTTGTGTATCTGGCACTGCTGAGGGGCATTATTTGTGTATCTGGCACTGCTGATGGGCATTATTTGTGTATCTGGCACTGCTGATGGGCATTATTTGTGTATCTGGCACTGCTAGGGGGCATTATTTGTGTATCTGGCACTGCTGAGGGGCATTATTTGTGTATCTGGCACTGCTGGGGGCATTATTTGTGTATCTGGCACTGCTGATTGGCATTATTTGTGTATCTGGCACTGCTAGGGGGCATTATTTGTGTATCTGGCACTGCTGAGGGGCATTATTTGTGTATCTGGCACTGCTGGGCAGCATTATTTGTGTATCTGGCACAGCTGGGGGGCATTATTTGTGTATCTGGCACTGCTGGGGGGGCATTATTTGTGTATCTAGCACTGCTGATGGGCATTATTTGTGTATCTGGCACTGCTGGGGGGCATTATTTGTGTATCTGGCACTGCTGATGGGCATTATTTGTGTATCTGGCACTGCTAGGGGGCATTATTTGTGTATCTGGCACTGCTGAGGGGCATTATTTGTGTGTCTGGCACTGCTGAAGGGCATTATTTGTGTATCTGGCACTGCTGAAGGGCATTATTTGTATATCTGGCACTGCTGAGGGGCATTATTTGTGTATCTGGCACTGCTGAGGGGCATTATTTGTGTATCTGGCACTGCTGGGGGCATTATTTGTATCTGGAACTGCTGGGGGGGGCATTACTTGTGTATCTGGAACTATGCGGGGGGCATTACTTGTGTATCTGGCACTATGCAGGGGGGCATTACTGTTGCGAGGCCACACTCACTTTTGTGAGATCACACCCACATTTATGAGGTCATAACCACTTTCACAGGTATGAGCGCACATTGGGGGGAAGGGATAGTTCTTCCAGAGGTTTTATTTTCCGAAAGTAGCTCACACTCCAATTAAGGTTGGAGACCACTGGTGTAGAGAGACATAGTGGTGGTGGTGGTGAAGGGGGGGGGGGGGGGGGGGTGAAGGAAAGATCTGTGTAGGGAGATACAGTGGGGAGGAAGATAGATTTGTGTTGAGGGATACAGTGGGAAGGAAGGTAGATCTGTGTAGGGAGATGTAGTGGGAAGGAAGGTAGATCTGTGTAGGGAGATGTAGTGGGGAGGAAGGTAGATCTGTGTAGGGAGATTTAGTGGGGAGAAAGGTAGATCTGCATTCGGAGATACAGTCGGGAGGAAGCTTGTGCAATCACCATTCTAATCCATCTGGCCAATTTTGCTTATTCGCAGGTCAGCCACGTTTGTGAAAACCAAAAAGTACAAAAAGGGAATCTGACCTCCTGATAGAGGCAGTCCTCTCCACATAAACATGAAAGAGCCCGAACCACATCCAAAGATCTTTCTGTGAAGGACATACCAGAAGAGATGAAGGTCGGAACCACAATCTACTGGTTAAGGTGAAAAGATGATACCACCTTAGGCAAATAACCAGGGCGAAGAACAGCCCGGTTACGGTGAAAAAACAGAAAGGGTGGACGACAGGACAAAGCGCCTAAGTCCGACACACTCCTAGCAGAGGCAATAGCCAACAGAAATACGACCTTAAGCGTAAGGCATTTAGGGTCCACAGACTCAAGAGGTTCAAATGGAGACTCTTGCAGGGCAGGAAGGGGAGGAAGGCAGATCTGTGTGGGGAGAAACAGTGGAGAGGAAGGTAGATATGTGTAGAGAGATATAGTGGGGGGGGGAGGTAGATCTGTGTAGGGAGATACAGTGGTGAGGAAGGTAGATCTGTGTAGAGAGATATAGTGGGGAGGAAGGTAGATCTGTATCGGGAGATACAGTCGGGAGGAAGGTAGATCAATGTAAGGAGATACAGTTGGGAGGAAGGTAGATCTGTGTAGAGAGATATAGTGGGGGGGGGGGAGGAAGATAGATCTGTGTAGGGAGATACAGTCGGGAGGACGGTAGATCAATGTAAGGAGATACAGTTGGGAGGAAGGTAGATTTGTGTAGGGAGATACAGTGTGGAGGAAGGTAGATCTGTGTGGGGAGATACAGTGGAAAGGAAGGTAAATCTGTATTGGGAGATACAGTCGAGAGGAAGGTAGATCAATGTAGGGGGATACCGTTGGGAGGAAGGTAGATCTGTGTAGGTAGACATAGTGGGGAGGAAGGTAGATATGTGTAGGGAGGGAGGTAGATCTATATTGGGAGATACAGTAGGGAGGAAGGTAGATCTGTGTAGGAGGATACAGTGGGCAGGAAGGTAGATCTGTGTAGGGAGATATAGTAGGGAGAAGGTAGATCTGTGTGGAGATATATAGTGGGGAGGAAAGTAGATCTGTATGAGGTTATATAGTGGGAAGGAAGGTAGATCTGTGTAGGGAGATATAGCAGGGGAAAGGTAGATCTGTGTAGGAAGATACAGTGGGGAAGAATGCAGATATGTGTGGGGATATATAGTGAGAGGAAGGTAGATCTGTGTGGGGAGATACAGTGGGGCAGAAGGTAGTTTTGTGTAGGGAGATATAGTGGGGGGAAGGTAGATCTGTGTAGGTAGACATAATGGGGAGGAAGGTTGATCTGTGTAGGGAGTAGGTAGATCTGTATTGGGAGATACAGTGGGAAGGAAGGTAGATCTGTATTGGGAGATACAGTGGGGAGGAAGGTAGATCTGTGTGGGGAGCTACAGTAGGGAGGAAGGTAGATCTGTGTATGGAGGAAGACGGATCTGTATTGGGAGATACAGTGGGCGGAAGATAGGTCTGTGTAGGGAGTAAGGTAGATCTGTATTGGGAGATAGTGGAGAGGACGGTAGATCAGAGTGGAGAGATATAGTGGGGAAGAAGGTAGATTTTTGTGGGGAGATACAGTGGGGTCGAAGATAGATTCGTGTAGGGAGATATAGTGGGGAGGAAGGTAGATCTGTATTGGGAGATACAGTGGGGAGGAAGCTAGATCTGTTTTGGGAGATACAGTTGGGAGGAAGGTAGATCTATGTAGGGAGGTACAGCTGGGAGGAATGTAGATCTGTGTGGGAAGATACAGTGGGTAGGAAGGCAGATCTGTGTAGGTAGACATAGAGGAGAGGAAGGTAGAGCTGTATTGGGAAATACAGTGGAGAGGAAGGTAGATCTGTGTGGGGAGATACAGTAGGAAGGAAGGTAAATCTGTCTAGGTAGAGAGTGGGGAGGAAGGTAGATCTTTGTAGGGAAAAAAGTAGATCTGTTTTGGGAGATGCAGTGGGGAAGAAGGTAAATTTGTGTAGGGAGGAAGTTAGATTTGTGTGGGGAGATACAGTGGAGAGGAAGGTAGATCTGTGTAGAGCAGCGGTCGCCAACCCACCGCTCGCGAGCGACGGGTACCTCGCCGCTGTAATCAGCGTAGCTCGCCCGGCATATAGACATGAATGGGGACTCGGGGAGTGGGCGGTGTGCATGCACGGCTGTGAGCGGCCGGACATGGCTGGAGAGCTGGCGGCGCCATTACAGTACCTCCTCCATCTTTGCTCCTGAGCAGTTGCATGGAGCCCGCACCCCACTCCATCCGGACCCTCGAAATGGGGAGTGCTTGCAGCATTTAGTCTGTGATAGTGATAATACATGGCTTCTGTGTGTGTGGTGTGTATGTGGTGACAGCCGCAATAATCAGCAGAAATGCACGTGTATATTACTGATGAAGCATAATGTGGCTGTGACACATCCTCATTATGCTCCAATGTGCTCCATCAGTATACATATGCATTGTGCTGATTTTTGCAGCCATCACCACACCTATTTAGAGTCTAAATAGGTGTGGAAATGGCTGCAATAATCAGCACAATGCATGTGTATACTGATGGAGCACATTAGAGCATAATGTGACTGTACAGTTTGTTTTGGCACTACTGAGGTGCATTATTTGTGTATCTGGCACGGCTGGGGGGGCATTATTTGTGTATCTGGCACTGCTGGGGGGCATTATTTGTGTATCTGGCACTGCTGGGGGGCATTATTTGTGTATCTGGCACTGCTGAGGGGCATTATTTGTGTATCTGGCACAGCTGGGGGGCATTATTTGTGTATCTGGCACTGCTGGGGGGCATTATTTGTGTATCTAGCACTGCTGAGGGGCATTATTTGTGTATCTGGCACTGCTGGGGGGCATTATTTGTGTATCTGGCACTGCTGATGGGCATTATTTGTGTATCTGGCACTGCTAGGGGGCATTATTTGTGTATCTGGCACTGCTGAGGGGCATTATTTGTGTATCTGGCACTGCTGAGGGGCATTATTTGTGTATCTGGAGGGGCATTATTTGTGTATCTGGCACTGCTGAAGGGCATTATTTGTGTATCTGGCACTGCTGAAGGGCATTATTTGTGTATCTGGCACTGCTGAGGGGCATTATTTGTGTATCTGGCACTGCTGAGGGGCATTATTTGTGTATCTGGCACTGCTGGGGGCATTATTTGTGTATCTGGAACTGCTGGGGGGCATTACTTGTGTATCTGGCACTATGCGGGGGGGCATTACTTGTGTATCTGGCACTATGCATGGGGGGCATTACTGTTGCGAGGCCACACTCACTTTTGTGAGACCACACCCACATTTATGAGGTCATACCCACTTTCACAGGTATGAGCACACATTGGGGGGAAGGGATAGCTCTTCCAGAGGTTTTATTTTCCGAAAGTAGCTCACACTCCAATTAAGGTTGGAGACCACTGGTGTAGAGAGACATAGTGGTGGTGGTGGTGGTGGTGGTGAAGGGGGAGGGGGTGAAGGAAAGATCTGTGTAGGGAGATACAGTGTGGAGGAAGATAGATTTGTGTTGAGGGATACAGTGGGAAGGAAGGTAGATCTGTGTAGGGAGATACAGTGGGGAAGAAGGTAGATCTGTGTAGGGAGATGTAGTGGGGAGGAAGGTAGATCTGTGTAGGGAGATTTAGTGGGGAGGAAGGTAGATCTGTATTGGGAGATACAGTCGGGAGGAAGGTAGATCAATGTGGGGAGATACAGTTGGGAGGAAGGTAGATCTGTGTAGGTAGACATAGTGGGGAGGAAGGTAGATATGTGTAGGGAGGAAGGTAAATCTGTTTTGGGAGATACAGTGAGGAGGAAGGTAGATCTGTGTAGGGAAATACGGTGGGGAGGAAGGTAGATCTGTGTAGGGACATATAGTAGGGAGAAGGTGTGGAGATATATAGTGGGGAGGAAGGTAGATCTGTATGAGGTTATATAGTGGTGGGAAGGTAGATCTGTGTAGGGAGATATAGCAGGGAGAAGGTAGATCTGTGTAGGGAGATAC
This sequence comes from Pseudophryne corroboree, assembly GCF_028390025.1. Classification (NCBI taxonomy): domain Eukaryota; kingdom Metazoa; phylum Chordata; class Amphibia; order Anura; family Myobatrachidae; genus Pseudophryne; species Pseudophryne corroboree. Next base: position 387,947,301 of record NC_086451.1, read on the forward strand.
AGTGGGGAAGAAATAGAATGCAGATCTGTGTGGGCATATATAGTGGGAGGAAGGTAGATCTGTGTTGGAAGATATAGTGGGAGGAAGGTAGATCTGTGTTGGGAGATATAGTGGGAGGAAGGTAGATCTGTGTGGGGAGATAGAGAGGAGAGCAAGGTAGATCTGTGTAGGGAGATGAGATACACTGGGGAAAAAAGGAGATTTATGGTAGGCTTACCATTGTTAAATCTCTTTCTGCGAGGAACACTGGATTCCACATGGAATAACATCGAGGTGTAGAGTTGGATCTTGATCCGAGGCACCAACAGGCTAAAGCTTTAACTGTTCCCAGGATGCACTGCACCGCCTCCTCTATAGCCCCGCCTCCAGGCACTGGAGCTCAGTTTAGTTAACCAGTCCAATGCAGTAGCAGGTATGAGAGACGGTAGATGTTAGTCACATAGAACTATATTCTCACGACAGGAGAAGGGACTAGCGGCTAATGCCATACAAACCCAAAGAAGCTAAGTGCGTCAGCGTGGGCGCCCTGTAGAATCCAGTGTACCTCACAGAAAGAGTTATAACAATGTGAAGTCTACCATAAATCTCCTTTTCTGCAGCGGGGTACACTGGTTTTCCATAGGGAATAACATCGGGGATGTCCCAAAGCAGTTCCTCATGGGAGGGGACGCACTCTAACGGGCACAAGAACCCGGCGTCCAAAGGAAGCATCCTGGGAGGTGGAAGTATCAAAGGCATAGAACCTGATGAACGTGTTCACATAGGACCACGTAGCCACCCTGCACAATTGTTCTGTGGACGCGCCATGGCAGGCCGCCCAAGAAGGTCCAACCGATCGAGTAGAATGGGCCTTGATAGCGGCAGGAACTGGGAGCCCAGCCTGCGCATAAGCTTGTGCAATCACCATTCTAATCCATCTGGCCAAAGTTTGCTTATTCGCAGGTCAGCCACGTTTGTGAAAACCAAAAAAGTACCAAAAGGGAATCTGACCTCCTGATAGAGGCAGTCCTCTCCACATAAACACGAAAGAGCCCGAACCACATCCAAAGATCTTTCTGGGGAGGACATACCCAGATGAAGGTCGGAACCACAATCTACTGGTTAAGGTGAAAAGATGATACCACCTTAGGCAAATAACCAGGGCGAAGAACAGCCCGGTTACGGTGAAAAAACAGAAAGGGTGGACGACAGGACAAAGCGCCTAAGTCCGACACACTCCTAGCAGAGGCAATAGCCAACAGAAATACGACCTTAAGCGTAAGGCATTTAGGGTCCACAGACTCAAGAGGTTCAAATGGAGACTCTTGCAGGGCATTTTAGACAACAGACAGATCCCATGGAGCCACAAGAGGGACATAGGGAGGTTGAATCCGTAGAACACCCTGAGTGAAAGTGTGAATGTCAGGAAGAGACGCAATTTTTCTCTAAAACCACATTCACAAGGCAGATATATGAACCTTGAGGAAGGCCAGACGAAGGCCCAAGTCTAGGTCTTGTTGAAGAAAGGCAAGGTCTGGAAGTCTTGAAAGTATATGCATCATAATTCTTAGCCGCACACCATGTGAAGTAAGAATTCCAGACCCTGTAATAAATCCGAGCCAAAGCTGGTTTACGGGCTTTAAACCTAGTTTGCATGACCGTCTCAGAGAATCCTTTTGCTCGCAGGAGTGATGCTTCAAGAGCCAAGCCATCAAAGCCAGTCTTGCCAGGTCCGGGTAGACACAAGGGCCCTGAACGAGGAGGTCTGGGCGTTGAGGAAGTAGAAGAGGATGCTCTATGGAGAGACCCTGCAGGTCTGAGAACCAATGCCGTCTGGACCACGCTGGAGCGACTAGAAGTTGTATTCCTCTTTCTTGCTTGAACTTCCGTATTACCCTGTGCAGAAGTGACACTGGAGGGAACACGTATGGCAGCCGAAAGTTCCATGGAATTGCCAGTGCATCCAAAAACGCTGCTTGAGGATCCCTTGTCATTGTTCCGAAAACCGGAATCTTGTGATTGTGTCGAGACGCCATCAGGTCTACATCTGGAAGGCCCCACTTGTCCACTAGGAGTTGAAGGACTTCCCGATGAAGACTCCACTCTCCGGCGTGCACGTCCTGAGGACTCCCGGAATGAACACTGACGATATGGCTGGTAGATGGCGTTCCGTCCATTGGAGGATTTTTGACACTTCCATCATTGCCATGCAGCTTCGAGTGCCGCCTTGATGATTTATGTACGCCACCGTGGTGGCGTTGTCTGACTGTACTTGAACAGGCCTGTTCTGTACCAGAGGCAGGGCCAGTGTCAACGCATTGAACACTGCCCGCAATTCCAGAATGTTTATCGGTAGGAGAGATTCCTCCTTGGTCCACCGACCCTGTAGAGAGTGTTGCTCCAACACCGCGCCCCAACCTTGCAGACTGGCATCCATTGTCAGGAGGACCCAGTTGGAGATCCAGAAGGGACGGCCCCTGCTCAACTGTTGGTCCTGTAGCCACCAGCTCAGTGACAGACGAACCTCCGGAGTCAAGGAGATCATTTGAGACCTGATCCAATGAGGCAGGCCGTCCCATTTGGAAAGGATTAACCTCTGCAGACGGCGGGAATGAAATTGAGCGTACTCTACCATGTCGAAAGCCAACACCATGAGGCCTAGTACTCGCATCGCCGAGTGTATTGACACTCTCTGGCGAGAGAGGAAGCATCTGATCTTTTCCAGAAGTTTCAGGACCTTCTCTGGAGACAGAAACAGTCTTTGGCAGTGTGTGTCCAGCAGCGCCCCCAGGTGCACCATGTTCCAAGCAGGGACCAGCGAGGACTTCTTCCAATTGATGAGCCACCCGTGGGCTTGTAGGAATTGGACCGACATCTCCAGTTCACTGAGGAGCACATCTTGGGAGTTCGCCAGAATCAGCAAGTCGTCCAGATACGGCAGAATCCTGATCCCCTGACGACGGAGAAAAGCCGTCATCACGGCCATGACCTTGGTGAAAATCCGAGGTGCCGTGGTCAGTCCAAATGGCAGAGCCTGGAACGGAAAATTAAGTTGCCAAAAGCAAACCGCATATTTTGCTGATGCAAAATGGCAATAGGTATGTGCAGGTAAGCATCCTGCATGTCCAGGGATACCATATAGTCCTCGGGTTCCATGGCCAGCACAATAGAGCGCAGTTTCCATACAGAATTTGGACACTCTTACAAACTTGTTCAATGATTTGAGGTTGAGGATAGGCCGGAAAGACCCACTCGGTTTCGGAACTAGAAACAGGGTCGAATAGTATCCCCTGCCTCTCTGGGACAGAGGTACTGGCACTACCACTCCTGTTTCGAGGAGGGATTGTACAACCTGGTGTAGAGCTTGCGCTTTCAACAGATCCGAGGGGATAACCATTGAACAGAACTGGCGAGGGGGACGTCTCTTGAAAGAGATTGCGTACCCCATGAGAGACAACTTCCCGCACCCAGGCGTCTGAAGTGGTCTTTAACCAGGCCTGGGCGAACTGTAGAAGTTGGCCTCCCACCCTGGGGGCCCCCCCCATCATGCAGCAGGCTTGTCTTGTTTGGAAGCAGGCTGACGGGCGGACCAAGACTGTTTTGTTTTGGGCTTAGTGGTTTTGGAAGTACGAGCCTGTCTCGGGTACGCCTGACCCTTTGTTTTTCCTGAAGTTCGAAAGGAATGAAAAGTAATACTCTTTGCCTTCGGTGCAGAAGGATTAGTACTTGGGAGGAATGCAGTCTTAGCAGACGCCAAGTCAATCACAATCGTATTAAGATCCTCTCCAAATAGGACCTCTTCCCTTTAGTGCAACCACACAATCCTGGAGAGTGACAGTGGTGGTGTGCCTGAAAACCGGTGTGTCTCCGCTGCAAGTACCCGGGAACCCGGCCGTGGGAGTATGCAGCGCTGCTGAGGGAGGTGATGGAGCCACAGCACAGCATGTCATAAAGACATAGAAAGTGCTGCGGCCCTTGAAGTCTTCTAAAAAGCTCTTTTCAGGGCTGCCTAGCGCAGGCCTACCTGTTAGTGACCTGCACTGCAGGCACCAACTTCCAAAGTAAGCTCCAGTGCCTGGAGCCGGGGCTATAGAGGAGGCGGTGGTGCAGTGCATCCTGGGAACAGTCAAAGCTTTAGCCTGTTGGTGCCTCGGATCAAGATCCAACTCTACACCCCGATGTTATTCCCTGTGGAATACCAGTGTACCCTGCTGCAGAAAGGTAGATCTGTGTAGGGAGATACAGTGGGGAGAAGGTAAACCTGTGTAGAAGTCAGTTGGTACTACCACTAGGGGAACTAAACATCTCCATGCTGACCTGGAAAGTATTGTGACATGAAGAGCTAGCCTGGGGTCCTAGGAATTTTCAGCATAAAAAATAGGGTGGTCTACCCATGTCATTACATGTCATTACATCGCCCTGTCCGGCAGCGTGGTGAGGGGTGCAATTAACTCATTTAGAAAATAGCATTAACCACAGTACTAGGTGTCACGTTGCAGCAGAATGCATGATGGCAGATCGTGCTTGGTTACCTGTGCCCTGATGTTTTTAAAATGAGCAGTAAGTCTGTGTGTTTTTAATTTTTAATCTTGGCTTATTTTAAGTACACTGCACTAGGGGGAAGAGTACGTATTCTTCAAACCCAATCCACATCCTAATAGGAAGGTAGGCAGAAATGTAATTTAGGGTTCAGTTTATTACATTCATTCCTAATCCCAGTGTCCAATCCCTTTCTCTAGATCTTATTACCTAAACACAGTCACAAACCCAAATTCCTAATTCCAGGTCACAATCTGTAACCCAAGTCCCCATAAGTTTAATATTGATATAAGAACGGAGCCTATAAACACTGGTGCCAAAATGATGAAGTGATCTGGTTGATGAACAAATTATTTGGAACCCAAACCATCTGGTACCCAAACTAACTGAAGCCTAAATATAAAAACAAATTGGTGTCTTAATCCCCAAGTCTAATATTGGCAGCCAAATGAAATAGTGCCCATGTGACCTGGTGCCAAAATGAACTGGTACACCGGTTGACCTAGGTCTCAAACAAACAAAGAAATGTCCAGATAACTAAAGGTCAGGGTGGCAAAATAAACTGCTATTCATAGGACCTGGTGCCCAAGATTATCCACTTAATGAGAAGCTTGATCAACTGTATTGAAACTCAAATGCCCATGATCATGAGAGACAACTTCCCGCACCCAGGCGTCTGAAGTGGTCTTTAACCAGGCCTGGGCGAACTGTAGAAGTTGGCCTCCCACCCTGGGGTCCCCCAGGGGGAGGCCCCCCCCCCCATCATGAAGCAGGCTTGTCTTTTTTGGAAGCAGGCTGACAGGCGGCCCAAGACTGTTTTGTTTTGGGCTTAGTGGTTTTGGAAGTATGAGCCTGTCTCGGGTACGCCTGACCCTTTGTTTTTCCTGAAGTTCGAAAGGAATGAAAATTAATACTCTTTGCCTTCGGTGCAGAAGGATTAGTACTTGGCAGGAATGCAGTCTTAGCAGACGCCAAGTCAATCACAATCTTATTAAGATCCTCTCCAAATAGGATGTCTCCCTTAAAAGGGAGCACCTCCAAGGTCTTTTTGGAGTCTAGGTCCACCTTCCAGGACCTTAACCACAGAATTCAGCGAGATAGTATATGCGTAGCAGACGCCTTGGCCGCTATTACACCTGCCTCAGAAGACGCCTCCTGAATATAGTGGGAGGCTGTGGTAATGTGAGACAGATGCTGTCTGGCAGTGTCAGAAAAATCCTGAGGTAGCTCATCCTCAATTGCCTGAACCCATGCTTCAATTCCTTTTGCCGCCCAAGAGGCCTCCATAGCGGGTCTATGTACAGCACCGGTAAGAGTGTAAATAGACTTCAGGCATCCCTCCACACGCTTATCTGTCGGTTCCTTCAGTGAGGTGACAGTGGTGACAGGCAGAGTAGATGACACCACAAGACAGGCGACATGAGAGTCCACCGGCGGTGGAGTCTCCCACTTGTTACTCAACTCCGCAGGGATAGGATAATGAGCTAGCATCTATTAAGACAGGGAAAACTTCTTTCCTAGAGATGACCAGGATTCCGGACGTATGTCAAATAAAAGGTCAGAATGTGGTAAAACTACTTTAGTAACCTTCTGACGTTTAAACTTATCAGGTTTCTTAGATGTAACAGGAGGCTCAATGTCATCATCTATTTGGAGAATCAGTTTGATAGCCTCCACAAGGTCAGAAACATCAACCTGGGTTGTAGATTCCTCATCGGAAGAATTATCTGAAATATTAGTGGATTGTGAGGAAGAAATGGCCCGCTTAGATGACCCCTTGGCCCTAGAGGAACGTGGGGTGGACTTTTGTCTAACCAAAGTCTGATTTAATTGCTGTAACTGGGTAGACAAAGCATCCGCCCATGGCGGATTAACTACAGGGACAATATGTGGCTGTAAGGGCACGGGAGGCCCCACAGGGGGCGTAAGACACGTTACAAGCGTAGTCAGCATATGACCCCCAGCGCCTGAAGCAGCAGCTAACACTTCCCCCACTGGTGAATCCGTGACGACAGTACTGCATGATGCAGGAGTGTCCGTGGATGTCCCGCCCTGTGTAGCAGACATTATATGGGATGTAGCCTTAGTACAATATAGGCAGACAAACACAAAAAACAGCAAATAATCCCCTGTGTTATGTGACAGTAAATACAGAGCACAGAGGATTTAAGTGGTGTGGGGTGACTGAAAAACACAGTGAGAAATACAATACCCTGTGTAGCACTATATATTCTATGAAACCCTGACGCACCTAGTTTCCCCAGGGTACAGAATATAGAGACAGCAAAACGTGTGATACACAAGAATGGAATCCACACAGCAGCTAAAGGCACACTCAGTCACAGGTACAATGCAGGAATTATTACATATAAACAATAATACTGCACTGGACTAGTAATTACATATAGGTATGTATGTATACAGATATAACAATGCACAATAGATACTGGATGTATATCACAGAATACTTGTACTAAATATTCAGGTAGCAGTACACTTGTTCTTAACTAACACTGTCTAAAATGTAGAATACTTAAGTGTCTGTAAATGCACAGCGCTGATGATACAGGCAGATTTACAGAGGAGACAGTGCCCAGCAGTCCCAGAGATCAGCCCAGCTATGTAATGGCGCCAAATCTCTTCAGGCAGTGAGGGAGAGAGAGAGATGCAGCTCCAGGGCGGGAACACCAGCAGTAGATGGCGCCCGGAGCTGGGGGAGGGGCTACAGGTCAGTGCCTTATCCCCTCTGCTGGACTTCACCACCGGGTACTGTGGAGCCTTTTATAAACGGATTTTAATAAATCTGACCTGTGCGCCTTGCCCTGGTGGATATAGTGGGGTCCCTGTGCGACACAGTGTCCACTCCAGTGACGCAGTCCATCTCCTGGGACCGCGTCCGGATCGAGATTTGCCCGGCGGGTCCCGCCTGGGGGACCCTCTTACCTCTTCCCTTTAGTGCAACCACACAATCCTGGAGAGTGACAGTGGTGGTGTGCCTGAAAACCGGTGTGTCTCCGCTGCAAGTACCCGGGAACCCGGCCGTGGGAGTATGCAGCGCTGCTGAGGGAGGTGATGGAGCCACAGCACAGCATGTCATAAAGACATAGAAAGTGCTGCGGCCCTTGAAGTCTTCTAAAAAGCTCTTTTCAGGGCTGCCTAGCGCAGGCCTACCTGTTAGTGACCTGCACTTCAGGCACCAACTTACAAAGTGAGCTCCAGTGCCTGAAACCGGGGCTATAGAGGAGGCGGTGGTGCAGTGCATCCTGGGAACAGTCAAAGCTTTAGCCTGTTGGTGCTTCGGATCAAGATCCAACTCTACACCCCGATGTTATTCCCTGTGGAATACCAGTGTACCCTGCTGCAGAAAGGTAGATCTGTGTAGGGAGATACAGTGGGGAGAAGGTAAACCTGTGTAGAAGTCAGTTGGTGCTACCACTAGGGGAACTAAACATCTCCATGCTGACCTGGAAAGTATTGTGACATGAAGAGCTAGGGTGGTCTACCCATGTCATTACATGTCATTACATCGCCCTGTCCGGCAGCGTGGTGAGAGGTGCAATTAGCTCATTTAGAAAATAGCATTAACCACAGTACTAGGTGTCACGTTGCAGCGGAATGCATGATGGCAGATCGTGCTTGGTTACCTGTGCCCTGATGTTTTTAAAATGAGCAGTAAATCTGTGTGTTTTTAATTTTTAATCTTGGCTTATTTTAAGTACACTGCACTAAGGGGAAAAGAGTACGTATTCTTCAAACCCAATTCACATCCTAATAGGAAGGTAGGCAGAAATGTAATTTAGGGTTCAGTTTATTACATTCATTCCTAATCCCAGTGTCCAATCCCTTTCTCTAGATCTTATTACCTAAACACAGTCACAAACCCAAATTCCTAATTCCAGGTCACAATCTGTAACCCAAGTCCCCATTAGTTTAATATTGATATAAGAACGGAGCCTATAAACACTGGTGCCAAAATGATGAAGTGATCTGGTGATGAACAAATTATTTGGAACCCAAACCATCTGGTACCCAAACTAACTGAAGCCTAAATATAAAAACAAATTGGTGTCTTAATCCCCAAGTCTAATATTGGCAGCCAAATGAAATAGTGCCCATGTGACCTGGTGCCAAAATGAACTGGTACACCGGTTGACCTAGGTCTCAAACAAACAAAGAAATGTCCAGATAACTAAAGGTCAGGGTGGCAAAATAAACTGCTATTCATAGGACCTGGTGCCCAAGATTATCCACTTAATGAGAAGCTTGATCAACTGTATTGTAACTCAAATGCCCATGATCATGAAAGACAAACCACAAAACAATCAAATCTGTCAATATCCAGCATAAAATTAGTTATGTGTAAGTTCCAATAGGATATCATTTAGGAGACGAGGTACCAGCTCATTGCAAACATTGTACCTCGGAGACAAGTCAGACTTACCTCTAGCTTTTTGAGCTGATCATTGACCACGGTAATGTCAGGTAAGGGTTCCACTGGCTGAAGTTGCTCTTCCAGCCTATAGAGTCTCTTTCCAATGTCTGTATAATTTTGCACCACCAGGTCGGCCTTATTGGCCTGGAAGAGTTGCTGGGCTTTGGCTTGAGTACTGGATTCGAGCTCCACCCAACACTGACGGATCTCTTCAAGCTTCTTCTTCACCACACCGGCCAACTCTGGCTTTTCTTGGATGAGTTGGTGACCTTCCTGTGCAAGAATAATCCCAAAAAATATGTTCTAGTGGGTTTCCCATATGCGTAGTTTTCAAGAATATGATTTTAAGATAAATGCATATGTGCAACTTTCCCATGAACCATAATCTCCATATAACATTTCCCTTACCTAGAAACACCTATCATTTAGTGCGTGTGCGTTATGAATTGGACCAATGCAGTTATAACCAGATGGCCACCAGTAGGAGGCAGCAACGTCCTGTAGCCTTTATTGGCCAGAGTGCAGCAGCCTGGGGAAAAGTAAGCTGAATCAGATACCTGTGCTCAGGCAGGGAACCTGCTTTATAATTAATGGGTTCAGTTGCAACCAAGATACTGGGGAGAGTTTGTATGTTCTCCCCATGTAAACTTGTTTTCTCTCTGGGAGCTTAGGCACCACCCACAGTGAGACATATACTGGTAGGTCAATTGGCTTCTAGAGAAATTGGACCTAATTCATGTTTGTATGCAGATGCATCCACAGCTGCGTTTTCTAGGTTACGGAACCACCAAACATCGTAAGTAAAGCTGCCACCAAGGATAGACGATAGACACCCAGCGGAGCCAACGCAAAGTCCTCCATACTCAAACGCATCACCAACGCAATAATAAGGAACATCGACTTCATAGGTTGACCTATGGCTACGCAGACTGGCAGCGGCAGTAGCGCCATATTTCTATATGTACATGATCAAAGCTGAAGGCAGATACACGCCTCGAATACGGCCATGACACGCCTGCGTTTTTGCCTCCACTCCCATATTAACTCCTCCAAACGGTCCCTTCTTATCAATCACTCTGCATATAAAATGTCAGTGCGAGCGCGGCACATGTGCAGTCTGCTGTACATCGGAATTGGCATACAAACATGAAATAGGCCCACTGTACATAGCTGATGTGTGCATGTGTGTGACTAATGGCGTGGGACCTCGCACACATGACCATGTGTGTCTCACTGGTGTCTGGCCTTGTTAGCATGTGACTAGCCAAAAATGGTTATTAAATAAACTAGGGGAGGCTACCTGTGGAATAGAACCGAGGTGATCTATCACTATGTTACAATACTGACATGTGACTAGACCAGTGAGATTTAACTGGTATGTGATATGTGACTGGTATGTGACCAGATAGGCGCGCATGTGACTATATGGGATTAGGAACTAGTGATGAGCGGGTTCGGTTTTACTCGGTTTTACTCGGTTCTCAAAACGGCATCTTATTGGCTCACGGATGTCACGTGTTTTGGATAGCCAATAAGATGCCGTTTTGAGAACCGAGTAAAACCGAGTAAAACCGAGTAAAACCGAACCTCGCTCATCACTATTAGGAACCACTGTATGTGTTTACTGCCGTGACTACAAATGGTAAAATAATGTCCTTTATTTGCCGACAAGGCACAAGACCAAGGATTTCTGGTGGGGAACTGCTGACATGTGACTAGATCTGGATAATTAGCCAGTGTGTGGCCAAGCTAGCAAATTACTAGAATCAAGATTTTCAGCTGGCGTGTGTCCATGCCGACATGTGACAATATGGGATTCTTAACCAATGTGTGACCATGCTGACATGTTACTGGATCCGGGATTCCTGACCATGGTGTGACCATGCTGACGTGAGACTAGATCTGGGATTCCTGGCCAGTGTATTAATCTGCTGAGGTGTGACTAGATCCTGGATTTCTGACCAGTGTGTGACCATGCTGACGTGTGACTAGATCCTGGATTCCTAACCAGTGTGTGACCATGCTGTCGTGTGACTAGATCCTGGATTCCTAACCAGTGTGTGACCATGCTGACATGTTACTAGATCTGGGATTCCTGACCAGGGTGTGACCATGCTGACATGTGACTAGATCTTGGATTGTTGACCAGTGTGTGACCATGCTGACGTGTGACTAGATCCAGGATTTCTGACCAGTATATGACCATGCTGCCATGTGACTAGATCGGGGAATCTTAACCAATGTATGACCATGCTGCCATGTGACTAGATCGGGGAATCTTAACCAATGTATGACCATGCTGCCATGTGACTAGATCGGGGAATCTTAACCAATGTATGACCATGCTGCCATGGTTGATGCTAGATCCAAGTGGCCTAAGGGACCTTTTCCGTCAGGGGGAGGAGCCACGACACAAGGGGGAGGAGCTAGGCCAGCGGGATAGTTGCTCTACTGTCCACGCCACCAACTATTACCTTTAGTAATCAGGTGGCGAGCGTACTTTTCGGGTACCCTGTTCGCCCGTAGCTCCTCCCCTGGTGACGTGTCTCCTCCCCTTGAAACATCAGAAGGTCCCTTCTCCCACTCCGAAATAGAATCAACCATGCTGCCATGCGACTAGATCGGGGAATCTTAACCAACGTATGACCATGCTGCCATGTGACTAGATCGGGGAATCTTAACCAATGTATGACCTTGCTGCCATGTGACTAGATCGGGGAATCTTAACCAATGTGTGACCATGCTGCCATGTGACTAGATCCTGGATCCCTAACCAGTGTGTGACCATGCCGACATGTGACTAGATCCGGGATCCTAACCAGTGTGTGATTATGCTGACATGTGTCTAGATGCGGGAATCCTGACCAGTGTGTGACCATGCTGACATGTGACTAGATCCCGAATTCCTGACCAGTGTGCGACCATTCTGATGTGTGACTAGATCCGGGATTCCTGACCAATGTGTGACCATGCTGACATGTGACTAGATCCGGGATTCCTGACCAATGTTTGACCATGCTGACGCCTGACTAGACCCGGGATTCCTGACCAATGTGTGACCATGCTGACGTCTGACTAGATCCGGGATTCCTGACCAGTGTGTGACTATGCTGACGTGTGACTAGATCCCGAATTCCTGACCAATGTGTGACCATGCTGACATGTGACTAGATCCGGGATTCCTGACCAATGTGTGACCATGCTGACATGTGACTAGATCCGGGATTCCTGACCAATGTGTGACTATGCTGACGTCTGACTAGATCCGGGATTCCTGACCAAAGTGTGACCATGCTGACGTTTGACTAGATCCGGGATTCCTGACCAATGTGTGACTATGCTGACGTGTGACTAGATCCCGAATTCCTGACCAATGTGTGACCATGCTGACATGTGACTAGGGGGGTCATTCCGAGTTGTTCGCTCGGTAAAAATCTTCGCATCGCAGCGATTTTCCGCTTAATGCGCATGCGCAATGTCCGCACTGCGACTGCGCCAAGTAAATTTGCTATGCAGTTAGGATTTTTACTCACGGCTTTTTCATCGTTCTGGCGATCGTAATGTGATTGACAGGAAATGGGTGTTACTGGGCGGAAACAGGCCGTTTTATGGGCGTGTGGGAAAAAACGCTACCGTTTCCGGAAAAAACGCAGGAGTGGCCGGAGAAACGGAGGAGTGTCTGGGCGAACGCTGGGTGTGTTTGTGACGTCAAACCAGGAACGACAAGCAGTGAAATGATCGCAGATGCCGAGTAAGTCTGGAGCTACTCAGAAACTGCTACGAGGTGTGTAATCGCAATATTGCGAATACATCGTTCGCAATTTTAAGATGCTAAGATTCACTCCCAGTAGGCGGCGGCTTAGCATGAGCAAATCTGCTAAAATCCGCTTGCGAGCGAACAACTCGGAATGACCCCCTAGATCCGGGATTCCTGACCAATGTGTGACCATGCTGACATGTGACTAGATCCGGGATTCCTGACCAAAGTGTGACCATGCTGACATGTGACTAGATCCGGGATTCCTGACCAATGTGTGACCATGCTGACATCTGGCTAGATTCGGAATTCCTATCCTGTCCCAGCTGACACCATTTATTCAAAATGAAATCTGTATAAAGTCAGCGACTGGTAATTTCTACATATAGAATTTATATATCTTTTACAGGCTGGTCGAGGTATATCCGCCGTCTCTGTAAAGTCTGTGACTAGTTATTTCTCTTTCTCCCTCTATTATACCTGTTTGTAGAAGTAGTTTAAGCCTTTAAATTAGTGCAAGGTAGTTATGTCAATACTGAATCATAGAACTATGACGGCAGATAAGAACCACTTGGGCCGTCTAGTCTGCATTAAACACATGAACAGTATACACACACACAATTAACCTACCAGTATATTTTTGGATTGTGGGAGAAATCGTAGTACACCCAAGCAAGCACTGGGAGAATATACAAACTCCACACAGTTAGGTCCATGATGGTAATCTAATTTATGACCTCAGTGCTGTGAGTCAGTAATGCTAACCTTTACACTGTCTGTACTGCCATACTATAACTTATACATTAGGTTTATACTCCTTGCTACATGCATATGACAGGTTATCTCAGGTCTCTTATCCCTGCTAGGTTAGTGATGTCACAATCAGCTCATCACTCTGTTATGTGAGTGATAGATATTTGGTCAGATTAGATATTCCTCTGGTTAGGTTAGCAGGGAAGGTAAATCATATGTCACACTGGACTCCCCACAAAACACGTTAGTAGCTGATTTGTGCAGCACAGGGATTAGAATCTGATATTTTACTCTGTTACGCCCAAATTTCATCCTGTTAAATTCTTTCAGGGAAAGGGTGCAAAATAATCGGGTTTAATGCAAATTGTGCTTGGCTGCAGAAGCTGAGATAAGCCACTCCAAGGTATGCCTGGAAGTATATAATATGTCACACGCGTGTGACACGCCTGAATTCAAGATATCTGGGTCATCCCGCTAGCACCATATAATGTGACAGTAATTAGAAATAATTACAATAAGACAGTATTGACCAGTTTACTGATTCCAAAGCATCTCGTAACTTGTGTGACCAGGTCACATCCCAGTGAGGGCCCCCCCTTACTGCCCACTTCAATCTACTTCTTTTGTGCTGAGAAAATACTCTGCTACCATATAATCTAAATAAGGGTGTGCAAACCTTTCATATACCCCACGTCATATTTAAGCTCATTAGCCATTGCATTATTTGAGAGTAAATTAAAATAACTGCATGGTGACATTAGAAACAAAATAATCCCCAATATTTTATATGTAGCATTGGCAGATAATTTATTACACAAAATGTATGAGTACTGTTATATACACAATATTTTACATGACGGTACATTTGTGTGAACCTCCAGGGCACAAACACCAGAAGCTTGTAAGCCTGTCTGATTGTAAGATGGCTGATGTTGCTGGACCCGTCGCAACATTAGAAGAGTTTCACAATTTATGCTAATGTTCTAATAATTATTGTATTTTTTTTAAATAATGTAAATGACACCGGAATGAAATGGGCAATGTGCTATTAGGTCCTTGTGACTAAGTGTTAGAGTCTCCTTTGTGCTATGTGCAGTTACCAGCTGGCTGTGTCGCAGGCTACAATCATATGGAATATACACATATACACTATCGCTACTTGTTAATAACATCTAGTACTGTAGTGTCTGGTATATATTGAGCAATGAGGTTAAACAGAAAAGGAACCAGTAATAACAGCAGAACAACAGTTAGATCTGTCAATCACACTCTTGTTTTTTCATCAGATTTATGTGTATTATGTTGAGGAATATGGCTTATTATTGTTTGCATCAAAATCCAGGTGCTAAAACTGCTCTGCTTGTCTCTGGGAGATGTTTTTTTAGCAGCAAACATTAAATTGTCAGCTCTTGGGTTCGGTCTACATCTAGTCAGTACTATTCCTGACCTCCAATCAGGACACGGTGCACAACTGTAAACAATGGCTGCAGCTATAAGAGGGAATAGCAGTTTAGTAACGAGACTTGCTTACACTAGTACTGCAGCAGAATGCTAATCGCCGGAATAGAATGCACTGGCATATTTTTCATCCGTCTGAAGAGTTAAATACCAAGAGCTAATCCTTTAAATAGAAGTAATACAGACAACTCTAGCAAAACCTAAACCCTTCCAGTCACAATGGGCAAAGCAGGTGCCCCAACTATGAACGTAGTTTAAAATGTGCTGCATCTACTAAAACATCCTGGCAGAACAGTATGCAGTGCCAACACAGCCTCGCCACTATATAGCTGGCAGGCAACTTGTGTTGGGTCCATCTTTATATGAACATGACAACGCAGCATATTGCCATTTGTATACAACCGTACACACACACACAACAGCATAAAATGCTAAAGTTATTAAATGTTGCCGGATTTAGGACAGCTATCATGGGAGTTAAGCAAATAACTACTGCGGATGTAACCAAATATACATTGCAGCTCTGCCTCCAAATACAGGGACTGGAAAACTGGCTACACACGCAGGCATTAATTCATTTGATGCAGGGCCCTAGATCTATCGTTTCTGACAAAAAACAGGCTGGATATAAATAAATGTTGACCTTAGGAGAACAGTGTGTCCCATATTTTATTTATAAATAGGATCGTATTCACTTTATTTTTATGTAGATGTTCAGTAAAAAATACAGCCGTAACCATGCACATATTACCTCATGACATTTATTAGAATATGGTCATCTACACATGGCAAAGGCAGCCATTTCATGTACACAGCCAATCACTTCACAAGGAACAAGGTGAGGACCTCAGTTTGTAGTGAACTGAAGGGCAGCGTTGTCTTGAATACTGCCTGGACCCCTATATGGCTGATGATGTACCTCACTGTTATGAGGTATTCCTAGTGAACTGACTGGCTCAAGTCTCATGAATATTGGTTCACAGAACAAAATGGCTGCCCAAGTGTTTCAGTGATGTCACTACAGTAATTCCCAGTAATATTAGGCTGCATTCTTACAAACATTGGCGTGGCCTGTGGAATGGCTTGCCTATGCTGGATGAAGGTAACAGGTGCACTGTAATATGAGTATAAATCAGTTATGGAAAAGAGCACCAAACGTGCCTGACTATACCACTTTTGGGCAAAACATCTCTGAAATGTTATGGGGTAAATATTGCTTTAAAAAAAAAATCTATTTTTGGAACGTATATGTTGTCCCTTTAGCACAAGGTGTCTCGTAGAAACATAGAAGTCCAAATGCACATAACTCATAGTACTAATATTATGTTAACGCTATTACATAATTTTGATGCATTCATTTAGTATCTTCAACATTTAATTCACAGTCAAATTGAACTGGGCATTTTTAAAAATACACAAAAAGGGCCTCACTTAGAGTTGCACACAATTGTCCCAAGGAGCAAAGATCTGCATGCACACTTGCATTTTACATCTGTATTTTATTGCATTTTAGAATATGTTCAACTTAAAACAGATTTGACATATGTCAGTCATAACTATGGCCCAGATTTATCAAGCCTTGGAGAGTGATAAATAACACGGTGATAATGTAACAAACCAATCACCTTCTAACTGTTATTTTTCAAACATTGGGGCAGATGTATTAACCTGGAGAAGGCATAAGGAAGTGATAAACCAGTGATATGTGCAAGGTGATAACGCACCAGCCAATCAGCTTCAATATGTAAATTAACAGTTAGGATGTGATTGGCTGATGCGTTTATCACCTTGCACATATCACTGGTTTATCACTTCCTTATGCCGTCTCCAGGCTTAATACATCTGCCCCATAGCCTGTAACAGTGCAGTTAGGAGCTGATTGGTTGGTACTTTATCTCCGTGCAATTTATCACTCTCCAAGGCTTGATAAATCTGGGTCTATAAGTCCATAAAGTTGCACCTGGTTTATGGACACTCAGAAATACACTGTCAATAATGCGTATCTAAACATGTATGTTTAAAGAAATAGGAAGCATCTTAAACCTGCATGGCATTACTGTACACCACTTACACCTGAATTCCCCTGATCTACCTCGTACAGAGTCAGTGGCCATAAAACTACAGGTACAAGTTGTTGCGTATGGACAGTACAACAAACACTGTGCAAAAAGCAAAGTTACGAAGAACAAGTTCACTTCCGTGCAACTCTAAATGTGGCCCAAAGTGTACAGCAATGTGTTCTAGAATACTAGTTCTCACTTAAAAGTTTGACGCTATCCAATAGTCTATGCACTCTGGGAGCCAGCGCCTTACCTTTTCAATTTTGTCCAGCCAGCCCTTGTTCTGAGAGAGTTCAGCCGTAAACGCCTGGTGCTTGAGCCATTTCTTGTGGAGTTTTTGAGACCCGTCCCGCGAGTTGTCCCGAGCCATCAGTGTTTTCTCACAGATCCAGGCATCCAACTGTGGGGGACAGAGATGAGGGTGAGAGCACAGGGGCCCATTTTTGAGGGACAGAACATGCCTCCGGGACACCTCTGTAGAATTACTTTGGGTGAGTGCAGGTAGGAGAGGAGACAAGAAGCAGTGGTCTGTTCTCCCCTGGTGTCATTATTCACTGTGTAATGGGGAGGAGGTGTGAAGAAGACAGTAAGGGTAGATGCACAGGACAGGTAAATAAATCACAGGGACTGGGAGACAAACAGAATCTGGGGGGGAAAGGATAGCAAATGAAAAAGAGATTACACCATAAATGGACAAGATGCAGAGAGATGAGAGGAATGTGCTAGAGGGTCAGACAGGTGAGACAGCAAAGAGATTGAAAAGAAAAAGACAAACAGGTGAGGGAAAAAGATGGATGAATGTGAGCGACCAGGTAACAGAGGTACTAGGGATGGATGAGACACTGAGGTAGGTGAGAGAGAGTGTTCATGAAAGCCTAAAGAACCAGATAGGTGAGACAGATGAGAGGCTCTGGATGAAATCATTAGAGAGTACATGAGAGATGATCAAATGCGTTATAAAAAAGGTGAGAGTGTTGAGAACTGGAATGCATGGAAAAACAGACAGGTGAGGGAGAGAGGTCAGGAATGCATGGAAGGGACAGACAGGTGACAGCGATAAGAAATTAGGAATGCATGGAAGACACAGACAGCTGAGAGAGAGAGAGAGAGAGAGAGAGAGAGAGAGGGAGGTCAGGAATGCATGGAAGGTATAGACAGCTGAGAGAGAGAGAGAGAGAGATCAGGAATGGGTGGAAGGGACAGACAGGTAATAGGGATCAGGAAACATGGAAGAAACAGACAGGAGATCAGGCATGCATGGAAGTGACAAACAGATGAGTGAGGGATCAGGAAATGTACTATATGGACAGACTGATGACAGAGAGAAGAAATCAGGAGAAGATAATGGGAATAAAAATAAAGAGGTAGGTCAGAAGAGACAGAGACAGTTAAGAGGAATAGACAGCAGGGCACAGGGAAAGCAGTAGAGTGGAAAGGAATAAACAAGAGACAGCAAGAGATGGTGCTGTGTTGCCTACAGAAGCTGCTGTCAGTGCACAATGTCCTGTGATGCTGATTGCTGCAGTGAGATTTGCTGTCCCTATGAGGGGTGGGCTGCCTGATCCTCAGCACGGAGCCTTCAGCTGGACCAGGCAACGAGCATGGAGCCCCTACTATCCTGACACATGCTCACTGGCATCGTAGCAGATCCCCCTTGATGCACTGTCAAGGTGGGATGGTAGAATGATCCCACTGCAGTGAATGGATGGAGTGGGAGGATCCTGAATTTGATGCGTCATCTCCCCCCACCCCTTCTCCTATCCTTTTAGTGCCTGACTGCCTGCTTCAGTCTCTCCAACTTAATCTCTATTTCTTACTTCATTGTCTGATGGTTGTACATTTCTCTTGCAGCATCTGACTCTCTCTGTCTGACCCTCACTCTATGCCTGTGTACACTGTCTCTTTATATTTACCTGTCTATGTCTTATATCTATCTATATCTAACACTCTCTCTGTCTGTATCTTGCTCTGTCATATCTCTGTATATTATTATTTATTTATTTATTACCAGTTATTTATATAGCGCACACATATTCCACAGCGCTGTACAGAGAATATTTGCCCATTCACATCAGTCCCTGCCCCGGTGGAGCTAAAGGGGGGTACTCACGGGAGAGATGTGTGCTGAACGATCTTAACACAGACCGCTCAGCACACATCTCTCACCCCGCTCAGCACAGTGCGATGTGCTGAGCGAGGGGGAAAGCCGACGGGGGGCCGCTCACTTCACACAACGGTGAAGTGACCGACCCGCTAGATTGAGCCTGCATGCAGCTCAATCTAGCATCGGCGATAGCGATGCGCGGGGCCGCGCATCGCTATCGCTGGAGGGCATACACACGGCAGATCCGTGCTTAAAATCTAAGCAATCTAGCAAGATTGCTTAGATTTTAAGCACAGATCTCTCCGTGTGTACCCCCCTTTACAATCTATATTCCCTATCACATGTACACACAGACACATTCACACTAGGGTTAATATTTGTTAGGACCCAATTAACCTACCAGTATATTTTTGGATTGTGGGAGGAAACTGGAGTACCCGTAGGAAACCCACGCAAGTACAGGGAGAATATACAAACTCCACATAGTTAGGGCCATGGTGGGAATGGAACCCATGACCTCAGTGCTGTGAGGCAGTAATGCTAACCATTACACCATCCGTACTGCCCATGTATATCTATATTTGTCTCATGCCTCAATGCCCAATTTAATCTCTGTATAATTATCTATATCTAACACTCTCTCCACTTCTGTCTCTCCCTCTACGTCCAACTCTCTCCATTTGGGCAGATGTACTTAGACAGTGATAAAGCGGAGAGAGATAAAGTGCCGACCAATCAGCTCCGGTAATTTTTCAAACACAGCCTGTGACCTGGCAGTTAGGAGCTGATTAACTGTTACTTTAGCTCTCTCCGAGGTTTGATACACCTCCCCCTAGGTCTTATCTCTTTACATCTATCTCTTTATATGAAAAGGGACAATACACCTAAATCCCGTTACCCCGATTCCCTGACCCAACTGGAACCACCGATCCGCATCTGTTGATGATCAGCGATCCGGTGGGGAATCGAGAAATTGTTTACTTTAAAAATCCCTGATTTCTAAACATGTTTAATATTACCATTTCCCTGACCCGGCCGGTGATATATTGGTAAAATGTGGGGCCGTAACTCTATGTTTCTTTATATCTATGGGGCCTATTTGTCAAAGTAATTCTGTTGGTAAAACGTCTGATCCTGTATGTTTAAAGCAGGATTAAGTTACAATGCTATTTAACAAAGCTATAAAGCAGCAGATGTCCCTATTGTTCTCTAACTAACAAGCTTCGAACAGCTTAGTTTTCCACTAAAGGTGTCCCACAACGGCGTTCCCTGCCCGGCGGGCTGGAGCCCTCCCCCATGCACATTACAGCTATTTCGCAGTGCACATATACAGCTGCATGGCCGGGTCCCAACATGTAAGGAAAGTGATAGCAATAACTTTTTTGGTCATCACTGGAACGCTATCACCTTACTTTTTGCTCATCATTGTGATAGATACTTATTATCCATGTCCTAGCAAATGGCCCTTAATAAATTGTCCAGAGAGCTACATCACAATATTTGGGAAACAGGTCCTTCTATCTCTACATCTAATTTTCTCTATGTCTGGACCCAGAGGGGTAATGTATTATAGCGGCACGGATCGTGCTATAATACTTCCTGCTTTGCCTCATTACTGGCGATGGTCCCCGAGCACACACCACTGCCGTCATACATGGGGAGAAGCGGTATAGCGCACATAAGGTGTGCTGATACCGCTACTCCCCCATAATGACGGGTAATACATTTACCTATCAGAGATGAAAGCTAGCGCACAGCCCATGTGTCTTTACATGCACATGCTCATGTCCAAGTGTAATCTATTTCTCTCTCTCTCTATATATATATATATATATATATATATATCTCTGACTAGGATGTAACATGCGAAAGTCGCAGGTTTCTGCAATTTTCCACTGATTTGCATGTTGCTGTATGTAATAGAGGCAAGCGACAACAAAATTCTCAGAAATTAAAGCCACTGCAAATCGCCATCCCGAATTTTCCATGCATGGTACAAGTTCATAGAGTGGCAAAAGTGCGCTAGAAAAAAATTGCAAAATGAGATAGCCGCTGTCGCAGCTCTTTAGACTAGCACCATGTTTTACTAAAACAAATAATTATAATCTTTGTGTCTTTACTGGCTACTGTGCATTCAGGATGGGTGTAGTATCGTATGCCGCTGTCGGGGTCCCGGCGCAAAGTATACCGGCGTTGGAATCTCGACCACCGGCATACAGACAGCGTGGCGAGCGCAAATGAGCCCCTTGCGGGGCTCATACTCCCTCCAGGGGCGTCGTGAACCCGCAAGAGGGAGAAAAGGTGTAGGTATGCCGGGTGTCGGGATTCCGGCGCTGGTATACTGTGCGCCGGGACCCCGATAGGTGGCCAACTGAAGACCACCCTTCAGGACAGGTCTACACACTGTGAAACAGTGAGCAAACGAACATCTCTGCTCAGCACCTCATCTCTCCTACTCACTCTCTGCTTTGGAGAATATGGAAAACATTACTGCAAGAATTAAATATACTAATACCCTAACGCTAATACCTTACCCTTATAGGGAAGACTGGATGGGCCATTTGGTTCTTATCTGCCGTCAAAATTTATACTAAAAAACTTCCTCCTGGAAGTAAACTAATTACAGATGTTACAATGCATCAGATAATCATATTTATATCTTAAAAGGTATTAATCCTCCTGCGGCCCTTTCACCAGTCACTCCCTGCTGATAATAATGTGTTGTTGTTACTGTAGTAGTTGATAATCTGTATCTATGTTATTCTCTGATTGCCCCGGCAGTGCTCTATACAGGGAAAGATTTTAAATAAAAGCATCATCAGTTAGTTGGTACATTCTGCCATTGGGGAGATATGGCCTCTCTAATACATCTATCCCACCATTCTGCAGACCGTAAAGGCACTTACAGTCAGGTATACTATGGTATTTTGTATCCAAAAACCTTAGTAAGAAGGTTCTGAAAACCCAAAAGAATTTTAAAAAATAGGATTTTAATTACCTACCGGTAAATCCTTTTCTCATAGTCCGTAGAGGATACTGGGGTTCCTTTAGTACCACGGAGTATAGACGGGTCCACTACGAGCGATGGGCACTTTAAGAATTTGATAGTGTGGGCTGGCTCTTCCCTCTATGCCCCTTCTACCAGACTCAGTCTAGGAAACTGTGCCTCTTTGAGAGAAGGATATAAAGGATAGTGGTGAGATTCCGAACCAGCACACACAAACCAGTGGAAAGCTATGCTAACCAAACTGTAAACAGGAACAGCAACTTCTGAACCAACATTACCTAACCAAGTAACATTGCAGGAAGAACGAAGCACCGGGCTGGCGCCCAGTATCCTCTACGGACTACGAGAAAATTATTTACCGGTAGGTAATTAAAATCCTATTTTCTCTTACGTCCTAGAGGATACTGGGGTTCCTTTTAGTACCATGGGGATGTACCAAAGCTACCAAACCAGGTGGGAGAGTGCTGTGGTTCCTGCCGAACTGATTGACCAAACTGAAGGTCCTCAGAGGCCAAAGTATCGAACTTGTAGGACTTAGCAAATGTGTTCGAACCAGACCAAGTAGTTTCTCGGCAGAGCTGTAAAGCCAAGACACCCCGGGCAGCCGCCCCGGAAGAACCCACCGACCTAGTACAGTGGGCCTGAACATATTTTGGAACCGGCAAACCTGCCGTGGAATAAGCGTGTTGGATAGTGAACCTGATCCAGCGTGCAATGGACTGCTTTGAAGCAGGACACCCAATTTTATTGGGATCATAAAGAACAAACAGTGAGTCCGCTGTTTGCTTTACATACACCTTCAAAGCCCTCACAACATCCAAAGACTTTGAAGTAGCAGAGGTGTTGGTGACAACTGGAACCGCAATAGGTTGGTTGATGTGAAACGCAGACACCACTTTAGGAAGAAAATGCTGATGAGTTCTGAGTTCAGCTCTATCCTCATGGAAAATTAAATAGGGGCTTTTGTGAGACAAAGCCTCCAGCTCCGATACACGTTGCACTGTTGGCCTTGGCTTCAGCAAGTTGGAGTAGTACCCCTTGTTTTGCAGATGAGATGGAACTGGAACAATGACTTGAGTCTGTACCAGTTTTTGGATGGCAACTGGTAAGCCTGATTTGAAGAATCTGTGAGGTGGGAGCTCTTGGAACTCCAGTCTGTAGCCCTGGGAAAAAGATCTATGACCCAGGGATACCGGCATGCATGTGACCAGATGTGACTGAAAAATCTTAGTTGGGCTTCCAGGCATCGCGGTCCACCGTCATGCTGAAGGCTTTGAGGAAGCAGAGCCTGAGCTCTGTTCCTGAGCACCTGCTGGTTTGCGTGGTTTACCTCTTGCACCTCTGGAGGCCGTAGAAGCACCTCTGGATTTGCCCTTAAACTTGGCCATCCGAAAAGGACTGTAAATTTGAAGCTGAATCCGTTTTCCTGGCTGGAGGAGCTGCGGAAGGAAGATAAGTAGACTTACCCGCAGTAGCTGTGGAGATCCATTTGTCTAGTTCATCTCCAAACAAGGCCTCTCCTGTGAATGGTAGGCCTTCCACGCCTTTCCTGGAGTCCGCGTCAGCAGTCCACTGGCATAGCCACAAGCCCCTGCGTGCTGACACTGCCATAGCAGTGGTGCGTGCATTAAGCAAGCCTATCTCTTTTATGGCTTCCCCCATAAAGTTCGCAGAGTGCTGTATATGCTGCAGGAGTAGAACAACATTCCCCCTAGACAAGGAATCTAACCCGTCAATTAGGTTACCTGACCATTTAGCAATGGCTTTTGTGATCCACGCACATGCAATAGTGGGTCTTTGGGCCACCCCAGCAGCTGTGTACAATGATTTGAGTGTAGTCTCAATTTTAATATCAGCCGTGTCTTTTAGGGAGGCTGCACCAGGGACAAGCAATACAATTTTTCGTGACAGCCTAGAGACTGATGCGTCCACTATCGGTGGATTTTCCAAATGGGAGAGGATTGAGACGCTGGTTTGGGGACTGAGTCGATATTCATAAATTCATCCACAGTCTGTCTTAAGTATTGCGTCTCTTTCTCATTGCGGGATAATTTCGTAGAAATATTGGAGATCATTCCTTTAATGGAATTAACCCACTCCGGTTCAGCCCCGCTATTCTGAGAAGGTGCACTGCCCTGAGTACCCAGTAGTGAGCCCCCTGGTGAAGAGAAACACTCCGCTGTACAAGAAACACACTCTTTGCCTGACATAATGTAAAGGTGACATCACACAGACAGGAAAAGGTTAAGCACAATTAACCCACAAACAGCCCTTCAGAGAAATACAGAGTTGTTTGGAGCCAGCCCCCACCGCGCCCTTATCGCTAATGCCAAGCTTAGCCAGGTCGCAGACTAAGTAACCTGATAGGGGACTTAGTACACTAATAATCTCTCCCCCCCCCCTTGTTATGACCCCCTGGTACCACTGAGGTAAACTGGAGTCACTTCAGAGGAGCTGCGCGTCGCTGTCAGTCAGCGTCTGTGTCCACTGCAGAGGGAAAAATAAGAATTTACTCACCGGTAATTCTATTTCTCGTAGTCCGTAGTGGATGCTGGGAACTCCGTAAGGACCATGGGGAATAGACGGGCTCCGCAGGAGACTGGGCACTCTAAAAGAAAGATTAGGTACTATCTGGTGTGCACTGGCTCCTCCCTCTATGCCCCTCCTCCAGACCTCAGTTAAGGAAACTGTGCCCGGAAGAGCTGACACAACAAGGAAAGGATTTGGAATCCAGGGTAAGACTATACCAGCCACACCAATCACACCGTACTTGTGATAACCATACCCAGTTAACAGTATGAACAACAACTGAGCCTCAGTAACAGATGGCTCATAACAATAACCCTTCATTTAAGCAATAACTATATACATGTATTGCAGAGAGTCCGCACTTGGGACGGGCGCCCAGCATCCACTACGGACTACGAGAAATAGAATTACCGGTGAGTAAATTCTTATTTTCTCTGACGTCCTAGTGGATGCTGGGAACTCCGTAAGGACCATGGGGATTATACCAAAGCTCCCAAACGGGCGGGAGAGTGCAGATGACTCTGCAGCACCGAATGAGCAAAGGCAAGGTCCTCCTCAGCCAGGGTATCAAACTTGTAGAACTTAGCAAATGTGTTTGAACCCGACCAAGTAGCAGCTCGGCAAAGCTGTAAAGCCGAGACCCCTCGGGCAGCCGCCCAAGAAGAGCCCACCTTCCTTGTGGAATGGGCTTTTACTGATTTAGGATGCGGCAATCCTGTTGCAGAATGAGCTTGCTGAATCGTGTTACAGATCCAGCGCGCAATAGTTTGCTTTGAAGCAGTAGCACCCAGCTTGTTGGGTGCATGCAGGATAAACAGCGAGTCAGTTTTCCTGACTCCAGCCGTCCTGGCTACATATATTTTCAAAGCCCTGACTACATCTACATCACTCCTGACTGTAGGAAGTGCAGGAATCGACCCAGCTGGAATTCCTCTGTAGGGGCCTTCCTGGCCTCACACCAAGCAACATATTTTCGCCATATACGGTGATAATGTTGTGCTGTCACGTCTTTCCTAGCCTTTATCAGCGTGGGAATCACTTCATCTGGAATGCCCTTTTCTGTTAGGATCCGGCGTTCAACCGCCATGCCGTCAAACGCAGCCGTGGTAAGTCTTGGAACAGACAAGGCCCCTGCTGTAACAGGTCCTGTCTGAAAGGCAGAGGCCATGGGTCCTCTGAGATCATTTCTTGTAGTTCTGGGTACCAAGTTCTTCTTGGCTAATCCGGAACGATGAGTATAGTTCTTACTCCTCTCTTTCTTACTATCCTCAGTACCTTGGGTATGAGAGGAAGAGGAGGGAACACATAAACCGACTGGTACACCCACGGTGTCACTAGTGCGTCCACAGCTATCGCCTGAGGGTCCCTTGACCTGGCGCAATATTTTTTTAGCTTTTTGTTGAGGCGGGACGCCATCATGTCCACCTGTGGCCGTTCCCAACGGTTTACAATCTGCGTGAAGACTTCTGGATGAAGTCCCCACTCTCCCAGGTGGAGGTCGTGCCTGCTGAGGAAGTCTGCTTCCCAGTTGTCCACTCCCGGAATGAACACTGCTGACAGTGCTAGCACGTGATTTTCCGCCCATCGGAAAGTGTGGTGTGCAGTGGGAGCAATGGCGCACAGCTGCAGTGCTGTGCGCTACCTTAATGAAGACCGGAGTCTTCTGCCGCCAATTTTATCTCCTTCTTCTGTCTTCTGGCTCTACAAGGGGGACGGCGGCGCGGCTCCGGGAACGGACGATCGAGGTCAGGGCCTGTGTTCGGACCCTCTGGAGCTATTGGTGTCCAGTAGCCTAAGAAGCACAAGCTAGCTGCAAGCAGGTAGGTTTGCTTCTCTCCCCTCAGTCCCACGAAGCAGTGAGTCTGTTGCCAGCAGATCTCACTGAAAATAAAAAACCTAAGAAATACTTTCTTTCTAGCAAGCTCAGGAGAGCCCACTAGGAGCACCCAGCTCTGGCCGGGCACAGATTCTAACTGAGGTCTGGAGGAGGGGCATAGAGGGAGGAGCCAGTGCACACCAGATAGTACCTAATCTTTCTTTTAGAGTGCCCAGTCTCCTGCGGAGCCCGTCTATTCCCCATGGTCCTTACGGAGTTCCCAGCATCCACTAGGACGTCAGAGAAATGGCGCTGGTGAGCTGCTGGATCCGCTCATAGTGAAGACCCCGCCCCTTCAATGGCGCATGGTCTTCCCGCTTTTTTAAACTGGCTGAGGTAATCTGGTGCTTAAAATGGAGAGAAAACCGTTTTAAGCTGTTTTTGCCAGTGTGAGTACTGTGTACAGTGTACTGAGACACAGCTGTGTACTGTGTCTGGAGACGCATTCCGGCCCGGTTAGAAGCCGTGCATTTCCGTACCCTCATGCCGCCATAATGGCCGGCGCCCTGCTAACTGGGACGCCAGCTTAGTACTCCCCACTCTTCATTCTTCTGGCTCTGTTAGGGGTGGCGGCGTGCTGCGGGAATGTACGCTCGCCGTGGTGGGGCTTGCGAATAGTTCCCTCAGGAGCTCAGTGTCCTTTCAGCGGGGAACGGGACCATTAACCCTTCAAGAGGTTGAGCCGTTCCTCCCCCCTAAGTCCCACGAAGCAGGCAGGCTGGTGCCATCCAGCCTTTTCTGAAAATAACAAATGTGCTCCTCCAGGCACATTTTCTAAACTGAGTCTGGTAGGAGGGGTATAGAGGGAGGAGCCAGCACTCACTATCAAATTCTTAAAGTGCCCATGGCTACTAGTGGACTAGTCTATACACCATGGTACTAAGTGGAACCCCAGTATCTTCTAGGACGTAAGAGAAAGATTGGTGTATTGTGTGTTGCAAAATGACCACAACTTTACCTACTCCTGTAGTCACTATGAGGAGCATTGCTAAACAATGTGGTGAGTGATGCCGGGGGTACAATATAGCTGGAAGACATTCTATTGCTTTTGTAATATGGATCGTCTCAAAATGCAGCTTTTCTGGTGTTTGAACATCTGTCCAAGACAAGAAGTATGTCTTTCTGTTGTTAAACATTTACTTATTTAGCACCAGCATACTCCATTTTGTATTACAAATGGGAACAAAATGGCAGCAAGGATGGTGTAATGGTTATCATTACTGCTTCACAGCACTGAGGTGGGATCAGTATGATATCCCGGCTGTCGGGATTCCAGCAGTCAGTAGACTGACACCGGAATCCCGATAGCTGGGATACCGGCACCTTGTGGGCTCGCTGCACTTGCCACGCTTCGGGACTGGTGGTGACCAGTTATATTCATGGCATGGACCACCACCCGAGTGGAGATTCCGGGCGGCGGGCGGCCGGATCATGCAGTTTTGGACGATGAGTCCAAATTGAGCTGCATGCACGGCCGGCACCAAGGGTCGTTAACAAGAGTAAGGACTGCCTCGCAGCTGCATTGAATATAGATTGTAGACCTCTGCGATCCCTACTAGCGGCATTGTTACCGCTTCCTCCCCTCACCCCTGGTGGCTGTGGGTGTAGGGTTAATGTTTAAAAAATAGAATAACATTGCTTTTTACAATTGGACTACAGGTACTAGCAAGCCTGCCCTGGAATACCGACACTTGTGGAACAACAACTGCCAGCATCCGCTGGCACGGCCTATAAAGAAAGTATTAAAATAAAGATGGTAGGCGGACACCACAGTGGCTCCTCTTCTGTCCATGTAGGCATCCATAGGTTTTCAGAGAAAAACAAAGCGAAAACCAGAGCCCCACAGACAGCACTGTACACGGTGTACAATGCAAATGCAAATTGACAGGTCTCTTAGAGTGCTGCTTCCCACGCTCTCAGCCAATCAGCACATTCCCACACCCACCACCACCAGCGTGCAAGGAATAGCTTGGAACCTAAGCCTAGGCCTTGGGTTTCCTCTGGAGGGGGCCCCTTGGTTTGTTTGTTTTGGGGTTTTTTTTTGGGGGGGGGGGGAGGGGGGACGACTTTCCGAGGAATTCCAGGCCAAGGCTGAGCAGTTTGGGGTGGGTTGCCTTTATGGCAGGAGGATCTCACGCCGTGTGCCCCACTGCTATAGCATCAGTTCCCTTGCTGGTTCAGTCTGGTGCTGAGTTATTACAAAATAGTAGAAACTAACACCATCCCATCCCCCCCCACCCCCTATTTTCCGATACCAGCCCAGGCTGCCAGGCTGAGAGGGTTTGGTGCTGGTTGTTTTTTTTTTTTTTTTTTTGGGGGGGGGGGGAGGGGAACCCTATGTTTTGTTGTTTTTACCTCTTTCTTTACAGTTTCACCTAATGAAGCCTGCTTCTGTTTGAACGGGTTTCCCATCCTTTCTTAACTTGTATTTGCTGTCGGTTTTGAACTGAACGATGAAACCCGACGGTGTTTAGAGAAGCAAAACCTGACAGACATCGACGTCAGGTTTTAATTAAAAGTCAAACCCGACAGATGGTAAATAGTCATTTTTTTGGGCAGTAACACGACAACGATAAGTCGTTTTCTGTCAGTTTTGGTTTAGAACCAAAACCGACCTTTAGTAAAGTTATCCCCAGTTCTCTGTGTAATTTCTATGAGGAGATGCTTTAAAAAATGAAATTATTCCTCAGAAATGGTGATCAAAGTGCTACGTCAGAAGTGTACGCCAAAGCAGAGGCCTCCTGCGGCATTTGCATGTTTTTGTACAGCAGCTGCGTCCAAAGACCCAGTTGCTGTATAACTGCGCCCATCTCTGAATCAGGACCTACAGTAAATCAGTAGTAGCCATGGCTAGAGTTTCCCGATGCTCAGAGCATGGATGGAGGATCTTTATGCAGATACTGTATTCCAAAGAAAGTAAGTAGACAAATCTTACTGAATAATATCGAAATAATTTAGAAATGATTCACTAGATGCCGTCACGTTCTCAGAAATGCACATTGGCCCGTTTTTATGCTAAATAAGATAGATAATGTGACACCCTGGATCTCGATATTAAGACACACATATTGAAGTTGTTCAAGACCACAAATTAGTTTTTATGTCATGATTTGGAATGACATATTTAAAATCTTTGATGCTGTGTATTTGTAATCTTATATCATCATACTCAGATGTTACGAGGCAACATTTTTTCTTTTTGTGGGCCCAATTCCGATAGGGAATACAGCACCACGCTGTCAGGCCCAGGGCTTGATGGCACTATGGCAACACCTGCTGGCAGCAGTGCCTGCTGGAAATGAAACTTTCAGATGGACCCACCGCTCTTTGTGCCCTCCTGATTTTGTCACTACCAGCCTAGGCTGAAGAGCTAGTGTTGGTTTAATATAGTGGGGGACCAAACAAATATAAAGAGCATTGCTGTAAGGGTCTCCAGGGTGCACGCAGCACTATAAAAGTGACATGTTTTTGCAATGACGTTGCAGCGCGATCAGCTATTTGGGAACCAAAGGCAGGTTCACTTTAGTCAAACGACCTCTAGAAAATACAGTGGTTTTGAGCTGAAAGACATTGTCAATGTGCGCAGTTTCCCAATCCCACCCAAAATCACTGTTTAGTACATTTTGTTCTAATTATCACTTGACCACACTTCTCTATCAAGGACATTTGTTGTTGGGAGACAGAAGGTAAGCTACTGTACATCAGCTACCTCAGGAAACCAATAGATCATTTCCTGGGTCTTCAAGACAGCAGTACAAAGAAGCTCATACTCATCATCCAGATAAACAAAAGACTAGCTTGTATATGAGTACATCATCTAAAAGGTCCTTTTGCCCTGTTAGAGGAATGCCATCAAGATACCGTATGTGCAATGCAATCCTCAACTGATCCACTGGGTGGCAGAATTGCAGGATATATGGAGGCCTGAATATACACTAAACAAGATTGCTGGATACGGGTCAATATATGCAATGATGCAAGATACACAGGATACTGTTTTTGAAAAAATCTCAGACTCCACAATCCTCTGTACAAGTGATGGATCTACAGTATGCAGTGGTTTAAACATGCCAAAGAAAGTAAATTCTCAAGTACCTCTCTCCAAAAGATGCTGGGGCTTCTAATACAACCTCTGCCTGGTAGAAAAACACGGGGTCTTTAAACAGTTCTTATTTTAAGATGACTCAATCAATATGTGCACACAGAACACTTCCGCACAAGTATCAGTGAACTCTATAATTAATGCAACAGAAATAACTGAATTGCTGCTGTCAACAGACTAACAGGATACTTCCCAGCATGTTCCAACGGCACCACAAAACCATTATTTTGCCTAGGACAGCATTTCCAGTTTATGTGATTGCCACTTGGTCTCTTAAAATCTCTCAGAACCTTTATCAGAGTGCTATTAGTTCTGGAGGCTGCAGATAGGCAACAGGGACATGGTAGTGCGGCTCTATCTGCAGGACTTCTATCTGATAGGGAACATAAAAAACAGCGCACAAACCAACACACTCTAAGTAATATAATTTCTACAAGATAATAAATACAGGCAAGCGTTGCGGCAAACCAACTGTCACGGTCCGGCGGGAGACTGTGCAGAGGAGCCGACTCTTACCTGTCCGGTCCCTTTGGAGAGGTCCAGCTGGCGGAGGTGCGGGCTGCTGGCGTCGGGCAGGGTGTGCTGGGAGGACAGGCAGGGGCACTGGTTGGCAGCTCAGCAGACTGGCAGCATGTTCCTCCGGCAGGGGTTAGCAGTGCTGCTATGGAGCCAGGGCTTCTGTGAACAGGCTGGGCTGTGTTCCCAGTGGCCATCTTGGATGTGGGCAAAAAGCCTGTCTTGCCCACACTTCACCAATTTATCAATTCCCTGTGGGCAATTAGCGCTGAGAAGCTGCTATAAGACAGGAAGGCCTGGAGGAGGGAATTTGCCAGTGCAACGTCTTTCACAGTATCTGTGAAGCTAGTTCTCTGTGCTTCTGCAGCGTCTCCAGTGTCAGGTTCTTGAAACAGCAAATTACCAAAGCCTCCTGATATAGCCTTACGCAGACTGCCGACTCTGTTCCCGTGTCCTACCCAGCTACCTGTTCTGGACGCCGCAGTAACCAGCCTTCGGAATTTCTCCTTAAAGTACTGGGTCACGGTTCCGGTATCCTCAGCCACCCACTAACCTACAGTAGTATCTCTATTCAACTGTCTTTGGCGAACTCTGTTAAACTATTCCAAGTAATAAATGCGCAAGACCTTCATCCGTCCCGCTCGTTTGTTATTCAGAGATCCAAGTGCACCAGAATCATCTTCCCCAAATCCGGATCCACAAGAATCCTCAGACGTGACAGTTTGCACTGGCCCCATGGATCCAGGAACTGGACAGGATTCTGGCTCGGATCTCCTACAGAGCATAGCGAGGCATCTGGAGGGATCGGAAAATTCACAGCAACATTTGGCGCAGTGCCTCCAGGAGATATCCACTCGGCAGGATTCCATCCAAACCTCTCTAGCGAATACTACTCCTGCCCGTCGACCGGAGTCACAAGTTTCTCAGCCCGTCCTGGCGTCATTGGGGTCATCACCGTCCTCTCTCCGTTTGCCAACCCCCAACAAGTTTGACGGGTACTCTAAACTCTGTTGTGGATTCCTTAATCAGTGCGATGTGCACTTTATGTTACAGTCAGCCAATTTCCCAACGCAAAAGGCGAAGGTGGCGTACATAGTCTCCTTACTCTCAGAGGCAGCCCTGGAATGGGTCTCACCGCTCTGGGAAAGAGATGATGCTCTGTTGAGTGACTATCCAAAATTCCTAGCCACTTTTAGGAAGATCTTTGATGAACCGGGACGCTCGACATCAGCATCCATTGAGATTATTCGTCTACGCCAAAGAAATAGGCCAGTCGGCCAGTATATCATTCAGTTTCAAACCTACGCGTCTGAACTACAATGGAATGAGGAAGCTTTGGTTGCAGCATTTTGGAGTGGCCTTTCTGACCGTTTGAAGGATGATCTAGCGACTCAAGACTTACCACCAAAACTGGATGACCTCATTTCATTATGTAACAAAGTCGATCTACGATTCCGGGAGAGGCAGGCCGTAAAAAGCAAGGGCGATCGCTATCGTTTCCGCCCTGTACCTCTGGCACCCCCTCCGCTAGCAGTAGATTCTCCTGACGGACCCATGCAGCTGAACCGGGCCCGACAAACTCCTGAGGAGCGCCAGAAACGGCGGCGAGAACATTTGTGTCTTTACTGTGGGGCACCGGGACACATGGTGGCATCATGCCCACAGCGTCCGGGAAACTCACGCTCCTAACTGGGATAGAAGACACCAGGTTAGGAGTTTTGTCTCGGTCTCCAAAATCCTCTGAACCTACCCTACCAGTCACTATTGAACTCTCGCAAGGTACTAAGTCCATTCTCTCTCTTTTAGATACAGGAGCAGCAGAGAATTTCATCACTGCCCATCTGGTTCAGCAGCTTCAGATCCCTGTGCTAGATTTGTCCTGTTCCATTTCGTTATCTGCGGTTGATGGAAGCCGTATTCCTGGTGGAGTAATTTCTCAATGGACTCTTCCTATTTCAGTTGGTATCGGTGCTCTTCATAAAGAGCAATTGGAACTTTTAGTTATACCCAAGGCATCACATGAAATTGTGCTGGGTTACCCTTGGTTTAGTAGGCATAACCCACATATCGATTGGCACTCCATGCAAATCTTATCCTGGGGGAAGACTTGTTTGACCTCTTGTTTGCCGTGTATCAAACCACTCAATAAAACCCTTGTCACATCACCCCCGCAGATTCCGTCTCAGTACGCTTCCTTCTCCGACGTCTTCAGTAAACAGGGAGCAGATATCTTGCCACCCCATAGGAAATGGGACTGTCCTATAGACCTCGAACCAGGGAAAGATCCACCCAGAGGTCGGACCTACCCTTTATCAATTCCAGAAACTAAGGCTATGTCCGAGTATATCCGAGAAAACTTGGCCAAGGGGTTAATTCGGTCATCTACCTCACCAGCCGGAGCTGGGTTCTTCTTTGTCCAGAAAAAAGATGGGGGGTTAAGACCTTGTATAGATTACCGGGGCCTGAATAACATCACGGTAAAAAATCGTTACCCTCTACCCCTCATTTCCGAATTACTTGATCGAGTCAAGGGAGCGACCATCTTCTCCAAACTAGACCTAAGAGGAGCCTACAATCTGATCAGGATACGAGCAGGCGACGAATGGAAAACCGCGTTCAATACCAGGGATGGTCATTTTGAATATCTCGTCTTGCCATTTGGTCTGAGTAACGCCCCTGCCGTATTCCCAAATTTTGTCAATGAAATTTTCCGAGACCTTCTATATCAATCTGTCGTGGTCTATCTGGACGACAAATTAATCTTTTCCCCAGACCTTGGCACACATCGACGACACGTCCTAAAGGTTCTACGTAGACTACGGGAGAATCATCTGTATTGCAAGCTAGAGAAATGCATCTTCGAACAGGTTTCAATTCCCTTTCTAGGGTATATAATTTCAGGCTCCAGATTACAGATGGATCCGGAGAAAGTACAAGCCATATTAAATTGGTCAAGACCTTCCTCTCTTAAAGTGGTGCAGCGTTTTCTGGGGTTCTCTAACTACTATCGGAAATTTATTAGAGGATTCTCCGCCTTGGTAGCCCCCATCACCGCTCTTACTCGAAAAGGAGCAGACCCGTCTCATTGGTCCCCAGAAGCAGAGTCCGCTTTCCAACTGCTTAAACAAGCATTCATATCAGCACCAGTATTAAGGCAACCAGATATAAATAAACCCTTTTTCCTCGAAGTGGACGCCTCCTCGGAAGCGGTAGGGGCGGTACTCTCTCAGAGGTATGAAGATCATAAGTTCCATCCTTGTGGTTACTTCTCGAAGAAGTTTCTCCCTGCCGAGAAGAATTACACTATCGGGGAGCAGGAGTTGTTGGCAGTCAAGCTAGCCCTAGAGGAATGGCGATACCTCCTGGAAGGAGCTAACTTCCCTATTACCATTTATACAGATCATCGGAACTTAACCTTCCTGAAAGATCTACAATATCTGAGTCCGCGTCTTGCTCGTTGGACCATGTTCTTATCCAGCTTTTCGTTCATCCTGACTTATCGGCCCGGTTCACAGAATCTAAAAGCAGATGCTCTGTCACGGTCAAACACACCCCGTCCTAGATGCAAAAGTTTTTGCCTCCACTCGTCTACAACCTCCTGCAGGGAAAACTTTTGTCACTCCCCAACTACGGAAGAAACTCATATCTTGGGCTCACACTTCCCGATTTTCAGGTCATCCAAGTGTTCACAAGATAATGGAATTTCTGCAGAGATCCTATTGGTGGCCCACGCTGAAAGCAGATGTGACAGCCTTCATTTCCTCCTGCGTTAAGTGCGCCCAACACAAAGTCTCTCAGCAACCTCCAGCTGGGAAGTTACTGCCTCTTTCTGTACCCTTTCAACCATGGTCCCATTTATCAATGGACTTCATAACAGAATTACCAACTTCTAGAGCAGTGGTTCTCAAACTCAGTCCTCAGGACCCCACACGGTTCACGTTTTCCATGTCACCCAGCAACTGCACTGTGTATCACCAACTGTCACATTTTAAAAATCTACAGGTGACCTGCAACACATGAACCGTGTAGGGTCCTGAGGACCGAGTTTGAGAACCTGTGTTCTAGAGGCTACACTACAATCTGGGTGGTGATAGACAAATTCTCCAAAATGGCCCACTTTGTACCATTGAAGAAATTACCAACAGCGTCTGAATTGGCCCATCATTTCATTTCCGAGATTTTCAGGCTTCACGGTCTTCCCACCGAAATAGTGTCTGATTGAGGGGTGCAATTTGTAGCAAAGTTCTGGAAATCTATTTGCACAGCCTTACAAATCAAATTGCAGTATTCCACAGCCTATCATCCACAGTCCAACGGTTCCACGGAACGAGTTAATCAAGATTTGGAGACCTTTCTACGCATTCACCTTTCCTCTTCTCAGGATGATTGGGTAGAACATTTACCTTGGGCTGAGTTCGCCCACAACAATACTTACCATTCTTCTACTGGGCTTACGCCCTTCCTCATTGTTTACGGAGCCCATCCTAAAGTTCCAGCATTTCAAAGTCTACCGGCACTCGACTTACCAGCAGTGGAAGCTTCCCTTAAGCATTTTTTGAACATTTGGAATCAGGTTCATACCAATCTTCAAAAGGCTTCTCTCCGTTACAAGAAATGGGCTGATAGAAAACGAAGAACAATTCCTAGTCTCAAGGTAGGAAACCAAGTTTGGCTTTCTACAAAGAACTTACGCTTACGAGTACCTTCAATGACGTTTGCCCCCCGCTTTATAGGTCCTTTTCCAATTGTGGGAATAATTAATCCAGTGTCTTATAAACTCAGACTACCCCCTTACCTCAAAATTCCTTCTTCTTTCTATGTTTCCTTGCTAAAACCTTTAGTTTTCAAGTGATTTCGGAGACTGTTACCACGACCACCCAAAGTACTCACCAAGAGTGGAATAGAGTTTGAGGTTAAAAAGGTACTTGACTCCCGAATTCGTTATGGTCGGTTACAGTACCTATTAGACTGGAAAGGATATGTTCCGGAGGAACGGTCCTGGGAGTACGCAACAGATGTTCATGCCCCAGCATTAGTTCGCAAATTTCATTCTGAACATCCAGAGAAGCCTAAAATGTGTCCAGGGGCCACTCTAAAGAGGGGGGGGGGGGGGGGTAATGTCACGGTCCGGCGGGAGACTGTGCAGAGGAGCCGGCTCTTACCTGTCCGGTCCCTTTGGAGAGGTCCAGCTGGCGGAGGTGCGGGCTGCTGGCGTCGGGCAGGGTGTGCTGGGAGGACAGGCAGGGGCACTGGTTGGCAGCTCAGCAGACTGGCAGCATGTTCCTCCGGCAGGGGTTAGCAGTGCTGCTATGGAGCCAGGGCTTCTGTGAACAGGCTGGGCTGTGTTCCCAGTGGCAATCTTGGATGTGGGCAAAAAGCCTGTCTTGCCCACACTTCACCAATTTATCACTTCCCTGTGGGCAATTAGTGCTGAGCAGCTGCTATAAGACAGACAGGCCTGGAGGAGGGAATTTGCCAGTGCAACGTCTTTCACAGTATCTGTGAAGCTAGTTCTCTGTGCTCCCGCAGCATCTCCAGTGTCAGGTTCTTGTTACAGCAAATTACCCAAGCCTCCTGATATAGCCTTATGCAGAATGCCGACTCTGTTCCCGTGTCCTACCCAGCTACCTGTTCTGGACGCCGCAGTAACCAGCCTTCGGAATGTCTCCTTAAAGTACTGGGTCACGGTTCCGGTATCCTCAGCCACCCGCTAACCTACAGTAATATCTCTATTCAACTGTCTTTGGCAAACTCTGTTAAACTATTCCAAGTAATAAATGCGCAAGACCTTCATCCGTCCCGCTCGTTTGTTATTCAGAGATCCAAGTGTACCAGAATCATCTTCCCCAAATCCGGATCCACAAGAATCCTCAGACGTGACACCAACCCAACAACTTCAGTTTTCACCAATACATACACAGCACAGGACAAAGATTCCTAAGAGGATTCAGAGTTCCTGCTCCATTATTAATAGGGACAATCATTTAAAAGGCAAAACCAACCTGGTCAGAGTTGGGCAGGCTCACCAGAAACGCTGAGATGCCGCCCAGTTAGAATTTTTTTCTTGGGAGAACACTGAAGACCATTATGTGTCCTACAGTTAGTTCCTCTCATTTCTTGACCACTGAAGAAGAAAGAGGTAGAAGTAGTGATGGCAATTCTTCCATACTGGCCTCTCAAGCTCTGGTTTGCAGTAGCATGGGAAATGCTCACAGACCTACCTTGGCGTCCACCTTCCGTTTGAGTCAAGGGCAATTTTTTTCTTTCAAACCCAAAAAGTTAATCAATTAAGGTTATGAAGACTGAGTGGGGAATATAAAATCCTCTGATTTTTCAAAAAGGGAGCAATTCTGGTGAATTTCCTTCAAGTTGCAAGTAGACATATGTAATAGAATGCATACAGAGGCAAGAACCCCACACAATCAGTGTTGATGTGAGGCAAATCGCCGCCCTGATTTTCTGTATGTCAGACACACACAACTTGGAGGGGGGTGTGCAACAAAGAGCGTAGGTTCCCCATAAATTTCCTTTACCAGCACTACAAGACAGGGCTGAAGACACTATTGCAGGGGGATGGGGAGGACATGTGGCTGGGGTCCCCCTGACGTTTTTTTACATGGACCAAAGACAACTCTTCCCAAATGAATTAAGTGAGCTATAAATTGGGGTTTCTTTTTAATAAAATATTTTTTTCTAAAGTGTGTACATTCTGTTCTTATTGGGAAAGTCGTCAATATCCCGGCTTTCAGCATGCAGACGATCAGAATCCTGGTTAGAGACTTAATCTAAGTCTCTAGGATCAGGACCCTTTGAACCCTTGCAAGATACAACAGTGTCTCACTAAGGGCTTTATTTATGAAGCGGTGGCTTTATGAGCTGACACTTCCCAGTATGTTGGAGGTGAAAAAAAACAAAAAAAAAAAAACAGAACTCACAAGCCCAGAATGCTTTACAATTGTCACCTCCAACCACCCTATGGTTCTTTTCCTGGTCACAATTACCCCTGCCAGAAGTTTAGGATCTCAGGTATAATAGCACAATGAGACATTTTTTAATATGTACACAGATAATATGGTTTTAGGAATAAACCCAGCTCCTCTGCCGAAGGCAGTGTCTACATGCCATATCATTTAAGAAATTGTACTTCTTTGTCCACAACCAACTATTGAAAAGGAGGCAAGAGGACTCTCTAGATGTAGTCAGAGCAATTACTGTACATCTTTCAAGAACAAAAACATTCAGGAAAACAGATAATCTCTTTATAGTTAGCGTTCCCCCTAGGCTGTTTCAGCGGGGCCCTGTGCCTTGCTTGATTTGAATATGCTAAAATGCACCCTGCCCTAATAGAGGCAACCTGCTGAAACAACCTACTGGGTGCCGTCCCGGAGGGAGTAAAGTTGTGGATGAACACTCACTGACGGGTAAATAGATGCGGTCGTATGCGCATGGCATCTATTCCCAGTGCAGGGAGTACATGGGGTCAGCCCAGCAACTCTGTGAGTGATGAAAAGGAGGGGGCATGTGTCTCAAGACCATGACCCGTTTTCCAGGTAACCACGCCCCTTTTTTTACGCATGCGTCCTAGACGCGCACAAAAGTGCACTTTTTACAGATAGGCGTCCTACCCAATTAGAAAGGTAGAATTAACAGTTCCGGAAGGTCCATGTAAGGCAAACTCTAGCACAATGTATTTCAGAGACTAATCCTTTGGCTTATAAATTGGACAGACATCAGATGCCAAAAAAACCGAGGACACGTTCCATGTGGGTGGCATTAATATCATAGGCACACAGAGTTCAGGCTTCAACAAATGATCTATGCAAAGCAGCAGGCTGAAAATCACTTTATTAATTACATAAAAACTGAATTTGACGGCAAATAAGAACCATGGGCCCAATTCTCTCAACATTTCCT
The DNA here is from genome assembly GCF_028390025.1 of Pseudophryne corroboree. Lineage (NCBI taxonomy): Eukaryota > Metazoa > Chordata > Amphibia > Anura > Myobatrachidae > Pseudophryne > Pseudophryne corroboree. Next base: position 387,986,327 of record NC_086451.1, read on the forward strand.
TCTTGATATTGCAGCTTTAACTAACACTCGGCTTGGGGGGGTGGGTGGGTGGGTGGTATCCAATTACTCATGGTAAATTACAGCGGATAATTGTATCGCTGGGGACTATTCAATTAGTCCCAATAAACCGTCGGTGGGAGCGGATTATCTGGGGTTTTGTTTTACCTGCCTTAGGCAAGCACAACCAAATCACCAAAGGCAGCTGCTGCGGCCGGTGAAAACACACAGGTCTAACTAAACGTGTATATTCAGGAGAATTTTTTTTTTCCAGACGACCTAATAGTATAGCACGAACAAAAAATATTGGAGAAACATCGGGAAAAATAGCATAAAACGTCCGTTTTTCACTCCCGATGTTTCTTCACAGCTAATTGGATATCACTCTTGAAGTGGAAAAAAATCTTCAAGCAATAGATCAATACATATTTTATATTGATCAATGTGGCTTACTTTCTTTGAGTCTATCCTGGGTTTTTTAACATTCCGTTCATCAGTGCTGCCATGAAGGACTGAGGGGGATATCCAATTAGCCCCAGTAAAACATCGGGTGCGAAAAATGTATGTTTCACCAATTATTTTTTTTTACAGGCTATTCTAATTGACCACCTGTAAAAAAAATGCCATTTCTCCCGAAAACACACAGGTTCAGTGAAACCTGTGTGTTTTCGGAAGAAACAGTAGAGAGGGGCTGTTTCTGGGGATTTGGTTTCACGTGCCAGCTTATCGGGGCTAATTAGATAGCCCCCGTCGGGGCAATTAGCACCGGTAAATTACCTGGGCTAATTGGATATCCCGCTAAGGCTGAAATAAGAAAATTGTTCTCACCTATAACTTCATTTTCTTGACGTAAGCAATGGCGGGCACAATGGCCCTCATTCCGAGTTGTTCGCTCGGTATTTTTCATCGCATCGCAGTGAAAATCCGCTTAGTACGCATGCGCAATGTTCGCACTGCGACTGCGCCAAGTAACTTTACTATGAAGAAAGTATTTTTACTCACGGCTTTTTCTTCGCTCCGGCGATCGTAATGTGATTGACAGGAAATGGGTGTTACTGGGCGGAAACACGGCGTTTCAGGGGCGTGTGGCTGAAAACGCTACCGTTTCCGGAAAAAATGCAGGAGTGGCCGGAGAAACGGTGGGAGTGCCTGGGCGAACGCTGGGTGTGTTTGTGACGTCAACCAGGAACGACAAGCACTGAACTGATCGCACAGGCAGAGTAAGTCTGGAGCTACTCTGAAACTGCTAAGTAGTTAGTAATCGCAATATTGCGAATACATCGGTCGCAATTTTAAGAAGCTAAGATTCACTCCCAGTAGGCGGCGGCTTAGCGTGTGTAACTCTGCTAAATTCGCCTTGCGACCGATCAACTCGGAATGAGGGCCAATGTTTCCTCCCATACTATCCATGTAGCAGCTTGGGAAGTTACGAAAACACAGCGAAAAAGGGGCAGTAATGCTGGCCATACACGGCTCGATAGTTGGAGTGCCTCTGTAGGGTGTAGTATGTTATGCCGGTGGTCGTGCTCCCGGCGGCAAGCATACCTGCGCCGGAATCCCGACTGCTGGCATACCGACAGCTGGGCGAGCGCAAAGGAGCCCCTTGCGGGCTCGCTGCGGTTTCTCCCTCCAGGGGGGGGGTCGTGGACCCCCAAGAGGGAGAAAAGCTGTCGGTATGCCGGCGGTCGGGATTCCGGCACCGGTATGCTGGTCGTCGGGAGCCCGGCCGCCGGCAAACTGAAGACCACCCCCACAGTACACTACACAACGTATAGAGAAGGTCTCCATTCACATTCTTAAGTTGGATGAATGATAGTTGGGTTGATCGGACAGGACTGAAAATCAAAGCAAACAATCCAGACCGTATTTCAGGCTGTGAGTGATCATCACTCAGGTCCATACACTGAATGCGAACACTACTCAACAAATGTAAAACAATTCTCTGCATGTGAATATGTGATTTTGCCTAATTTAGGGATGTTGAATTACGTGGAAAAATCAGATTTCCTCTATCACGTTAGATTTATTAGATACACACAAATAACAGAAGTGGTAATAGCGATAGCTGATAAAAGTAAGGTATGTGAAAATTTCAATTGATCTCTATAGAACTGAAATATTCTCATTGAAATCCTTTATTTAAAAAAACTAATAAAACTAGAAAAAAGCTAAAAAAAAAAAATGCAGAAACTAAACTTCAGAAACTCTTAACAATCCAAATTAGCCGGAATGTAATTGTTAATAAAAGATAAAATGTAAAGTCGCTTTGCTTTAAAGAAATAGGATACTGACGCTTTCAGTTTGTACAGTGTCTCAATGGTCTCTCTAAAAAGGAACCAACAGAAGTCTCCCATCACTGCAGGGTCCTAGTGCCCTTGGCAGCAATGCTCCATTGTCAGAATGTCTTGGTGAAAACGTTCCCCCTGTTCATCACTTACGCTACCCAGGTTGTCAGGGAAACTGTCTAAATGGGAATGAAAAAGTGTATATTACAGTAAGTGACACTCTACAACCCATAGTCTTATAGCTGTCCAATAGTTCATTTACAATGGGCACGTAGCTAGCCTCTTTTCTATTTCCTGAGAGTCCACGCATAGCAGACTTGAAGCAGGACCAAGCAGCAGACTCAATTTCCATCAATTTATCATTAAATATTTCATTGTAATCAGTTATCTTATTTGGGGGGCAACAAATATTCCTTCTGTTAGCCTTGCTTAGCTTCGGAAACTTTTCCTTCAGATAACTGAGAGCCTGGCCTTCTTTATCCAGAGATTTAATTAAATTCTTTATAAAATATTATAAAATGATTTTATGTGGTTCAACCAATGGAGTGTACTTGACGTTTTTTCTCTCCAGAAACATAACTTTATCTCTCTGGCCACTTCTTTGTAATACAGGTTGAGTCTCCCTTATCCAAAATGCTTGGGACCAGAGGTATTTTGGATATTGGATTTTTCCGTATTTTGGAATAATTGCATACCATAGTGAGATATCATGGTGATGGGACCTAAATCTAAGCACAGAATGCATTTATGTTACATATACACCTTATACACACAGTCTGAAGGTCATTTTAGTCAATATTTTTTATAACTTTGTGCATTAAACAAAGTGTGTCTACATTCACACAATTCATGTATGTTTCATATACACCTTATACACACAGCCTAAAGGTAATTTAATACAATATTTTTAATAACTTTGTGTATTAAACAAAGTTTGTGTACATTGAGCCATCAAAAAACAAAGGTTTCACTATCTCACTCTCACTCAAAAAAGTCCGTATTTCGGAATATTCCGTATTTCGGAATATATGGATATGGGATACTCAACCTGTATAGTGATTTTTAGTGTCTTTGCTGTCCCGTAAACACAGAAAATAAGAATTTACTTACCGATAATTCTATTTCTCGTAGTCCGTAGTGGATGCTGGGAACTCCGTAAGGACCATGGGGAATAGCGGCTCCGCAGGAGACTGGGCACAAAAGTAAAAGCTTTAGGACTACCTGGTGTGCACTGGCTCCTCCCCCTATGACCCTCCTCCAAGCCTCAGTTAGGATACTGTGCCCGGACGAGCGTACACAATAAGGAAGGATTTTGAATCCCGGGTAAGACTCATACCAGCCACACCAATCACACCGTACAACCTGTGATCTGAACCCAGTTAACAGCATGATAACAGAGGAGCCTCTGAAAAGATGGCTCCCAACAATAATAACCCGATTTTTGTAACAATAACTATGTACAAGTATTGCAGACAATCCGCACTTGGGATGGGCGCCCAGCATCCACTACGGACTACGAGAAATAGAATTATCGGTAAGTAAATTCTTATTTTCTCTGACGTCCTAGTGGATGCTGGGAACTCCGTAAGGACCATGGGGATTATACCAAAGCTCCCAAACGGGCGGGAGAGTGCGGATGACTCTGCAGCACCGAATGAGAGAACTCAAGGTCCTCCTCAGCCAGGGTATCAAATTTGTAGAATTTAGCAAACGTGTTTGCCCCTGACCAAGTAGCTGCTCGGCAAAGTTGTAAAGCCGAGACCCCTCGGGCAGCCGCCCAAGATGAACCCACCTTCCTTGTGGAATGGGCTTTTACAGATTTTGGCTGTAGCAGGCCTGCCACAGAATGTGCAAGCTGAATTGTACTACAAATCCAACGAGCAATAGTCTGCTTAGAAGCAGGAGCACCCAGCTTGTTGGGTGCATACAGGATAAACAGCGAGTCAGTCTTCCTGACTCCAGCCGTCCTGGAAACATATATTTTCAGGGCCCTGACTACGTCCAGCAACTTGGAGTCCTCCAAGTCCCTAGTAGCCGCAGGTACCACAATAGGCTGGTTCAAGTGAAACGCTGAAACCACCTTAGGGAGAAATCGAGGACGAGTCCTCAATTCTGCCCTGTCCGTATGAAAAATTAGGTAAGGGCTTTTATAGGATAAAGCCGCCAATTCTGAGACACGCCTGGCTGAAGCCAGGGCTAACAGCATTACCACTTTCCATGTGAGATATTTTAAGTCCACAGTGGTGAGTGGTTCAAACCAATGTGATTTTAGGAACCCCAAAACTACATTGAGATCCCAAGGTGCCACTGGAGGCACAAAAGGAGGCTGTATATGCAGTACCCCCTTGACAAACGTCTGAACTTCAGGAACTGAAGCCAGTTCTTTCTGGAAGAAAATCGACAGGGCCGAAATTTGAACCTTAATGGACCCTAATTTTAGGCCCATAGACAGTCCTGTTTGCAGGAAATGCAGGAAACGACCCAGTTGAAATTCCTCTGTAGGGGCCTCGCACCACGCAACATATTTACGCCAAATACGGTGATAATGCTGTACGGTTACATCCTTCCTGGCTTTGATCAGGGTAGGGATGACTTCATCCGGAATGCCTTTTTCCTTCAGGATCCGGCGTTCAACCGCCATGCCGTCAAACGCAGCCGCGGTAAGTCTTGAAACAGACAGGGTCAATGCTGGAGCAGGTCCTTTCTTAGAGGTAGAGGCCACGGGTCCTCTGTGAGCATCTCTTGAAGTTCCGGGTACCAAGTCCGTCTTGGCCAATCCGGAGCCACGAGTATAGTCCTTACTCCTCTCCTTCTTATGATTCTCAATACCTTGGGTATGAGAGGCAGAGGAGGGAACACATACACTTACTGGTACACCCACGGTGTTACCAGAGCGTCCACAGCTATTGCCTGAGGGTCCCTTGACCTGGCGCAATACCTGTCTAGTTTTTTGTTGAGGCGGGACGCCATCATGTCCACCTTTGGTTTTTCCCAACGGTTCACAATCATGTGGAAGACTTCTGGGTGAAGTCCCCACTCTCCCGGGTGGAGGTCGTGTCTGCTGAGGAAGTCTGCTTCCCAGTTGTCCACTCCCGGAATGAACACTGCTGACAGTGCTATCACATGATTTTCCGCCCAGCGAAGAATCCTTGCAACTTCTGCCATTACCCTCCTGCTTCTTGTGCCGCCCTGTCTGTTTACGTGGGCGACTGCCGTGATGTTGTCTGACTGGATCAGCACCGGCTGACCTTGAAGCAGAGGTCTTGCTAGGCTTAGAGCATTGTAGATGGCCCTTAGCTCCAGGATATTTATGTGAAGTGATGTCTCCAGGCTTGACCACAAGCCCTGGAAATTTCTTCCCTGTGTGACTGCTCCCCAGCCTCTCAGGCTGGCATCCGTGGTCATCAGGACCCAGTCCTGAATGCCGAATCTGCGGCCCTCTAAAAGATGAGCACTCTGCAACCACCACAGGAGAGACACCCTTGTCCTTGGTGACAAGATTATCCGCTGATGCATCTGAAGATGCGACCCGGACCATTTGTCTAGCAGATCCCACTGGAAGGTTCTTGCGTGGAATCTGCCGAATGGGATTGCTTCGTAAGAAGCCACCATCTTTCCCAGGACCCTTGTGCATTGATGCACTGAGACTTGGCCTGGTTTTAGGAGATTTCTGACTAGTTCGGATAACTCCCTGGCTTTCTCCTCCGGGAGAAACACCTTTTTCTGGACTGTGTCCAGGATCATCCTTAGGAATAGAAGTCGTGTCGTCGGGATCAGCTGCGATTTTGGAATATTGAGAATCCAACCGTGCTGGCGCAGCACTATCTGAGATAGTGCTACTCCGACTTCCAACTGTTCCCTGGATCTTGCCCTTATCAGGAGATCGTCCAAGTAAGGGATAACTAAAACTCCCTTCCTTCGAAGGAGTATCATCATTTCGGCCATTACCTTGGTAAAGACCCGGGGTGCCGTGGACAATCCAAACGGCAGCGTCTGAAACTGATAGTGACAGTTCTGTACCACAAACCTGAGGTACCCTTGGTGAGAAGGGTAAATTGGGACATGTAGGTAAGCATCTTTGATGTCCAGAGACACCATATAGTCCCCTTCTTCCAGGTTTTCAATCACTGCTCTGAGTGACTCCATCTTGAATTTGAACCTTTGTATGTAAGTGTTCAAGGATTTTAGGTTTAAAATTGGTCTCACCGAGCCGTCCGGCTTCGGTACCACAAATAGTGTGGAATAGTACCCCTTTCCCTGTTGCAGGAGGGGTACCTTGATTATCACCTGCTGGGAATACAGCTTGTGAATGGCTTCCAATACTGCCTCCCTGTCTGAGGGAGACGTCGGTAAAGCAGACTTTAGGAAACGGCGAGGGGGAGACGTCTCGAATTCCAATTTGTACCCCTGAGATACCACCTGAAGGATCCAGGGGTCCACTTGCGAGTGGGCCCACTGCGCACTGAACTTCTTGAGACGGGCCCCCACCGTGCCTGAGTCCGCTTGTAAAGCCCCAGCGTCATGCTGAGGACTTTGCGGAGGCGGGAGAGGGCTTTTGTTCCTGGGAACTGGCTGTTTGCTGCAGCCTTTTTCCTCTCCCTCTGCCACGGGGCAGAAATGAGGCGCCTTTTGCCCGCTTGCCCTTATGGGGCCGAAAGGACTGCGCCTGATAATACGGCGTCTTCTTAGGTTGAGAAGTTACCTGGGGTAAAAATGTGGATTTTCCAGCAGTTGCCGTGGCTACCAGGTCTGATAGACCTACCCCAAATAACTCCTCCCCCTTATAAGGCAATACTTCCATGTGCCTTTTAGAATCCGCATCACCTGACCACTGCCGCGTCCATAAACCTCTTCTTGCAGAAATGGACAGCGCGCTAACTCTAGATGCCAGACGGCAAATATCCCTCTGTGCATCACGCATATATAGAAATGCATCCTTCAAATGCTCTATAGTCAGTAATATACTGTCCCTATCTAGGGTATCAATATTTTCAGTCAGGGAATCCGACCACGCCAGGCCCGCACTGCACATCCAGGCTGAGGCGATTGCTGGTCGTAGTATAACACCCGTGTGAGAGTATATACATTTTAGGATATTCTCCAGCTTTCTATCGGCAGGTTCCTTTAGGGCGGCCGTATCAGGAGAGGGTAGTGCTACCTGTTTAGACAAGCGTGTGAGCGCTTTATCCACCCTAGGGGGTGTTTCCCAACGTGCCCTATCCTCTGGCGGGAAAGGGTACGATGCCAATAACCTTTTAGGAATTATCAGTTTTTTATCGGGGGAAACCCACGCCTCATCACACACTTCATTTAATTCCTCGGATACAGGAAAAACTACAGGCAGTTTTTTCTCACCAAACATAATACCCTTTTTAGTGGTACTTGTATTATCAGAGATATGCAATACATTTTTCATTGCTTCAATCATGTAACGTGTGGCCCTAGTGGAAGTCACGTTTGTCTCCTCATCATCGACACTGGAGTCAGTATCCGTGTCTGTGTCTGCCATTTGAGGTAACGGCCGTTTTAAGGCCCCTGATGGCGTTTGAGACCCCTGGACAGGCACAAGCTGAGTAGCCGGCTGTCTCATGTCGTCAACTGTCTGTCGTAAAGAGCTGACACTGTCACGCAATTCCTTCCATAAGCTCATCCACTCAGGTGTCGACTCCCTAGGGGGTGACAACTGTATAATAGGCAATTGCTCCGCCTCCATCTCATTTTCCTCCTCAAACATGTCGACACAATCGTACCGACACACCGCACACACACAGGGAATGCTCTGATAGAGAACAGGACCCCACTAGCCCTTTGGGGAGACAGAGGGAGAGTATGCCAGCACACACCAGAGCGCTATATATATACAGGAATACCACTATAAAATGTGCTTTTCCCTTTATAGCTGCTGTTTGTATTAAACCTGCGCCAAATTAGTGCCCCCCTCTCTTTTTTACCCTTTTCTGTAGTGCAGGACTGCAGGGGAGAGTCAGGGAGACGTCCTTCCAGCGGAGCTGTGATGGAAAATGGCGCCCGTGTGCTGAGGAGATAGGCTCCGCCCCCTTCTCGGCGGCCTTTTCTCCCACTTTTTTGGTGAGTTCTGGCAGGGGTTAAAATACATCCATATAGCCCTGGGGGTTATATGTGGTGTATTTATGCCAGCCAAGGTGTTTTACATTGCTGCTCAGGGCGCCCCCCCCTAGCGCCCTGCACCCTCAGTGACCGGAGTGTGAAGTGTGCCTGAGTAACAATGGCGCACAGCTGCAGTGCTGTGCGCTACCTTGTTGAAGACTGATGTCTTCTGCCGCCGATTTTTCCGGACCTTCTTGCTTCTGGCTCTGTAAGGGGGCCGGCGGCGCGGCTCTGGGAGTGAGCTCCGAGGCGGTGCCTGTGTTCGGTCCCTCTGGAGCTAATGGTGTCCAGTAGCCTAAGAAGCCCAATCCACTCTGCACGCAGGTGAGTTCGCTTCTTCTCCCCTTAGTCCCTCGATGCAGTGAGCCTGTTGCCAGCAGGTCTCACTGAAAATAAAAACCAAAAACTAAACTTTTAACTAAGCAGCTCAGGAAAGCCACCTAGTGTGCACCCTTCTCGGCCGGGCACAAAAATCTAACTGAGGCTTGGAGGAGGGTCATAGGGGGAGGAGCCAGTGCACACCAGGTAGTCCTAAAGCTTTTACTTTTGTGCCCAGTCTTTTGCGGTGCCGCTATTCCCCATGGTCCTTACGGAGTTCCCAGCATCCACTAGGACGTCAGAGAAATAGAATTTTTCTAAATATCTCAAAGCAAAAAACTACGTGGAAATTGACATTTGTCATGTCAGATGCAAAATGGCTGTTTTATAGTGTAATCGTTCAAACTGGTGACTTGGTCGGCTGGTGTGTAGGATTATTGTGCAGCCTTCTGGGGCTAGCAACTTTTTATTCTGTTGTTACTCAATTGAATGAGGATTAGCCAAGGCTGAGTACAGGCTGATTGCCATGAACTGCGCTAGGCTCTTCAAGCACTCACACACCAGCCTGAGCAGTACTACTTACCTGAAAGGAAGTAGACACTTCATAGGGCCTACCAGGGATGAACTGGGGCCATGAAGCCCCAGTCCATCCCTGGGGTACGGCCACAGCTTGCATGGGCATGAGTCAGGGAACCTGGCGTTACGGCACGCCCCCATCTATCTTTATACTGGCAATGGGTGGGGAGGTAGGGTAGAACAGCGGGCGAGCAGCGAGCCTCGACCAGCCCAGCCCTGTGTTTGTCCGAACTGGCCCATCCAGCCATCGGCCCTTCTAACAATTTTGGAAAACTGTATTAAACATATTAAGAACAATAATGCCAATTTGGAATTCACCACTATCACTAGCAAAGATTCTGTTATATTTCTGGATTTAGAAATATTCATAAAGATCAATAAATTATACCCAAAAACCCACATCAAGGAGGTGAATGGAAACAACATGCTCCCAGTCTCGAGTAACCATCATAGAAACTTGATAAAGAATATACCAACAGGCCAGTTCAGAAGATACAACGGAATTGTACCGAAAAGAATCCTTCCAACAACAAAGCACAGACATAATGAAGAACTTTATACAGAAGGGCTGTAAGGAACAGAATTTGACCAAACAAATTGAAAAGATCGAACAGCTAGATAAAACAGAACTTATTCAATATAAAGAACAACGAAAATGTGAAGATAACCAAAAGGTACTCTTTATCACACAATTCAACAGCAACCACAATGTAATTGAAGACGGTATCCGGACTCCATGTCGACACCACGTAGGTCGACAACAATTGGTCGACGCATGAATAAGGTCGACATGGGCAAAATGCCGACATGAGCAAGGTCGACGTGCAAAAAGGTCGACATGCATTTTTCACATTTTTTTTTTAACTTTTTCATACTTAAGATCCACATGGACTACAATTGGGAACGGTAACCTGTGCCGCAGCGGTAGCAAAGCGAGGCACCTTGCCTGAAGCATGGCGAGCGAAGCAATCCATGCGAGGGGACATGGTGCACTAATTGGGGTTCCCCGTCACATTACGGAGAAAACGACACCCAAAAAACATTAAAAAACTCATGTTGACCTTTTTCCATGTCGACCTAAGGTGTGTCGACCAATTAGTGTCGACCTTGAGTCCCATACCCATTTAAGACATGTTGGCCAGACATTGGCACATACTCAATTTAGACGAACATCTAAAACCTTACATCACAGAAAATTCATAGTTACCGAACAAATTAAGAAGAACTGGAGTCGAGGAGCTATAATAACACAACTGAAACAACACGAAAGTCGATGGATTTATGAATTAAGAACATTGGAACCACAGGGATTGAACATAGATTTTGAGTTCAATGCCTTTTTATCTTAATATTTTTAAATGACATTTATCTCATTTTCTTTTATTAATTTTTGTCAATTTATTCTGAAATATCAAATGGATCAAACTGAAGAACCAAAGCTTTTTAACACACGGTTACCACCTGTTTTTATATTTCCGGCAGGGACTTCCGGTCTGAACAATAAAGTTTTTTAAGTATAAATGCACCATCTTCAGTGACCTAGTCATCCTTGACAAAGTGCGCTAGCCACACGAAACGCGTTGGAAACTACAGCAGTGGAAGCGCTACATCCGATAGCGCTATTGCACCTGTCTTTGCCGATTGCCACCTGCTGGAGTGACGTCATCAGCTAGAGACTGCTGCCGTTGGACGCAGCGGCAGCACCACGTGCAGCAGGAGCCTGACACGCCAGTCAGTCCCGGACTGCTCACCGGACTCACCAACGGATCCTTTTAGAAGAGATCACGGCACCAAAATATTCAATAATCAATGTCAGCTCCAAACTTTTCTGGAATAGACTCCCTTATGGGAGTCTATTCCAGAAAAGTTTGGAGCTGACATTGATTATTGAATATTTTGGTGCCGTGATCTCTTCTCACATATACCAACAGAACTGTGTTCACGAAATTAATTTGAGAAAATCTAGCAGCGCTTGAGGACCGCTCTTCTGTGTTTTAGAATATATGTCGACTAAAGAAGTGGTGTTCTTTTGAGCAGGACTGAGCTGCAGCTAGGAAGGCGCAAGTTGCATTACTCTGTTTTTTGTTATAGGATCCTTTTAGAGGTAGGGAGAACAAGGGCATATGAACGGTGCAAATTTGGGAACATCATCCACCACTCACTACATTGTCCTTAAATGAGTTGTAATTTTACTATTTAACAAAACATTTTTTTCAACAGGTGCCACGGTTCATTTATGTTTTATAGATTTTGTGTTTTTTATTTATTTTTGTTTTTGTTTTTTTCCATCCAATATTTTGCCACATCTAGCACTCATTTCATACCCCGTTAATTTCAATATCATTGAGCTGCTTGAACCACAATCATAAGCGCGGATAAATTCTTTCTTTTTGAGAAGTGCCAGGTGGCCAGTCCACACTGGTGTCTACAATTCAAGGAACGGAGCTCTGGCACCAGCAATCGCACACCCCCACTACTTACTTGTAAGTCTATTTTGCATGTGGACATTTATGGTCATTCCTCATTTGCCCACCTAGTTATTTGATTTACCCGGGATCCCCCCTCACCACCTGCTTCCCACCAAACCTCCTCATTAAGCTGGTATCCCCATGTTCATAACATTATTGTATCACAGTACTACAATATAGTCTTCTGTGCAGGTTTCTCCCTGCTCACTAGGACACATATACGGATCCATACCCCTAACTCTAACGAACCCTAGGTTAACACATATGCAGCACTGTGTCAACCATTCCCCATCTTTTTGATATTACAAGTTAGCTGAATGAAGAAACTTTCTTTCTCTGCCACTTCCTAAATAAAAAGTTCAGCTTTGTATTTAGCTGACACCCCCCCCCCCCCCCCCAATGGAAGACAAACCGCTCAGACATAAAAAAGAAAAGACAACCTAAAGCGCACAGTATGTTTAATGCAGGATTGGTGAAGGCATTTGGGGTAATAACCTCCATGGGTAGTGTATTCCCACATCACAGCAGGTACCAGGTGGGGAAGCCATCTTGGGCGCAATACGTAGGATTATCCTGGGTGGCATAGGTTACCCTTAGAGCGATAACACAAAATGGGTGGTTGCAGTGTCCTAATGCTAGGGGTAGGATCCCAACATCCCATCCACGAGCGCACCAGATGAGGCAGCCATCTTGGGCGCACTTTGAAAGCTACACTGTGGGAGATGACCCAAACAAGGCATATATGTGAAAACTGACAAGTGTGTAGTAGTATGATATTCCCTGTACGGAAAGATCTATGCGCACTGTGGGGGTCATTCCGAGTTGATCGCTCGGTGCAGTTTTTTGCAGCGCAGCGATCAGGTACAAAAAGAGCAAAACTGAGCTTGCGTATGCGCCGCAATGCGCACGCGCGTCGTACGGGTACAAAGAGCATCGCTGCTGTGCACTGGATCTAGCGAAGATGCCATTCGCATAGCCGATCGCAAGGAGATTGACAGGAAGAGGGTGTTTATGGGTGTCAACTGACCATTTTCCGGGAGTGTTAGGAAAAACGCAGGCGTGTCCAGGCATTTGCAGGGCGGGTGTCTGATGTCAATTCCGGGACCTTCTTTGCTGCAATCATCGCACAGAATAAGTAACTGCAGGGCTAGTCATGTTTTGCACAAAATATTTTTGTACCGCTCCGCTGCACAGGCGTTCGCACACTTGCAAAGCGAAAATACACTCCCCCGTGGGTGGGGACTATGTGTTTGCACGGCTGCTAAAAGTAGCTAGCGAGCGTTCAACTCGGAATGAGGGTTTGTATGGGTTATTTTGGGAAGGATGAGCAATTGATAGAAGTAAAACATACGGTGGGAAGGTAGAGACAGGAAAAGCACAGATGAAGTGGAGATCATGAAGTGGCATTAGGGAGACACAGCAGGAGGCAGCATCAGCATAGGGGACACAGAGTTACAACACAATCGAAGAAATTATAGTTAACAGATCTAAATGTAGCAAATTGTAGATTTGAACAATGATTTGGTTTACAGTGCTACACATTGGGCTTCATTCTGTTACGGTGCCACACATTATGCCTTACTCTGTTAGTGCCACACATTGGGGGGTCATTCCGAGTTGTTCGCTCTGTAAATTTCTTCGCATCGCAGCGTTTTTCCGCTTAGTGCGCATGCGCAATGTTCGCACTGTGACTGCGCCAAGTAAATTTGCTATGCAGTTAGGAATTTTACTCACAGCTTTTTCATCGTTCTGGTGATCGTAATGTGATTGACAGGAAGTGGGTGTTTCTGGGCGGAAACTGGCCGTTTTATGGGTGTGTGTGAAAAAACGCTACCGTTTCTGGGAAAAACGCGGGAGTGGCTGGAGAACCGGAGGAGTGTCTGGGCGAACGCTGGGTGTGTTTGTGACGTCAAACCAGGAACGACAAGCACTGAACTGATCGCAGATGCCGAGTAAGTCTGGAGCTACTCAGAAACTGCTAAGAGAGGTCTAATCGCAATATTGCGAATACGTCGTTCGCATTTTTAAGAAGCTAAGATTCACTCCCAGTAGGCGGCGACTTAGCGTGAGCAAATCTGCTAAAAGCAGCTTGCGAGCGAACAACTCGGAATGAGGGCCATTATGCCTTACTCTGTTACAGTGCCACACATTGGGCCTCATTCTTTTACAGTGCCACACATTGGGGATCATTCTGTTACAGTGCCACACATTGGGCCTCATGCTGTTACAGTGCCACATATCGGTCCTCAATCTGTTACAGTGCCACACATTGGGATTCATTCTGTTACAGTGCCACACATTGGGCCTTATTCTGTTACAATGTCAGACACTGGACCCCTTTCTGTTACAGTGCCACACATTGGACCTCATGCTGTTACAGTGCCAGACATTGGGCCTCATGCTGTTACAAAGCCACATTGGTCCTCAATCTGTTACAGTGCCACACATTGGGCCTCAAACTGTTACAGTGCCACACATTGGGATTCATTCTGTTACAGTGCCACACATTGGGACTTATTCTGTTACAGTGCCACACATTGGCCCTCATTCTGCTACAGTGCCACACATTGGCCCTCATTCTCTTACAGTGCAACACATTGGGCCTTACTCTGTTACAGTGCCAGACACTGGGCCTCATTCTGTTACAGTGCCACACACTGGGCCTTGCTCCGTTATAGTGCCCGATACTGGGCCTCATTCTGTTACAGTGGCACACATCGGCGTTATTCTGTTACAGGGCCTCATGCTGTTACAGTGCCACATATTGGGCCTCATTCTCTTACAGTGCCAGACATTGGGCCTCATGCTGTTACAGTGCCACACATTGGTATTCATTCTGTTACAGTGCCACACATTGGGCCTTATTCTGTTACAATACCAGACACTGGGCCCCATTCTGTTACAGTGCCACATATGGGGCCTCATTCTGCTACAGTGGCACAAATTGGGTCTCATTCTGTAACAGTGCCACACAGTGGGCCTCATGCTGTACAGTGCCAGACATTGGGCCTCATGCTGTACAGTGCCAGACATTGGGCCTCATGCTGTACAGTGCCACATATTGGGCCTCATGCTGTACAGTGCCACACAGTGGGCCTCATGCTGTACAGTGCCAGACATTGGGCCTCATGTTGTACAGTGCCAGACATTGGGCCTCATGCTGTACAGTGCCAGACATTGGGCCTCATGCTGTTACAGTGCCACATATTGGACCTCAATCTGTTACAGTGCCACACATTGGGATTCATTCTGCTACAGTGCCACACATTGGGCCTTATTCTGTTACAATGCCAGACACTGGGCCCCATTCTGTTACCGTGCCACATATTGGGCCTCATTCTGCTACAGTGGCACAAATTGGGTCTCATTCTGTTACAGTGCCACACACTGGCCCTCATTCTGTTACAGTGCCACACATTGGCCCTCATTCTGTTACAGTGCCAGACATTGGCCCTCATTCTGTTACAGTGCCAGACATTGGCCCTCATTCTGTTACAGTGCCACACATTGGGCCTCATGCTGTTACAGTGCCACATATTGGGCCTCATGCTGTTACAGTCCACATATTGGGCCTCAATCTGTTACAGTGACACACATTGGGATTCATTCTGTTAAGGTGCCACATATTGGGCCTTATTCTGTTACAGTGCCACACATTGGCCCTCATTCTGTTACAGTGCCACACATTGGGACTTACTCTGTTACACTGTCAGACACTGGGCCTCATTCTGTTACAGTGGCACACATTGGGCATTATTCTGTTACAGGGCCTGACACTGGGCCTCATGTTGTTACAGTGCCACACAATGGGCCTCATTCTGTTACAGTGCCACACATTGGGCCTCATTCTGTTACAGTGCCACACATTGGGCCTCATGCTGTTACAGTGCCACATATATGACCTCAATCTGTTACAGTGCCACACATTGGGCCTTATTCTGTTACAGTGGCACACATTGGCCCTCATTCTGCTACAGTGTCACACATTGGCCCTCATTATGTTACAGTGCCAGACATTGGGCCCCATTCTGTTACAGTGCCACATATTAGATCTCATTCTGCTACAGTGGCACAAACTGGGTCTCATTCTGTTACAGTGCCACACATTGGGATTCATTCTGTTACAGTGCCACACATTGGGCCTTATTCTGTTACAGTGCCACACATTGTCCCTCATTCTGTTACAGTGCCACACATTGGCCCCATTCTGTTACAGTGCCACACATTGGCCCTCATTCTGTTACAGTGCCACACATTGGGTCTCATGCTGTTACAGTGCCACACATTGGTCCTCAATCTGTTACGGGCCCACACATTGGGCCTCAATCTGTTACAGTGCCACACATTGTGCCTTACTTTGTTACAGTGCCAGACACTGGGCCTCATTCTGCTACAGTGCCACACATTGGGCCTTACTCCGTTACAGTGCCAGACACTGGGCCCCATTATGTTACAGTGGCACACATTGGGTGTTATTCTGTTACAGGGCCTGACACTGGGCCTCATGCTGTTACAGTGCCGCACAATGGGCACCATTCTGTTACAGTGACACACATTGGGCCTCATTCTCTTACAGTGCCAGCCAGGCATTGGGCCTCATGCTGTTACAGAGCCACATATTGGGCCTCAATCTGTTACAGTGCCACACATTGGGCCTCATTCTGTTACAGTGCCACACATTGGGCCTTATTCTGTTACAGTGCCAGACACTGGGCCCCATTCTGTTACATTGCCACATATTGGGCCTCATTCTGCTACAGTGGCACAAATTGGTTCTCATTCTGTTACAGTGCCACACATTGGGATTCATTCTGCTACAGTGCCACACATTGGGCCTTATTCTGTTACAGTGCCACACTATTGCTCTCATTCCATTACAGTGCCACACATTGGCCCTCATTCTGTTACAGTGCCACACATTGGCCCTCATTTTGTTACAGTGCCACACATTGGGCCTCATGCTGTTACAGTGCCACATATTGGGCCTCATGCTGTTACAGTGCCACACACTGGGTCTCAATCTGTTACAGTGCCACACATTGGGCCTCATTCTGTTAAGGTGCCACGTATTGGGCCTTATTCTGTTACAGTGCCACACATTGGCCCTCATTCTGTTACAGTGCCACACATTGGCCCTCATACTGTTACAGTGCCACACATTGGCCCTCATTCTGTTACAGTGCCACACATTGGCCCCATTCTGTTACAGTGCCACACATTGGCCCTCATTCTGTTACAGTGGCACAAATTGGCCCTCATTCTGTTACAGAGCCACACATTGGACCTCATTCTGTTACAGTGCCACACATTGGGTCTCATGCTGTTACAGTGCCACACATTGGTCCTCAATCTGTTACGGGCCCACACATTGGGCCTCAATCTGTTACAGTGCCACACATTGTGCCTTACTCTGTTACAGTGCCACACACTGGGCTTCATTCTGTTACAGTGCCACACACTGTGCCTTACTTTGTTACAGTACCAGACACTGGGCCACATTCTGCTACAGTGCCACACATTGGGCCTTACTCCGTTACAGTGCCAGACACTGGGCCCCATTATGTTACAGTGGCACACATTGGGTGTTATTCTGTTACAGGGCCTGACACTGGGCCTCATGCTGTTACAGTGCCGCACAATGGGCACCATTCTGTTACAGTGACACACATTGGGCCTCATTCTCTTACAGTGCCAGTCACTGGGCCTCATGCTGTTACAGTGCCACATATTGGGCCTCAATCTGTTACAGTGCCACACATTGGGCCTCATTCTGTTACAGTGCCACACATTGGGCCTTATTCTGTTACAGTGCCAGACACTGGGCCCCATTATGTTACACTGCCACATTTTGGGCCTCATTCTGCTACAGTGGCACAAATTGGTTCTCATTCTGTTACAGTGCCACACATTGGGATTCATTCTGCTACAGTGCCACACAATGGCCCTCATTCCATTACAGTGCCACACAATGGCCCTCATTCTGTTACAGTGCCACATATTGGGACTCATGCTGTTACAGTGCCACACACTGGGCCTCAATCTGTTACAGTGCCACACATTGGGCCTCATTCTGTTAAGGTGCCACATATTGGGCCTCATTCTGTTACAGTGCCACACATTGGCCTTCATTGTGTTACAGTGCCACATATTGGCCCTCATACTGTTACAGTGCCACACTGACTCTGTTACAGTGCCACACATTGGGCCTCATTCTGTTACAGTGCCAGACACTGGGCCCCATTATGTTACACTGCCACATTTTGGGCCTCATTCTGCTACAGTGGCACAAATTGGTTCTCATTCTGTTACAGTGCCACACATTGGGATTCATTCTGCTACAGTGCCACACAATGACCCTCATTCCATTACAGTGCCACACAATGGCCCTCATTCTGTTACAGTGCCACATATTGGGCCTCATGCTGTTACAGTGCCACACATTGGGCCTCAATCTGTTACAGTGCCACACATTGGGATTCATTCTGTTAAGGTGCCACATATTGGGCCTTATTCTGTTACAGTGCCACACATTGGCCTTCAGTGTGTTACAGTGCCACATATTGGCCCTCATACTGTTACAGTGCCACACTGACTCTTTTACAGTGCCACACACTGGGCCTTATTCTGTTACAGTGCCACACATTGGGCCTCATTATATTATAGTACCACACCCTGGGCCTTATTCTGTTACATTGTCAGACATTGGGCATCATTCTGTTATAGTGCCACACGCTGGGCATTATTCTGTTAAACTGTCAGACATTGGGCATCATTCTGTTATAGTACCACACATTGGGCCTCATTCTGTTACAGTGCCACACATTGGGCCTCATTCCGTTACACTGTCAGTCATTGGGCCTCATTCTGTTACCGTGCCACACATTGGGCCTCATTCTGTTACATTGTCAGACACTGGGCCTCATTATATTACAGTGCCACACCCTGGGCCGTATTCTATTACATTGTCAGACATTGGGCCTCATTCTGTTACAGTGCCACACATTGGGTCTCATTCTGTTACAGTGCCACATACTGGGTCTCATTCTAAGCTGGAATGAGACACCAACAGTCGCACCATCGAAATTCGCACCAGCCTTATGCAAGTTACAGATTCTTCATCTGAGTATGGCCTCCAATGTGTGCAATTATGTGTTGATGTACGCAAGCACTTTCAGTGATGGCCTGCGCCCATAAGACGCAGCTTCTGTGTGCATCTCAACAGTCACCTCACTGCACACGAATGCCCATTACATTTCAGAGACCATGGGTCTGAATCAGTACTGCTACTGTGCGCAGACAACCGGGAGCATACGTGGGGTGACTAGAAATACAAAGCTCCACTGTACCCGACGCGGTAGTGCATATGACTCAGAATCAGGCTCATTGTGCTATGTGTGTTTTGTCCTCAGATAACACATTACGTATTCAGTGCTAGTGGTACATTCTGCTGTATGCCAGATTCATCCATGGTGCACGTATATATATATATATATATATATAAATCCAATGAGAAAGCAGGAGCACTCACCAGTCTTCAAAATAGCAAAGGTTTTTATTCAAATCATCAGTGCAAAATTCAGATCGACGTTTCGGTCTACATGTAGACCTTTGTCAAGATGATTATAGACTGAAAAATATTACCCTTATATACCCTATATAAGCCCACCCACTAATTAATCAAAGCAACACCCCCACACCCCATACAGAGACAACAATAACAATAAACATATCACAAATATACATGAAACATATAGAGATCAATAGTTAAAATGCCAGTAGTCACCCTACCTAATTCCAGTCATGATGGTAAGCCACGGTCTTGTGCATACCATTAGAATCATGTTTAAAATGAAAGCTCCGGCGTGCGTTCCACAGGCCTCCTCACTTCCTGCCTGTGGAGCGCATCAGCTGACCGGACGTCAGGCGCTGCCATGGTAACAGAGCGCCGTGACCGGATAGTAAAGAATCCGTTATATTCTCTTTAGAATTAGGAGCTCAGGCTCCCGCAAGTGATCAAATGATCTCAACTATAGTTGAGAATATCCTAAAGGTTCATGGCATAATGCATGAAGTCAAATAATCACTACATCTGTCAAAGCTGATCCGTTGCTATGGTAACTAAGTACATTATTCAAAAATCTAAAGACTGGACTGGATAGGCAGGGCGGGACTGGGAACAAGGTGAACCATATGGTTAATATGTGCATGCAAACTAGTGCACACATATACACATAGGTACACATATGCACCCATATGCACACACAGATAACCAACAGGACTGGATTAGACATATTATAATACCTATTAGAAAGTTCCTTCAGGTAAATAATTGCTCCCTAAATGGAGCACTCATGTAATTAAAATAAGATTTTACTTACCGATAAATCTATTTCTCGGAGTCCGTAGTGGATGCTGGGGTTCCTGAAAGGACCATGGGGAATAGCGGCTCCGCAGGAGACAGGGCACAAAAAGTAAAGCTTTTTCCGATCAGGTGGTGTGCACTGGCTCCTCCCCCTATGACCCTCCTCCAGACTCCAGTTAGGTACTGTGCCCGGACGAGCGTACACAATAAGGGAGGATTTTGAATCCCGGGTAAGACTCATACCAGCCACACCAATCACACCGTACAACTTGTGATCTAAACCCAGTTAACAGTATGATAACAGCGGAGCCTCTGAAAGATGGCTTCCTACAACAATAACCCGAATAAGTTAACAATAACTATGTACAATTTATGCAGATAATCCGCACTTGGGATGGGCGCCCAGCATCCACTACGGACTCCGAGAAATAGATTTATCGGTAAGTAAAATCTTATTTTCTCTATCGTCCTAGTGGATGCTGGGGTTCCTGAAAGGACCATGGGGATTATACCAAAGCTCCCAAACGGGCGGGAGAGTGCGGATGACTCTGCAGCACCGAATGAGAGAACTCCAGGTCCTCCTTAGCCAGAGTATCAAATTTGTAAAATTTTACAAACGTGTTCTCCCCTGACCACGTAGCTGCTCGGCAAAGTTGTAATGCCGAGACCCCTCGGGCAGCCGCCCAAGATGAGCCCACCTTCCTTGTGGAGTGGGCCTTTACAGATTTAGGCTGTGGCAGGCCTGCCACAGAATGTGCCAGTTGGATTGTGCTACAGATCCAACGAGCAATCGTCTGCTTAGACGCAGGAGCACCCATCTTGTTGGGTGCATACAATATAAACAACGAGTCAGATTTTCTGACTCCAGCTGTTCTTGCAATATATATTTTTAATGCTCTGACAACGTCCAGTAACTTGGAGTCCTCCAAGTCACTTGTAGCCGCAGGCACTACAATAGGCTGGTTCAGATGAAATGCTGACACCACCTTAGGGAGAAAATGCGGACGAGTCCGCAGTTCTGCCCTGTCCGAATGGAAAATCAGATATGGGCTTTTGTAAGATAAAGCTGCCAATTCTGACACTCTCCTGGCAGAAGCCAGGGCTAGAAGCATGGTCACTTTCCAAGTGAGATATTTCAAATCCACCTTATTTAGTGGTTCAAACCAATGAGATTTTAGAAAATCCAAAACTACATTGAGATCCCACGGTGCCACTGGAGGCACCACAGGGGGCTGTATATGCAGCACTCCCTTAACAAAGGTCTGGACTTCAGGGACTGAAGCCAATTCTTTTTGAAAGAAAATCGACAGGGCCGAAATTTGAACCTTAATAGATCCCAATTTGAGACCCATAGACAATCCTGATTGCAGGAAATGTAGGAATCGACCCAGTTGAAATTCCTCCGTCGGAGCACTCCGATCTTCGCACCACGCAACATATTTTCGCCAAATTCGGTGATAATGTTGCACGGTTACTTCTTTCCTTGCTTTAATCAAAGTAGGAATGACTTCTTCCGGCATGCCTTTTTCCATTAGGATCCGGCGTTCAACCGCCATGCCGTCAAACGCAGCCGCGGTAAGTCTTGAAACAGACAGGGACCCTGCTGAAGCAAGTCCCTCCTTAGAGGTAGAGGCCACGGATCTTCCGTGATCATCTCTTGAAGTTCCGGGTACCAAGTCCTTCTTGGCCAATCCGGAACCACTAGTATCGTTCTTACGCCTCTTTGCCGTATAATTCTCAATACTTTTGGTATGAGAGGCAGAGGAGGAAACACACACACCGACTGGTACACCCAAGGCGTTACCAGCGCGTCCACAGCTATTGCCTGCGGATCTCTTGACCTGGCGCAATACCTGTCCAGTTTTTTGTTGAGGCGAGACGCCATCATGTCCACCATTGGTCTTTCCCAACGGGTTACCAGCATGTGGAAGACTTCTGGATGAAGTCCCCACTCTCCCGGGTGAAGATCGTGTCTGCTGAGGAAGTCTGCTTCCCAGTTGTCCACTCCCGGGATGAACACTGCTGACAGTGCTATCACATGATTCTCTGCCCAGCGAAGAATCCTTGCAGCTTCTGCCATTGCACTCCTGCTTCTTGTGCCGCCCTGTCTGTTCACATGGGCGACTGCCGTGATGTTGTCCGACTGGATCAACACCGGTTTTCCCTGAAGCAGAGGTTCTGCCTGGCTTAGAGCATTGTATATTGCTCTTAGTTCCAGAATGTTTATGTGAAGAGACGTTTCCAGGCTCGTCCATACTCCCTGGAAGTTTCTTCCTTGTGTGACTGCTCCCCAGCCTCTCAGGCTGGCGTCCGTGGTCACCAGGATCCAATCCTGTATGCCGAATCTGCGGCCCTCCAATAGATGAGGACTCTGCAACCACCACAGAAGAGACACCCTTGTCCTTGGAGACAGGGTTATCCGTAGGTGCATCTGAAGATGCGACCCTGACCATTTGTCCAACAGATCCCTTTGGAAAATTCTTGCGTGGAATCTGCCGAATGGAATTGCTTCGTAAGAAGCCACCATTTTTCCCAGGACTCTTGTGCATTGATGTACAGACACCTTTCCTGGTTTTAGGAGGTTCCTGACAAGCTCGGATAACTCCTTGGCTTTTTCCTCCGGGAGAAAAACCTTTTTCTGAACCGTGTCCAGAATCATCCCTAGGAACAGCAGACGAGTTGTCGGCATTAACTGGGATTTTGGAATATTCAGAATCCACCCGTGCTGTTTTAGCACTTCTTGAGACAGTGCTAATCCCATCTCTAGCTGTTCTCTGGACCTCGCCCTTATTAGGAGATCGTCCAAGTATGGGATAATTAATACGCCTTTTCTTCGAAGAAGAATCATCATCTCGGCCATTACCTTTGTAAAGATCCGAGGTGCCGTGGACAATCCGAACGGCAGCGTCTGAAACTGATAGTGACAGTTTTGTACAACGAACCTGAGGTACCCCTGGTGTGAGGGGTAAATTGGAACGTGGAGATACGCATCCTTGATGTCCAAGGATACCATAAAGTCCCCCTCTTCCAGGTTCGCTATCACTGCTCTGAGTGACTCCATTTTGAACTTGAACTTCTTTATGTACAGGTTCAAGGACTTCAGATTTAGAATAGGCCTTACCGAGCCATCCGGCTTCGGTACCACAAAAAGAGTGGAATAATACCCCTTCCCTTGTTGTAGAAGAGGTACCTTGACTATCACCTGCTGAGAGTACAGCTTGTGAATGGCTTCCAAAACCGTCTCCCTTTCGGAGGGGGACGTTGGTAAAGCAGACTTCAGGAAACGGCGAGGTGGATCCGTCTCTAATTCCAACCTGTACCCTTGAGATATTATCTGCAGGATCCAGGGATCTACCTGCGAGTGAGCCCACTGCGCGCTGTAATTTTTGAGACGACCGCCCACCGTCCCCGAGTCCGCTTGAGAAGCCCCAGCGTCATGCTGAGGCTTTTGTAGAAGCCGGGGAGGGCTTCTGTTCCTGGGAAGGAGCTGCGTGTTGCTGTCTCTTCCCTCGACCTTTGCCTCGTGGCAGATATGAATAGCCCTTTGCTCTCTTATTTTTAAAGGAACGAAAGGGCTGCGGTTGAAAAGTCGGTGCCTTTTTCTGTGGGGGAGTGACTTGAGGTAGAAAGGTGGATTTCCCGGCTGTAGCCGTGGCCACCAAATCTGATAGACCGACTCCAAATAACTCCTCCCCTTTATACGGCAAAACTTCCATATGCCGTTTTGAATCCGCATCGCCTGTCCACTGTCGCGTCCATAAAGCTCTTCTGGCCGAAATGGACATAGCACTTACCCGTGATGCCAGTGTGCAGATATCCCTCTGTGCATCACGCATATAAAGAAATGCATCCTTTATTTGTTCTAACGACAGTAAAATATTGTCCCTGTCCAGGGTATCAATATTTTCAATCAGGGACTCTGACCAAACTACCCCAGCACTGCCCATCCAGGCAGTCGCTACAGCTGGTCGTAGTATAACACCTGCATGTGTGTATATACTTTTTTGGATATTTTCCATCCTCCTATCTGATGGATCTTTAAGTGCGGCCGTCTCAGGAGAGGGTAACGCCACTTGTTTCGATAAGCGTGTTAGCGCCTTGTCCACCCTAGGAGGTGTTTCCCAGCGCTCCCTAACCTCTGGCGGGAAAGGGTATAATGCCAATAATTTCTTTGAAATTATCAGCTTTTTATCAGGGGCAACCCACGCTTCATTACACACGTCATTTAATTCTTCTGATTCAGGAAAAACTATAGGTAGTTTTTTCATACCCCACATAATACCCTGTTTAGTGGTACCTGTAGTATCAGCTAAATGTAACGCCTCCTTCATTGCCAAAATCATATAACGTGTGGCCCTACTGGAAAATACGGTTGATTCGTCACCGTCACCACTGGAGTCATCGCCTGTGTCTGGGTCTGTGTCGACCGACTGAGGCAAAGGGCGTTTCACAGCCCCTGACGGTGTTTGAGTCGCCTGGACAGGCACTAATTGATTGTCCGGCCGCCTCATGTCGTCAAACGACTGCTTTAGCGTGTTGACACTATCCCGTAGTTCCATAAATAAAGGCATCCATTCCGGTGTCGACTCCCTAGGGGGTGACATCCTCATATTTGGCAATTGCTCCGCCTCCACACCAATATCGTCCTCATACATGTCGACACACACGTACCGACACACAGCAGACACACAGGGAATGCTCCTAACGAAGACAGGACCCACTAGCCCTTTGGGGAGACAGAGGGAGAGTTTGCCAGCACACACCAAAAGCGCTATATATATATCAGGGATAGCCTTATACTAAGTGCTCCCTTATAGCTGCTTTGTTATATCAAAATATCGCCATAAATGTGCCCCCCCCTCTCTGTTTTACCCTGTTTCTGTAGTGCAGTGCAGGGGAGAGACTTGGGAGCCGTCCTGACCAGCGGAGCTGTGAGAGGAAATGGCGCCGTGTGCTGAGGAGATAGGCCCCGCCCCTTTTCTGGCGGGCTCGTCTCCCGCTATTTAGAAAAATTAGGCAGGGGTTAAATATCTCCATATAGCCTGTAGGGCTATATGTGAGGTATTTTTAGCCTTTATAGGTAATCATTTTGCCTCCCAGGGCGCCCCCCTCCCAGCGCCCTGCACCCTCAGTGACTGCCGTGTGAAGTGTGCTGAGAGGAAAATGGCGCACAGCTGCAGTGCTGTGCGCTACCTTTTGAAGACTGCAGGAGTCTTCAGCCGCCGATTCTGGACCTCTTCTGTCTTCAGCATCTGCAAGGGGGCCGGCGGCGTGGCTCCGGTGACCATCCAGGCTGTACCTGTGATCGTCCCTCTGGAGCTTGATGTCCAGTAGCCAAGAAGCCAATCCATCCTGCACGCAGGTGAGTTGACTCCTTCTCCCCTCAGTCCCTCGCTGCAGTGATCCTGTTGCCAGCAGGAATCACTGTAAAATAAAAAACCTAGCTAAACTTTTTCTAAGCAGCTCTTTAGGAGAGCCACCTAGATTGCACCCTTCTCGGCCGGGCACAAAAATCTAACTGGAGTCTGGAGGAGGGTCATAGGGGGAGGAGCCAGTGCACACCACCTGATCGGAAAAAGCTTTACTTTTTGTGCCCTGTCTCCTGCGGAGCCGCTATTCCCCATGGTCCTTTCAGGAACCCCAGCATCCACTAGGACGATAGAGAAATTACATATAGGAAGAGGACCATGTCTAGGAATACAAAAAAAGAAAAAGAATAATGAATAATAAATCACAGATAAGCCACCATCACAGGCCAAAAATATAAAAAATAAAAAATAAAAATAAGAATAAAGAGATGAAAAAAAGTCCAAAGTTATTCCAGAAAAATGCCATAATGAATACCATCATTTAGGCCACGGGGTCTTATGGTATCTAGGCGGTGTATCCAAGCCGCCTCACGTTTCAACAAGAGTTTTGCCCGATCTCCGCCTCTTCTTAATGGTGCCACTCTATCAATCACCATACTTTTCAGAGTCGCCAGAGGGTGACGGGCCTCATAGAAGTGTCTGGCCACCGGTTTATCGGAGTTACCATTAGTCAGAGCCTCTCTCACAGACAGACGGTGGTTTGCCATCCTTTCACGGAAGGGGCGGATTGTTTTACCCACATAGACGAGGGAGCAAGGACATGTCAAAGTATAGACAACAAAATCAGATGTACAGCTCAATCTGTGTCGGATAAATATTTTAGCACCAGTATGCGGATGATAAAAGTATTCTCCACTTGTCATACTCCGGCAAGTCGTACAATTAGTGCATCTGTAGCATCCTGCATGTAGTGCAACCAGTGCACTTAAAACATCCGTGTCTCCAATAAACTCAAGGGAACCATACGCAGAAATTGTCCCATTCTCGTCACTGATGACCGTCTTAAATTGAAGAGGAGTGCACCACCTATGATGGCCTACCGAAGATCGGCTAATCTAAAGCAACTTCTTCTGAGACCCATGGCTGGCAATGAAGGGACACAAAGTACTACATGGCTGCATGAGAGACGTCCTGGATGTTTTAAGTGCACTGGTTGCACTACATGCAGGGCCATGTTAACTGGTTCGCATTTTCCGCACCCGCATTCAGGTCGCCCCATAGCTATTAAATTCAGACTCCACTGTGCTATGGACCACCTGATCTATATTTTGACTTGCCCCTGCGGGCTGTACTACGTGGGCATGACCACGAGACGTTTTCGAGATCGTATGGCAAACCATAGGACATCTATACACCAAGCCATTGCCACGGGCTCGGCAGTTTTGCCGGTAGCCAGACACTTCATGACATCTAAGCACCAAGTCTCTGATCTAAGGTCTAAACTGATTGATTGGATACCGCCACCTACCAGGGGTGGAGACCGCGCCCTTCTGCTGAAGAAAAAGGAAAGCATGTGGATCCATAGACTTGATACAATAGCCCCGAGGGGTATGAACCCCCTGTCTATTTCTCTGAAATAAACAGCCTATTTTCTAATCTCTGTAATTTTCAATAACATTGCTCAACTTAGTCTACGCATTGCCGGGCACTGTATCAGGAATTGTTTATATGCTAGACGTTTGTCTAAACTTACCAGGAATTGTTTATATGCATGATGTTTGTCTTAACTTACTATGATTTGTGTTTATGAGGTGCCACTAGATTTATCTAATTGATTGTCACGTCTCATCCTTGCCCTTAAACTGTCTAACATTATCTATCCCCCTATTGAGTGACCTCACCGGCCTCTGCTATACCCCAAGTATATTATTGCCATGGCAACCGTATTGATTTGTCCCCGACCTGTTTAATACAGGCCGCATTAAGCTCACTGACAATGCTGACTATATGAGCCCCGTGTCACCATTTACAACTACCGTTGCCCACTTTCAATTTGTCAAGCGCCGCGAGCCGTTATATTTACGGCTGTGGTGTGCAGTACCCTGAACTGTTGATAACGGTTGCCATGGACAAATCGCGTCACCGGAAGTGACGCGATGTGCTCCACGTGCGGTTCACATACTGACAGTGACCGCTTTCTTGACACATAGTGGTTGCCGTGGACACATCGCGTCACCGGAAGTGACGCAATGCGCTCCATATGCGGTTCACATGCTGACAGTGACCGCTGGTTTGTTACACTGCTGAGCCATACGTCTGGACGCAGCCCACTTCCGGCGGAAGTGATGCGCTTGCGTTCCAGCCATGCATTCCACACGGCCTGCGGCCGTGTTGGGGGTGTGTCTAGCGCCATATGGATGGGTATTTAACAGGGGCCGGTGAGGCAATATCTGTGTCTCCGGTTCTCCTGCAAAGCTGACTTTATGCTGTATCGTTGACATTGCTGACTGTCTGTATATTCCTTGAAAAAGGCCCCGCCAGGGACCGAAACGTTGGAAATCGCTGGAAATCGCTTTGAAACTACATTTGAACTGTGAGATTACCCTTGCATTAAATATACCTTTTTGCTTTATTTGATATTAAGTCTGGAGAGTGCTATCTTTTCCCACGAAAGTGGGATATCCTGTATTGTACTATGGGCCCCGCCCCTGTAAGGGCTGGACTCTGATAGACACCCCAGCAGTTGGCTGTAATATTGTGAGAGTGCAGGGATTCCTTGGATATATATATATATATATATATATATATATATGTAAACCCAAGAACGGCACTCACTGGTCTCACAAAGAAATACTGGACACGGTCCTCTTATCAACGTTTCGGGTTTATTTCAACCCGTCATCAGGATACACATTATCCTGATGACGGGTTGAAATAAACCCAAAACGTTGATAAGAGGACCGTGTCCAGTATTTCTTTGTGAGACCAGTGAGTGCCGTTCTTGGGTTTACCTACATGCTTTTTTTTCGACGCAGCACCGTGGCAAGCTATACATATGGGACAGAAGTGAGTGCCGACCTTTAGAAATTGTATATGTATATATATATATATATATATATATATATACATACAGGTTGAGTATCCCATATCCAGATATTCCGAAATACGGAATATTCCGAAATACGGACTTTTTTGAGTGAGAGTGAGATAGTGAAACCTTTGTTTTCTGATGGCTCAATGTACACAAACTTTGTTTAATACACAAAGTTATTTAAAATATTGTATTAAATGACCTTCAGGCTGTGTGTATAAGGTGTATATGAAACATAAATGAATTGTGTGAATGTACACACACTTTGTTTAATGCACAAAGTTATTAAAAATATTGGCTAAAAGTACCTTCAGGCTGTGTGTATAAGGTGTATATGAAACATAAATGCATTCTGTGCTTAGATTTAGGTCCCATCACCATGATATCTCATTATAGTATGCAATTATTCCAAAATACGGAAAAATCCCATATCCAAAATACCTCTGGTCCCAAGCATTTTGGATAAGGGATACTCAACCTGTATATATATATATTTTTTTTTTATAAATGTATAAGAGTGAGGGCTGTTCAGTTATCAGCTGTTTAATATGTAAATGAGACTGAATGAGGAGAGAACAGATTGTACTGTCAGTTGTTACAAAATGCTGCCTGAGATGTCACATAAAGCGTTATATCGGAATACTTCCCTGTACAGGAAGACATTATATAACGGCCAGATGGAGGTTGTATTCCTGAGTCACTATCAGGATTACTCATTCAGCATGTACTGTGAGAGGACATTCACTTGAATTTAAAGACTGGTGTAACCAAATCACAATCATTACTGACCTGATGTTAAAGCGCTAATGAGTACATTTGGCAGTACAATAAAATTTGGCCCCGCTCACAATATGCCGCCCGACTCTGCAGTCCTGGGTACAGCAGTAGAACGCACAATGGGCCTGAGACAGCGATGCATGCATCTGCATTCCCTTTTGCGTCTGCTGCCGGAGTCGCGGCTGCAAGTACTGTATATGCAAATGCTAGTATCATCCCTACCCCTGGGTGCCGACCCCAGTGCGGTGCATGCTGCAAAGTAAAATGCCAATGTTCGGTACTTTGCACATGCACCGGACCCATACTGTACATGTGCAGTATGGGTCTGCAACGTAGCACGCAGATCAGCAGCACACATTTAGTGACTGACAGTCTGCTGCCATTCAGGGGCAGCAACAGCCTCCGTTTCCCAAAACAGAGGCGTGATGACACTATTCGGGGAGAGTGATGAGGCCAGACTCTGTTGGATGCTGCAGCGGCTAGTGGTTGTGTTTCGGTCTGAATGACCCTCTGTGGGATAATGCGTGCAGCTCAGAATCAGCATCGCCTGAGGCTCAGAATCAGCACTGTGTGTAGCTCAGTACTGGCACTGTGTGTAGCTCAGAATCGGCATTGTATGTAACTCAGAATCGGCACTGTGTGTAGCTCAGAATCGGCATTGTCTGTAACTCAGAATTCGCACTGTGTGTAGCTCAGAATCGGCATTGCGTGCAGTTTAGAATCAGCATTGTGTGCATATTGGCCCTCATTCCGAGTTGTTCGCTCGCTAGCTGCTTTTAGCAGCATTGCACACGCTAAGCCGCCGCCTACTGGGAGTGAATCTTAGCTTAGCAGAATTGCGAACGAAAGATTAGCAGAATTGCGAATAGAAATTTCTTAGCAGTTTCTGAGTAGCTCCAGACTTACTCCTACACTGCGATCAGTCAGTTTCGTTCCTGGTTTGACGTCACAAACACACCCAGCATTTGCCCAACCACTCCCCCGTTTCTCCAGCCACTCCTGCGTTTTACAACTCGAACGCCTGCGTTTTTCCGCAAACTCCCATAAAACGGCCAGTTTCCGCCCAGAAACACCCACTTCCTGTCAATCACACTCCGATCACCAGAACGATTAAATTTCTTTGTTACGCCGTGAGTAAAATACCAAACTTTTTATCAAATTTACTTGGCGCAGGCGCACTGCGAACATTGCACATGCGCAGTTTGCGACTAATCGCTCCGTTGCGAAAAAAACTAACGAGCAAGCAACTCGGAATGAGGGCCATTGTGCGCAGAATTGTATATTGTGTGCAGCACAGAATCTATATTTCGCGCAGCTCGGAATCGACACTGTGTAGCTCAGAATCTGCACTCTGTATAGCTCAGAATCAGCATTGTGTGCATATTTTGTGTAGCTCAGAATCAGCATTGCGTGCAGCTCAGAGACGGCACTTTGTGCAGCTCAGAATCGTCATTGTGTGTAACTCAAAATCGGCACTGTGTGTAGCTCAAAATCGGCACTGTGTGTAGCTCAGAATCGGCACTGTGTGTAGCTCAGAATCGAAAATGTGTGTAGCTCAGAATTGAAACTGCGTGTAGCTCAGAATCGGCACTGTGTGTAGCTCGGAATCAACATTGCAAGCAGTTTAGAATCGGCATTGCCTGCAGCTCCAAATCGGCACTGTGTGTAGCTCGGAATCATCATTGCTTGTGGATTGCGTGTAGTTCAGAATCAGGCACCATGAGTGCACAAACAAACCAACATGGTAAAAAACTACCCCCATACAGTGATTACAGTGACTAAAGGAGGGGGAGACAGTTATAAAGAATGGACAAAACGACACGTATCTATTTCTGAGAACAGTGGCTGATTAGCACTAATGCATCCAATGGACACTAGCATATTATGAGTAGTAGCTGCCATGTATATCTACATAGGGTTCGAAAATCGCTTAGTAAGATCCCACTACACACACAGGCGTAAATTTACTAAAGCTTCTAAAAATTAAAAGTGGTGATGTTGCCCATAGCAACAAATCAGATGCTTTCTATCATTTTCTGGGATGCAATAGAGAAATGACAGCCAGAATCAGATTGGTTGCTATAGCACTGCCTTTATACTGTGTGCAGCTCAGAATCGGCATTGCGTGTATATTGCGTGCTATGGGCAACATCACCACTTTACATTTTTTTAAACTTTAGTAAATTTACCCCATACTCTCCAACCAACAACTCTCGTGGAAGATGCAAGAAGAGAGCTGAACCAGGTCTTACCTCATTGCAGTCCTGAAGGAAGTGTTGCAGCTGTAGATGATCTTTCAGTCTCTGCAGCCATTTCTGGGCCAGGGCCATGTTACGCTGACTCCTGGGGAAAGAGAAAGTACAATTCATATGTACAGCACCGTTCCATAGCAGTAACCTCCGACTCTAACATACATTAAGGGCTCCCTGAAGACAAGACTGTGTATTGTGTATTGTGCAGCTCATAGTGGCAAATGCTAGAAATTGATGGCGTAACTCCATCTGGGGTGTAGTATGGTATGCCGGCGGCCGGGCTCCCGGCGACCAGCATACCGGCGCCGGGAGCCCGACCGCCGGCATACCGACAGTGTGGCGAGCGCAAATGAGCCCCTTGCGGGCTCGCTGCGCTCGCCACGCTGCGGGCACGGTGGCGCGCTATTTATTCTCCCTCCAGGGGGGTCGTGGACCCCCACGAGGGAGAATATGTGTCGGTATGCCGGGTTTCGGGATTCCGGCGCCGGTATACTGTGCGCCGGGATCCCGACATTCGGCATACTGAAGACCACCCCTCCATCTGCCCTTCTAAACAGACACTGTTCACATGTGCAGAGATACATACAGTACACTGTAATCACTGGCTTTGCGTGGCATAGTAAACTACTGTTCAATGTACTGTACATGGCTTCAGACATTTGCCTTCATTAATCTAAAGCCCAGTACTCACGGGCCGATCAAGGAGAGATGCGTGCTGAGCGAACCGCTCAGCACACATCTCTCCTGCCGCTCAGCACAGCGCGATCTGTGCTGAGCGTGCGGGGGGAGACGGGGGGGCCGCTCACTTCACCCAGCGGGTGAAGTGAGCGACCCGCTAGATTGGCCTGCATGCAGGCCAATCTAGCAGCGGCGATAGCGATGTGCGGGGCCGCGCATCGCTATCGCCGAGGGGGCTACACACGGAGCGATCCTGCCGATATTCTAAGCAATCTAGTCAGATTGCTTAGAATATCGCTCCGTGAGTACCCCCCTTAAAGCCGGGTACACACTGGGCGACCTTCTCTAGTTAGAAATCAGCGCTGATTGCTAATTAGGGGAGATCGCCAGTGAATACACACTGAACGATATCAATAACCGATATCGTTCAGTGACATCATCCCCTGCACTCTCCGAACATGCAGCTCAACGTTATAGTTAAAGTTGAGCTGCATGTTCAGTAGATAAAGCCTGAACAAGAACGACACGTGTGTGCGCATCACTCATTGTTCAGGCATGCACACTAGAACAATATGAACAATAGATCTTTTAAATAAAGATTGTTATCATTCACATCGTCTAGTGTGTCGTCCAGTGTGTACGGGGCTTAAGACCACCTCAAACTGTACTGTATATTCTAGCAGCACCGGGAAGCTCCTGTGGATTGCTAGAGGTCTCCCATTCTGATAAGGCAGACTGACTGTGGAGCCTCGTATGTACAATAACAGGTTCTTAATGTGTACAGTATGTTGTTTACATTTATCTTCATTACAGGTATATTGTTGTGCTACACTATTTTTAATATTCTTATTTGTTATAGCTACTGATATCAGAACACAGAAACCTAGATATCAGAATTTGGAAGACTTTCCTCACTAAAGGGGAGATTTAAAACGATCAGGTCATGATCAGTCAAAAGGGGTAATTCAGAGTTGATCGCAGCAGCAAATTTGTTAGCAGTTGGGCAAAACCATGTGCACTGTAGGTGGGACAGATGTAACATGTGCAGAGAGAGTTAGATTTGGGTGGGGTGTGTTCAAACTGAAATCTAAATTGCAGTGTAAAAATAAAGCAGCCAGTATTTACCCTGCACAGAAACAATATAACCCACCCAAATCTAACTCTCTCTGCACATGTTACATCTTCCCCCCCCCCCCCCCCCCCAGCACTCCACCTGCAGTGCACATGGTTTTGCCCAACTGCTAACAAATTTGCTGCTGCGATCAACTCTGAATTACCAGCAAAGTCTGCGCTAGATTAATGATGGAAAAGTTGGGTACACACCTAAGCGACACGATAACCCGGCAATGTGGCGATGCAACATAGGGATATATCACATCGCCATACACACTACGATCTGCTGTACGATGACACAATATATCATTACATGCTTGATGTAACAACAAAGCGTCATCTGTTGCATTGTCCCATCTCACGTGCAACACATCAGATCGGACTATGGGGCTAATTCAGACCTGATCGCAGCTGTGCGATCAGGTCTGAATTGCGCATGTGCAGGTGCTGCAGTGCGCCGGCGCATGCCAGAGATGCAATCGGCATCTCAGCCCAGCGATTGCCTCTGCCTGATTGATAGGCTTAGGCGTTCAGTAGGCGGGAAGGGGCGGGCCGTCTGCGTTGGGCCGCCGTTTTGGGGAGCGGTCCGGGAAATGCAGACCCTGCGGGAGGAGGGCTGTGGTGGCTGCGTGTCGTCACACGCAGCCGCTGCAACCTGGAGAGCAACGGGTAGCTGCCTGCCAATGCGCAGGACCTGCGCTGGTAGGGAGCTACTCTTCAGGTACAAAAGCATTGCCGCCGTGCAATGCTTTTGTACCTGTGCGGGGGAGGGGGGGGGGGGGCGGCAGAGCCAGACATGCAAAGCCAGACATCTACTTGATCACTCTCCAAGGTTTGATACATCTCCCCCTAAGAAAAAAACACTTATGCTTGTGTATCAATGCCTACAGAACTTCCCTATAGATAACAAGCCTGGGAACTGGGCCCTCTTACCTCTATGGGGGTAGTTCAGTTAGCCACTGTAGATTACCACTTGCTAAATGATCCCCCAGAGCTATCCATTTAGAGGAGTTAGCAGAGATTTTTTTTTCAAGTGCCCCTGCAGCTGGTAAAAAAAATCCCTAATATCTAGTGGGTAAATGGGTGATGCGACACTGTTAACACGCAAATCTGCGAATTTTTTTATGGACACGGGGGGTCATTCTGACCTGATCACACGCTAGCTATATTTTGCAGCGCTGCGATCAGGTCAAAATTCGGCAAAACTGCGCATGCGTATGCACTGCAATGCGCAGGCGTGTCGTACGGGTACAAAGCGGATCGGTGCTGGGGATGGAGTTAACAAAGAATCTATTCGCCCAGCAGATCGCAAGAAGATTGACAGGAAGAAGGTGTTTATGGGTGTCAACTGACCGTTTTCAGGGAGTGGTTGGAAAAACGCAGGCGTGTCCAAGCGTATGCAGGGCGGGTGTCTGACGTCAATTCTGGGACCGAACAGGCTGAAGTGATCGCCGTGGCTGAGTAAGCTCAGACCTACTCAGAAACTGCACAAACTGTTTTTGTACCGCTCGGCTGCACAGGCGTTCGCTCACTTGCAAAGCGAAAATACACTCCCCCATAGGCGGCGACTATCTGATTACAGCGCTGCAAAAAAAATAAGAATTTACTTACCGATAATTCTATTTCTCGGAGTCCGTAGTGGATGCTGGGGTTCCTGAAAGGACCATGGGGAATAGCGGCTCCGCAGGAGACAGGGCACAAAAGTAAAGCTTTTACAGGTCAGGTGGTGTGTACTGGCTCCTCCCCCTATGACCCTCCTCCAGACTCCAGTTAGGTACTGTGCCCGGACGAGCGTACACAATAAGGGAGGATTTTGAATCCCGGGTAAGACTCATACCAGCCACACCAATCACACCGTACAACTTGTGATCTAAACCCAGTTAACAGTATGATAACAGCGGAGCCTCTGAAAGATGGCTTCCTAAACAATAACCCGAATTAGTTAACAATAACTATGTACAAGTATTGCAGATAATCCGCACTTGGGATGGGCGCCCAGCATCCACTACGGACTCCGAGAAATAGAATTATCGGTAAGTAAATTCTTATTTTCTCTATCGTCCTAAGTGGATGCTGGGGTTCCTGAAAGGACCATGGGGATTATACCAAAGCTCCCAAACGGGCGGGAGAGTGCGGATGACTCTGCAGCACCGAATGAGAGAACTCCAGGTCCTCCTTTGCCAGGGTATCAAATTTGTAAAAATTTACAAACGTGTTCTCCCCTGACCACGTAGCTGCTCGGCAGAGTTGTAATGCCGAGACCCCTCGGGCAGGCGCCCAAGATGAGCCCACCTTCCTTGCGGAATGGGCCTTAACAGATTTAGGCTGTGGCAGGCCTGCCACAGAATGTACAAGTTGAATTTTGTTACAAATCCAACGAGCAATCGACTGCTTAGAAGCAGGTGCACCCAACTTGTTGGGTGCATACAGTATAAACAGCGAGTCAGATTTTCTGACTCCAGCCGTCCTTTAAATGTATATTTTTAAGGCTCTGACAACGTCCAACAACTTGGAGTCCTTCAAGTCGTCTGTAGCCGCAGGCACTACAATAGGCTGGTTCAGGTGAAACGCTGATACCACCTTAGGGAGAAAATGCGGACGCGTCCGCCGCTCTGCCCTATGTCGAATGGAAAATTAAATAAGGGCTTTTATAAAACAAAGCCGCCAGTTCAGATACTCTCCCGGCCGAAGCCAGGGCCAGTAACATAGTCACTTTCCATGTGAGATATTTCAAATCCACATTCTTTAGTGGTTCAAACCAATTGGATTTGAGGAAATCTAAAACTACATTTAGATCCCACGGTGCCACCTTAGGCACCACAGGAGGCTGTATATGCAGTACTCCTTTGATAAAAATCTGGACCTCAGGGACTGAGGCCAATTCTTTTTGGAAGAATATTGATATGGCCGAAATTTGAACCTTAATAGATCCCAATTTGAGACCCATAGACAATCCTGATTGCAGGAAATGTAGGAAAACGACCCAGTTGAAATTCCTCCATCGGAGCACTCCGCTGCTCGCACCACGCAACATATTTTCGCCAAATACGGCGATAATGCTTCGCGGTGACTTCCTTCCTTGCCTTTATCAAGGTAGGAATGACTTCTTCCGGAATGCCTTTTCCTTTTAGGATCTGGCATTCAAACGCCATGCCGTCAAACGCAGCCGCGGTAAGTCTTGAAAAAGACAAGGACCCTGCTGAAGCAGGTCCCTTCTCAGAAGTAGAGGCCACGGATCGTCCGTGACCATCTCTTGAAGTTCCGGGTACCAAGTCCTTCTTGGCCAATCCGGAGCCACTAGTCTTACTCCTCTTTGCCGTATAATCCTCAATACCTTTGGTATGAGAGGCAGAGGAGGAAACACATATACCGACTGGTACACCCAAGGTGTTACCAGCGCGTCCACAGCTATTGCCTGCGGATCTCTTGACCTGGCGCAATATCTGTCCAGTGTTTTGTTGAGGCGAGACGCCATCATGTCCACCATTGGTTTTACCCAACGGTTTAATAGCATGTGGAAAACTTCTGGATGAAGTCCCCACTCTCCCGGGTGAAGGTCGTGTCTGCTGAGGAAGTCTGCTTCCCAGTTGTCCACGCCCGGGATGAATACTGCTGACAGTGCTATCACGTGATTCTCCGCCCAGCGAAGGATCCTGGCAGCTTCTGCCATTGCCCTCCTGCTTCTTGTGCCGCCCTGTCTGTTTACATGGGCGACTGCCGTGATGTTGTCCGACTGGATCAACACCGGTCTTCCTTGAAG
The DNA here is from genome assembly GCF_028390025.1 of Pseudophryne corroboree. Classification (NCBI taxonomy): domain Eukaryota; kingdom Metazoa; phylum Chordata; class Amphibia; order Anura; family Myobatrachidae; genus Pseudophryne; species Pseudophryne corroboree. Next base: position 388,023,439 of record NC_086451.1, read on the forward strand.
CAGAGGTTCCGCCTGGCTTAGAGCATTGTAGATTGCTCTTAGTTCCAGAATGCTTATGTGAAGAGACTTTTTCAGGCTCGACCACACTCCCTGGAAATTTCTTCCCTGTGTGACTGCTCCCCAGCCTCTCAGGCTGGCATCCGTGGTCACCAGGATCCAATCCTGCATGCCGAATCTGCGGCCCTCCAATAGATGAGCCTCCTGCAACCACCACAGAAGGGATACCCTTGTCCTCGGCGACAGGGTTATCCGCAGGTGCATCTGAAGATGCGACCCTGACCATTTGTCCAACAGATCCCTTTGCATGGAATCTGCCGAAAGGGATTGCTTCGTAAGAAGCTACCATTTTTTCCCAGGACTCTTGTGCATTGATGTACAGACACCTTTCCTGGTTTTAGGAGGTTCCTGACCAGGTCAGATAACTCCTTGGCTTTTTCTTCGGGAAGAAAAACCTTTTTCTGAACTGTGTCCAGAATCATCCCCAGGAACAGCAGACGAGTTGTCGGCATTAATTGGGATTTTGGAATATTCAGAATCCATCCGTGCTGCTTTAGCACCTCTTGAGATAGTGCTAAACCCATCTCTAGCTGTTCTCTGGACCTTGCCCTTATTAGGAGATCGTCCAAGTATGGGATAATTAATACGCCTTTTCTTCGAAGAAGAAATATTATCTCGGCCATTACCTTTGTAAAGACCCGAGGTGCCGTGGACAAACCAAACGGCAGCGTCTGAAACTGATAGTGACAGTTTTGTACAACGAACCTGAGGTACCCCTGGTGTGAGGGGTAATTGGAACGTGGAGATACGCATCCTTGATGTCCAAGGATACCATAAAGTCCCCTTCTTCCAGGTTCGCTATCACTGCTCTGAGTGACTCCATCTTGAACTTGAACTTCTTTATGTACAGGTTCAAGGACTTCAGATTTAGAATAGGCCTTACCGAGCCATCCGGCTTCGGTACCACAAAAAGAGTGGAATAATACCCCTTCCCTTGTTGTAGAAGAGGTACCTTGACTATCACCTGCTGAGAATACAGCTTGTGAATGGCTTCCAAAACCGTCTCCCTTTCTGAGGGGGACGTTGGTAAAGCAGACTTCAGGAAACGGCGAGGTGGCTCTGTCTCTAATTTCAACCTGTACCCCTGAGATATTATCTGCAGGATCCAGGGATTTACCTGCGAGTGAGCCCACTGCGCGCTGTAATTCTTGAGACGACCGCCTACCGCCCCCGAGTCCGCTTGCGAAGCCCCAGCGTCATGCTGAGGCTTTTGTAGAAGCCGGGGAGGGCTTCTGTTCCTGGGAAGGAGCTGCCTGTTGCTGTCTCTTCCCTCGTCCTCTGCCTCGTGGCAGATATGAATAGCCCTTTGCTCTCTTATTTTTAAAGGAACGAAAGGGCTGCGGTTGAAAGGTCGGTGCCTTTTTCTGTTGGGGAGTGACTTGAGGTAGAAAGGTGGATTTCCCGGCCGTAGCCGTGGCCACCAAATCCGATAGACCGACCCCAAATAACTCCTCTACGCATCGCCTGTCCACTGTCGTGTCCATAAAGCTCTTCTGGCCGAAATGGACATAGCACTTACCCGTGATGCCAGTGTGCAGATATCTCCCTGTGCATCACGCATATAAAGAAATGCATCCTTTATTTGTTCTAACGACAGTAAAATATTGTCCCTGTCCAGGGTATCAATATTTTCGATCAGGGACTCTGACCAAACTACCCCAGCACTGCACATCCAGGCAGTCGCAATAGCTGGTCGTAGTATAACACCTGCATGTGTGTATATACCTTTTTGGATATTTTCCATCCTCCTATCTGATGGATCTTTAAGTGCGGCCGTCTCAGGAGAGGGTAACGCCACTTGTTTTGATAAGCGTGTTAGCGCTTTGTCCACCCTAGGAGGTGTTTCCCAGCGCTCCCTAACCTCTGGCGGGAAAGGGTATAAAGCCAATAACTTCTTTGAAATTAGCAGTTTTTTATCGGGGCACCCCACGCTTCATCACACACGTCATTTAATTCTTCTGATTCGGTAAAAACTACTGGTAGTTTTTTCACACCCCACATAATACCCTGTTTAGTGGTACCTGTAGTATCAGCTAAATGTAACATCTCCTTTATTGCCAAAATCATATAACGTGTGGCCCTACTGGAAAATACGGTTGTTCGTCACCTTCACCACCGGAATCAGTGCCTGTGTCTGGGTCTGTGTCGACCGACTGAGGCAAGGGGCGTTTTACAGCCACTGACGGTGTTTGAGGCGCCTGGACAGGCACTAATTGAGTGTCCGGCCGCCTCATGTCGGCAAACGACTGCTTAAGCGAGTTGACGCTATCCCGTAATTCCACAAATAAAGGCATCCATTCTGGTGTCGACCCCCTAGGAGGTGACATCCTCATATTTGGCAATTGCTCCGCCTCCACACCAATAACGTCCTCATACATGTCGACACACACGTACCGACACACAGCAGACACACAGGGAATGCTCTATACGAAGACAGGACCCACTAGCCCTTTGGGGAGACAGAGGGAGAGTCTGCCAGCACACACCAAAAAGCGCTATATATGACAGGGATAGCCTTATGATTAAGTGCTCCCTTATAGCTGCTTTTATATTAATATATATTGCCATTTATTTTGCCCCCCCTCTCTGTTATACCCTGTTTCTGTAGTGCAGTGCAGGGGAGAGACCTGGGAGCCTTCCTGACCAGCGGAGCTGTGACAGAAAATGGCGCCGTGTGCTGAGGAGATAGGCCCCGCCCCTTTTTCGGCGGGCTCGTCTCCCGCTATTTAGTACATTTAGGCAGGGGTAAATATCTCCATATAGCCTCTGGGGCTATATGTGAGGTATTTTTAGCCTTTTTAAAGGTTTTCATTTGCCTCCCAGGGCGCCCCCCTCCCAGCGCCCTGCACCCTCAGTGACTGCCGTGTGAAGTGTGCTGAGAGGAAAATGGCGCACAGCTGCAGTGCTGTGCGCTACCTTAAGAAGACTGCAGGAGTCTTCAGCCGCCGATTCTGGACCTCTTCTTGCTTCAGCATCTGTGAGGGGGCCGGCGGCGTGGCTCCGGTGACCATCCAGGCTGTACCTGTGATCGTCCCTCTGGAGCTTCATGTCCAGTAGCCAAGAAGCCAATCCATCCTGCACGCAGGTGAGTTCACTTCTTCTCCCCTCTGTCCCTCGTTGCAGTGATCCTGTTGCCAGCAGGAATCACTGTAAAATAAAAAACCTAAGCTAAACTCTCTAAGCAGCTCTTTATGAGAGCCACCTAGAATTGCACCCTTCTCGGCCGGGCACAAAAATCTAACTGGAGTCTGGAGGAGGGTCATAGGGGGAGGAGCCAGTACACACCACCTGACCTGTAAAAGCTTTACTTTTGTGCCCTGTCTCCTGCGGAGCCGCTATTCCCCATGGTCCTTTCAGGAACCCCAGCATCCACTTAGGACGATAGAGAAATAAGAATTTACTCACCGGTAATTCTGTTTCTCGTAGTCCGTAGTGGATGCTGGGAACTCCGTAAGGACCATGGGGAATAGCGGGCTCCGAAGGAGGCTGGGCACTCTAGAAAGATCTTAGACTACCTGGTGTGCACTGGCTCCTCCCACCATGACCCTCCTCCAAGCCTCAGTTAGGTACTGTGCCCGGACGAGCGTACACAATAAGGAAGGATTTTGAATCCCGGGTAAGACTCATACCAGCCACACCAATCACACCGTACAACTCGTGATATGAAACACAGTTAACAGTATGAAACAATAGAGCCTCTCAACAGATGGCTCAACAATAACCCGATTTAGTTAACAATAACTATGTACAAGTATTGCAGATAAACCGCACTTGGGATGGGCGCCCAGCATCCACTACGGACTACGAGAAACAGAATTACCGGTGAGTAAATTCTTATTTTCTCTAACGTCCTAGTGGATGCTGGGAACTCTGTAAGGACCATGGGGATTATACCAAAGCTCCCAAACGGGCGGGAGAGTGCGGATGACTCTGCAGCACTGAATGAGAGAACTCCAGGTCCTCCTCAGCCAGGGTATCAAATTTGTAGAATTTTGCAAACGTGTTTGCCCCTGACCAAGTAGCTGCTCGGCAAAGTTGTAAAGCCGAGACCTCTCGGGCAGCCGCCCAAGATGAGCCCACCTTCCTTGTGGAATGGGCATTGACAGATTTTGGCTGTGGCAGGCCTGCCACAGTATGTGCAAGCTGAATTGTACTACAAATCCAACGAGCAATAGTCTGCTTAGAAGCAGGAGCACCCAGCTTGTTAGGTGCATATAGGATAAACAGCGAGTCAGATTTTCTGACTCTAGCCGTTCTGGAAACATATATTTTCAGTGCCCTGACAACGTCTAGCAACTTGGAGTCCTCCAAGTCCCTAGTAGCCTAGGCACCACAATAGGCTGGTTCAGGTGAAACGCTGACACCACCTTTGGGAGAAACTGGGGACGAGTCCTCAATTCTGCCCTATCCATATGGAAAATCAAATAAGGGCTTTTACAAGACAAAGCCGCCAACTTTGATACTCGCCTGGCAGAAGCCAAGGCCAATAACATAACCACCTTGCACGTGAGATATTTCAGATCCACGGTTTTTAGTGGTTCAAACCAATGTGATTTTAAGAAACTCAACACCACGTTGAGATCCCAAGGTGCCACAGGAGGCACAAACGGGGGCTGACTCTGCAGCACTCCTTTTATAAATGTCTGAACTTCAGGTACTGAAGCTAGTTCTTTTTGAAAGAAAATCGACAGAGCCGAGATCTGTACCTTAATGGAACCCAATTTAAGGCCCATAGTCACTCCTGCTTGCAGGAAATGCAGAAATCGACCTAGTTGAAATTCCTCTGTTGGGGCCCTTTCGGCCTCACACCATGCAACATATTTTCGCCATATGCGGTGATAATGAGTTGCTGTAACCTCTTTCCCGGCTTTAGTAAGCGTAGGAATGACTTCCTCCGGAATGCCCTTTTCCTTCAGGATCCGGCGTTCAACCGCCATGCCGACAAACTCAGCCGCGGTAAGTCTTGGAACAGACAGGGCCCCTGCTGCCGCAGGTCCTGTCTGAGTGGCAGAGGCCATGGGTCCTCTGATATAAATTCTTGAAGTTCTGGGTACCAAGCTCTTCTTGGCCATCCACGAGTATCGTTCTTACTCCTCGCCTTCTTATTATTCTCAGTACCTTTGGTATGAGAGGCAGAGGGGAGAACACATAAACCGACTGGTACACCCACGGTGTTACCAGAGCGTCCATAGCTATCGCCTGAGGGTCCCTTGACCCGGTGCAATATCTTTTATAGCTTTTTGTTGAGGCGGGACGCCATCATGTCCACCTGTGGCCTTTCCCAATGGTGTACAATCCTATTGGAAGACTTCTGGAGGAAGTCCCCATTCTCCCGGGTGGAGGTCGTGTCTGTTGAGAAGATCTGCTTCCCAGTTGTCCACTCCGGGAATGAACACTGCTGACAGTGCTAACACATGATTTTCCGCCTATCGGAGAATCCTTGTGGCTTCTGCCATCGCCATCCTGCTTCTTGTGCCGCCCTGTTGGTTTACATGGGCGACTGCCGTGATGTTGTCTGATTGGATCAGTACCGGCTGGTTTTGAAGCAGAGGCCTTGCCGGCCTCAGGGCATTGTAAATGGCCCTCAGGTCCAGAATACTTATGTGTAGGGAAATAACCTGACTTGACCAAGTCCCTGGAAATTTCTTCCCTGTGTGACTGCCTCCCAGCCTCAAAGGCTGGAATCCATGGTCACTAGGACCTAGTCCTGTATGCCGAACCTGCGGCCCTCTTGAAGATGGGCACTCTGCAGCCACCACAGTAGAGATACCCTGGTCCTTGGAGACAGGGTTATCAGCCTATGCATCGGAAGATGCGATCCGGACCACTTGTCCAACAGGTCCCTCTGAAAAGTTCTTGTATTCAACCTGCCTAATGGGATTGCTTCGTAGGAAGCTACCATTTTTCCCAGGACTCGCGTGCAATGATGCACCGCTACCTATTTTGGCTTCAGGAGGTCTCTGACTAGAGATGACAACTCCTTGGCTTTCTCCTCCGGGAGAAACACTATTTCTGGTTTATGTCCAGAACCATCCCCAGGAACAGTAGACGTGTCATAGGAACCAGCTGTGACTTTGGACTGTTTAGAATCCAACCATGCTGTTGTAGCACTTTCCAAAATAGTGCTACCCCGACTACCAACTGCTCCTTGGACCTCGCCCTTATAACGAGATTGTCCAAGTACGGGATAATTACAACTCCCTTTTTTTGAAGGAGTATCAACATTTCGGCCATTACCTTGATAAAACACCCTCGGTGCCATGTACAGTCCAAACGGCAGTGTCTGGACTTGGTAATGGTAATCCTGTACCACAAATCTGAGGTACTCCTGGCGAGGATGGTGAATGGGGACATGCAGGTAAGCATCCTTGATGTCCCAGGATACCATGAAATCCCCCTCGTCCAGGCTTGGAATAACCGCCCTGAGCGATTCCATCTTGAACTTGAATTTTTGTGTTCAAGGATTTTAAATATAAAATGGGTCACACCGAACCATGCGGTTTCGGTACCCCAACCCGTGTGGAATAGTAACCCCGTCCTTGTTGAAGTAGGGGCACCTTGAGTATTACCTGCTGGGAATACCGCTTATTAATTGCCTCTAGCACAGCCTCCCTGCCTGAGGGAGTTGTCAGCAAGGCATATTTTAGGAAACGGCTGGGGGGAGACATCTCGAATTCCAGCTTGTACCCCTGAAATACTACTTGAAAGAAACAGGGATCCACCTGTGAGCGAGCCCACTAATTGCTGAATTTTTTTAGACGGCCCCCCACCGTACCTGGCTACACCTGTGGAGCACCCGCGTCATGGTGTGGCCTCACAGGAGGCGGGGGAAGAATCTTGATTCTGGGAACAGGCTGACTGGAGCAGCTTTTTCCCTCTACCCTTGTCTCTGTACAGAAAGGAAGCGCCATTTGACCCGCTTGCTTTTCTGAAGCCGAAAGGACTGTACCTTTGCCTGTGAGGAAACCTAAGGTAAAATTATTTCTTCCCAGCAGTTGCTGTGGATACGAGGTCCCAGAGACCATCCCCAAATAATTCCTCACCCTTATAAGGCTCTCTATGCGCTTTTTAAGTCAGCATCACCTGTCCAGTGACAGGTCTCTAATACCCTCCTGACAGAATGGACATTACATTTATTTTGGATGCCAGCCGGCAAAATATCCCTCTGTGCATCCCCCATATATAAGACGACGTCTTTAATATGTTTTTATGTTTGCCAACTAGTATCCCTGTTTGACAGGGTCACCGACCACGCTGCAGCAGCACTATCTGCAGGTCTCAGTCTAGTACCTGAGTGTGTAAATACAGACTTCAGGATAGCCTCCTGTTTTTTATCAACAGGTACCTATTAAAGTGGCCGTATCCTAAGACGGCAGTGCCACCTTTTTTGACAAACGTGTGAGCGCCTTATCCACCCTAGGGGATATCTCCCAGCGTAACTTATCCACCTGGCGGGAAAGGGTACGCCATCAGTAACTTTTTATAAATTACCAGTTTCTTAACGGGGGAACCCACGCTTTTACACACTTCATTTATTCATCTGATGGGGGAACAAAACACTGCCTGTTTTTTCTCCCCAAACCTAAAACCCATTTTTAGAGGTGCTTGGGTTAAAGTCAGAAATGTATAACACATTTTTTATTGCCGGGATCAAGTCACGGATGTTCCTAGTGGATTGTGTATATGTCTCCACCTTGTCGACACTGGAGTCAGACTCCGTGTCGACATCTGTGTCTGCCATCTGAGAGAGCGGGCGTTTTTGAGCCCCTGATGGCCTTTGAGACGCCTGGGCAGGCGCGGGCTGCGAAGCCGGCTGTCCCACAGCTGTTACGTCATCCACCCTTTTATGTAAGGAGTTGACACTGTCGGTTAATACCTTTCACCTATCCATCCACTCTGGTGTCGGCCCCACAGGGGGCGACATCACATATATCGGCCTCTGTTCTGTCACCATATAAGCCTCCTCATTCAACATGTCGACACAGCCGTACCGACACACCGCAGACACACAGGGAATGCTCTAAACGAGGACAGGACCCACAAAAGCCCTTTGGGGGGACAGAGTAAGAGTATGCCAGCACACACCAGAGCGCTATATATATATACAGGGACTAACTGAGTTATGTCCCTAATAGCTTTTATATAATATACTGTATACAGTGCCAATTTTAATGCCCCCCCTCTCTTTTCCCTCTTACTGTACTGTAGAATTGCAGGGAAGAGCCAGGGAGCTTCCCTCCAGCCGAGCTGTGAGGGAAAAATGGCGCCAGTGTGCTGAGGAGATAGGCTCCGCCCCTTTTTCGCGGCCTATTCTCCCGTTTTTTATGGAATTCTGGCAGGGGTATTTACCTCATATATAGCCCCTGGGGCCATATATTGAGGTATTTTAGCCAGCCAAGGTGTTTTTATTGCTGCCTCAGGGCGCCCCCCCCCCCAGCGCCCTGCACCCTCAGTGACCGGAGTGTGAAGTGTGTGAGAGGAGCAATGGCGCACAGCTGCAGTGCTGTGCGCTACCTTGGTGAAGACTGAGTCTTCATGCCGCCGATTTTCCGGACCATCTTCTTGCTTCTGGCTCTGTAAGGGGGACGGCGGCGCGGCTCCGGGACCGAACATCAAGGCTGGGCCTGCGGTCGATCCCTCTGGAGCTAATGGTGTCCAGTAGCCTAAGAAGCCCAATCCGGCTGCAAGCAGGCGAGTTCGCTTCTTCTCCCCTTAGTCCCTCGCTGCAGTGAGCCTGTTGCCAGCAGGTCTCACTGAAAATAACAAATTCTAAGACTATAACTTTCTAAGAGCTCAGGAGAGCCCCTAGTGTGCATCCAACCTCGGCCGGGCACGAAATCTAACTGAGGCTTGGAGGAGGGTCATGGTGGGAGGAGCCAGTGCACACCAGGTAGTCTAAGATCTTTCTAGAGTGCCCAGCCTCCTTCGGAGCCCGCTATTCCCCATGGTCCTTACGGAGTTCCCAGCATCCACTAGGACGTTAGAGAAATAGCTAGCGAGCGATCAACTCGGAATGACCCCCACTGTGTGTTAAACCATGCTAATGCCTGTTAACGCACTACTTTAACAGACGCTAACGTGGCTGTTGGGTGAAAAAGGGAGCGCAATTGAATAGCCCAATAGCTACCTCCCTTTTTCATCAGTGAAAACTTTTCACAGATAATTGGATTCCCCCCTATGTCTGTCTGTTATTGCTAAGTCTTTATTTTATTAGTATGTTCCCAGTTGTAAAGCACAACTGAAATATGCTAGCACTTTCTAAGTAACTGATAATAATATTAAGAATAATAACAACCAGCTGATGTGCCCGTGCAAAGGTTTGCTGGGCGGAACATTTTACCCATTTTCACGCCTTTATGAGTCGAATTTCGAAAAATCCCTGCTTAGCGGGTGGCTGCAAATAACTGTCACAGTTTCCTGACCACCCAGTAGGTCACATGTTCCAGGTGACCTAGCAGGTAAACAGGGAGAGTTCATCAACTGTCTCATTTTCCAGAGCACAATGGTGATGCATTGTAAATGGCAGGCGGATGTTTTGCCACATTAACACTGAAAAGAATCAACCAATCACAACATATTTCTGCAAATCTATCGCCCAAGCCCTTTAATTTGGTATATGATGTACACAGCTCAGACATATGTCACTCATAAAAGTTGTCCTTCTGCTATTAAAATATAGACAATAGTAACGATAATAATAATAGGATTTTAATACCTACCGGTAAATCCTTTTCTCTTAGTCCGTAGAGGATGCTGGGGATGCTTCAAGAACCATGGGGTATAGACGGGATCCGCAGGAGACATGGGCACTTTAAGACTTTAAAAGGGGTGTGAACTGGCTCCTCCCTCTATGCCCCGACTCCAGTTATAGAAACTGTGCCCAGGGAGACGGACATTTCGAGGAAAAGGATTTATTTAATGTTTTATTTAATTTTTTAAACTAAGGTGAGATACATACCAGCTCACACCTCAAACATGCCGTACAACATGGCATTCAACAACAACGCATGCAACGGCATGACCAACATCAGCCACAGACTGACTGTACTTAACTCAACATGACTGTAACCAAAAACCAAAAACTGCAGATACAGTCCGCACTGGGAAGGGCGCCCAGCATCCTCTACGGACTAAGAGAAAAGGATTTACCGGTAGGTATCAAAATCCTATTTTCTCATACGTCCTAGAGGATGCTGGGGATGCTTCAAGAACCATGGGGTTTATACCAAAGCTCTAGAACGGGCGGGAGAGTGCTGATGACTCTGTAGCACCAATTAACCAAACAAGAGGTCCTCCTCAGCCAGGGTATCAAACTTGTAAAACTTTTCAAAGGTGTTTGAACCCGACCAGGTAGCAGCCCGGCAAAGCTGTTATGCCGAGACCCCTCGGGCAGCCGCCCAGGATGAGCCCACCTTTCTGGTAGAATGGGCTTTCACCGATTTCGGTAACGGCAATCCCGTCGTAGAATGAGCCTGCTGAATCGTATTACAGATCCAGCGTGCAATAGTCTGCTTGGAAGCAGGAGCCCCAATCTTGTTGGGAGCCCACAGGACAAACAGAGCCTCTGTCTTCCTAATCTGCGCCGTTCTGGCGACATAGATCTTCAAAGCTCTGACCACATCGAGAGACTTCGACTCCGCCAAGGCGTCAGTAGCCACTGGCACCACAATAGGCTGGTTTACATGAAATGATGAAACCAAATTGCTGACGAGTTCTCAACTCTGCTCTATCAGCATGGAAGATTAAATAGGGACTTTTGTGAGACAATGTCGCCAACTCAGAAACCCGCCTTGCGGATGCCAAGGTCAACAACATGACTACTTTCCAAGTAAGGAATTTTAACTCAACCTTACGTAAAGGTTCAAACCAATGAGATTGCAGGAACTGCAATACCACATTAAGATCCCACAGGAGGCACAAATGGAGGTTGGATGTGCAGCACACCTTTCACGAAGGTATGAACTTCTGAAAGGGAGGCCAATTCTTTCTGAAAGAAAATTGATAAGGCCGAAATTTGTACTTTAATAGTGCCTAACTTTAGGCCCGCATCCACACCTGCTTGTAAAAAATGGAGCAAACGCCCCAGCTGAAATTCTTCTGTAGGAGCCTTCTTGGATTCACACCAAGACACATATTTTCTCCAAATACGGTGGTAATGCTTCGCCATTACTTCCTTTCTAGCCTGAAGAAGAATGGGAATTACTTCACTGGGAATACCCTTTCTGGCTAGGATTTGGCGTTCAACCGCCATGCCGTCAAACGCAGCCGCGGTAAGTCCTGATACACGCACGGACCTTGTTGTAACAGGTCCTCCCGTAGAGGAAACGGCCAGGGATCTTCTATGAGCAACTCCTGAAGATCTGGATACCAGGCCCTCTTTGGCCAGTCCGGAACAATGAGTATCGCCTGAACCCTTGTTCTTCTTATAATCTTTATCACCTTTGGAATGAGTGGAAGTGGAGGGAACACATAGACCGACGGAAACACCCACGGTGTCACTAGGGCGTCCACCGCTATTGCTTGAGGGTCCCTCGACCGGGAACAATATCTCTGAAGTTTCTTGTTGAGGCGGGACGCCATCATGTCTATTTGAGGAATTCCCCAACGACTTGTCACTTCTGCAAAAACCTCTTGATGAAGACCCCACTCTCCTGGATGGAGATCGTGTCTGCTGAGGAAGTCTGCTTCCCAGTTGTCCACTCCTGGAATGAAGACTGCTGACAGAGCGCTTGCATGTCTTTCCGCCCAGCAAAGAACTTTCGTGGCCTCGGCTATCGCCGCTCTGCTCTTTGTTCTGCCCTGGCGGTTTATGTACGCCACTGCTGTTATGTTGTCTGACTGAATCAAGACTGGCAGACCGCAAAGAAAATGTTCCGCTTGCAGAATGCCGTTGTAAATGGCCCTTAATTCCAGAATGTTTATGTGCAGACAAGCTTCCTGGCTTGACCATTTTCCCTGAAAGTTTCTCCCCTGTGTGACTGCTCCCCAGCCTCGGAGACTTGCATCTGTGGTCACCAGGATCCAATCCTGAATCCCGAACCTGCGTCCCTCCAGAAGGTGAGAACTGTGCAGCCACCACAGAAGGGAGATCCTGGTCCTGGAAGATAGGATTATTTTCTGGTGCATGTAGAGGTGAGACCCGGACCACTTGTCCAACAGGTCCCACTGAAACACCCTGGCATGGAACCTGCCATATGGAATGGCCTCGTAGGCCGCCACCATCTTCCCCAGCAACCAAGTGCATTGAAGAACTGACACTTTTGCCGGTTTCAGAATGTGTTTTACCATGTTCTGTATTTCCAGAGCCTTTTCCACTAGAAGAAAAACTCTCTGTAATTCTGTATCCAGAATCATACCGAGGAACGAAAGCCGTGTCGTCGGAACCAACTGTGATTTTGGCAAGTTTAGGAGCCAACCATGTTGTTGCAGAATCGCCAGTGAGAGCGCAACATTTTTCAGCAACTGCTCCTTGGATCTCGCCTTTATGAGGAGATCGTCCAAGTACGGGATAATTGTAATTCCCTGCTTGCGCAGGAGAACCATCATTTCCGCCATAACCTTGGTGAAAATCCTTGGTGCTGTGGAGAGACCAAATGGCAACGTCTGAAATTGGTAATGACAATCCTGAACAGCAAACCTCAGGTATGCCTGATGTGGAGGATATATGGGAATGTGTAAGTAAGCATCCTTTATGTCTACCGACACCATAAAATCCCCCTACTCCAGACTGGAGTTCACTGCTCGGAGAGATTCCATCTTAAATTTTAATTTTTTCAGAAAGTAATTGAGGGATTTTAGGTTCAGAATCGGTCTGACTGAGCCATACAGTTTCGGGACCACGAACAGACTTGAATAAAAACCCTCCCCCCGTTGTGACGGGGGTACCGTGACAATGACTTGAATTTGACACAGCTTTCGTATTGCAGCGCATACTACCTCCCTTTCTAGATGAGAAGCTTGCAAGGCCGATTTGAAAAATCGGTGAGGGGGCACGTCTTGAAACTCTAATTTGTACCCTTGGGTTAATATTTCTAATATCCAAGGATCCAGGGCCGAGTGCACCCAGACCTGACTGAAGAGTTTGAGACGTGCCCCCACCGGTGCGGACTCCCGCAGAGGAGCCCCAGCGTCCTGCGGTGGATTTGGTAGAAGCCGGAGAGGACTTCTGTTCTTGGGAACTTGCCACAGCCTGTGACCTCTTTCCCGTTCCTCTCCCTCTCGCAGCAAGGAAGGAGGACCCTCATCCTTTTTTTAAATTTATTGGGCCTAAAGGACTGCATCTGATAGTGGGGCGTTTTCTTCTGTTGTGCAGGAACATAAGGTAAAATTGACGACTTACCCACGGTAGCCGTAGATACCAGGTCAGTGAGGCCATCACCAAACAAGACACTACCGTTAAACGGTAAAGACTCCATCGCCTTCTTAGAGTCAGCGTCAGCATTCCATTGATGAATCCACAATGCTCTCCTAGCTGAGACTGCCATGGCATTGGCCCTTGATCCCATAAGGCCAATATCCCTTACAGCTTCTTTTAAGTATGCTGAAGCTTCCCTGATATGACCCAGAGTCAAAAGTACGCTATCTCTGTCTAGGGAATGTATCTCAGATGACAAGTTATCTGCCCACTCTTCATTAGCGCTACTCACCCATGCCGAAGCAACGGCAGGCCTGAGTAGCGAACCCGTAGTGACATAAATAAATTTTAGTGTATTTTCCTGCTTTAGGATCCTTTAGGGCTGCCGTGTCAGGAGACGGAAGCGCCACCTTTTTGGATAGACGCGATAGAGCTTTGTCCACCGTGGGGGTTGACTCCCACTTTTCCCTGTCCCCAAAAGGAAACGGATATGCCACTGGAATTCTTTTGGGAACCTATACCTTCTTGTCAGGATTTTCCCAAGCCGTTTCAAAAAGAGCGTTCAGTTCATGAGAGGGAGGAAACGTTACCTCAGGTTTCTTTCCTTTATACATACAGACCCTAGTATCAGGAACAGCAGGGTCCTCTGTTATATGCAACACTTCTTTTATCGCCACAATCATGTACTGAATGCTCTTAGCCAGTTTAGGATTCAATCTGGCATCACTATAGTCGACAATGGAATCAGAGTCCGTGTCGCTATCCGTATCTGTTATCTGGGTAAATGCACGTTTCTGTGACCCCGAAGGGGTCTGAGCTTGTGACAATGCATCTTCCATGGATTTCCTCCATGTCTGGCTTTTAGACTCAGATTTATCGAATCTCTTAGTCAACCGAGCCACATTAGCATTTAAAACACTCAACATATTTAACCAATCAGCCGTCGGCGGTGCCGACACGGTCACTACCACAGCCTTTTCTGGCCCCACTCCAGCCTCCTCCTGGGAAGAGCACTCAGCCTCAGACATGTCGACACACACGTACCGACACCTACAACCACACTGGGGCTATAGGAGACAGACCCACAACAAAGCCTGTTAGAGAAACACAGAGGGAGTTCTGACAGCTCACAACCCAGCCCCTATCCCGGTTCTGAAGCGAGTAAAATTACTGCCCAGACCTGTTAGCGCTTTTATATTAAATAAACTAGCACCAAATCTCTTGTGCCCCCCCGTTTTGCACCCTGTTACTTGTACAGCAGTGTGGGAGGCCAGGCTCAGCGTCTCTGCAGCTTCTGTGAAGAGAAAATGACGCTGGTCAGAGCTGTGAGGGCTAAGCCACGCCCCCTTAAAGGCGTGCTTCAGTCCCGCTTAATTTTATATCTTTATACTGGCGGGGGTCTGTAATTAGTGCCCAGGCACTTTATACACTTTCTGCCAGTCGCTAAATTAAGGATTTATGCTGCCCAGGGCGCCCCCCCTGCGCCCTGCACTGCGTCCTTATGTGGGAGCATGGCGCGCAGCGCGGCCGCTGCGCGGTACCTTAAAAAGCCGTCTTCTGCCGTCACTGAAGTCTTCTGATCTTCTGTTACTCACCCGGCGTCTATCTTCTGGCTCTGCAAGGTGGGTGACGGCACGGCCCTGGGAACGAGCAGCTAGGCGCACCAAGTGATTGGACCCTCTGGAGCTAATGGTGTCCAGTAGCCTAAGAAGCAGAGCCTTTGAACTCAGAGAAGTAGCTCTGCTTCTCTCCCCTCAGTCCCACGATGCAGGGAGCCTGTTGCCAGCAGGTCTCCCTGAAAATAATAAACCTAACAAAGGGGGTCATTCCGAGTTTTTCGTTCGTTATATTTTTCTCGCAACGGAGCGATTAGTCGCTAATGCGCATGCGCAATGTCCGCAGTGCGACTGCGCCAAGTAAATTTGCTATGCAGTTAGGTATTTTACTCACGGCATTACGAGGTTTTTTCTTCGTTCTGGTGATCGTAATGTGATTGACAGGAAGTGGGTGTTTCTGGGCGGAAACTGGCCGTTTTATGGGTGTGTGCGAAAAAACGCTACCGTTTCTGGGAAAAACGCAGGAGTGGCTGGAGAAACGGAGGAGTGTCTGGCCGAACGCTGGGAGTGCTTGTGACGTCAAACCAGGAACGAAACTGACTGAACTGATCGCAGTTGCCGAGTAAGTCTGGAGCTACTCAGAAACTGCTAAGAAGTGTCTATTCGCAATTTTGCTAATCTTTAGTTCGCAATTTTGATAAGCTAAGATTCACTCCCAGTAGGCGGCGGCTTAGCGTGTGCAATGCTGCTAAAAGCAGCTTGCGAGCGAACAACTCGGAATGAGGGCCATAGTCTTTTTTTCTGAGAAACTCTGGAGAGCTCCTCAGTGTGCATCCAGTCTCACTGGGCACAGAATCTAACTGCCGTCTGGAGGAGGGGCATAGAGGGAGGAGCCAGTTCACACCCCTTTTAAAGTCTTAAAGTGCCCATGTCTCCTGCGGATCCCGTCTATACCCCATGGTTCTTGCAGCATCCCCAGCATCCTCTAGGACGTATGAGAAAATAATGATAATAATAATAATAGTAATAATAATAAAAGGCAAAGCCAGAACAGATGCACCTGTAAGATGATTCAATTGAATTATTTGGTATTTAAATGGCACTACTGACCACAGAACACCAATTACAATCCACAACATTGCTGCACCATATGGGTGACTTTTCTATTACTCTTAAAATAGTTAAGCCAATAGCTGCTACTACAGTATGTGTTACTTTCTCTGTCTCTAACCTTAGCGGGGGAGACTTTTTGAGAATATTAGTCAGAGATTATTAGTCATATATTTGGATTATGCCCAAACCTCAGCTTTTTCAGGATGAAGTGCTGGAAATTACTGTTAACATGAATGGCGACGCAGGTCCCATCAGATCCCTACACCTTCAATTTGTCAAAGCCTTAGCCCAGTGTTGGACTGGAGCATGAAGCATAGAGGTGTGGCCAGCCACCACAGAGGTTTGGCTAACCTTTATAGAGTACCTGGTCTGGACTCCTTGATAATTTATATAGTAATTAATGCTAGCGCATGCATGATAATGTGCCAGATTAATGACAGCAATAGACAGTAGAGAATACATCATAATCCTGTGCAGTATAAGGTAACATATGTATAATGTATCATTCAAGTGCACAGTCTAGAACCTGATCCCTAGAGGAGGAGGAGGGGCCCCCCAGGCAGTGGGGCCTACCGGTGGTTTCCCCTGTACCCCTGTGGGCCAGTCTGAGCCTGCCTGAGCCTAAGCTTTAAAACCAGTCTCAAAATCACTGATCCGTATTCTTACAGCCATAAGATGACCTCCTTTAATGAGGCTTGGGATGGGCACTGATTATGCAGCTAACAACAAACTGATATCGATGAGTCGACCTGGACAGGTCTCCTTTCATTATGTCTGTAGTCAAACGCAGGGGGTTTCCAGTTACCAGGAACCCCCCCTTTCCCGAGCAGTGGCTCAAATCATGACTGCAGCAGTACTATATAATAGGTGGCAGGCTGGACCAAGATGGCCAGGGTGTCAGCTCTTCTGCAAAGGGGCGTAAGAAGCCACCCATCAGTGTTCCGCATGCCAGCTTCTCTTTTGCACCAAAAGGACTGACAACCTTGAGGAAAGAGAAGAAGCCGCACACAAGTGATCTCCGCGCCAGTACCCCTCCTGACTTATAGCCTCGCAATGCGGGTGGTAAAAGTTGGAAGCGCCTGCAGCCATAGTATTAAAACCACCTGCCTAACATTGTGTAGGCTCCACTCGTGCCACCAAAACTCGAGACATGGACTCAACAAGAACTCCGAAGATGTCCTGTGATATCTGGCACCAAGACAACACGTTGAACTTTTTGCTTCAAACCATTCCTGAACAATGGTGGTCATTCCGAGTTGCTCGCTCGTTGGCGTTTTTCGCAAAGCAGCGATTAGGTGGAAAATGCGCATGCTCATGGTACGCAGCGCGCATGCGCTAAGTTATTTAACACAAAACTTAGTAGATTTGCTGGTGTTCGTGCGACGCTTTTCAGTCACACTGCAGATCGGTGAGTGATTGACAGGAAAGGGGCGTTTCTGGGAGGTAACTGAGCGTTTTCAGGAGTGGCTGGAGAAACGGGGGAGTGGCTGGCTGAATGCAGGGCGTGTTTGTGACGTCAAACCAGGAACTAAACGGACTGAGGTAATCGCAATCTGTGAGTAGCTCTGGAGCTACTCAGAAACTGCAGGGAATTATTTAGTAGCAGTTCTGCTAATCTTTCGTTCGCTATTCTGCTATGCTAAGATACACTCCCAGAGTGCGGCCTAGCGTTTGCAATGCTGCTAAAAGCAGCTAGCGAGCGATCAACTCGGAATGACCACCAATATTTGCAGTATGCTAGGGAATATTATCCTGCTGAAAAAGGTCACTGCCATAAGGTAATACTGCTGCCATGAAGAGGTGGTACTTGTCAAAGAAATATCCACATGAATGATAAGACCCAATGTTTCACAGCAGAACAGTACCCATCGCATAATTCATCAGAGCAGGCCACCTTTTGGCATTGTAGGCGCTTTCAGCAGTGTACAGGGGTCCGCATGGGCACTCTCACTGGTCTGCAGCTATGCAGTAAGCCCCAGTGCACTGCGGGTTCTGACACCTTTCTATCACAGTCACCATTAACTGTTACAGCAATTTGTGCTACAGTAGCTATTCTGAGGGGTCTGAGCAGATGTGCTAGCTTTCACGCACCATGTGCTTCAATGAGATTTATGCACCCATGACCGTGTCACTGATTTACTGGTTGTCCTATCTTGGACCACTTTTAGTAGGTACTAACCACTGCATACTGGGAACACCCCACAAGACCTGTTATTTTGGATATGCTCACCCCACAAGACCTGTAATTTTGTATATGCTCTGACCCAGTCATCTAGTGATTTTAATGTAATGGCTGATGGGTGCTAATAGGAAAGCTGCAGCCTCAGGGCAGTAGTGTGGTTGATAGGAGATGGTGAAGTCCAGGCCTAGTGGACCTCACCTGAGAAACTGAAGCGAGGATCAAGAGGAAGGAATGAGTGAGCAGGCGGTGATTCGTGGGCATCTATAGGGCGGGACTTTGAATCCGTCCAGTCTTTGAAGTGTGAGTTGACATGTAGGACAATAGGTTTGGCTCCGCCCCTACATGATTGTGGAGTGCGGCCTGTTATATTAAAGTTGATGAGCCTCGGGAGCAGACCACAGGATCAAGATACGGAAATCTCTAAACTTACAGATGGGAACCAGCCAGCTATATTTCTCCTCAAAGAACTGCACTATTACCAACACCAGCGCTGCATATCTTCTGTGGGCAGATTCCATTAAAAAACTGTATAATCACAGTCAGCAGCACTACAGGTCTTGTACAGACAGCGTCACCTACAATACTGCATAATTACAGTCACCGCCACTACAGGTCTTGTGCAGACATTGTCACCTACAGAGCTGTATAATCACAGTCAGCAGCACTACAGGTCTTGTGCAGTCATCGTTACCTACAATACTGCATAAGTACAGTCAGCAGCACTACAGGTCTTGTGCAGATGGCGTCACCTACAGAACTGCATAATCAGTCAGCAGCACTACAGGTCTTGTGCAGACATTGTCACCTACAGAACTGCATAATCACAGTCAGCACCACTACAGGTCTTGTACAGATAGTGTCACCTGCAGAACTGTATAATCACAGTCAGCAGCAATACAGGTCTTGTGCAGACAGCGTTACCTACAGAACTGCATAATCACAGTCAGTAGCACTACAGGTCTTGCGCAGTGTCACCTACAATACTGCATCATTACAGTTAGCACCTCTACAGGTCTTGTGCAGACAGTGTCACCTACAATACTGCATAATTATAGTCAGCACCACTACAGGTCTTGTGCAGACACTGTCACCTACAGAGCTGTATAATCACAGTCAGCAGCACTACAGGTCTTGTGCAGACACTGTCACCTACAGAGCTGTATAATCACAGTCAGCAGCACTACAGGTCTTGTACAGATAGTGTCACCTGCAGAACTGTATAATCACAGTCAGCAGCACTACAGGTCTTGTACAGACAGCGTCACCTACAGAACTGTATAATCACAGTCAGCAGCACTACAGGTCTTGTGCAGACACTGTCACCTACAGAACTGCATAATCACAGTCAGCAGCACTACAGGTCTTGTGCAGACAGCGTTACCTACAGAACTGCATAATCACAGTCAGTAGCACTACAGGTCTTGCGCAGTGTCACCTACAATACTGCATCATTACAGTTAGCACCTCTACAGGTCTTGCGCAGACAGTGTCACCTACAATACTGCATAATTATAGTCAGCACCACTACAGGTCTTGTGCAGACACTGTCACCTACAGAGCTGTATAATCACAGTCAGCAGCACTACAGGTCTTGTACAGACAGCGTCACCTACAGAACTGCATAATCACAGTCAGCAGCACTACAGGTCTTGTGCAGACACTGTCACCTACAGAGCTGTATAATCACAGTCAGCAGCACTACAGGTCTTGTACAGATAGTGTCACCTGCAGAACTGTATAATCACAGTCAGCAGCAATACAGGTCTTGTGCAGACATTGTCACCTACAGAGCTGTATAATCACAGTCAGCACCACTACAGGTCTTGTACAGATAGTGTCACCTGCAGAACTGTATAATCACAGTCAGCAGCAATACAGGTCTTGTGCAGACAGCGTTACCTACAGAACTGCATAATCACAGTCAGTAGCACTACAGGTCTTGCGCAGTGTTACCTACAATACTGCATCATTACAGTTAGCACCTCTACAGGTCTTGTGCAGACAGTGTCACCTACAGAGCTGCATAATCACAGTCAGCAGCACTACAGGTCTTGAGCAGACAGTGTCACCTACAGAGCTGCATAATCACAGTCAGCACCACCACAGGTCTTATGCAGACAGCATCACCTACAGAACTGCATAATCACAGTCAGCAGCACTACAGGTCTTGTACAGACTGTTTCCACTAAAGAACTACAAAATTACAATCAGTAGTGCAACAGGTTTTGTGTAGGCAGCTGCAACTATAGAACTGCATAAATCATTTGCAGGATTAATACTGACATACCATTATAGCCATACTTAGGGGTCAATACAATTAGGTGCAAGCAGAAACAGCCGCACTTTACAGCAGCCCAAACTCACACAAAACTGCACTTTGCAGCGACTTCGGGCTGAAATCAGACTGCGATATGTGGTGCCATTGCCGAGGTTGAAACGCTGCAATAACGGCAACTCGCACCCTTCACATTTACCTGGATTGATCCCTTAGAATTAAGTGAGACCCAGCCAGTGATACTAATACTATTTATAGAAGCAAAAAGGCCTATTGGGCAATGCTGTTCAGTGTGTTAAGCCCCTATTAAGTTATAAATACGAGAAAAAGCCAGATTGAACAGCGCTTGTGAGTTTTCACACAAAATACTTATAATATATATATAGGAATGCTCAGCACAGCATTTGATATTCAAAGGAGACTCTAAGTGCCGTTCTTGTTAGAGGAATATTGGTATTTATTGAACTTGGTCACATGAGCAGCTGTCTATGTATGTGAGCGCCAGCAGAATTGGAACTATATCTATCTATCTATCTATCTATCTATCTATCTATCTATCTATCTATCTATCTATCTGGAAAAAGAATTTAGGAGAATGCGCCCATAGTGCAGATCATTTTTTATTTTATGAATGCATCATTAGACACAGGCAAGTAAAAGGTAAGTGTGTTCCCATACCAAATAAGACCCACATTTTGGGCCAGTTAAAAAGCATAAAACCATCCACCAGGCAAACCTCCACCTCTGTGTACAGACGCCAGGACCATGCACCGCGCCGATACTCCGGACCCGTCTGGCCACTCGCAACGGACACAGGGAGAAGAAGGCCGAGTGAAAAGAAGCACACACGTCTTTTTCCAGGTATCTTTCTGCTCAAAGGGATTCTGAGCCTGTGGGGAATTGCTGCGGTGCTCATCACACCAGTGCTAACAGCATAAGGTTTCATCACCTGTGAACTGTGAATGCTCAATTGAATGAACACCAGCGCACCTGTACATCTTTTCTTTCAGCATATATATATATATATATATATATATATGTATATACAGGTTGAGTATCCCATATCCAAATATTCCAAATACGGAATATTCCGAAATACGGATTTTTTTGAGTGAGAGTGAGATAGTGAAACCTTTGTTTTCTGATGGCTCAATGTACACAAGCTTTGTTTAATACAGAAAGTTATTAAAAATATTGTATTAAATGTCCTTCAGGCTGTGTGTATTAGGTGTATATGAAACATAAATGAATTGTGTGAATGTAAACACACTTTGTTTAATGCACAAAGTTATTAAAGATATTGGCTAAAATGACCATCAGGCTGTGTATATAAGGTGTATATGTGACATAAATGCATTCTGTGCTTAGACTTGGATCCCATTACTATGATATCTCATTATGGTATACAATTATTCCAAACTACAGAAAAATCCGATATCCAAAATACTTCTGGTCCCAAGCATTTTGGATAAGGGATACTCAACCTGTATATATATACATACAGTATATATATATATATATATATTTTTTTTTAAATATGCAGTTTGATTTAAAAAAAATCATCATTTAATTAATGATATGTCAGCACAAGATATATACAAATAAAAGAAAAAATAAATAAATAAATCAAATAGAAAAGACACTAATAGTATATTACCAGATGACGTTTAATATGTCCATAGACCGGTCTATTAAGACCACACCAAAGGGGTGTTATCCAATCGCTAGTGCACTGAGAGTGAAGAGAGCATATATCCTTTATAATATTCGTAGGACACAGTCACTGAATGGTAACATATATGAATCCGACAGATCCGGTAGAATTCCCAGCAGAAGAGTATTATAGTAGTGTTGTAATTCTCAGTCTTTGCAAACCGTAGACTACCTGATGTACTGACACACTAATACTTTCTGTCAGACGTCCTCTGAGAGTCACAGCTGTCCGCGTCTTTAGTGGATTAAGGTTAAGATGTCTTAATACACGGAGTATCTCTACCTCTTAAAGTCCTCAGCATATTCCCTAGTAATCCCCATCAGCAAGGAACATAAAGGAACTGATCCTTATAATAGGGCACTCTACTGTTGGTGACTATTGGGAAGTGCAGCCTAGGATCAAAACCCTCCTATAAGCAAATCCTAACCCTCAGCCTTCACTATTGCATAGGAAACGGAATAAAGTCTGACCCGGGTCCAACTTGCTGAAAAGGAACATACAACTAGTATTACAATAATAGTTACCTGGAGCCTTATCCAGGTCACATCGCTGATGCAATGCGACCGCATTCTCCTGTCTCCTGGGCCAGTGTGCACGCGCAGGTTCCATTATACGTGTGCGCAGCGTGGATAATGCGATCGTATCACACTGATGCGAATACCTCTGCCTGATTAACAGGAAGCAACATTCGCTGGGCGGCAACGCGTTGTTGCAGAGGCGTGGTCGAAAACGGGGGCGGGCCTGGGCCCTTTATGGCATGGCCGTTGCAACGGGGAAAATGGCAGCGGCCCAACTGCCTTCGCAGTTAGGCTGCACAGGCAGTGGGCTACCCTGAATCATCTATGTAATCGCAATTGAATTGCGATCGCATAGCTGACCCCATTAGCATGCCGGGAGGGCTTGCCCTGTGCTGGGCGGCCCTCAGCATGCAACTGATAGCAGTTGCAGTTTTGCATTTATTAGCAAAACTGAAGCTGAATGAGGGCCGCGCCGGGCCATACATCCCAGGGAACTTATGTTTTGAACTATTAACACTATTGTGTTACGGTTGTGATACAAACCAAGGTAGTTGTAGGTGTATCAGCATTAGTATTCAAGATGTATTCTACTGTATACATTGTCATGTTCCACGTAATCATTTATTTTATACTGTGAATTACTGCTCTTCCTGATGACGTACATATGTACCATGGGTTTCGGTATGATATCCCGCCGCACGGGATGCCGAGTGTTATTATACCGACATCGGCATCCCGAGCAGTGGAATGCTGGCATGGGGAGGGGGGGGGGGGGGGGGGAGTGCAACTAAGCCCAACTGCGGGCTCAGCGGCGTATTCTATTCTCCCTCTATGGGCGTCGTGGACACCCATAGAGGGGGGATCACCTACCTCGCCGGTATACTGGCGGCGGAATGGTGTCTCCATCGGGATCCTGGCGTCTGTATTGTGACCGCTGGGACCCCAACGATCGGTGTGCTAACTGCATACCATGCCATGTACCTACATTCACATGTAGTCATATCAGAATAGATTTGCCATTACATGTGCTGTGTGTCATTGTCTCAGGATAAGTTGGTGAAAACTGCCTCTCTGCCGTGGGTTGAGGGAAGAGGTTGCTAATAACAACAGAAGAAGTATTTAGTTGAACTGACCCTCCCTCTGTTACACCCACTAATCGGAGTCCGTAAATAAATCTTTGGCAACTCGTGATAGACAATCACCAAAGGGTGTTACATGTCTACTATGTGTGGATCTGCGCGCTCAGTCAGTGCACTGGACAAAATAAACCAGAAAGTAGCTTATGAGCAAAAAGAGACAGGCATCCTAACATGAAGTGGGAGAATATGTCGTAATGGTTATATCAAGTATGGTATTAATATGAGATAAATGTTTGATATTGAAAGTTTCTTCTTTCCCCTACAGCCTCTACTATAGACCTTCTATAGTTTCGGCATTACATACACTACTCAATGTATAAGGAGACCAATGTGTACATACAGTATATGTGTAGGGATGATGCTAGGTTCTTATGCAGCTCCCCAAGACTCCCG
The DNA here is from genome assembly GCF_028390025.1 of Pseudophryne corroboree. Taxonomy (NCBI): domain Eukaryota; kingdom Metazoa; phylum Chordata; class Amphibia; order Anura; family Myobatrachidae; genus Pseudophryne; species Pseudophryne corroboree. The sequence continues at coordinate 388,047,740 of NC_086451.1, forward strand.
GATTTGCTCCATTGTGTTGCAGAATACTGGACTTAAAATGTGTAAAGATGCACTGGCCCTACTGCCGTAACTAACAGGCTAGGGTGGGTACACACTTAAACGGATCTGGGCATATCGGAATGACAAATCGGGCATATGATTACGTGTGTATGCCCGATTACGCATACCTGTGGGTCGCATATAGATATGTCCTCTTACAGCTTTGCTCCATGCACTACAAGTCACGTTACACATAAAGCGTGAGTGCCGTGTGACTAGGTAGCAATGTGCGTCTTTTTTTGCATCTTTTGTCGCGAAAATGTAATGTAACAGGATGCACGAGCAGCTTCTGCTGATTAAAATTATATGCAGCAAGCCTATATTCTGTGTGACTGCGACTGTATCTGCATTCAAAATGCTATGCTACAGTGTTTTCCTGGAAAGCACTGCAACATTTAATTTCGGATGCAGATAGAGCCGCTATTACACACAGAATATAGGCATGCTGCATATCATTTTAATCAGCAGAGGCTGCTAGTGCATTGCATTATATTGCGGCAAAAGACGCAAAAAAGATGCTCGGCACAACTGAGTCCCGCCACGGCATGGCGCGACTTGAAGGGCTGTTTAGCGTGACTGCAGCAAGGATGTAAGAAGACACATCTGTATGATATCTTCCAGTTGCCTGTGCTGCAAGACCAACCAGAAGATTTCCTACATCCTACAAAGCGCTGTCGTCCCCTGCATTGTGCAAGTGTGTACCACCCATCAGATATGTCTGATATATAACATACAGTGCACTACGTATGGCTGATTCTACTGCCACATAGTAACATACTGTAGTAATTGAGGTTGAATAGAGGCAAATTGCCCATCGTGTTTAACCTGTTTTAAGTTGTGATGAATCTACATACTTGCTGAATAATGTTTTATGACTAGTTAGCTACTATAACTCATGTTACCCCTGGATTAACCACGTTGATACAGTATTTTAAGTATTATAACCTTGGATAGCTTTTTCATTCAGAAATGTATCCATTCCTTTTTTAAATCCAATTACAGAGTCCGCCATTACCACCTTACCTTGCAGGGAATTCCACATCCTGATTGCCCTAACAGTGAAGAACCCTTTCCTCCGTTGCGTTCGGAATTTTCTCTCCTCTAGTTGCAGCGAGTGCCCACATGTCCTAAACTGTGTTCTTTTAATAAATAATTCCTCTTTGTGATGTCCCTTTACAGATTTGAAGATATTAATAATATCTCCTCTTAGGCGCCTCTTTTCTAGTATATACATATTCAGCCTAGTAAGTCTTTCCTTATAGTCCAGTCCTTCTAGGCCTTTAATCAGTTTAGTAGCTCGCCTTTGAACACTTTCGAGTTCACTGATGTCTTTTTTATACAATGGTGCCCAAAACTAAACACAATATTCCAGGTGCGGACGTACCAATGCCTTTTACAGCGGCAGGATTAAGGGGGTCATTCCGAGTTGTTCGCTCGCTAGCTGCTTTTAGCAGCATTGCACACGCTAATCCGCCGCCCTCTGGGAGTGTATCTTAGCTTAGTAGAAGTGCGAACGAAAGATTAGCAGAATTGCGAATAGAAATTTCTTAGCAGTTTCTGAGTAGCTCCAGACTTACTCAGCCATTGCGACCAGCTCAGTCCTTTTCGTTCCTGGTTTGACGTCAAAAACCCCGTTTCTCCAGCCACTCCTGCGTTTTGCAACTCGAACGCCTGCGTTTTTCCGCACACTCCCATAAAACGGCCAGTTTCCGCCCAGAGACACCCACTTCCTGTCAATCACACTCCGATCAGCACAGCGATGAAAAAATAAGAATTTACTTACCGATAATTCTATTTCTCGTAGTCCGTAGTGGATGCTGGGAACTCCGTAAGGACCATGGGGAATAGCGGCTCCGCAGGAGACTGGGCACAAAAGTAAAAGCTTTAGGACTACCTGGTGTGCACTGGCTCCTCCCCCTATGACCCTCCTCCAAGCCTCAGTTAGGATACTGTGCCCGGACGAGCGTACACAATAAGGAAGGATTTTGAATCCCGGGTAAGACTCATACCAGCCACACCAATCACACCGTATAACTTGTGATCTGAACCCAGTTAACAGTATGATAACAGAGGAGCCTCTAGAAAAGATGGCTCACTACAACAATAACCCGATTTAGTTAACAATAACTATGTACAAGTATTGCAGACAATCCGCACTTGGGATGGGCGCCCAGCATCCACTACGGACTACGAGAAATAGAATTATCTGTAAGTAAATTCTTATTTTCTTTGACGTCCTAGTGGATGCTGGGAACTCCGTAAGGACCATGGGGATTATACCAAAGCTCCCAAACGGGCGGGAGAGTGCGGATGACTCTGCAGCACCGAATGAGAGAACTCCAGGTCCTCCTCAGCCAGGATATCAAATTTGTAGAATTTAGCAAACGTGTTTGCCCCTGACCAAGTAGCTGCTCGGCAAAGTTGTAAAGCCGAGACCCCTCGGGCAGCCGCCCAAGATGAGCCCACTTTCCGTGTGGAATGGGCTTTTACAGATTTAGGCTGTGGCAGGCCTGCCACAGAATGTGCAAGCTGAATTGTACTACAAATCCAACGAACAATAGTCTGCTTAGAAGCAGGAGCACCCAGCTTGTTGGGTGCATACAATATAAACAGCGAGTCAGATTTCCTGACTCCAGCCGTCCTGGAAACATATATTTTCAGGGCCCTGACTACATCCAGTAACTTGGAATCCTCCAAGTCCCCAGTAGCCGCAGGCACCACAATAGGTTGGTTTAGGTGAAAAGCTGAAACCACCTTAGGGAGAAATTGAGGGCGAGTCCTCAATTCCGCCCTATCCGAATGAAAAATCAGGTAAGGGCTTTTATAGGATAAAGCCGCCAATTCTGATACGCGCCTGGCTGAAGCCAGGGCCAACAGCATTACCACTTTCCATGTGAGATATTTTAAATCCACTGTGGCAAGTGGTTCGAACCAATGTGATTTTAGGAATCCCAAAACCACATTGAGATCCCAGGGTGCCACTGGAGGCACAAAGGGAGGCTGTATATGCAGTACCCCCTTTACAAAAGTCTGGACTTCAGGAACTGAAGCCAATTCTTTCTGGAAGAAAATCGACAAGGCCGAAATTTGAACCTTAATGGATCCTAATTTTAGGCCCATGGACAATCCTGTTTGCAGGAAATGCAGGAAACGACCTAGTTGAAATTCCTCTGTCGGGGCCTTCCTGGCCTCGCACCACGCAACATATTTCCTCCAAATACGGTGATAATGTTGTGCAGTTACATCCTTCCTGGCTTTGATCAGGGTAGGGATGACTTCATCTGGAATGCCTTTTTCCTTCAGGATCCGGCGTTCAACCGCCATGCCGTCAAACGCAGCCGCGGTAAGTCTTGGAACAGACAGGGTCCCTGCTGGAGCAGGTCCCTTCTTAGAGGTAGAGGCCACGGATCCTCCGTGAGCATCTCTTGAAGTTCCGGGTACCAAGTCCTTCTTGGCCAATCCGGAGCCACGAGTATAGCTCTTACTCCTCTCCGTCTTATAATCCTCAGTACCTTTGGTATGAGAGGCAGAGGAAGGAACACATACACTGACTGGTACACCCACGGTGTTACCAGAGCGTCCACCGCTATTGCCTGAGGGTCCCTTGACCTGGCGCAATACCTGTCTAGTTTTTTGTTGAGGCGGGACGCCATCATGTCCACCTTTGGTTTTTCCCAACGGTTTACAATCACTTGGAAGACTTCTGGATGAAGTCCCCACTCTCCCGGGTGGAGATCGTGTCTGCTGAGAAAATCTGCTTCCCAGTTGTCCACTCCGGGAATGAACACTGCTGACAGTGCTATCACATGATTTTCTGCCCAGCGAAGAATCCTTGCAGCTTCTGCCATCGCTCTCCTGCTTCTTGTGCCACCCTGTCTGTTTACGTGGGCGACTGCCGTGATGTTGTCCGACTGGATCAACACCGGCTGACCCTGAAGCAGAGGCCTTGCTTGACTTAGGGCATTGTAAATGGCCCTTAGTTCCAGGATATTTATGTGAAATGACGTTTCCATGCTTGACCACAAGCCCTGGAAATTTCTTCCCTGTGTGACTGCTCCCCAGCCTCTCAGGCTGGCATCCGTGGTCACCAGGACCCAGTCCTGAATGCCGAATCTGCGGCCCTCTAGAAGATGAGCACTCTGCAACCACCACAGGAGAGACACCCTTGTCCTTGGAGACAGGGTTATCCGCTGATGCATCTGAAGATGCGATCCGGACCATTTGTCCTGCAGATCCCACTGAAAAGTTCTTGCGTGGAATCTGCCGAATGGAATCGCTTCGTAAGAAGCCACCATTTTTCCCAGGACCCTTGTGCATTGATGCACTGACACTTGGCCTGGTTTTAGGAGGTTCCTGACTAGCTCGGATAACTCCCTGGCTTTCTCCTCCGGGAGAAACACCTTTTTCTGGACTGTGTCCAGAATCATCCCTAGGAACAGCAGACGTGTCGTCGGAATCAGCTGCGATTTTGGAATATTTAGAATCCACCCGTGCTGTTGTAGTACTACTTGAGATAGTGCTACTCCGACCTCCAACTGTTCCCTGGACCTTGCCCTTATCAGGAGATCGTCCAAGTAAGGGATAATTAAGACGCCTTTTCTTCGAAGAAGAATCATCATTTCGGCCATTACCTTGGTAAAGACCCGGGGTGCCGTGGACAATCCAAACGGCAGCGTCTGAAACTGATAGTGACAGTTCTGTACCACAAACCTGAGGTACCCTTGGTGAGAAGAGCAAATTGGGACATGGAGGTAAGCATCCTTGATGTCCAGAGACACCATATAGTCCCCTTCTTCCAGGTTCGCTATCACTGCTCTGAGTGACTCCATCTTGAATTTGAACCTTTGTATGTAAGTGTTCAAGGATTTCAGATTTAAAATAGGTCTCACCGAGCCGTCCGGCTTCGGTACCACAAACAGCGTGGAATAATACCCCTTTCCCTGTTGTAGGAGGGGTACCTTGATTATCACCTGCTGGGAATACAGCTTGTGAATGGCTTCCAATACCGCCTCCCTGTCAGAGGGAGACGTTGGTAAAGCAGACTTCAGGAACCGGCGAGGGGGAGACGTCTCGAATTCCAATTTGTACCCCTGAGATACTACCTGCAGGATCCAGGGGTCCACTTGCGAGTGAGCCCACTGCGTGCTGAAATTCTTGAGACGGCCCCCCACCGTACCTGAGTCCGCTTGTAAGGCCCCAGCGTCATGCTGAGGACTTGGCAGAAGCGGAGGAGGGCTTCTGTTCCTGGGAAGAGGCTGCCTGCTGCAGTCTTTTTCCCCTTCCTCTGCCCCGGGGCAGAAATGAGTGGCCTTTTGCCCGCTTGCCCTTATGGGGACGAAAGGACTGAGCCTGAAAAGACGGTGTCTTTTTCTGCTGAGAGGTGACCTGGGGTAAAAAGGTGGATTTCCCAGCCGTTGCCATGGCCACCAGGTCCGATAGACCGACCCCAAATAACTCCTCCCCTTTATACGGCAATACTTCCATATGCCGTTTGGAATCCGCATCACCTGACCACTGTCGCGTCCATAACCCTCTTCTGGCAGAAATGGACAGCGCACTTACTCTTGATGCCAGAGTGCAAATATCCCTCTGTGCATCTCGCATATATAGAAATGCATCCTTTAAATGCTCTATAGTCAATAATATACTGTCCCTGTCCAGGGTATCAATATTTTCAGTCAGGGAATCCGACCAAGCCACCCCCGCACTGCACATCCAGGCTGAGGCGATTGCTGGTCGCAGTATAACACCAGTATGTGTGTATATACTTTTTAGGATATTTTCCAGCTTCCTATCAGCTGGCTCCTTGAGGGCGGCCGTATCAGGAGACGGTAACGCCACTTGTTTTGATAAGCGTGTGAGCGCCTTATCCACCCTAGGGGGTGTTTCCCAACGCGCCCTAACCTCTGGCGGGAAAGGGTATAATGCCAATAATTTTTTAGAAATTAGCAGTTTTTTATCGGGGGAAACCCACGCTTCATCACACACCTCATTTAATTCATCTGATTCAGGAAAAACTACGGGTAGTTTTTTCACACTCCACATAATACCCTTTTTTGTGGTACTTGTAGTATCAGAAATGTTCAAAACCTCCTTCATTGCCGTGATCATGTAACGTGTGGCCCTACTGGAAATCACGTTTGTTTCCTCACCGTCGACACTGGAGTCAGTGTCCGTGTCTGGGTCTGTGTCGACCATCTGAGGTAACGGGCGCTTTAGAGCCCCTGACGGTGTTTGAGTCGCCTGGACAGGTACTAACTGATTTGCCGGCTGTCTCATGTCGTCAACAGTCTTTTGTAAAGTGCTGACGCTATCACGTAATTCCTTCCATAAGACCATCCAGTCAGGTGTCGACTCCCTAGGGGGTGACATCACTAGTACAGGCAATCTGCTCCGTCTCCACATCATTTTTCTCCTCATACATGTCGACACAAACGTACCGACACACAGCACACACACAGGGAATGCTCTGATAGAGCACAGGACCCCACTAGCCCTTTGGGGAGACAGAGGGAGAGTTTGCCAGCACACACCAGAGCGCTATATATATATATATATAGGGATAACCTTATATAAGTGTTTTTCCCTTATATAGCTGCTGTATTGATTAATCTGCCAAATTAGTGCCCCCCCCTCTCTTGTTTTACCCTGTTTCTGTCGTGCAGGACTGCAGGGGAGAGTCAGGGAGACGTCCTTCCAGCGGAGCTGTGAGGGAAAATGGCGCTTGTGTGCTGAGGAGATAGGCTCCGCCCCCTTCTCGGCGGCCTTTCTCCCGCTTTTTTTAAGGAAAACTGGCAGGGGTTAAATGCATCCATATAGCCCAGGAGCTATATGTGATGTATTTTTCGCCATCTAAGGTGTTTTTATTGCGTCTCAGGGCGCCCCCCCCCAGCGCCCTGCACCCTCAGTGACCGGAGTGTGAAGTGTGCTGAGAGCAATGGCGCACAGCTGCGGTGCTGTGCGCTACCTTATTGAAGACAGGACGTCTTCTGCCGCCGATTTCCCGGACCTCTTCTGTCTTCTGGCTCTGTAAGGGGGCCGGCGGCGCGGCTCTGGGACCTATCCATGGCTGGGCCTGTGATCGGTCCCTCTGGAGCTAATGTCCAGTAGCCTAAGAAGCCCAATCCACTCTGCACGCAGGTGAGTTCGCTTCTTCTCCCCTTAGTCCCACGGTGCAGTGAACCTGTTGCCAGCAGGACTCACTGAAAATAAAAAACCTATACTTAAACTTTTTCACTAAGCAGCTCAGGAGAGCCACCTAGTGTGCACCCTTCTCGTTCGGGCACAAAAATCTAACTGAGGCTTGGAGGAGGGTCATAGGGGGAGGAGCCAGTGCACACCAGGTAGTCCTAAAGCTTTTACTTTTGTGCCCAGTCTCCTGCGGAGCCGCTATTCCCCATGGTCCTTACGGAGTTCCCAGCATCCACTAGGACGTCAGAGAAAACTTTGTTATGCCGTGAGTAAAATACCTAACTTTTGTGTAAAATAACTAAGCGCATACGCCCTGTGAACCTTGCGCATGCGCAGTAAGCGACTAATCGCAGTATAGCGAATATCGGCAACGAGCGAACAACTCGGAATGACCCCCTAAATCCGAGTCCCTTGTCTCAATTCCCCTTTTTATGCACGCTAGCACCTTACTTGCCTTCTTTACTGCGTTTTGACATTGTGTATGGTTATTAAGCCTATTATCAATGAATACCCCCAAATCTTTTTCCAACTCTGTTTCCCCTAGGCGTTCCCCATTTAATATGTAGGATGCAAGTTTGTTTTTAGTCCAAAATGCATAACCTTGCATTTGTCTGTATTGAACCTCATTTTCCATTTAGACGCCCAGAGGTAAAGTTTAGATAGATCATTCTGCAAGGACTCCACATCCAATTCTGAATTAATTACCTTGCACAATTTACATCTAATGGCTTACTGTGAGCGCTGGCCCTGTATGTATCTGATGTATTATATACACTGCACTATGTATGGCTGGTCCTACTGCCACATCTAACAGGTTACTGTGATCACTGGTCCTGTATATATCTGATGTATTACATACACTGCACTATGTATGGCTGGCCCTACTGCTGCATCTAACAGGTTACTGTGATCACTGGCCCTGTATATGTCTGATGTATTACATACACTGCACTATGTATGGCTGGCCCTACTGCCCCATCTAACAGGTTACTGTGATCACTGGTCCTGTATATGTCTGATGTATTACATACACTGCACTATGTATGGCTGGTCCTACTGCAGCATCTAACAGGTTACTGTGATCACTGGCCCTGTATATGTCTGATGTATTACATACACTGCACTATGTATGGCTGGCCCTACTGCCCCATCTAACAGGTTACTGTGATCACTGGCTCTGTATATGTCTGACCTATTACATACACTGCACTATGTATGGCTGGTCCTACTGCCGCATCTAACAGGTTACTGTGATCACTGGCCCTGTATATGTCTGATGTATTACATACAGTGCACTATGTATGGCTGGCCCTACTGCCGCATCTAACAGGTTACTGTGATCACTGGTCCTGTATATGTCTGATGTATTACATACACTGCACTATGTATGGCTGGCCCTACTGCCGCATCTAACAGGTTACTGTGATCACTGGCCCTGTATATGTCTGATGTATTACATACAGTGCACTATGTATGGCTGGCCCTACTGACACATCTAACAGGTTACTGTGATCGCTGGCCCTGTATATGTCTGATGTATTACATACACTGCACTATGTATGGCTGGTCCTACTGCCACATCTAACAGGTTACTGTGATCGCTGGCCATGTATATATCTTATGTATTACATACACTGCACTATGTATGGCTGGTCCTACTGCCACATCTAACAGGTTACTGTGATCACTGGCCCTGTATATGTCTGATGTATTACATACACTGCACTATGTATGGCTGGCCCTACTGCCGCATCTAACAGGTTACTGTGATCACTGGCCCTGTATATGTCTGATGTATTACATACACTGCACTATGTATGGCTGGTCCTACTGCTGCATCTAACAGGTTACTGTGATCACTGGCCCTGTATATGTCTGATGTATTACATACACTGCACTATGTATGGCTGGTCCTACTGCCCCATCTAACAGGTTACTGTGATCACTGGTCCTGTATATGTCTGATGTATTACATACACTGCACTATGTATGGCTGGCCCTACTGCCACATCTAACAGGTTACTGTGATCACTGGCCCTGTATATGTCTGATGTATTACATACACTGCACTATGTATGGCTGGCCCTACTGCCCCATCTAACAGGTAACTGTGATCACTGGCCCTGTATATATCTGATGTGTTACATACACTGCACTATGTATGGCTGGTCCTACTGCCACATCTAACAGGTTACTGTGATCGCTGGCCCTGTATATATCTGATGTATTACATACACTGCACTATGTATGGCTGGTCCTACTGCCCCATCTAACAGGTTACTGTGATCGCTGGCCCTGTATATATCTGATGTATTACATACACTGCACTATGTATGGCTGGTCCTACTGCCACATCTAACAGGTTACTGTGATCACTGGCCCTGTATATGTCTGATGTATTACATACACTGCACTATGTATGGCTGGTCCTACTGCCCCATCTAACAGGTTACTGTGATCACTGGTCCTGTATATGTCTGATGTATTACATACACTGCACTATGTATGGCTGGCCCTACTGCCGCATCTAACAGGTTACTGTGATCACTGGCCCTGTATATATCTGATGTGTATATGTCTGACCCAGTAGCGGATCTTGCCACGGGCAAGCAGGACTTTTGCCCGGGGCGCCGCCTTCCGGAGGGCGCTGGCGCCATCCGGAGGGCGCCGCACCATGGCAAGATCCGCCACTGCTGCCCGCTGTGTCCCCCGTCGGCTGTGTCCCCCGTCCGCCTCCGCTGCCCGCTCTGTCCCTGTGAAGGGAAATAGACGCGTAGCGTCTAGTTTCCCTTCGTGGAGAGTACCTTTGCTGAGCGGAGCGCGATGACGTCATCGCGCACCGCACAGCAAGGTCCTCTCCACGAAGGGAACTAGACACTACGCGTCTAGTTTCCCTTAGTGGAGAGGACCTTTTGCTGTGCGGTGCGCGATGACGTCATCGCGCACCGCTCAGCATACAAGCGGCGCTACTAATGTACAGGGGGCGTAACTGACCACGCCCCCTGTATTAAGCTACGCCCCGTTTCCTGCCCGGGGCGCAGAGCGGGCTTGAACCGGCCCTGGTCTGACCTATTACATACAGTGCACTAAGTATGGCTGGTCGTACTGCTGCATATACCGGGTTACTGTGATCGCTGGCCCTGTATATGTCTGATGTATTACATACACTGCACTATGTATGGCTGGCCCTACTGCCGCATCTAACAGGTTACTGTGATCATAGGTCCTGTATATATCTGATGTATTACATACACTGCACTATGTATGGCTGGCCCTACTACCACATCTAACAGGTTACTGTGATCACTGGCCCTGTATATGTCTGACCTATTACATACAGTGCACTAAGTATGGCTGGTCGTACTGCTGCATATACCGGGTTACTGTGATCGCTGGCCCTGTATATATCTGATGTAGTACATAAACTGCACTATGTATGGCTGGCCATACTGCCCCATCTAACAGGTTACTGTGATCACTGGTCCTGTATATGTCTGATGTGTTACATACACTGCACTATGTATGGCTGGTCCTACTGCCGCATCTAACAGGTTACTGTGATCACTGACCCTGTATATGTCTGATGTAGTACATACACTGCACTATGTATGGCTGGCCCTACTGCTGCACCTAACAGGTTACTGTGATCACTGGCCCTGTATATATCTGATGTGTTACATACACTGCACTATGTATGGCTGGTCCTACTGCAGCATCTAACAGGTTACTGTGATCACTGGCCCTGTATATGTCTGATGTATTACATACACTGCACTATGTATGGCTGGTCCTACTGCCCCATCTAACAGGTTACTCTGATCACTGGCCCTGTATATATCTGATGTATTACATACACTGCACTATGTATGGCTGGTCCTACTGCAGCATTTAACAGGTTACTGTGATCACTGGCCCTGTATATGTCTGATGTATTACATACACTGCACTATGTATGGCTGGTCCTACTGCAGCATCTAACAGGTTACTGTGATCACTGGCCCTGTATATGTCTGACGTATTACATACACTGCACTATATATTGCTGGTTCTACTGCAGCATCTAACAGGTTACTGTGATCACAGGCCCTGTATATGTCTGATGTATTACATACACTGCACTATGTATGGCTGGTCCTACTGCCGCATCTAACAGGTTACTGTGATCACTGGCCCTGTATATATCTGATGTATATATGTCTGACCCAGTAGCGGATCTTGCCACGGGCAAGCAGGACTTTTGCCCGGGGCGCCGCCTTCCGGAGGGCGCCGCACCATGGCAAGATCCGCCACTGCTGCCCGCTGTGTCCCCCGTCGGCTGTGTCCCCCGTCCGCCTCCGCTGCCCGCTCTGTCCCTGTGAAGGGAAATAGACGCGTAGCGTCTAGTTTCCCTTCGTGGAGAGTACCCTTGCTGAGCGGAGCGCGATGACGTCATCGCGCACCGCACAGCAAGGTCCTCTCCACGAAGGGAACTAGACACTACGCGTCTAGTTTCCCTTAGTGGAGAGGACCTTTTGCTGTGCGGTGCGCGATGACGTCATCGCGCACCGCTCAGCATACAAGCGGCGCTACTAATGTACAGGGGGCGTAACTGGCCACGCCCCCTGTATTAAGTCACGCCCCATTTCCTGCCCGGGGCGCAGAGCGGGCTTGAACCGGCCCTGGTCTGACCTATTACATACACTGCACTATGTATGGCTGGTCGTACTGCTGCATATACCGGGTTACTGTGATCGCTGGCCCTGTATATGTCTGATGTATTACATACACTGCACTATGTATGGCTGGTCCTACTGCAGCATCTAACAGGTTACTGTGATCGCTGGCCCTGTATATGCCTGATGTATTACATACACTGCATTATGTATGGCTGGTTCTACAGACACATCTAACAGGTTACTGTGATCACTGGTCCTGTATATATCTGATGTATTATACAAACTGCACTATGTATGGCTGCTCCTACTGCCGCATCCAGTGGCGGATCTTGCCACGGGCAAGCAGGACTTTTGCCCGGGGCGCCGCCTTCCGGAGGGCGCTGGCGCCCTCCGGAGGGCGCCGCACCGTGGCAAGATCCGCCACTGCTGCCCGCTGTGTCCCTGTCCGCCTCCGCTGCCGTCCCCGTCCGCCTCCTGAAGGGAACTAGACGCTATGCGTCTAGTTTCCCTTCCTGGAGAGTAACTTTGCTGAGCGGTGCGCGATGACGTCATCGCGCACCGCACAGCAAAGGTCCTCTCTACGAAGGGAACTAGACTCATAGCGTCTAGTTTCCCTTCGTGGAGAGGACCTTTTGCTGTGCGGTGCGCGATGACGTCATCGCGCACCGCTCAGCATTCAAGCGGCGCTTTTAATGTACAGGGGGCGTAATTGACCACGCCCCCTGTATTAGGCCACGCCCCATTTCCTGCCCGGGGCGCAGAGCGCCCTTGAACCGGCCCTGGCCGCATCTAACAGGTTCCTGTGATCACTGGCCCTGTATATATCTGATGTATTATATACACTGCACTATGTATGGCTGGCCCTAATGCCCCATCTAACAGGTTACTGTGATCACTGGCCCTGTATATATCTAATGTATTACATACACTGCACTATGTCTGGCTGGTCCTACTACCGCATCTAACAGGTTACTGTGATCACTGGCCCTGTATATATCTGATGTATTACATACACTGCACTATGTCTGGCTGGTCCTACTACCGCACCTAACAGGTTACTGTGATCACTGGCCCTGTATATGTCTGATGTATTACATACACTGCACTATGTATGGCTGGCCATACTGCCCCATCTAACAGGTTACTGTGATCACTGGTCCTGTATATGTCTGATGTATTACATACACTGCACTATGTATGGCTGGCCCTACTGCCGCATCTAACAGGTTACTGTGATCACTGGCCCTGTATATGTCTGATGTATTACATACACTGCACTATGTATGGCTAGCCCTACTGCCGCATCTAACAGGTTACTGTGATCACTGGCCCTGTATATATCTGATGTATTACATACACTGCACTATGTATGGCTGGCCCTACAGACACATCTAAGGGCAGGGGCGTTTTAAGAGAGGAGGGGGCTCGTGTGCATACTCCAGGTGTGCCCCCTCCTCTCCAGGGTGCCACAGGCTTCGGCACTGCGCTGGAGTCTACTGTGTATGCGCAGGTCTTCGGAAACATGGCACCCGCCATGGTCAGGAGACAAATTTCCTACTAAGCATGCGCGGAAGCCATTCTTTAAGTGATTTTTTCTGCGGCTGCTGCTGCAGCGGCAGCTGTGGGACTCCGGAAAGGTAGTAGAAAACAACATGAATGCAATTTGTGCGGTGTCACCACCCCTGGACCCAGAGGCCCATGTGCACCGCACACACTGCACCCATGAGAGTAACGCCTATGTCTAATGGCTTACTGTGATCACTGGCCCTGTATATGTCTGACGTATTACATACACTGCACTATGTATGGCTGGTTCTACAGACACATCTAACAGGTTACTGTGATCACTGGCCCTGTATATGTCTGATGTATTACATACACTGCACTATGTATGGCTGGTCCTACTGCCACATCTAACAGGTTACTGTGATCACTGGCCCTGTATATGTCTGATGTATTACATACACTGCACTATGTATGGCTGGTTCTACAGACACATCTAACAGGTTACTGTGATCACTGGCCCTGTATATGTCTGATGTATTACATACACTGCACTATGTATGGCTGGTCCTACTGCCACATCTAACAGGTTACTGTGATCACTGGCTCTGTATATGTCTGATGTATTACATACACTGCACTATGTATGGCTGGTCCTACTGCTGCATCTAACAGGTTACTGTGATCACTGGCCCTGTATATGTCTGATGTATTACATACACTGCACTATGTATGGCTGGCCCTACTGCCACATCTAACAGGTTACTGTGATCACTGGTCCTGTATATGTCTGATGTATTACACAAACTGCACTATGTATTGCTGGCCCTACTGCCCCATCTAACAGGTTACTGTGATCACTGGTCCTGTATATGTCTGATGTGTTACATACACTGCACTATGTATGGCTGGTCCTACTACCACATCTAACAGGTTACTGTGATCGCTGGCCCTGTATATATCTGATGTATTACATACACTGCACTATGTATGGCTGGTCCTACTGCCGCATCTAACAGGTTACTGTGATCACTGACCCTGTATATGTCTGATGTGTTACATACACTGCACTATGTATGGCTGGTCCTACTGCCGCATCTAACAGGTTACTGTGATCACTGGCCCTGTATATATCTGATGTATTACATACAGTGCACTATGTATGTATGGTCCTACTGCCACATCTAACAGGTTACTGTGATCACTGGCCCTGTATATGTCTGATGTAGTACATACACTGCACTATGTATGGCTGGTCCTACTGCCGCATCTAACAGGTTACTGTGATCACTGACCCTGTATATATCTGATGTATTACATACACTGCACTATGTATGGCTGGTCCTACTGCCGCATCTAACAGGTTACTGTGATCACTGACCCTGTATATATCTGATGTATTACATACACTGCACTATGTATGGCTGGTCCTACTGCCACATCTAACAGGTTACTGTGATCACTGGCCCTGTATATGTCTGATGTATTACATACACTGCACTATGTATGGCTGGTCCTACTGCCACATCTAACAGGTTACTGTGATCACTGGTCCTGTATATGTCTGATGTATTACATACACTGCACTATGTATGGCTGGTCCTACTGCCACATCTAACAGGTTACTGTGATCACTGACCCTGTATATATCTGATGTATTACATACACTGCACTATGTATGGCTGGCCCTACTGCCCCATCTAACAGGTTACTGTGATCACTGGCTCTGTATATGTCTGATGTATTACATACACTGCACTATGTATGGCTGGTCCTACTGCAGCATCTAACAGGTTACTGTGATCGCTGGCCCTGTATATGTCTGATGTATTACATACACTGCACTATGTATGGCTGGTCCTACTGCTGCATCTAACAGGTTACTGTGATCACTGGCCCTGTATATATCTGATGTATTACATACAGTGCACTATGTATGTATGGTCCTACTGCCACATCTAACAGGTTACTGTGATCACTGGCCCTGTATATGTCTGATGTAGTACATACACTGCACTATGTATGGCTGGCCCTACTGTCGCATCTAACAGGTTACTGTGATTACTGGCCCTGTATATGTCTGATGTATTACATACACTGCACTATGTATGGCTGGCCCTACTGCCGCACCTAACAGGTTACTTTGATCACTGGCCCTGTATATGTCTAACGATTTACATACACTGCACTATATATTGCTGGTCCTACTGCAGCATCTAACAGGTTACTGTGATCACTGGCCCTGTATATGTCTGATGTATTACATACAGTGCACTATGTATGGCTGGTCCTACTGCCACATCTAACAGGTTACTGTGATCACTGGCCCTGTATATGTCTGATGTATTACATACACTGCACTATGTATGGCTGGTCCTACTGCCACATCTAACAGGTTACTGTGATCACTGGCCCTGTATATATCTGATGTATTACATACACTGCACTATGTATGGCTAGCCCTACTGCCCCATCTAACAGGTTATTGTGATCACTGGCCCTGTATATGTCTGATGTATTACATACACTGCACTATGTATGGCTGGTCCTACTGCCACATCTAACAGGTTACTGTGATCACTGGCCCTGTATATGTCTGATGTATTACATACACTGCACTATGTATGGCTGGCCCTACTGACACATCTAACAGGTTACTGTGATCACTGGCCCTGTATATGTCTGATGTATTACATACAGTGCCAGATTAAGGTCCACATGGGCCTGGAGCTGAAATCTATGAAGGGCCTATTGCGTGCCACGCAGTGGGTGTGATTAGCGCAACAGAATTTCTCCCTGTGAGGGTAGTGGTGTGTGGTGGCATACTACATCACTGCACTTCCTCCTCATAATACGGGGGTCATTCCGAGTTGATCGCTCGCTAGCTAGTTTTAGCAGCCGTGCAAATGCTATGCCGCCGCCCACTGGGGTGTGTATTTTAGCTTAGCAGAAGTGCGAACGCATGTGCAGCCGAGCTCTGCAAAAACAGTTTGTGCAGTTTCAGAGTAGCTCTGAACCTACTTAGCGCTTGCGATCACTTCAGCCTATTCGTGTCCGGACTTGACGTCATACACCCGCCGTGCGAACGCCCAGCCACGCCTGCGTTTTTTCAGACACGCCTGCATTTTTGCCAACACTCTCTGAAAATGGTCAGTTGACACCCAGAAACACCCCCTTCCTGTCAATCTTCTTGCGGTCGTCAGTGCGACTGAAATCTTCGCTAGAACCTGTGCACAACCACAACGGACGTTGTACCCGTACAACGCGTGTGCGCATTGCAGGCCATACGCATGCGCAGAAATGCCGATTGTTTTTGCCTGACCACTGCTCTGCGAACAACGGCAGCTAGCGATCAACTCGGCATGACCCACTACATCTCTTCGCTGTGGGGGAGATGTAGTAAAAAGTGATAAAAGTGGAAAAGTGAGCCAGTGGAACTGCTCTGTATACTCTTATAGTATACAAATTATAAATGTTATGTCAATGCTGATTGGTTGCCATGGGCAACTTCTCCATTTGTTCACTTCTCCACTTTTATCTCTGCTTAATACAATCACTACTACACTACATCTCTATGGGGCATATTATCACATTCAGAGACAGAGCTTGTCAGAGAGTTCTGTCCCTGTGAATCTGGTTACTGTGAGATGGGCGGAAGCATGAATCGAAGGGAGTAGTGCCACAGGTGGGGAGGAAGGCAGAGATACATTTGGAGAGGGAGGTGGAAGAGTAGCTAGACAGGTGGAGAGGAAGATATAGATATAGGTGGAGAGGGGGGCAAAGATACAGGTGGGGACGGAGGCAAAGATGCATTTGGAGAGGTGGGGAGGGAGGTGGAAGCACAGGTAGACGGAAGGCAGAACCACAGGTGGTGTGGAAGGCAGAGATACAGGTGGATAGGGGGGCAGAGTCGCATGTGTAAAGGGGGACAGAAGCACAGGTGGGGAAGGGACACAGTAGGGAGGGGGCAATGACACAAGTGGGGAACGAGGCTGAGGCACAAGTAGGAAGGCACAGGTGGCAAGAGGGGTGGACACACAGGTAGTTAAGGTGGCAGAGAGACCGGTAGTGAAGGTGGCAGAGACACAAGTGGAGAGGTAAACGGAAGCATAAGTAAAGAGAAGGCAGAAACATATGTAGAGAGTGGGCAGAGACCCAGGTGGGGAGGGGGTAGACATACAGGTGGAGAGGGGGCAGAGATACTTGTGGAGAGGAAGCAGAGATACAGATGATGAGGGGGCAGAGATACAGGTGGAGGGGGTAGAGATACAGGTGGAGAGGGAGCAGCGGTACAGGTGGACAGGGAGCAGCGGTACAGGTGGACAGGGAGCAGCGGTACAGGTGGACAGAGGGTAGAGACACAGATGGAGAGGGGGTAGATATACAGGTGGTGAGGAGGCGAGCAATACAGGTGGAGAGGGGGCAGCGATACAGGTGGACAGAGAGCAGCGGTACAGGTGGACAGAGGGTAGAGACACAGATGGAGAGGAGGTAGAGATACAGGTGGAGAGGGGGTAGAGATACAGGTGGAGAGGAGGCAAGCAATACAGGTGGAGAGGGGGCAGCGATACAGGTGGACAGGGAGCAGCGGTACAGGTGGACAGAGGGTAGAGACAGAGATGGAGAGGAAGTAGAGATACAGGTGGAGAGGGGGTAGAGATACAGGTGGAGAGGAGGCGAGCAATACAGGTGGAGAGGGGGCAGCGATACAGGTGGAGAGGGGGTAGAGATACAGGTGGTGAGGAGGCGAGCAATACAGGTGGAGAGGGGGCAGCGATACAGGTGGACAGGGAGCAGCGGTACAGGTGGAGAGAGGGTAGAGATACAGATGGAGAGGGGGTAGAGATACAGATGGAGAGGGGGTAGAGATATAGGTGGAGAGGGTGTAGAGATACAGGTGGAGAGGAGGCAAGCAATACAGGTGGAGAGGGGGTAGCGATACAGGTGGAGAGGGGGCAACGATACAGGTGGAGAGGGGGCAGCGATACAGGTGGAGAGGGGGTAGAGATACAGATGGAGAGGGGGTAGAGATACAGATGGAGAGGGGGTAGAGATATAGGTGGAGAGGGTGTAGAGATACAGGTGGAGAGGAGGCAAGCAATACAGGTGGAGAGGGGGCAGCGATACAGGTGGACAGGGAGCAGCGGTACAGGTGGAGAGAGGGTAGAGATACAGATGGAGAGGGGGTAGAGATATAGGTGGAGAGGGTGTAGAGATACAGGTGGAGAGGAGGCAAGCAATACAGGTGGAGAGGGGGTAGCGATACAGGTGGAGAGGGGACAACGATACAGGTGGAGAGGGGGCAGCGATACAGGTGGAGAGGGGGTAGAGATACAGATGGAGAGGGGGTAGAGATACAGATGGAGAGGGGGTAGAGATATAGGTGGAGAGGGTGTAGAGATACAGGTGGAGAGGAGGCAAGCAATACAGGTGGAGAGGGGGTAGCGATACAGGTGGAGAGGGGGCAACGATACAGGTGGAGAGGGGGCAGCGATACAGGTGGAGAGGGGGCAGCGATACAGGTGGGGAGGGGACAGCGATACAGGTGGGGAGGGGGCAGCGATGCAGGTGGGGAGGGGGCAGCGATACAGGAGGGGAGGGGGCAGCAATACAGGTGGAGAGGGGGCAGCGATACAGGTGGAGAGGGTGCAGCGATACAGGTGGAGAGGGGGCAGCGATACAGGTGGAGAGGGGGCAGCGATACAGGTGGAGAGGGGGCAGCGATACAGGTGGCGAGGGGGTAGAGATACAGATGGAGAGGGGGTAGAGATACAGGTGGAGAGGAGGCGAGCAATACAGGTGGAGAGGGGACAGCGATACAGGTGGAGAGGGGGCAGCGATACAGGTGGAGAGGGGGCAGCGATACAGGTGGAGAGGGGGCAGCGATACAGGTGGAGAGGGGACAGCGATACAGGTGGGGAGGGGGCAGCAATACAGGTGGGGAGGAGGCAGCGATACAGGTGGAGAGGGGGCAGCAATACAGGTTGAGAGGGGTTAGAGATACAGGTGTAGAGGAGGCGAGCAATACAGGTGGAGAGGGGGCAGCGATACAGGTGGAGAGGGGTTAGAGATACAGGTGGAGAGGGGGCAGCGATACAGGTGGGGAGGGGGCAGCGATACAGGTGGGGAGGGGGCAGCGATACAGGTGGGGAGGGGCAGCGATACAGGTGGGGAGGGGGCAGCGATACAGGTGGAGAGGGGGCAGCGATACAGGTGGAGAGGGGGCAGCGATACAGGTGGAGAGGGGGCAGCGATACAGGTGGGGAGGGGGCAGCGATATAGGTGGAGAGGGGGCAGCGATATAGGTGGAGAGGGGGCAGCGATACAGGTGGAGAGGGGTTAGAGATACAGGTGGAGAGTAGGCGAGCAATACAGGTGTAGAGGGGGCAGCAATACAGTTGGAGAGGCGGCAGCGATACAGGTGGGGAGGGGACAGCGATACAGGTGGAGAGGGAGCAGCGATACAGGTGGAGAGGGGGCAGCGATACAGGTGGAGAGGGGGCAGCGATACAGGTGGAGAGGGGTTTGAGATACAGGTGGAGAGGAGGCGAGCAATACAGTTGGAGAGGCGGCAGCGATACAGTTGGAGAGGCGGCAGCGATACAGGTGGGGAGGGGGCAGCGATACAGGTGGGAAGGGGGCAGCGATACAGGTGGAGAGGGGTTAGAGATACAGGTGGAGAGTAGGCGAGCAATACAGGTGGAGGGGGGGCAGCGATACAGGTGGAGAGGGGGCAGCAATACAGTTGGAGAGGCGGCAGCGATACAGGTGAGGAGGGGACAGCGATACAGGTGGAGAGGGGGCAGCGATACAGGTGGAGAGGGGGCAGCGATACAGGTGGAGAGGGGTTAGAGATACAGGTGGAGAGGAGGCGAGCAATACAGGTGGAGAGGGGGCAGCAATACAGTTGGAGAGGCGGCAGCGATACAGGTGGGGAGGGGGCAGCGATACAGGTGGGGAGGGGGCAGCGATACAGGTGGAGAGGGAGCAGCGATACAGGTGGAGAGGGGTTAGAGATACAGGTGGAGAGGAGGCGAGCAATACAGGTGGGGAGGGGGCAGCAATACAGGTGGGGAGGGGGCAGCAATACAGGTGGGGAGGGGGTAACGATACAGGTGGAGAGGCGGCAGCGATACAGGTGGGGAGGGGGCAGCGATACAGGTGGAGAGGGGGCAGCGATACAGGTGGAGAGGGGTTAGAGATACAGGTGGAGAGGGGTTAGAGATACAGGTGGAGAGGAGGCGAGCAATACAGGTGGAGAGGGGGCAGCAATACAGTTGGAGAGGCGGCAGCGATACAGGTGGGGAGGGGGCAGCGATACAGGTGGGGAGGGGGCAGCGATACAGGTGGGGAGGGGGCAGTGATACAGGTGGAGAGGGGGCAGCGATACAGGTGGAGAGGGGTTAGAGATACAGGTGGAGAGGAGGCGAGCAATACAGGTGGGGAGGGGGCAGCAATACAGGTGGGGAGGGGGTAACGATACAGGTGGGGAGGGGGCAGCGATACAGGTGGGGAGGGGGCAGAGATACAGGTGGGGAGGAGGCAGAGATACAGGTGGAGAGGAAAGCATAGATACTGGTGGAAGAGCAGCAGATAACAGGGTAGGAGCAAAAATGGTGGCATGGGGCGGAGCATATCCACAGGAAGAGCTAACTGCTGCATTGCGAAATTCCTGGCAACCAAGTAGCAGACCTCTGTCCTAAATAGTCCATTACTCACCAGCACCCCGTGGGCATCCCCACTGACCCCCAGCTCTACTCACGTGCTGCCGATCAAAAGTTCTGATCTTCTGACACTGACATCGTGACTGCGAAGCTTTGAAACTTCCAACGGGTACAGGAGGCGAGGCTTTGTTTGCATGGGTCCGTTTGGTGGGGCTTGTGACGGGTGCGGGAGGCGGAGCTTCTCTAAGGTGTGGGAGGCGGAGCTTCTGGCGGCTGCGAGGGACGGATCTTGTCAGGTGCGGGTGGCAGAGCTTCTGACGGCTGCGGGGGGCAGAGCTTCTTACAGCTGCGGGAGGCAGAGCTTCTGTCAGGTGCCTGAGGCGGGGATTCTGTCGGGTGTGGAGGCGGAGTTTCTGAGGGGTACGGCAGGGGGAGCTATCGCAATGACGGGTGCAGAGCTTCTTACAGGTCGGACATGGTGTTTCGGCTGCCCCAGAGTCTGACTCTGACATAGGAGGGACTTTTCACTGTCAACACTGCAGGGGATCTGTGGGCCTATTTTCAATCGGGGGCCTGGAGCTGCAGCTCCATCCGCCCCATTGTTAATCCGGCCTTGATTACATACACTGCACTATGTATGGCTGGCCCTACTGCAGCATCTAACAGTTTACTGTGATCACTGGTCCTGTATATGTCTGATGTATTATGTGCAATGTGCTTTGTATAAGTAGACTATAGTGCTAATTATACTCTTTGCATGGGCTTGCCAGACTCCCTATAAAATCAAGCATTTAGAAACCTCTGCAAATACCCCCCCCCCTCCCACACACACCTTTTATACTGTCCCGATCTAATCACAAAATCATTGCAGTCACATTACAGACATACAGTTCATTGGTGTTCATGTACAGTCCATGCCTTCTGATTTACTGTTGTTAGACCGTGTTATATTTTGTAAGATATATTGGGCGGTGGTCTGTTTCTGCTGACGGGCGTGGTATCATCATTTCAGCCGGGGGTAGCGAGGCGTCCTAACCCTTTATGCAACTAAACCTGATTACTATGGGATATGCGCTATATCGGGGCTCACTTTAGAAAGAAAATTGGGCGTGATATATCATTTGAATACTGCCCATTATGTTTTGTATTGTTGAATTTCACAACTAAAAAATAAATAAATCATAAAATTGCAAGTGAAAAAAAAAACTCAGCTCTAGTGAGACTGGTGCGTTCCTTTAGGTATCTATGGGACTGAAATGCTACTGTTCCTGAGCAGCAGGGTTTGGTGAGTTGCTCCTGGGACCTCAAAGAACCATCAAACGATTTCAGAATACATCCTAATATCACACTCTATAACAGTTCGCATAGCAGTGAACTAGCAGCTATTATTCATATCTCCATCTCCACCAGAACTCCAGCTTTTCTGCCAAAATCACGATGAACTGAGGGTAACAGAGGGCCGCTTGTGTGCTGCTGGTCAGCGGTTGGCCAGAACTTTTATATATTATGTTACAGTAGCTGTTTGGTCTAGGTCTAAGTTTTGGGGTTTTTTTCTTTTTACTCTTTATCTTTCCTTCCCTTACCTGGCAGTACCTAACCACATCAATAAGAGATATCCAACAGGTATTCTAGTAAAGCAAATGTATGTAATACATGTGAATATATATTTGTGAAGAGGAAAAAAAACATAAAATCCCTTTTTTGCCTTATATACCTTTTCTTTTGCAAAATCAATCTGTAGAAGAGATTTAAATAGCTTTTATGCAAACAAAAGTGTATCATTCCCGGTAACATTTGGTAAACTGACTTCTTATAATCAGAGCCAGTCATTTACTAAGCTCCTTTATGACTAATGTTATGGCTGAGAAGAGGAGGAAGGGAATACATAGCATATGAGTGGTTGTATTGCAATCATACGACACTTTGCAAATTGTTAATCATTAATAGTAACTTGACCAAAACCCTAATACCCCTTTCACATCTCCAATGCCGGATACCACCCGGGAATTGGAAACGGGTCCTTCCCGGGTGGGATCCGGCATTGGAGACTCTCCTACCCCTTTCGCTGGCTTCCAGACCCGGCAATATGCCGGGTCGGTTGCCATAGCAGCAGGGGGGCGGAGCCGGCGGAGGCAGCGCTGGGAGATGAGCTCATCTCCGCGCCGCCTCTCTCTATCTAGTAAACGGGTCCCAGGTCGCATCGACCCGGGAATCAGTTTATGCAGCCACTGACCCGGTATTCAACCCGGGAATAACACTGCTTATAACCTGGGTTGAATTACCGTGCCAGACGACCCGGGAATTTGGACTTGGCGCTTTCACACCGCACACTGACCCGTGCCAACCCGGCAATATCCCAACTTCATGTCGCCTCTTAGAAGAAACCAGAGTGATTCACGTTGAAGAAACTCTACTTAGAAGGGAATGTACATTTTTAAGTATAGTTTATACGTTTGACATTTTTTATTTACAAAGAAACGTGTTCGCTTTTTTGTCACAAGAAGGTGGCTCGGCCACTCATTTTAGCCAGAAAGCTAAAATTTGTTATATTATATTCATAAAAGGCCAAATTCAATTAGCCACGAGAAAAAAAATGCTACATTTCCGCAAATCACGGTAAATTCACGAAAATGACCTAATTTACTGTCTGCGAAAACGCATTTACGGTAACTTTACCGCAAATTTCAATTCATCAACTCTGAGCAGTTGATTAACTTGGGGAAAATTCCTATTTTAAGTTAAAACTGTCGGGATTTGGTTCTGAACCCCTGGGACTGCCTCCTGAATGACAAATTAGGCACTTAGATGTTTTGAATTACTTTTAATTGCCCAATTATGAAATGTCATTTTTGGGGTGAAAAAGTACATAATGATGGAAATTGGGGTACAAGGTATGTGACGGGTATATTGGGGTGCTTTATTAGTGGGATACATGTTTTTAGACTTGCAGGTGGGAGTAATGATTCAACTTGTTTCCACTTTATTTTTAAAATCCCCTAAAATAACCCAAATATATACTTATACACATTTTTTTTATGTACCCTGAATTTAATTTTAGCACTTATTTTGCTGGAAAAAAATACTTTCTATCATTTTTTTACACTTTGTTTTAAAAATGCATATAAAAGACATTTAACTATATTTAAGTCCTAGAAATACCTTTGTTATAACCAAAAATAAACTTTTATACTGTTATCAGATGTCAGTTTAGCTTTTTTGGGGTGGGGGTTCAGGCAGATTTAACCAATTTTTCACTTTTCACTGCCAACAAAAAATTTCGCAGTAATCTCATTTTTGCAAATTTGCAATTGAATAGTTAAAAATGCCATGAAAGCCGCAAAAACGGCAATTACCGTGATTTTGCAGCTAACTGAATTCAGCCATAAATCTTTTTTCTTTCAGGTTGTAAATGAAGACATCTATAACTAGATTGCCCAGACCCTGATGTAACTTTAATCTTACCTCTTCTGGATTCCAACAATCCTATCCTGGACACGATCTGCAAATACATTTCCAAGTCGTATCAAGCTCTCCCCAGCATCCACGGCCAATGAAACCTTCTGTGTGTTCATTTCCATAGTAGTCAGAAAATCCTTATGCTTCTTAATGGCTATCTCCACCCCTTGCATAGTGTTAGGCAACTCAACGTGAGCCAAAGCTGACTCCTGTAATCAAAGGGAACTCAGATCTTACATATGTTTCCTAATACAAACTTGGCTAGACAAAAACTAAAACATCTATGCAACATGATGTTTGCTTTCGCCATAAAATATAGCCAGACTTACTTTTTAGGTCTAAAATAAGCTAAAAGCTGCCACCTACAACAGCACATACGTATATGACAAGTAAGTGACAAGAGGGCTAAAACAACAAAAATTAATTAATTTCAAAAAAGGGCTCACACTACTTAATTATGATCTGCCACTACCAAAATTTGTTTCCAAAGAACTGCCACTCTTACAGGAAGTCATTGGTTACTCTCTAACTTATTTCACTATACACTCACAATTTAAATCAAGCAATCCCCTCTATTTAATTTATATATAGTTATAATAATAAGAATTTACTTACCGATAATTCTATTTCTCGTAGTCCGTAGTGGATGCTGGGAACTCCGTAAGGACCATGGGGAATAGCGGCTCCGCAGGAGACTGGGCACAAAAGTAAAAGCTTTAGGACTACCTGGTGTGCACTGGCTCCTCCCCCTATGACCCTCCTCCAAGCCTCAGTTAGGATACTGTGCCCGGACGAGCGTACACAATAAGGAAGGATATTGAATCCCGGGTAAGACTCATACCAGCCACACCAATCACACCGTACAACCTGTGATCTGAACCCAGTTAACAGCATGATAACAGAGGAGCCTCTGAAAAGATGGCTCACAACAATAATAACCCGATTTTTGTAACAATAACTATGTACAAGTATTGCAGACAATCCGCACTTGGGATGGGCGCCCAGCATCCACTACGGACTACGAGAAATAGAATTATCGGTAAGTAAATTATTATTTTCTCTGACGTCCTAGTGGATGCTGGGAACTCCGTAAGGACCATGGGGATTATACCAAAGCTCCCAAACGGGCGGGAGAGTGCGGATGACTCTGCAGCACCGAATGAGAGAACTCCAGGTCCTCCTCAGCCAGGGTATCAAATTTGTAGAATTTAGCAAACGTGTTTGCCCCTGACCAAGTAGCTGCTCGGCAAAGTTGTAAAGCCGAGACCCCTCGGGCAGCCGCCCAAGATGAGCCCACTTTCCTTGTGGAATGGGCATTGACAGATTTTGGCTGTGGCAGGCCTGCCACAGAATGCGCAAGCTGAATTGTACTACAAATCCAACGAGCAATAGTCTGCTTAGAAGCAGGAGCACCCAGCTTGTTGGGTGCATACAGGATAAACAGCGAGTCAGATTTTCTGACTCCAGCCGTCCTGGAAACATATATTTTCAGGGCCCTGACTACGTCCAGCAACTTGGAGTCCTCCAAGTCCCTAGTAGCCGCAGGCACCACAATAGGCTGGTTCAAGTGAAATGCTGAAACCACCTTAGGGAGAAATTGAGGACGAGTCCTCAATTCTGCCCTGTCCGTATGAAAAATTAGGTAAGGGCTTTTATAGGATAAAGCCGCCAATTCTGAGACACGCCTGGCTGAAGCCAGGGCTAACAGCATTACCACCTTTCATGTGAGATATTTTAAGTCCACAGTGGAAAGTGGTTCAAACCAATGTGATTTTAGGAATCCCAAAACTACATTGAGATCCCAAGGTGCCACTGGAGGCACAAAAGGAGGTTGTATATGCAGTACCCCCTTGACAAACGTCTGTACTTCAGGAACTGAAGCCAGTTCTTTTTGGAAGAAAATCGACAGGGCCGAAATTTGAACCTTAATGGACCCTAATTTTAGGCCCATAGACAGTCCTGTTTGCAGGAAATGCAGGAAACGACCCAGTTGAAATTCCTCTGTAGGGGCCTTCCTGGCCTCGCACCACGCAACATATTTACGCCCAATACGGTGATAATGTTGTACGGTTACATCATTCCTGGCTTTGATCAGGGTAGGGATGACTTCATCCGGAATGCCTTTTTCCTTCAGGATCCGGCGTTCAACCGCCATGCCGTCAAACGCAGCCGCGGTAAGTCTTGGAACAGACAGGGTCCCTGCTGGAGCAGGTCCTTTCTTAGAGGTAGAGGCCACGGGTCCTCTGTGAGCATCTCTTGAAGTTCCGGGTACCAAGTCCTTCTTGGCCAATCCGGAGCCACGAGTATAGTCCTTACTCCTCTCCTTCTTATGATCCTCAGTACCTTGGGTATGAGAGGCAGAGGAGGGAACACATACACTGGCTGGTACACCCATGGTGTTACCAGAACGTCCACAGCTATTGCCTGAGGGTCCCTCGACCTGGCGCAATACCTGTCTAGTTTTTTGTTGAGGCGGGACGCCATCATGTCCACCTTTGGTTTTTCCCAACGGTTCACAATCATGTGGAAGACTTCTGGGTGAAGTCCCCACTCCCCCGGGTGGAGGTCGTGTCTGCTGAGGAAGTCTGCTTCCCAGTTGTCCACTCCCGGAATGAACACTGCTGACAGTGCTATCACATGATTTTCTGCCCAGCGAAGAATCCTTGCAACTTCTGTCATTGCCCTACTGCTTCTTGTGCCGCCCTGTCTGTTTACGTGGGCGACTGCCGTGATGTTGTCCGACTGGATCAGCACCGGCTGACCTTGAAGCAGAGGTCTTGCTAGGCTCAGAGCATTGTAGATGGCTCTTAGCTCCAGGATATTTATGTGAAGTGATGTCTCCAGGCTTGACCACAAGCCCTGGAAATTTCTTCCCTGTGTGACTGCTCCCCAGCCTCTCAGGCTGGCATCCGTGGTCACCAGGACCCAGTCCTGAATGCCGAATCTGCGGCCCTCTAGAAGATGAGCACTCTGCAACCACCACAGGAGAGACACTCTTGTCCTTGGAGACAAGATTATCCGCTGATGCATCTGAAGATGCGACCCGGACCATTTGTCTAGCAGATCCCACTGGAAGGTTCTTGCGTGGAATCTGCCGAATGGGATTTCTTCGTAAGAAGCCACCATTTTTCCCAGAACCCTTGTGTATTGATGCACTGAGACTTGGCCTGGTTTTAGGAGCTTTCTGACTAGTTCGGATAACTCCCTGGCTTTCTCCTTCGGGAGAAACACCTTTTTCTGGACTGTGTCCAGGATCATCCCTAGGAATAGAAGTCGTGTCGTCGGGATCAGCTGCGATTTTGGAATATTGAGAATCCAACCGTGCTGGCGCAGCACTATCTGAGATAGTGCTACCCCGACTTCCAACTGTTCCCTGGATCTTGCCCTTATCAGGAGATCGTCCAAGTAAGGGATAACTAAAACTCCCTTCCTTCGAAGGAGTATCATCATTTCGGCCATTACCTTGGTAAAGACCCGGGGTGCCGTGGACAATCCAAACGGCAGCGTCTGAAACTGATAGTGACAGTTCTGTACCACAAACCTGAGGTACCCTTGGTGAGAAGGGTAAATTGGGACGTGTAGGTAAGCATCTTTGATGTCCAGAGACACCATATAGTCCCCTTCTTCCAGGTTTTCAATCACTGCTCTGAGTGACTCCATCTTGAATTTGAACCTTTGTATGTAAGTGTTCAAGGATTTCTGGTCTCACCGAGCCGTCCGGCTTCGGTACCACAAATAGTGTGGAATAGTACCCCTTTCCCTGTTGTAGGAGGGGTACCTTGATTATCACCTGCTGGGAATACAGCTTGTGAATGGCTTCCAATACTGCCTCCCTGTCTGAGGGAGACGTCGGTAAAGCAGACTTTAGAAAACGGCGAGGGGGAGACGTCTCGAATTCCAATTTGTACCCCTGAGATACCACCTGAAGGATCCAGGGGTCCACTTGCGAGTGGGCCCACTGCGCACTGAACTTCTTGAGACGGGCCCCCACCGTGCCTGAGTCCGCTTGTAAAGCCCCAGCGTCATGCTGAGGACTTTGCGGAGGCGGGAGAGGGCTTTTGTTCCTGGGAACTGGCTGTTTGTTGCAGCCTTTTTCCTCTCCCTCTGCCACGGGGCAGAAATGAGGCGCCTTTTGCCCGCTTGCCCTTATGGGGCCGAAAGGACTGCGCCTGATAGTATGGCGTCTTCTTAGGTTGAGAAGCTACCTGGGGTAAAAATGTGGATTTTCCAGCAGTTGCCGTGGCTACCAGGTCTGATAGACCTACCCCAAATAACTCCTCCCCCTTATAAGGCAATACTTCCATGTGCCTTTTAGAATCCGCATCACCTGACCCCTGCCGCGTCCATAAACCTCTTCTTGCAGAAATGGACAGCGCGCTAACTCTTGATGCCAGTCGGCAAATATCCCTCTGTGCATCACGCATATATAGAAATGCATCCTTCAAATGCTCTATAGTCAATAATATACTGTCCCTATCAAGGGTATCAATATTTTCAGTCAGGGAATCCGACCACGCCAGGCCCGCACTGCACATCCAGGCTGAGGCTATTGCTGGTCGCAGTATAACACCCGTGTGAGAGTATATACATTTTAGGATATTCTCCAGCTTTCTATCGGCAGGTTCCTTTAGGGCGGCCGTATCAGGAGAGGGTAGTGCTACCTGTTTAGACAAGCGTGTGAGCGCTTTATCCACCCTAGGGGGTGTTTCCCAACGTGCCCTATCCTCTGGCGGGAAAGGGTACGATGCCAATAACCTTTTAGGAATTATCAGTTTTTTATCGGGGGAAACCCACGCCTCATCACACACTTCATTTAATTCCTCGGATACAGGAAAAACTACAGGCAGTTTTTTCTCACCAAACATAATACCCTTCTTAGTGGTACTTGTATTATCAGATATATGCAATACATTTTTCATTGCTTCAATCATGTAACGTGTGGCCCTAGTGGAAGTCACGTTTGTCTCCTCATCATCGACACTGGAGTCAGTATCCGTGTCTGTGTCTGCCATTTGAGGTAACGGGCGTTTTAAAGCCCCTGATGGCGTTTGAGACCCCTGGACAGGCACAAGCTGATTAGCCGGCTGTCTCATGTCGTCAACTGTCTGTCGTAAGGAGCTGACACTGTCACGCAGTTCCTTCCACAAGCTCATCCACTCAGGTGTCGACTCCCTAGGGGGTGACAACTGTATAATAGGCAATTGCTCCGCTTCCATCTCATTTTCCTCCTCAAACATGTCGACACAATCGTACCGACACACCGCACACACACAGGGAATGCTCTGATAGAGGACAGGACCCCACTAGCCCTTTGGGGAGACAGAGGGAGAGTATGCCAGCACACACCAGAGCGCTATATATATACAGGAATACCACTATCAAGTGTGCTTTTCCTTTATAGCTGCTGTTAATATAAAACTGCGCCAAATTAGTGCCCCCCCTCTCTTTTTTACCCTTTTCTGTGCAGGACTGCAGGGGAGAGTCAGGGAGACGTCCTTCCAGCGGAGCTGTGATGGAAAATGGCGCCCGTGTGCTGAGGAGATAGGCTCCGCCCCCTTCTCGGCGGCCTTTTCTCCTGCTTTTTTGGTAATTCTGGCAGGGGTTAAAATACACCCATATAGCCCTGGGGGTTATATGTGGTGTATTTATGCCAGCCAAGGTGTTTTACATTGCTGCTCAGGGCGCCCCCCCTAGCGCCCTGCACCCTCAGTGACCGGAGTGTGAAGTGTGCCTGAGTAACAATGGCGCACAGCTGCAGTGCTGTGCGCTACCTTGTTGAAGACTGATGTCTTCTGCCGCCGATTTTTCCGGACCTTTTCTTGCTTCTGGCTCTGTAAGGGGGCCGGTGGCGCGGCTCCGGGACCGAGCTCCGAGGCTGGGCCTGTGTTCGGTCCCTCTGGAGCTAATGGTGTCCAGTAGCCTAAGAAGCCCAATCCACTCTGCACGCAGGTGAGTTCGCTTCTTCTCCCCTTAGTCCCTCGATGCAGTGAGCCTGTTGCCAGCAGGTCTCACTGAAAATAAAAAACCTAAAACTAAACTTTTCACTAAGAAGCTCAGGAGAGCCCCTAGTGTGCACCCTTCTCGGCCGGGCACAAAAATCTAACTGAGGCTTGGAGGAGGGTCATAGGGGGAGGAGCCAGTGCACACCAGGTAGTCCTAAAGCTTTTACTTTTGTGCCCAGTCTCCTGCGGAGCCGCTATTCCCCATGGTCCTTACGGAGTTCCCAGCATCCACTAGGACGTCAGAGAAAATAGGATTTTAATACCTACCGGTAAATCCTTTTCTCCTAGTCCGTAGAGGATGCTGGGGACTCCAAAAGGACCATGGGGTATAGACGGGATCCGCAGGAGCTTGGGCACACTAAAAAGACTTTAACTGGGTGTGAACTGGCTCCTCCCTCTATGCCCCTCCTCCAGACCTCAGTTATAGGAACTGTGCCCAGGAGAGACGGACATTTCGAGGAAAGGATTTTCGTTTAAACTAAGGGCGAGGAACATACCAGCCCACAGCACAAACATACCGTACAACTGGAGTAGCATGAAACCAGATAACGGTATGAATAAACAACAGCAACAAGCTGAATATAACTAATACACAACCTATGTGTAAACAAATATAACCAGTAATAAAACAACTGCAAGTAACAGTCCGCACTGGGATAGGCGCCCAGCATCCTCTACGGACTAGGAGAAAAGGATTTACCGGTAGGTATTAAAATCCTATTTCTCTTACGTCCTAGAGGATGCTGGGGACTCCAAAAGGACCATGGGGTCTACACCAAAGCTCCAGAACGGGCGAGAGAGTGCGGACGACTCTGCAGCACCGATTGAGCAAACGTGAAGTCCTCATCAGCCAGGGTATCAAACTTGTAAAACTTAGCAAAGGTGTTTGAACCCGACCACGTAGCTGCTCGGCAAAGCTGAAGAGCCGAGACCCCTCGGGCAGCCGCCCAGGATGAGCCCACCTTTCTGGTAGAATGGGCCTTTACTGACTTCGGCAACGGTAGCCCAGCCAAAGAATGAGCTTGCTGGATCGTATTAAAAATCCAGCGAGCAATAGTTTGCTTAGAAGCAGGATTTCCAATCTTGTTGGAAGCATACAAGACAAACAAAGCCTCTGTTTTTCTGGTAAGAGCCATCCTGGCGACGTAAATTTTCAAAGCTCTCACAACATCAAGAGACTTTGGAACCGCCACAGCATCCGTAGCCACAGGCACCACAATAGGTTGGTTAATGTGAAACGAAGAAACCACCTTCGGCAGAAATTGTTGACGAGTCCTCAATTCCGCTCTATACGAATGGAAGATCAAATAAGGGCTCTTGTAAGACAAGGCCGCCAACTCCAACACTCGCCTGGCAGACGCCAGAGCCAAAAGCATGACCACTTTCCAAGTGACAAACTTTAACTCAACCTTACACAAAGGTTCAAACCAGTGAGACATAAGGAACTGCAAGACCACTTCAAGATCCCACGGCGCCACCGGCGGCACAAATGGAGGATGGATATGCAGTACTCCCTTCACAAAAGTCTGAACCTCTGGAAGGACAGCCAATTCCTTCTGAAAGAAAATAGATAAAGCCGAAATCTGCACTTTGATGGAACCCAATTTCAGGCCTGCATCGACGCCTGCCTGCAAAAAAATAAGAATTTACTCACCGGTAATTCTATTTCTCGTAGTCCGTAGTGGATGCTGGGAACTCCGTAAGGACCATGGGGAATAGCGGGCTCCGAAGGAGGCTGGGCACTCTAGAAAGATCTTAGACTACCTGGTGTGCACTGGCTCCTCCCACTATGACCCTCCTCCAAGCCTCAGTTAGGATACTGTGCCGGGACGAGCGTACACAATAAGGAAGGATTTTGAATCCCGGGTAAGACTCATACCAGCCACACCAATCACACCGTACAACTCGTGATATGAAACCCAGTTAACAGTGTCACGATCCGGGTATCTGGACGCCATTTCTTACCCATCAGATGCCTCCTAAGGCTGGCTCAGCGCTCCAGGACCGGATCCCATCTGTTATCCTGATGTGTACATTCCTGTATCCTCTCCTGTCACTCTGGGACGCTGTCACAGTAAACGCCATATTACACCTGGCATGGCGTCTCCCGCGGCCTCCGCCGCCGTCCCTGAACTTCTGCATGCAGAGTGTCTGAGTGGCGATTACGTCAGCCGCGGCCTCCGCTGTGTCCGCGTGGTTGGATGTGCATCTGTCAGCCTGGCGCCTCCTGTCTCCGGTGGCCGGCGCCGCCATTACTGTTTTCATTACCACATGGATTACAAACCAAACTTCCCTCCAAGTGTCTGCATGGGCGCAGCCATCTTGGATTCTGTCAGCTGATCATTTCCACCAATCTGTTCTCAGTATTGATAATCTGCATAATTGCCTAGCCAATCCCTTCCTTGCTGCAGGTATAAATACACTGTGCCTGAGCAAGGAAGGCGTCAGTGCTTTGGTTGTCAAACCTAGTTCCTGTTTGTCTCTCTCCTGTGATTGTCTTCCAGGTTCCAGCTCCTGTCTCAAGACTTCCACCATAGAGACCCGCACCAGCATTCCACCTGCGGTGTAGCCTGACTCTCCAATCCATTGTGGATTCATCTGTTTCCAGCTACAACATTACCTGCTTCCAGCTCAGCTTCCAGCAGAGTACAGCTTCCCTTAAAGGGCCGGTGTCCTTTCTACACTTTACCACTCTCCACCGGTATTATTATTTCTCCGCTCTCAAGTTCTACATTTCAGTTCATATTTCATCGCTCCCAAGTTCATTTATTATTTAACTGGTTCCAGCCAGTATCCACTCCGTGCTAACAACAGTCTGGTTCCAGCCAGTATCCACAGCAGCTGTTTTATCTTCAGCAACCCAGCTTTTCCTGGAACACCAGCTGGCACAATCCTGGGTTATCTCCATTGCTACAGTCGGGCCTGGTAAGGACTTTCCATCTAGAAGATCATAAGAACTATCTCACACTACCAGTGCCCTGTGGCTCCTGCCATCCTGTAGTACCCAGGAACTGTATTTATTCTTTGCTGACTTTTACGTTTTCTTTTACTGCTGCTGTGTTGCGGAGTTGTCATAATAAACATCATTGACTTTTATCCAAGTTGTCGTGGTCACGCCTTCGGGCAGTTATTATTCATGTTACTTACATGTCCAGGGGTCTGATACAACCTCCCAGGTTCCGGTACATCTCAGCCCCTACAACTGAGGCTGCCTCCCGTCAGCTCAGGTCCTCAGTTGTGACAGTAAGCACTGACCTAATGAATCCAGCCGGAGACCAGGATCAAGCGGCCAGGCCGATGCAAGAACTGGCAGCCCGACTAGAACATCAGGAGGCTGCACAGGGCCACATCATCCGCTGTCTCCAGGATCTCTCTACTCGGCTGGATGGGATTCAGACAACTCTCCGTGGATCAGGCGCGTCTGGTGCGTCAACCACAGTGACTCCAGCTATAACCCCACCCACCTTACCCATTTCTGCTCCACGTCTTCACCTTCCAACGCCAGCAAAATTTGACGGATCTCCAAGATTCTGCAGGGGATTTCTCAACCAGTGTGAGATTCAGTTTGAGCTACAACCTGGCAATTTTCCCAGTGACCGTACAAAAATTGCCTACATTATTTCTCTTCTCAGTGACTCAGCCCTTGATTGGGCATCACCGTTATGGGAGAGGTCCGACACCCTGCTATCTTCCTACACTGCCTTTGTGTCAACATTCAGGCGCATCTTCGACGAGCCAGGCCGGGTAACCTCAGCTTCATCCGAGATTCTCCGTTTACGCCAGGGGTCACGTACTGTAGGACAATATCTGATACAGTTCCAGATCCTGGCATCCGAACTGGCATGGAACGACGAGGCCCTGTATGCTGCATTCTGGCATGGCTTATCTGAGCGTATTAAAGATGAGTTAGCTACCAGAGACTTACCTTCTAAGTTAGATGAGCTAATCTCACTCTGCACGAAAGTTGATTTACGTTTCAGAGAGAGAGCAACTGAGCGTGGAAGATCATCTGCTCCAAAATCTTCTGCTCCTCCTCCTCGTCAACTGTCACCATCTAAAGATGAGCCCATGCAACTTGGCCGTTCCCGTTTAACTCCTGCTGAGCGCCGAAGACGTCTCTCCGAGTTTCTCTGTCTCTATTGTGCAGCTCCGTCTCACACCATTAATGCCTGTCCCAAACGTCCGGGAAACTCCAAATCCTAGCTCGCCAAGGAGAGGGCCGGCTAGGAGTAATGATCTCCTCTCCATCTCCTCAAGATTGTAATCTCCCAGTCTCGCTTCAAGTTGCTCAACGTTATCGGAACGTCATTGCCCTCCTTGATTCCGGAGCAGCTGGGAACTTTATTACCGAAGCCTATGTTAAACGGTGGTCCCTACCCACCGAGAGACTTCCTTCGTCCATTTCTTTAACTGCCGTGGATGGCAGCAAAATTTTTGATGCAGTTATTTCTTTAAGGACTCTACCAGTTCGTCTGAGAGTGGGAGTTCTTCATTCCGAACTTATTTATTTTTTAGTGATTCCAAGAGCCACACATCCTGTGGTCCTGGGCCTTCCATGGCTCCGTCTTCACAATCCTACAATTGATTGGACGACTACGCAAATCCTGGCATGGGGTTCCTCCTGTGCTGAGACATGTTTGTTTAAAGTATTGCCTGTCTGTTCTTCCTCCCCCAGGTCGTCTGATGTTCCACCTCCTCCATATCAAGATTTCACGGATGTGTTCAGTAAAGCTTCTGCTGATATCCTTCCTCCTCATAGAGAATGGGACTGTCCGATTGATCTCGTTCCAGGGAAGGTTCCACCTCGAGGCCGAACTTATCCGTTGTCTCTGCCTGAGACGCATTCTATGGAGGAATATATTAAAGAGAACCTAGCAAAGGGGTTCATTCGACCTTCTTCTTCTCCAGCCGGCGCAGGCTTCTTTTTTGTAAAAAAGAAAGATGGTGGTCTGCGGCCGTGCATCGACTACAGAGGTTTGAACGACATTACCATCAAGAACCGTTATCCTTTACCCCTGATTACTGAGCTCTTTGACAGAGTTAGCGGAGCTACCATCTTTACAAAGCTGGACTTGCGAGGTGCATACAATCTCATCCGGATCCGTGAGGGTGACGAGTGGAAGACCGCCTTTAACACCCGTGACGGACATTATGAGTACCTCGTCATGCCCTTCGGATTGAGCAATGCTCCAGCTGTCTTCCAGCATTTTGTCAATGAGATCTTCAGAGACATTCTATACCGTCATGTCGTGGTCTATCTAGACGATATCCTCATTTTTGCCAACGATTTAGAGGAACATCGTTTTTGGGTTAAAGAGGTTCTGTCCCGTCTCCGTGTCAATCATCTCTATTGCAAATTAGAAAAATGCGTCTTTGAAGTCAAGTCCATTCCGTTTCTAGGGTACATTGTGTCCGGTTCCGGACTAGAGATGGATCCTGAGAAACTACAAGCAATCCAAAATTGGCCGGTACCCTTAACCCTCAAAGGGGTCCAGAGGTTCTTAGGGTTCGCCAACTATTACCGAAAGTTTATACGAGACTTTTCCACCATTGTGGCGCCTATTACTGCTTTCACTAAGAAGGGTGCTAACCCGTCCAAGTGGTCTGAAGAAGCCATGCAAGCATTTCATCTTTTAAAACAAAGGTTCATCTCTGCGCCTGTTCTGAAACAGCCTGACATCGACTCTCCTTTCACCTTAGAGGTGGATGCCTCCTCCGTTGGAGTAGGAGCGGTGTTATCTCAGAGGGCTAAAGATGGCCATTTACACCCTTGCAGTTTCTTCTCCCGGAAGTTCTCCCCAGCTGAGCGCAACTATGCCATTGGCGACCAGGAGTTGCTAGCCATCAAGCTCGCTCTAGAAGAGTGGAGGTATCTGTTGGAGGGAGCTTCTCATTCAATCACCATACTTACAGACCACAAGAACCTTTTATACCTGAAGGGCGCACAATGTCTCAACCCTCGTCAGGCCAGATGGGCACTTTTCTTTTCCAGGTTCGACTTTAAACTCCAGTTCTGTCCGGGCTCTCAGAATCGCAAGGCCGATGCCCTTTCCCGCTCATGGGAGCAAGAAAATGAGTCAGAGTCTTCAGACAAGCATCCTATTATAAATCCGTTGGCATTCTCCACGGTAGGGATGGACTCTACGCCCCCATCAGGGAAAAGTTTTGTGAAGCCGATGCTAAGGAAGAAGCTCATGCATTGGGCCCATGCTTCCCGTTTTGCCGGACATACAGGTATCCAAAAAACCCTGGAGTTTATCTCTAGGTCCTATTGGTGGCCAACTCTGAAAAAGGACGTCTTGGAGTTTATTGCATCTTGCCCAAAGTGTGCCCAACATAAAGTATCCCGCCAGTCGCCTGCGGGGCAACTGGTTCCACTATCCGTTCCCCGTCGACCATGGACCCACTTGTCGATGGATTTCATTACAGACTTACCCATGTGCAACAAGTTCAATACCATCTGGGTGGTAGTTGACCGGTTCACCAAGATGGCACACTTCATTCCTCTCACCGGTCTTCCGTCAGCTTCCAAGTTGGCTCAAGTATTCATACAAGAGATCTTCCGACTCCACGGTCTTCCTGAAGAAATTATCTCAGATCGAGGAGTTCAATTCACAGCCAAATTCTGGCGAAGTTTATGTCAAGTCCTCCAAGTCAAGCTAAAGTTTTCCACGGCTTACCATCCTCAGACCAATGGTCAAACCGAGAGGGTGAATCAGGACTTGGAGGCCTTCCTCCGCATCTATGTGTCCTCCTCTCAAGATGACTGGGTTCAATTACTTCCCTGGGCCGAGTTCTGTCATAACAACCAGTATCATTCTTCATCTGCTTCAACACCATTCTTCACTAACTTTGGATTCCACCCTAAAGTCCCTGAGTTCCAACCGCTTCCAGCAACTTCTGTTCCCGCAGTGGATATCACCTTGCATCAGTTTGCCAATATCTGGAAGAGCGTACGATCAGCTCTGCTCAAGGCATCGTTCAGGTACAAGAAGTTTGCGGATAAGAAGCGTCGAGCAGTTCCTGCTCTCAAGGTGGGTGATCGGGTATGGTTATCCACGAAGAATTTGAGGTTAAGAGTTCCCAGTATGAAGTTTGCACCTCGCTATATCGGTCCTTTCAAGATTGAACAAGTCATCAATCCTGTTGCTTACAGACTCCAGTTGCCTCCCTTCTTAAAAATACCCAGGACATTCCATGTTTCCCTGTTGAAACCGCTGATCTTAAATCGGTTTCATTCCTCACTTTCTCCAACTCCGAAAGTCCAAACTCAACGAGGCGTTGAGTATGAAGTGGCCAAGATCCTGGACTCACGTCACCGTTACGGTCAACTACAATATCTTATTGACTGGAAGGGTTATGGTCCTGAGGAACGTTCATGGACCAATGCTTCTGATGTCCATGCTCCTGCCTTGGTCCGGAGATTCCATTCCAAGTTTCCTCAAAAGCCAAAGAAGTGTCCTGGGGCCACTCCTAAAGGGGGGGGTGCTGTCACGATCCGGGTATCTGGACGCCATTTCTTACCCATCAGATGCCTCCTAAGGCTGGCTCAGCGCTCCAGGACCGGATCCCATCTGTTATCCTGATGTGTACATTCCTGTATCCTCTCCTGTCACTCTGGGACGCTGTCACAGTAAACGCCATATTACACCTGGCATGGCGTCTCCCGCGGCCTCCGCCGCCGTCCCTGAACTTCTGCATGCAGAGTGTCTGAGTGGCGATTACGTCAGCCGCGGCCTCCGCTGTGTCCGCGTGGTTGGATGTGCATCTGTCAGCCTGGCGCCTCCTGTCTCCGGTGGCCGGCGCCGCCATTACTGTTTTCATTACCACATGGATTACAAACCAAACTTCCCTCCAAGTGTCTGCATGGGCGCAGCCATCTTGGATTCTGTCAGCTGATCATTTCCACCAATCTGTTCTCAGTATTGATAATCTGCATAATTGCCTAGCCAATCCCTTCCTTGCTGCA
This sequence comes from Pseudophryne corroboree, assembly GCF_028390025.1. Lineage (NCBI taxonomy): Eukaryota > Metazoa > Chordata > Amphibia > Anura > Myobatrachidae > Pseudophryne > Pseudophryne corroboree. Next base: position 388,086,219 of record NC_086451.1, read on the forward strand.
GGTATAAATACACTGTGCCTGAGCAAGGAAGGCGTCAGTGCTTTGGTTGTCAAACCTAGTTCCTGTTTGTCTCTCTCCTGTGATTGTCTTCCAGGTTCCAGCTCCTGTCTCAAGACTTCCACCATAGAGACCCGCACCAGCATTCCACCTGCGGTGTAGCCTGACTCTCCAATCCATTGTGGATTCATCTGTTTCCAGCTACAACATTACCTGCTTCCAGCTCAGCTTCCAGCAGAGTACAGCTTCCCTTAAAGGGCCGGTGTCCTTTCTACACTTTACCACTCTCCACCGGTATTATTATTTCTCCGCTCTCAAGTTCTACATTTCAGTTCATATTTCATCGCTCCCAAGTTCATTTATTATTTAACTGGTTCCAGCCAGTATCCACTCCGTGCTAACAACAGTCTGGTTCCAGCCAGTATCCACAGCAGCTGTTTTATCTTCAGCAACCCAGCTTTTCCTGGAACACCAGCTGGCACAATCCTGGGTTATCTCCATTGCTACAGTCGGGCCTGGTAAGGACTTTCCATCTAGAAGATCATAAGAACTATCTCACACTACCAGTGCCCTGTGGCTCCTGCCATCCTGTAGTACCCAGGAACTGTATTTATTCTTTGCTGACTTTTACGTTTTCTTTTACTGCTGCTGTGTTGCGGAGTTGTCATAATAAACATCATTGACTTTTATCCAAGTTGTCGTGGTCACGCCTTCGGGCAGTTATTATTCATGTTACTTACATGTCCAGGGGTCTGATACAACCTCCCAGGTTCCGGTACATCTCAGCCCCTACAACTGAGGCTGCCTCCCGTCAGCTCAGGCCCTCAGTTGTGACAAACAGTATGAAACAACAGAGCCTCTCAACAGATGGCTCAACAATAACCCGATTTAGTTAACAGTAACTATGTACAAGTATTGCAGATAAACCGCACTTGGGATGGGCGCCCAGCATCCACTACGGACTACGAGAAATAGAATTACCGGTGAGTAAATTCTTATTTTCTCTGACGTCCTAGTGGATGCTGGGAACTCCGTAAGGACCATGGGGATTATACCAAAGTTCCCAAACGGGCGGGAGAGTGCGGATGACTCTGCAACACCGAATGAGAGAACTCCAGGTCCTCCTCAGCCAGGGTATCAAATTTATAGAATTTTGCAAATGTGTTTGCCCCTGACCAAGTAGCAGCTCGGCAAAGTTGTAAAGCCGAGACCCCTCGGGCAGCCGCCCAAGATGAGCCCACCTTCCTTGTGGAATGGGCATTGACAGATTTTGGCTGTGGCAGGCCTGCCACAGAATGTGCAAGCTGAATTGTATTACAAATCCAACGAGCAATAGTCTGCTTAGAAGCAGGAGCACCCAGCTTGTTGGGTGCATATAGGATAAACAGCGAGTCAGATTTTCTGACTCTAGCCGTTCTGGAAACATATATTTTCAGTGCCCTGACAACGTCTAGCAACTTGGAGTCCTCCAAGTCCCTAGTAGCCGCAGGCACCACAATAGGCTGGTTCAGGTGAAACGCTGACACCACCTTTGGGAGAAACTGGGGACGAGTCCTCAATTCTGCCCTATCCATATGGAAAATCAGATAAGGGCTTTTACAGGACAAAGCCGCCCATTCTGATACTCGCCTGGCAGAAGCCAAGGCCAATAACATAACCACCTTCCACGTGAGATATTTCAGATCCACGGTTTTTAGTGGTTCAAACCAATGTGATTTTAAGAAACTCAACACCACGTTGAGATCCCAAGGTGCCACAGGGGGCACAAACGGGGGCTGAATATGCAGCACTCCTTTAACAAATGTCTGAACTTCAGGTACTGAAGCTAGTTCTTTTTGAAAGAAAATCGACAGAGCCGAGATCTGTACCTTAATGGAGCCCAGTTTTAGGCCCATATTTACTCCTGCTTGCAGGAAATGCAGAAATCGACCTAGTTGAAATTCCTCCGTTGGGGCCTTTTCGGCCTCACACCATGCAACATACTTCCGCCATATGCGGTGATAATGAGTTGCTGTGACCTCTTTCCTGGCTTTAATAAGCGTAGGAATGACTTCCTCCGGAATGCCCTTTTCCTTCAGGATCCGGCGTTCAACCGCCATGCCGTCAAACGCAGCCGCGGTAAGTCTTGGAACAGACAGGGCCCCTGCTGTAGCAGGTCTTGTCTGAGCGGCAGAGACCACGGGTCCTCTGAGATCATCTCTTGAAGTTCCGGGTACCACGCTCTTCTTGGCCAATCCGGAACCACGAGAATTGTGTTTACTCCTCGCTTTCTTATTATTCTCAATACCTTTGGTATGAGAGGTAGAGGAGGGAACACATAAACTGACCGGTACACCCACGGTGTCACTAGAGCGTCCACAGCTATCGCCTGAGGGTCTCTTGACCTGGCGCAATACCTCTCTAGTTTTTTGTTTAGGCGGGACGCCATCATGTCCACCTGTGGACGACCCCATTGATTTACAATCATTTGGAAGACTTCTGGATGAAGTCCCCACTCTCCCGGGTGGAGGTCGTGCCTGCTGAGAAAGTCTGCTTCCCAGTTGTCCACTCCCGGGATGAACACTGCTGACAGTGCTAGTACATGATTCTCCGCCCATCGGAGAATTCTTGTGGCTTCTGCCATTGCCATCCTGCTTCTTGTGCCGCCCTGTCGATTCATATGGGCGACTGCCGTGACGTTGTCTGACTGGATCAGCACCGGCTGGTGTAGGAGCAGGGATTTTGCTTGACTTAGGGCATTGTAAATGGCCCTTAGTTACAGAATATTTATGTGAAGGGCAGTCTCCTGACTTGACCATAGTCCTTGGAAGTTTCTTCCCTTTGTGACTGCCCCCCAGCCTCGTAGGCTGGCATCCGTGGTCACCAGGTCCCAGTCCTGTATGCCGAATCTGCGGCCCTCCAGAAGATGAGCACTCTGCAGCCACCATAGAAGAGACACCCTGGTTCTTGGGGACAGGGTTATCAAGCGATGCATCTGAAGATGCGATCCGGACCACTTGTCCAACAGGTCCCACTGAAAAATTCTGGCATGGAACCTGCCGAATGGAATTTCTTCGTAAGAAGCTACCATCTTTCCCAGGACCCGCGTGCAGTGATGCACCGATACCTGTTTTGGTTTTAGGAGGTCTCTGACTAGAGAAGACAACTCCCTGGCCTTCTCCTCCGGGAGAAACACTTTTTTCTGGACTGTGTCCAGAATCATTCCCAGGAACATTAGACGTGTCGTGGGGACCAGCTGTGACTTTGGGATATTCAGAATCCAGCCGTGCTGGCGCAGCACTTCCTGAGATAGTGCTACTCCCACTAACAACTGTTCCTTGGATCGTGCCTTTATTAGGAGATCGTCCAAGTATGGGATAATTAAAACTCCCTTTTTTCGAAGGAGTATCATCATTTCCGCCATAACCTTGGTAAATACCCTCGGTGCCGTGGAGAGTCCAAACGGCAGCGTCTGGAATTGGTAATGGCAATCCTGTACCACAAATCTGAGGTACTCCTGGTGAGGATGGTAAATGGGGACATGCAGGTAAGCATCCTTGATGTCCAGGGATACCATGTAATCGCCCTCGTCCAGGCTTGCAATAACCGCCCTGAGCGATTCCATCTTGAACTTGAATTTTTTATGTATGTGTTCAAGGATTTCAAATTTAAAATGGGTCTCACCGAACCGTCCGGTTTCGGCACCACAAATAGTGTGGAATAGTAACCCCGGCCTTGTTGAAGTAGGGGTACCCTGATTATCACCTGCTGGGAATACAGCTTGTGAATCGCTGCTAGCACCGCCTCCCTGTCTGAGGGAGCAATCGGCAAGGCAGATTTTAGGAACCGGTGGGGTGGAGCCGCCTCGAATTCCAGCTTGTATCCCTGAGATACTATTTGAAGGATCCAGGGATCCACCTGTGAGCGAGCCCACTGATCGCTGAAATTCATGAGGCGGGCCCCCACCGTACCTGGCTCCGCCTGTGGAGCCCCACCGCCATGCGGCGGACTTGGAAGAGGAAGCGGGGGAGGACTTTTGTTCCTGGGAACCTGCTGTTTGCTGCAGCCTTTTTCACCTACCTCTGCCTTTAGACAGAAAAGACCCTCCTTTTCCCCGCTTGTTTTTCTGGGTCCGAAAGGACTGAACCTGATAAAATGGCGCCTTCTTAGGCTGTGAGGGGACATGGGGTAAAAATGCTGACTTCCCAGACGTTGCTGTGGAAACTAGGTCGGAGAGACCATCCCCAAATAATTCCTCCCCTTTATAAGGCAAAACTTCCATGTGCCTTTTGGAATCTGCATCTCCAGTCCACTGGCGAGTCCATAAGCATCTCCTAGCAGAGATGGATAATGCACTTACTTTAGATGCCAGCCGGCAGATTTCCCTCTGTGCATCTCTCATGTATAAGACTGAGTCTTTGATACGGTCAATTGTTAGCAGAATCGTGTCTCTGTCTAATGTGTCAAAATTTTCTGACAGTTTATCTGACCACGCAGCGGCAGCACTGCACATCCATGCTGACGCAATAGCTGGTCTAAGTATAATGCCTGAGTGTGTATATACAAACTTCAGGATCGCCTCCTGCTTTCTATCAGCAGGTTCCTTAAGGGCGGCCGTATCCTGGGACGGTAGTGCCACCTTTTTAGACAAACGTGTGAGCGCTTTATCCACCCTAGGGGGTGTTTCCCAACGTAACCTATCCTCTGGCGGGAAAGGGAACGCCATTAGTATCTTCTTAGGAATTACCAATTTCTTATCAGGGGAAGCCCACGCTTCTTCACACACTTCATTTAATTCATCTGACGGGGGAAAAACTACAGGTAGTTTTTTCTCCCCAAACATAATACCCTTTTTTGTGGTACCTGGATGTAAATCAGAAATATTTAACACCTCCTTCATTGCCTCAATCATGCAGTGAATGGCCTTAACGGGCATTAAATTTGACTCATCGTCGTCGACACTGGTGTCAGTATCCGTGTCGACATCTACTTGTGCCATCTGTGATAGCGGGCGTTTCAGAGCCCCTGATGACTTTTGAGACACCTGGACAGGCACGAGCTGAAGACTCGGCTGTCCCACAGTCGGCATGTCGTCAAACTTTTTATGTAAGGAGTCTATACGTGCACTCATTTCCTGCCATAAACTCATCCACTCAGGTGTCTGCCCCCCAGGGGGTGACATCCCTGCTAAAGGCATCTGCTCCCCCTCCACATCATTATCCTCCTCAAACATGTCGACACAGCCGTACCGACACACTCCACACACACAGGGAATGCTCAAACAGAGGACAGGACCCACAAAAAGCCCTTTGGGGGGACAGAGTAAGAGTATGCCAGCACACACCAGAGCGCTATATATATACAGGGACTAACTGAGTTATGTCCCTAATAGCTGCTTTTCAATAAAATATATATACTGCCAAATTTAATGCCCCCCCTCTCTTTTCCCTCTTACTGGTACTGTAGATTGCAGGGAAGAGCCAGGGAGCTTCCTTCCAGCAGGAGCTGTGAGGGAAAAATGGCGCCAGTGTGCTGAGGAGATAGGCTCCGCCCCTTTTTCGCGGCCTATTCTCCCGCTTTTTATGGAATTCTGGCAGGGGTATTTACCTCATATATAGCCCCTGGGGCTATATATTGAGGTATTTTAGCCAGCCAAGGTGTTTTTATTGCTGCCTCAGGGCGCCCCCCCCAGCGCCCTGCACCCTCAGTGACCGGAGTGTGAAGTGTGTGAGAGGAGCAATGGCGCACAGCTGCAGTGCTGTGCGCTACCTTGGTGAAGACAGAGTCTTCATGCCGCCGATTTTCCGGACCATCTTCTTGCTTCTGGCTCTGTAAGGGGGGCGGCGGCGCGGCTCCGGGACCGAACATCAAGGCTGGGCCTGCGGTCGATCCCTCTGGAGCTAATGGTGTCCAGTAGCCTAAGAAGCCCAATCCGGCTGCAAGCAGGCGAGTTCGCTTCTTCTCCCCTTAGTCCCTCGCTGCAGTGAGCCTGTTGCCAGCAGGTCTCACTGAAAATAAAAAAATCTAAGACTATTACTTTCTAAGAGCTCAGGAGAGCCCCTAGTGTGCATCCAACCTCGGCCGGGCACGAAATCTAACTGAGGCTTGGAGGAGGGTCATAGTGGGAGGAGCCAGTGCACACCAGGTAGTCTAAGATCTTTCTAGAGTGCCCAGCCTCCTTCGGAGCCCGCTATTCCCCATGGTCCTTACGGAGTCCCAGCATCCACTAGAACGTCAGAGAAATGAAGAAATCGACCCAAGTGAAACTCCTCCGCCGGAGCTGCTGTGGTTTCACACCACGAAACATACTTTCTCCAAATACGGTGATAATGCTTCGCCGTGACCTCCTTTCTAGCCTTAAGGAGAGTGGGGATGACCTCCCCGGGAATACCTTTCCGAGCTAAGATTTGGCGCTCAACTTCCACGCCGTCAAATGCAGCCGCGGTAAGTCCGGAAAAACGCAGGGCCCCTGCAGTAACAGGTCCTCTCTTAGAGGAAGCGGCCAGGGATATTCCACTAGTAATTCTTGAAGATCCGGATACCAGGCCCTCCGTGGCCAAGCTGGAATGACGAGTATCGCCTGAACTCTCGTTCGTCGAACGATCCTCAACACCTTTGGAATGAGAGGAAGCGGAGGGAACACATACACCGACTGAAAAACCCACGGAGTCACTGCACTGGCTTGGGGGTCCCTTGACCTGGAACAATACCTCGGAAGCTTCTTGTTGAGGTGAGACGCCATCATGTCTATCAGAGGAATTCCCCAACGTTTTGTCACTTCTGCAAATACCTCTTGATGAAGAGCCCACTCTCCCGGGTGGAGATCGTGTCTGCTGAGGAAGTCTGCTTCCCAGTTGTCCACTCCCGGGAGAAAGACTGCTGACAGAGCGCTCACGTGCTGTTCCGCCCAGCACAGGATTCTTGTGGCCTCCTCCATTGCCACCCTGCTCCTTGTTCCACCTTGGCGGTTTACGTACGCCACCGCTGTTATGTTGTCCGACTGGATCAGGACAGGGAGACCCTGAAGAAGGTTCTTTGCTTGCAGCAGGCCATTGTAAATGGCTCTCAACTCGAGAACATTTATGTGAAGACAAGATTCCTGGCTTGACCACTTTCCCTGGAAAGTTCTTCCTTGCGTGACTGCGCCCCAGCCTCGGAGACTTGCATCTGTAGTCAGCAGGACCCAGTCCTGGACTCCGAATCGGCGTCCCTCCAGAAGGTGAGAGCCTTGGAGCCACCACAGGAGAGAAATCCTGGCACTGGAAGACAGACTTATTTTCCGGTGCATGTGCAGGTGAGACCCGGACCAATTTTTCAGCAGATCCCACTGAAACACCCGGGCATGAAACCTGCCAAACGGAATGGCTTCGTAAGCCGCAACCATCTTCCCTAGTACTCGAGTGCATTGATGAATCAACACACTTGTCGGCCTCAGAAGCTACCTGACCATGGTCTGGATTTCCAGAGCTTTGACCTCCGGAAGAAACACCCTCCGTGACTCCGTATCTAGGACCATGCCCAGGAAGGGCAGCCGAGTGGCCGGGATCAGCTGAAACTTTGGCAAATTTAGTATCCAACCGTGATGTCGCAGAACCGACAGGGAGAGATCCACATTTCTTAACAACTGTTCCTTGGACCTCGTCTTTATCAGGAGATCGTCCAAGTACGGGATAATTGTGACCCCTTGCTTGCGAAGGAGGACCATGATCTCCGCCATTACCTTGGTGAAAACCCTCTGGGCCGTGGAAAGCCCAAACGGCAACGCCTGAAATTGGTAATGACAATCCTGTACCGCGAACCTCAGGAAGGCCTGATGAGGAGGGAAAATCAGGATGTGTAAGTAAGCATCCTTAATGTCGACCGACGCCATAAAATCCCCCCCTTCGAGGCTGGAAATCACTGCTCGAAGAGACTCCATCTTGAACTTGAAAGTTTTCAAGTATGGACAGAGGGATTTTAGGTTCAGAATCGGTCTGACCGAACCGTCCAGCTTCGGCACCACAAAGAGGCTCGAATAGAACCCTTTCCCCCGTTCTGACAGGGGAACCGGCACCACGACCCTTTGTTGACACAACTTTTGTATCGTATCCCTTACCACCCCTCTTTCGGGAAGAGAAGTTGGCAAGGCCGACACGAAAAACCGGTTGGGGGGCTTTTCCTGAAACTCCAGTCTGTACCCTTGGGACACTATGTCTAAGACCCAAGGATCCAGAGCCGAACGAACCCAGACCTGACTGAAGAATCGGAGACGGCCCCCCACCGGTAGGGACTCCCCCAGGGAAGCCCCAGCGTCATGCGGTGGACTTGGTAGAGGCTGGGGAGGACTTTTGGTCCTGGGTGCCTGACACAGCAGGCGACTTCCTTCCCCTTCCTCTACCCTTGGAAGCGAGGAAGGACGAGCCCTTACCTCTTTTGTATTTATTAGGCCGAAAGGACTGCATCTGCTGATGGGGTGCCTTCTTCTGTTGTGTGGGAACATAGGGAAGAAAAGATGACTTACCTGCCGTAGCGGTCGACACCAGGTCAGCCAGGCCGTCACCGAACAAGACACTACCTTTAAAAGGGAGAGCTTCCATATTCTTCTTGGAGTCGGCATCAGCATTCCATTGGTGAACCCACAGCGCCCTCCTGGCCGAAATCGCCATGGCATTGGCTCTTGATCCCAAGAGGCCAACGTCCCTCGCTGCATCCTTTAGGTAATCTGCAGCGTCCTTGATATAACCAAGAGTCAAAAGAATATTATCTTTATCAAGAGCATCCATATCAGAAGCCAAATTTTCAGCCCATTTAGCAATAGCACTACTTATACTCACCCATACCGATGCCACAGCAGGTCTGAGCAATGCACCAGTATTGACGAAAATGGACTTCAATGTCATCTCCAGCTTGCGATCCGCCATATCCTTGAGAGCCGCCGTGTCAGGAGACAGAAGCGCCACCTTCTTGGACAGTCGCGAGAGAGCCTTGTCCACATTTGGGGACGACTCCCATTTTTTCCCTATCATCAGAGGGGAAAGGATATGCCATCAAAATCCGCTTGGGAATCTGCCACTGTTTTTACAGGCGACTCCCAAGCCTTTTCACAAAGCTCATTCATTCATGAGAGGGGGGAAATTTTACCTCAGGTCTTTTCCCTTTAAACAAACAAACCCTTGTGTCAGGAACGGCAGGTTCCTCAGATATACGTAAAACATCTTTAATGGCTATAATCATGTACTTAATACTCTTGACAACCCGTGGATGCAGAGTCTGTGTCGGTACCTGTATCTGCCATCTGTTTAAAAGCACGTTTTTGTGATCCTGAGACTATCTGCACATTAGACAAAGCATCCTCCACTGACTGTCTCCATGTTTGTGTCTGAGAATCAGATTTGTCCAGTCTTTTAGACAATAAAGCCACATTCGCATTCAACGTACTCAGTATAGTCATCCAATCAGCAGTCGGCTGTGCCGACAGAGCCATACTTAAATCATTTTCCGCCGCCGCCCCCCCCCCCCCCCCCCATAACTTCCTCCGGGGAGGAGCATCCAGGCTCAGACATGTCGACACCTCGTGCCGACACACCCACACAGGCCACAAGCACGGGGACAGACCCACAGAGAAGCCCTTAGGGAGAAACACAGAGGGAGTATGCCAGCTCACACCCCAGCGCCCATACACTAAAAAAAACTAGTATATATGATCAGTGGTGTTAACATACATGAAAGCACCAAATTTTATGTCCCCCCCCCCCCCCCCCCCCGTTTTGCCTCCCCGTTATTTGCGGTAGCTTGGAGGTCCGGGCCAGCGTCTCTGCAGCACTGTAGAGATAGAAGAAAATGGCGCTGGTGAGCAATGTGCGGCTAAGCCCCGCCCCCTTCCAGGGGCGCTGTAGCCCGCTAATATTCAAATCTGCACACTGGCGGGGGTAATCCATATGGTGTTCGGACACCGTATAGTCTGTTTTCTGCCAGCCACCGTCCCCAGTAACTGCTGCCCAGGGCGCTCCCCCCTAGCGCCCTGCAAGTGCCGTTGGTGTGTGGGAGCATGGAGCGCAGCGCTACCGCTGCGCTGTACCTCGTTACTGAAGTCTTCTGCTGTCACTGAAGTCTTCGGTTCTTCTCATACTCACCCGGCTTCTTTCTTCTGGCTTCTGTGAGGGGGGTGACGGCGCGGCTCTGGGAACAAGCAGCTAGGCGCACCAAGTGATCAAACCCTCTGGAGCTAATGGTGTCCAGTAGCCTAAGAAGCAGAGCCTTTAACTCAGAAGAAGTAGGTCTGACTTGTCTCCCCTCAGTCCCACGATGCAGGGAGCCTGTAGCCAGCAGGTCTCCCTGAAAATAAAAACCTAACATAAAGTCTTTCCAGAGAAACTCAGTAGAGCTCCCCTAGTGTGTGTCCAGTCACTCCTGGGCACAAAGTCTAACTGAGGTCTGGAGGAGGGGCATAGAGGGAGGAGCCAGTTCACACCCAGTTAAAGTCTTTTTAGTGTGCCCAAGCTACTGCGGATCCCGTCTATACCCCATGGTCATTTTGGAGTCCCCAGCATCCTCTAGGACGTAAGAGAAAAACTATTTTAACTAAGCAATGAATTTGTTAACACAAAGACAGACTTTTATTAAACTAAACTTAATCTGACAAAAATTGCCACAATGCTGAAGATATATATTCTTTCTAAAATGATATGCAGCCACATACAGTACATACAAGTACAAACAAGTTTCTCAAAAATTAAAAAGAGATTAATGTGAGTTTTCTGTTTTTATTATGTAATATTTACCAGGAGAATGAGGACAAATTCCCAGTAGCAGATTACCCCCCAACCCCACTCAAAATGACAATGGATAACTTTTTTTAAATGGTTTTTAAACAAGTTACTTTCTGCCCACAGCACCCTTTCAGGTAAAGTCTCCCGTAGAAGTCCTAGCTAATTGGTTTTACAACCTGGATTGCTTCTTTTGTGTGCAAGACTATTTCAAGTTCTGAAATGCATAAATTATATGATATTTTCTCAGGAACATAACCTGAGCATAAATTTACCCACAGATGCATACTAGACATGACTATGAAATATTAGTTATTTGGGACAATACATTAATACCTTATCTTCTCCATGGAATGTGCCTTTAAATTCAACATATGTCATGATCTTATCTTTGCTGATTATAAATACCTACAGATGTCTAGACTAATAATAATATGAACACTATAATTTGTATATGCCTCCTGTCCCATAAGAAAGCTAATTATCTCTTTCTGTAACTTCAAAGGGACCTTATATCTGATTACCCCTGACTGCCATTAGGATTTATGTAAAATATTCCATGAAAAATAACAGGACACAGGACACCTGACAGTGCCTGGATAGGGTAAATGAACAGGTAATATTTAAATATCCTCTTTTTTTATATTGTCTATTTGAACCAGTAGGTGGCACCGTAATACTTGTCCAAGCACATAAATAAACGTATTGATAAATGTGAGATAATAATGGACTCCCTAATAATAAAGTGATCTTGATGCGGGTATTCTCTACTGAATTAAATGGACACGTACTGTAAGACTGTCAGCAAAGTTAAATTAACCCCTGCTTTGCTTACACCCGGTTATTGATGTTCAGAAATTACACACACAATTAATTCTTAATATTTTAATCCCCAATTGTGCCTTAACTATAGGCGGAGCCTATTCTAATTTATACCGTTACTTTGTGTTCATCAGAAGGTGAAATTTTTGACAAAATAGCATTAGTGGTTAAAGATATCGGGTGGTAAAAAAAAGAAAATTGCTTTAAGAAAATGTGATCACGTGGGAGCAATAAAAGAGTCTCTGCTGCTTCATTTTCTGATTAGGTTCCTGTTGCAGTATCTTGGGCTGAATTAATTATTATTATTATTAGTAGTAGTAGTAGTATTTTAAAACGGGTGTAGTAGGGTATGCCGGCGGCCGGGCTCCCGGCGACCAGCATACCGGCGCCGGAAGCCCGACCGCCAGCATGCAGACAGCGTGGCGAGTGCAAATGAGCCCCTTGCCCGTTACGCTATCTATTCTCCCTACAGGGGGGGTCGTGGACCCCCAAGAGGGAGAAAAAGTGCCAATATGCCTGCTGTCGGGATTCCGGCGCCGGTATACTGTGCGCCGGTATCCCGACATCCGGCCACCTGAAGACCACCCTTTTAAAGCCTCTCTCACCAATTATAATGTTCAATAGGAACACCAGGTAGAATATATCATTTCAGATGTTTGGTTAATGTTATCAGAGGCCACATTGCCTTTAAAATTAAATAACAGCCTCAGTGATGTCACTAGTTCCTTATGAGATGCATAAAATGGCTACTTCCTGGACAACCATCAGGGAAGTGAAGAAAGGGTCCATGTATGGGAGACCCTGGAGACCAAGGATACGTTTCTTTTGTTATACTATGCACTAAGGGGCTGGTTCAGAACTGCACACAAGTCCACTCTACAGACAGATTTCACCATCTGTAGCAACTCTGCGTCATAGCCTGCAAATGTAGCTCTGAATAAGTGTGGGCAACTTCAATGCTGCGGCTCAGTGGGTGTACCTAGGCGGCAAATGGGTTCTTGAACATAGTACTGTATACTGTATGTGTGTTACAGGGGTGAAGGTGGAATTGTGGATTATTCAGAGGTGAGCGGATGCAGAGAATCACCAAGAACAGGGCTGCTGCGAGTCTGCACTGAAAGTGATGAAGGCTACTTTCACTAGTATGGGTGGCTACAGGCAGAATTCTGCATTTATTTCTGAGATGCACATGCCTCTATATTATTAAAAAAAAAAATTAATTTGTGTGCATGCTTAGTGATAATGTTCTGCAATACATAGCAGTCAGTATTTATATTGTAATACAAAATATAATTCATTCCTTGTGAGTTAATGAAATGGTTGAGTCTAAAACAAGCGGGCTAAAGGACATTGCCTAAATCTAACCCTAATCCTCCCCACTCAGCCTAAAGTCGGGTACATGCTGAGATGATATCTGGCCGATATGTCATTTCCAGCTGAATGGGAACGACACCTCGGGTATATCGCTCAGTGTGTATGCCGGATATACAGGTGCATGCTATCACTATCGGCCTAACCCTAACCACCCTCCTAATCTTAACCTCCCCTCCCACAGCCTAACCCTAACCTCCCCCCTAAAGGTGGGTACACACTGGAAAGATATATCTGCAGATCAATTGATTGGCAGATATATCTGTGGGCGGATCGGGAAGTGTGTTAAGCATACACACTGCCCGATCCGTCGGGGACTGACGTCATGAACTGGGCGGGCGTGTACACAGTTCAGCTGTCAATCACCACCAGCCGCCGCAGCATGTGTACGGGCGGTCGGCCGACCGCCGTACACACACAGCGACGCGCCAATATATCGGTACATATATTGGCCGTCGGCTGTGCTGCAGGGCCGACGCGATACGTCTGTGAGCGACGGAGTTCACAGACATATCAGCCGTACACACTGGCCGACGGACCCGCGATATATCAGTCGTTCAAGAGAACGGCCGATATATTGGCCAGTGTGTACGGGCCTTAACTCTAACCTCCCCTCCCACAGCCTAACCCTAACTTCCCCCCGGAGCGCCTAATCCTTCCCCTGATGAAGAGGCAGGTCACATGGTTGTGACATCATCAGAGGTCCTTCAGCCCACTTGTATCTGTCATCTACTATGTTACCATAAATGCTAAAGTCTCAGTTACACTTTGTACACAACACAGTGCTTTACTGAACTATGATATACATAAGACAGCCTCTCTGGGTCAGGACAGTGTTATTAATAAAATAGTAAATAGCATGCAACAAGTAAAGTACAATAAAATAAACACATATATTAAAAAAAAGTACTATTTCAGTTCAAATAAATACAAACATCCTTTAAAAGCAAATGGCGGTCTGCTTTCCTGAACAAATATCATATAAATATGCAAACAGCAACAGCTGCACAAATATTAGTATCAGTGTTGCGGGATGCAATTAGCCAATCAGCAGCCAATTGTCCTTATCATAAACAGTGCTTATACTGATCCAACAGTTGAGCCTCTGCAAAAATATACAGATTCTGACTGGCACATATGCATCCTTGCTGTTGTCTGCAGTGACGCATATGGGTCATTCTCCCCATTCCCCCATGTACCAGCAACAGACTAAGGGAGCAGAATGGACGCTGCAGGCTGAAGCCCTGTACTGTGTGCGCACACTTGTGCGATCACCTCTGCCTGATTGACAGTCAGAGGTGGTCGCGGGGCGTGTTAGCGGCGTTTTTGGGGCACGGTCCAGACAATGCAGACGTGTTCAAACCATTTGCGGGGTGCGGCGGCTGCTTGATGTCACATGCAGCCGCTGTAACCCTAAACATGATGGGTAGCCGCCTGCCTAGGCTGTGTAGGCAGAGAGATACTCAGCAGGTGCGAAAACATTGCCGCTTTGCGAAGCTTTCGCACGTCCTTGTGGGGGGAGGGCCTTGCATGCGGGGCGGACTTGCCCAGTGCTGGGCGTCCCCCCGCATGTCAAACATTTTGATCGTAGATGTGCGTTTTTTTGCACATCTACGATCAGGTCTGAATTAGGCCCCAAGCACAGGGGATTGGCAGGATTGTAGAGTGCCTCTCATTCAAAGATTAATCTCACCGATGAATGCCGGGACATTCAGCCACAGCAAGAGTGTGAGCCCCACAGTACCCCCTGTATCAGGAGAGATACATGGGGTACTGTGACCCTGTGACAGAAACATTGCGGTATTAGTCCAGTACTGGGTCCCCCTGTATCTATCCTGCTTCCCATGGCCTGCGTGTTGCACATCCACTGTAAGTACAGCATGCACCTGGCTGCAGCAATGTGTCCCTGGAAATACATGTAATATGATGGTAACAATAGAAGAATGCACTGCATATATTGCCCTGCTTATTGGGTAAAACAGGGACTGCCATGAAAAGTCCATCACATTTTTATGGCACCATTTTTAATAACCATAAGAGGGAAAAAACTTTTTATGCAATCCTGAGCCTATGACAAAGGCAATAGCTTCCCAATCCTTATCCAAAATTAGCCATTACACTGTCCCTCTCGTTAGATCAGGTGGTGAGCTTGGTTAACAAGATTATTATATTAAATATACCGTATAGCATGCGTGTCCTATTTAGTTTCTCTTCTCTTTTGTTCTATATTTACCTACACTGTCCTGCTACATCTAACTCCCCCCCCCTCCCTCCCCCCCTCCTCGTATCTGCACCATGGAAAAGCACTAAAAAGCCGACATTCTCTCAGTGGCGGAACACTGCAGCGATGTTTACATTGCATAACCAAACGTTGCAGCCTTAAGACAGAGGAAGATGTGTTTCTGGACTCAGCAGCCACAGATGCCATCGTGCCTGAAGACAGCTGTCGCATGAAAAGACGGATTTGCCGGGTTATAATGTGCCTGCATCCTAATTCAGATCTGTCTTGCTGTTTTCTAGGAATATGTCTCCTATGTCAGACAAGGTAAAACCATATGTTCCTACTGCTCATACATAGTTTCCAGAGATGTAGAATGGGAGGGGATTGGCATAGAATTCAGTGGTTCATGTTAACTCAGTATTCACTAAAGTGGGCAGGGCTTGAAGATGTAATTTGCATGTTTATGGAACAGCCCCGCCCACCTTGCCGGCAGGTACGGGCTCTAGTGGGCAGACTGCCTGCTCTCACACTCGATAGTTAAACCATTGTCTAACACCTAAACACAATTATAATTGTTCCGAAGCATACAAGTGTACCAAACAGCTCTATGGGTGCCCAAGGCAGTTTCCTTCCTCCTTTGGAAGGGGCACCCCTCCCACACTCAGATACTGTGCTCCTGCCTGCCACTGCTTCTTACCTTAACAGGTGGGGGCAGCATCTTCTGCTCCAACATCTGTGGGTGTGACATACAGCGCCATTCCCACAGCCCATTACTAACATCAAGGAGCATCAGTTGACAACTTTATTAGGGGATGTAGTTAATATCCCAGTGCTTAGAATCCCAACGGTCAGAATTCCGACATAAAGTACTGGGATATGGGTTTTGTACTGGTCTACGGGTTAGGCACTAGGTGGATGGTTAGACTGTAGAAGGGGTGGGATAGGGCTAGAATTCGGGTTGAATACTTTTCCAAACCCGTCCGGATTTTGAACGTCAGGATGCCGCTGTTGGGAACCTGTGCAAAAGGGCGTAGTAGGGTATGCCGGCGGCCGGGCTCCCAGCGACCAGCATACCGGCGCCAGAATCCCGACCGCCGGCATACCGACAGCTGGGCGAGCGCAAATGAGCCCCTTGCGGAGCTCTTGTACCACATTGTCAAAAGGGGTGAGGATGTGGTGGAACAGCTGGTATTTCCCAACCTTATCGGAGAACGGTACTAGATTTAGCTCATAGTCACATTACAGTAGGACATTTAGGGGCAGAAAAAAACATTGAAAGAGTTTTACAAAGGTTCTTTTGGCCAGGGGTTTATAAAGAAGTGTCTGAATATTGTTCTTCCTGTCCTGAATGCCAGTATCATGCCCCTAGACCCCATTTCAGGAGCCCACTAGTTCCCATGCCTATTATAGAGGTCCCGTTTGACAGAATAGCCATGGATCTCATGGGGCCCTTGTTAAAGTCTGCTCGGGGCCAACAGTATATCCTGGTAATAATGGACTATGCCACTCGATATCCTGAGGGTGTCCCTTTACGCACTATCACAACCAAGGCGATAGCTAGGGAGCTGGTGCAGGTTTTTAGTAGAGTGGGAATACCAAAAGAAATTTTGACTGACCAAGGTACTCCAATTATGTCAAGGATCATGAAAGAATTGTGCAAATTATTTAAGGTCACTCACCTCAGGACGTCAATCTGCCATCCCCAAACTGATGGGTTGGTGGAAAGGTTTAATAAAACATTAAAAAGTATGTTAAAGAAGGTTGTTGATAGAGATGGGAAAAACTTGGATTGTTTGTTGCCCTACTTGTTAATGGCCATCAGAGAAGTTCCTCAGTCCTCTACAGGTTTTTATCCATTTGATTTGTTGTATGGTAGACACCCCAGAGGGCTGTTGGACATTGCCAAAGAGACGTGGGAAGGACAGCCCACTCCTTATAGAAGCGTCATTGAACATGTAACACAAATGCAGGATAGAATTACAGCCGTGGTACCTATTGTCAGAGAGCACATGGAACAGGCTCAAAGCGCTCAACAGAGGGTATATAACCGGAGTGCCAAGATACAGGAATTTGCTCCTGGAGATAGAGTTCTTGTTTTGGTACCCACTGTGGAAAGCAAGTTCCTAGCTAAATGGCAGGGTCCATTTGAGATTAGGGAAAAAGTGAATGAGGTTAATTACAAAGTATACCAACCGGGAAAGAGATAACCCGAACAAATCTACCATGTTAACTTAATCAAACCCTGGAAAGATAGGTTGTCTCTGTCAGCAGAGCCTTGCCCTTCGGTGTCTTCACCTCAGTTGCTTCCCGCAGTAAAGGTGTCAGAGACATTATCAGCTGATCAGAACAATCAGGTTAAAGAATTTCTCATCCAAAATAGGGAGATATTTTCAGAGCTGCCTGGCCGAACGACCATAATAAAACATGACATTGTCACAGAACCAGGGGTCAGGGTCCATTTAAAGCGATATAGGATTCCTGAAGCTCAGCGAGAAGCTGTTTCTAAAGAAGTTAAAACCATGTTAGAACTTGGAGTCATAGAGGAATCTAACAGTGAGTGGTCCAGTCCCATAGTTCTCATCCCGAAGCCAGACGGTAGCATATGCTTCTGTAATGACTTTCGTAAGTTAAATGAGGTGTCCAAATTTGACGCATACCCCATGCCCCGTGTGGATGAGCTTATAGAAAGGCTGGGAACAGCCAGGTTTCTCACCACGTTGGACCTGACCAAAGGTTACTGGCAAAAGAAAAACAGCCTTTTCGGTTCCGGAGGGGTTATACCAGTATAAGATGTTACCCTTTGGGTTGCATGGGGCTCCAGCAACCTTTCAACGGGCGATGGATAACATTTTGAGGCCCCATAGAAAATATGCAGCTGCCTATTTGGATGATGTGGTAATACACAGTACAGACTGGGGGTCCCATTTGGTTAAAGTACAAGCAGTACTGGACTCAATCAGAGAAGCAGAGTTAACTGCTAACCCAAAGAAGTGCTGCCTCGCAATGGAGGAGGTTAAATACTTGGGCTTCATCCTAGGCAGAGGTCTGATTAGGCCCCAATTGAATAAAATTGATGGTATTCAAAACTGGCCTCGTCCAGTGAATAAAAAACAGGTAAGGGCTTTTTGGGAATAACTGGGTACTATAGATGGTTTATTCCCAATTTTGCGACCACAGCAGTGCCGTTGTCAGACCTGACCAAAGGGAAGCAGTCAAATATGGTGAAATGGAACCCTGATGCAGAAAAAGCGTTCCAAGCGTTAAAAGTGGCTTTGTGTTCACAACCTGTATTGTTAACACCAGATTTTTCAAAAGAATTTGTTGTACAGACGGATGCCTCAATGGTAGGCACAGGGGCCGTGTTGTCCCAAACCAGAGATGGGGACGAACACCCTATCATTTATTTGAGTAGGAAACTCAATGAGCATGAAAAAAGGTATGCCATTGTAGAAAAGGAGGCTTTGGCCATTAAGTGGGCATTAGATACCTTGAGATATTACCTCTTGGGTAGACAGTTCAGACTAGTGACAGATCACGCCCCTTTAAAATGGATGTATGTAAATAGAGGTCAGAATGCTCGTGTAACTAGATGGTTTCTAGCGTTGCAAGATTTTAAGTTTACTGTCGAACATAGACCGGGTACACAATTGGCCGACGCAGATGTATTGTCCCGCATCTTCTGTTTGGGGGCTACAAGTGTTCCGGCCCCTAGGTTGAAACAGGGGAGGGGGATATGTGACAAGAACACTGGAATAGTGTTTGAGGGCAGGTATGTTTGTCCCAGGTTCTTGTCTTACATGTATTAGAAAAAGGAAAACTTCAAGGAAAATGTTTTGTTTCGTCAGAACTTTTTCAGTTTGTTGGAAAAGCTGGATAAGGGCCCTGAAAGAGAGATAGGGCAAGTTCCAGACACTGGGCCCAGTTCGGGTCTTTGGCCTCACAGAGGGCTAATCAGGGTTTCAGCTGTGTAAGAGTGTTATAGGGCTGCTAGCCTGATTAGTGTGTGCAGACTGCCTGGGAAGACTGCAGGATCTTTGTGAGAGAAATACGCTTCCTTATACAAGTGAGCCATACAGTGTTGACTGGAAAACTCTGTGTTTTTTTGTTTAGAGACAGTTAGGAACGTCTTGTGTTTAGTTAGTGCCGAACAGGCAAGGTATTTTCTTTGATGTTTGTTTTATTTTCTGTTTAATAAAACTGGTTGTGACTTGTATGATTTCTCAGCTGCTGCTTGCTGCCATCTACTCCAGGAAACAGCATCCTGTTCCCCTACAGTGTTACAATATATATATATATATATATATATATATATTGCGTGTGTGTATGTCCTAATATCGGGCACACTAATCGTGCCAGCTATGCCAGGATGCGGACACAGCATGAAAAGCTGAGCGTGGCTACATCTGTAAATGATCTGGGATGTAGTCATAGGGGGAAATCCAATTTTAAACGGCAAAAAATCCCGCCGCACAGATTTTTTCCCCCGCAGCCACCGGGTTTTGGTATTCAATTAGAACAAAGAAAATTGGACGCAGTGATTTCCATAGAAATCACTGCTTCTTTTTTCTCACCCCTTCAGAGCAGGTCTGATTTTTCATAAAATCATTTATTTTAGGAAAAATCACCGGGACTTGCTCTGGGACCCTGGTGGCAACCCCCACCCCACCCTGAAGACTAATTAAGCAATTTGAAGCTTCCAGTTAACTTAATTAGTCAGTAATTACTCATCTTCCGAGGCGGGGTCTTCTTCATCCAGCGTCGGGAGCCGGTCCTCTGCAGCATTGGTGAGTATGTGAGGAGTGTGTGTGAGTGTTATTTAGTGTGTATAAGTATGTATGAGTGTGTGTGCATGTGTGTGCTTATGTTAGTGTGAGTTACCCTGGTGTATGTGTTGACCCCCCACAATCGGCTGCTAGGAGAACTACATCTCCCAGCAGACCTCGCATCTCACTGCAGCCCCAGAGGCTCCCAGCAGCCCGCAGGACTCCCAGAAGCCCCCTCCGCAGCCGGAAGATGGAGGGGAGCATAACGGGAGCCCAGGAGACCACTGGACAGGTAAGTATGTTTTGGGGGGTTCTTTACGCACTGCGGGATTTTCAGCGATGAAAACCCGTGACCCTATTTTTGTAATTGTATACTGCAGGTATCGGGAGCATGCATACCCGCAGTAATCCAAAATTGGGCGTGAGTTAAGCAAGGTTTTTTACCTTGCAAAACCTCGCTCCCAACTGGATTCCCCCCTTAATGTCATAATTTACAATGTCAACCGCTGTAATATCGACACTGTTGAAATATCAACAGGCAACATGTTGGCATGTGCAAGATGTCAACACGTTTACAGTATCGACATCTGATATGCTAATTTCCTGCCCCCCCACTGAGACTTTCACTATCAACATAGACACTTTGGCTTCAATGAAGTGAGTGTGTTTAAGGTGTTTGAGGGAAAAGATTGACACATCGGGGGTCATTCCGAGTTGTTCGCAGCTGTGCTAAATTTAGCACAACTACGATCATTCACACTGACATTTGGAGGGACGCCCAGCACAGGGCTGGTCTGCCCCCCGCAGAAGTGCAAAGGCATCGCACAGCAGCGATGCCTTTGCACTTCAAGAGTAGCTCCCGACCAGCGCAGCTTTAGCGTGCTGGCCGTGAGCTACTTGTCGCTCCCTGCCCCACAGAGGCTGCGTGTGACGTCACGCAGCCGCCGCGGCCTGCCCCCCCAATGGTCCAGCCACGCCTGCGTTGGCCGGACCGCTCCCCCTAAACGCCCAGCCCCCTCCCGCCCAGCGTCCGCCTCTGTCTCAGAGGCGATCGCTAGGCAACAACGGCTGCCATGCGCAGGCGCACTGCGGCGCTGGCGCATGAGCAGTTCCGACCTGATCGCTGCGCTGCAACAAACTGCAACGAGCTATCGGGTCAGAATGACCCCCCTGTGTTATAAAGCCTATTAAGTAACCAAAATCTCCTGAGATCAATCAATACTTCCGACCTATGAGACTACAGTATAAAAGAATAAATATTTATCAGTCAATGATTCGCAGGTAGTAACATTTCCAAAAAAATAATACTTGAATCATTTTTAAAGTTGACCCTCTAAATCAGGGATGGGGAACCTTTGGCCCTCCAGCTGTTGTTGAACTACACATAGTGATGCGAATAGGATGCATTTTCGGGGGGAGGGGGCACACAAAGAGACGCCCGGCGTTAGTAAATGCGCTCACAACTAGGCGCAACTAGACAGGCTGTTTAACATGACTGCAGCAACGATGAGAGACAAAACTGTATGTGTTAAGCTACAGATGTGACCTCATACATCTAGCTTCAATACGCCACACAGTATGGGATGACTGGCAAAAGTGAGCAGCCAGGTGAGACCCGATGTGACTAGGACGCACCGCAATGTAACTAGGACGCACCGCAATGTAACTAGGAGGAACTGCAATGTGACTAGGATGCACCTCAATGTGACTAGAACGCACCAAGAGACTGTGCTAGTTTATTTCATGTGACACTTGTATATTGTGTGTGACTATGTATACAAACCTCAATGAAACTTGTATTGGAAAAAAGCTGTGGCAGCGGCATTGTAGCACTGTGTATACAGATACTGAGACTCAGTCACCCACAGATATACAAGTGTCGCATATCAGATTAATCAGCACAGTTTCCTGGTTCGTCCAGGCCGCATCGCCTTGTAACTAAGACGCAAAAAAGATTCCTGACCCTAGTCACAGCACCTGGTGCATTAAGAGGTGTTGAAAGGCACAACTTTAGCAATAATGTATGAGGACACATCTGTAAGTACACACTATACGATTATTGGGCTGAACTGCCAATAATCAGGCACATGTTGTGTATTTTGGTGTAGTGTATGGGCATGACAGTTTTGACCAAACACAGATAAAACTGTCCAAAAATGGTCAGATGCGTTTAGTTTTGATTATTGAATTGGTCAAACTTGCTAGCTATTGGTAAAACTTGTCAAAGTTATTAGCCAAAAGGTTCCAATGAAGGGTGGGCATTCCCGGTATTCTGTCCCTATTTCCGCGATGGTATTGGGACCCCGGCGCTTGGGATGCCAACAGTCAAAATACCAACAGCAACGTCCCTAAGCTCAGGATCCCAACACCATGGTGGTAAGAACAGTAGCCCTAATTCCCAACCCCCCTAACCCTCCATACCTGCAGCCTGCATATTACTACCCCCCTTACCCCCGATGGTGCCTACGCCTAACCGCCCCTCCCCGCAGCCTAACCCTAACCCACTGCACGCAGCCTAAACCTAACACACACACCCCACCACCGCATGGCTTACCTCTCCGGCGGCCCGTCAAATCCTCGTTCAGGATCTCGGCGCTGGGATAGTGAGCAATATCAGGATCCCGGCGACGGCATTCTGTGTAGTGTCAGGTTTCCGGCATCTCTATTTCGATTGCCAGGATCCTGGCAGACGAGATCCTGACCGTATCCCTTATTTCCTGTGATTTATCCTCATTACCTCATCCTCCTTGTGGGCAGACATACACAAATTTAGTGTGGTGTGGAGGAAAATCAGTAACGAAAAAAAAAATTGTTATTGCTTAATGTGTGCTGCCAATATAGGGACCTTACACCGACTGAAAAACCAGACAGTCTGTCGTTCAGTCACATTTCAGCAGAAGGGGGGAGGGCATCGGCACTTTGGCAGTTATTTAGACTTGCAGCTATACCCAGTACTAATGGCGCACATACATGGCATGTGTGTCCAAGTGGTGATGAACAATTGAATTGCTCTACTGGGTGCTCCCCTATATTATTATTCTTATTTATATTTGAATATATTTTCTTTTTGTGCTTGTATTGAATTATTATGGTCTAATACTGTAGCTACACCGGAGCTGACTCCTATAATACTGTATATGTTTTCCATGTGTTTTCCATGCTTTATAAGGGGATAGCAAAATATTGTACCCTTAATGGAGACAGTAGCTAGAAAGTGCAAAAATAGGATTTTAATTACCTACCGGTAAATCCTTTTCTCGTAGTCCGTAGAGGATGCTGGGGTCCACATTAGTACCATGGGGTATAGACGGGTCCACTAGGAGCCATTAGCACTTTAAGAGTTTGAGAGTGTGGGCTGGCTCCTCCCTCTATGCCCCTCCTACCAGACTCAGTCTAGAAACTGTGCCCGAGGAGACGGACATCTTCGAGAGAAGGATTTTACACAGATAGTGGCGAGATTTACACCAGCTCACACACAAGGCAAACCAAGCTAACAGCATGAAACATCAGCAATGGCTGAACAATATTACTTATCAAGTAACAAAACAGTACTTAACCAAGAACTAAGCAGTACTGAACTAAGTAACTACTGCAGGATAACGAAGCGCTGGGCGGGCGCCCAGCATCCTCTACGGACTACGAGAAAAGGATTTACGGGAAGGTAATTAAAATCCTATTTTCTCTTACGTCCTAGAGGATGCTGGGGTCCACATTAGTACCATGGGGATGTACCAAAGCTCCCAGAACAGGAGGGAGAGCGCGGAGGCTCCTGCAGAACTGATTGACCAAACTTCAGGTCCTCAGAGGCCAAAGAATCAAACTTGTAGAACTTTGCAAACGTGTTCGACCCAGACCAAGTAGCCGCTCTGCAAAGCTGTAAAGCTGAGACACCCCAGGCAGCCGCCCAGGAAGAACCCACCTTACGAGTAGAGTGGGCCTTAACAGATGTAGGACACTGCAATCCTGCCATAGAATACACATGCTGGATAGTGAACCTGATCCAGCAAAAGATTGTCTGCTTAGAAGCAGGACACCCAAGTTTCTTGGGATCATACAGGACAAACAGAGAGTCCAATTTTCTGTGACGAGCAGTCCTCCTCACATAGTTTTTCAGAGCCCTTACAACATCCAAGGACTTTGATGAAACTGAGGAGTCAGTAGCAACTGGCACCACAATAGGTTGGTTGATATGAAATGCCGACACAACCTTCAGAAGGAACTGCGGATGTGTCCGGAGCTCAGCTCTATCTTCATGGAACATTAAGTATGGGCTTTTACAAGACAAATCCCCCAACTCCGACACACGTCTAGCAGAAGCTAAGGCCAACAAAGTGACAGCCTTCCACATGAGAAACTTGACCTCAACCTCCTGTAGAGGCTCAAACCAGTCCGACTGGAGGAACTGCAACACCACGTTAAGATCCCAGGGCGCCGTAGGCGGTACAAAGGAGGTTGGATGTGCAGAACTCCCTTAAAAAAGGTCTGAACCTCAGGGAGGACAGCCAACTGTTTCTGGAAGAAAATGGATAGGGCCGAAATCTGGACCTTTACGGAACCTAATCTCAGGCCCATATCCACACCTGCTTGGAGGAAGAGGAGAAATCGTCCAAGTTGAAACTCCACCGTAGGAAACTTTTTGGATTCACACCAAGACACATACTTTTTCCAAATGCGATGGTAATGCTTTGACAATACTCCTTTCCTAGCCTGTATCAGGGTAGGAATAACCTTGTTCGGAATACCCTTCCAAGCTAATATCTGGCGTACAACCTCCATGCCGTCAAACGTAGCCGCGGTAAGTCTTGATAGGCGAACGCCCCCTGCAGCAGCAGGTCCTCCCGAAGAGGAAGAGGCCTCGGCTTTTCTAGCAGTAGATCCAGAAGCTCCGCGTACCAAGCCCTTCTTGGCCAGTCCGGAGCAATGAGGACTGCCTGAACTCTCGTTCTCCTTATGAGTTTTAGAACTCTTGGAATGAGTGGAAGTGGAGGAAACACGTACACCAACTGGAACACCCACAGAGTCACTAGGGCGTCCACCGCCACTGCTTGTGGGTCCCTCGACCTGGAACAATATTGCCGAAGCTACTTGTTGAGACGAGAGGCCATCATGTCTATTTTGGGTACGCTTCAAAGATCTGTTACCTCCTTGAACACCTCCGAATGGAGACCGCAC
Source organism: Pseudophryne corroboree (assembly GCF_028390025.1). NCBI lineage: Eukaryota > Metazoa > Chordata > Amphibia > Anura > Myobatrachidae > Pseudophryne > Pseudophryne corroboree. The sequence continues at coordinate 388,111,289 of NC_086451.1, forward strand.
GCTCCTGGAAGGAGATCGTGTCTGCTGAGGAAGTCCGCTTCCCAGTTGTTTACTCCCGGAATGAATATTGACGACAGCGCCAACGCGTGTTTTTCCGACCAGAGGATGATTCTTGTTACCTCTGACATTGGAGCTCTGCTCTTCGTTCCGCCCTGTCGGTTTATGTAAGCCACTGTCGTTACATTGTCTGACTGCTCCTGAATGGCCCGATTTCTCAGAAGATGGGCTGCTTGGAGAAGACCGTTGTATACGGCTTTTAGTTCCAGAATGTTGATCGACAGGCCGGCTTCCAGACTTGACCCCCTTCCTTGGAAGTTTCCCCTTAAGTGACTGCGCTCCAGCCCCGGAGACTTGCATCCGTGGTTAGAAGGATCCAGTCCTGAATCCTGAACCTGCGGCCCTCCAGAAGGTAAGGTAATTGGAGCCACCTGAGGAGTGAGATTCTGGCCTTTGGCGACAGACAATACGTCTCTGGTGCATGTGTAGATGAGATCCCGACCATTTGTCCAGGAGATCCAGTTGGAAAGACCGAGCATGAAATCTCCCGTACTGCAGAGCCTCGTAAGAGGCCACCATCTTCCCCAGAAGGTGAATGCACTGATGAACCGACACTTGGGCTGGCTTCAGGGCATCCCGGACTATTGTTTGTATCACCAACACTTTCTCCTCTGGAAGAAACACCCTCTGCACTTCCGTGTCGAGGCTCATTCCCAGAAATGAGAACCTCCTGGTTGGTTCCAAATGTGATTTTGGAAGATTCAGGATCCAACCATGGGGGTCATTCTAAGTTGTTCGTTCGTTGCTGATTTTCGCAATGGAGCGATTAAGGCAAAAATGCGCGTGCGCGTGGTACGCAGTGCGCATGCGCTAAGAATTTTAGCACAAAACTTAGTAGATTTACTCACGTACGAATTAAGATTTTTCCTCGTTGAAGTGATCGGAGTGTGATTGACAGGAAGTGGGTGTTTCTGGGCGACAACTGACCGCTTTCTGGGAGTGTGCGGAAAAACGCAGGCGTGCCAGAATAAAATGTGGGAGTGTCTGGAGAAACGGGGGAGTGGCTGGCCGAACGCAGGGCGTGTTTGTGACGTCAAACCAGGAACGAAACGGGCTGAGCTGATCGCAGTGTAGGAGTAAGTCTCGAGCTACTCAGAAACTGCTAATATTTTTCTATTCGCAATTCTGCTAATCTTTCATTCGCAATTCTGCTAAGCTAAGATACACTCCCAGAGGGTGGCGGCCTAGCGTGTGCAATGCTGCTAAAATCAGCTAGCGAGCGAACAACTCGGAATGACCCCCCATGTTCCCTGAGAAGCTGGGTCGTGAGAGCTATGGACTGTAATAGCTTCTCCTTGGACGATGCTTTTATCAGCAGATCGTCCAGATATGGAATTATGTTCCCCCCCTGTCTGCAGAGGAGAACCATCATTTCCGCCATCACCTT